>NC_139620.1:22696258-23896258 GCF_964270895.1 Podarcis filfolensis | reverse complement strand
TCTCACAGTGGCCAATCAGATGCCTCTTCTGGGAAACCCACAAGCAGGACCTGAGTGCAAGAACCCTCTTCCCTCCTGCAGCTTCCAGCCAATGGCATTCAGAAGCATTGCTGCCTCTGGCCATGGGGTCAGAGCACAGCCATTGTGGCTAGTAGACATCAATTGACCTCTTCTCCTTAAATTAGTCCGATCCTTTTTTTAAAGCCACCCCAGTTGGGGCCACCCCCACCCCTGAAGCAGGGAGTTCCACAGTTAGACCGGGCAACAAAGTCGCCACGCACAGAGTTGCAAATCCTGTCCCACAACAAAAAGCCACCTTCTGTTGCCGCAACAAGTCCAGCTGCTTCTTGCGCTCTTCTGCCAGGCTCTCCGCAGTGACGCTCCAAGACGCCTTTTCAGCCTCCAAGGCAGAGACGGTCTGGCACAGCCTCGAGAGCTCCTGCTCCTTCTCCCCAAGGCTTGCCTGCAGAGCCGAGATCCTCCGCTCCAGCCCCTGCACCCGCCGCACGCCGGCCTCACTGGCCCCTGGAGCAACCTGTGCTTGGAGGAAGTCACACAACAGTGGCCTCTCTTGGTGTGAGCAGGCCACAAAGCTGGTGCAGAAGACCCCTGGGAAGATTGACACATGGCAGGTAAGACCTGGGGAAAATTTACGCAGCTGCCACCCTTCCCCAGATGCACAGCCAACCATAGGGCTGCCGTACGCCTGGAATTTCCCAGATATATCCAGGATTTGTCCGTTGGAAATAGCGTCTGAAAACCGCAAAAAAAAATCCCCGGGAAAACCCCGATGTCAGAAGTGTTGATTTTTTTGGCAAATTTCCTTTAAAATAGCTCAAAATAGTCCCGCCCCCCCAAAGAAAAGCTCAACAACTTTGCCAAAAATAGCTCAAAGTTTTTGAGGTATTTTTTCTTCGATTTATTTTTATTAGTCTTCCAAATTATTACAAATCAAACCAAATTACTTAAATTTAATACAAGTTCTTTTTTTAAAAATCAGGTTTCCCGCTCCTCTTGCGACCATTTCG
Source organism: Podarcis filfolensis (assembly GCF_964270895.1). Taxonomy (NCBI): domain Eukaryota; kingdom Metazoa; phylum Chordata; class Lepidosauria; order Squamata; family Lacertidae; genus Podarcis; species Podarcis filfolensis. Next base: position 23,895,230 of record NC_139620.1, on the reverse strand, counting down.
TTTTGGGCTATTTTTAAGGAAAATCACCCAAAACGACATGTCTGACATAGGTTGCCATACGTCTAGATTTCCCCGGACATTTTTGCGATTTCCGCCTGGAAATACTGCTTCCGACTGAGTATTCTGAATATGCCTGGGAAATTCCAGATGTATGGCAACCGTAGCTTAGCAACCCTGGTGACTGGGCCTCAAAGATGGCTGCCAAGGTCCAATAAAGAAATTGGAGTTCTTGTTGGAAATACACTAAAAAGGATAAACCAAGAACTCAGGCCACAAGTTTCAATATAAGGAATAATTCCTACTCAAGAGTTGAACAGAAAAACGTATATATTCTGCTAAGAATAACAGTTTGAAGCTGATAGTAGATTTAAACACAACGTGTAAGTACGATACACATAGGAATTATTCCTTATATTGAAACTTGTGGCCTGAGTTCTTGGTTTATCCTTTTTAGTGCCAAGGTCCAATGGCATGAGCCCAGAGCCTGCCTAGCATTCCTACCTCCTGCAGTGGTCCTGCTCCGTCCCCTGAGGTTTCCTTCACAGAGGCCAGCTCTACTCTGGAGGACTTCAGCTGATGCTTCAAGGAAGACAACTTGCCTTCCAGTTGGCTCACCTGGAACTTCAGCTCTTCCCTCTCAGCGGCTAACCGAGACACCTGTTGGAGGAGACAGCAGGTGTTCAAGAGGCCCGTTGCCTGCTAAGGGCATTCAGATCCACAAACTGGCCAGGCTTCCCACAGCCTGGCGGTTGTCAGCTTGTGGCAATGCAGGAGGTGGCTTTCTCACTGGTGAAACTGGGTTTATGGAACACACACCGGGTGTCGAAGCAATGATTCTTCAACCTCAACTTCGTTGGACTGTTCATGTTGTGCGGATGCCTGATTATCGTCTTCTGAACCAACTACACTACTCAGAAAATGGTAAGCGTAATGCTGGTGGTCAACAAAAGAGGTTCAAAGACACTCTCAAGGCAAATCTTAAAACATGTAGTAGAAACACCAACAACTGGGAAACAGTGGCCTGCGAGCGCTCCAGTTGGAGAACAGCCCTTATGAAAGGTGTCATGGGCTTTGAAGACACTCGAACTCAGGACGCAAGGGAGAAACCCGCTAAGAGAAAGGCATGCTTGGCACGCTTGTGATCAACTCCTGCCCGTAAACCTATGTCTCCCCTGTGGAAGGACGTGTGGATCCAGAATGGGCATCCACAGTCACTTACGGACTCACTGTGTTTATGGAAGACAATCTTACTCGTCTACGAGTGATCGCCAAAGAGGAAGAAGATGGAAAACACTCCCTGCTGAAAGAGCATTACAGCAAACGGGCAAGTGTACCAACGATGCTCTCGTTTGCTTGCATTGCGCAGAAACATCTGCATGGCTGGACTGCCGCACACTGCAGAACAGGTAGGGGCACAGCCATGGCTCCGCCCAGTTTTGCCTTTGGCCCCGCCCCAGTGGCATCAGGCCCCCTCCAGAAAGTTGCCCTTGAAGAAGCACGGCCCTCAAGCTGGAAGAAAGCTTCTTAACCCTCACTCTTCTTCTGTGATGGAACTCCTATTTGGGGACTTCCCTGGCTTTTTTCTGGCCCATGTAGGACCAGTCTGGATAGTTGGCCTTGGTGAAGACTTGACGTTTTCATCCCCCAACAGTTTTTGATTTGAGTTTCTACTGAAATGAGGCTGCATTTTAATGTTGTACTTTAATCTTGTTTTTAAGTTGTATTTTAATCAATTGTTTTTATACCGGGTGTTAGCCGCCCTGAGCCCGGTCTTGGCTGGGGAGGGCGGGGTATAAATAATAATAATAATAATAATAATAATAATAATAATAATAATAATAATAATTATTATTATTATTATTATTATTATTAAAGAGATTCCTGTGAAGGGCAGTTATTATTAAAGAGATTCCTGTGAAGGGCAGTCCAAATACTTGGGTTGTGTCTTTGGTTGATGCTGATGAAAGAGATCCCACCGAAGGCTTTGAAACCCTTGCTACTCACGTCTGCCTGGGCAGCCCCATGCTGGCTCCTCTGGCTCCTCAACAGGCTCAGCTCCTGCTCCAGCGCCAGCAGGTCGCTCAGGCAGGCTTCCCGCTTGTACTCCAAGAGTAACAGATCAGCCCTGAGTCACAGAGAACAGCAGGTCAGGCGACGGAAATGGGAAGGAGAGACGGGGAGGGAGAAGGACCTTGTGGCCTCAGGTCAGCAGCAGAGGAGGAAAGGGCGCTGGGCTCGGCATTCTGAAGTAGATTTCTTATTTTGATATCTGTGCCACTGCATTTTAACAGATGCAACTGTCTCGTATAGGGCTTTTATTGTGAAATCGCTACATAGGAAATCAATACAGTGGTACCTGGGTTTTCGAACAGCTTAGTTCACAAACAACTTGGAACCCAAATGCTGCAAAACAGGAAGGAGGTGTTCCGGTTTTCGAATTCTTTTTCAGAAGCCAAACGAGCTCCGTTATGAGTCCCCCTGTTTCCTGTTGCGCTTCTAATTTGTGTCCCCTCCCCCCCGCACAGTAGTTCACGTCTTCCGTTTCCAATTGCAGTGTTCTGAGGTGATAACTGGAGTTTATATTTGGTGCTTTTGTTTTTGCTACTTGTTTTTCGTTTTTCGTTTTGAGGCTTTTTCAGTTAATTTGTTTTTGTGACTATGTGGATTCTAGTTCAGCTACTGATTGATTGATTGACTGATTGACTGTGGAAATGGATAAAAGCCCCCCATGACTATCATTAGTGCAGGTGATATTTTTTTTTAATTTTAATTTTAATCATCTACGATACTGTGTTATTTATTTTATAGTACAGTACATTGATTATTGCTTTCATTTTATGGATCAATGGTCTCGTTAGATAGTAAAATTCATGTTAAATTGCTGTTTTAGCGATTGTTTTTAGAAGTCTGGAACAGATTAATCTGTTTTGCACTACTTTCTATGGGAAAGGGCGCCTTGGTTTTGGAACGCTTTGGTTTTGGAACAGACTTCCGGAACAGATTACATTTGAAAACCAAGGTACCACTGTAATGGCAAGGATAATCATAACAACTGAAACAACAAGAAGATTCCTGCATTGCAGAGGCTGGATGACCCTCGTGGTCCCTTGCTGATGCTGACTCCTTACACCTCTGCGTGATCACTGAGGTGTTTTGGGGAGTCAATGGTTCCCCACCCGGGTCTGAGACCCTAGCTAGACCCGACCTCCATTATCTACGGCCCTGCCCTAGCCACCCCTGCCCCACACACCTGGCCTCATCCACTTGGCTCCGCTTCTCTTCCATGATCAGCTGCAGCCTCCTCGCCTCCCTCTGGCTCTTTTCCAGGGCCTCCCGAAAAGTCTCCAGCTCCAGAGCGACATGCTAGAAAAAGGAGGAAAGTCGTGGGTTCTGCTCCTCTGCCGTCCCCCTCCGGGCCATGGGTAGTTTAGAGCAGGCTGTACAGTGGCTAGACCACGTCCTTTGCCTGTGGGACTCCCTCCCACTAGAGTTTTGGCTCTGTACCTTTTTCTGCTGGAGGACACTCTGCAGGGACACGTCAGCTTTGTGGATCTGGGCCCTTTTCTGCGACAATTTTTCTTCTTCCAATTCCAACTCCTGTCGAACAAAGGCTTTTATCATTATTTTTAAGCCCGTTTGCCTGTCCTACAAAAAGCAAACAAACCCATAAGTCCCGCCCTAAATGTTGGGTTTCTTTTGATCACACTTTCGTCCGTACTTTGCAGTCGTACCCAACTCAGCGCGCTCCAGTCATTTTAACATTTCAAAACTCGACTTCCTTCCTCCTCTTTGTGCGGTTCCTTAAACTGATTTTTTTTCATCACACCTATAAGCAATATTTTTTTCCCTTGTGATGTTATCTGAGTTATTCTTCCTTGCTCATATTTAAATAGCTGCTGTGGATCCAGTTTAGGTTTTATATACATTACCACTCCTCTCTTCTTTGTTACATCACAGGTCTCAAAGTCCTTTCTCAATCTTTTATTAATCAAAACCCTTCTGTGTTTCTTCGCAACGTGTATTTCTTGGAAGCGAATCACTTCCAAATTTAACTTTTTTAACCACATGTTCAGTCTTGTTCCTTTGGGTTTTATTATTAAGTCCATTTACATTCCAAGTTAAGATTTTCAACGCCATCTTGATCTTCGTTTATTTGTCTCTCGTCTCAACCTCTGTTGATTCTTCTTCTTCTAAACCAAGCACCCTGTCTCCTGCTAATTCTTTTCCATATTTTCTCCAGAATTTGCCTGCTTCATTGGGATCCTGACACCTTTGTTTTCTTCCTTTATTTGTAAAAGATACTCCTTCAGGATATTCTCAGCAATAAGGGATTTTATATCTCAGTGCACCTGTCAAATATTTATAATTTACTCTTTTCTTTTACAATTTCATTGGGATTTCTTTCAAATTTTTCTGCTCATCGACCCGAAGGTTTCTTTTCCTTCCCTCTTAGAATTCTAGCCCAGAGTATCCTGCGGGGGACCTTTGTGGAGGGATAACTAGTAAGTTGGAGTCTCAGACAGGTTTTCTTTAAATAATAAAGATTTATTTGAGGCAAGATAGTATGCAACACTAAATGGATTAAACTTAGGTTACTTCAGGAATACAGTGTGATTTCACGTTAATTCGTCCTCAGTTGTTTTTGCGTTATAGGTTTGGTTCCTTTATACGGTGATACGTTCTTTCAGTTATCCACCCCGTTTAACAATCCTGCTCCTGAGGTACTTTAAGTAATAGACCAAAGGGCTCTCCACACCCCCTCCCTTCACTGGGTTTGGGAGTTTCTTCTTTTCCTTAGAAGAATTTCTCCCCTCCAGACTAGATTTGAGTCCCTACTTGTTCCTTTCCAGCTCCTACTTTTCCTGGCTCAACCTCTGGCTCCCAGTAAAATTCCAGTCTATTCCTTCTACAGGACACCACACTCTGTCCTTCTCAATATGCTCAGAGTGGAAGTTGTTTTTCCAGAACCAACTCTTTCTCCCATTCACTCTTTATACCTCAACCTGTCTCCTAACCTGCCTCCCTCATTTCCATCCCTCTTAATCCCTTAACTCCTAACCCCTTAACTGTCTCTCCTCAAATCCTCTCCTTTTAAACTCTCCCTCCTGGAACCACGGCCAATCAGAGGCTGCCGTTCATTAACCATTTGCTGGCAGGGAAAGAAAGAAAAAATAAACATTTATTGTTCCAATCTGTCCAGCAAAACCAAATTTTCTGCCACACCTCTCCCTTCCCAGCTGCACATACCTCAATAGAGAGCCCCTTCCACCTCTGACTTTTGTGATGTTCTCCATCCACCAGGAGTTACCTCGAGGTTTCTGTAGCCTCCCAGCTCAGCTCTCTTCCCACTGGGTTCTGATCCTCTGCTCGCATCCCCCCTCCACGACTCGCTGGCCCTGCATAACCTGGCAAACTCCTCGTCTTCCTCTTTGCTGCCTCCATCACTGCAACCGGGGGACCTGAAAGGCCACAAGAGAAGAAGAAGAAGAAGAAGAAGAAGAAGAAGAAGAAGAAGAAGAAGAAGAAGAGTAGTAGTTTGGATTTGATATCCCGCTTTATCACTACCCGAAGGAGCCTCAAAGCGGCTAACATTCTCCTTTCCCTTCGTCCCCCACAACAAACACTCTGTGAGGTGAGTGGGGCTGAGAGACTTCAAAGAAGTGTGACTGGCCCAAGGTCACCCAGCAGCTGCATGTGGAAGAGCGGAGACGCGAACCCGGTTCACCAGATTACGAGTCCACCGCTCTTAACCACTACACCACAAGAGCAAGGAGCACTGTGATCACCTTGCTGCCTTGCCCCAGAAAGCACACCAGAGAGGGACAGCAGAATTAAGGGCCACAGCATTTGTTGTGTGATTTATGCAGAGCTCAGAACCCCAGGTGGGAGGATTTGGGCCCAGCAGCTAAGATGGACATACATTCCTGGCCAGCATGCACTGCAAGGATGCTTAATAAATTATTTCCTATTGCCTGAAAGGTTATATAGGCAGGACTTGTTTGCTCTGTGCTTTATTTACGCACAGTTTAAATTTCTGCATTGAAAAAAGGTGGGTTCTGTGACCTGCGTGAATCATGCAAATTGTGCACACATTTGCATACTTTATTAAGGTTTCGCTAGCTCACGGGAGGAGCAGGGATACTGAAGTCCTCCTGTCCCCGGCTGCCAGCAACTTATCCAGTCACCTCCCCACCTTTCGTGATTCCAGCAGGCATCGCCCGTAAGCTTTCGCCACCATGAGGGCTAGTGCCTTGTTCTCCAGAAGAAACAATTTAACAAAGTGAAAGTTCAGGTTCACAAGATGTGGAAATGGGAAGAACTGAACTTGAGGCAGGAAAAACGAGAAACTGAGAAAGACCCAAAAATGGACATATTTGGCCATCATTATCTCAACAGTCCAAGGCTCATCAATATTTACCTCAGCAAATCCCGCTGCGGCGGCAAGAGGCTCTTCTTGACACTGAGGCCGGCGGCTATTTAGAAGACAAGAAAAGCACTTGGTCCCAGGTTTTCAGACACAACAGGGAGAGCAAAAGCGCCACCCTGTATTCCCCAGCCCCAAATCCAGCATTTTCCGCTAATGCAAATACTGACATAGCCCTTCCTGGCTCCGGGTAACCTCACCTGCCACAGGTTTGCCCTGAAAGGACTCCATCCAGCCCTGGTTCAGCTCAGACTGCAGATCATGGTGCTGAGAGCCCAAACTGCCACCTAAAGAGAGGACCAAAAGGAAAAACGTCAGAGAAGTTTCAAAGTGGCCTGGCCATGAGAGTCCTAAGAGAGGCTCTCTCTCTCTTTTCAGAGGATTAATTCACCCAGAGTAGTACAGTGCAGTGGTCAGAGCATGAGTGAGCGCCCTGGGGGCTTCTGGCTGTTGCTGAACTCCCAGCTCCCATCAGCTCTAGCCGGTATGGATAATGGTCAGAGGGATGGCAAATGCAGTCCAGCCAGATGTGGAAGGCTGTGGAGCCTGCACTCTTGGGCTAGGGTGTCGGATGAGGCCCTGGGAGACCCATGTTCAATAATCTTCAAATACCCACGAAACCCACTGGGTGACTTTGGGCCAGTCACTGTGCCTCAGCCTACTCTACAGGGTTGTTGTGAGGATAAAATGGAGGGGATTGAGCCATCTACGCCAGCTTGAGAGCCGCTTGCAGGAATGGTGGAATATAAACATCACAACAGAAGGTGTACTGTATTTACTCCAACGTTTCCTCTTCAAGATCAATACAGCAGATTCTTTTGCTCAAACCACTACCAGTGGAGCCAGATGACAATGTCACTTTGCCAATCCACTCTCAAACTGAAGTTTAGGCATGCATCCTCACACCTTCTCTCTCCTGCAAAAAACCCCAAACCCGTTCTGGAATATTGCATCAGCAGAGTAATAATAATAATAAATTTTATTTATACCCCGCCCTCCCCAGCCAAGACCAGGCTCAGGGCGGCTAACACCAGATATAAAACAATTGATTGAAATACAACTTAAAAACAAGATTAAAATACAACATTAAAATGCAGCCTCATTTCAGCAGAAACTCAAAAACTTTTTTGGGGATGAAAACATCAAGTCTTCACCAAGGCTAACTATCCAGACTGGTCCTACGTGGGCCAGAAAAAGGCCAGGGAAGTCCCCAAGCAGGAGTTCCATAACAGAAGGAAAAAGGAAAAAAGAAAGAGGGAGAGGAGATCAAGTTAATTCCAAGCCAAAGGCCAGGCAGAACAACACTGTCTTACAGGCCCTGCGGAAACAAATCAGATCCTGCAGGGGCCTGGTCTCATGAGACAGAGCGTTCCACCAGAGCACAGACATAAATCCCTAATGTGGATTTACTGTAAAACAGCAGCTGGCTTATCAAATCATCATTGGAACCATAAATCTTGGGCACACAAAGAGCATGAAAATGTTGGCTCTTATCGCAGCCGGACCCGAGTTCAAGTCCCTCGTCTGCAACAGACATTCTGTGGTGCTGGTCATGTCACCCAACACTTTCAGCCTCAGTTTTCCCCCTTAGTTAAAAGGCAGAGTGACCTGATCCAAAGAGTTGGACGCATAAAGACGGCAGAACCCTTAAAACACACACACAAATCAGGGCTGAGGAACACCTGGCCAGCCAGGTGTTGTTGGACTACAACTCCCATTATTCCTGACCACTGTAGCTGTTGGGTCTGATGGGATTTGGAGTCCTACTATATCTGGAGGGACACAGGCTCCCCAACCCTAACCTAAATGATGCAAGGGAACGATCCTGCTCCAACTCACACTCCTTTGATTCCAGAGCCTCATTGTTCCCATCTGTGCAATGGGCATCCATGATCCATTCCTTCCTGCATCCCATACAGCCATCATTGGTTGAGCCTGGAGCCTTATGGGAATACACAGTAGCCCGAGTGGCACCACTGTCCATGCCGATCCTTGACAGAGCCAGCCTCTGTGTTTTACCAGAGTCCCAGGCTCCCTGTGAATAAAGACACAAAGGGGTTTTTGATCCACCTCCATCCTCTTCATTAGAGGGTACCAAAGATGCTCTGATGGTGCACGGGCAGGCCACATCCAACGAACCCCTTGGGCAGCTGGACCGCTCCACGGGGTGGCCGCATCCTGCTGTCCCCACAGATGGGGACCCACCATCCAAAACAGTTTTTACGTTAGATGCTGGGAGCACCTGGGAAGGCCTTAAATCTTCAAGGAGCAACGGGCTCTCTGTATTTTCGTGAGCTTCCTGAACCCACTCAAAAGAGTCCTCTGAACCTCTTTGCTCCTGCTGTGGCCCCAGGAAGATGCTTCGCAGAGAGATCTCCGAGCCCAGAGACCCCTCCCCAGAGCTCAGGCCCCTGAGCTGAAGAAACCTCTTCCATGTCTCATCCGTGGACCACTTCTGACTAAGCCATGAGATCTGCTCTCCTAGAGACTCTGCGCTCTTAATTCTGCGTGGAATACACAACGGTGGAGCATCTCTCGAACTGCCAGCCAACTCCTTCTCCTGGTCCCATTCCTCCTCAGACCCTCCCTTAGGCAACTGGGCGATTCCTTGCTTTCTTGCTGAATCTACCGAGAGACAATCCGAGGCCGCTTCATAGTCCGCGAAAGGCGAAGAAGTATTAACCGGATCGCGAGTAGCGTGTTTTAGAGGCCCCGAGTCAAGAGCCAAGGCACTGCTCTCCTCTTCAGAGCCGGGCAGGGGATCCACCAGGACCTCGTTAAACTTGGCCGCAAAGTCTTCCGTGCAAACCGAGTCCGATCTGCTCCTGTCTCCTAGGGCGGCCCCCAAGTCGAGGAAACGCACCGGCCACCAGGCATAATCCTCTTCCCAAGAGGACGGGTCTTCCCCCGGAGAGGCCTCTCTGTCCCTGACCCCAGAGCATCCGTCCAGATCTGCACGGAGGAGAAAGCAAACGAAGAGAGCAGTGAGCTTCCTCCTGGATCAGAATTCATACCTGCGAAATCTCTCCCAACGATGGCGCACCTGCGCTAGCAAGGAGGCAAGTTTCCAATCTGGCAGAAAATCTTGCCAGGGCCACAGGATGGATGGAGCTCATTTACTTGGCGATCTAACCAGGGTTCAGATTTGCCCAGCAGGCAAAGGAGCAGAGCACAGCCATTGACCAAAACCCCACAGATTCAGGACCACAAATGAAACATCCATTTATTGATGCTCAAGGCTTCATTCAAAGGGTATGATTATCTTCGTCAGGAAAGGCAATTCTGTTTGATGCAGAAACTCTTTGCAGCAGGGAGGCAGAAGAAGGCACCGATCCAAGTATTAACGAAGTATTAACACCGATCCTGGCAGCAGAAAAATTCAACGTGATGGGGTTTTTCTGCTCTCTCCAATGTAGATTATTTTAGCGTTCCAATGGATTATTTTCCAAATTTGAATGTCCGACACAGGCCAGACTACTTACGTATACACTGTCCTCCCACCCCACACCCTTCCTTCCAAGAGCTGAAGTTGGTGAATCATAAGGTTTTCCTATTTTATCCTCAAACCAACCCTGCGAGGTAGACTAAACTGAAAGGAAGCTGGCTTTCATCACTGAATGGGGATTTATGACCAGGTCTCTCCCTGGCTTAAGTCTTACATCTAAGACATGCAGACCAATAAGTAAATTGTGCCCAGTTTGCAGAAGGGAAGACTGAGGAAAAGAGGCTTGGGACATGGTTAAAGGTCAGCCTGCGGAGAGGGTAGGTCTTACCTGCTGTGGCATTAGTGCCCGCAGTTTTCTTGAGAGAAGCCTTCCCACTGTCACTGCTGCCCTTGATTATTCCGCTGGGTTCCTGAACATAGGGGTGGAGATGAAAAAACACATTTACTTTGTTGGTCTTGGATAGGGAGCGATGCAAGAAGATGCTTTATGCTGTGTGAGACCACCGGCCCATCTTGTTGAGTGTTGTCTGCACTGACTGGCAGCAGCTCTCCAGGATTTCAGGCAAAGGGACATTCCCAGTCCTACTTGGAGAAGCCAGGGATTGAAGCTGGGCCCTTCTGCAAGCAAAGTGGATGCTCTACCCGCTGAGCTAAGTGCACGGGTCAGCAGGACAGCACCGGGACTGCCATGGATAATAGGTCTCACCCTGGAAAAGTCTCCCTTTGTGGTCCAGGGTGTCTTTCAGTCGGGCCTGTATAAACCCAGCGTTGCCCAACAAACAACTCCAGAAAAGCCCATCCCTTCCCTACCTACTTACCTGGAGCTGGCTGAGTTGAGCATCAATAGAATCTAGCAGGTAATCACAATGATCCTTTGCCCAAGGTCCTGGTCTCTCGGGAATGGAAGCCATTTTTATCACTCCTGGGAAGGGGACAAAAGGCAAAGAATCTGGGCCCACAGGAGCACTGAGGCTCCCTTGGCCCTACAAGAAACCCAACGTCCAGGCGCTGGGGGACAGGTTTGCTTATTTTTATTTTATTGACCAGCATTTATGTACTGCTTAATCATTGATACCTCTACATGAAATAAGACATTAAAATTATCAGTAAAGTCGGGTGTTTAAAACAAGGCCCCATATCGTGCAGCTTTAAGCAGCCTGCTAAAGAATCCTAGGAAATGATGTTGCTGGCAGAGCTCTTCCGATGTTCTTATCGCAAAGCCCCGTCAAATGGCTTCTGTGCAAAAGTATAAACCGGGCTCCCAAACGAACTAGAGTTTTCAACTTTATGGGGGCGATGGCGCGGGAGTTTCCTCCTGCGCGATGGAGTGGAGTTAAAGTTTCTGCCTGCGGGGCTCCTCCTTAGGAGGAAGTGTGGGGCGGGTGGGAGCTCCGGGCTCCGTCCGAGGGTCACTCACGGCAGCTCGGGGCTCCGCATCAGTCCCCAGCCGGGCGATCGGGATTCACCCGTGGCCCCGAAGCCGCGCCGCGCATCCCTCCGCTGCGCCCCAGCGTGGGGCCGCCTCTGCAACCGTGGAACGTCCCCGGGCCAGGGTTGCCAGGCAACCAGGGAACGCTGGGCGGCCGGAGCGCTCCTATTGGTGGAGAGTCGTGCCCGTTGCCAAACAACGCGGCTCGGCGGAAAGTTGCAAGAGGCGGCGGGAAGGGGTGCGTCTCTGTCGCGCTGCAGAGACCCACCATTGGGGCGGGGGGCGGGGGGAGGGAGCAGGTGTTAATGGTAAAGGGTGCCTTTGTGCACGTGCAAAGCGCTTCTCCTCGGCAACCCCCGAGTCTTTAGTATTAAGGGAAAGCAAGGCTATAAGCATGGGCGTAGCCAAGGGAGGGGGGCAGATCCGCAAAAAGTATTGAAAGTACTCAATTACTTCCCCCTAGATGCCTGCCCTCCCTCGCGCCCTAGGAGGCTTGCTTCCCGTAATGTCGTCTTTTGGGGGTATTTTAACCCGTGACTGCCCCCCCACACACAAAAAAGCGCAAGGACTACTTGAGGGGGCGGGATCTCTTTAAAAAAAGCTCCTAAAAGAAATATTTGGCTTCCCAACAAAAATCCTGGCTACGCCTATAAGGCTGTAGTCTGCAGATCCAAGCGTCAACTATACTCTGTAAATGAAGGGAGAAATGCGCCACAAGGGGGCACTGTTGGTCTTATACCTCCACCCAGCTTTCTCCTGGGACCACAACCATTTTGCAAGCGCACCTCCCATCTGACCCTTTTTACAGCTATTCAGTGGTACCTCGGGTTAAGTACTTAATTCGTTCCGGAGGTCCGTTCTTAACCTGAAACTGTTCTTAACCTGAAGCACCACTTTAGCTAATGGGGCCTCCTGCTGCTGCCGCTGCGCCGCCGCTGCATGATTTCTGTTCTTATCCTGAAGCAAAGTTCTTAACCCTAGGTACTATTTCTGGGTTAGCGAAGTCTGTAACCTGAAGCGTATGTAACCTGAAGCGTATGTAACCCGAGGTACCACTGTAATGCAATGTAGAAAGGGATTTCTGTGTAGGTGGAGACCTGGAGTTCTGCACACGCACACCTGCCCCCAAGTACTTTGCTCCTTCCTGTTACATGACCGCCGCCAACTGCAGGGGCCTGAAAAGAGAGGGCATGAGTGAGGTCTTCCTCCGTAAGCCTTGAAATGAATGGTGGTTGTGCTGCACAGACAGTGTTTATTTCATTTGAGTCTTGCACAGGCCTTCATAGAAGATCAAGGCCCCTGCAAAAGGAAAAGGTCCCAGGTAAAGCTTCACTTGTAATCCCCCAAATTGGTGAGATTCATTTGACAGTGACACAAAACCAAGCCTTTAGTGTCATTGGCCCCAGGCCTTTGGAATGCTCTTCCAAGAGATTCAGGAGGTGCACCTTCTGAATAGCCTTCAAACATGTTTTTTTTTAATGCTGCCAGGCTTATTTTAAAAATTAAGAAAAACATCTATAACAGCTGGTTGATGATCTGCAATCACACTTTTTATGTGATGTTGTGTGTGTATTTGTTGTACTTTGGTATTTTTAACGCAGTTGCAGAATAAATGTATTTTATAAATAAATATGCACCACCTTCAGTTCCATGATGGAGGGCAGGATAAAAAGAAAACAACAGAGTTTTAAAAGCATCCCACTAAAATGGTCCTTCTGTTCCTGAGGTCAAAAGCCCCTCTACATCCTTTTTCAAAACTGGTAGCGATGAACGGAGCCCAAGAGAAACTGCCTTCCCCTGACACAGCAGTTTCTCCAACCTGGTGCCTTCCAGCTGTTTTAGACTACAGTGGTACCTCGGGTTACATACGCTTCAGGTTACATTCACTTCAGGTTATAGACTCCGCTAACCCAGAAATAGTACCTCGGGTTAAGAACTTTGCTTCAGGATGAGAACAGAAATCATGCTCTGGCAGCGAGGTGGAAGCAGGAGGCCCCATTAGCGAAAGTGGTGCTTCAGGTTAAGAACAGTTGCAGGTTAAGTACGGACCTCTGGAACGAATTAACCCGATGTACCACTGTACATCCAACTAGCATGTCACAGTTAAAAACCAACTGGAGCGCACTAGGTTGTAGAGACGGCTCTAGCAACTGTGATGCCCATCACATGCTGGAGGAGCTGGTACATGGAGTGGCGCCACCTAGCTTCAGCTGCTAATGGAGGAGGAAACAAGGTCCCCTTGGAATCCAATGAGTGGCCACTCAGGCAATTGCAGGGATGCAGTGAAATTTCCTTAAGAAACAGTTCATTGCCTGTCATTGTGATTAGGCTGGGCTTCATGGTGCTTCTTGTGGCTTCAAAGAAAATTGGGGGGGGGGGATGTCTTCAGCGGCCTTTCCTACCCATATTTCCAGCTAATCAAGGTCCTCAGGCACTAGGTAGCCGCCCCCCCCCCCATTACCAGAAGCTTTTGCCAAATCCAGATGGGAAAATGGGAAGTTATAACACAAAGCAGCATGTCTCTGAGCACACGCAGTGTGTATTTCCTTCCAAAGCCAACTGACCTCGCAGGTGGAAGAACAGAGAACTGTGAGCCCCTCAACTTTTCCGTTTACACATTCACCACTAATGAGTGACCTTTAAGCTGCCCATCGCTTCCAACTTCAGTGGATTCTCAGCTATCAGGCAATGGTCCTCCAAGCCAGGGATGAGGAACTGGTGGTCCTCCAGATGCTTTTTGACTCCCCACTGGCCTCAACCAGCACAGCCAATGGTTAAGGGGTGATGGGGGAGTTGCAATCCAGCAACATCTGGAAGGCCAGAGGTTCCCAGTGCTGCTTCCAAACCAAGAAACAGCCCAACTTCCCTATGATCCCCCACCTTTGGGCAGAAGCGATGGGTTTGAGCACAGTTTAAGTTTTAAAAATCCTGAATCCACTTTTTTTATTATTACCATGTCAGCAAAGAGGGATTGCTCACAATAATATTTGTTCGAAAGTATTACATTCAAACAGCATTTACGGTAGAATGACATTATAATCCTCTGGTGAGACAAAAGTAGAAAAGACCAGGAAGACGGTGCTCTTGTTAAGTGTCGCTGTCACGCAGGAGAGGACAGGAAGAGGCTCTTGGTTAAAGGGGCTGCTTTGCCGAGTGACTCCCCTGCTGCGATTAAACTCCCCAAATTTGGGTGCCATGCCTGGCCTCAAAGCTTCTGAGGACAAAAGGAGTGGGTGGCAGGTTGCTGAGGAGAAAGGACATTTCTGCACCTTCTCCAGTAATGCCAGGAAGTGAGTTCAAAGGAAAGGAATGGATGCCCAAAAACCTCCCAGACAAGCGGTCTGATATTTCCCCTGCAATATAACACTCTTACAGAGCATGGCAGGGACGCGGGTGGTGCTGTGGGTTAAACCACAGAGGCTAGGGCTTGCAGATCAGAAGGTTGGCGGTTGGAATCCCCGCAACGGGGTGAGCTCCCGTTGCTCGGTCCCATTGCTTCGAACCTAGCAGTTCGAAAGCACGTCAAAGTGCAAGTAGATAAATAGGTACCACTCCGGCAGGAAGTTAAATGGTGTTTCTGTGCGCTGCTCTGGTTCGCCAGAAGTGGCTATGTCATGCTGGCCACGTGACCCGGAAGCTGTACGCCGGCTCCCTCGGCCAATACAGCAAGATGAGCGCTGCAACCCCAGAGTCGGCCATGACTGGACCTAATGGTCAGGGGTCCCTTTACCTTTACAGAGCATGGCATTGTAACATTTCTTCCCATGTTCTCCCCGTTTTATTTCTTAAAGGCAGACTGTGGAGTTGTGCCATCTCTAGTCAAGCCACCGCCATTTGCTCAGGGTTCAGGCCAAATGCTCAGCTCTTTGGCTTGGTCTGTTGGGCAGTATATTCTGCTTTGGGAACGGGGTGTCCCGTTCCTGCTCCAATCCCTGCACATTCAGGTGCCGGTGCCTAATGAGCCTAGCCTGCACTTGTCAGGTTTCATTTATTTAAGCGGCAACGAGACCTTGTTACCGCAGAGTTGAAGATAAGAGGGAAAGTGACAAACTGCTTTGCTTAGACTCACAGTCAAGTAAGCACAGACAATAAGGCATTAGAAAGAGCTGTGATTACCAGTCCGTTTTATTTTTTAAAAAAATGAAACTGAATTAGGCCTTTAAAATGAAAACAAAAGCAAAGCAAGAAACCCCTGTATCTTTTATTTTTTTACAGCATTAAAAACTGAACTGAGAAAGAGTGTACAAAGAGTTGAAAACCACTGCTTGCTCGGTTGTTCTGGCTCTAGATAAAAGAGCATCTTAGGAAGAGGGGCAGCCAGGTGTCTCCAGCAACCTCCCCTCTCTTACCTGGTGCTTTCCAGATGTTTTAGACTACAACTCCCATCAGCTCCAGCCAGCACGGCAAAGTGATCTTGGGGGCTGATGGTAGTCTAAAACATTGGGAGGAAACCAGGTTAGGAAAAGCTCGTGCGGAATAATCACATCTGAGGCGGTCCAGCAGACTGGATCACATTGGCTCGGAAGTTCTGGGAAAATGCTACAGTTTGTGGCAGGGGAAAGAGTCAGCCTGGCAAAAAGCCAGACACCCATCGTCCTCAACTATTGGAGAGCAGCTGCTCACAATGCAATGGACCTGTTTTAATTCTCCAGCAAGCCATTCCCATTTCTGAAGATGGTGCATCAGCTGTCTGGAAAGAAAAAAAAAAACGAGACCCCCACATTGCAGAACTGTCTCCAGCTGCAGAAAGTAAAAGGAGGTGAAGAAACGTAATCCCTGGAGATATCCTTTCCTGTCCCACTGTGACTTCAGGCCCAATAGGTTGGTGGGTTTTTCAAGCATTAAAAACAAACCATGCCATACTTGTACAGGTAATGGATGCAACAACAACAACAAAAGGTTTCTGTGCCCACGTTGGTGCAACAATGGCTCTGTTGCTACCCCTTTCGATTCTGGGAAAACGACACCCGTTTGCAGCCTCACAGCTCACAGAACTGCCTCCAATCTAGGCTGTATATATGAACAGGGGAAAGTCAATTTTCAAAAAGTGTGTTTGAAATAAATCCTTTATCCAAATTAAAACCCTCTCTCAATTCATTTGGAGTACAACTGTCCTACACACACACACATCAGATTTTCAAGAACGGCATCAAACTTCTTTCGCTTCTGCCCACGAGTTTTGCAGCATGTTGTTGTTGTTGTTACCTAAGAAAAACTACCCTTGTCGAAGACATAATTGCTGACTCGATCGAAACGTTATCTATATATATGTATTTATATATTCAAAACAGCAGTTCATGGTGGGCTTTGGCAACACTGCTGCAGCAGGTTTTGACTTTTTAAAAAATAAATAAAAATTCAGGCGCACACATTTACATTCCCACCCCCAACCCCAACCCCCGCCAGGATACAGGAGTGAGGGGAAACAAATCCAAAAGAAGCACCCCAAAAGTGGTAGTATCTTGAGTAATTTTTTTCAAGTAAAACACAGGAGGAACACTGCATCAGAAGCTACTGTTTTGGCTCGATGGGAATTTTCAGGAACAGGAAATGTGTTGCTTTCTTTAGAAAGGGATGGTTTCTTCTTCTAGATTTGGGTGCGGGGGAACCTTCGGCTTCCCAGACAAACCCCATCGGATCCAGCAAGCATGGCCCATGGCTGGGGACGATGGGAACTGCATTTCAGCAACATCTGGAGGGCCAAAGCTTCCCCACACTGGATATGGATCAGCCTTCCCCAGCAGTAGTCCAAATCATCTGGAAGCGCACAGGTTTGGGGGAGGCCAAGCAATCGGGACCCTTAGAAGCATTATCTACCCGGAACATCTCCTTTTAAACAGCCGCTGAGAGAAATGGGCTTGCTCAAGAGGAAGCCGGCGCACACCCAGCCTGCTGAATCTATTCAGTCTGCGGCTTTGGAGCAAATGTTAGCAAGGCAAGACCCTTGTCTCCTCTCTCTGTGTATAAATCAATGGTCTGGGGGCACAATCCTGGAGACCGCTCTCCTGCGCAAGCCGTCGAAATGAACAGGAGCTCAGCATGTACGGTGCCTCTAACCTCGACACTTTTATTTTTCTCGTTAAGAAAGAAAGAGAGACAGAGGACACCTACCCTGAAAAGAGGAATCAAGATTTACCGTACATGTAATTTGCACTATAAAAAGAAAATTCAGACAGAGGCACACACCCGTCTTCATTATTATCCCCACCCCTACTTTATGTACCATATAAATTTAAACAAAAATAATTTTATATATATTTTTATATATATAATATATATAAATTAGAAGCAAATAAATAATTAAGATTAAAGAGCACACTGAAATCAGCTGTTGGCATACTGATGTTCAGTCACTACAGTTACATTGTACGGTGTGTATATTTGTGTGTGTTTATGTGTGTGTGTGTATTTGCACAGGTTATGTAGATTTGTATAAATATATAAATATACTGTGCAAAGGTGTGTGTGCATGTATATACATATATACTTGTGAACGCAGAGAGTAAATATCAGTTCCTACAGGTGCTGTGAGGGAAAGGGTTTTTGGAAATCCCTCTTGGGGATAACCTGACTCAAGACCTCCCCTTTGCAATCTGGGGGCAGAGAGTGAAGCCCTGAAGTTCGTTATTGCTCGTTTTCTCCCCGCCGCCCCGCAAAGATGTGCCTGGCCACAAGAAATCCGCTGGTTCCTTGATCTGTCAAGATGTAATTTTGTGAGCCAGAGGACCGGGCGGCTCTGTTATTTTCCAAAGGCAAAAGGCCTTATGGACCCTGTTCAGTTCTCAAAAAGAGCCGCCCGTCCCATTGGACGTAAGGGACATTTGTCCCAAGCACCATTCTTTCACAGGGAAACACCAGGCAGCCAGGCCTTCGGCATTGGCAAACCAGCCGGTTTGAAAGAGGGACATGCAAATCCAGGTGCCAGGCAGAACTTCCCTGGAACACCCCCCCAAAAAACCCAGAACTAGGGCTGAAACTAGAGCCTGCTTGTGCAAGTTCTGGTCAGGGGAGAAAGGTGGTCAGTCGGGCAATTTAAGAACAGCTGGCAAAACAGTATCAATGCCTCTGCGGCACAGATTTCAGAGAACGTGGGTTTGTCAGCAGCTCAGTGGCTAGCCTTTATTGACAAACAGGGGCAGGAGAGAGAATGGGATGCTCTGAGAAAGACAGAGAGAGAGAGCACATTTTGACTTGCTACTTGTGAGGCATCTGGGATGAAGGCGTTTGTCCTTGGAAAACCCACTTTCCCCTTGACTGCAGCAGAGGGCAGTGCCCCCCGGCATCTCTGCCAGCACCGCTCTCTGCATCTTCCAGTCACCAGGCCTCTGATGAAGAGGACAGCAAGCAAGGAGAGGGAGTGTCCATGTGTGCTTCCTACAAAGATGGCGCCAGCGAGGCCCACAGAGGTGTCTCACGTTTGCGCATGGAGAGAGTGCTGCCCAGATGCGCCTCGCCACCGGCATCACATTAATCCACGGCGCCAGGGGCTCGGCAGTTTGTTGTGACTGCTGGCTGTGTGAATGAGCAGCCTTGTGGGTGTGTGATGGAGAAGGAGGGTGCTGTTTCTAACCAAATAGATTGTGGGGGAGCCTTCAGTTCCACCCTGCCTGGGCTTGCACCCAGCTCCTGTGCCGTAATCTCAAAGTGAGGGGGGTAGGAACTAGCAAGACGGCATCGAGGCATGCCAGGGTTCATCTCCAGCTCTCCCCAAGCCTAGCCACACCGGGAAAGTCCTTTCGGAAAAGAACAACCAGCTGGCAAAAGGGGGACTTCTCTACCAAGGGAGTGATTACAGAACCAAAATTAAATGGCCATACACGCCGCAAAACACAAAACCGTCCAGAGACTTGATTTTTAAAGACGAAATAACAAAAATATTGCCTGTTGACCGATACTGGATCCAAGTACTCCAAAAAGCATGGGAGGGAACTTAAACCACAGTTGTCAGAACGCTCCTCCAATCCTTCTCCAAAGATGCAAAACTCTAAATGGGGTTGGGGAAAGCTATTGGCTTCTTAACTCCCCCCCCCCCATACCGCCCCGGACACCACACTTTCTCCCTAGAATTTAGGACCCATCTGGGACATGGGTTAGGGAGTTGCTGCATCTTTAGAAAAAGAACCTGAATTATATGTATACTATTTTATATATAAAAGATATTTCAAGTCCCCAGCGCATAAATGAGAAAGAAAGAAAAAAGAATCAAACATACATCATTCCCCCACAAATACGTGCATCTTTGGAAATGTCAGAGCTTCGGTTAAGAGAACCGGAAGCTCAAAATATGTAAGGAGGCTGCATCTCCTGATGCAGCAATAAATAGGCCAGGCTTAAAAAGAAAAGAAAAGAAAAAAATATCCATCTCAATCCTAATTGGTAGCTTTGAAAAGTCACTTAAAAGAAAAAAAATAACACCCCCAAATGCCATTTCATTAGTGCATAAAAATAGGTTTGGAATTCCCTGTTTGGTTTTCGTCTTGCAGTTTTTCTCTTTTCTTTTTTTTAAAAAATCTGCATTTATTTAAACTCTTGTGTGTTTCTTTGAAGTGTGTGTTGACCAGCAGGACGTTGCCTGGAGTGCTTCTGCTACCAGCTCTTCTTTCCCGTGGGCAGAATGAGGAGGGAGGCTCCCCTTCCGCCCCGGGAGACGCCAGTCCAGCTCAGAAGCCGCTCAGAATATATTGGGGCATGCACTCCATTGCTGCTGCTCCTTCGCTTCCCAGTATCCACCTTTGTAAACGCACATCAGCTCTCCGGTGACTGGGTCGACCTTCCGCTCAAACCACAGCGGGCTGTAGCCTCTGTAGTCCTTGCCTGTAAAGAAAAGGAAGAGGGAAGAGGTTAACACAGCGGTCTTGGAATTTACGTAAGAAAAGTCCTGTTCTCGCAGTGGCCAACCAGGTGCCTGTGGGAAGCCAGGACCTGAGTACATTTTCCTTTCTTGTGGTCTCCAGCAACTGGCATTCAGAAGCATCGCTGCCTCCATCTGTGGGGGCAGAGGACGTCCATCATGGCTAGGAGCAGTGGGTTTTTTTAAGGGGGACGGGACGCAGGGGTACGCATACCCCTAAACATTTTGTGAATCTAACAGGAGAAGATACTAAAAAAATTAACGTTTTTAGTTTCTTCTCTAGCACAGAGAATTGTCAGTCCGCTGCTACCCCCTCATTTTCTGTCACGGTGTTTCCTGAGTCTCGGACAGAAGCGGGCGTTTAATGTGTGAAGCAGTGTGGAATGCATTTAGACACTGTAGCCAACTTAACGTTTATAAAATTGGTAGGCCCTCCCCCTTGAGTTTGTTTAAGCCTTCAGTGTATGAAAATTCATGGTTTTTGAAAGGATATCTGGCGACGGACACCAACAGCAAGCAGAGGAATAGGGAAGATGTTAGTGCACACAACCTCATGCCAATGTGGAAGTTACAGTGAGCTGTCGGCTGTGTAATATGAGGTAATGCATGTTCTCTGTAATTTTGTCCATTTACTGTATTTATTTTTCCTGATTTTAACTATAAAATGGTGATTTTCTTGAGTCAAAATGAGAGTACCCCTAAACATTTTTTAAGAAAAAATGCACAGGCTAGGAGCCACCAACAGCCTCCTCCTCCATGAATTTGTCCAATCCTCTTTTAAAGGCACCCACGTTGGGGGCCAGCCCTGCCTCCTGTGGGAGGGAGTTCCATAGTTTCAACTATGCGCTGCTTAAAATACAACTTTCTTTTTTATCTGTCCTGCATCTTCCAACATTCAGCTTCACTGGGACCGAGCTGTTCCCTGTTCATCACACAAATGCACTAGGATTCCAAAGGGTTTCACAGGATGATGACATGTGCTCTGTGATTTGAGAGAGGACAATCAGAAGGTGGTGTACCTGATGCAGCAGACAGGCCAACCCCTGATGAAGACTCAAACCACATGTTCCATGCTCGGGGCGATTGACCTGTGATGCAATCTAATCCTTGGCTTCCTCAATTCCTTTCTATATGTGTGGCCCATTTTTTCCATGGCTGGTTGCTATGTGGGTCTTCCATTAGTACCAACCTGGTGCCCTCCAAATGTTTTGGATTACCAGCTGCCATCAGCCCTGGCCAGCATGGCCGGTTGATGCATGGCTGAGGCCGATGGGACTTGTAGTCCAAAGAATTTGCCTGCGCACTGTTTTGCCAGAGTGGTGCATGCTCTGGTTATCTCCCGCTTGGCTTACTGCAATGTTCTCTACGTGGGGCTACCTTTGAACTACAGCTAATCCAGAATGCGGCAGCTAGACTGGTGACTGGGAGTGGCCACCAAGACCACATAACACTGGTCCTGAAAGACCTACATTGGCTCCCAGTATGTTTCCGAGAACAATTCAAAGTGCTGGTGCTGACCTTTAAAACCCTAAACAGCCTCAGCCCAGTATACCTGAAGGGGTGTCTCCACCCCCATCGTTCTGCCCGGACACTGAGGTCCAGCTCCAAGGGCCTTCTGGCAGTTCCCTCATTGCGAGAAGTGAAGCTACAGGCAGAGGGCCTTCTCAGTAGTGGAGCCCACTCTGTGGAATGTCCTCCCATCAGATATTAAGGAGTTAAGTAATTTTGTAAAATTTAGGAAACATCTGAATGCAGCCCTGTATAGGTATTTTTTTTTAATATTTCATGTTTTATTATGTTTTTATATGTGCTGGAAGCAGCCCAGAGTGGCTGGAGAAACCCATTCAGATGGGCGGGGTACAAATAATAAAATAAAATAAATTATTATCAGCATCAGCATCTTGAGTAGACAGACTGCTTGCTCTAGCACAGAGCTTTCCAAACTGTGTGTCAACACACCTTAGTGCAGGCTTCCTCAATCTCGGCCCTCCAGATGTTTTTGGCCTACAACTCCCATGAACCCTAGCTAGAAGGACCAGTGGTCAGGGGCGATGGGAATTGTAGTCTCAAAACATCTGGAGGGCCGAGGTTGAGGAAGCCTGCCTTAGTGTGTAGGCGTGTCATGCGAATTCTCTCCAAGCTGCTCCTGGGGCTAGAAAGGGGTTAGTTTTAACTCCCGGTTTGCTAGTAAAACTGAATTACTGTGTTGTGAAATGATGAGTGTCTAAAAAGTGTGTCACCAACATGGAAAGCTCTGCTCTAGCAGGAGGGCCCTCCAGGCAGCTCGTTGGCCTCAGAACTCTTCCTGTTGCACTTTGGCCACAACCACAGCATACATTTAAAGTGCCACGATGCCCCTCCAAGCAGTCAGGTCTCTCCCTTGAAGAATTCAGGGGGCTGAGAGCTGTGGGGAGACCCTTATTCCTCCCCTGGAGCTAAAATTCCCAGAGTTCCCTGGGAAGAGGGATGGGTTGAGAGAGACGGTGGTGATGTAGTGGTTAGAGTGTTGGACTAGGACCTGGGAGACCTGGGAGACCAGGGTTTGAATCCCCACTCGGCCATGAAGCTCACCGGGTGTAACTTTGGGCCAGTCACTCGCTCAGCCTAACCTACCTCATGGGGTTTTTGTGAGAACAACATGTGGAGGAGAACTTGAGCCACCGTGAGCTCCTTGGAGGAAAAGGTGGAGGAAAAGCACCATTAATAATAATCCATTACAGTGGTACCTCTGGTTAAGAACTTAATTCGTTCCGGAGGTCCGTTCTTAACCTGAAACTGTTCTTAACCTGAGGCACCACTTTAGCTAATGGGGCCTCCCACTGCCGCTGCGTGATTTCTGTTCTCATCCTGAAGCAAAGTTCTTAACCCGAGGTACTATTTCTGGGTTAGCGGAGTCTGTAACCTGAAGCGTCTGTAACCCAAGGTACCACTGCAATAATAATTATCAAGCCACTCTGGGAACTGTAGCCCTGGGAGGGGACTAGGAGTCTCTCCTCACGAACTCTCCACACCCGTAACAAACTACAGCTCCCAGGATTCTCTGGGGGAAGCCATGACTGTTTAAAGGGGTATCGTACTGCTTTAAATGTATGGCGTGAATGTGGCCTTTGACCCGTACCTTCCTCCAGGGCCTCCGCTGCCTCTGCCTCCCGCTTGCGCCGCACGGCCCGCTGTTTCTCTTCCAGCCGCTGCTTCTCCGCATTGGCTTCATCCCACTTGCCGTTCTCCATGAGCCGCTGGTCAGGCCTCTGGCGGCTGTCCGTGGGGGCTATCCTCTCCTCGGGCTCGTTCAGCGTCAAAGCCAGGTTGGAGAAGAAGTACATGTTTTCAGCGTTCTCCCTGCAGGAGGAAGACCCATGGCCGGTTTAAGAAAGAGCGTGTGTCCATTGCGTGAATGGGCTTAGGTGTTTGGCCATCAGAAGTCCCCGTCCCACGGCTAAGATCATAACAGGGAAGCTGAACTACTATTGTCTATGCTCTGGTAACTTCAGAGTTAGATTACTGCAATGCGTTATACGTAGGGCTGCCTCTGAAGACGGCTCAGAAACTTCAGCTAGTGCAGAACTCAGCAAGATGGTTGCTCAAGATTGTCTGAGCATATTACACCGATCCTGCTCCGACTGCACTGGCTACCAATTAGTTTCCAGACCCAATTCAAAGTGCTGGTTTTGATCTATAAAGCCTTAAACGGCTCAGGACCGCAATACCTCAAGGACCGCCTCTTTCCATATGAACCTACCCTGAGATCATCTTCTGAGGCCCTTCTTCGTGTGCCTCCTCCTCAAGAAGTCCAGAGGGCGGCAACACGAGAACGGGGCCTTCTCTGCAGTGGCTCCCTGTCTGTGGAATGCTCTCCCCAGGGAAGTTCGCCTGGCGCCTTCATTATATTTAGGCGCCAGGCAAAAACGTTCCTTTTTAAGCAGGCCTTTGGTTGACCTGATTGACATCCTATGGCCTTTTAAAAATGTGACTTTGGGGGGGGGGCGTTATTGTTTTTATTTTTATTTTATATATTGTGATCTTTTCTGTGAACCGCCCTGAGACCTCCGGGTACAGGGCGGTATATAAATTCAATAAATAAATCAATTAAATAAAAACATGCGGTGGCATTTTTGAATGTGATTAACTGATCGCATGCAGCTGCATTTCAACTGACACAGAAAGAACTTCCCAAGGGATCAGGCCCCAGTGGTGCACAATCATGCCAAGATAGTTATGAGCATAGTGTGGAAACCCCAAAACGGGCCGTTTCAATGTGGCTTCCTGCTTGTGGAAAAGCTCTCCCCAGGGAGGCTCGCCGGGCGCCACTGCTACATATCCTTAGGCACCAGACAAAAGCATTCCCTTTTCACCAGGCCTTGGCTTTTAATTATCTATGGCATTTTTGCACAGGCGAGATGCTTTAATGTAGTTAAAAGCAAACAAACAAGATTATATTTTAGATTTTTTAAAAGCTGGTTTTCATGTTTGTATGTATGGTTTTTTTTTATTTTTACATTGCTTAAAATACTCTAAGTCACTTTGAGTGGCCATGGCAAAAACCCCACCTAATATACTTAGCAAATAATAATAGTGACTAGAGTACCTTAGGGTGTGGGACTTAGGCCACAAGAGACAAGGGTTCAAACACACACTAAACCACAAAGCTCTCTGGCAGGTGACCTTGGGCCAGTTACAGCCTCTTGGCCTATACAGCTGCTTACTAATATTTCCTGGTTTTCTTACTGGCCCTTCGCCATGAGGTCCAGGTGGGAAAGTGACAACATTATAAAAATACAATATTTAAAATTGGCTAAAACAATTTGCAATCAGACAAATAGGATGGGCATATATTCTTTGGGGTACGCGGGTGGCGCTGTGGGTTAAACCACAGAGCCTAGGACTTGCCGATCAGAAGGTCGGCGGTTCGAATCCCCGCGACGGGGTGAGCTCCCATTGCTTGGTCCCAGCTCCTGCCAACCTAGCAGTTTGAAAGCACATCAAAGTGCAAGCAGATAAAAAGGTACTGCTCTGGCGGGAAGGTAAACGGTGTTTCCGTGCGCTGCTCTGGTTCGCCAGAAGCGGCTTAGTCATGCTGGCCACATGACCCGGAAGCTGTACGCCAGCTCCTTCGGCCAATAAAGCAAGATGAGCACCGCAACCCCAGAGTCAGCCACGAATGGACCTAATGGTCAGGGGTCCCTTTACCTTTACCTATATATTCTTTGTGTGTATGTGTCAAAGGTCAGGATAAAGAGGCCTTCAGCTTATGGCAAAAGCTCTGTAATGTGCAAGAAGCACCTCTCGCAAGGAAGGAATTCCACAGGGGCTGCCACAGAACTTTTGGGGAATTGCCAAAAGGGCGCCTACCTCACAAGGTTGTTGTGAGGGAAAAAACACGGAGAGGAAAACCCAGGCACACACTCTTCCGAGGAGAGGTGGGATATAAATGCTACTTCAGAAAGTTAAAACGAGGGCAGGCAGGCTGCCATTTGGATTTCTGTGCCTGTTACACCCTCCCTCCCCCTGCCCTGCAGCGGCAGAATGTAAGCAGGTCCAGGGTTCAATTCTGGGTCTCTGTGTTTGAAAAGGATGACCTCTTCCAGCGACCTCCCAGAACCACCATCAGCCAGATTAGGGAGCAGCGACAGAGACAAGACTAATGGTCTGACTCAGCATAATAGGTGTGAGCGGCCTGGGGTCCTCCAGGTGTTGCCGAACTACAACTCCCATCATCCCTGGCCATTGGTTGCAGGGGCTGATGGGAGTTGCTGTTTGGCAACATCTGGAGAGGCAAACATCTGGAGACAAGATTGTTTGCTGTTTGTCAGACCCATTAGCCACGGAAACGTGATTCTTACACCAGCCCCTAAAATACGCAGGCATGTGGGTTTGGAGACACCCGCGGCACCCGAGCCCTGTTGGGCAGACTCACGGAAGAGGGTATTTCTGCCACAGGACCTTGGGGGACAGCGTCTGGTAGACGGTTTTGGGCACCTTGCCCTCTGAGCTGCCGTTTCCTTGGCTGCTCTGCACGATTTTGGAGCACTCCATCTTCTCGTCCCATGTGCCGGACATGACATAGTGACTTGTGCCCTCCGCATCCATGACTAGGCCTGTCACCTAGGAAGGAACATCGAGGATTCAAAGCCCCTCCGTAGAGATGCAACGTCCACCAGCAGCCGCGTCCCACCCAGCTCATGGTCTAGAGCAACCTTCCTCAACTTGGTTCCCTCCTGATGTTTAAAAGCACAACTTCCTTGATCCCTGACCATTAGACAAGCTGGCTAGGGCTGATTAATGTTAGAATCCAGCAATATCTGGAAGGCACTGGGTTAGAGAAGGCTTTTTTTAGAGTGAGAGTGCTCTTAGGCCCACATCCTGCTGGTGGGGCTTGTTAGTTTGCATTTCTTGGTACAGAAAGTATTGATCTGATGTGTAGAGATCGTTCCTATTCTAATTAATTCAAGAGGCTTCTGGAAGCTTCTCTGTGTGAAAGAAACAAGCAGAAGGTTCATGATGTTTGGGTTATTCCTTCAGAGAAGCTGAGTACGGCTGGCTTAAACTGGTTCTGTTACCTCTTTCTGTCAAGGTCATACTGACTATAATAATAATACGGCCAGAAGGAGCCTGAGTTTTACTTTTTTCTATCTTTCTTTCCAACTGTGTGGTGTTCTGTACATAGTATGCTTAGTGTTAAGGTTTTAATCTTATTGTAAGTTATTGTAAGTTTAAGTCTGCTGCAACTGGATTTCTTCTGGACAGTGCCAGTCCTGAATGTATTGGATTTGTGACCATTATGCTCAATTGCCTTCAGTAGCAGTAAAGCTCTGCTGGATGAAATATTAATTGCCTCTGGTCTTATTTTTTGGGAATCCTGCAACGTGTTTACTCTGCTAACTATACGTTGGAATGTGCTCTGTATCAATATTGAGTAGAATTTCATGTCAGGGCTTCCCATGAGGGCATCTGGTTGCCCACTGTGAAGAAGCAGGACTAGACGGGCAATTGGGCTCTTACGTTTTTATTGTCAAGTATAGTGATTTAATTTCCCGAAACTGGGAATGCTTGAATGTCATTGCTGTGTGTGTAATTCTGGAACGTTCCCCAGTAACTCTCGTGTGATTGGCTAATTTTGGCCACATGGGCAGCATCCTATTACATTCTCCATTTTGTTTTGTGAGTGACCTGACTGTGACTGCTGCATTTCCCTGAATATTGAAGTAGAGACTGTATCAGATAACTCTCTCTCTAAACGCAATACAGGAGAGGAATGATGCTGTTTCTGTGTGAATGTGACAGAAAGAAGTACAGAAGTTGATGTTCTCCCAAAGAAGCAATAAGGACAAGTCTGCCGGAAGGAGAAAGTGGAAACCTCTCAGTTGGAACTGCGTGGCCTAGCTGGGCAATGGACCTAAGGCTGAGTGCAAGTATTGGAAAGAGAGAAAGACACAGCTTGTTTTAATCTTTAAAGAAGCTGTAATCTTCAACTAAGAAAAACTAAGCTGATGCTTGAATAAGCATGTGAATGTAAATAATTTGCATATATTCTTCTTTAGCTCTATGTTCAGCAAGTACAATGGTACCTTGGTTGTTGAATGGCTTGGCTCCTGAACAAATTGGCTCCCGAACGCTGCAAACCTGGAAGTGAGTGTTTCAGTTTGCAAATGTTTTTCGGAAGACGAACATCCGATGCGGCTTCCACGGGTTCCGATTGGGTACAGGAAGCTCCTGCAGCCAAGCCTTGGTTTTCGAATGGTTCCGGGAGTTGAACGGACTCCCGGAGCGGATTAAGTTTGACAACCAAGCTACCACTGTAAAAGCTTTTGAATAGATCAACAGGTGTTTGGACATTGTTTTAATTTCAAGAAGAGAGTAGGTATTGCACAGGATTTAGCTTCCTAGCTGCAATTTAGCTATTCTGCTAGCACTTAGCACTGTCCATCGGACTCTGGTTACATATGGAGAAAAGATTGATGATGACCATAAAGGACTTTATAGGGGTGAAGCCTGTGGGCATCTCGGACTAGATGGGTCTTTGGCCATGAAATGACTATTGCAATTATAAACCGGATGATTCAATTTTATTATTGTAATACATGTGTATGCTTTTGTTCAGACGTTATGTGGTGCCCACGAAATGTTGCTGAACTACAACTCCCATCAAATCCCAACAGCATGGGCCAGTGGTCAGAGATGATGGGAGTTATAGTCCAACACAACACCCAGAAGGCACCATGTTGGCTACCCCTGTTTCAACTAACTTATGCTCTCTGGTTTTCTTTTTCCCTTTTAAAATAGAACTTTTTATTTAATTTTCAACTAACTGAACATAAAAGTTCCCCTCCCTCTCTCCCAGAACAGATGATCCGTTCATCAAGTCTTGCCATAAACTTGTTTGTCAATTCGGTGGGTGCTGGTCATTGAAATGTTATTTGACAATCTTATAAAAGGCCACTGTATTTCAATGAAGTCACATGTGCAGTTCAGAGCATGCACCCCTTTTTGTCTGTTTTTCAGACAAAGATTACATTCTGCCATCATCATGCCTTGTGTGGATATTCCAAGTCCTTTCCTGTGGCTTGTGAGATGCTGTTGAGGGTCCAACTCCCATAATCTTCAACCAGGGCAGCCAGGGGTCAGGGAATGATGGGAGTTGGAGTCCAACGAATTCTAGAAGCCTACAGGTTAGTCACCCCCAGTATAAAGGCAGAGTAGCCCTGCATCTCTCGGGGGGGGGGGAGGCCTACCTTTCGGGGGACATCTCTGGAGAAATAGCTGTAGGGAGTGAATTTCAGTTGGCATTTGTCTTTTGATTTGTAGTTGATGATTTCTATGTCACCAGACTAGGGAAAAAGAGAGGAAAGAAAATGCAAAGAGTTTAGTTCTACATTTCTTCCATATCTACCCCAGCAACAATTCAGGAGAGATTTCTCGACTTTCAAAATAATATGGGGGTAACGCGGGTGGCGCTGTGGGTTAAACTACAGAGCCTAGGACTTGCCGATCAGAAGGTCGGCAGTTCGAATCCCCGCGACGGGGTGAGCTCCTGTTGCCTGGTCCCTGCTCCTGCCAACCTAGCAGTTCAAAAGCACCTCAAAGTGCAAGTAGATAAATAGGTACTGCTCTGGCGGGAAGGTAAATGGCATTTCCGTGCACTGCTCTGGTTTGCCAAAAGCGGCTTAGTCATGCTGGCCACATGATCCGGAAGCTGTACGCCGGCTCCCGCGGCCAATAAAGCGAGATGAGCGCCACAACCCCAGAGTCGGTCACGACTGGACCTAATGGTCAGGGGTCCCTTTACCTTTACCTTAACCTCTGAGTATCTTGAAAGCTCCATGTACGTTACTCTAAACCACAAAAGGGCTTTAAATCATGCCTTTTTTAAAGCAACGCCAAACACGTGCCAAAATAAGATTGAATGCAGCTGTTTAAAACACAGGATGTGCATGTAAAATCTATTAAGTTAAAAGCAATAATATATCAACTTGCAACAGGGTTGCTTCCGCAAATATTTAATCATTCCTACATAGAAGTAAGAGAGGCCAATTACTCAGATGCAACAGATATGTGTCTTGCGGGATGGGAAGTCTATTGGGCAGTACATAGTTAAAACTATGGAACTCACTCCTGCAGGGAGGCACCAAGGACCGCCACCAGGTTGGATGGCTTTCAAAGAGGACTGGACCAATTCATGGAAGAGAAGTGGGTACCAGCCACAATGGCTATGCTGGAGTCAGCAGTGCTCCTGGCTGACAGTTGCTGGAAACCACAGGAGGGGAGAGCTCTTGTGCTCAAATCCTGCCCATTGGGGCATCCAGTTAGTCACTGTGAGAACAGGATGCTGGACCAAAGGGGCCATTGGCTTGATCCAGCGAGCTCTTCTTGTGTTCTTCCATTAATTCCCACTACCCGTGACTGTGACGTTAACATAGGAGAGTGTTGGAGGTGAAATAGTTAAACAGGCTACCCAATCAGAACCCAGGGGGTGGAGTCAGAGGGACTATAAAACCAGCTCTGGGAGGGGCGAAGGGAGAGTTCGTTGGGAGTTGGGTGGCTGGTTGGAGTGGGAATGAATTGGGATAGAGTCTGTGGGTAGGTTGAGTTAGTGTAGCGAAATAAGCTGAGTCAGGAACAGTTAGGGACTAGGAAGACAAGTAAATACAGTGGTACCTCAGGTTAAGTACTTAATTCGTTCCAGAGGTCCGTACTTAACCTGAAACTGTTCTTAACCTGAAGCACCACTTTAGCTAATGGGGCCTCCTGCTGCCACTGCGCCGCCGGAGCACGATTTCTGTTCTCATCCTGAAGCAAAGTTCTTAACCTGAAGCACTATTTCTGGGTTAACAGAGTCTGTAACCTGAAGCTTATGTAACCTGAAACGTATGTAACCCGAGGTACCACTGTATCTGAGAGGTGGTTTAGTGAGTGAAAGCAGGTAGCGGAAGTTATAGGTCTGGATAGGCACCCCATGATTGTAATGGACTAATACCGTTTATGAAACCACACGCTTGTTAAACTGCAATAAATAAACAGAAGTTTATGTTCCAATAAACTGACTGGACTCAGTATTGTACCAGGTAGGGCCTGGGTGGTGGCAGCGAGAAATAAAGTGGTGGCACAGGGATCAATAGACGGTGAAATGTCCGGGGACCCTGTGTGATCGCCACAGTGACCGCTAGGAGAGTTCTTGCTCAGCTGACCTGGTCGATCCAGAGCTTGCCCACGATGATGTTGTGAACGGTGGAGGTCACCTTCTGCCAGACGTAGTGGTTGCCGCTGGAGTGGAATTCCAAGTGGATGTAACCTGCAGGGAAGAAAAGAGACACTCTTGCTTCTAGGTCCTGCTTGCGGGCTCCCCACAGGCCACAGTGGGAACAGGATGCTGGGCTAGATGGACTTCTGATCTAATCCAGGCAACAGGCTCTTCAAAGGCCTCTCATTAAGGGGTGGGATTTCTGATGAACATCATGTGCTTGCTCACTGCCCACCATGGAGATGGACTAAATATTCCATCATGCCTGGGCAGCAGGATTCACATAACAGGGGAAAGGGGATGAAGGGGGCTTCTGGGAGGGTGTTTATTATAGGATCCTCACGCAGGCACATTTTTTGGGCAGGGTCCACACAACATGGTTGGCATCAAAATGCCAGCCCACCCACCTATCCCTAATTTGATCCAGATTTACACTTCCTGGGGGGGGGGTCTGAACCTGGCACCTTCTGCATGCATTGCAAAGGCTCCATCCCTGTGCCACAGGGCCTTCCCCACAGATTCCCACATGTTCCAACTTTGACATGACAGCATAAGCCAGTCTAGAAAGGGGTCTTTCTGCACTTTCTCAAAGTTTCTAGCAGCCATCGCTAGGACCAGCGATTAGAGGGAGAGGATGCAGCACTTGGAGATGGCTCAGAGCATCCCTTCCTCTACCAGCCAACTCCCACTGCTGAGGTGGTCAACTCCTCTATCAGGTTTAGAATCAGTTCCATGACCTGCCTGCCATGAACATGGAAAGGCCTATGGAGAACTTCAAGGCAGTCTAAGGGCACTCCCAGGCTGTCACTATCTTCCTATGGCATTCAGTCAGTTGCCGGCAAAAGAAAAAGTTGATTTGGTGCTGTCAGAGCTGCCCGAGGTCCCAGCTCACAAAGGACCAACGCCACTTCGTTGTTAAATACGAAAGTCTTTATTGAAGCTCAGTTTCACTTCCAGAGCCGCAGCGTGCAGCTCTACGTCTCAACATTTAGACCGCTGATGCTCCGTCTGAGTCTCCTCCCCCCAGACACCAGTTTAAGACTCTAGCCTTACTCCACCTCTTCCTCTGTTCTTTCCGCCTCTGGTTCCGCCTGTCCGTTGGGGTCTCGCCCTTTCTAGACTCTTCTGACGCTGAATCCCCTGAGCCTTCCCCCTCCCTCCGGCGGGCTTTAGGAGCTGGTTCCCCATCCGGGTCTCCTGCTGTCCCCCGCGCCTGTACATTTGAACTTGGCGCGCGCGCCCAGCCAGCAACTTTCCTCCTGACCGTTTCACTGCTGCTGTCACTGCTTCCCCCTTCGGGGAGGCTAGCTGCAACTGACCTCCCCTCCGTTGGAGGCGTGGTCAGCCCTGACTCACCTTCTCTCCCCGCTGGAGGAGACGCTGGCCCTGACACATGTGACTCTTCCCCCCCACTACGCTCTGGTGGGGAAACTGGTCCTGATCCCCCGCTGCTGCTTCGGGGTTCCCCGCTGGCTCCTTGTTTCTGGTGCGTCCCCCCTGGGACCCCCCTTGCCCTGACCATCGGCGCCCCCTTCTGGGAATCTTCTGATTCGCTGGAGAAGCTCATGGAATCTCTCGGGCCACTGTCATACTCCCCTACGCTGCCCTCGGATTCTTCCCCTTTGCTCTCCATTTCCTCTCTCCCCTGTGGTCCTGCTCCTGAGCCCCTGACAGGTGCTCTTAAATAGAGGAGATCTCTTAGATCAGGGTTTCCCAAACTTGGGTCTCCGGTTATTTTTGGACTGCAATTCCCACCATCCCTGACCACTGGTCCTGCTAGCTAGGGAAGATGGAAGTTGTAGTCCAAAAACAGTTCAAGAAACCCTGCCTTAGAGATACAAGGAATTCCCCAACAACAACGGGTCTAAGTGTGGTCTGATAATGCCAAGGTTGAAGGTACAATCCCCATAAGGGACAGCTGCATATTGCTGCATTGCAGGGGGTTGGACTAGGCGTCCTCAAACTCTGCCTTCCAGGTGTTTTTGGCCTACAACTCCCATGATCCCTAGCTAGCAGGATCAGTGGTCAGGGATGATGGGAACTGTAGTCTCAAAACATCTGGAGGGCCGAGTTTGAGGAAGCTTGGACTAGATGATCCTCAGGGTCCCTTCCAACCCTATGATTCTATGATCTATGCCAAGGAATGATTAACTGCCGAGGACACAGAACGTTCTACCTGGGGAGCAGGTGCTTACCCAGCGGCATGATGGAGAGGTATTTGCCTCGGAACTTGCTGGCAATGGTGATTTCCTGCCACAGTGTCCAGCCTCGCTTGGAATAGACATGATGGGCCGCGGCTGGAGGGTGATGACTCACCTGGAGTGAGGGGAGATCCAAGGAGAAACAAACCCCAATGGTGTTAGGTCTAAGTGGTTGGCAAAACAGTTCAGCAGGCCCACAACTTATGCAAGGGTTATGTTCCAGGGGTCAGTGCACAAACTCAACATTGCACAAAGTCAGAAGGATCCCTGGAACCACTCCCACCATCCGAGATCTCAGAGAGCCCTGTGAGATCTTGTGCAACAGTCCCAGAGTCCTGCAAGCAAGGTATCGGGCTTCAAAAGCTGTTTCCACAAAGGAAAATCCTGTGGATGGCCCTACAAGATCTCACAAGATCTCCGTATCCAACAGTCTCCTGCTCCCTTTCTATTTCTTTATTCACGATCCATCTAAAGTTGCAGTTGCGTAAGAAAGATATGCGTTAAGTTGCAGGCCTGCTGTAAACACTAAATGTATTATGAGATAATGGCTGTGAACCCAGTTTTTTTGTTCTGTAAAGTTTCCCTTCCTTCCTTTTCCCTTTTCTGTTTCTTATTGGATTGCTATTTTACTAATACAATAAAGTTCTTTCTTTCTTTTTTTTAATTTTTATTGGAAATTTTATTTACAACATAACACAAATCCCCCACCCCCCCCAACACAGAAATCCACCTCCACCAGACACGAACATAACACACAACTAGCATAATATACAACAATACAAACAACCAAATAAAATACTTCCTTTATCCTGTTTCTGGCATCCTTATTTACTTCTTATAAGCTGTTTCCTTTATGAATAATTATTAAGATTTTTCTAATTATAACTTAAATATCCACAAAGTCTTCTGCAGACATTAATCGAAACAAGTCCAGGTATGAATTTTAGGGCACTGTTTTGTGAAGTATTCTCTGCATTTTCCCCATGCTTTTTGAAATTCTTGTCTAGTGTGGTCTCTAATTGCTTCTGTTAATCTAGCCAGTTCAATATACTGTATTTTTCGCTCTATAGGACGCACCCGAGGGGGAGAAGAAGAAGAAAAAAAAATTCTCCCCCTCTCTGCTCAGCGCCCCTTCAGCGAAGCGGCAGGAGAAACAGAGTCTTGCTCTCCCGGCTTCAGCAAAAGGAACCTGAAGCCTGCGGAGCACAGCAGGAACTCGCGCTGTGCTCCACAGGCTTCAGGCGGCTATCCCTAAAGCCGGGAGAGCGAGAGGGGTCAGTGCGCACCGACCCCCTCGCTCTCCAGGCTTCAGCAAAAGCAATGCGAAGCCTCCAGAGCGTGGAGGGAGCGCTCCCTCTGCACTTCGGAGGCTTTGCGTTGCTATCACTGAAGCCAAGGAGCCTGCATTCGCTCCACAGGATGCATACACATTTCCCCTTAATTTTTGGAGGGGGAAAAGTGTGTCCTATAGAGCAAAAGGTACGGTACTATGTATAGTATAGTACATAGTATACAATAAAGTTCTGAACATTTAAAAAGGAACAAATAAATGAAACAACGGATGTGAGTAATCTGGGTCTGAGCTGGAAGAGAATGGCAGGCCCATCCATGGCCAAGCAGAGGATGTCAACCGAGGTCTCCGTGGCCCAAACCCCATATGGGCCCACCCCACAACGGCACACCAGTTCCCCTCCCCTTCTCCTCACCTGCTCGCAGAGAGAGCGAAAACCCAGCTCATCTAGCCGGTCCAGCTCGTAGGTCTCTCCCAGGAGCGGATTGAATGGCTTCGCCGTCCGGTGGACTGTCGTCGAGTAGGAAGACACGGAGAAAGCAGCCACAAAGCACATCTGCTCAATGGAGCTCTCACACTTGACGGCTTTGTCAAGCAGTTCATGGTACTCGAGATCCTCTGTCAGTCTCTGCAGCATGGATAGCGGCTCATTGAAGTTCACCTGCAAAAAAGCCAGAGAGGTTGGTTGCTAACCCAAGGGGAGGAGAAGGGAATCTCTTTCTATCTCATTTTTTATTATTATTTGAAGGCATTTAGACATCACCTTGCCAACAAAGGTCCGTATAGTAAAAGCTATGGTTTTCCCAGCAGTGAGGTATGGAAGTGAAAGCTGGACCATAAAGAAGGCTGATTGCCAAAGAATTGATGCTTTTGAACTATGGTGCTGGAGGAGACTCTTGAGAGTCCCATGGACTGCAAGAAGATCAAACCTCTCCATTCTGAAGGAAATCAGCCCTGAGTGCTCACTGGAAGGACAGATCGTGAAGCTGAGGCTCCAATACTTTGGCCACCTCATGAGAAGAGAAGACTCCCTGGAAAAGACCCTGATGTTGGGAAAGATGGAGGGCTCAAGGAGAAGGGGACGACAGAGGACAAGATGGTTGGACAGTGTTCTCGAAGCTACCAGCATGAGTTTGACCAAACTGCGGGAGGCAGTGGAAGACAGGAGCGCCTGGCGTGCTCTGGTCCATGGGGTCACGAAGAGTCGGACACGACTAAACGACTAAACAACAACAAATATACCACTTTGTAAATCTCCACGCAGCAGCAAGGGAGCAGACACCTTATAACCCAGTCCTATTGGATCACCCCCTGCAGAATGCAAACCCTGTGATGTTTGAAGAAAGCCAGTGAGAAAAAGAGACCTCCCGTGAGTGGTCCGGGCTACTTTTGCAAGTTGGGACAGGAGGGGTGGAAATCTATCCGCCATCATACACACACGAAACCATAGAATTGTAGAGTTGGAAGAGACCACGAGGATCATCCGGTCCAACCTCCTGCAATGCAGGGTTTTTTTTGCCCAACCTGGAGCTCAAACCCACAACCCTGAGACTACGAGGCTCATGTTCTACCGACTGAGCTATTCAGCTGTTTAAATGTCCTCTAGCAACCACTCCCAAAGGCTTCCAGATGATCTCCTTTGCTGTACGAAGAGGAAACTGCCTCTGCTGTTGGGGGCTGCAAATGGGGAAAGAGAGAGAGAGAGCTGTTGCGCTCAGGTCCTGCTTGCAGGCTTTCTTCCCAAGAGGCACCTGGCTGGCCATTGTGGGAAGATGATACTGGACTAGATGGGCCCTTGGTCTGATCCTGCCACTGGACTCTTCTGCTGTTATTTATTAGGCGAGAAGGGATATATCAGGCATAGGCAAACTCATCCCTCCAGATGTTTTGGGACTACAACTCCCATTATCCCCAGCTAACAGGACCAGTGGGCAGGGATGATGGGAATTGTAGTCTCAAAACATCTGGAGGGCTGAGTTTGCCTATGCCTGGGATATATGGATGAGGAAACAGCAAGCATCTCTCTATTTAAAAAAAAAAAACAGGAGGGGAGTGAATGTTATGCTGCAGCTGAGCGAGTATGATTAGCAGCTTGGCTGGGAAACCCATAAAGGAGCATGTAATATATATGTATATATAATTGCAAGTGGTATGTGTCTGTATCTGAAGTCCTTTGTCATCCACACAAAAAGCTCCCCGCGAAGGCGGAAGATTTACCGTCATGCCAAAACGATATTACATTTCCAAGCCTCTCCCAGTGTGGCTTTTCTATGTGAACTTTAATCTCTTTGCTGCCACAGGAGCGGCAATGACTGATTTAAAGGCCCCACCGGATCGTTCCATTTGGCCCACTGCTGCAATTTTACGGATTGTGTGAATTGGATGCAGGGATTATTTATACATCGCAGTGCCAGGGCTATTAAGGGGCCTCTGTGTCCTTCGCCAGGGGCACGTTCCTGCGTAATTGAAGGGGAAAGACTCCCTGTTGACTCAAAGGGGGAGTGGAGACACTGTACAAAGACCAGGCTCTGCTGTGAGCAAACCCCCCACCCCACCCCTCTTTCTCTGCTACCCACTGGGGGTGGGAGGGAAGGAAAGGGCCTAAGACAAGCATAGGCAAACTCAGGCCTCCAGATGGACCAGTGGTCCAGGGATGATGGGAGTTGTAGTCCCAAAACATCTGGAGGCCCGAGTTTGCCTATGCCTGGCCTAAGATTTTGGAACAGCAAGACCCTCTGCAGCAAAAGGGGGAAATGCTGGTGTTAGATACTCGAGGCTAAAGCAGATCCTCTTCACCGAGAGTGGGACGCTGGGGGAAAGAGGCAAACATCTCCATCGTTCTGCCCGGACACTGAGGTCCAGCGACCGAGAGCCTTCTGGCGGTTCCCTCGCTGCGAGAAGCCAAGTTACAGGGAACCAGGCAGAGGGCCTTCTCGGTAGTGGCACCAGCCCCGTGGAACGCCCTCCTACCAGATGTCAAAGAGAAAAATAACTACCAAACTTTTAGAAGACATCTGAAGGCAGCCCTGTTTAGGGAAGCTTTTAATGTTTAATAGGTTATTGTATTTTAGTGTTTTGTTGGAAGCTGCCCAGAGTGGCTGGGGAAACCCAGCCAGATGGGTGGGGTATAAATAAAAAATTATTATTATTATTATTATTATTATTATTATTATTATTATTATTATACCTGTCTGTGTTGGGGAAAGGCTGTAGCTCAGTGGAAAAGCATCTGCTTCCCATGCAGAAGGTCCCAGGTTCAATCCCCAGTGAGGGCTGGGAATCTCCTCTGCCTGAAGAGCCACTGCCAGTCAGTGCAGACTGCCCTAAGTTAGATGGACCAATTGTCTGACTTCAGTGAAAGGCAGCTTCCAATGTTCCTACAGGGACTGAGATAACCAGGAGGTGTGAAGGCCCACTTTATTAAATTTAAATGTGCTTCATTTGTGTAGAACTTAAAAAAACGCACAAGGGTATCTGCACCTGAGTTGAGGATTGGGGATTCCATGTTGACAATCGGGGGATAGATTTTCCCACCTGCCTTGCCCCACCGTCCAGCCCCTGGACCTTTCTAAATGAATTTCTTAATGGGATACTTGGACTTGACCTATTGGTAAGCTGTATGTATATGTCAAATGAACTGTTTAAACTTTGTGTTTCTCAAACTCGGGTCTCTGGCTGCTGTTGGACTACAATTCCCATCATCCCTAGCTCAGGGATGATGGGAACTGCAGTCCAACAACAGCTGGAGATCCTAGTTTGAGAAACACTGGTTCAACTGATTATTAATTTTTTTGTGTTACCTTGCAGGAACATCATATGTCCTATTATGTATTGTTATTGTGTAGACATTTATTTATTTTAATGCGAACTGCTTTAGGCACAGATTTACTTGTGAGAAATGCAGACTATAAATATACTGACTATGACAATCTGCAAAGGGAAGAACTGCCAGAGCATCTCTGCTACGGAGAGCATCGGCGGCAGCATCTGCCCTGCGTGGGCTCAATCAGGAAGCAGCTCTGGAA
The DNA here is from genome assembly GCF_964270895.1 of Podarcis filfolensis. NCBI lineage: Eukaryota > Metazoa > Chordata > Lepidosauria > Squamata > Lacertidae > Podarcis > Podarcis filfolensis. Next base: position 23,856,829 of record NC_139620.1, on the reverse strand, counting down.
ATGTAACAAGCAAGCATTCAATTACTTCCTGATTAAACATATCTGATTGTTTCAAAAGCAGGCGCTGCCAGTGGCTTGTGTGCTGCTGGGCCGCTGCCAACCCCGGCTAGCTGTCCAGGCACTCTTGAGCAGAGCATGTAGGTGGCTTTCTTGCCTTTGAAGGCAGAGTTTAAACCTTCCCTCTCCACCAACTCCTCACAACAGGGACGGACTTGCTCAGCCACACAAGCCACAAATCTTCGCCACTACTGGCCAACCGGGTTCCTGTGGCCACAACCAGCCTTGTCACTAATGGGAAAACAAAAGGCTGGGATGCGAAACTGCTTTAGCCCTTTTTCTATTGCCAAAGGTCCCATTCTCTCTCTCTCCCCCTCTCTCTGCTTGCTACCTTATAGGACCAATTGTAAGCAGCATTAAATGAGCCTTTGCATCTAACAATTGGGTTTCTTGAAATGCCAGTAAGGGAGAAGTGGGTGTTGCAGGGGAGGGGGCTGATAAATAAACAGGAAGGGAGCAAATATGAAGGTGGAGTTTAACCCTTTTCTCCCTTGTTGCAACCCTGAAACTAGCACAGTGGTACCTCCGGTTGCAGATGGGATCCTTTCTGGAGGTCTAGCCGGATCCCGAGTTTTTGCAACCAGAGAGACCACTTCTGTGCATGTGTGTGCAGCGGTAGAGCACTTCTGCGCATGTGGCAAAAACCCGGAAATACATTTCTGGGTTTGCCGCTTACATATCCTGAAGTTTATGTAACCGGAGGGATATGAAAGCGGAGGTACGACTATATTTTGTTTCAGGGGAAGTGAGGAGTAGAGATGGATTCCTCTATCGGTGCCATTCAAAGCAGATTGCTGTCAAAGAGCCTAAGTGTTTGGGAAATCTCCCTGACTTAGCCAGCGAGATGGTGATTGCTTATCCCCGCTTCCCCCTAAGGTCCCAGGGCAAGTCGCAAAAATCGCAATGTTAAAAGCAGTTTGAAACGACTTACTGTCACAGAAATAAGGGGGGACCAAAAAGTATACAACTCAAGTGTCATATTTCAGGGTAAAGAGATGCACCTCCAACAGATGCCCCCCCCCCGGTTCGACTTAATACAAGACAAAACCCCTTATCGCATTATGTGTGTAGGAACTAGCATACTGTACGAAGGTAAAGTTCACATCAATTTCTCCTCCCACTTTTATCTCTGGCCCCACCCAACATTGGCACGTGGCCCCCGGGAAGGCCACCCAGAAAGAGAACGTGGCCTGGAAATGCCCCACCCCCATTCCCCGGAACCAGAGCATGGGGCAGTGGGGAATCACATACAGGCATGGGAATCTTGGACAGTTCCTTGCCAATGCAGTTCTTCATTATGCTCCAGAGGTTAAGGCTGTAGTTGGGCTTGTCCGGGACCCGAGTCCGCCTCTTCTTCTTGTGAATGCCATCTTTGCTTGAACCGTCGTAGCTGGCTTGGTGAGAGCTGTCGAACACCTGGGGAGGAAGCAGAGCAGGAGGGAGAGTTCAGGGGGCCAGTCAGCCAGCAACACACCTTGAGACTTTCAGCTCCCCGCCCACCTCTCCATACGGGAAAGTGATCTCCCCAGCAGCCCAAAATCACAACGGCTGCTGTCTTTAATTCAGCTTGCTAATTTTAGCTGCTTGGCTGTGCTTTTATATGCTTGCCCCTGAATGGCAAAGGCTAGCAGCTGATACAAATAAATGCCTATCATATTGATAAAGGAGCGCCTCCACCCCCATTGTTCAGCCCCTACACTGAGATCCAGCATTGAGGGCCTTCAGGCAGTTCCCTCACTGTGTGAAGTGAAGTTTACAGGGAACCAGGCAGAGGGCCTTCTTGGTAGTGGCACCTCCCCTGTGGAAAGCCCTCCCATCAAAAGTCAAGAAGATAAAGAACTACACCAATTTGAGAAGACATCTGAAGGCGGCCCTGTATGAGGAAGTCTTTAATGTTGTTGTGTTTTTAATATTTTGTAGGGAGCCACCCAGGGTGGCTGGGGCAACCCAATCAGATGAGCGGGGTACAAATAATAAAATTATTATTATTATGGGGAGGAAGGTATTGCAGGTGGGTGAGGGGTGTTGGCAGGCCAATGACAAGCATAGGAAGCTCATTGTGACTGGAAGTGGTTCTCTGGGATTTCAAATAAGGCTCATCTTCCAGAAAAGCAGAAGCACTGCCCCATCAGTAAGCCATAACCCTTCCGGCCACCCCTGCCTTAGAACATGCATGGTGCCACCAAGGGGGGGGGGGAGGGAAATTCCCATTTCAAACTTTGCAAAATGCGCTTACGTTGTCGTCCAGGTTCCAGCCCTCCCCTCGGCCTTCGCTGGTCCCGCTAATGTTGCTGCCGGCACGCCTGCAGAGAAAACACAGGGGGCAGCGGTGAGTGAGGCGGCGCACAGAAGCCCGGAGCCGCGAGCGAGAGTTACCCATCCACAATGGAAGCCTCTGCAGCAGAACATGCCCTTGAGAGGGAGTGTCACAAATGGGCGGGTTCTGATATGCAAATGCACGGCTTCACATTCCCACAAAGCCAGCTTGCTAGCCAGCTTGTCCAAAGCCCCAAAGGCAAGATTTTCTGGACCAGGCAGGTGAGAAGAGTGAATTGGGCACAGGAACAGAAGAAGAGGCTGCTGGATCAGGCCAGTGGTCCATCTAGTCCAGCATCCTGTTCTTGCGGTGGCCAACTAAATGCCCCAATGGGAAACCTACAAGCAGGATTCTTCTCTCCTGAGGTTCCCAGCAATTGGTATTCAGAAGCATTGCTGCCTCTCTGACTGTGGAGGCAGAGCATAGCCATTCTGGTATCCCTCTCCTCCACGAATCTGCCCAATCCTCTTTTAAAGCATTCAAGTTGGTGGTCCTCACTGCCTCATGTGGCAGTGAGTTCCACAGGTGTTTTTAAAAAAAATTTCTTTTATCTGCTCTTTTACTGAATTGGTTGGAGGCACTGAAGGAAAGGGGGTTTCTTTCCTCCGCTTCAAGTTGAATGCAACATTAGGGGTGGCCTTCTAAGCATCTAACGAAAAGCCAAACTTGTCTGTTGAAAATGGGCAAGATCTAAAAGAGGCCTGCTACCCATTGCCAAGTGCTCCAAAGAGAGGAAATGGCCTCTTTCACACAACCTATTTGTTTTGCATTCATCCTGATCCGCCTGCACAAAACTTGCGCAGAGGTTAGAATAATAGAATCATAGACTGTAGAGGTGGGAGGGACCCCAAAAGTCATCTAGCATCCGTGACAGTTGGCCATTCAACTTCTGCTTAAAAATCTCCAAGGAAGGAGAGTCCACAACCTCCTGAGGGAGACCCTGTTCCACTGTCAAATAGCTCTTATTATCAGAAAGTTCTTCCTGATGTTTAGTCGGAATCTCCTTTCTTGAAGCTGTTGGTTCGAGTCCTACCCTCTGGAGCAGGAGAAGACAAGCTTGCTCCCTCTTCCACATGACAGCCCTTCAGAGATTTGAAGATTGTTGTCATATCTCCTCTCGGTCTCTTTTCCAGGCTAAACATACCCAGCTCCTTCAACCATTCCTCAGCAGGCTTGGTTTCCAGACCCTTGATCATCTTGGTAGATTACAGGTGAAATTCAGAAAATTAGAATATCGTGGAAAAGTTCATTTATTTCAGTAATTCAACTTAAAAGGTGAAACTAATATATGAGATAGACTCATGACATGCAAAGTGCAATATTGCTCTATTTGCAGTCCTTGTTTTGCCAATTTCATTTAATATTCTAATTTTCGGAGACTGTTAATTTGCGGTTTTCATCATCTGTATGCCATGATCATCACAATTATAACAAATAAAGGCTTGACATATCTAGCTTTGCATGTCATGAGTCTATCTCATATATTAGTTTCACCTTTTAGGTTGAATTACTGCAATAAATGAACTTTTCCACAATATTCTTTATTTCCGAGTTTCACCTGTATATCTACTCTCAAACGTTTACTCTGATTTGTTTGTGGGCAGGTTATACAACAACAGTCCTTCATTCTTATTTGCTTGGGGGCTGCTTATGCAACTTCCTGCTAATCACACATCCATTCCAACTCTTTTGAATGCACTTCCCTGTCACTTCCCTAACAGCAGACGGTCAGTTTCTTCCTTCTTTTTTTTAAAGTGGATTTTGTTATGCTAGGGCTTCCGACTGCCTGGCGGCTCCCAGGGAACAGGTGTCATACCTACCGGTGGTGCTTTGATGGATCCGCAGCTACTGTGATGAAAGCTTGTGCGTCCTCCATGGCATCGAAGTACTCCGTCTCCTCATCTTCATCACTGGCTTCCGCTTTCACGCTCTGTACGCTCCCTGTTGGCAATAATACCCAGGTGAGCAAATCTGCTGGCTTGGCTGGGGCTGATGGGAGTTAGAATCATGGAATTGTAGAGTTGGAAGGGGGCCCCCAAGGATCATCTAGTCCAACCCCCTGCAATGCAGGCCCCTGAGTCTCTGCCGCCAGCCCCCATCCGTCATGCCACCTTGCCAGGGAAAATACAAAAGATTAAACAAAGCCACAGAGACTTGTGAACTACCCAACCTAAGTTGAACTTATAAGGTCTGGTTTCAATAGATTTTTCCAATGCTTAACTCAGTCTTTTAGATAAGTTCATGAAGATACCAACAAAAGGTAAGTTCGGTGTTATTCACAATACTGAGAGATGCTAGTGGAGTTGTAAGGTAAAGGTAAAGGGACCCCTGACCATTAGGTCCAGTTGTGGCCCGACTCTGGGGTTGCGGCGCTCATCTCGCTTTACTGGCCGAGGGAGCCGGCGTACAGCTTCCGGGTCATGTGGCCAGCATGACTAAGCCGCTTCTGGCGAACCAGAGCAGCGCACGGAAACGCCGTTTACCTTCCCGCCGGAGTGGTACCTATTTATCTACTTGCACTTTGACGTGCTTTTGAACTGCTAGGTTGGCAGGAGCAGGGACCAAACAACGGGAGCTCACCCTGTCGCGGGGATTCGAACCGCCGACCTTCTGATCGGAAAGTCCTAGGCTCTGTGGTTTAACCCACAGCGCCACCCGCGTCCCTACAGTGGAGTTGTAGATAGATGTTAATGAAGTTGTAGACGACAGGGTGCCGGCGTTTTGCACCTGTTTTGCCCTGGCAGTCCAAGTAATCAAGAGGCCTCTGTTCGCCCCCGATGGGGCCCTTTTACTGGGGCTTGCAGGTAGCCCACTCCCAAGATAGTTTTCCAGGCTTCTCCAGTGGTCTAATCTCAAAGTCTTGATACGTATATTGATATCCAGTCTTATAGAAAATACTCTTTCTTGGCTTAAGCTTAAGAGACTGATTTGCTTAGCCGCAGCAGCTCTCCAGGGTTTCAGGGTCTCTCCCTGGAGATGCTGGTGGGAATTGAATCTGGGACCTTCTGCATGCAAAGCAGGTGCTCTGGCCCTTCCCCTTAAAAAGAGTTAAGTTCCTAGTCCCCATGGTTCTAAGGAAAGAGCCGGATGAAGCAGGAACATAGGAGGGCTGCCTTATGCCAAGTCAGACTATTGGTCCACGCAGCTCATTATTGCCTACAGTGGTACCTCGGGTTAAGAACTTAATTCATTCTGGAGGTCCGTTCTTAACCTGAAACTCTTCTTAACCTGAAGCACCACTTTAGCTAATGGGGCCTCCTGCTGCTGCCGCGCCGCTGCTGCGCGATTTCTGTTCTCATCCTGAAGCAAAGTTCTTAACCCGAGGTACTATTTCTGGGTTAGCAGAGTCTATAACCTGAAGCATCTGTAACCTGAAGCGTCTGTAACCCGAGGTACCACTGTATATTGACTTGCATCCCTACCTGGAGGTGCTGCAGGGAATCAAACCTGGGACTTTCTGTATGCAACACAGGTGCTCTAACATTGAGCTCCGGCCCTTCCCTGCGAAAGGTCCTAGCCAGCTAAGGTGCAGGGCAAGAGCTGCTTGTCAAATATGGAAGCAGTCGTGGCAGTGGGCCGCCTCCTCACCTTTGGACGCGCGGATGCTGGTGTTCGTAGAGAGGGAGGGGGCGCCTCGGCAGGCTCTCTCCAAGTTGTTGTGCTGCTTGGCTAGCTGCTCAATGGTTTCCTCCAGGCGGGTCCGCTGCTCCCGCTCATACTGGAGCGCCCGCTGCCATTTGCGGCTGTGGGTCTCGGCTAAATCCAGGAAGTCGCGGCAGGCCTGCAAGCAGAGAGAAGGCAAGGGGTCAGCAGGGGAGAGCTGCAGGAGCTGTCAGTACAGCACGAGACTCTTAATCTCAGGGTTATGGGTTTGAGCCCCACATTGGGTGAAAGATCCCTGCATTGCAGGGGGTTGAACTACATGGTCTCTTCCAACTCTATGATTCTAGGAGGGTCAGCACTCTATGGCCATCTGGAGGACTGTATTCTCCCATATAAACTTGCCCAGGCTCCGAAATCTTCGGAGAAAGGCCTTCTCTTGCTCCTGCCACCTCACAGGCACGCTTGGTGGGGATGCAGGACAGGGCCTTCTCGGTGGCTGCTCCCAGGCTTCCCAGAGAAGCCAGAGACTGGCTCCCTCCTTGTTGGCCTCCGAGAGAAAAGTGAAGGCTGTTTTATTCCGAGAATGCCTTTGGGAATTGACTGGGTTTTTTTTTTAAGGAAAGGGCTTTTAATAGTTGCTGGAGGGCAACTGGAGCCTGACTTGGGAGAGGGGGGCAGTGATTTGTGGGGACCTGTACCAGCCAGGAGGCAAGAGACAGAGGCAGGGGAAACTTCAGAGCTGGAGGGTGGAGCACTGGAGGAAGAGGCAAGCCAGGCAAGTGAAGGGCCCAACCCTCTCCCAGAACCAGAAGGGGAATGAAGAGGGAAGAGCACAGGCAGTTTCCATGCAAGCGTAGTCTCCAGCTGCGTGCGCACAGCCTGTCGGGGGCAGCTACATAAACTGGTGGAGGAGGAGTGGCCCCCTGTTGCTGCAACTGCTCCATAGAGCGCAGACCTAGGACTAGACCCCCCCACCCTCTGCTTCTCTCCCCGCCCCCCGTCTTTCCTTCCTCCCCAGGACCTGAACAGTTCAGCCAGTGGCAGCCAGAGGTCCTTTTGCTGCATGCCCAACCTCTCTCTGACACTGGGGCTGCTCAGTCAATCACTGCCAGCGGCTCTGCGACCCCCAGGAAATGCCCCAGCATATGTGGGAAGCCTGTCCAAAAACTTAAAATCTGCTCCCCAAAAGTGAACCTACACAGAGCGATACCGAGTTGCTTCCAAGCGCCTCTTGCTTTTGGCAAGTCTGAAGAGGAAGGGATGTCACACCTGCCGGGCAGGCACTAAAAATGTTTGGGCATCACCAGGAGCCGAAATACACAGCTAGAACATTTAAGTGGTCCCTCATGGGAGGTTAGAAGACCCCTAATGGGAATCCTAATGGGGTATTAATCCACTTAATGGGACATTAATCCACAGGACGTTTTATATGGGTATGTTCAGATTACACAAGAACCTAGAAAACGGAACTGGGTCTAAAATTCAACTTCCAGAGGATCTCAAGTCCTTTTCCTTTTCCTTTTCCTTTTCCTTTTCCTTCCCCCTTCCCCCTTCCCCCTCTTTCCTCTTTCCTCTTTCCTCTTTCCTTTCCTTTCCTTTCCTTTCCTTTCCTTTCCTTTCCTTTTAAAAGCCGGTTACTAACTCTTTAGGCTGTGAATATACCTTTAAGTCTTATCTGTGAATACAGGAAACACCCAATGAAACCTGCAAAGCCAGAGATATGTTGCATGAATAAGATTTTCAGGAGTTGTGGAGGTCCTAGCAAAACTAGACTTGTGCATTGAAAAACCATGCAAAATAAAACAACCTATGCACATTTGATGTGTTTTCATAATTTATACAGGTAGCAGAAGTCAGGGGTTTTTCTTTGGCGGGGGGGGGGGAGGTGTGGTGTTGGTGGGGTTGCCATAGGGTTTGGATTGCCAGGGCAGAGAATTGTCAAGGTTTCTAGCGGAGAGTATGTGGAACCCAGGGCGGGGGGTGGGGACAGCATGTTGAATTATGCTCCGGGAGAAACTGAAGGGACCAGTCCAGATGGGGACATACACACGCATATGTACACACACACACAGAGGGAGAGAGAGTCCAAGGCTGTTGCTGCAAAAAATAGCTCTCTGATATTTGCATTCCACCACAGTCCATGCTATTTAGTGCTCTGACTCCCCCCGCCCCACCCCACAATTTGCAGCCATGAACCCCTAAATGGAAACAGTCATGCAAACTGAGCTCATATCCCTGTTTAGTTCACATACTTTATTTAATATATACAGCTGCACAACTGGTGTGTGTGTGTTCAGACTGGGGTATTTGAGGCCCCTCCAGGGCCGGATTTAGGTTTGATGAGGCCCTAAGCTACTGAAGGTAATGGGGCGCTTTATATGTCCACAACATATTTGTCAACAACAAATTGTCACTGCTTTTTGGATTGAATATATGCTATATGGTAGTTTATGGACCTAATAGGTATCTAAAGCCATTTGCACATGCAGAATGTAGGCCCCCTATATACAGAAATGAGCAAACCAGTGATATTTTAGGGAGCAGGCTAGCAGGCGGGGCCCATTACTTACATCATAGGAGCCTACACAACACAAAACACTGTTGCTGTATGTAGATTTTATTTTATTTGTTTTTTATCTTGTATTTTGGAAATGTACATCCAGTTGTTTTTTTCCTTTAAATTTTTTGGCGGTGGGGCCCTAGGCTACAGCTTGTTTAGCTTACACGTAAATCCGGTACTGAGCCCCTCCCTAGACATAAGCTCTGCTACACACACAGACAGACACACACACACATTGCAAATTCCTTCCCATCCTCCTTCCCCTCCGAAGCCAGGCAGAATGGCTAGCCCTCTTTTCCTATTCTTAGTCAAGCGGAGTCCAGACAAGACAGGCAATCCCCTGTGTAGCAATTAAAGGCACAATACGGCAAGATGCTCCTGACAGCTTAAAAGCCCTGCTTTTTTGCAGGTGGAACAAGGACAGGTCAGACTCCTGGGGAAACACAGATGTGCAAAGCAGAGCTCTCTAACAAGCGTTTCTAGTTCCGAATGCTCAGTGTCGGAATTCACAATCCGGGCTGAATTTTGTAAGATGGGTTCCTAAACAACTGTTAGCTTTTTTCTAAATTTCTAACACACACACACACACACACAGAGAGAGAGAGAGAGAGAGAGAGAGAAGCAAAGAAACACAACATAAAATGCAACCCATAGTTTCAAATTTAACCGCAGCAAACTGAAAAGCAGCACAGATAACAATGTGGCCTTAATATCTTTGAAAGACATTTCTGTTAAAAAAGGTCTCTCTCCCTTGAGAGCGATTGTGTGTGGCACCAAAAGGTGACTAAAGGCAGGCTATTTCGTATCTGCCTCCTATTCAGCAAGTCTTTATAGAATCTTCTACTATTTTAAATCAGTTTTTTTTAATGATTCATGGTTAAATTCAGAACAAATAAGAGCTGTTTTGAAAGGTGGGGAATTGGGGAGCACAAAATCCCTTTTGAAACAATGCTGGGAAAGCTATAGGAGCAGTTAGTAAGGATAAAACTTAAAGAATCAATCAATCAATCAATCAATTAAAGAAATTGGCAGTTTTTGGGGGTCCTTGAGAGGCCATGGAAAAAAAAGTTTTGGCATCACAGGGGGTGTGGACCCATGGAACTGTCAAGAATTAAAACAAAAACCCTAATTAATGACAGTTTTTGGAGGCCCACAAAAAACCCTTTTGGGTGGTGGACATAGCAAGTTAACAATCCCTGGTATAGATGCTATTGTCAGTTTGCATTTTTAGTGCAGAAAGTGTTGATCTGATGTGTAGAGATCTTTCCTATTCTAATTAATTCAAGAGGCGTCTGGAAGCTTCTCTGTGTGAAAGAAACAAGCAGAAGGTTCATGATGTTTGGGTTATTCCTTCAGAGAAGCTGAGTACAGCTGGTTTAAACTGATTGTTATCTCTTGTTGCGAAGGTCATGCTGACTATAATAATAAGGCTAGAAGGAGCCTGGGATTCACTCTTTTTTTTCTCTCTCTCTCTCCTTCTGGTGTGGTGTTCTGTACATAGTATGCTTAGTGTTAAGGTTTTAGTCTCATTGTAAGTTATTGTAAGTTTAAGTTAAGTCTGCTGCAACTGGATTTCTTCTGGACAGTGCCAATCCCAAATGTATTGGATTTGTGACCATTATGCTCATTTGCCTTCAGTAGCAGTAAAGCTCTGCTGGATGAAATACAATTGCCTGGTCTATTTTTTGGGAATCCGGCAACATGTTTAATTTTTTACTCTGCTAACTATATGTTGAAGTTCTGCTCTGGATCAATATTGAATAGAATTTCATGACAGCTATCACTCCATGGACCTGGTTTGGCCCACCGGCTGCCAGTTCCTAAACCTTAATCTAGAATGTCAAATATTCGGCTTTCCTATTGTCAAGCACCCCTCTCTGGATCAGCAACATGACCCAAACAGGCTGGAATAAACCATACAAACACAAACACACAAACACACACACACACACACACACACCACGCCAGTTGACAGCTGCTCAGTTGGGCTTCGTTCTTGATGTCCTTCTGGAGATTACACAAGCCATCTTTTGTTTTCAAGGCTGGAGTAGGTGGTTGTTTTGTGGGGGAAAGAAACCTGGAGCAGGAGGCCAGGAACAAGGTCATAGAAGAGAGGGCAAAAGAGGGGAAGGAAGGGGGATAAAATAGGTTTTCATAATGCTCATAGAAAATTTAAAAAACCAGCTCTTTAAGCCAAACTACCACGCGGTGTATCATTTCTACATTGTTCCTCTCAACCGTTGCTACCTTGACAGCTGGAGAGCTTAAGGATCTTTCCAAGAGAGACCTCTGGGTCTTAGGGAAGGACAGCAACTTGTTAGTGACCACATACACACCACCTGAGCTCCTTTATAAATCATGCCAATATTCCTTTCCACCAGCTCCTTACGCTTGCATCCTGAACCTCCAAACGTGGTTTAAAATGTGTGCTTTTTGACAAGCATCTCTGAAGCCAGTTTGTAATCATCTCCTTTGCTCTCTTAACACTCGATGGCACCGTAATGGCCATTTTACTGCAAGAGTCTTTCGGAGCTCTTAAAAGGGAGCTGTGTAATTACAGGTGATGTTCACAAAATGCATTACATGAAAAATAATCCTTTCCTCGCTACTGGGGGACAGCAAGCAATTTCCATATTAAGGCTCTGGCAAGTGGTTTTTGGCAGGCAGACTGGTTCTGCGGGGGGGGAGGGTGAATCCTATTTACAGCATCAATTTATTGTTAACAAGATTACTGTCTCATTATTTATTGGGGATGTGCAGGACCCAAGCACAACAGCGCTCTCCCCTCTTGCTGTTTCCAGCAACTGGTACTCAGAAGAAGTATTGCCTCTAAAACTGTCCAATGCAACCTTGCCCATTGGATATACAATCTACCGTATTTTTTGCTCTATAAGACTCACTTTTTCCCTCCTAAAAAGTAAGGGGAAATGTGTGTGCATCTTATGGAGCGAATGCAGGCTGCGCAGCTATCCCAGAAGCCAGAACAGCAAGAGGGATTGCTAATTTCACTGCGCAGCGATTCCTCTTGCTGTTCTGGCTTCTGAGATTCAGAATATTTTTTTTAATTGTTTTCCTCCTCCAAAAACTAGGTGCGTCTTGTGGTCTAGTGCATCTTATAGAGCGAAAAATACGGTAATTTAAACTTAAAATAAAAGCTTTGTATTTTTGTTTACAGATGCCAGCTTAAAACCATTGTTGTCTCGGCAAGGCAGATGCTTGGAGGTTTTTAAGCAGAGGTCGGATGGCCACCTGTCCTGGATGCTTTTATCTGAGATTCCTGCATTTCAGGGGGTTGGACTAGATGACCCTTGGAGATCCCTTTCAACTCTGCAGTTGTATGACTTTTCTTCAGCTGTGGAATTTGCTCCCACGAGGTGTGGGGATGGCCACCAACGCAGATGGCTTTAAAAAGAGGATTGGGCAAATTCATGGAGGAGAAGGCTAACCACAGCTACTAGCCACAACAGATATGCTCTGGCTTCCCACTCAGAGGCAGCAATCCTTCTGAATACCACTTTTGCTGGGCATCTTGAGTGGAGACAGCAGTACTTACTGCACACAGGTCTTGTTTCCAGGCTTCTGTGGAAAGGTTTCTAGTTGGCCACTGTGAGAACAGGATGCTGGACTAGATGGTACTTGGTTGCCAAACTTAATCTGTTCCGTGAGTCCGTTCGACTCCTGGAACCGTCCGAAAACCAAGGCACGGCTTCCGATTGGCTGCAGGAGATTCCTGCACTCAACTGAAAGCTGTGGAAGCCCTGTCGGAAGTTTGGTTTCCAAAAAACGTCCGCAAACCGGAACACTCACTTCCGGGTTTGCGGTGTTCGGGAGCCTATTTGTTCGGGAGCCAAGCCGTTCAACAACCAAGTACCACTGTAATGTAAACTAAAAAAAAAAAAAAAACTCAAACTTTGCTGTGTTTCATGCATTGATTTGTCTGCTATATTTTGCACTGGTTTTAAATTGGCACTTTGTATGCAACTGCAATACAGTGGTACCTCAGGTTAAGTACTTAATTTGTTCTGGAGGTCCGTTCTTAACCTGAAACTGTTCTTAACCTGAAGCACCACTTTAGCTAATGGGGCCTCCTGTTGCCGCCACACTGCCAAAACATGATTTTTGTTCTCATCCTGAAGCAAAGTTCTTAACCCAAGGTACTATTTCTGGGTTAGCGGAGTCTGTAACCTGAAGCATATGTAACCTGAAGCGTATGTAACTCGAGGTACCACTGTACAGGGAGTATAGCAGGCAGGAGGCTAGGGAATGAAAGAGGAAGAGGAGGAGGAAGAACAGAGGGTTCATCCTTAAACCGGCCACAAGGGGGCAGAGGTTGTAAAAGGCTCAGCTTGCTCTCACCTGGAGCTGTTCTTGGTCCTGCAACTCCTGACCTGACTTGCTGCCTTCTCCATGAGATCTGGCATCAAACCGCAAGAAGGCAACCACACACAAAATCCCTTCCTAGTGCTCACCACCAGGTTGACTTCATATCACAAGCCTACTTTTGTTTTTTTTAGAAGAAAATGAGATTTGAACCCAGAACCCCCTGATGCAAGTCCAACACTCTTTTCACCACACCAGCTGTGTGTATGTAACCCAAGGTACCACTGTATAGTCATATTATTAAGGGGGGCGGGAATAAATAAACAAAGGCCAGCCAAACAAGGCCCAACACAAAAAGACAGGCTAGCTGAAATAAATGAGTCTTAAAGGCACTGGCGCAGCATGAGGGGCAAAGGGGTGGTGGCCCTGGGCGCAAAATTCTGAGAGGGGAGCAACAAGGGGCTGTGCGGCTGAGCTCCTGCTGCCTTCTGGAGCCATGGGGAGGCAGGCCTTCAGGGCTGGGGCGGCGCCTCCTCCTCCTGCTCCTCATGGCTGGTAAAGGGGTGCCCACATGCCCCAACTCTGAGCTGACTGAGCCAGGAGGCAGCAGAGACAACAAGCCGAGAAGTTGCACAGCCACTGCCAGCAGAAGCAGAACCCGTAACCATGTGCCTCACAGGCTCCATGCACCCCACCCCAGTCCAGCAGGGGAAGCAACATTTGCCCTGCCCTGGGCACTGGCAACCCATGCTACACCACTGCTTAAAGGCATTTCTCTAAACAAAGGATAAGAATGGTTGCTCCCTGGGTGATGGCCTCTGGTCGGTTACTATTTCTCAGCCTAAGCTACCTCAAAAGGATGTTGTGAGGATAAAATACAGGAGGGAGAACTGTGTGTGTGTCACCTTGAGCTCCTTAGGAGGGAAAATGGGATATAAATGTAATAGACAATAAAGAGAATAAGCAAAAGCTAGAGTGGCCTTTGCTGTATGTTTTGGACTACAAACATTTTATTTGTTTTTATAGCCAACCTTTTCCTCCAAGGAGCCCTCCCTCTCTGTGTATTTTCCTCACAACAACCCTGTGAGGTAGATTAGGCTGAGAGTGAGTGATCGGACCAAAGTCACCCAGTCACCTTCATGGCTGCATGGGGATTTGAACCCTCGTCTCCCAGGTCCTAGTCCAACACCCTAACTGCTACAGCACCCTAGCTCTCAATAGCCATCAGCCCCTGCCAGTACAGCATTGAATGAATGAATTTATTATTTCTGTCACAGACCAGTTTCAGCCCACATACAATATCAAGGAAGTCATAAAACACGATAGGGATACATTTGAATTTGCAATTGGGTATAACAGGGACAATACAGATCTAGCAACAGTTAAAAATATATAAATTAAAACTTAGTCACTAAAATATAACCTAAAATTATCATTTAAGGCCTTAATCATTATGATATCACAGCTTGGCCAGTACAGCATTGTTCTTGGAGCTGATGAAAGATGCAGTCCGTAATATCTTCCGGGGGGCAAGTCTGAGCTAGAGAATAAACATTATGAAAGCAAGTAACGGGAGGCGAAATTGCGCGAGAAAAGGAAGACAGTTGACGGGTGCAGAGCAGTCAAAAGCAGACAGGTGCAATCGTGCAATAGTATTTGCCTGCAGAAGAACCATTAAGCCGGGAGGTGGAATCCTAAGCAGCGGCAAGAAGCAAGACTGGCGGGACACAGCCCCCTGGAGAGGTTTAATCTGTCTCACAGGTAGCTCCTGCATATTTCTCCAGGTAGCCAACCGCTGTCAGGCTGAGGCAGAACAGCTTGGCTGATCTGGGCTGGCAACTCTTGCATTAATCGCCAGCTCTTCGCAGAAGGAACCATGTCAGTGGAACAGCGCCCGAGAGTCGCTGGCCTTGCTTCAACGAGACTTTTCATCTAGCACACAACCATTTTGAGGCTAACCGCCTTTGACGTTTGGTCTTCAGCTTCGTCATATGGATCAGTTTTGGGGGAGGGCAGGCAAAAGCAGCCAGCTTGCCTTTGCAAATCTCACGCAGCGGCAGAGCGCAAGGGCCCCTGCGGTGTGAAGACAGCCCCTTTGGCTGGGCGGCCTGAAACATACACACACACACACACACACACACACAGTGACAGGACATGCTCCACGGGACTGGGAGGGTGGAAGGCTGGGAGACCAACAGTAGGCGGAGCCAGTCAACAAGAGGCGGAGCCAACCAACTCTAGTTTTGTCCTCTGCCCTCCTGAGATGCAAAAGGACAACACTCAGATGGGGGGGGGCAGGTAAGACAGGCAGGTGGCAGAATGAGGCTGGTGCAGTGATTTAGCAGACAAAAACTTTTACTACACCTGCAGCCTCCCAGCTCCTTGCCTCTTTCCCCACCCTTTTTTAAATACTATGGCAGGCAGGGCCCTTCTGGTATTTATTGCTGTTATTATTATTATTATTATTATTATTATTATTATTATTATTACTATTATTATTACTATTACTGTTATTAGTCGTTTTATCTTGCTCAAAGCAACGCAGAGCGACTTACAATAACAAAAATCTAGCCAACTTGCGTTGCATGAAGTAACCCATGGTACATTTTAGGTGTACGGTCGTACCTTGGTTCTCAAACAGAATCCGTTCCGGAAGTCTGTTCAACTTCCGAAAATGTTTGAAAACCAAGGTGCGGCTTCCAATTGGCTGCAGGAGCTTCCTGCACTCAATCGGAAGCCACAGAAGCAGAGTCGGACGTTCAAGTTCCAAAGAACGTTTGCAAACCGGAACACTCACTTCCAAGTTTACGGCGTTTGGGAGCCAAAATGTATGAGGACCAAGGCGTTTAAGAACCAAGGTACAATTGTATATTTCAGCGTACCAGGAGAGGCCTGCTCATACTCACAGGGGCCTTATTTGATATGCAAAGTTTAGCAGAGTATAATATCCCAGCGTTCCTTCCCACCCAGTTCCCTCTCCCAGGTGGTCTCATTGCATTCAGATACTGTAGTAGCATTTTTTGTTTGTTTTATAGCTTGGTTATTGACCTCATCTTCTAACTGAAAGAGCAACAACATTCCTGCAAAGAGATGCTTTCTGCTGAAGTACGTTAGCACTCCTCTGGCTAAGGTTGGACACTCCTAAATTAGGATTGGAAATATCTATCCAGTTCGGTTCTTTGAGTTTCACATTTTCTCCCCAATCTTAAATGCTGTTGTCTAAATGTTGTGGCAATTTGCAATGATAATAATAATAAAAACGTTCATGAAAACTTGGAAGCATTTTAGTGCAAATTTCTCCGAATACATTATTCATGCAGTTTTTACTAATGTACACATTTCCAGCCGCAATTTTCTCAAATGCAACGTGTTTGTGTATGTTATTTTGACCAATACCTCCATTTTTATACACGTATCTTCCTTGATGCATGCATTTTTACAAACAAAACTAGAGAATTGCATTGCAAAATTCAGGTAAGTGCAAATTTCAACATACAGCTGTGTTTCAGTTTGCATATTATTTGGGAAAGCTTGGCTTTGATCCGATTTGGCTTTCAGTGTATACTGACTCAAATTCCCCCTCCACCCCTACTCCTCACCTTTAATGGAGGATAAGGACTACTCCCATCTCAATTTTCATAAGACTATCAACGGCTACTCCTAACTCACCTTGAATTTTGTATTTACATCTCACCATTTCCTCCAAGGTGCTCAAGGTGGCGTACAAGGCTCTCCCCATCCTCATTTAATCCCCGTGGCAACCTTGCGAGGAAGGTTAGGCTGAGAGGCAGTGACTGGCCCAAGGTCACGCAGTGAGCTTCATGGCCAAGTGGGGATTTGAACCCTGGTCACTCGGGTCCTAGTCCGACACTCTAAGCAATACCCCCACACTGACTCTCACCTTTCACAGAGGATAAGACTACTCCTGACTCACCTTTCATAAGACTATCAATGGCTACCAGTCAAGCTGGCTGCGTGCTACCTCCAGGATCAGTTGCAGCCTGCCTCTGGATGCTGGTCGCTGGGGAAGAACAGCTGACAAGGGGTGTCAGGAACATGCCCTGCTAGCGGGCTTCTCGGAGGCATCTGATTGGCTGCTGTGAGAAACAGGATGCTGGAAGAGATGGGGCCTTTCTGACGGCCTCCCTTTGCTCCCTTTTCAAGGCAATACAATCTACCCTTCATCAGCCACTGATACAAGTCATTCATTCTTTAGCAGATAGCTAATACTCTCTTTCTCTCAAAGCAATCTGAGAACAAGCACACGTGCCCTCTATTGTTATACTTCAATGGCTGCAAGTTCTCTTTCCATATTGCCTCCTGCACTCATTCACAAAGCCTGCCCAACGGTGACCCCCGGGCAACTTTATGACTAGAATTCTAGGGTGTTCTGTATGACCGGAACAATTTCCAGAGGGGTAGCCATGTTAGTGGCGCTGCAGAATAACAAAGAGCCTTGTGCCAACTTTAAAGGGCTAGCTAATTTATTAAAGGGACACGGGTGGCTCTGTGGTCTGAACCACAGAGCCCAGGGCCTGCCAATCAGAAGGTTGATGGTTCGAATCCCCGCAACGGGGTGAGCTCCTGTTGTTCGGTCCCTGCTCCTGCCACCTAGTAGTTCAAAAGCACGTCAAAGTGCAAGTAGATAAATAGGTACCACTCTGGCAGGAAGGTAAACGGCGTTTCCGTGCGCTGCTCTGGTTCGCCAGAAGCAGCTTAGTCATGCTGGCCACATGACCCGGAAGCTGTACGCCGCAACCCCAGAGTCGTCCGCGACTGGACCTAAAGGTCAGGGGTCCCTTTATTCCTTTACCTTTAATTTATTAAAGGATGAAGCCAGCCTTCCCCAACATCGGTGCCTTCTAAATGTTTTGGACCACAGTTCCCATCAGTCCTGGCCAGCACAGCCGGTTTTGGACTACAACTTCCATCATCCACATGAGATGAGAGGAACTGTAGTTCACAACAACCTAGAGGGTACCAGGTTGCGAAGGCCGGCATAAGCATTTGTGGACATCCACTTCATCCGATGTATGACGTGTTATCATAAGTTGCAGCGTGAGGATATACAAGCTACACATGCACAGAGGGTATTTTTTTGGGGGGGGGTGAATAGGGTTGGAAAAAACTATGGTCAGAAGGAAACAAAATGCAGAAAATATGAGATGGCTCCTAGAAATAGATAACCTGGTGAGAAGCATTCTTGGGAGACCCTAGCATTGCACAAAAAAATACTCTTCTCAGATAATTCTGTGGGGGGAAACAAACAGGGACATTCAAATGGGGTCAGAGCTCATGCAAGCCACAGGGTCCGCAGGAAACAGGAGGCAGCAGCAGCACTGCTGGGATTGCAATCAGCATTAAGCTGAGAGGATAGACGAGTGAGGTATGTCTGCAGCCACAAAATGATTTTTTTTGTGAGGGGGTGGGGATAAGGGACAAATAACAGCACAGGAGAGGAGCAACAAGTATTGCTGCATAGATTTCCACTTGCAGCTGAACACGGATAATCATTTGCCTTACCCCTGCTGCGAATTACACAGATTTAGCCAGGTTATTTGCAGTGCGAGGTGAAGACCGCCAATCTTGAGGGGGACGAGGTAATAATCCAAGCACTGAACGGTTCATGGGTTCTGGTGCACGTAAGAACCCAGGATAGCTGTTCCACTCCTCTTTGCGGAAAGCAGTGGGAAAGGACCAGGAAACCTCCTGAAACAGACCAGGCAGGAACTCCTGGAACTCTGGGATTCTCAGCCGGCGAGAGGACCGTTCAACACATGCAGATGCTTCGCAGCAACAGAGGCAATAAATCCCTTCTCTAAACTAATGTTGTGCTGCAGGATTAATAGAAGAAGCTGCAGATTGAACAGACAGAAAGCAGCAGCCGGAGACACTCGGCGGCAGTGATCTGGGTAGGGAAGCAGCACGATACACAGACTCACAGTTCCAATCTCAGCAGCGGGCATTTAAGAAAGAGTCGTAGCTCAGCAGTAGGGCATCGGCTTTGCAAGCAAAAGGTCGCAGGTTCAATCCCCGGCATCTCCAGGTGGGGCTGGGAAAGCCTCCCTGTCTGAACGCATGGGAGAGCTGCTGCCAGTCAGTGTAGACCAGGCATAGGCAAACTTGGCCCTCCAGATGTTTTGGGGCTACACCTCCCATCACCCCAAGCTAACAGGACCAGTGGTCAGGGATGATGGGAATTGTAGTCCCAAAACATCTGGAGGGCCAAGTTTGCCTATGCCTGGTTTAGGCAATACTGATCTAGATGGACCAACAGTCTGACTCAATATTAGGCAGTTACCTACATTCCTAGGATCTGGTCACTTGCTCATGGTTTGTAGGATTAAAAAGGAGCAGAGTTGTACACCAACAGAAACACTATGGAGCAGGAGGCCACTCTCATGCCCCCATCCTCAAAAGGTGCTGCAGGCCTTGGAAAAGCCATGTGATTTCTCATTTATATTTTCTCTGGAAAGACAGGCAGTTGAAAGAGCAGCAGCCTGTGGCTTCCCGCAGAAATAATAATAATAATAATAATAATAATAATAATAATAATAATAATAGTTTATTTATAATACTAAATTCTCCAGCCACTCTGGCCGGCTCCGAACAGAATATTAAAAATACAATAAAACATCAAACATTAAAAACTTCCCTAAACAGCTCCATGAAAGAGAAGGACCAAGACTTTCCTTTTTCATACGAGTTGGTACTGGAGGAATGAGAGACATGAACACACAGAACCCTCCCGCTCTTGCATATGGGAAGGAAAAATAATCATCATTCAAGAAACTCAGTTTGCCGTACACAAGGCTGTTCCATTTTATCCTCCTGGCACCATAATTAGGTTCCCGTAGGAACAAAATGCCTTGCACAGAAGCTCACTGGTCCAGCAGTACAGGGAGTGTAGCAGGCAGGAGGCTAGGGAATGAAGGAGGAAGAGGAGGAGGGAGAACAGGGGGTTCATCCTTAAGACGGCCACAAGGGGGCAGAGGTTGTAAAAGGCTCAGCTTGCTCTCACCTGGAGCTGTTCTTGGTCCTGCAACTCCCAACCTGACTTGCTGCCTTCTCCATGAGATCTGGCATCAAACTTCCCTTCTTAGTGCTCACCACCAGGTTGACTTCATATCACAAGCCTAAAGGTAAAGGTAAAGGGACCTCTGACCACTAAGTCCAGTCGTGACCGACTCTGGGGTTGCGGCGCTCATCTCACTTTATTGGCCGAGGGAGCCGGCGTACAGCTTCTGGTTCATGTGGCCAGCATGACTAAGCCACTTCTGGCGAACCAGAGCAGCTCACGGAAACGCCGTTTACCTTCCCCGCCGGAGTGGTACCTATTTATCTACTTGCACTTTGACCTGCTTTCGAACTGCTAGGTTGGCAGGAGCAGGGACCGAGCAACGGGAGCTCACCCCGTCGCAGGGATTCGAACCGCCGACCTTCTGATCGGCAAGTCCTAGGCACTGTGGTTTAACCCACAGCGCCACCTGCGTCCCTCTATCACAAGCCTACTTTTGTTTTTTTATGAAGAAAATGAGATTTGAACCCAGAACCCCCTGATGCAAGTCCAACATTCTTTTCACCACACCAGCTCTGCTTTGAATAAGGAAAGGGGCAGGCGGGGGGGGGGGAGAATACCGCAACACCAACAGACGCAAAACATGCTGGCAAATTTCATGGACTAGTCACAGCAAATAAGAGCCGATTTCATGGGTTGTCAAGAGTTTAATAGAAAACAGCATTACAATTCTCAAGCAATGTACACCGACTATCCCAGGTTATTCCACATCTGTTGATGCAAACAAACAGGAGAACAGCAGTATGCGCCTTTCCCTCCCCAAAAGAAACAGGCTCCCTGTAGTTGGGAAAGCAGCACTGAAAAGTCTGGGATGGGCAAATTGTTAGCGGAGAGGCATATACCCAATGCCCAAGGAAGTCAAGCAGGAGTCTTCCCTAGCTGTCCCTGGGGCCTGTTCCATGGAAGGTAAGACCATTCTTACCTGTGAAAGAGATTTCTATGTGTATCAGCAGGTGAACACAATGTGGGAACATCAGCTCAACCTGTGGCCCCTGTGATATGCACAGAGAAAACACCTTTCTTACCTGTGTAAAGGGATTTCTATGCATATCAACTGGTGACTGACCACAAGTTGAGCTCACGTTCCCAACATGTGACCACCATTACATGCACAGAGAAAGGTATCACCTCCATCTTTTTTTGTTTAGTTTTACATTAAATGAAACTAGGCTGTACGGAGTCTCGATGGATGTAAATTTCTATCTGGAGCCCCCACGGGTCTCTACTGTGTCTCTGTTTTTTAGTTTGGGGGCAATTTCCCTGATATTCAACATCTAGCAAACGAAACAATAAAAGCCCTTTATTGACGGTTATGATCTCCGTCTCAGAAACACTGAGGCTCTGACTGATGTGTTATTGCCAGGCCTCTATTGCTCCCTTGTTTGCTGAAAATGACCTCAAAGAGATGCAGCGCAGGCCCTGTCCTTTTGAGAATGAACTTAGTAGTCTAACTGTATGGCCAAGAGGTGCTTGAGCGCGCTCTCTCTCTCTCTCTCTCTCTCTCTCACACACACACACACACACACACACACACAGCAACTGTCAGAGCATCCTTAGGGAAGCCCCATCTTCCCCCATCCAGGAACTACATCTCTCAGCCCCCTTGACAGAGTTGGCCCCACATAAATACGCAAGCATCCACTGGCACAAATTAAACTGCAAGTTCAGAACATGGTGCCATGGGAGGTACATGATGCTTTCGGAGGAGCCGTGATCCCAATTACAGCTATTTTGGGCTGCGCAACAGAATAATTTCCCCTCCTCTTCCCCGCAACCTCACAAGGGAAGTGAGATGACAAATTGTGCTCTATCACTGTTCCCCACCCGATGCCTCTCATAAAAATATATATATGAATTATTCAATGCAAACTTCTACAGAGGCTGGAGCAAAGAACAGGTTGTGAAACGAAACAGAATAAAGCATGCTAGCCGTGTGTCCGTGTGTCTTCTGTCCACTCCACAAGATGTCTGCTGGCGAGACATCTCAGAGTCTCTCCCTTCCTCCCTGCCGCAATGTACGATACATTAAATCAAAGATTAGAAGCCTCGGGGAATGGACACCTAGAGCGTGGCCCCTTCCAGGACTCTCTTATCTGGCCCTCCGGACATTCGCTAGGCCAGGGTTAGCCAACATGGTGTCTTCTGGGTATTTGTCTCCAACTCCCATCTGCCTCACCAGCAAGGGATGATGGGAGTTGTAGTCCAGCAACATCTGGCAGGAGCCACGTTGGCTAATTGGGTATAAGGTCACATGCCTCACTGCTCCGGGCTCTCCTTGAATGCTTTTGCCCTGCTGGAATTTACTTGCTGAACTGTGATCATGTCTCTTGGCTGCCTGCACGGAAAGAGGTGTGTGCAAATGTTTGTATATATAGACACCTCTGACTTTTGCATGGCTGGAATGGAGTCTGCACTAGGAAAGGAAAACCAACACCTCTTTTGCCTCCACCCCTGCCCATTGCTGGCATGTGGCCTCTGCAAGGCTCCCCAAGAGGGAATGAGCCCCTAAGCCTGGAAAAATGCTCCCATCCTGCGTTAAATTATTGTTCAGGATTAGGGAGTCCCATCCAGCTCCATCTTCTAATAAAAGCAGCTTCTCTACAGCCAATACACACAACCAGGAGATTTATTTTTAATACATATAAATTAAGAACGGAATGGGGCGAGTAGGGGAGGCATATTTTGTTGGGGAAAGCTCTGGGCACACCCACTAAAACTAACAGCCTTATGGCCGGGGTGATCTCAGCTCCCTGGTGAGAATTCTGCCGCCGGCAAATGTTTTGGGCGAGGAGTATTTTTTTGTTTGGGGGGGGGGATGTTATCCCAGAATTGCTCCATGCAGAAATGGAGGATTATCCAAGAAACAATAGAAAATCCCTTTCCCTCGGCTTATGTTAACCAGCGCTGCTTTAATCTCGTCTTTCAATACATGGTTTTGGCTGCGATGAGGGTGGTGGTGGCTGGGATCCCTCATAAAAATAAACTGCGGTGTGATTAAAAGGGGGGGGGAAGAGAAGTACATTCATTAGTGAGCTACAAATTTAGCTGCCAAAAGGACACATGCACACACACACACACACACACACACACACACCCCCAGAACATATGGAATGGCTGAGGAGGTGGGTGTTGCTGTGGAACATCTTATCCCAGGGAGGGAGGGGCAATGGGGGCTGCACCGTGATCTTATTTGCAAAACAAGTCTCTTCCAGCACGCCCGTCTCTGCTCTGCTACAATTACTGTGTTGGTGGGTGGTTGATTAAACTAGATTATCAATGAAGGGACAGAATAATCCCACAGGGTTCCTGGCCTCCCCCCCTCCTCCTCCCAACCCCACTTCAACTCAGAGAATGTCAAATTGCAGCTCTTGATGCACAGATGTTCTCCAGCCCTCTGCTAAGAAATGGCGCTGCTCTACAGCAAAAGAGCAAATAGTCATGATTTCTGCAGCTTAGTGTCAGGGAACTGCCATCGGAGCCAGAGGCGGAGGGAAGGCTCCAGAGGGATGCCGGAGAGGGTCCCAGCAGGCAGAGAGGCAGCCCATCTGCTGGGGAAGGAAATCAGCGTAACACCAGTGGAGAAGGGGGGCAGATGGGGGAATCGGAGAGGAGGCTCCAGGACTCTTCACCGGAGACCAGCGGAGAGAGCACGGGTGCTCCGCTGCCCACACCCTCCCTGCGCAGAAGACTTCCGCGCAGGGAGAGTAGGAGGAGACTTGGCGTCAAAGAACTTCTTTGCTGGAAGAAGTTCAAGAAACGCCCACTGACGGATTCTGCCAGCGACTGAAACAGCCACGAAGTGAAGGGCTGTCCAGACAGAAAGGGTTCAACCAGGTAACCTAGCCAGGAGTGGCGGCAACTTACGCACGAGCAACCCCTATAACCATTACACTGAGCTAACTTCGAAATCACAGGTAGCCATATTGGGCCATTAAAAAACAAAAACGAAAGCTAAGATTACAGATGCTGCTAGAATCGGTTGCCTAAATTAGGACCCTTCGACCACAAGGTAACACTCCTCAGTTTGGCTCCTTGCGACAGTCAGCTAAAATTATTTTCCGGCATTGATAATATAATGACTTTTTCACCTGCCCCTCCTTCAATCCTGTGCCTTCCACTTGCCTTTGAGAGAAATCCAAGTCAACAGCCGCCTTTTATATTTTTAGGTTAAAAACAACAACACTGTTGTTTCTTGGCCAAGAGTGGTTTCATTGCTATGATTTTAACAGAATTCATACTTGCTTGAAAATGGTGATTCTTTCTGTAACCCAACCTGAGACCAGAAATTACAAAACCTACCCTCTGAAGATTCTGCCACAATAGCCAGTCAATGGCCAAAGGCCTGCCAGCAAAAAGTAGCCTTCCCATGGGAGTTCCACAATCTGGGAGCAATCACCAAGAAGGCCCTCTCTTTTGTCCTCACCAAACATGACTGTGAGGGTGGCAGGACAGAAAGGGCTCTTCCGCAGAAGATCTCAAAGCCCAGGAAAGCTCATATAGGGAGCCTGTAAGACCTTCAGAATGAGGTCTTTGTACTCCACCTCCTGCACTGTGTCTTAAGACTGTTAAAAAGGCAGATTTTGCCTCCACAATATGCCTAGACCAGTGTTTTCCCTTCACCCTGCCCCACCCTAAGTGTATTTCGCTCAAAATGGCCTGGACACAAATGGGGAGAACCTCTTGCTCCAGGGTCAAACTGGGCCCCCCAGGCCACCCCTCCTCCTTGGCCCTGCTTTGCCTGGCTGGACTTTGCCCTTGAATTCTGCTAACACCTCTTGTTTACCTGAATGGAAGATAAAGAGGGATGAGTGAAGGAACTAGCCTAGTGCACACAGGTAAAATTTACATTGGTTGCTCCACCCACTTTTGCTGCTGGCTCCACCCACTAGTGGCATGTGGCCCTTGGAAGGCTGCGCAGAAGATAAAGTGGCCCTCAGAAATCAGTTGTGGCAGAGCTCTTTTTAGCAGCCCACCTTCTGGGATAAACAGATAAATAACTCCTTTTAGAATATGCTACCAGGGTACAGATAGGGCAGCAGCAACTGGCTGGCAGCAGCGAGCGTTTTAAAAGGCCTGAAGGATGGTACTCATTAGGAGATAGCAAGGCACCGATGCTTCAGATCTCACTGACTGCCGGAAAAAGGGAAGGCAGAGAATGAAATGGGGCGATTTAAATGGTTCACTCTCCTTAAACAAGAGGCATTTCAGTACATATGCCAATGTGGCTTTTAGAGGAGTCAACAAAACTGCAAAATAAGGTTATTTCAACAAGCCAACCTTTAACGGTATGATACGTTTGAAAGAGTCCAATTCTTTGGGAATAGTCAATGTTTAGCATATTTAAGAACAAAAGAACGTAAGAGCATACTCTCCAACATTTCTCCAATGAAAATGGGGATGTCCTACTCTATAATGCTGCTGATGATTTTATTATCCACCCATCTGACTAGGTTGCCCCAGACACTCTAGGTGGCTTCAAACATATTTAAAAACACAATAAAACATTAAACATTACAAAACTTCCCTATACAGGGCTGCCTACACATGTCTTCTAAATGTTGTATAGTTACTTATCACCTTGGCTTGGGATGGGAGGGTCGCATAACTCCTTACCCTCCGACATTTCTCCAACGAAAATAGGGATGTCCTAAGGAAAAGAGGGGACACAGGTGGCACTGTGGGTTAAACCACAGAACCTAGGACTTGCCGGTCAGAAGGTCGGTGGTTCAAATCCCCGCGACGGGGTGAGCTCCCGTTACTCGGTCCCTGCTCCTGCCAACCTAGTAGTTCGAAAGCACCTCAAAGTGCAAGTAGATAAATAGGTACCGCTCCGGCGGGAAGGTAAACGGCGTTTCCGTGTGCTGCTCTGGTTCACCAGAAGCAGCTTAGTCATGCTGGCCACATGACCCGGAAGCTGTGCGCCGGCTCCTTTGGCCAGTAAAGCGAGATGAGCGCCGCAACCCCAGAGTCAGTCATGACTGGACTTGATGGTCAGGGGTCCCTTTACCTTTATCTTTAAGGAAAAGAGGGACACTCTGGGATCAAATCAGAAACGGGGATGGCTTCCATAAATCCCCAATTGTCCCTGGAAAATAGGGACTCTTTCCTCAGAGTAGGCCCAATGAAATCAACAGTTCTGCTCTGAATATGACTTGGTTGGATAGCACCCTATTACGCTGAAGTTATTTGTGCCGAGTAGAGAAGTTGTGCTTTTCAGGGTTTGGGATTTTCACAGCGGGGGTGGGCTAGGAATCTGTGGTGAGACATTCACCATAGACAGTGCGAAAGAAACCCAGGGGCTGCTGGAATCCCAGCAGTGCTTTTGAAGAATGGCGCACACACAAATAGTTAGGAGCGTGAATGATTTTTCATAAAATGACAATTGAAAACTGGAACAGGAGCAGAACCTGAAACAGAAGTCCAGCTTTTCCCAGGCCATTTTATCAATGCACATCTTCTGTCAGGAGATGAAATTTACAGCCTGAACCTATTAACCCTTTATCAATCTGCAGCGACCACTTACAACCTCCTGGCCCCTCGGCAGCTTGCAGGAAACACGCACAACCTATTCACTCTTACCAAATTGTGGCAACTCTTCCCACCAAAACAGACTAAGCAATGTGCTCAGTGGGGAAAGCCTAAAGAATTACTGTTAAACTAAAAAAACACCTTAGAAGGTAGCCAAGACTCATTCCAGTTCAATGAGGAAAGAAAGGTGTTTGGATGCAGGAACAGAAAACCTAAGAGAGGGCTTTGCCCCCATCTTTTCTCTTCTTTGCACTAATAATAATAATAATAATAATAATAATAATAATAATAATAATAAATTTTTATTTATACCCCGCCCTCCCCAGCCAAGACCGGCCTCAGGGTAGCTAACAACCAATAATAAAAACATTAGGATGCAACCTCTTCACAGGAAGAGAAAGGAAAAAGAAAGAGGGGGAGGGAATCAAACTGATTCTAAGCCAAAGGCCAGGTGGAACAACTCTGTCTTACAGGCCCTGCAGGAAGAAATCAGATCCCGCAGGGCCCTGGTCTCATGAGACAGAGCGTTCCACCAGGCTGGAGCCAGTGTTGACAAGGCCCTGCCTCCGGTTGAGGCTAATCTAACTTCCTTAGGGCCCGGGACCTCTAGGGTGTTGCTATATATGGACCTTAAGGTTCTCCGTGGGGCATACCAGGAGAGGCGGTCCTGTAGGTACGAGGGTCCTAGGACGTGAAGAGCTTTAAAGGTCAAAACCAGCACCTTAAATCTGACACTGTACCCCATGGGGAGCCAGTGCAGCTGGAAAAGCACTGGGTGAATATGTTCCCATGGCAGAGACCCCGTGAGGAGCCTCGCTGCAGCATTCTGCACCCGCTGGAGTTTCTGGGACAGCTTCAAGGGCAGCCCCGCGTAGAGTGAATTACAGTAGTCAAGCCTGGAGGTGACCGTCGCATGGATCACTGTGGCCAGGTCGGGGCGGGAAAGGTAAGGGACCAACTGCTTGATGCGGCGAAGGTGGAAAAATGTCGCCTTGGCTGTTGTTGTAACCTGCACCTCCATGGAAAGGGAGGCGTCAAGGATTACACCCAAACTCTTAACGGAAGGCAATGGCACTAATTGGGCCCCTGCAAGAGAAGGGAGTTGGTCCCTCATCCCCATACCATCCCGACCCAGCCAGAGGACCTCTGTCTTTGAAGGATTTAGTTTCAATCGGCTCCCACAAAACCATCCAGCCATCACATCTCATTGACACCCAAGCCTGGTGCCACTCTGCAGGGCTGTGACAAAACAGGCAACATCCATCCCTGCATTAATTGGGATCTGCCTTCAGTGCGCAACCTCAAACAAAAGCCTTATGCACTGCTATGCACAGACTGGGGGCTCATTGTCCATTAGCCAAATGCAATCAGCTGTACACACTGGAGTGTTGTTTAGAAAGGCGGCAGTTTTAATTGTCTGCACCAATCGTAAGCGGTCCTTAATCTCTCATTAGGAACTGCTGACTCCCTGTCCTCTCCCAATAATGAAAGGAATACATGGCTGATTGCATTTGCACAAATGGGACCGAGCAAACCTCAGCAATTTCCCTCATGCCAGCGTTTGGTCTGCTTTCGGGTGTTTACAATTCCACTGGGCCACTTGCTTCCCTGGGGCTCAAGTGGATCCTGAATTGCAAAGGTATGGGAAGGCTGCTACCTGCCTGCACCACCTATTATCTTCTTTGGTGATCACTCATAGCCGAGTAAGATTGTCTTCCATGAACACGGTCTTAACAGTGAGTCCATAAGGGACTGAGGAGGCCAATTCTAGATCCACACATCCTTCCACAGTGAGGACAAAGGTTTCCGGGAGGGAGTTGATCACGGTGAGGGTTTGCCAAACATGCCTTCCTCTTAGCACGTTTCTCCCTTTCGTCCTGAGTTTGAGTGTCTTCAGAGCCCATGACACCTTTGGTAAAGGCTGTTTTCCAACTGGAGCGTTCGCAGGCCAGTGTTTCCCAGTTGCCGGCGTTTATAACTACATTTTTAAAGATTTGCCTTGAGAGAGTCTTTAAACCTCTTTTGTTGACCACCAGCATTACGCTTTACATTTTTAACTTCGGAGTAGAGTAGCTGCGTTGGAAGACATCTGCACGGTGTGGTTTGCTAAACTCTGGCAAACCAAGCACAAAGTTCCAAGGAAGGAGGCAAGCCAAGAACCAAAGAGAAAAACAAGTGGAATGTATAAATTTTGACAATGGCATTTTGTAAGGATGTTGTAAGCCAGCGATGGGGAACTTGTGGCCCTCCCGATGTTGCTGAACTACAACTTGCATCGGTCCCAGCAAGCATGGCCAATGGCCAGGGATGATGGAGTCGTAACTCAACAAGATGTAGAGGGCCAAAAGTACCCTACACCTGCTGTAAGCGATCAAACTAGCTAAAGGCTGAAGAGCTGGTAGCAGTAGCACAAAAAGGAATCATCATCATCATCATCAGGGCTATTTTCAGCTGGAACTCAGTTCTGACACCTCTCAGGTAGGCACCACTGCCATTCTAAAAGAACGAAGGTGCCCATGGTGAGTTCTAGCACAACTTTTTTTTCTGGACAAATAGCTATTATTATTATTATTATTATTTCTATGCTGCCTATCTGAATCAGTTGCCCAAGCCACTCTGGGCGGTTCCCAACAAAATATTAGGTAAAGGTAAAGGTAAAGGTAAAGGGACCCCTGACCATTAGGTCCAGTCGTGACCGACTCGGGTTGCGGCGCTCATCTCGCTTTACTGGCCGAGGGAGCCGGCGTACAGCTTCCGGGTCATGTGGCCAGCAGGACTAAGCTGCTTCTGGTGAACCAGAGCAGCACACGGAAACGCTGTTTACCTTCCCGCCGGAGCGGTACCTATTTATCTACTTGCACTTTGACGTGCTTTCGAACTGCTAGGTTGGCAGGAGCAGGGACTGAGCAACAGGAGCTTACCCCGTCACGGGGATTCGAACCACCGACCTTCTGATCGGCAAGTCCTAGTCTCTGTGGTTTAAACCACAGCGCCACCTGCGTCCCTATAACAAAATATTAAAAACACAATAAAACCTCAGACATTAACAACAACATTAACATTAACAGGGCTGCCTTCAGATGTCTTCTGAAAGTCACAAAGTTGTTTATCTCCTTGACATGTGATGGGAGGGCGTTCCGCAGGGCGGGTGCCACTACTGAGAAGGCCCTCTGCCTGGTTCCCTGTAGCTTCACGTCTTGCAGTGAGGGAACTGCCAGAAGGCCCTTGGAGCGAGACCTCAGTGCCTGGGGCCGATGGGGGTGGAGACGCTCCTTCAGGTATACAGGGCCAAGGCCATAAGACTGGAGACTCCGTATTCTGTAAAAGACACCGGTCTCTGCTGCAGAAGATGCTGCACAGAGATCCCCCACAACCAAACTGCAACTCTGGTAATATTCCAGAAAAATGGCAGCATCTTCTGAAGATGTAGAGCTTAAGATGTAGAGCTGAGAAAGAAGTTGCAACAGGCTGCAACAGCTTTAAAGCCCTCAGGTGTGAAATAGCAGGGGAGTTGACCAACACGTGTAAAATTATGGTTCTCCTGCTAAGAAGCAAATCTGCCAATGTTCTTCCTTGTACAAAATGATTTGTCTGGTAGGAAATCTTGTACCCACTCACAACCTTCCTAACCTCCGTATCGGATTCCCTGCCAGCATCAGCTTCAGGAAATCTGACGAAAGCTGGTTCTTAAAACATTTATGGAACAGAAGCAAACCTGGAAATGGGGAGAGTCTTGTCTTGTCTTGCATTGCAGTTCTCAGTTGGGATCACTGCACACACAGAACCTTTTTTACTTACTACCAGCCTCATTTTTCGGCCATTACACAGGCAAGTAGAAATAGGAGAAGGTTGCACAACTAAAACCTTCCGTGTGCCTTAAAAAACCAATAAACTGATGCTACCGGAGAGGAGAGGAAAGCAAGCCCTGCTATTTTTAGTGCACGTTAACAGAAGTATCACAAAATGAGGGATGGAACACAGCATACAGTTCTGGTCACCTCAAGGATATTGTAGAGCTGGGAAAGAGGCAGAAAAGGGCAACCAAAATGGTCAAAGGGATGAAACAACGAGGGACGGCTGTAACGTCCACCCTTACTTTATTTTTATCCTGTCTTTCCTTCCTAAAGGTGCCCAGGGCAGCAAGCAACAAGGGATAAAACAGTAAAAATGTTGTTAAAACAATTCCAATGAGCCAGTGTGGTGTAGTGGTTAAGACTAGTAATCTGGTGAACCGGATTTGCGTCTCCGCTCCTCCACATGCAGCTGTTGGGTGACCTTGGGCTACTCACACTTCTCTGAAGTCTCTCAGCCCCACTCACCTCACAGAGTGTTTGTTGTGGGGGAGGAAGGGAAAGGAGAATGTTAGCCGCTTTGAGACTCATTAGGGTAGTGATAAAGCGGGATATCAAATCCAAACTCTTCTTCTTCAATGTCAGATGCTAGTGCAGTCGCTCAAGAGTAAACAGGCAAGACTGTCTTTTCCAGGCTTTATTCTTGGTGAAGAAGAAGAAGAAGAAGAAGAAGAAGAAGAAGAAGAGGAGGAGGAGTTTGGAAGTGAACCCAGTTCACCAGATTACGAATCTACTGCTCTTAACCACTACACCACACTAGTGCAAACTATTTACAGTGAAGAGCGTCGTAAGTTCATGTCTGGCTCAATCGCTAGCAGAATCTGGGAGTGGCCGGTCTTTGTACCTCCCCCAGCATAAAAGTCACATCACCCCCAGCCTTTTCCGCCCCTCCCTACGCCAAAGCCTACTGCGCAGAATGGGCGCTGGCAAGGGCGTACTTCCCGCCTCTCCGGTTTGCTCAGGCTCGGTGTTGAGGCTCTCCCTAGCATCCCCTGGTCCCTGCACCTCTTCTCCACTGGAGATGGGGCTTCCCTCCTCGCCGGAAGAGGAACTGCTTCGCAAGATTTTCGGAGGCTCCCTATAACACAACTGCCCTTCCATCTCTCGCCTCTGAGCTGATGGCAGTTCCCTGACATCCAATATAGATGCACTTTGGGAAAGCTCGCGACTGGAGAGGCTTACTGGAAGAGGAAGGTCTTCGGTAGGCTCCGAAAAGGCAACTGCGATGGTGCTGGTCTAATATTTAAGGGGAAGGAATTCCAAGGGGCAGGTGCCACAACACTAAAAGCCTGATTCCTGAATTGTGCGGAATGGACCTCCCACTAAGACGGTGGCTGGATCTAGACACACATTTTTAAAAAAACCGTTTCTGGAAAACGTGTTGCAAACCTCATAATGGGAAATTACATTGGAGAAAGACGGAACTCTGCAGGGCCATCTGGTGTCAAAGTGTTATAACGCTTTTTGAACACTTTTTCTTTACTCATGTAGCTGAGTCCGGGATCTGCAGGAGACGCTCACCAGCAAAGCACAGTGATTGGTCGGCTATATATGGGGGTGAGGCGATCTTTGAGGTATCTTGGTCCCAAGATGTACAGGGCTGTACAAGAATCAGGACTTGGGTAGGCATATGGGGCACTTTTTCTAGTTTAGAAAAGCAGGGGAATAAAGAGGACTCTGCGGCACTTGTTTTTCAGGGGGTACTCAAGTGTACGCAGTACCAGTGCCTCTCTCTCTCTTTTTGGTTATTGCTAAAAAGTGTGACACTTACTGTAACAACTTCATGATGAGTACCGGTACCTCTTTTTCTTGGGGGGGGGGGGGGAGCACTGTAGAGGAGTGAAGAATTTTGCATGCTGCAGAGGAGGTGGATTGGAAGATAATTCCCTCCTCTCATATTATTCAATTCAATATTCGGGGTTATTTGATGAAACGGAATCGTGTAGGTTCGGGAGAGGCAAAATTAAGTACAGTGGACACTCGGGTTGAGAACGTGATCCATGCAGGAGGCGCATTTGCAACTTGCAGCATTCGCAACCCACAGCTCCACGTCTGCGCACGCACGAGTCGTGCTTCAGCACTTCTGCACATGAGCAAAGTGCGATTTAGCGCTTCTACGCATGGGCCGAAACCCGGAAGTAACCCGTTCCAGTACTTCCGGGTTTGGCGCGGTGCACAACCTGAAAACACACAACCTGAAGTGTCCGTAACCCGAGGTATAACTGTATATCTTCACAAAGCACATTGTCAAGACTGTAATATTTGCCACCATAAGATGTAGTGACAGCCACCAGCTTGGCCTGCTTTAAAAAAAGTGAGTCGGGCAAATTCATGCAGAGTGAGGCTATCAATGGCTACATGTCAGTATCAGCAGCAATACCAAAAGCAGGAAATGTCTCCAAATACCACACACTTCAGAATGTTTTTCCAATGAAAAGTACCCTATGCAGAATGCTCCCAAAGACAGGTTACTAGTGATGTGAGGGTTCCAGTGAGGGCAACAAACAAACAACAACAACAACAACAACAACAACAATTTATTATTTATACCCCGCCCATCTGGCTGGGCCTTCCCAGCCACTCTGGGTGGTTCCCAACAGAATATTAAAAACATGATAAAACATCAAACATCTAAAACTTCCCTAAACAGGGCTGCCTTCAGATGTCTTGTAAAAGCCATATTGTCAGGGAACTGCCATCGGAGCCAAGAGTGGAGGTAAGGCTCCCCAACGATGCAGGAGAAGGGACCAGCAGGGAGAGAGAGAACTCTTCCTTTGGGGAAGGAAATCGGCGTGACACCAGGAAGAAAGGGGAGCAGGGAAGGACTTCGGAGAGATGGCTCCAAGACTCTTCCACAGAGACCAGCGGGGAGAGCCCAGGACCTCCGCTGGCCACGCCCACTCTGCGCAGAAGACTTCCGCGCAGGGAGGCTAGGCGGAGACTTGGCGTCAAAGAGCTTTTATGTTGGAAGAAGTTCAGGAAACGCCCACTGACGGATTCTGCCAGTGACTGACACAGCCACGGAGAAAGGGCTGTCCAGCCAGGGAAAGGTTTAGCCATACAACGTTGCCTAGAGCAGCAGCCCCCTTACGCACGAGCAACCACTAATTCCCTTTACACATATAGTTGTTTATTTCCTTGACATATGATGGGAGGGTGTTCCACAGGGCGGGCGCCACCACCGAGAAGGCCCTCTGCCTGGTTCACTCCTCACAGGCAGGGAACTGCCAAAAGGTTCCCTCACTGCAACAAACAGAATTGGTGGGGGGGGATTTCCCATTCAATATTTTCCAGAAAACCCTACTTTGCTGGTACAATTTTTTACCTGTGAATTCATCTCCACACGCACAAGAGCTATGAAACCCAGTCAACGTAACACAAAAGCAAACCCTTCTGGTGGGGGTGGGGGTGTGTAAGGGAGGCACAGAAACTGCCCCCCCAGGACATGCACAATCCACAACCCTCCTGCCCATGCTGCTGCAGAGTACCATATTTTTCGCCCTATAGGACGCACTGGCCCATAGGACACACCTAATTTTGGGAGGGGGAATAAAGGGGGGGAAATTATTCCCCTCCCAGGCGTGGGGCTGGGGCAGGGGAAGCCCCCAGAACAGGCAGCTCTCCGCAAGCCGTGAGAGCCCAGCGCCGGGCTCCCACGGCTTGCGGAGAGCTGCACGAAGCTAAGCCTGGGCGCGCTGCGCCTCCCCGCTGTCCCCCAGCTTTTGGGGCTGGCGGCAGGGAGAAGCATGCTTCTCCCCGCCGCCAGCCTCCAAACCAGGTCCGGGGACAGCTGGATGGCGTGCTGCATTCGCCCCATAGGACGCACACACATTTCCCCTTCATTTTTGGAGGGGAAAAAGTGCGTCCTATAGGGCAAAAAATACGGTAATTCGCTCCATTCCAAAATCTATTTCCAGTGCCACCCACAGTACTTTTGATAAGCCTTCGCAACAAACTTCCAAGCTGGCTTCATCTGCCATGATCCAGCGACGTCTCCGCATGCCTTCTGCCTACGAAGCCACCCAAAGGGATTTTTCTGGGCTCCTTGGAATCCTCTGTGTAATTTACCCTTTACATCGGTTCCTCTGTATTGGCAAACACTTCCCACGCCACCTCTGCACCAGATTGCCACTTATTTCCATCTCGGCGGCTCCTGCTTCTCCTCTGCAGCTCTTGGGCTCGGTTCAGTAGCACTTAACTTCTTCTGCTTAATTTAGACCAGGGTTTCCCAAAGCGGCTGGTGATGACCCCCGGGGAGGTTGATGGGACTGTGAATAAAGACTATGGGGCTGAAAGGGGGTGAGGAAAGGCTCTGAGCCAGTGTGGTGTAGTGGTTCAGAGCAGTGGACTTGTAATCTGGTGAACCGGGTTCAATTCCCCGCTCCTCCACATGCAGCTGCTGGGTGACCTTGGGCCAGTCACACTTCTCTGAAGTCTCTCAGCCCCACTCACCTCACAGGGTGTTTGTTGTGGGGGAGGAAGGGAAAGGAGAATGTTAGCCGCTTTGAGACTCCTTCAGGGATATCAAATCCAAACTCTTCTTCTTCTTCTTCTTTTTCTCTTAAGGGTGGAAAGGTAGTTTACAAGGTATAGTGCAAAAAAGCCTCAAAAATAAAGAACACGGGCATGTAGAGCGCACTTTCCCCCATTGCCAATGAGGAACCCCTGTATTTAATAAGGCAATTCCGCAAGATCGCAGCATTCCCAGACCATGCTGCTTTTTTGCTTTTAAAAAAGGAGGGTATACAGGTGCACTTTTGCTTCGTGTATATATTAATTTTTGACATGTTGTGATTCCTAGTAAAGGTAAGTGATGATTCATAAAAGTTGATCACGTGTTCATATTTCTTGACTTTTATGTCATTTACATTCTCAAGAATTTAGAATGGGGTCAGTGACAACTTTATGAGCTCATCAAGGGGTCAATCAACTCAGAAGTCTGAGAAACCCTGATTTATACCGTAATCCCAAGTATGTTTATGAAGATTACAATGATTCCATTTCGATCACTATTTTGTGCTCTAGAAGTAGGGAACCTCTGCATTGGCCAAGAGTTGCGCTGCCTCCCTCCCCCCCCCCCCCCATTAATGTTGCTCCAAAGTTAAATGACTGAGTCTATTTCTTTTATATAAACATCATGGCAATCTCTGTGCAACCAAAGTTTTGAGAAGCTGCAACTGAAAACTGGAAAGGAGTATGGGGAAGAAAAACCTCACAAGAAAAATCATTATGCATGTATTATAAACATCCAGCACCAGATGGCGGCAGAGAGCAAAAAAAAATCTAACTGATTTTCCAAGGCATTTTTTTTAACGATTTAATTTCTGACTTATTTATAGCGGCTTATTCCCGTGTGTAGATCCACTCTAGAGCAAACTTTACAGTGAAAAGGTATAAAACTCCAGACAGTATAGTGCTTCACAGCTGCTCTTTGACCCTTGACATTTAAAAATGTGTCTTCATTGTTAAAATGGGTGCTATCACTGTTTTAGCAATCTGTTATGCTGTTCTGTAATGTGTGTTAGATTACAGTTTTAAACTGCACCATCTTTTTGTCATAAGTTTGGTTGTATGCAAGCCTCTCAGAGAGCCTGCTGAAAATGATTTATTTGTTTTTATAACCTTCTTGTAAGATGACCCATTTTTCTACGTCTTCAATTTATTATGCTTTGTCTTTATGCCGTTTTGGTTTTAATTGAGATTCTGTACGCCACATTGAGATAGATAGATTTATCTTATATGAGTTGGCAGTACATAAATGAATAAATAAAAAGAATAATATTGCATTTTTAATCATGTTATGTTGAGCCACCTTCCGGGGGGGGGGGGGAGTGTCACCCTGGTAGGGAGCATAAAGATATTAGAAATAAAGGAATAAAATAAATATGCCAGGATTTTATGCGTTGACATCTGTGAGAGAATAGGCCCTTTCTCAGGATGAAGCAGGTGGCAAAAAACACTGAGTACGTCACTCCGAAAGGGAACAGCGCTGATTCTTCTGGAAAGAATTCCATTACAAAATCAGTAGCTTTGGGAAACTGGAATAACTGGGCATGGCTGATAGGTAGAGAGACATGGAAAGGCAGGTGAGAAGAGAGGCTTTATATATTCCAATTTCTGAAAACCAGGTAGGGTTTTGTTTTTATTTTAAATCTACCACAGCGCTTTGGGTGTTTGATGCTCAGAGAAGCATCAAGACTTTTACACAGCTAACCAATTAACATGAGCTACTTCGCTACCGCTGTGATGGATTAGTGGACAGACATCGCAACACATTGTTTTTTACAAGATTGCTGCAGCATACACAAAGATCTGGGATGCATCTGCCAACGGCCTAACTACATTTGCGTTTTCTAATCAAGATTATCCTAATTAAGTCATAGGAGGGAAAGAAGACAGGTCTGGACCTGCAGGCAGATCTCTGAATGATTTGCAGTAGCTTCGGCAAAGACTGCTGACTCCGAAATGTTTAACAATAGCAGTGACAAAAATGACTCCCCCACCCTGATTTTTATTCTGCTGAAATGAAGAAAGTTTGGAGTAAACAGGAGTGGATTGTGGTTTTTTTATAGCTCTCTGTTTTGGGAATATTCCTGGGTTTAGAAAGAATTTAATTCTAAGTATATCTATTTTGCACTAGCCTTTGGTTAGTAGTGGGGTTTTTTAAAAAAAATAAAAAACAACCAACAGAGTTGATCCTGTAAACATGAAATCTGCCCAGCCTGGCATTAGAAGTTTGCTACATGCCTCACAAATGAAGTCCATGTACAAAGCTGAGCTGCCCTGGCCATCGTTTTCGGTGGGGGTGGAATAAAGCGATCCAAATTCTGCTCTCGCTTACAAACTTGATCCAGAAATTACAGCTGATTTATCTCAGGATGCATGACCCTTTTTACTTCCGATTTTTCAAATCTCTTCTTTGTGGTATTTGCATAATTGGATCACGAACGCAGGGCGGGAATAAAGCACAGAGGACTTTGCATTAATGAAACACACAGAGACGCACATCTCCCTCCCCCTTCTCACACACACAACCCCACTCACAGCAAGTCTGTTTTAGAGTTAAGAAGCCTCTTCTCCCTTGCAGCGCCAGCCTCTGAACGTGGGCATGGTCTCCCAAGTCGATCGAAGCAAAACTAGCCCATCCCAAATAGACCAAGCCAGCCCACTCACATCTCTGACATGCCTTTCGGAGGAAGAAAACTCTTTGTTCCTCTTTCTTTTTTTAAAACTGGGGTGTGAGCAGAAGAAGAAAGTATTGACATTTCAGCTGAACTCCAGCCCTTCAAAGCCCCAGTACCAATTCTGCTAATTGGAAGCAAAAAAAGGCCGGCTGAATCGGTTCTGATTTGCGAGGAAAGCATTGAGGCATGGAAAGGAATAAGAAGGCAAGGAGAACAGTAGGGCGAAGGAGGTTAGAGACAAGCACAAGGCAAAAGGAGGGCTGTATCTCAGTGCCGGGGCCTCTGCTTTGCATGCAGGTCACAGATTGTGGCATCTCCAGGTAGGGCAAGTCCCTTGTCTCAAACCCTGGAGAGCCACTTCCAATCAATATAGACAATACTGAGCTAGATGGACCATCGGTCTGACTTTTTCCACAGCCTCCAATGAAGAGGTGGGGGTCAAAGCTCAGTGGCAAAGCATCTGCCTTGCATGCAGAAGGTCACAGGTGCAATCCCCAAGCATCTCCAGGTAAGGGCTGGGAGAAACCCCTATCTGAAATCCTAGAGCAGCCTTTCTCAACCTGTGGGTCCCCAGATGCTGTTGAACTACAACTCCCATCTCCCCTAGCTAGCAAGGCCAGAGCTCAGGGATGATGGGAGTTGTAGTCCAACAACACCTGGGGACCCACAGGTTGAGAACCACTGCCCTAGAGAGTCAACTCGGGCGACAGTGAGCTAGATGGACCAATGACTCTGCATAAAGCAATTCCCAATGTTGCTGTGAGTCAGCAAACCCACGTAAGAAATGATCAGGTCCAAGCGTCAGCAAGATTCGACTCTCCACCACCGCAGGGGAGAAAGTGGTGGTGGGGAGACTGGTGCAGAGACACCTAATGCAGGCACCCCCAAACTTGGCCCTCCAGATGTTTTGGGACTACAATTCCCATCATCCCTGACCACTGGTCCTGTTAGCTAGGGATGATCGGAACTGTAGTTCCAAAACATCTGGAGGGCCGAGTTTGGGGGTGCCTGCCCTAGTGCAGGGACGGTCCACGTGGTGGCCTCTCCAGATGCATTGGACTACAAGTCCCATCATTCCTGACAACTGGCCATGCTTGCTGGGGTTGGAGGGCACCATGTTGGTTACCGCTGCCCTAGCAATTCCCATGGCAATTAGTCGCCCCACAACAGATCTTGGTGGGTTGGTTTTTTTTACAGCTGGCAGTGGTACATGATGGCCCCTTCCAGATCAGAACCAGGAAGATTGAGGTATGGGATGTTGGTATCCCAGCTTGAACCTGCAATTTGAAGTCTCCAGCAAATTGGTATCCTCAGCGGTTCATTTCCCCTCCTCTGTCTCATGGTTAAACCAAGTTCAAAGCTGCTCACAACATTGCCAGGAAAGTTTACGTAATGAACTACAGCAGCATTTCAAGAAAAAATTTTTTTTTGCGACGGCTAGCAAGTTAGCAAAGAAAGCCATACAAATATCAATAGCCCAAGCAGATTTTTCATATGAATAAAAAATACAGTAAGGTTAAACAATCCGCTAATAACTGATACGAAGGCCTAGTAACAGAAGTACAGAAACA
This sequence comes from Podarcis filfolensis, assembly GCF_964270895.1. Lineage (NCBI taxonomy): Eukaryota > Metazoa > Chordata > Lepidosauria > Squamata > Lacertidae > Podarcis > Podarcis filfolensis. The sequence continues at coordinate 23,817,760 of NC_139620.1, read as the reverse complement.
CAATCCAAGTAACGGCAAAGACACTAAATCTTATTCTGTAATAAACGTTGTCCCCCAGCAACAACCCCTACGTCAGCCAGGGCCCAGTCCTCTTAGGCATGTCTAACTGGTAGCAACAGGCAAGGAAGACCAAGGAAGGAACTGACATTCTCAAATAAACAACATTTAGCTTAAGAGCCCTTAGAAAATTTAGCACCACAAAGTCAAAAATTCACCAGTCTTCTGGTACTTTTAACAAACAGTGCAATTTGCCAGCGTATCTCATATGCTCTTTCAGCTATTACTATAGATTGTGTGGACACCTTTTTTGATTTATTCATTCCACCCTTCGTCCACAGGATCCCAGGGCAGCACACAGAAACGAAACAGATTAAAAAAATAAAAATAAAGCCATACTAATATTAAACCAGACCCTCGCAACCTAGTCTTGCAAACAGCAAACCACAGCAATACACCTGACCTTGAACTGTATCAAACACTAGCAGGGACTTCGATAGAAGAGACAACTCAAGATGTGCTCAAGGCTTCACTTTTCACAGGTAAACCTAGACTACTCAAATGAAAAACACGGCAAATCGGGGATTGGAATCCTGGCGTTTCATATTCAAGGCTGAGATCTTCTGAGAGCTCGAAGTGGAAGAGAATTAAAATTTACATGTCCAGGCTGCAGAAGGCGTCTTGTGAGCATGTCCATGCTTGCAGGTTCCTATGACACTTACCTGCCTACTGCTACCACTGCCTGCCTTGCAGAAATCCTGTGTTAGGTAGGAGAGACGTTGCGCACCTGCCACCAGCCACTACAGCCAGGACCTGTGCTCCACTTACATTTATCATAGCATTGGAGGTGATCCTGAAGAGGGTGGCTCTCTCGTTGACCGCCTTGATCTTCTCCCCACTCTCGGCGGGCAGCTTGAGGTTCTCCAGCTCACTCAGGGACCTCTGGAGAGCTGCCCCATGCTTGGCGATGAGGTCGTTGCAAGTGCTGAGATCCTCCAGCTTACTCGAGAGGCTTTTCAGAGTGCCGTGCAGTTCGCTCTTGTCAGACTGCGAGGCTGGCTCCTCATCACCAGAGTCATCTGTAGAGGGGAACGGCAAAAGAGGGAAAAGGAGGGAGGGGAAGACAAAATGGTTTCCATGGTTACCGGCCGGACTGCAACGAAAACAGAGCGATGGTTTGTGCAGCGAGAAGTGAAGCAAGACCTCTGTTTGCACAAGGCGCCAAATCTCTGACTGTCCTTAGGTTCGGAAAAGTCACAGCCCAGAGAACACACTGATTTTCTCCTGAACGATTCCCCTCTGTGCAGAGATTTTATTTTATTTTATTCCTTCTCTCCAGCAACTGTAAATCCAGAAACACATGGCTTGGAAAAGAAAGCCCCATTGGTTTTCAAGGGAACTTACTTCTAAGTAATTGTGTTTAGGACAACGGACTACTGTCAACATCTACATTGTAGACTGAATCAGACCAGAGGAAGCAGCACCTGCCCCAATGGCCCATCTAGTCCAGCATCCTGCTCTCACAGTGGCCAACCAAATGCCCCAATGGAAAGCCCATTAGCAGGATCCGAGCATAAGAGCCCTCTCCCCTCCTGCAGTTTCCAGCAACTGGTACTCAGAAGCATTGCCTCTGACCATGAAAGCACAGCCACGGTGGCTGGTAGCTGTCCACAGCTTTATTCTCTAAGACAGGGCGGGGAATCTCTTCCACTCAGCAGGCTAGATCCTAGGTCCCCCCCCCTCCAGTGGGCCCCACCTGTCCATCACCTGACATGTTGTCATGTGGCCTGTTTTCTTCCTTTGGGGCGCGGCTTGCTTTCAAGCTCCGATCCAAGAGGAGCGGACTTCAAGCCCTGCTTTAGGAAGGGGTCTACTGCACTATGGAGTACTGCAACCCCTTGGTAATGGCAGCCCCCCTGTATCCGCCAGAAGAAAGGATAGCTCAGCTGGTAGAGCATGAGGCTGTTACTCTGGGGGGTTGTGGGTTTGAGCCCCACGTTGGGCAAAAAGATTCCTGCTTTGGAAGGGGGGTTGGGCTGCACGACCCTCGTGGTCCCTCCCAGCGCTATGTTTCTGTGATTCCACCTGTCTCCGATGCCCGGCCTGACTTTTAAAACTGCAAGGCCCGGATTCAACCAGCCCAGTAGGCAAGCAGATGTCAACGCGAAAGCTCCTGCTGGTGCAACAGGGCATCCCCAAATCCTCTCTGGGGAGCCAGGGGAACCCCCAGAACAGCACTCTGGGAGGCAAGGAGGCGGATTGTTCCATCTGGCCAGCAGAAATGCTTCCACTGATGCTGGAAGAATGGCAGATGAAGGTGATGGACTATATGGGATTGGCAGAAATGACTGGCAGAATCCGAGACCAGGGAGAAGAGTCGGTGGAAGAGGATTGGAAGAAATTTAAAGACTATCTACAGAAATACTGTAAAATTAATGAATGTTAGAATGATGTCGGATAGAAATTAAGTGGTTTCCAGCTGTAATGCTTTAAGAATATGGAAAAAGGGTATAAATAGGTAAAAACATAATTAAAACGATGTTGGATTGGAAATAAGTGGTATTAGCAACAAAGTTAATAAGAATATGCAAAAATGAATTGATAATGGATGAAAATACTGAGTTATAAAATGTTAAGTTATAGAGATAAGATAAATGAAAGAGTGTAAGGATTTGCTGATTTGATTATTTAAATGGGAATACAAGAAGGGGAGGTGTGAGGAGGTCAAAGAAACAAGCAAATGAGTTTTAAGTTATGAAAAAGAATTGTTTTTGATTTTTCTTATTTTTTCTGTGTGTTTATTCTTATTTTTTTGTTTCTTTTATTATGTGTTTTTGTATATTTGTTTTTGTAAAATCTTAATAAATATTTCTCAAAAAAAAAAAAAAACAGAAATGCTTCCACTGATGAAACTGAATTCCTCCCCTAGTCTGGAAATACACATTCAAGTGCTTTCAAGGCAGAACTGGCTTAGTTAGACTGATGTTCAGCTTATTGTTCCAGAAGGGACTACTGGTTCTCGTCTCGCTCAAGGGTTGCGGAAACAAGCTGAAAAGTCCTGGATTTAACAACAGCGAAACAACACAGCAGAACCCCAAAAGGGAATCAGGAAATGTGGACAATAACATCTTTAAGTGCCAACGCAGAGGTGAAAAAGATCAACCCAGGGCCTCCAAAATGTGGCCTCCAATTCCTGTTATTCGGCCCTCGGGACTCCCAAGGGCCACATCCCTGCTTTGCACCCTCCCTGGGTGCTTTTGCCTGGCTGGAATATATCCTTGAACTTTGGAAAAGTTTCTTGCTTGCAGCAGTGTTAGAAACTCATAAATAAGTTAGGCGCCAAATGGGTCCTTCAACCAAGGCTGCAGTCACCAAAATGGAATGTCTAGTTTCCACCTGGGGGCAAGGTGGATCCAAAGTCTTATTGTTCAAAAGATGGCCAGACTGTGATTGATTATCAGTTAAACATCTGGCTAATTCAGAAGACAACCTTGAGCTAGGTCAAGAGCTTGGAGAACTTAAAGAAGAAAAGTCATTTGATCCAGGGACAGTCGACATATCTATTGGCCTATTCCGACCTCTTTTTCTTAATAGTGACTGCTCCTGCTCAGGCTGCTCAGAAAAAGCAATCTGGATCCAGAAATTCATTCTGATTGTGCGGATAAAATATGACTGATAGAATTCTACAGGATGGGGTATAAGTGTGTGAAAACAGTCCAGATCCAATGATCCCCAGATGGTGGAGATGTGGCCGCCGGGACCACATAACACCGGTCCTGAGAGATCTGCATTGGCTCCCAGTACATTTCTGAGCACAATTCAAAGTGTTGGTTCTGACTTTTAAAGCCCTAAATGGCCTCGGTCCTGTATACCTGAAGGAGCGTCTCCACCCCCGTCGTTCAGCCCAGACACTGAGGTCCAGAGCCGAGGGCCTCCTGGTGGTTCCCTCACTGCGAGAAGTGAGGTTACAGGGAACCAGGCAGAGGGCTTTCTCGATAGTAGCGCCCGCCCTGTGAACGGGGCGTTGTGAAGGATGTGAAGGAAATAAGCAGCTATCTTCTTTTTAAAAAACATCCGAAGGCAGCCCTGTTTAGGGAAGTTTTTAATATTTAATGCTGTATTGTTTTTAACACTTGATTGGAAGCTGCCTACAGTGGCTGGGGAAACTCAGCCAGATGGGTGGGGTATAAATAATAAATTATTATTATTATTATTATTACTAGGCAAAAGCATCTTTACTCGGTTGCAAGTGAACGAAAGTCAGGTGCAAAATGCGCCCGGCTAATTTTGAACGCTGGGATGGAGGATAGAGAGAGGTGTGTGTAGAAATAAGACCACTGTAGAAAACTGGAATTTCCATTCATTGCTCCACCAACTTTTGCTTCCGACCCTGCCAATTACTGACATGCGGCCCTCGGAGACCTGCCCAGAAAGGAATGCGGCCCTGGGACTGAGAAAGGTTCTCCATCCTTTACTTATGGAAGCTCAGCTAACAGCACCAGCTGCTGCAAGCTTGTGTGGCTTTAGCCTTTATTAGCATAGGGCAGGCTGGGCTGGAGGGTGCATGGAACATGTGTCCGAAATGTCACAGCATTCAGACCAGAGGCAGGTAGTTGTTTTTTTTCCCAGGATCAAGGACCCATCTGGAAATATCATCAGCTGCAAGGCAGTCACTTATGCCTTTTTGCTTTCCGGAATACACACACTGATAGAATTAGCACATTATCCAAATGAGTAAGGCGTGTGTGTGTGTGTGTGTGTGTGCGCATCTCTGATGCATCTATTTCAAAAATCCATTTATGGACTGAATTGAGAAGCAGAAGGAGCTCAAACCATGCTCTTTTTTTTTTGCTTTTTTTTTGAGCTGAGGAGAAGACGGACATCTCAGGGTAAACTAATTAAGGTCCCAGCAATTAAACAGTTTGCCAACAACTGAAGAAACTGCCTCGCCAGCTGCAGACAGAGTGCAGACACCCACCAACATCATCTGCAGAAATCTGCTCATGCAGAAGCAATTGGGTTAGAGCTATGGCTCAGCGGTCGAGAATTAACTTTCGGTGTAAGAAACTCAGATGTGTAAGCAATTTGCCAAGTGGTACCTTAAACTGAGGTTGTGGTCGCCACAATGGAACGTCTAGGCTCATTTTTTTCTTCTTCCAAGGTTGGAAAATATATATAAAAAATGAATCATGTACGTCATCAACATTAATATATTTAACAATTCAGTCACACATTTTGCCAATTACAGTAACCTTTCCCCCCAAAACAAGTGAACTAACACTCAGGGCTGGAAACTCAAGATACATAAGCTAGGTGCACCTTAAATCTAGGTTACAGACCCCTTCCGATGCTACGATTCTGTGATCTCAACTAAATTGCTTGGCTGTAGCTTGCTCTTAGAAGAATTCGCTTGTCTCAGAATGCAAGGAGGAGAAACACACACAGTGGAAATGGAAAAGACCTGTGAACTGTGAACTAAGGTCTGTGGTTGCCAACTTGGCGCCCAGAAACCTCAATGCAATTGGACCTGCGCCAGTAGCAAAATGTTTTCACGGTGGCCAACCAGATGCCTGTGGGAAACATTCAAGCAGGATCCGAGCACAAGAGCAACTCTCCTCTCCTCTGGTTTCCAGCAACTGGGATCCAGAAGCATTGGCACCTCTGACCATAGGGGCAGAACAGAACCATCAATGACCCTCTCCTCCACGAATTTGTCCAATTCTCTTTTAAAGTCATCTATGGTGGTGTCCATTGCTGCTTCCTGTTGGAGCGAGGCCCACAGTTTTAACTAACAGTACATTTCGGAGCGCAATTCAAAGTGTTGGTGCTGACCTTTAAGGCCCTATATGGCCTCAGTCCAGTATATCTGAAGGAGCGTCTCCACCCCCATCGTTCTACCCGGACACTGAGGTCCAGTGCCAAGGGCCTTCTGGCAGTTCCCTCACTGCGAGAAGCCAAGTTATAGAGAACCAGGCAGAGGGCCTTCTTGGTAGTGGCACCCGCCCTGTGGAACGCCCTCCCACCAGATGTCAAAGAGAACAACAACTACCAGACTTTTAAAAGACATCTAAAGGCAGCCCTGTTTAGGGAAGTTTTTGATGTTTGGTGTTTTTAATATTTTGTTGGAAGCCGCCCAGAGTGGCCGGGGAAGCCCAGCCAGATGGGCGGGGTATAAATTTATTATTATTATTATTATTATTATTATTATTATTATTAAGCCTTCCCCTTGAGAGCAGATTGGGAAGTGCCTACTTTTCGTAACTGCAGGAAACAGAGAATCACCACAAGGTACTGAGTGTGTGCATATGCACGCTGGGAAGAGCATGTGCATATGTGTCTATGTGCTGCAAACAGTACAAACCAATCTCACAGTCAAATCCATCCCTGTGCCCAGAGGACACAGAGGCAGATGCTCTGTGTTCAGAAGTAATTAAAGACAGAAGGTGAGATGACTTCAGAGGTGGAGAGGGGGAAAAGGCAGGCACCCAGTGCTGGCCTCTGCTCCCATGAAGGAAGGAAGACGGAATGAAAAAGCCAACCTTGAAAAGGTTGTCAAGAAGGCCAATTAGTCAGGCTTGAGGTGGCCAGGGACGGCGGCTGGCACAAGGGCACAGGCAAACAGCTGGGCTGCCATGACGCTCACGTTACAGTTTGCAGCGCCAAGGCCAAACCTCTGCCCCTCTAGAAGGGAAGGGCGGCAGACAGAAGAAGCAGCAGCTGAGGACACTTTATGTTTACAAGAAGACAGAAAAGGACAAAGAGCCAAGGAGGGAAGAGGCTCCAGCGCTCCCCAGCTTCTGTGGCAGTGACGCCACCAAATGCACAACAAAGGAATCCAAGCTGCGGTTGTTATGAAGTTGCGTTTTTGTTTCAAATGCAACAACAGCCTCACTGTGTGATCAAAGCCAGTCTACAAGCCCTTATCATGAATCTAGCCACCATGACACTAAAGATTTGTTTGCTTGTTTCTTGCATTCCTTTCTGCCAAGGAGCTCAAGGTGGAGTATGCGAATTCTCCCCCAAAACCCATTTTATCCTCTCAGGCTGAGTTACTGGGTCAAGGTCACCCAGGGAACTTCATGGCTGAGGGGGATTTGAACCCTGGTCTCCCAGATCCTAACCACACTGGTTTTCTCCCACTGCATCATGCGCAGCCTCCATGAGAGAAACGAGGGCTCTTCCAGGCAACCTACCGTATTGAGCATTCGTACTGATTTGTTGCACGAAGCTTACGTGGAGGTTAGACTATATCTGGTCTGCAGTGAGCATTTTTTCTGATTGGTTTGTGGGGTGAATATAGTGGAGTATTGCTTAGGGGTTTTGTTGCTGTTACTGGTATTATATTTTGTATCTTTATTATGATTTCTGTGGAATTTTTTCCATTTGGCTGTGTACTTTTTGGATGTTTTATTTATTGTTTATGACTACTTTTGTTAGGCTGCAGTTACGTATTTTTTCATGTTGTCAGTTGCCTTGAGTATGATTTGAAGTGTGGAAAGGCGGCATACAAAAAAAAAAAAAAAAAGACAATGAGCATTTATCCTGATTTGCTGTGTTTGCACATCTTTCCTTCAATCGTTCATTCATTCCACATTTAATGACAGAAGCACCCACCTGTTTCTTTTTGTAAAGTGATTTGTTGCGCTAGGGCGACGGAGCGCTTGAATTCATTTTAATTGTGCAAACCTAAATGGAAGAGGATGCTGAACTCAGTGGGTCCCCATTGGCCTAATCCAGCAGAAAAGCTCTTCATAGAACTGGATATGGAACAACTGATTGGTTCAAAATTGGGAAAGGAGTACGACAAGGCTGTATATTGTCTCCCTGCTTATTTAACTTATATGCAGAATTCATCATGCGAAAGGCTGGGCTGGATGAATCCCAAGCCGGAATTAAGATTGCCGGAAGAAATATCAACAACCTCAGATATGCAGATGACACAACCTTGATGGCAGAAAGTGAGGAGGAATTAAAGAACCTTTTAATGAGGGCGAAAGAGGAGAGCGCAAAATATGGTCTGATACTCAACATCAAAAAAACGAAGATCATGGCCGCTGGGCCCATCACCTCCTGGCAAATAGAAGGGGAAGAAATGGAGGCAGTGAGAGATTTTACTTTCTTGGACTCCATGATCACTGCAGATGGTGACAGCAGCCACGAAATTAAAAGATGCCTGCTCCTTGGGAGAAAAGCAACAACAAACCTAGACAGCATCTTAAAAAGCAGAGACATCACCTTGCCAGCAAAGGTCTGTATAGTTAAAGCTATGGTTTTCCCAGTAGTGTTGTATGGAATTGAGAGCTGGACCATAAAGAAGGCTGATCGCCAAAGAATTGATGCTTTTGAATTATGGTGCTGGAGGAGACTCTTGAGAGTCCCATGGACTGCAAGAAGATCAAACCTATCCATTCTGAAGGAAATCAGCCCTGAGTGCTCACTGGAAGGACAGATCGTGAAGCAGAGGCTCCAATACTTTGGCCACCTCATGAGAAGAAAAGACTCCCTGGAAAAGACCCTGATGTTGGGAAAGATGGAGGGCACAAGGAGAAGGGGACGACAGAGGACGAGATGGTTGGATAGTGTTCTTGAAGCTACCAGCATGAGTTTGACCAAACTGCGGGAGGCAGTGGAAGACAGGAGTGCCTGGCATGCTCTGGTCCATGAAGAGTCGGACACGATTAAACGTCTAAACAACAATGCTTTGTAAAGAAGGTCAGTATTATATTCTTTGGGATGACTGCCAGCTGAGGGGGTGGCCCCAAGAGACCAGCTTGCCTAATGTTACCTGCTGGCTACATTACAGAAGCAAAGTTGGAATCGGAGAGTTCTTGGTTCATCCTGTCACTTCCACACTACGCTAGCCCTCATCGCAACACAGCGATGGGAAGGCTGTGCTGGACCACTATTCTCCATCGAACAAGATAGTAGGATTTCAGATGAAAAAAGGCCCCAGAGTTCCATCTGAATATCAAGACGTAGTTCTGCAGCAATTGTACCTTTGCAAAATGTTTTGATGTATATGTAAACACGCTCAAAACACACACTTTTAAAGAAAAGGCAAAGCTAAAAACAGAACCACAGCTTCACTGGGGAAAAGTCACGGAGGCAGATGAGTGCCCACTGATTGGAGGAGTAGACCCAGATGAGAAGGGAAATGAAACAAGCTTCAGGAGGTATGAGATTCATTAGACGGCCCTGGGTGGTAGAAAGGTAAGGTGCAGCTGTTCTAAAAAAGTTCCAATTAAGGGGATACGTTCGCCTTGCAAACAGCCTCTCGTTCTCTTGTCTGGTGCCAGCTCAGTTGGCAAAGTCAAGCAAACAAGGTATCGCATAGCAGAAAGCTAAATGAGAATGCCGTTTCCTACTGGGAAGGGTTTTAATGATTCCTCCGAGGATCAAACATTTCTCTGCACATCAGTGCAAATGCTTTATGCATGCATAAGCAGCACAGAGTCCATAATAAACTGCTGTGTAGAAACACCCTCAGACATTTCTTCTTCTTCTCCTCCTCCTCCTCCTCCTCCTCCTTCTTCTTCTCCTCAGCATAATTAGTGTTTTGTTTTTACCACAGTTTAACACACTTTCAGATAGCCTCCGAAACTGGAGATCACAGCCCAATTCATTTATTAACATTTATTAGTTGTTTTCCCCACAAGTGTGACCCAAAGCGTCTTACAAACACGATGTAAACACTAAAACCAAATACAGCAACTAATAAAAACTTTTAAAAACACACCTATACAAATAAAATACAGCACTTATAGGATCCTGACCCAATAAAAAAGGCCACTGAAACCCTTCAAATTAAGGACCAAAAGCCCAGGTAAAAGGAGTTATTGCCTGGTGTCTAAAAATAAAAATGATGCCAGGCCTACCTCCCTGGAGAAAGTATTCCACAAGCCATCAATGAAAAAGCCTGTTCTACTTGCCAATTCTACCATGAGGTTTAACAGGAAGATTTGGACAGAGATTTATACAGCCTACCTCACAAGGATGCTGTCAAGATGATACATCCAAGCACAGTCCTTGAGACAAAGAAGGAAAGCAATATAAGACAGAAATAACTAAGATTATGCTCCGTATGTTACGTTTACAGATCTGAAGTTAAACCATCAGTAAAAAGTGTTTCCAGGCGATGGGATGGGTTTGAGGAGAAATTAAATGTGCTCCGTTCTTGGGGAGCAATTTTAACAGATTTATTCCTGCAATGCCAAACCATACCCAGGGGCAAAGAGAGCTAAAAGCTGCTGTATCCCCGTCATCAATATGAAAACAGCAACGATAAACAAAAAAAAATGCAGAAGACAAAAGCCGCTGGTGTTCTTCTGAAATGCTTGCAATTATCCCGATGTATAACATCTTGTTAAATATGTTGTCTTGCTGTTGCAAGAGACACTCTGGGTGTTACTGGTTATTGTTTTGGACTAATAGTAATAGAACGCCAAGGTTGCAGGTTCGATCCCTGTATGGGACAGCTGGATATTCCTGCATTACCGGGGGTTGGACTAGATGATCCTCGGGGTCCCTTCCAACTCTACTATTCTATGACTCCATGACTCTAATACTGATGGTATGTAGATCTCATGCTTAAAAAGGTAAAGGGACCCCTGACCATTAGGTCCAGTCGTGACCGACTCTGGGGTTGCTGCGCTCATCTCGCTTTATTGGCCGAGGGAGGTGGCGTACAGCCTCCGGGACATGTGACCAGCATGACTAAGCCGCTTCTGGCAAACCAGAGCAGCACACAGAAACGCCTTTTACCTTCCCGCCAGAGCAGTACCTATTTATCTACTTGCACTTTGACATGCTTTTGAACTGCTAGTTGGCAGGAGCAGGGACCGAGCAACAGGAGCTCACCCCGTCGCGGGGATTCGAACCGCCGACCTTCTGATCGGCAAGTCCTAGGCTCTGTGGTTTAACCCACAGCACCACCCGCGTCCCTCAGATCTCACGCTTACCACACAGACAAAAAGTGTGTCGCTGAAGAATTCAGAAACAAAACCCCAATACAGGAAACACAACTTCAGTAATCATAGAATTGTAGAGTGAGAAGGGACCAGGAGGGTCATTGAGTCCAGCTCCCTGCAAAACGCAGGTAGCTTTTGCTCAACGTGGGGCAGATCAAATCATGATGAAACTAATGTTTCATTAAGAAATTTAAAATGGATGCCCAATTTTCCAGGTTTTCTATAGCTGCCTTTTGGAGGAGGATTGGAAGTTAGCTCCTGACCTTCTCCCCCCCGCCCCCCCAAAAACCCCAACACACTAAGCATTTTCATTTCTGTCGCTGCCGACTCCATGGGCATAATGAGCAGCCCAAAGAAGAGGACAGCCTTGGCACTGGGACCCCAACAGTGCCAGTTTGCTCAGTCTCGGCTAGTTCAAATGAGGACAAAGTCCTTTTAACAGGGAGGCTTACATAACAGCTGCAGCTTGCAGGAACTCTGAGCTACCAAACACTGCTCCCCAAGCTCAGAGGCTCAACAGAAGGTGGCTTATGAAAGAATATGGAATTTGCAGGTGCATCAGCAACGCTTTGCAGCGATTAAAAACAACAACAACAACTTTGTGAGCCCTGCTCAGTGGAAAGGCTGTCGGTCAAAATACTTCTGTCTGCTTTGAAGGGCTTGTGGACATTCTATTTCCTTAGAGATAGATTTAACCAACAGGCAGTTTGGAACATCAGGATTTGCTTCTCCGCGCCCCACCCACAAACCCCTCATCTGTTTTCTCGATGCTCAACACTACAATTTCTCCCCAAGCTTCTACTCTTTTATATTCCAAGGGCTGTCATTACAGGCATTCAACGTATGAATTCCTTTTAAAGTATGGCAACAAAGGGAAAAACAAGTTTACAGTATGATTTCAGAGTGGATGCCTTTATTTCTTTCTATGGTGAAAACAAGCCACCGGCATTGGCAGCTGCTGCTGCTATTATTAAGACAAGAAATATCCCCAGAACGTGACTAAATCTGAAGGAACTGAAAACGAACGAAAAACACACCTCTGCACACACGCACGCGCACACACACACACACGCCCTCCAGTTCTGAAATGGTTGCCAAGTGTGTCAAGAAACACCAGGCACCAAATTTGCTGGACCAATTTCAACTGATGTCGTAATATGAAACTTCTGGGTTTGGAAGGGATGCTCCATTCGGGTTGGTTTCACAGAAGCAGTGGCATTGCTCCTCTGCCGTCGTAGCAAGCTGCCCTGGTAAAGGTGCAAAGGCCTATGGCAGGGAACAGGGTCACACTGAAAGACGCCTTTATTAGGAAGTCTGGTGTAAGTAAAGGTAAAGGGACCCCTGAGCATTAGGTCCAGTCATGGCCGACTCAGGGGTTGCGGCGCTCATCTCACTTTATTGGCCAAGGGAGCCGGCGTACAGCTTCTGGGTCATGTGACCAGCATGACTAAGCCGCTTCTGGAGAACCAGAGCAGCGCACGGAAACGCCGTTTACCTTCCCGCAGGAGCGGTACCTATATATCTACTTGCACTTTGACGTGCTTTTGAACTGCTAGGTTGGCAGGAGCAGGGACCGAGCAACGGGAGCTCACCCCGTCGCGGGGATTCGAACCGCTGACCTTCTGATCGGGAAGTCCTAGGCTCTGTGGTTTAACCCACAGCGCCACCCACGTCCCTTGAAGTCTGGTGTAGCAGTGGGCAAAATTCTTCCCACGTGATCCTGCCCCTCTCCCACATGGCTTCTGCGTTTCTGGGGAACGTAGGAAGCTGTCTTACACAGTGGTACCTTGGTTCTCAAACGCCTTGGTTCCCAAACACAGACAACCTGGAAGCAAGTGTTCTAGTTTTCGAGCGTTTTTCGGAAGCCAAATGTCCAATGCGGTTGTCGGCTATCATTTCCGGGGTGCATGCACCAATCAGAAGCTGCACCATAGTTTTTGAACATTTCGGAAGTCAAACGGACTTCCGGAATGGATTAAGTTCAATAACAAAGGTGCCACTGTATTTGGCACTTTTGCTTTTGCTATTTATTTTGCATTTTTGTTTTTGAGGTTTTTCGGTTAATTTGTTTTTGTGACTGTGTGGAACCGAGTTCAGCTACTGATTGATTGATTGATTGATTGACTGTGGAAATGGATAAAAGCCCCCCATAAACAATGACTATCATCAGTGCATGTAAGAAAAAAATTAATTCTAATTTTTATCATCTACAATACTGTCTTATTTATTTTATAGTACAGTACATCAATTACTGCTTTCATTTTATGGATCAATGGTTTTGTTAGATAGTAAAATTCATGTTAAATTGCTGTTTTAGGGGTTGTTTTTAAAAGTCTGGAACGGATTAATCTGTTTTGCATTGCTTTCTATGGGAAATGCGTGCCTTGGTTTTGGAACGCTTTGGTTTTGGACTTCCAGAAAGGATTAAGTTTGAGAACCGAGGTACCACTGTACTGTGACATGGTTGGGTCCATCTAGCTCAGTACTATCTAGGAACCAGGCATCCCCAAACTCAGCCCTCCAGATGTTTTGGGAGTACAATTCCCATCATCCCTGACCACTGGTCCTGTTAGCTTTGGGGATCCCTGGTCTACACTGACTGGCAGCAGCTCCTCGGGGTCTCAGGAAAGGGCTCCTAACCCGGAGATGCAGCTGGGGCCTTTGGCATGCAGAACAGATGCTCTAATCACTGCGACGTTTCCCCTCCCTTTGAGCTGTGGCACTTCTGTATTATGGAGGGTAAGGCTCTGCAATTAATGCCTTCACAGTCAAGAGACAGTAAATCCTTCTGAATCCCAGTTGCTGGAAACTGCAGGAGGCAGGGAGGGCTCTCGCACTCAGGTCTTGCTTGCAGGTTCCATAGGATCGTAGAACCACAGAGTTGGAAGAGACCCTGCGGACCATTTAGTCCAAACCCCTGCAATGCAGGAATATGCAGCTGTCCTTTAGGGGGATTGAACCTGCGAGCCTGGCGTTATCAACGCCACGCTCTAACCAAATGTGCTATCCAGCTGCATCTGGCTGGCCCCTGGGAGAACAGGGTGATGGACCCAATGGGCCACTGGCCTGATCCTGCAGGGTTCCTGTGCTCACAGGGTAACGGCAACAACAGCCTGCTAACTTATTTCTGCCCCATTTTTCTGCATCTCAAAGTGGCTTACAGTTTTTTCTTTTAATTTAATTAAATTAATATTCCCATCCTTCCTCCCGAAGGAGCCCAGTCAAGCAAACAACAAGTGATTAAAAAAGTAAAAACATATGAATAACACCTTAAAAACAATTCAGATGCAGATTGGGAAAGAGCTCGACTTAAAAGGCTTGTGAGAAGAGTAAGATATTCAGTAGTTGCAAACAAAGACAACAGATCCAGCTCCTAATGTTTAGCAATGTTAACTATCAGGACTTTTCAGATATCATTAGATCGAAGCTGGTCTTGAATTCTGTCTGGAATAGTTCCTTTTACACCAAGATCATGCAGAAATCGAAAGACCAAAGTCTCTTCTGGTTCTCTATTTGCAAGAAAAATGAAGGCCTAAGTAACAAGGCACTCTGGGTGGTTAATGCGATGGGCCACATGGATTTCCATTAATCACCCAGCAGTAAAAAGAAGCAGCCCTCAAACAACTGATGCATTTCCGAAGGGCTTCTCAATGCCGAACAAGTTGATCTAAACAGACAGGACAGACAGATGGAGAAGGATAAACAGAGCTAAGTAGTAACACAGTTTGGGGTTTAGCTCGGGTCTTTCCAGCAACTACTATATTAACCACTGTTTTATCATGCTCAAAAATAAGTGACACTTACAAGAGAGCGCACAACACCCGCACACTTCTTGTCCTTGCAAATCAGAGCTGCCAACGGAGTGCCACTAACCAGCAGGGGTATCTGACAACAGGGGTGGCAAGGAAAACAACGAAGGAAAAGCTACAAAATTTAGCAGAGGTGACTCACATGAGTGATGTTTGGGAAATAAACACACACATGTGGATTTGCTTTCAGAATTTCAAATGGAGAAATCAGAGATAACCTTGCATTAGCCTACTCCAACCTGGTGCCCTCCAAATTCTTTGGGCTATAGTTCCCATCAGCATGGCTGTGCTGGTTGGGGCTGATGGGACCTGCAAGCAGCCTAGCCATGTTGATGGGAACTGTAGTCCTAAGAATCTAGAGGGTGCAAGGATGGAGAAGGCTGCCTTTCATGACATCCAGCTCCATGGCTGTGTACACTCCACACACGAAAAGCATTCCCCACCTGAATTCTGGGAACTGTAGTTTACCCCCCACAGTTAGTCCCCTTAAACTAGAACTCCCAGGATTCGGGGAGGGGGAGAGATGTAAGGATATGCTTTAAATCTATGCAGTCAGTGCCAAAAATCAAGATAGGAACATTAGAAGAGCCTGCTGGATGAGGCCAATGGCCTATCTAATCCAGCATCCTGTTCTTACAGGGACGCGGGTGGCGCTGTGGTCTAAACCACTGAGTTTGGATTTGGACTTGATATCCCGCCTTTCACTCCCCTTCAGGAGTCTCAAAGCGGCTAACAATCTCCTTTCCCTTCTTCCCCCACAACAAACACTCTGTGAGGTGAGTGGGGCTGAGAGACTTCAAAGAAGTGTGACTGGCCCAAGGTCACCCAGCAGCTGCATGTGGAAGAGTGGAGACGCGAACCCGGTTCCCCAGATTACGTGACTACCGCTCTCAACCACTACACCACACTGGCTCTCACTGAGCCTCTTGGGCTTGCCAATCAGAAGGTCGGCGGTTCGAATCCCCATGACGGAGTGAGCTCCCGTTGCTCTGTCCCAGCTTCTGCCAACCTAGCAGTTCAAAAGCATACCAGTGCAAGTAGATAAATAGGCACCACGGCAGCAGAAAGGTAAACGGTGTTTCCATGCACTCTGGTTTCCGTCCCGGTGTCCCGTTGCACCAGAAGCAGTTTAGTCCTGCTGGCCACATGACCTTGAAAGCTGTCTGTGGACAAAGGCCAGCTCCCTCGGCCCAAAAGTGAGATGAGCACCGCAATCCCATAGTCGCCTTGACTGGACTCAACCGCCCAGGGGTCCTTTACCTTTTACAGGGGGCAACTAGATGCCTGCAGGAAACCCACAAGCAGGACCTGAGCACAAGAGCAACTGGGATTCAAAAGCATTGCTGTCTCCAACCATGGAGGCAGAGCTCAACCATCATGGCTAGTAGACACTGACAGCCTAATCCTTCATGAATTTGTACAATCCTCTTTTAAAGCATCTGAGTTGTTGGCCATCACTGCCTCCTGTGAAAGCAGGCTCCATAGTTTTATGCACTGCATGAAGAAGTGCTTTCCTTTTTTATAGAACGTATTGAAAATGTGTGTCTCCCGAATTTTTATTCCGAAGAGCCACTGAGTGCCGCCTGGGTTCTCCCTCACCCATAACCTCAGACCTTCCTTCCTGATATTCCAGAGGTCAACCAACGGGCCAGGAATATCTCCCCTTATAGAACTGTAGAACTGTAGAGTACGAAAGGACCCTGAGGATCATCTAGTCCAACCCCTTGCAAAACAACAACAACAACAACAACATCAACAACAACAACAACAACAATAACAATAAATTTTATTTATACCACACCCTCCCCAGCCAGAGCCGGGCTCAGGGTGGCTAACACCAGTAAAATTACAGTAAAATCGTAATAGAGGGGAAAAAACAATTTAAAATAAAGGTTAAAATGCAATTTAAAATGCAGCCTCATTTTAAAAGTAGCCCATAGATCAAAACCATAAGGGGAGGGAAAAACATAAGGGTCAGACTGAGTCCAAACCAAAGACCAGGCAGAACAGCTCTGTCTTGCAGGCCCTGCAGAAAGATGTCAAGTGTCACAGGGCCCTAGTCTCTTGTGACAGAGCATTCCACCAAGTCGGGGCCAGTACCGAAAAGGCCCTGGCCCTAGTTGCAACCAATCTAATAGGAATATGCAGATGTCCCCTACGGGGGACCCAACCTGCAAAATAGCTTTGGACTCTGCACAGTCCATCTGCATCACTGCCTCCTTTACAATGTCAGGAGACACTGCAGGAGAACCCGACCCACCACTTGCCTCCCCGGAAGGCATCAACCTCCCCATCAGCCGAGGCCAGCAAATGCCTTCGCAGGAAGCCATTCTCACCGTGAACTGAATGCCGGTGGGAAAAACGCTAAGAATAAATTGGCGCAGATTCTGTGCGTGTCGGGAAGCTATGCGTTTGCAATGTTTAGAAGGGGGAGAATGAAAACCGCAGGTGATTCTACACCAGATCAAACACCACGTCAGAACACTGAGTTATTAGCTGAGATGTACAAACGCCTCTCTTGTTATTTACTCCCTGTACTTTTAAATGGAAGACCAAGCTGTTGTTGTTTGTTTGTTTTGGCATGCTCAACATGTACTTGAGCCAAGCTCCACATGCAAACCCAAAACACACTTGCCTGTCATTCCCCTTGCTATTATGATATCTTTGACAGACAAGGGTATGGGCGATGTGTTTTGGTTTTGATCTGCAGGACACTTACAAATGAACCGGTTGCCATAGGAACTGCTTGCCTCACGGAAAGCCAAGGCTGCTATTCTTAGACACCTGACGCTATGATAGTCTCTGGCGTACCGTGGCTCAGAAGCTACTGGCCCTAACCTCCTGTGAGATGCATCTCCAGCCTGCTGTCTCAGGGGCACCGCTGAGCACATCTCGGCTCAGGAAACCGTGGCGTGGGCACAAGTCAGGCTGTTGGCGGAAAGGAATGCAAATTCTATTTTTAAACCATCCTCTCCAGCCCTACTTGCTGCAAACTACGGATTCTTAGGTCTCTGCAAAAAGACAATGCCCAATCCCCTGCCATGATGGATAATCCTAGACAAATTCATGTACCAGCTTATCCCATGGACACAAAAGGAACAAGCTCTGGGTCTGCGTGTGTCTTTGTTAAATACCAAATAACCCAGTTTCGTAAATGGAAGGAATATGTTAAATGTTGTCTCCGTTTTGCACACTCCGTTCCTTAACAAATGCCTTTCTATTCCAGGCATTTTAAGAAAGCTTCCTGGTTTTTCCCCATATAATTGTAGAATTGGGAGGGACCCGGAGGGTCATCTAGTCCAACCCCCTGCAATGCAGGAATCTAAAGCATCTATGGCAGATGGCCATTCAATCTCTACTTTAAAAACCTCCAACAAAAGACAGTCCAAAATCTCCAACGGGAGTCCTCGTTCCACTGTCAAACAGCTTTTACCAGCAGAAAGCTCTTCCTGATGTTTAGTCACAATCTCCTTTCTTGTAACTTGTTAACTATTCATCGTTCATTTAAACAGATTTTATCCACTTTGTGCTTTTGAGCTCTTTTTATGTACACTGCTTAGAAGACGCAGAGATTAAGCCCAGCTGAAATGCAATAAATAGGTGAAATAAAAGGAAGAAACTAGTGAAATAAATGTTGCAGTTCATATGCGAAGAGGGCAGGTAATTGAGAAGAAACCAAGGCATTTAGGGGGCTCCTGTGATTCTAAGAGCACAGCCTGTTCTTGGCCTAAAAACGATGTTTCAAGCAGCCTTCTCAGCCCAAGCCATTGCAATTTGACATTCCTGGCATGGCTTTGGCCTGTCAAAGCAGCAACCCTGAATCAAAAATGGCATCGTCTGAATTTTAATTAGCTGCTGTGCAAGTTGCAAGCAATGAGACCAGATGCTGTTGCTGATTTTAAATCATTTCACCTACAGGTGATGATCAGCCCGCAGCAGTCACACACACACAGAGAGAGAGAGAGAGAGAGAGAGAGAGAGAGAGAGAGAGAGAGAGAATATGTAAGGAAGCAGAAGGGCTGATTTGCCCCAAACACAAACAAAGATTAAGGTAAAGTAGAGATGACGGACCGGTTGCTTTCCGGATGTTGCTGGACTTCAGCTCCCATCAACCCCAGTCAGTGCGGCCAACAGCCAGGGATGATGGAAGCTGTTGTGCAGCAGCATCGGGAGGCCACAGATTGCTTAGCCCTGAGCTAGGATCCTGTTCTTGCATTCTCAAGGGGGCAATGTATTGGACACAGAAGGCAAAAAGGCAGACCGGTATTTCCTGCCCCTGAAATCTGTTACCAAAAGGGACCATATCCTGCTCTTCAGAGGTCTCCCTGAAACGACACCACATGGTCCTTCCCACCGCTCCCTATTGCAAGGTGTGCTTTGCACACTCAAAGAACAGCAGCTGACTCCAACTATAAGATCCTCTGTCCAGTGTTGAAATTAGCCAGCCACCAGGCGCATTTTGTACAACTATCTATCACTTGCGACCAAGGGAGGATGCCTGGGAGCCTGGTTGACGCCTGACATCCCCACCATCTTGAGATGCATGCCTGGGGATCCTTGGATCAAGACTGTTTTCACACAATACCACATCCTGTAAAATTTGATCAGTTATATTTTCTCTGCACAATCGGAATGAATTTCAGGAACCAAAATGCTTTTTCTGTGCCGCCTGAACAGGAGCAGTGAACAACATTACAGTCACTTGTTGGAGCTTGTTTTCACTTACCCTACCACTGCCCTGCTCACATTATGAATGGTCCGTGTCACCATTAAGAAAAAGCAGTTGGAGTAGGGTGGATATGTTGGAGTAGGGTTGGATATGTGGACTGTCCCTGGATCAAGTGACTTTTCTTCTTTAAGCTTTCAAAGTACTTAACCTAGGCTCAAGGTTGTCATCTGAACTAGCCGGATGTTTAACTGATAGTCAATCACAGTCAGTCCATAATTTGAAAAAATAAGACTTTAGAGCCAAAATAGCTACTAGATGTTCCCTTTTGGCAACTACAACTTTGGTTTAAGGAGCCATTTGGTGCCTAGCTTATATATCTGAGTTTCTAACACCACCTCCATCAGTGAGGAACTTCCTCAATGGGTTGACAAGGTGTGAATGCCATACAGACAACTAACTATGGCCATATTTCACCATATATATTTCACCTATTTGATGACCTAAAAATGAGAGGAGCACCCCTCCCCAAAACATGGCACCACTCCAAGATTGTAGTTATCTCAAAACCATTTAAAGACCACCAGAAGGTAGAATCTTTTCAGACAATCTCTCTGATTAATCAGGATCGTAACATATTTACATCAGGATTAAGGTATTTCTACAAAAAATAATAGCCCCAGATCAAGCTGGCTTTGTCCCCTATCAAAATATCACTGAACGAATCAGAACACTTTCAAACATAGTAAACAAACAACTTCCCCCCTTCTATTCAGGGCATTGGACATTCACAAGGCCTTTGACTGCCTAGAATGGGACAATATGCTGACAGTCCTATCTAAAACGCAATTTGAGCCCAAATTCATACAGATTTTGAAACGAATCCACTCCAAAGCTACAGCTACACTAAAAACAAACAATATAAATTCATCCCCAGTGGGAAATTGGCAAGGAACAAATAAAGGCTGTCCCCTCTCTCCCTTTTTGTTCATCCCAGCTTTAGAACCATTAGCTATATACCTCAAAACAACACAAGACATCAAGGGAGTCCAAACTGGAAAACAAAACTATATAATCAGGTTATTTTGCTGACGATTTAATGATTATGACACCTGACCCGCTGAACAAGGGAGCAACAGTACTTTCGAGAGCTTAACAACTTTGCAACACTATCAGGCCTGCAGGTTTTCTCAAAATATGAAGCTTTCTTCTTCAATGTACCACCTAAGATCCAAAATGCATTCATAGACCTCAAAGGGATTAGACCAGCCTTTCTCAACCTGTGGGTCCCCAGATGTTATTGAACTACAACTCCCATCACCCCTAGCTAGCAAGGCCAGAGCTGAGGGATGATGGGAGTTGTAGTCCAACAACATTGGGGACCCACAGGTTGAGAACCGCTGCATTAGACTTTGTCACATAAAACTTGGATATTTAGGAATCATTATAACAAGAAACCTTAACATAACCAGATGAGGGAAAGACCTTTTTGGCACAACGATAGACAATTGGTACAAAACAGTTTGGGAAACAGCCCACCTTGAAAGGTTAACAAATAAACCACGGTCGACACGTGGACAGATAAAGAAAGACGGCTTCAGCCCAGTGTGGTTTAATTTCATAACATATGTCAGCATTCCAGAAAATGAACAACACACACACATGAATTCAGCGTTTGGTTCACTCTGGTTGATCTAAATTTGAATTTAAACATAAATTAATATCTTCACTTTGAACCCCCACCCACCCCGCACGTTCATCAAGATACCAACACTTTATGTTCATTGGCAAAATAAGCACAGCGTAGGCACCTGCCTGATGTCAAAAGGCAGCAAGTTCCAGCGTGCCGTTGCTGCCACGCTAAAAGATTTGAGTTCTCACAAATGCAGAGCAGGTCATTGTGTGACACCTAAAACGGTGCCAGTTCCGCCGATCAAAACCGTCAAGCGTTCGTATGTGTGGTAAGACGATCTCCTACATACCCAATAGATCAATGCATTTCAGTCAATATTCTGCCTCCGCCACGTAGCCCACAGGAATTGCAACAGAATGCAAAATGACAGCTATTAATATATGTTGCCGTATCTGCACGCCTCCAATGTGGAATGCTAACCCGGCTCCTGTCCCACAAAGAAACTTAATCTCTTTCATTCTGTCCTCACCCACATCCCTTTCGTCTCCCGCTTGTCTGTAAAGGGGGAGCATTAGTCATTTTTCTAATGGTGGGGGGGAACGCTCAATTGTTTTTCACCTCGTTTTAATAGCTATGAATATTAAACAGAAAGCCTCATTCATATTTAATGGCCTTCTAGTTTATATATTTGAGACAGCTGCCTTGGTTTTTTAATAGAAACCACAAATAAAAGGCAGAGGTAGGCAATTCTTCCAGTTTCTCAAAATTTGCAATTTAATGAAACCGACAACGTGGAACGCAAATTGGCGACGGCAAAATTAAACAATTTCTTCTCCGTTACAACACCGTAAGCAGAAGACACCCCACTCTTCTCCCCTTACCACAAGCACCCGCTTTCAGAGTTAATGCGTACCTATAGCATTTGGCACAACTAGATTGCACGCAAAAATAAAGAGCGATCTCTCACGGCTGGCGAAAGACGGCTCTTAAAAGTCAGCGCTTCTGAGCACAGCGGAAACGGGGAAAGGATGCGGTCAGCTCAGCCGAAGGGGAGGGCAAGGCTAGCCTGACCACGGCACAGATGGGACCCTAGCCCCAGCGGGAGATGCACAGCCCAGCCAGATGGCTCCTCGCTGTCCTTGCTTGTGCAGTGAAAAGCATGGTCCGTAGGCAAACGAGTCTGTGGTTTTAATAATAATAATAATAATAATTTATTATTTATACCCCGCCCATCTGGCTGAGTTTCCCCAGCCACTCTGGGCGGCTCCCAATCAAATGTTAAAAACAGTACAGCATTAAATATTAAAAACTTCCCTAAACAGGGCTGCCTTCAGATGTCTTTTAAAGATAGGATAGCTGCTTATTTCCTTCACATCTGAAGGGAGGGTGTTCCACAGGGCGGGCGCCACCACCGAGAAGGCCCTCTGTCTGGTTCCCTGTAACCTCACTTCTCGCAATGAGGGAACCGCCAGAAGGCCCTCGGCGCTGGATCTCAGTGTCTGGGCTGAACAATGGGGTGGAGACGCTCCTTCAGGTATACAGGACCGAGGCCGTTTAGGGCTTTAAAGGTCAGCACAACACTTTGAATTGTGCTCGGAAACGTACTGGGAGCCAATGTAGGTCTTTTAAGACCGGTGTTATATGGTCCCGGCGGCCAGTCCTAGTCACCAGTCTAGCTGCCGCATTCTGGATTAGTTGTCGTTTCCGGGTCACCTTCAAAGGTAGCCCCATGTAGAGCGCATTGCAGTAGTCCAAGCGGAAGATAACTATAGCATGCACCACTCTTGCGAGACAATATGCGGGCAGGTAGGTCCTCAGCCTGAGTACCAGGTGGAGCTGGTAGACAGCCGCCCTGGACACAGAATTAACCTGCGCCTCCATGGACAGCTGTGAGTCCAAAATGACTCCCATTTTGTTGTTTTTTTTGGGGGGGTGGACTGCTTCACTGTCTCCACTCGCTGCTGTTTTCACCAGCACCTTCACAGAGGCCATCAGAACCAATGGCCCCGTGAGGAAAAGGCGATGCAGAAGGCAAAATCTTTCCCTACCTCCACTAGCTTGGTCCCTCCCCTTTCAGAGCCAACTGCTCCGCAAAGCAGGGCAGGAAGAGGATCTGCTCAGAGGTGCTGCTGCTGCTGTCATCACCTGAGTTGTCCTGAGCCTTTCCTGCTACAGTGGGAGGCTTCGCTCCAAGCCCAACCAGAGTCTCAAGTCCAGCAGATCCAAGCAAGGTCCCAGAAGGCAGTCCACAATCTGTCTCTCTCTCCCACCCCAAGTACAGTGGTACCTCGGGTTAAGTACTTAATTTGTTCTGGCGGTCCGTTCTTAACCTGAAACTGTTCTTAACCTGAAGCACCACTTTAGCTAATGGAGCCTCCTGCTGCTGCCGTGCCGCCGGAGCACGATTTCTGTTCTCATCCTGAGAACAGAAGTTCTTAACCTGAAGCACTATTTCTGGATTAGCGGAGTCTGTAACCTGAAGCGTATGTAACCTGAAGCGTATGTAACCCGAGGTACCACTGTAAAGCCAAAAAATTCAATGCATTCCTTTCTGAGAAGGCTGAAATGCAGGACTCTACTGTCAAAGAAGTTGAAAAACATCTTTATGTAAGTGACAACAGTGGCAAGAGTCTTAATAGCACAAGGATAGAAGACTGAGGAAACTCCGATTAAAGAAGTATGAGAAGAGAAACTGACGGACTATGCAGAACTGGCAAAATTGACACACAAATTACGGGACAAGGACAACTGTGACTTTAAAGATGAATGGGAACCTTTTACAAAATACTTAAAAGATGCAACAAAGTGAATTGGACTGCTTGGCGGGTTTTGAATAAACGCTCACAAACTTTTCATTGATAATAACCAGTTAGATATATTAAGGATCTATACAAATTTGTAACATGCAGAGAACAGCATTCATAGAGAAACCAGAGATGGGAACTGAGGGAAGTCGGGGTGGGGGTGGGGAGGGGGGTTGTCTTATGGGAGGGAGGGGGAGGGGGGAAATGGGGGAGAATTAAAGCTGATATGATTTAAGATAATGCATTTTGTTTAAATTCCTAATAAAAAAATTTTTATATATATTTAAAAAATGCAGGACTCTTCACTTAAGTAGCCTAGCAAGACCTACTTTGAGTAACAAGCAGCCTGTGGCGACCAGCCACATCCACACAGGCACCAGGTGTGTCATCCAGCCACCAACCCCTGCCCTAAATCTTAATTTCTATGCGGGGGCTAAAAAGGGGCTGTCCATATCTCTTGCTCATATCAAGCTCCACTTTTTCAGCCCATGTTATTCCTTCCTTCCAATCCAAGCCAGTTTTCATCAACCTGGATAGCTCAGCAGAACAGCCAGGGGCAGCTTGAGCACAGAATGGATGGGACTCCTGCAGAGGGATGGATGGCCCAGCCAGCTGGCCCCTCAATGTTGTGGCTTTCTTGAAAGCAGGATTCTTGTGGAAACATGTCCATGTTTTTTACCTGGCCAGCTTCAAAATTTCCCACTGGCTGCTGCTTTCAGCAGAACCCTCACAGAGGCGATTGGTTCCTGGCTGGCTGGGGCTGATGGGAGTTTCAGCACCAAAGATATGGAGGTCACCAGGTTAATAGAAGAATAGAATCATGGCGCTGGAAGGGACCCAGAGGAATATGTAGTTGTCCCATATGGGGATCAAATCTGCAAACGTGGTGTTATCAGCAGCATGCTCTAACCAACTGAGCTATCCAGTTGCCCAAATAAGTGTTCCCTGGCTGGATTGGAGAAGGCTAATCTAAGCCCCTAACACAGAGACTGTGTGGACCATACACATTAGATTGCAAAGATTAGGCATAGGCAAACTCCACCCTCCAGATGTTTTGGGACTACAACTCCCATCATCCCTAGCTAACAGGACCAGTGGTCAGGGATGATGGGAGTTGTAGTCCCAAAACATCTGGAGGGCCGAGTTTGCCTATGCCTGGCAAAGATCAACCAAAGGGTGGGGGCTCATATACAGCTGTGGGTACCAGGGTGGGGTGTCCTAAGACCTGCTGCTATTTCTGCAGCAAGGTTCCGTCAGGGTCCCTGTCTCTAGTGTCCTAAAGCTGCACAATCAGAGGGAAAGGAAGTGAGCCAGCCACTGAGTATGGGCTCATAGAGTCCTTCTGGAGAAGGAACACGGGAAGAACACCAAGACGGAGCTGTACTGTATGCTCCAAAGCTAAGCATTTAGGAACAGTGAAAATACCAGGTGCTTCAGTTTCATGAGAAGGGAACGCATGTTCGGCTATGTACAATGGAACTTCACAGAAAGCACAACTTAAGTCGCTCCAAAAGATTATATCGAAGCACTTGGAATCATTTGCCCATCTGCATGCACAAAAAATAGTAGATCTGGCCAAAAGACAACACATGGAGATCGGCATTCATCAATGCAATGTATCCTGAATTATTATTATTATTGTATAATCTTTGAAAGCTGTATAATCTTAGAAGGGTCACTGCTGTGACTATCATGTAGGGACCCTGCACTTCTGGATTGGCCACTAGACTACTGCTCATATATCTGGCAGTGCAGTCACAAATATAGCCTTTCTGTCACAAAATTATTCGCCCTTCAGCAAGAATAGGTGGGAAGAATAGCTTCCAACTGCAAATTCTGGCTTCATTGTCCCATATCCACGAACAAGCTGCAATTCTCTCCACAATAAAAGAAAGGTCACAGGCAGCTCAGGTAACACGTCAAAGAGAAAAGCCAACATCAGGAACTCAATAGCTACAAAGCTGACCCAGAGAACAGCCAGAGAAATCAGCAGGAAACACAATGAGGCCCAAATATAAACCAAGCCAAGCGCATTGTTAGAAAAACAAAAGAAGAGACTCATTCTCTCCTGTACAGAAAGTTATTTATATATCTGGATGAGAGGGGTTTTCAAAAATAGGTGGGGCCCCCTCCCAGAGATGTATGCGTGGTCTTGGGCTTAGCAACCATGAAGTGAAACTGGACAGAACAGCCTGTTTCTGAATATGAGGTTGCATTTCAGGGGTGGAGAGCCTCAGGACTGGGGGAGAAATGTGGCCCTCTAGACATCTTCATCTGGCCCTCAGAACTCTCCTCAGGCTGATCGCAACAGCACTCTGTCCACCTCCAATTCTCAGCAACTGATACGTTACCTGAATGTTAAGGATAATGGTTTAATTTCCGGAAATGGGAATGTTTACTTATGTTGGGTTACTGTGTATTTTTAGCATGGGGTTTATCCTTTGGCAGTAGCTGTCATGTGATTGGCTGACTGTGAGTTACATGAGAGAGCCACATTCCATTCTGTTGTGACTGTTATTCCAGTAACTGTTGTTTTTAACTGCTTTCGGCTCACTCGCTCACTTGCTTGCTCTGTATGAGGGGGAATGGCTGCTGAGAGAGGCTTCTCAAGATACTGCTGAGGACGGTGTGGTGTCAGTGTGATCCGTCTGAAGTAAAACAGAGGAAGATCCCTAAACATTAATATCCTGTGAACTGCCCTAAGACCTGCAGGTATAGGGTGGTTACTTCATTAATTAAATAACTGAGGAAATCTGTGCAGGAGCTAGATTGTAAATATATTCTTCTGTTATATGTTTGTGAAAGCAAAGTTCTTTTTGAATATAAAGAGTCTGGACATTGTATAGTCTTTACAAAGAAGTTATCAATCACCCAGAATAGTTATTTAGCTTTCTAGCTGTAAGCTACTCTGCATATCATCAGAATTACACACACATACACACACAGAGTGCTTTTTTCTATTAAAAAAATGTTTAGGGGTACTCTCATTTTCCTACTCATATTGAAATACTGCCCCCTCAATGAGGCCAAACTTAGATTCGCAAAATGTTTAGGGGTATGTGTACCCTTGCATACTCCCAGAAAAAAGTGTGTTCTCGCTCTCGCTCTCGCTCTCCACACACACACACACACACACTCAACACACACACAGGCATACTGCCTCTCTGACAGTGGACAGAATGGACCAATGCTTCTGAGCTTCCCAGGGCATTTGGCTGCCCTCTGCTGGAAGCAGAATGCTGGAGCAGATAAGACACAGCACAGGCAACCTGAACATCAGTTTAAACACACCCTGCAACCTGTAGTGACTGCTGGGAGGTAAACCCATTTAGCCACTTCTCAATGTAGCAGTCTCTTTCCCAATTAAACCACCACAGGGCAAAACACAGTTGATTTGCACAAGCCCTGTGCAACTTCCGTGTCTGGGGGATAAATAATGCTGGCGAGGCAGAACAGGAGCCCCGAGGCCTGTAAAGCAACACCAGTTCCGGGACATCATTTGGAGTCAGGTCCCTCTCACTAACTGGGGCACAGCTCAGCTCACTTGCAAGCTCCCCCACGGATATAATTTCCCAGTAGGCAGATAAAGCCGCGCTCTCTCTCTCTCTCTCTCTCTCTCTCTCTCTCTCTCTCTCTCTCTTTTCTAAACGTGTCACCGAAAATAAATTTTTAATCATTATTTAAATACATTTTCCACCCTCAGGACGTTCTAGGGTTTCGCCATCTCACAGGAAGAGAAGGATGCAAGAACAGACTGACCCCCTTTCACACTTTTCCCCGGGGGCCAGGAGAAAGGGGAGATGCGGGGACGACGTGGCCCGGGTAACAAGCCTGAACTCTTTTGTTGAGCATCAAGCTATTTCAGCTGTTTAAAAACAACACAGAAGAAGATCATACAGGCTTCCTTCAGTTCACTGCTCTTGGGAGTTGTTATAAAACTCCCTGCCAAAACTTTCCTAAATGATGATGCAAGTACAGCAGGGAGGAAAGGAGTCTGAAATTTGTGGGAAGGCAAGCAGGCAGGCGGGATGCGGGTGGTGCTGCGGGTTAAACCACAGAGACTAGGACTTGCTGATCAGAAGGTCGGCGGTTCGAATCCCCGCGACGGGGTGAGCTCCTGTTGCTCGGTCCCTGCTCCTGCCAACCTAGCAGTTCGAAAGCACATCCAAGTGCAAGTAGATAAATAGGTACCGCTCTGGGGAAAAGGTAAACGGCATTTCCATGCGCTGCTCTGGTTCGCCAGAAGCGGCTTAGTCATGCTGGCCACATGACCCGGAAGCTGTACGCCGGCTCCCTCGGCCAGTAAAGCGAGATGAGCGCCGCAACCCCAGAGTTGGCCACGACTGGACCTAATGGTCAGGGGTCCCTTTACCTTTAACCAGGCAGGCAGGCAGGCAAGCAAGCAGGCTGGTTTTCAGTTGCAACGCATTTGACCTTCTTGACATAATCACACTGGTATATAATGGGTTGTATCTAAACTTTAGACAGACTCAAGAGCAGACAATTTGAAATTAATGGACATGACTCATTTAGGTCCATGGATCTACTCTGAGTAGGTTGGATGCAGCCCAATAATAATAATGGCAGCAACATCACACACACCCTGCCATGTGGGCGTCCCTTGCAGGCGACCACAGTGCCTGGAGACTGCAGACAAGTTGTACATCCATAGCAGTGACCAGAGGAGAAATGACCGCTGGGAGGACTGCAGAGAGAAGAAACTCATCTGCAGCAGCACGATCGGACGCCTTCGTCTGCCCCAGCTGCAACAAAACATGTCTCTTCCACATCTATCTCTGCAGCTATAGCAGGCGCTGCAACCTCCTAACTGCTTGATCTCACCCCCAAAGTCTCACTCCTCCATTGTCTCCAGAGACAGACCAGCAGTGATGATGATGGAAATGAGTTGCTCCCTTTAATGTTGGGTGAGATTGCAATCCCAAGCCCCTGGGTCTTTGCTGCTGGAGGCCGCAAGAGTATAGCCATCTGCTGACCTCTGGTGCCACAGAGCTTCCACTTATTGTGTGGGGTCTTCAGGGGAAGAAGAAGCCATTTCCAGTCTGGCCAGGGCAGGCCTGGGCACAAGGAGTATCGCACAAGGTGGGGAAGATGTTGTCTCAATCAAGAACCAGCATTGCCCGAAATCTTAAGAACACTGCTAGGGTCTTGCTTTCTATTGGCTCCACCACCTTGGGAGAGCAGCCTGCAATCTTTAAAGCGCCTACAACCTATTCTGTATTCTCTTTCCCACATGGGCCAACCAAATGCCTCTGGGAAAACCTCAAACACCTTGAGGTCTGAGCTTCCACGCCTCTATGGTCTTCAAATAAAAACATCTTGGAGATCCTGGGCCACAGGGATGTCAGGCTGGCCTCAACCAGAGCCAGGGCTTTTTCGGCCGTGGCCCCGATCTGGTGGAACGCTCTGTCACAAGAGACTAGGGCCCTGCGGGACTTGACATCTTTCCGCAGGGCCTGCAAGACAGAGCTGTTCCCCCAGGCCTTTGGCCAAGGCACAGTCTGACCCCCTCCTTCTGTAATCCTCATGGAACTCTAGCCCGACGGTTGCCATTAATTTGATTCTGAATTGATTTTAGAATGTATTTTAGTTAATTGACTGTGATTTTACGTAAATTGTGCTATTTTTACTGTTGTTAGCCGCTCTGAGCCCGGCTTTGGCTGGGGAGAGCGGGATATAAATAAATTATTATTGTTACTGTTATTATTATTATTATGGTCTAACTACACATTCAACATTTTAAACATGGCTGAAAATTAAACCCATTAGACTATCTGAGAGCAATATCCTCTTTTATGCATGACCAAAAAAAAAGCAAGAGTAAGTTCTAATTATATAATGCACAGATTGCATGTATGTGTGTATATGCACAATTATGTAATGGTGGGATAAAAATAGCACCTGACCACCACATCACCAAGAGTGGAAAATGATCAAGCCAGCTGAACCCTAGGATGGAAGGCAGTTTCCATCACTGTACTTTTTTAAGCACCTGCTAAAAAGATTTTTTGTTTAGATAAGCCTACCCAGATGTTTCGGAACTTGATGAAAGCCTTAATCCATTTTTAGCCTATTGTTATTTTAACTTTTCAAAAGTCTTAAATTATTCTTGCTAAGTTTTCCTATTGATAATTTTGCTGTGCACTGCGTTGTGGTGTTGCTGTTTAAACATTCAAGCAGTGTATAAATTTTATGAAACAAATAAATAATAGATCCCCCAAAAGGTGTCCATGTTGGTCCATTGCAGCATCTGAGCAGCTGACGCTGTTATTTCAGCCCAGGCATTTGTGGGCCAGAACCTTCTGCAGATGCAAAAGAAATCCAAGCTGCGTTGCTCGTAGAGGAAAAATACAAAATCAATTGTTTAAACTTCGGCCGGATGAACTACTGCTGCTCTCAGCCCATTCATTAAAATCATATGAGTTTTAGTCCATTAAGCGGGGGGGGGGGGGGATTCTCAAAGCAAAATGTGAACTTTGCTTTTCAGTAGTTGGAGCAGGCACCAAGATAGAAGATGCATTACCTCCTCCTTACATGAGAAATGTATGGAGATGGAACAGGGTGGAGGCCTCTCCAGACAGAGACTGTCATCTGCAGCCTTTCAACATTGCCATTCAGAGAAAACAGCATATTTGAGCATGTTGCTGAGCTGCTTGAGGGAGAGGAAATCTGCAGGTAGGGAGAAAACACATTTACAGAGGAGGTTGGTCCATTAGGGCACTGTTCCACCAACACCAGTCTGCCTGTAGCCAGCCGTCATGTATCTGCTTTGCAGGCAGAAGGTGCCAGGTTCAATCCTTAGCAACTGCAGGTAGGTCTGGGAAAAAATCCTAGAGAGCCACTGCTAGTCATTGCAGATAATCCTGAGCTAGTCTGTATAAGGCAGCTCCTTATGTTCTTACAATCAATCCAGGGGATGGCACTGGCCACCAGCTTCTTCTTCCTTAGCCTCAATGCTGCCCTTGTAGGGAAGAGGATGGGGGCAAAACTAGAATCAGTTGCCATGGCCTGTCATTGTCTCTGGCGCCACCTACTGTTGGGCTCCATGCCTACCACCCAACCAGTCCCAATTGGCACCAGCCACCACGGTACATGTATGTGCCACTGGACCCTACACACTTCCTATTTCAATTTGAACTGCACACAACAGCAACGTACTGAATAAAATGGAAAGGGCGGAATTCATACCTGGAGCCCCAGAGAACCATAACTATGATATACAAACACATCACACTCTCCAAACGTCCATCATCAGCATGCAAAGCTTCCAGATACATAAACATTAATATATTCAAATTTTAAAACCTTTAAAACCTTTAATGATTAAAGAAAGAGTGGGGTTGTCCATTTTTAATAGCAATAAGGTAAAGGGAATCTCTCAGCCCTCCAATTATTGGAAACAGCCTAAGTGCAATTGCCTATAATTTAGGGGCCTAACTGGTAATAGTGGCTAAAAGACTGCAACTGTCAATCCGAAGTCCCAGTGCAAAATTAAATGTCACAACAAACTCACTGGCTGGGTTCAGATGTCACAGTTAACATGAACAAGCAGCGTGTTTTGGTGCTCACTGCTCATCTGTCCCTGCTGCACCCCACTTTTTCTTTTCTTTGACATGTTGGAGAAAAAATCAAACAGGAAGCCTGCTTTGCATTATGTGGGAACCAGCATTTGTGGCTTTTGCTTCTCTCCAAGCAAACCACAATTGGAAAGCAAGGGTTAAACCTAGTTCACACATTCTGTTTGTTCACATTAAGCCACAGCTGAATGATTGCTATTAATATCAATTACATTTATCAATCGCTTTACACAAGGAAAAGAAACCTCAAAGCAACTTAGCAACAGCAAATACAACAGATAATAGCAATTAAAACCATGGAAAAATGAACAATACAGATGCATTAAATACTCATCCAGCAACATATTCATAAGGACAAGTCCTACCCATGCCACTAAAGGATGAGACCACCACAGGATGCAATCTAATTAAGCAAAGGCCTGGGGAAACAAAATAGCCTTAGTCTAGTGATTAAGAGGGGACGCGGGTGGTGCTGTGGGTTAAACCACAGAGCCTAGGACTTGCCGATCAGAAGGTCGGCGGTTCGAATCCCCGCAACAGGGTGAGCTCCCGTTGCTCGGTCTCTGCTCCTGCCAACCTAGCAGTTCAAAAGCACATCAAAGTGCAAGTAGATAAATAGATACCGCTCCGGCGGGAAGGTAAACGGCGTTTCTGTGCGCTGCTCTGGTTCGCCAGAAGTGGCTTAGTCCTGCTGGCCACATGACCTGGAAGCTGTACGCCGGCTCCCTCGGCCAATAAAGCGAGATGAGCGCCGCAACCCCAGAGTTGGTCACGACTGGACCTAATTGTCAGGGGTCCCTTTACCTTTACCTTTAGTGATTAAAGACTGACAAGGATGCATCTCGTTGGGAAGAGCATTTCAGATGAGGGCCACCACTGAAAAGGAACATTCTCATGCAGCCATCCTCCACACTTCCCATAGGTGGGCCACACAGAGAAGAGCCAGTGGTAATAAAAACAGCAGGGTCTGGGCTGGTTCATATGGAGAATGGCAGTCCATACTAAACTACAGCTTATCATGATGTCCAAGCCAGGCCATTATGTGCCCTCAGGCAAGGCACTAGATCTTGGTACTAGGCCCACATCAGAAATAGGTCAATAATAGTACTGACCTGATTTATAATGCTAATGCAATTATTGCAAAGAGGGTGGATTAGATCCAAAGAGCCGGGAAGTAGAAGGAAACAGACACCAGCACCCTGTTCCACAAACACTTGCACAAAAGTTTGTGCAGGTGCAAAATCCAGGATAGGTCATTCACATCCTTCCTCTTGGGAAAGCAGTAGAACACACTTGGATTCCTCTGCAATGTTCAAGTACAGTGGTACCTCGGGTTACATACGCTTCAGGTTACAGACTCCGCTAACCCAGAAATAGTATCTCGGGTTAAGAACTTTGCTTCAGGATGAGAACAGAAATCGGGCTCCAGCGGCGCAGCAGCAGCAGGAGGCCCCATTAGCTAAAGTGGTGCTTCAGGTTAAGAACAGCTTCAGGTTAAGAACGGACCTCCAGAACGAATTAAGTTCTTAACCTGAGGTACCACTGTACTGGCATGAGGCAGCTGTAACCCACCAAAAGTATTCCACATGCAATGCCATAGAGCACTGTGTCAAGCACCCTATCAACACTAAGCATTATTCTATCATATAAGGAAGACTTTGCCAAGCTGGGGCCCCCTCCAGATATTGTCAACTACAACTCCCATCAGCCCCTGCCAGTTCGTACTGATGGGTGTTGTAGTCCAAAACATCTGAAAGGTACCAGGTTCCTAAAGGCAAAGATAAGGACAGGAGCAGACCTACAGAGACAGAACCTTTCCCATATGTTTGCTTCAAGGTATATATTTTGCTACAAAACCCCCAAAACACCACTTTTCACCTTTAAATGCCACCGCCCACATATTTTGTGCTTCGGCAAATGTTTTTTCACCTTCCAGGTGGATTCAGAGCATGCTAGAGTTATGCAAGAGCCAGTTCTTCAATAACTCACCACCTCGTGCCAGTTAAAACAGGCACAGCGGCAGGTGATTGGAAGTGTTAGGAGTTAAGTTTGGTACACAGAGATAGGGTGGGGGTGGGGGTGGGGACTACAGTGTTGTACAGTGGTACCTCAGGTTAAGTACTTAATTCGTTCCGGAGGTCCGTTCTTAACCTGAAACTGTTCTTAACCTGAAGCACCACTTTAGCTAATGGGGCCTCCTCCTGCTGCCGCGCCGCTGGAGCCCGATTTCTGTTCTTATCCTGAAGCAAAGTTCTTAACCTGAAGCACTATTTCTGGGTTAGCGGAGTCTGTAACCTGAAGCGTACGTAACCCGAGGTACCACTGTGCTTATAAATAGGATGTAGTCAAAAGAGAAACAAAGTAAGCCACATTCTCCACGTTTATGAAAAACGTGGATTTCCCCCACTCTGATCCATGACAATTTCACACTCTCCACGGCTGCCAAGAGGAGAATTAAGCTCTGTGCAGACATAGTTGGTGGTCTATTGCTGTTGCTCCCTTTCATTCCGCATGAGATTAACATGCTTTTCCCAGCTGCAAGGCAACCTTCCCCCCCCCCCGCCCCCAATAAGGCACAATACTTTCGCCCTTTTCTTTTTAAAGTACACAAATACCCCATGAATTGATCATGCAGTGAAATATACCAGTCAGTGGAAGCCGGAAGGGCCCATAGATAACCGAAGGCCTCTGGAAAGGGGGTGGTGATGGGAGGGGGAGAAGTCCAGAGAAGGCCAACTAACCCTTCTTAATTTTATTCAGGCAGCCCGAGTTGCAGAAGGAGCGGACGGATCCTGACTCCCAGCAGCCCCTCCCCTTCATTCCCGCCGTCAGAGGGGTCTGGCGGAAGCTCCAGCTCAGGGCATTGCCTGAGGTTGTTTATATAAAAAAAAAAAGTGGAAGACACTAATATTTAAGAAACATCCTGATTCAGCAGGGAGATGGTGGCCTGCTGCATCACTGCTCTCAGAGAAAGCACATCAAACATTACAGATTCTGGCCACATGCTAGTCCTCTCTCTCCATATAGTTTAGCCCCATGGATCTCCCGGCAACCATGAAAGCTGCCTCATTATACCACAATGCACCACAGCCTCTCTTTGGGAGCAATAAGGCAAGGCTTAACTCCATCCCTGCTGGGGAGACAGGAGTTCTCTCGGAAAGTAAAAGGGGAATGGAACAGGGAAAGGAGAGAGCCGCATATGAAACGCATAGGCTGCATTGCCGGCTTGCTGCTTCCCCTTTATGGAACATGCGCTTTGCAAAGTCACATGGACCACAGGAAGCTGACAAAGGCGATCTGGGAAGGTAATTGGGAAAGAGCCCTGTCCCTTTAAATCCTCGCTAGAGGTTGTTTTTAGGACGTTTGCTGGAATATGCATCAGAGCTTAAACACACACACACACACACAGCCTGGAAGAGTGATTTCTACATCATTCTGTTAAATGAAAAATGACCTAAAAACTACATTCAGAAAATGAACAATTCTGTATTCACCCCCAAAATAAATTTCATACCCAAAGGGAAAGGTTCCTCACCCCTCTACTGCAAGAGAAATCTAGGCTTGCCCCCCAACTGAATATGCAGCTTCCCCACCCCACACTCTACCCCACAGAAGGAATTTGACAAGAGCGAGAGAGAAAATGCTGGATAAATTCCTGTTAGGTGTGAGCTACAGTAAGCTCACTATGGAAAGGGTGTTTGCTGCTAAATAGGAGTTGGGAGAGATGAGGAAAAATGGGGAAACCACCTATGAATGCCTACAATCATTTTATTTTATTATTCCCAGTCCTTGTAACCTTTAGGGGGAAATCCTAAGGTCTGTTGGACCACAAAGTAAAGATTCAGAGCTCAGAGTAAGAAGAAAATGTGTAGACTAACAACACACATTCTCGTTCTGGGGAGCGGCTGCAGCTTAGTGACAGAGCAACTGCTTTGCATGCAGAAGATCCCAGAGTTGATCCCCTAGGAAGAGATTCCTTGTCTGAAACGCTGGAGGACTGCTGCCAGTCAGTGTAAACAATACTGAGTTAGTGGGTGGTATAGGTTGTAGCCAATGCTAGTCCTACTCAGAGCAGTCACACTGAAACTAGGTTTACATACATAGCTCAGTCTGTAGCATCTCTTGGGATGTTGTTGTTGTTGTTTAGTTGTTTCCGACTCTTCATGACCCCATGGACCAGAGCACGCCAGGCACTCCTGTCTTCCACTGCCTCCCGCAGTTTAGTCAAACTCATGCTGGTAGCTTCGAGAACACTGTCCAACCATCTCGTCCTCTGTCGTCCCCTTCTCCTTGTGCCCTCCATCTTTCCCAACATCAGGGTCTTTTCCAGGGAGTCTTCTCTTCTCATGACATGGCCAAAGTACTGGAGTCTCAGCTTCAGGATCTGTCCTTCCAGTGAGCACTCAGGGCTGATTTCCTTAAGAATGGATAGGTTTGATCTTCTTGCAGTCCATGGGTCTCTCAAGAGTCTCCTCCAGCACCATAATTCAAAAGCATCAATTATTTGGCGATCAGCCTTCTTTATGGTCCAGCTCTCTTCCATACATCACTACTGGGAAAACCATAGCTTTAACTATACGGACCTTTGTTGGCAAGGTGATGTCTCTGCTTTTTAAGATGCTGTCTAGGTTTGTCATTGCTTTTCTCCCAAGAATCAGGCGTTTTTTAATTTCGTGGCTGCTGTCACCATCTGCGGTGATCATGGAGCCCAAGAAAGTAAAATCTCTCACTGCCTCCATTTCTTCCCCTTCTGTTTGCCAGGAGGTGATGGGACCAGTGGCCATGATCTCTTGGGATAAGTGGCTTCAAACAGACTGCAAGGCTTGTTGAGTGCCCCGTCTTTCCAACAGTAGTTAAAGTACACTTCCCTTAACAGCCAACAGGAGGAGGCAGTGTCCCTGTGGTCAGAGACAAAATGGCCAGTTCTTCAGCTGTCTCATCCATAAACTATGGCTTAGCACCAATGCTCAAGCATTTGTGGACTCCCGGAGAGGAGATTTCGCTCCAGACAAACCATAAGCTCAGATTCAGACAACACATTAAGCTGAACCAATACAAAGACCAGAGGAAGCAGGAAGCAGCCAGCATCGCCTCTCCAGGAACCCTCTTGCTACTGCGTTCCCAGTAAACCATAGTTTGGCTTAGAGTTATGTACAAACCAGCTCTCTTATCTTGGTTTACGAAGAAAAGCATCCAAAAATCACGGTAGGGCAATATAGTCATTAAGACCGAACGAAAATCCACAAAGAAGAGGACGAGCTTGTGAATTCGCCAGAAGTATTGCTAGGCAATACGAAAACGAAATCAACTTATTCCGCCTAATAATCTTTAAATGGACTGTGGGAGGTGGGATGCCAGCTAAATTAGATTAGACGGTACTCGAAGCAGAAACATCTCAGGTTGCACCAAAGGCTAAAGAGATTGAAACACGGATGCAGCCAGGAGCACGGGCAACCACAGACAGGCACATCCTGAAACATCACAGGGATATATAAACTACCGCATTCTCTTGCATCAGCTGCTGAAACCATCTTTTAAACAGAGTTTATCTTTTGTTTCTATTTAGATCTGCATGCAGAAATCTGGGGGTTGAGGGATGAGAAATAGGAAGATCCTACCATTAATATTATCAGAAAAAGCCTGAAATAAGTCTGTGGCTCCATCTGGTTGGGCTTTTATTAGTTGTTATTAATAATAAATGTGCATATTGACAGCTTTATAATTAGCTCCTGAATACACCCTGGATCCTTGCAGGGAGATTGATTTCCTCATGCAATACTCGTTCGACTGCCAGCCTTGTCTCCCAGCTTGCTGCCTCCCACCCACCCTCTTTGTTCCATTCTTCAACCCCACCCTTGGCCAACAACCCAGGGACACAAACCTCAGTATTCTGTTGCGCCAGCAAAAGAGTTCATGCTGAGTTCTGAAAAGTCTGTGTTTTTAGACTTACTTTATTTATGTCCTGCTTCTCCCCCCACCCCAATAAAGGAATTGGAGAGTGCCAGGAAGGACCCACAACAATGAAAGAAGCCCACAGTCCTGGGCTTAGAGCATGGGTAGGCAAACTAAGGCCCAGGGGCCGGATCCAGCCCAATCGCCTTCTAAATCCGGCCCGCGGATGGGCTCAGAATCAGCGTGTTTTCACATGAGTATAATGTGTCCTTTTACTTAAAATGCACCTCAGGGTTATTTGTGGGGCCTGCCTGGTGTTTTTACATGAGTAGAATGTGTGCTTTTATTTAAAATGCATCTCTGGGTTATTTGTGGGGCATAGGAATTTGTTTTTTCAAAATATAGTCCAGCCCCCCACAAGGTCTGAGGGACAGTGGATCGGCCCCCTGCTGGAAAAGTTTGCTGACCCTTGGCTTAGAGTGTGGTGCTGATAACGCCAAGGTTGCAGGTCCAAACCTTGCACTGCAGGGGGTTCTGACACTAGATGATCCTCAGGGTCCCTTCCAACGCTACGATTCTACCCCTTCTAATTATACAATAGAAAGAAAACAGCGTACATTTCCAAGTTTGCACTGGTACGATGAAATGAGAACTGTTATATAGAACATAAGAAGAGCCAGATAAGGTCAACGGCCCACCTAGTCCAGAACCCTTTTCTCTTCCATTCTGAAGACAGATGCAAAGAATTCATAGAGTTTCTCTGCAATGTTTGTATCCTCCTTTAGCACACCTTTGATTCCCTTGTCATCCAAGGGCCCAGCTGTCTCCCAGCCTCCTGCTACTAATGCATTTAAAGAATGGAAGCCAGTCTTCTAATGCTGCCTGAAAGCCTGAACTCCAGATGTTCTCAACTAACAGCCCCAACAGGCACAGCTGAGCTAGCTGAGGCTGATGGGAGATGCTGATGATATTTATTTGTACCCTGCCCATCTGACTGGTTGCCCCAGCCACTCTGGGCGGCTTCCAGCATATATTAAGACATAATAAAACATTAAGCCTAAAATAGCTTCCCTATACAGGGCTGCCTTCAGATGTTTCCTAAATGTTATATAATTACTCATCTCCTTAACAGCTGATGGGAGGGCATTCCACAAGGTGGGCGCCACTACCAAGAAGGCCCTCTTCCTCTGATGTAGTCCCAAGCATTTGGAGGGCACCAGATTTGGTGAAGTGGGCCTTGTGTGGGGTGGGGGTGTTGATCAGAAGTAGTGCCACCACCATCCATGCCTTGCTCTTTGAAACTGCTAATCTAACTGCAGACAACAAAGATGCACAGAGCACTAGGCCTTCCTTGCACATCTAATGAACAGGGCTAGAAAGCTGACATTAACATTCAAAAGCAAACAAGTAAAAAGTTTGAGACTGGTGGAAAAGGTAGCATCTGGCCACAACTGTCCCTGGACGGGCTCGAACCACCAACTTTCAGATTCACCTTCTCTATGTTGGGTCTACCCCAACTTCATCCCAAGCTATAAATTAGGGGGTGAGGAAACACTAGGGTAAGGAATCACGAGTCTATGAGCCAGATGCAGCCCACAGTGTCTCTTGAATCCGGCAAGCAGCCTCTCATCCTTGGCCCTGTCCACCAGACACTGAGGTCCAGCTCCGAGGGCCTTCTGGCGGTTCCCTCGCTGCGGGAAGCCAAGTTACAGGGAACCAGGCAGAGGGCCTTCTCGGTAGTGGCACCCGCCCTGTGGAACGCCCTCCCACCAGATGTCAAAGAGAGCAACAACTACCAGACTTTTAGAAGACATCTGAAGGCAGCCCTGTTTAGGGAAGCTTTTAAAAAAGGGACGCGGGTGGCGCTGTGGGTTAAACCACAGAGCCTAGAGAAGGTTGGCGGTTCGAATCCCCGCGGCTCGAATCCCCGCTCCTGTTGTTCAGTCCCAGCTCCTGCCAACCTAGCAGTTCGAAAGCACATCAAAGTGCAAGTAGATAAATAGGTACCGCTCCGGGGGGAAGGTAAACGGCATTTCCGTGCGCTGCTCTGGTTCGCCAGAAGTGGCTTAGTCATGCTGGCCACATGACCCAGAAGCAGTATGCCGGCTCCCTTGGCCAATAAAGCGAAATGAGCGCCACAACCCCAGAGTCGGCCATGACTGGACCCAATGGTCAGGGGTCCCTTTACCTTTACCTAGGTTATTGTATTTTAATATTCTGTTGGAAGCCGCCCAGAGTGGCTGGGGAAACCCAGCCAGATGGGCGGGGTATAAATAAATTATTATTATTAATTATTATTATTATTATTATTATTATTATTATTATTATTATTATTATAGCTATCCCTTTCTTTCCCTTCCCTGCTTTGATGCATCCCAACCCACAACCCCCAGTGCAGCAATGCGGGTGGGGCGGGGCGTCCCCACTGGGAACAAATTGTTACTCAGGGCAGGGCAGTGGACGGAAGGGCTGGGGAGAAAGAGAAGGGGAGAAGCAGGAGAGAGAGAGAGAGAGAGAGAAGGGGTCATCATCATACACTCTTTTGAGGGGTAGATAACTCGTGTGAGTGTGTGCGGGAGCATTCACTGTGCCCCGAGAGCAATCTTTCTTTTTTAAAAGAGTGAATTACTACAAAGAATAATGGAAATAATGAAAGCAGCCATAGATCATAGCATACCGAAGGAACAAGTTATTTCAAGTCAAAGGTTTCGGCGTTCACGCCATTGGGCGCAAGTGAATGTTTCAATTTGCCAATGACTTAGGAACGATTCCTGATTTTCTAAGAAGCTATTACAACGCTATTTTCCTCCCTCCACTCTTGTATAGCTATTTAAACATAACAACGCCATCGCACTCCACTTTCCCATTCTGTCATTCTCAGGAGTATTTTCCATTAACTTCACGTATCAAAGCCTAGTGACTATAATCACATACATGGCTAATGCTGCATCAGTTTAAAAGTAATTTCTTTATATAATTCAGGAGAAGTAGCAAAGGATCCGGCATTATATGGCTCATCTTTTCTACAGCGGTTCCAATTTTACTCCCGTACCTGTTTGCAACTGAACACATCCCCCACGTATGATAAAAAGACCCCCCCAACTGTTATAGTGTTGCTTAGATGTGTTTCTATATATAGACACTTGCTCTTAACAAGATTATTTCCTTTTTTTCCACATATATATTCCCATTCATAAAATGTTTTGAATTTAAGAATAGCCCTATGGCCAATCGCAGTTCAGTATCCATTCTCAAAGTGGCCAACTAGATGTCCATGGGAAAACCCCAAGGAGGATCTAACCTAACAGCCACACTCTTCCTTCCTGTGGCTTCCAGTAATTGGTATTCAGAAGCAGAGTATAGTCATTGTGACTAGTAACCACTGATAACCTTGCCCCATCGTGCATTTATGCATTCAACTCGATACTGTAATTTTGACTCCACCTTCTCAGTGAAAACATAAGATCTTACAGAATTCAGATTTTAACAGTTTTTACAACCTTGAATAAGCAGCCTTTCAGAATTAGCACAGTTTGTACTTCAGAAACCGTGCTAATTCTGAAAGGCTGCTTATTCAAGATTGTAAAAAAACAAAAACAAAATTCAAAACCTGAACTCTCCCGATCTCATTTTCATCTGATATTTACAGACTTGCAAATATTCAGACTGTGAAAACTGGATCGCATTCATGAAAGGTTTTAATTGAAGGCCAAGAAGCACCTATTAGCAAAGAAATCTTTATTTTCATACATGCAGTTCACTGAAAGCAGTCTTAAGGCCTCTACACTCGGGCCCTCAGACTCCAGTCATTATCCCCCAAAGCTACCCGTGCTTCAGGTGGATCGATGCATAACAACAACGTGGAAAATTAGAGACTTCAGAGGGCTTGAAAAGCGAGTGAAATCGGGCCTTGGCTATCAATGTCCTCCAAAAGCAACACAAGTATTCTATATTTCACATCAACTTGTCATCTCATTCAGGCAAAACAAGCTGTTCAGAACTTGCTCCGGCGGTCCGTTTCTGTTTTCAGAAGCAGCATATTAAGCTTGCAAGCCACTCATTTTTGTTTCCATCTGCACTTAGCTCTTGACAACAAGAGTTTATCACTCCCCTGATATCCCTCTAGAAGATGGAAAATTGAAAGTGGTTCTATTTGCACCAAATTCCAAAGCACTAGAACTGGATTTATCTCCCAGGTCAAACTTAATGTACTAGTTGTTTCCTCTAAAGTTCTACAAAGTGCCAAAGAAGATTCGGAGGGTGGAGGGGGATAGAGGGAAATGCAATGCTGATGAATAATTTAACTGGGGCTCTCACAAAGCAAACCCCCACACTCTGGAATAGTCTGGATTGCATGGAAATCATAGAATCATAAGCGTTGGAAAGGAGCACAAGGATCATCTAGTCCAACCCCCACAATGCAATCTTTCGTCCAATGCAGACCTTGAACCCACAACCCTGAGATTAATAAACTCATGCTCTAACAACTGGTCTAGTGCAGTAGCCCATCTAAAGTCCAGTTTCCAAAAGCAAGCAGCACGTATTTCAATCGCAACATTCTTATTTTCCCCATATAATGTTTGTTTAGTTAATAGCAACAATCTGATTAGCTTTTTTTTTTCTTTTTAAAGGCTGCTAAGGAAGTTGAATAGACTGTGATTACACTAATCCAGCGAAGCCGTGATGCATCATTTCTCTACTTCAAAACCTCGTCATACATAATAAAGTGCGTTGCTGCTCTTACTAAATTCTCAGCCTTCAAATCAGCCAACTCAATATCGAATCATAAATCCAAGAAATAGAAATAAAAGGCAATAAGATGCCTAGTATCTTACCTTGAAAAGCTCATTTGTGGCAACCCGCCTGACTCATCACCATTTTTTATTTTTTATTTTGGTCCTACATAGTGGTGGTTCCCAAACTTTTTGGTATGGTGATCCCAGAAGCCCAAATTTCCTTGCTATGACAATTTATTGTCATATGAATTTGGGACGTTGGATCTTCTGCAGCAGTTTTGTGCATTTTAACTGCAACTCTGCCTCTTTTGTTAACAATTCCTTGAGGCATTCCATAAAATTCTTTACTCAACGTCCCAAGTGATGCAGAATTTGTTGAAAGAATTATACCTACAAAGTTATTCACAGTTTTGTTGTAATGTATGAACCCCATCTGTTGGTGGGGAAAGATGCACCAAAAAGGGGCAATTGTAAGGAGGAGAGATTGTACATTTCCCACCCAGACCTACTACGGAGGAATCTGTGTATTTTTCATAGTAGATAGCTTGTAGTAGAATACATTGTCAAACCAGGGTGCTCAGTTATTTCCTAATGATGAGCTTTTGCAAATAGTAAATCGTGTTCTGATATGGGCACAATCCACTCAAAGTGAAACATGATACGGCTGCTAAACCAAGCATGCTTACCTGGGAGTGAGCCCTATGGAACTCACTGCTACTTCTGAATTAAACTGGCTGCACATTCTATTGGTTTCAATGGGAAAGCTCTAACAGATGTAATGTGAACCTCCCACTGGAACCCATAGGAACTGAAAATGTATATATTCTGGCTGGATCACACCCTCTATCAATTAAATGCTAACTTTAAGCATGGCTAAAGAAAATACATTATTGTGATCGTGATTAAAGCGTCCCCTTTAATGATTATTAACTTATTAAATCATTCACTTTGATTACTACTAATTTAGTAACAGTTACACACAGTTAAGCATTTCTGTTAAAACGTTATGGTAAAATGCCCCATTGAATTAACCAAGAGAGATTTACAACCTATGCACGTCTACAGGGAAGTGAAGCAAATTCCTAGGGTGGCTGAACGCTCAATGCTGACCGAGTGATGCCTGACTGTTCCGGACAGACCAGAGGAGGCTCACCTGAAGCTACCCAGGTCCAAGTGCTGCATCACCAGGGGAGGGTGGGTGTCACTGTCAGAAGCCAGGCCCCTCCCTTGGCTTCCCCGTGTGCCTGCCACCCGCCTGCGGGTCATGACCCACGGGTTGGGAAACGCTGCTATAGGAGGACAAGCCTGTGTTAGGGAAACTGCCCCCTCCCCTCCCCTCCGAAGGATGCTTTGACACAGCACTTCCAACCAGCAAAACTGTACCCTGCCAGTATTGCAGTGCTTCTCTCTTTGACTAACAGAGAATCAATACTGGGCTCCACCAACCCTCCCAGAGGAACCGGCAGGGTTTTATCCAGAGCTGTACAAATTCAGGGAGGGTTTCTGTTTTTGCTTAAAGCAACCTGATCTAAACAATAGGACAGCTTTCTGGAAGCGAGAAGTTACAATACACAGGTGATTCTCCCCCACACACTGCAGGGAGTATCAAAATTCCCAGTGCCTTGTCTGTAAAAGAGGCAGAATTTGCTGCCGCCACCCGCTTCCAAGCTGCCACCTTTCCCAGCATTATAAGCAAGTCTCGGTTTGGGCAGCAGGAGCCTCCTTTGCCCCCACCCCAGCCCCCACGCGGCAGCCCATCACCCTTCCCCTCCCCAGCTTTGCTCCTATGCTTCTCTGACCTTGCCACGTGACGGAGACCTCACTCTGATGGGGCCGCAAGCAGAGGTGACCCATAAGGTT
Organism: Podarcis filfolensis; assembly: GCF_964270895.1. Taxonomy (NCBI): domain Eukaryota; kingdom Metazoa; phylum Chordata; class Lepidosauria; order Squamata; family Lacertidae; genus Podarcis; species Podarcis filfolensis. The sequence continues at coordinate 23,773,801 of NC_139620.1, read as the reverse complement.
AAGGCACATTTCCCCCATGGAGAGCTGGCAGGAGAGGGTAGGCTTAGGGGGGGAGGGGGAACCAAGGCTTCTTGTGCAGTCCAGCTTCGCGGAGAGACTGGGAACCAAGTGCTTACTCAGAGAGGCACTGCCCAGGCAAAGGGGGGGGGGAGAGAAGAAGCAGAGATCGCCTCTACGGAAGGTGGGGGGGAAGTGAGAAAGAGAGCAGGGGTCCTGGCCAGAAAATGTAGCATCTCTCATGAATCGGCCCCCTCCTCCCAGGACTTGGGCTCCTTACTCTTCTGCCACCCCCAACCTGAGAGATCAGAGAGAGATGCCCTGCTCAGCTACAGCTTTTTCACAAGAATCCTTAAGAGTTGCAAAATAATAATAATAATCCCCCAAACCACTGGATTTCCTTTCTCCACCCCCCCCACTTTGTATATTTTCACATTAGAAGCAATAGATGGGAGGGTTCACCTAAAAATATTAGGGTAGGGGGCTGCTGTTCCTCTCCAGAAAGTGGGTTCACCCACAGTGCTCATGAAAGCCAAGCAGTTCAAACTCACCCCCCTCCATTTTATACCTCCATCTCTTCCCCAGTTCTCAGCCTGGACAGCTGCTCCACCCTGAGGTGCCATTTCCATACAGCGGGAGAGCAGGGTAAGGAGTGGAGCTGCGTGCGAGAGAGAAACAGGAGGGGAGGAAAGACCCCACTTCCCTTTTGCTCTGCTTTGCCAGTCCAGCAATAGGGGGTGGGGGTGGGAGAGGCTACACTCCCCGATCTCCCCAACCCCTCCCTTACTCACCCAGCCAAGTCTTCCCCTCGCAGCAGCTAGAGAGACAAAGGACAAGTCTTCCTTACACCTGCCGTGGGGTGGGGTGGGGTGCGCGTGTGGGGCTTATAGTGGTCTTCCACTCTGGTATGTTTCCTTTCCCACCTCAGTCCATCCGTCTTCAGCCCCTCCCTCGCCTCGGTTGCCGAGAAAGGCAGGCGAAAGCAAATAAATACAGGCAAGTGAAATCGCCGGATGGGGATCCGCAAGGAGCTCTCATCAGTCTCCACCCAGGAGAGGAGTCGCAGCTGCTGCTGCTGCTGCCGCTGCCGTCGCCGCCGAGGCTGCCTAGGGCAGCGATCTGATCAGCACCATGGACAGCCGCCAGACGGATGGGTCTCCCAAAAAAACCACCCGCACACACTCAAGGAGAAGGAGAGGAGACTTATTGGGCAGTCATGTGTTCTGCCGGGTGCTGGGCGGCCCCACCCACTCCCAATTCTCCCTTCCTGGCTCTTGGAACATCGCCGCCCTCCCCTTCGCAAATCTGGGGTGTGACAAACGGATCAAGCCACCGTGCTGCTGCTGGCTGCTCCCTTCTTCCTTCCCTTCCCCACAGTCCACAAAGTAACGAGGTTTTAAAAAGCACCAACTCGACTTGGTGATCTTTCTAAGGTCTTGAAACCAGAGCAAGTGGGACTTCTTCAGCATGGTTTCATATGTACGCTTTCAGGCTGAGGCTGGCTGGCTGGCTGGCCACCTCCTCCGTGGGACGGTTTTTTTGTTTTGTTGTGGTTTTTCCATAACAGAACAAGCTACCACCTGGATGCATCATCAAGGCGTTTTGTGAGACCATTTCAACTGACGGGCAAGTCTGCTGAAAACATCCACTCCTATCGAAGAAATACCTGGAGATGAGCTTCCGAAGGTAGCCTTTGCGGTTCTAAAACGGAGAGTTGCCGGAGGAAAGCAGCGAAACATTTGCACCAAAGGATATCTTGGTTTGGCCTACTTGACTCGGGTTGCATATAAATTGGACACTGAATTTACTTCCATTTTGCTAAGAAATAAAACCACGCACTGACTGTTGCAGTTCAGGCACAGGCTGAAAGACTTTTCACCAAAGCATGTGATTGACATACTCAACCAATCACAATGTTCTGCAGGAGAGGGCATCCCACAGGTGCTGTCCAAAGTCTGTTGTGTATGATGTCAGAATCAGAACTTTAATGTGGTAGCAATTAAATCCTTTGGAACTCCCTCCCACTGCATAACAGACAGGTGTCTTCTCTATTAGGTTTTTGGTACCTGCTAAATGCATTCCTCTTTCAACAAACCTGCTAAAATCTTTATCCCTGTTGATATCTGTCTTTGATGTGAATTGATTTTATGTCCATGCCACTGTCGTTTTTAACTGTTTTATATTTTTTGTTTTTAAATTTGTGATTTCTTAGATTTTTTAAAAATGTAAGGTATGTAACTGTTTTGTATCTCTTATTATACTGCATATGCTTAAACTGTTTTTAATTCTGAATTTTTAATTGATGCAACACGCCCTAGGCCTTGCTGGTGAAGAGCAGGTAATTACTTAAATTAATAATAATTGCAGCCTTATGGGAAGCAAATAACCATAAAAAATATATGTTCCTGTCCATATGTTCCTGTCCACTGTTTTATATAATATTTGGCTTTTACTATATCATTATATTATTGTTGCAAAGACCCCAGCCATGTTTTACATGCCTAAGCAATGTATAAATCTTTTAAATAAATCTTTTAAATAGTGGGAGAGGTGAGAAGCAGGGCTCCCTCCATCTGCTCTGCAGTGCCAGGCCAACCCCACTGGGCTTTCTCTTCCCTCAACTAACACCTGAGATAGCCATTCCATCAGACTGCCTCAAAAGGAGAGAGAAAGTAGAAGGATCAATCCATCCACTTTGCCCAAAGCCCAGGTCCATTAGGCACCACCTACCTCTGAACTATGGGATGCGGGTGGTGCTGTGGTCTAAACCACTGAGCCTAGGGCTTGCCAAACAGTGGTTCAAATCCCTGTGACAGGGTGAGCTCCTGTTGCTTGGTCCTTGCTCCTGCCAACCTAGCAGTACGAAAGCACATCTAAGTGCAAGTAGATAAATAGGCACCGCTCCGGCGGGAAGGTAAACGGCGTTTCCGTGTGCTGCTCTGGTTCGCCAGAAGCAGCTTAGTCATGCTGGCCACATGACCCGGAGAAACTGTCTGCGGACAAACACTGGCTCCCTTGGCCAGTAAAGTGAGATGAGCACTGCAACAACAGAGCCGTCCACGACTGGACCTAACAGTCAGGGTTCCTTTACCTTTACCTCTGAACTATGCAAGCTGAAGAACAATTGTTTAAGAACTGGTCTTGTGTTTCTCTTCCCCTCCCCATCCCTCCTCCTTGTGTGATGTGGGATTTTATTTAGATGGTAAGCCTGCGGGCAAGAAGGGATTGTATTGCTTCGATTGATCATTTGTTGTAAGCCACTCTGGGAGTCATTTAGGCTGAAGAGCAAGTTACAAACGCTCTAAATAAAATATTTTAAAAAAATGACTTCTTGTGTGGAACAGGGAAAAAGTGTCACGCCCACACCTGCTGCACCTGCTGGCACAAGTTCAACCTGGAATTTTGCCAACGTGATGAAATTAATTGGTTTTGTACAACAATGGCAACCACCAGGAAAGCTCAGAGCGTGTCCAGTTGCTCATTCAGCAGCAGAAGTAAAAGTTAATGAACTATTTTTTCTTTTTGTAATTGATTTCACGAGCCCTCCCCCAAATTATTTTTTACATTTGGGGGTCCTCTCAATAGATTCATCATTTGGTTTTTTGCTGTGGCACAGACTTCAACCTTATTGGGAGGAATTACATTTAAATTATAGGAATTTATTATTATAAAATCCAATTAAGGCTTTCTATATTGATAAAATGGGGGCATCCTCCTTATTTGGGGGAGGTTGGTTACTAAAAAAACAAACAAAAAACCCAAGTCCACTTCAGCACAAAAAAAGTTGTGTTGCAGAGCCATGAATGACCTAACTTTTCATTTTAAAGAAAAAAAGACGATTGAGAGGGTAGAATCATGAAAGCTCCACAAAGAATTCCATTAGGTGAACATAACACAGCTGAACACAATTTAACCACACTCTTCCCCGGTTCCTTTCTACTTCCTTCACTAAACATTCTTTCATCTCACCAATCTAACTAAAGGGCAACTTCCTCACTCTTTATCCTAACCTGCCTTTGAAAATATATACTCTGGTTGGAAGATTGAGCAACTCCAACGAGTAAACTGAGTAAGAGGAGACATGATGATAGAAGCTTATAAAATAATGCGTAAAGGTAAAGGGACCCCTGACCATTAGGTCCAGTCGTGGCCGACTCTGGGGTTGCGGCGCTCATCTCGCCTTATTGGCCGAGGGAGCCGGCGTACAGCTTCCGGGTCATGTGGCCAGAATGACTAAGCCGCTTCTGGCGAATCAGAGCAGCGCATGGAAACGCCGTTTACCTTCCCGCTGGAGCGGTACCTATTTATCTACTTGCACTTTGACGTGCTTTCAAACTGCTAGGTTGGCAGGAGCAGGGACCGAACAACTGGAGCTCACCCCATCACGGGGATTTGAACCGCCAACCTTCTGATCGGCAAGTCCTAGGCTCTGTGGTTTAACCCACAGTGCCACCCGTGTCCCTAAAATAATGCCTATCACAGAGGAAATGGATAGAAAAAAGCTTCCCTCCCTCTCTAACAACACTAGAGGCCATGGACATCCAAGGAAACTGAGATAAACTGTGCAACTTGCTGCCCCAGGAGGGCAGTGACAGCCACCAACTCGGAAGGTTTTTAAAAAAGGACTGGCCAAATACATGAATGAGAAAGCTATCAATGGCTACTAGCTATGATAGCTCTGCTGTGGCTCCACAACTGGAGGCAGTAATGCTTCTGAATAGCAGTTGCTGGAAGCTGCAGGAGGAGAGAGAGCTCTTGAGCTCAGGTCCTGTTTGCGAGTTTCCCACATGCATCTGGTTGGCCACTGTGAGAACAAGATGTTGGACTAGCTGGGCCACTGGCCTGATCCAGCAAGGATCATCCCTGCTCTCGTGAAGGTATAAAAAGAGCATCCACGGCAGGGGGTCTCCCCACAGCTGAGAGACTGTTTGGTTAACATCCTTTCTGCTGCAATCTCTCAGCAAGCAACCCTGAGTTTTCTCCATCTCCATTAGCAATGGGCTCTTGATTAAGGGACAATGATGCATGGAACATTCTCTCTATGTTCACCGCCACATTTTAAATACACTCAGGAGTGCCACCAGGACAAATTGCAGCAAGCCCTTTGACGGGCTGCTACACTGATGAGACAAATAAAGTATGCAAACGGGCACTCCAGATGCCTAAAGCTGCAATCTGCAAGCGATATATTTCAAAGTAATTACACTGAAGCCATGGCCTCAGCGGGATCACAGCCGAGGCGGGGCAAGTCACGGATGGAAAGGAGGCAGTGGAGCTGAGCCTAGGAAAGTGCACAGAAGGGCTGGCAATGAGGAAGAATAGGGGGGAGGCAACAGGAACCATCCATCTCTCAGGTGGTGGAGCACCCACTTTGCATGCAGAAGGTCGCAGGTTCAATCCCCTATGGCATCACCAGGAAAGGCTGGAAATCTATTTAAGCAATTGACAGAAGCAAGCCAGCAGTAAATCACACCGAGCAAATTGGAATTAACTCTTTATTAGCAAAAATAGGAGTGTAGCATCTCTGAACAGGGGTGTTAGGCCTCATGAGCGCAGCAACTAATCTCAAGCAGGTCTTGCCCCTGTGAAGCAGTTGCTGAGACTGAAGGTCTCTGTCTCCCAGCAGTTGCCCAAGTCTCCTCCCTCTCTAGGGTTTTCCACAAGCAATCAGAGACTGCATCTTCGTGAAGCTAACTTTTTCTCTGCCCTCTTCACACCTGTCCTGGTTCTGAGAGACACCCGTGATGCTTCACCAGGAAGACTCATCTCTACCTCTTGGGAGTTCCTCCTCTCCTGCTTCTGATTCTGGGCTGCTCTTTGCCACAAACTCTCTCTGCTCACTAAATCCTGTTACCTCCTCAGCTTCTGACACCTCCTCGTCCCAGTCTTCTCCCTCAGATCACTCATCTCACCACGAATCCTCTGGCCCAGAGCCTTCTTCCCTTGGGGGCTCCCCAGCTATTTCCTCCCCACCCCCCATCCCTCTGCATTCAACCAGTCATTGACAGCAATATACTGCTTAATTACAATAGTCTCTAAGCGGTTTACAGAGACACAATAACAAAACAAAAAAAATCAATTAAAACGATAAAATCAACCTTTAATTAAAATGCCTGCTGGAATTTTTTTAAAAAAATATTCTGTAGGTACTGGAAGTTCAACTGCAAGGGAGTTCCAGAAAATTGGCCCTCAGTACTAAACACACAACTCTTGGCAGATACAAGCTGCCATGGGGGACCGCTGATAATGGATCCCTCGAAGACCTTATCCATCAAGCAGGGATATGAGGGGTTAGGAGGTCCTTCGGGTATCCTGGGCCCAAATTGTTAAGGGCCCTGTATATTAATGCATCACCTTTTAACCTGGCCCAGTAGCACGAGGGCAAGCCAGTGGAGAGTTTTGAGCACCTGAATTCTATGCTGGCAATAGTCTGTACCAGGCTTCCTCAACCTCGGCCCTCCAGATGTGTTGAGACTACAATTCCCATCATCCCTGACCACTGGTCCTGCTAGCTAGGGATCATGGGAGTTGTAGGCCAAAAACATCTGGAGGGCTGAGATTGAGGAAGCCTGGTCTGTACCCACCAACAGTGTAACTGCAGTGTTTTGTACCAGCTGGGGTCTCTGGACTATGCCCCCTAGGGCAGCCCCACATTTGACCCCTGAGCCCACGGTTCTCCACCCTGGGTTTCTTGAATAAGCAGTCTGGATCCAGCATCAGGCATCTTCCTCTGCTTCAGAAAAAAAGAGAAGGGCAGCAATGGATTGCAAGAGACTGTAAGGTCTGCAAAAGCACCGCAGGGAGGCCTGTGTGGGAAGAGAGCTATGGACCCCAAACTGAGCACTTTTCTCCCCACTCCCAGAAACAGTGTCTTGCTTTATTTTGCTTTCTGAGCTTGCGACATCCACGCCCTGCTTTGTTCCTGGGTGGCAAAAGTTAAATCTCGCCACATCGCTCAAGTATGGAGCTGCCTCAGTCAGCAGTTTGTACTCCCATTACTGCCCAGCGGGGGAAATAATAAAATGGATTTTTATTGCAGCCTCGTTCTCTCCCCCGCCCCCGCCTCTTCTCATTGGCTGTGAATATTAATTTTAGTTTACAGCAAGGAGGCTTGTGGGGTGGGTGCCATCACTGCCTTCCTTAAAAATAAACTAGTGCTGCATTTGCCAAGAGGACAGGGAAGCACTCAACACTCTACACCTGCTCTGAATGGGATAGAAACCCCCCATATATATTTTTAAAATGCATTGCCCCTACTAGTACAGCTCGTTACATGCTCTTGGGCTGGGGTGTTGTTCTGGGGGGGGGGGTTGCTGTTGGTTTTTTGTATCTTTATTTTCACTCTTCTTGTGATTTATGTGGAAATTGTTCCGTTTGGCTGTATATCCTTTAATATTTTATTTATCATGACCACTTTTGTTATGTTGCAGTTACGTTGTTGTTTTTCATGTTGTCAGTCACCTTGAGCATGATTTGAACTGTGGAAATTATTGTTTATTTATTTAATTTAAATACCACCCTTCATCAAGAGATCCTGGGGCGGTTCACAGAATAAAATACAAGATAAAACACAAGAACATATCCTAGATAAAATTATGTATGTAGGTATGTAGGTAGGTATGTTATTACACCGAAGTGGAACTGAATTCCGTGCAGAATTCTGTGTGAAGATTTATACAATGTGATAAATCACCACTTGGTTTGGTGCACCCAAACAGATGACCGTACTTTGCTTTGTGGAAAGAGAGGTTCAGAAGTGGCAAGACATGCAACAGCTCAAAAAGTCTGGCAAAGAGTCAGCAAGATTTGGGATGGTGCAGAAAATAAGCCAGCTAGGAAAAGCACACCTGAGCTGGCAACAGGGTGGTTGCAGAGCCCAAATCAAGCTGCTCATTTTAACTTTTAAAACTGCCAATGAAGCCCACTGTGACTTTGGCTATGTCCTGGGACCTCCCTTCCTTCGGCTTAGGGGGGAAAGCTCCCGCTGCTGCCAACTTAGCGGGAAGCAACCCGCAGAGCACATATTTTTAAGCTGCCTGATATTTTGTTAACGGTGGTAGCTTCATTTTGCTTTCATGCAGTTGATTATTTTCCTTCGTTTCCTTAAATGTTTTTGTTTGTTTTCGTTTTGGCAATTTAGCACAAGTCATGCAGTCCTGTAAGCCGTTCCCTCTATTTTAATTTGCTCCTCAAAATGAAGAGAATTGCCTTTAAATAAAAACAAAACAAAAGAGAATTGCAATCCATTTGCTGCTGATTCACAGCAGACTTGGTGAGCGTGCGTCACACAAAGCAACGAAGCTCAGCAGGGCCCTATTTGTGTTTATGTGGCACTTCCAAAAAACGGCAACAATACTGCAACTTTAAAACCCAGCAAGGAACACAATAGCCTTTGTGCATCATAAAACTGGGCTCTTAATTGCAAACACACAAACTGTTGCTCAGCTTTTGTAAACACCCATCCACTACTGCAGCGCTCTTGCCCCCTGCTGTTGCATCCAGGCTTAGCATCCGCTCCCAATTTGTGATCCATACAGAAACTCAAGAGCTAGCCAACCTGTTGCCCTCCAGATGTTGCCCTCCAGATGTTGCTGCACCCCAAACCCCAATCAGTCCCAGCCATCATGCTCAGTGGTTAGACATTATGGGAGGTCAAGTCAATTCAATCACAGGTCCCCATCTGTTTCGTTTCATGTATAGGATGTGGTGAGCTATTGCAAAGCACTCCAAGGAAGCCAAGTGTCCCCTCTCTCTCCCCACCTTTTGCAAACATTCTTCTTTAATAAGGTGCAAAAAATAGTTCCATTTACATATATTTTTTTTGGGGGGGGGGAATCTCTACTCCTTCCCTGCAAGAACAATTACACATCTCACCAAGCTGCATCTAGCTTTCCCTTGGCTGCAAATTGATTTAGTCTGGTATTTCACACTAATATGGAAATGCTGGGGAAATGTTCTTTTGTTTAAACACACATACAAAATAAAACCCTGTCTAGGAATTCAATCTCCCTCTCTCAGGGAATCAGCAAGGCCACAATCAGCCTACGGTAGAAAAGATCGCTACATTTTTTCCTGCTGCCTGGGAAGTGGCTCCATGGGTCTTTGTCCTTGCTGCCTCTTTTAATCATAGAATTGCAGAGTTGGAAGTGACCACGAGGATCATCAAGTCCAACCCCCTGCAATGAAAGAATCTTTCACCCAACATAGGGCTTGAGCCCTGAACGCTGAAATTAAAAGTCTCATGTTCTATAATGTTTGGGAAGGACTGGACTTTGCCTTTACTGACAAGGAGGGTGGGCATATTTGGGACATCTACAGGTATAGGTAAAGGTAAAGGGACCCCTGACCATTAGGTCCAGTTGCGGATGACTCTGGGGTTGCGGCGCTCATCTCGCTTTACTGGCCGAGGGAGCCAACGTACAGCTTCCGGGTCATGTGGCCAGCATGACTAAGCCGCTTCTAGTGAAGCCAGAGTGGTGCACGGAAACGCCGTTTACCTTCCCACCGGAGCGGTACCTATTTATCTACTTGCACTTTGATGTGCTTTCGAACTGCTAGGTTGGCAGGAGCAGGGACCGAACAACGGGAGCTCACCCTGTTGCAGGGATTCAATCCTCCGACCTTCTGATCGGCAAGCCCTAGGCTCTGTGGTTTAACCCACAGCGCCACCCGCATCCCTTTTATTCCCTACAGGTATACACACACACACAAAAGCCCCATTCCTTTCATTACCCAGAGGCCCCAGCTGCAACCCACCCCTCCACATAGACTTTTATAAATAGTCCTTACCTGCTCCAGCAGCTGTAGCCGTGCTGGCACAACCGTGCCACTTGAAACAGTGAGGGCACCCTTGGCATTAGCTCCTTGCGCCCAGTAAATAAATGTGAAGGGGATCTCTCCCTCCCCACCCCCTGCCCTCCCCCCAAAAAGCAGGGTCCCTTCAAAGGAGAATGTGGATCACTCAGCAGGTCTGGCTAGAAACAGCTTCTAGAAACTGAAAGTTCGTATTTGAAGAACAGCAGGGAGAACATGCCAGTGTTTGCAAGATTGTTCTCTCACAGAGAGAGAATTCTGCAGGCACCAAACAGTGCGTCTCAGCTTCCTGTAACTTCCGGAGTAATCCTATTCCGATAGGTTTAGCCAATAAACTGAGGGTATGTATTAGCTAATGCCCCTAAGAATGCTTCCCTGGACTTCTTGGTCAGCGAGGTCACCAGGCAGCTTATGCCATGCAACTTCCTTCTTATACAGCCTCCCTCCTCCCTTCCTGGAAACCAGCATTGTGGTCCTACAGGGTGTGGGTTGAGAGCAACTGCTACTGTCCGAAACATCTGGGAGACATCATGTGATTTAGGACCCACCCGCACGAAATATTTAAAAGCAGCAGCATCCCACTTTAAACCGTTGTGCCTTCCCCCAAAGAATCCTGGGAGCAGTAGTTTCTTAAGGCTGCTGAAAGTTGTTAGGGGACCACTGTTCCCCTCACAGAGTTACCGTTCCCACAGTTCCCTGGGAAGAGAGATTGGTTGCTAAACCATTCTGGGAGTTGTAGTTCTGTGAGAGGAATAGGGGGTCTTCTCAACATCTCTCAGCAGCAAACAATGAACTACAGCTCCCAGGATTCATTGGGAGAAGCACAATTCCTTAAAGCGGTATGCAACTGCTTTCAATGTACAGTATTGCACCAAATATACTCTCCCCATCCTGCATTCCTTACGATAAAGACAAATGCAACACAGCCACCTTGTGGCCACCAGCATAATGTTCAAGTTCCTATAGGAAGTAACCGTCCCAGACATTCTCTCTTGCATAGAAACGGTAAGCCATGTTTTGTAAGCTTTGTAATTCTTACGAGAGACACAGAAAAAGCTGGTGGGTCCAGCAACCTTTTCATATCCTGGAATATTGCCTGTATGTTATATATTTCTTCTCTCCAGTACAAATAAATTATCACAGCAGCTGCTGCTAAATTCCAGCTTAATTTGAAACTAACAGCTGAGATGAGGCAGGCAAATATTTGTGCTATATAACTATTAGGAAGCATTCCAAGCAGGCAAGGTACAGCACCAGAGGTTGCCCTCATTGGGAGAGACTTCTGCATCTTCCAGTGCTAGTATTGCTCAGAGTACACCCAATGAAATTTATGGATATGACTGAGGTCCATCAATTTCAGTGGTTTTACTCTGAGCAGGGCCAGCACTGCATACAACCCTAACAAATTTATTAAAGAGTTAAACTACGGTCCACGAAAAGATTACACTGTAATAAATTAGTTACACTTTAAAGGTCACACAGAATTGTTAAAGGTGGCACAGAATTGCATTAGCATCTGTGTTGGTCAACTTTTGAGAAATCCACGTTCTGTGTGGTTTTGCCCAACAACATATTTTGGTGTCAAAGCAACCAGGGTAATCGGGCACTATGCCCAGAATTGTGAAAGCAAATTTTCCGAGAAAAGTAAATAATGTGCCAAGACCTTTGAACAGTCTTAATCAGTCTGATCACATACTTTTTTAGAGACAGTGTGGTGAAATGGTTAAGAATGTTGGACTAAGACCTGGGAAACCAGGATTCAAATCCCCACTCATCCATGAAGCTCACTGGGTGACCTTGAGCCAGTCACCATCTCTTAGCCTAACCTACCTCACAGGGTTGTTGTGAGGATGAAATGGGAGAGAGAACCAGGTTCACCACCTTGAGTTCCTTGGCAGATAAAGGTGGTATATAAATGAAATGAACAGTGGCGTAGCGTGGGGGTGCAGGGGGGGCCGGCCGCACCGGGCGCAACATCTGGGGGGGCGCGCTCGCCGCCTCCGGAGTCGTCGAAGAGCCTTGGGCGCAGGCTGTAGCAGAGCCCCATGTCTCGCGGAACCGACGAGCTGTGCACGCGTCCGGGCTGAAGGCGTCTGGCAGGCAGCGGCTCTCAGTGCTCGCCCGGTCCCCGCATGTCAGGGCAGCCCCTCCTCACAGCCCCGCCGCCACTGCTGCTGCAGCTGCTGGGCCATGTTGCATTTTCCTCGCCTCTCTGCCCTCCTCCTCCTCCGGGCAAGCGGCGTCATTTGGGCGGCAGCGCCAGCGGCAACTCGCCTCAGATCACCTGACACGGACCCGCCGCCGCCGCCATGGCTACCTTACCGTAAATACCCCAGCCCAGGCAGCAGCAAGAAGAAGCTGGCAGCGGCGGCAGGTTAGGGGTTAGGGGGCGCAAATTACTTGCCTTGCCCCGGGTGCTGACAACCCACGCTACGCCGCTGGAAATGAATGAATGAATGAATGAATGAATGAATGAATGAATGTCATATGAATGTTCAGGCAGCCCTACAAGCTGAGAGGACCCAAACAGGGATGGGGTTTACCCTAGCACAGAGCCTCACAACTTTCCACACAAAAGCTCAGTAGGCCAACCCCTCTCTTCTCTGCTTGTTTATTGATTGATTTAATTGTATTTATATCCCACCTTTTTCTCCAAGGAGCTCAAGGTGGCGTACATGGTTCCCCCCTCCTCATTTAATCCCCAGAAAGAACCCTGTTACATAGGTTAGGCCGAGAAAGGCAGTGACTGGCCCCCCAAGTTGCCCTGTGAATTTCATGGATAAGTGGGGATTTGAACCCTGGTCTCCAAAGTCTTAGTCTGACACTCTACCCATTATACCACACTGGGGTCTAATCTACACTGGTGAGTTATGACGTTTAAAATGCATTATAAATATGTGACACCAGAGGGCGCTGTAGAGCAGCAATCTGTCGCCAGTGGCAAATTGCATTGGGAGCCGTATTTTTTAATAGTGTTTTTAATAGCCTTTTCCAGATCAGTGTAGATCCGGCCTGGGCTCTATACATCATAACTGTAAGAAGGGGCTACGGATCTGCTTTGGAGGAGACAGAACACTGCTGGCTTGCCAGCAATTAACCCTCAAACACATCAAGAGCCAACACCATCCTGTGCTGTGGAAAGCAAAACTCAAGATGCTACCATAAAAGCTTCCTGACAATGCTGCTTTAGGGCAGACATAAGAGAGTCAGGGATCTACCAGAAGACCAATGATTTACAGGAATATTCCCCTTCTACACCCAACTTAGCCTTGACCTTCCCAGCCCATAACCATTAACCCCCTGTTCTCACAGGTTGAGAGAGAGCAGGGGGCTTCCCTTTCCACTGCTGGTCCCACTGCCATCCCACACTCCATGCTTCTGTAGTTTAGTTGGGCAAAAAGCAGATTATTGTGTGGTGTTAAAGCAGGACAAAATTGGTGGTAAGCATATGGTGGAGCACGGAAGACTGAGAAGGTTGATGCATGTCTAAAGCGAGCTGGAGAATGTGTCCACTTATGGCATGCATGTGCACTTCTGAGAAATGTTGCTAAGCACTTTCTGGGAGTTATAAGAACTACTGCTTAACTTTAATAATTTGGTCCTTGAGTTTGCTTTCACCCCTCTTCCCTCCCTGCCCCTTTTTCCTTGTGTGACATGTCTTTTAGATTGTAAGCCTGCGGGCAAGGACTGTTTTAACTAATCACACGTATGCCACCCTAGAAGCATTTTTGTGAAGAGTTGGAGTACAAATGCTCTAAACCAGCGGTTCTCAACCTGTGGGTCCCCAGATGTTGTTGGACTACAACTCCTGTCATCCCTGAGCTCTGGCCTTGCTAGCTAGGGGTGATGGGAGTTGTAGTACAACAACATCTGGGGACCCACAGATTGAGATAAGCTGCTCTAAACAAACACTCCCAATATAGAAATGAAAGTTTAAAGAAAATGGAAAATACGAAGGAAACCTTGACCCACAGAATGAAATTCTTAGGTTTTGCTATTTGAAGTGGGGAAAAGCAAACGAACAAAATAAGCCACAAAAGGTTACATGCATGCAACATTTATTGATGAACAGCAGAAAAGATGGAAATGGTAAACGTGTGACACAATTATTAATGGCATCAGTAACAGTGGAAGAGAGTGGATATATATGAACCCAGCACCTGAAATGAACACACACATACATATATACATCCCTCCACCAAAGGTTTTACAGAGGCAGGAAACATGAATGCAAAAGGACATCAAGGAAAAAGACAAAACAAAGAAAAATGTTTTCAAACAGGCACAAATACGTACAATGTTCTAGACAAAACAGAAGCTTTTCAGGCAAACAGGGCAGTGGAAGAACAATATGTGACACTGCATTTCAATTCCATGGCACCTCTTTCAAGTAATGCAGAAATGGGGAGCCTTTGGCCCTTCAGATGTTGCTGAACCACAACTCCCATCAGCCCCTGCAAGTGTGGCCAATGACCAGGGATGGTGGGAGTCGTAGTTCAGCGATGTCTGAATAGCCAAAGGTTCCCCATGGCTGAAGTAATGGCTCAGTATTACAGCTCTGATGCTGCTGTGTTTTATATTCACCAAGCAAATAAATCACTGGAGGACTATTTGATCTAAATGCTTCCATTTGAAACAGATAATAGTTGGAGATTTTCACAACCGGGATGTCCATCACGGGGCAGTAGGGGAAAGAAAGGGAAAGCAAAGGTGAGCGCGAGGTTAGAAAAAAGCACTGGAAAACACAGAAGGAGGGCACAGATTCTGGAAGGTCAGAACTTTATTCCCGGAAAATCCCACAAGTAAAACAGCTGCCACTAGGGGGCACCAAGGACACAGCAGGGAGGAGGAAACACACAGCTGAGCAAAATCACTCCGAAAAGCCTGGGGTGAAAAGCTTACCACCCCACCAGCCCCCCCACCAGGCAGGCACAAAACACACACACACACACCAGAGTTTGGTGCCATGCTGGAAACTCTGTTGCTGCCAGGAGTCAAGAAGATCCTAACACACAAGGGCCTGTCTGGGTGGCATCTTGTGCTGCTAAAAGCAAAGATCTTTCACCTGCCCTTTGGCCAAATTATATTGGAGGGTACTAGATCTCATGCTCACCCACAGTGTTCCTGCCCCGTTATCCAAGACTTTCCGGGGGGGGGGTCACAAGGGTCTGAATTGAATCAACTGACAGAGGATGTAATGAGATCCTGGAACACGGTGGCTAGAGAATGGTCAAGAAACTGGTGGTTGATTGATGATGATGCCCCAGCCACACAAGGGCCCAATTTCCCACTTGCTCTCCTGCTGGCAGGGAACTTATTGCTAATAGACAGTATTAAAAATCTGTAAATAAAACGTGAAGCCAATGGACTTCGACTGCGATAGGGTTTCATTTACTTATTTTGTCACTTTACTGTTTATTTAATGGGTTTATGTATCTCATTAGACTGTGCTGTTGAACGTGCTGAACTGTGTGGGTTTTTTAAATAAAACCTACCTGAAGTTGAAAAGAAAAAAAGAGGTGTAGCACCACCATATTACGAAGCAACCCAGGTGTGTGCAGAGGCTATAGTGCAGTTAAGGTGTTCTAACGCACACAACTTGCACTTTTACTGTTTCCTTGCACACTCTTCTGCCTTCCCTTCCTCTCCCAGGGCACAAGCACCAAACAGGACTGCCAGGTTCAGAAAGGTTTGCCAGCTGGCAAGACAGGGCGTGCGCAAATGGATCAAAACAGACCGCATGCAGCACTGTAAACAGTACAAAAGGAGTCCGTCTCCCCTGAAGCGCAGAGTCAGCCTACAGCTACACCAACCCTCAGATGTAAATGTCAGTATTACAGCCCAGCAAGGTGTGTGAAATGTGTAAGCCAACATCTCCATCTGTGCAAGGCTCCACATCGCTTTAAGAATGTAAGAACCACCAAAGGCCCATCTAGTCCAGCATCTCTAGTCCGATTCTCACAGCGGCCAACCAGATGCCCTAACAGGAAGCCCAAAAGCCAAAGGCTCTCATTTAAATTCACACTAAAGATTCTGATTTAAAGTCACGCTAGTGTGCAAAGGGCATCATGCCCTTTCTCCTACAGCATTAGAAAGATGGCATTTACGCTCTAGCGATTCACTGACAAGGGGAAATTAGTATTTTTTGCTCATCAGGACTCTCTTCTTCAGCCAACACAGGAAGGAAGCCTCGGGCAACAGGTAGGAAATTCAGGTTCTGGAGCCACACACACAACTTCCTGATCAAATGAAACATTGGTCTATCCCAGATGAGGCAGTTGTGATTTTGCAAAGGGATCTCCAGCTGAAGGGCATCTTGATGATGCAACCCTGCCTTTATACTAGGTGCAAAGCTTTGGAACTAGATTGATGGAAGTGAGGGGGCAGATCCTGACGCTCACTGGGGGCGGGGAGCACGTGCCAGCTCTCAGAGATGAGAGCAAGAGAAAAGACCCTTCATTCAAGGAGGCTAGAAGCGAGCAAGTGGCAACCCCAAGTGACCCAGCAACCAAGCAGCCAGCTCATGTTGCATAATGTTCACACCCATTAAGCCCAAGCAAACACAACCAGCCTGTGTGATGAAAAGAAGCAGAAATAACAGGAGGGCTTGTAGGGCATGATTAATTAAAAAGACGCCCAGCAGCCTCCATAAAAGGGCAACATGCTCCTACGTCCCTTGGGCAGCCCCCACCCCACCAGCTTCTGCAGGGGAGACTCGGCAGGTTTTAATACCAAACCGCTATACTTATTCCATTAAAGTCAGCAGGAATTAATCAGACTTGCAGAGAGAGAGAGCACTGAAAAAATCCTGGGGTGGACTGCTTGTTTATTTTTAGTGTCAGATGTAGGCAAAACGTGGTTTTATGGTCTCTAAAGAGGATTAAAAATCCCTTTAATCTGTGTTATGACATTGCTCTCCTTCAAAGTGGAATGAAACTGGGGCTTCCTGAAGTCAAGAGTGTCAGAAAGGAGCTAGCAAATGCATCCATCCCTGTGAACAGACAGAGAGGAAACAAGTCTGGCCAAGTTGACAAAGTACTGAATTTGGATCTAATGGGCGTGGATTTAATGAACACATGGCTGAGGGGGCCTGGGCTAGGGAAAAAAGAGGAAGAATAATGTGACATTCTAAAGGAATCTGTGTGCATGTGTTGGTGGGGGGGGGAGAAGCAGAATCAGCAAAAAGGTTCAGGAAGGGTGGGAAGAAAGAGTTTAATAACTTTGTTTACATATAATTAATTGAGAACCACTTCTATAGTTAGAGGTCACCAATATGGTACCCTCTAGATGCTGTTGGACTACAATTCCCATCAGCAGGACCAATGGTCAGGAGTTATGGGAACTGTAGTCCAAAGTATATGGAGGGCACCACACTGGTCACACCTGCTTTACAGTCTTGGAAGCTGTGCCTAAGACGTTGACCCACTGTTTATATTACTATTTTCATACCTGCAGATGCATTCCTAGAAGCCCTGGAAATGGCCCTGATGTATCTTAAATGTTTATTATCTCCATACAGCAGTCCCAAAATATAATACCACCACCTTCCTTTCATTACTCAAGCATGTTGCTTAGGAGAACTTTTCTATTCATTCCAAAGGAAGGTTCTTCCAGTATTACTCCTAGGGCAGCCTTCCCAAACCTGGCACCTTTTGGACTACAACTGCCATCAACCCTGGCCATTTGCCATGTTGGCTAGGGCTGATGGGAGCTGTAGTCCAAAAAAAATAATCTGTAGGGTATCAGGCTGGGGAAGACTGTCCTGGGGAAAGCTGCTTCCCCCTACCCTCCTACCCCCCACTTACTGCAGCCTTGAATATCTGTTTTTTTAAGATTTTACAGTTCCTCTATAAACAAACCTGCTGCAAATGTACCTCCTGAAACCATATCAAGACAAACGTTCTCCTGTAGAAACCCTCAAGTGGCTGGAAATTGTGAGGGAGAAGTAAGACTGAGGGAGGGGTTGCATAGTTGCACAACCTCTGACTCGTCAAACCAAAACACAGGAAGCTGTCTTATACCAAAGTTGGACCAGTGGTCCATTTGACCCAACACTGTCTACACCGAATGGGAGCAGCTCTCCAGGGTTTCAGACCAGGGGGACCTTCCCAGCCCTATCAGAAGACACCAAGGATTGAACCTTGGGTGTATTCTGGCTGCTTTGCCATAATAAACATTGACTGATTGGACCTGGGACCTTCTGCATGCAAAATGGGTACCCTAACCAGTGAGCTATGGCCCTTTCCAACTAGTAACTGCAGAGATGAGGAAAGAGAAGAGAATACAGGGACAACCTGTCCACTTTTACATCCACATTACTTTTCCCCATTTCCCCCTGCACACTTGCCTGCCATTCAGAACTCCTATAAGGCTCTCTGGGGATTCAGGCAGGGGTCTCTCTCAGCCCCTCCTGGAGATGCCGGGGACTGAACCTGGAAACCTTCACTACATGCAAAGCATATGTTCTACCACCGAGCCACAGCCCTTGCTAAAGTCTCCAGCCACACACAGGGGCTTGTCAGGTGCTGCCCTGCTCTTTCAATTAAACAGGCTGACAACGTGCCTTACCAAGTCCCTGGCTGGTCGTGAGGCAGACACGGCTGGTAGTCATTGCTTGACCTGTGGCGGAGGGTGAGACGCGACACAGCATCCCTGGGCCTTCACCAACAGCTTGCACACTACCGAAAAGGAAGCGTGAGTTGTGCAAGGCAGCTTCCCACCCCGAAAACCTGAAGCCTGATAAGGTCACCACCGGTGGGCACCGTCTTGAAGACTGTGTCCCAGAAAACCAACACCTCCCAAGTTCATTTGCTAGCCTGGAAAGCCCTCTTCATTCCATCTCGGTCAAATGTAACATTAGTATCACTGTCACTCAACACAGCGGCAAGACCTTTACGCCACCCTAAGACTGTGTGTTTGTGTCGAAGGTATTAACAGTTAAAATAAAGAGATTCTGGATGGAAGGTCTGGTCAAGATATAACAGGCCCTGTGGATTTCTGGTTTTAAAATGCTGAAGTACTGCTTCTGAACTCCTTTGGGCCCAAGCTCACAGCTGTGTGGAAAAGCTGCTTGCTCTGCTGATTCATGCTGACCTATCCAAATTCTTAGAGGAGACGGTCAGGCATGCAAGGCACCTCCCTCCGGCTGCAGAACCTTAAGGAGCCTTGCATAACCAGCCCCTGCAGCACCCACATTAAGGATTAGAATCTAGTGATTTGTTTAGTTTTCTGGTGTAGGAGCCAAGATTTAGCTCAGTGCTCCTTTTATGACATTGCACCTCCACTAAGGACAGTGCAATTCTCAAGCAACAGTGCAATGCTTCCTCGGACCCCAGTTTCCCCTGCAACTTCTTCTGCCACTGGGGTGCTCTGCAGGAGAGGAGGGGCCTACAGAAAGATCCTCCCCACCAAGCACGGACTCTACCTGACTGGTTGTTCCTCATGCGGATGGCTTTGGACTTGGCCAGTTCCAAAGCAGTGACCCATCGCTGCCGCTCCACTTCTGAGTGAGCCTTCAGGTGGTATGTCCTTCCCCCATTGGAAAGCACAATGTTACAAGAGTCCTCCGTGTCGATGTGAGCCGTTGACAAGTTGATGGTTCCCCGACAGGTGTGAGCCATTTCAGCTTGAGTCCTGCAAAAAGGAACAAGGGAAGAAGCATAAGCAAACGCCTTGGGTTTCACCTTCTGATCAAGGCTAGCAAGGGGGGTGGGGGACCTCCCCAGCCAGGACTTCCCTAGGCACTGAAAGCAGGATTCCCGCATGACTGCATCAAGTAAAACTTCCTTCAGGAAGCAGGTCCAGGAAACTTTGAACTGTGCCAGGAAACACCGAACACCAGAGCTTTCCAAACTGTGTGTCGCGACACATTAGTAAGTCAGCTGCAGTCTGTAAGTGTGTTGAATGAATGCTCTCTCGGGGCTGCAAAGGGATTAGTTTAACCTCTGGTTTGCTAGTAAAACTGAATTACTGTGTCACAAAATGATGCATGTCTACAAAGTGTGTCACTAATACGAAAAGTTTGGAAAGCTCTCCTGTACGCAGTGCCTTCACTGTGGAATCCTGGAGCTACTAGTACTGTACATCTCTGGGTAATTTGCCATAGGTCAGCAAGGTTTCCTGATGCCTCGTTTGTTTTGTATATATACTGAAACCAAAACTGGTAACACAGAAATCAAAACCTAGATTTCAGTACAGTGTTACCTCGGTTTACGAACAGTCCTGTTTACAAACTCCACAAAACCGGAAGTGTTCCGGTTTGCAAACTTTACCGCAGTCTACGAATGGAAGCCAAATGGTGGAAGGGCACCGGCGGCGGGAGGCCTCATTAGGGAAAGTGAGCCTCGGTTTAAGAATGGATTTGGTTTAAGAATGGACTAAGGAACGGATTATGTTCATAAACCGAGGTACCACTGTATAAACTTAACTCAAAGCAAGCGGCACCTTAAAATGAGCCTTCACCAATCTAGTGCCTTCCAGATGTTCTGGACGACAACCCCCATCAGCCCCAGGCAGCTATGCACTACAGAGTTGTAGTCCAAACATCTGGAGCACACCATGTTGGTGAAGGCTGCTGTGCATCTGCTAGGGAGTCACCTGTGTGTGACAAATTGGATGAAACCGAGTGTTTTAGCCTTGACAGACGAAACTACAGTAGTGGGTGTGCCTTAAGTAATGCCAACTGACAATGTTATATATCAAAAGAGACACATTCTCCTTCAAGCAAGCAAGAAGTCTAAGCTCCTTGTGAAAATGTTTCAATTGTCCTGCGTACCTGTTGTCCTGTTGCGAAGCACATATTTGCCAATAAGTTGTCAAAGAACAAACAGAATTATCCGGAAACTCAGCTCTGTCTGCTACAAGCCCATTCAAAGAGTAGCAGCCTGTTTACTTTGCTGTGGGGTCGCTAAGCCTCAAAAATAGCTGGAAGGTTTGACAGCAGGAAGACTATAATTTGCCAGCAGTAGTCATACTTAAGGCAGCAGAAACAAAAACAAAAAACCACAGGGTTGAGTTTTGGAAATCCCTGGGCGTGTGAAAACGGTGAGACTGTGAGGAAAATGGTCTTTTTCTCCGCATAAACTAGCATTGCTGCATATTATTCTAATCCTGCTGTATGGAGAGTCCAAAGTGTTCTGGGTACTGCACAGATATTAAAAACAAGTCAGCCCCTGCCACAGTTTCAAAATCTAATTATTAGATTTATACCTAAGAACATAAGTGCAGCCTTGCTGGGTCAGGACAAAGGCCCACCTAGTCCAGCATCCTGTTCTCACAGTCCTCATCCAGATGCCCGTGGGAAGTCTGCAAGTGTAACAACACTCTCCCCCTACCCCACCCCACCCCACCCCAATTCCCAGCAGCTGGGATTTGGACCTCCAACAGCAGAGATAGAACACAGTCATTCTGGCAAGTAACTACTGAGAGCTTTAAACTCCATTAATCCTTTTTAAACCCATCAAAGTTGGTGGCTGTCATTACTTCCTGTCAGGTGGTGAGGTGGTTGCTAACGAGTAACCAGGCAGGACTCCGACCTGTCTTTAACAGGTTTTTATTTGTGCAAACTATTTACAGTGCAGAACCAGAAAGTTCATGTCTGTCTCAGTCACTTGCAGATTCCGGGAGTGGCCTCTTCTGGTCCCCCTCCCCCAGCATAATAACTTAGACACCCCAAATCTCCGCCTCCCTTCCTTAGGTTTCACCCCTGTGCGCAAACTGGGCGACGGAAACGGCGTGCCTGTTTCCTGCCTGGCTGGGCTAGGTGAGGCGCTTGGGCTCTCAGTAGCATCTTCGAGCCCTCTCCTCGCTCGGCTTTCCCCTTCCCCCTCTGCTCCACTGGAGGTATGGCTTTCCCCACTGTTGGACAAGGAGCTGCTCCTCAGAAGCATGGGAGGCTCTCTGTATTCCTCTGCCTCCCACCCGTTCTGATGGCAGTCCCCTGACACTTCCTGTGGAAGCAAATTCCATAGTTCCCTAACCTTTCCTCATAGGGGAGCTGTGCCACCCCCTTGAACATTTTGGTTGCCCTTTTCTGAGTACACTCTGAAAAAGATATTAAGAAGGAAGACAAAAACAAGCCTATTTCCTATGTCTGGGTAGCTTCCAGATTGTCACTATTTTACAGGGATGATTCAACTGTATTCTGGCGCACTTGGAACATTTATGCAACCCGCTTCTATCTCACTCTGTACTGTCTACCCTGACTGGCAGCGACTCTCCAGGGTTTCAAGACAGCACATTCCCAGCCCTGCATGGAGATGCCATTGGGAACTGAATTTGGGACTTTCTGAATGGAAGTTGCTCTACCAACTCAGCTAAGCAGAGCCTAAGCCGTGCCGTGCGCAATTTCCTGCCTCTGTCGGGCTGCTTAAGACCTTTCTGGTTGTTTTCACTAAAGGCATCACGGTTTTGCTGCAACCGAAGCAAATGCAAAATTATCAGAAATGAAGATGTAAAATCCCAACAGCTAAGAAGCTGCTAAATTTAAGTGCAGGTTGCACAGTCCCAGGTGCCCACCCAGATGGTTAAGCGAATCCAACCCACCCACCAGCTTCCGTTTGGCATCTGAAGCCATATTCATGGAAACCATATGCAAATGTAAACCTGCAAGGAAGATATGCAGAAAACTGCAATTATTTCATAATACGGCTGCTACAGTCATACCTTGGATCTCAAATGCCTTGGCTCCCGAACAAATCGGTTCCCAAACGATCAAAACCCAGTGATTGTTTTCAAACAGTTTTTGGAAGCCAAATGTCCGGCGCAGCTTCTGATTGACTACAGGAGTGGCCTTGGTTTTCGAACTGTTCCGGGAGTCAAACAGACTCCCGGAACACATTCTGTTCTAGAACCAAGGTACGACTGTACTGGGATCAGCTGCTTTGAGCAGTTCAAAGTTCTGGTCCTGACTTACAAACTCTTAGTGTGTTGGGGCCAAAGTACCCATCTCCTTATGTGCCTCTGCTATCCTTTGAGATCCTCAAAGGTCTTTCTCTGGGTTTCCCTGTCCTCCCAGGTGTGGTGCAGGTGCTACTGGAAATAAGGCCTTCCCAACTAGTGGCACCCCAGTTCCAAAATGCTCTCCCCAAGAAGCTCACCTGCTCCAATGCATTTTCCAGCATCAAGCAAAACCTGCTTTATTTTACCAGACTTTTAAATGTTTTAGCACGCTGGCCGGTTTAATCTCAATTAAACAGCAACTTGCAGGGTTTTTTTAGCTTATTTTAATGGATTAGCTGTTTTAAGAAGTTTCTAACGTTTTATTTTAAGTTACGCAGATAACTTGCGTTTCAAAGGGAGGTAACTTGGAACAAACAGAATGAGCACAGCTCACAATGCTGCCAACGTGGATCGCAGTGCTCAGCAAGCTGCACGTGTCTTGCTCAAGACTTTGCTTGGAAATCAGTCATTCGTGAATTACTTCCAGACACATGCACATTCCCAGAGGATAACTTCAACAAATCAAAACAGCTAGACTGCATTCCAGAGTATGTTGACCAGCTCCTTTACTCTCAAAAAGGGATTATTTTTTAAAGGGAGATTTGTTTTTTTAATGATCACTTTTAAAGATAACATGGAAATCTATTTTCCCTACTTGCACGCAGACACTCCCAGAGTGCTCTCAGCAGACACTTCCCCATCTACTGCTATGCACAGAGCTGTAAAGGTGCCCTTCAGCAGTGAATAGCCCAGTATCTTGACAGATTTTCCTACTCAGTGTTAGCATCTCAACAACTGAATAACAAAAATACATGGGCAAGTTTCCAGTCTCAAATATGAGATAATCCTTAAGAAGCATGCACGGAGGGAGTAGGGGAGAGACAGTCCTGGATTACTATGTAGGCACACACACACACACACACACACACACACACACACAAAGATAATGCTAGAACTGAACATCAACCTTCGGTCATTTTTGCTGGTATTAACAAACAGAAGGATATTAGCAAGAGGGCATCTAAATAAGGAATTGAGAAAAGAATGCTTCTCCGAAATACACATGGAACACTGTTTTAAACACCTAATGCTTATCACTTGGTTAAGTAAAAATTGTGTGAAGAACTCCATACGTTGTTAACTGCCACCTCAGATATAAGCTGAAACCTTATAGGAGCATGTTTGGTTGAAAAGATTAATTAAGGTCACTTCCCAACCCTGTCTGAGCAGGCATTTCAATTTTATTTTGCAGAGAAGTTATACCTTACTGATTTTTTGTTTTGGCTTCTTATTTTTGGAAACATGTTTGTTGCACAAGAGCACCAAATCCATGTTCTGTAACCTGAATTTGCTGGACTACAGTTTAATCCCACCTGCAAAATGGAATTGGTCTGGAAGTGTGCACTGCTAGGATAATGGAAGCCTATTAGGATGGAGAAAACCAGTGGGACACTTATCTCTTGAGCATAGAAGCACATGCTACAGTACATCAAAGAGGACACAAAGTCAAAAGAAGTAGAAAAATTAAAAGGGACAGAATTGTCCACTGAATCACTGTGAGTGGTAGCACACGATTCCAAGACTCATTTAGTCCTGAGGACATAGTGTCTCCAAAAGGTTCAGGGTGATCTTGACACCAATAATGAAATCAGTAAGCATTGTTTGAAACTGGGATAGAAAAACTAGGAGCCAAATGGCTTCTGGGACTCCCATTCGCATCCAGAGGTACCACTGTACAGTGGTACCTCGGGTTACATACGCTTCAGGTTACATACGCTTCAGGTTACAGACTCCGCTAACCCAGAAATAGTGCTTCAGGTTAAGAACTTTGCTTCAGGATGAGAACAGAAATTGTGCTCCAGCGGCACAGCAGCAGCAGGAAGCCCCATTAGCTAAAGTGGTGCTTCAGGTTAAGAACAGTTTCAGGTTAAGTACGGACCTCCGGAACGAATTAAGTACTTAACCCGAGGTACCACTGTACTTCAATTTTCAAAACACTCTCACTCTTTATTGTTAAACTCCTTAACATATTGTCTGTCCTTAGCATATACTTCGAGGCTTCAAAGCACATACATTTCAGTAATCCTTGAGCGTCAGCCAGGTGCAAAAATGGCACCCAGACTTTTTGAGGTGCTCGCAAATGGAGAATCTTTAGGCACAAAATACACCTGGCGCGCTGCTAATTTCAAACCTTGTCAAGAAGGCATCCCAAATAGTAAGTGTTGTATGAAATGGGTGGCTGCAACCACTTACACATATCTTCTGGTCACAACAGTGAGGTATAATTACCAGATACCCTTAATGACTTGTCTGTCTAGTCACCAATGCTTGCTTGTTGCATTTGGGCCAGGGCAATGGGGCTTCCCCCCCAATATTCACCTCATTTTTAAACGAGAATACCTTTTTGATGTTTACACCAATGTATGATACATGCTGTATTTTGCTGATTCTCAAGTATGGGGAAGTGATCTCATCTGTTTCCGATGTCTACGAAGCTGTTCTGAAGCCAATATAGTTGATTCATTAAAGGATGTAAAAAGGATTTGCAACTCCACCCTACAAGGAAGCTGGCTTTATGCCATGTGTGTGTTTTAAGGGTCAAATTTTATTTGGGTTTTTTAATTTCCTAGAGACCAGTGTCATGTACTAGCAGATGAGTGAGTTTTAACATTCTGCCGAAAAATCCAGCACAACTGCTGCAGTAGCGGAAACTTATTGAGCAACAGATTGCAGAATCTATTGTGCAACAACATTTCCCTGGTACAAAACAGTTTAAGAGCAGAACATGTATATTGCTAACCGTGTTAGAAACTCTGATATATAAGCTAGCTAGGCACTAAATGGCTACTTAAACCAAGGTTACAGTTGCTAAAGCAGAATGCCTTGTTGCCATTTTGTGGTAGGATGGCTCCAAAGTCTTATTTTTCAAATGATGGACTGACTGTGACTGATTCTCAGTTAAACATGTGCCTAGTATAGATTACTTAAGAACTTTGAGAACTTAAAGAATTAAAGACACTTGGTCCAGGGACAGTCCACATATATACTGTACTGACCTACTCACACCTCTATTTTTTAATGATGACTGCTCCCGCTCAGGCTGCACAGAAAAAGCATTTTGTTTCTTGAAATTCATTCCAATTGTGCGAATAAAATACAACTGACAGAATTCTACAGGATGTGGTATTAGTGTGCGCAAACAGCCAAGATCTGCAGGCACGCACCTCCAGATGGTGGAGATGTCAGCAGCCATCCTGGCGCCCAGGCATCTTCACTTGGCTGCAAGTGGTCGACAGACACGTGCAAAATGCGCCTGGCACCTGGCTAATTTCTAACACTGATCCCTTGAAGGCTGCTTGAAACCCAGCCTAGAGTTGATGCAGGTGGATGTCACCCCACACTGCTATTCCCCCTAAAGAAGCCTTCACCAATTTAGAACCCTCCAGCAGTGTTAGAAACTGAGATATGAAAGCTAGGTGCTAAATGGCACCATACATCTAGGTTATAACCACAGCAATGGAAAGTCTAGGCATGCTTTTTTATAACAAGAATACAAAGCTGAAAACGAAGGAACTGCAGCTTAAATATTATGTTCATTTTTCCCATAGTCTAGTCCAGGCACGTCCAACAGGTAGATCGTGATCTACTGGTAGATCAATGGACGTCTGTGGTAGATCACTGGCTCTCCACACAGAAGCTCAAAAACTTTGACTCCCCCCCAAAAAAGCTCAACAACTTTGAGCTGAAAGCTGAACCCCTAAAACACGGGGCTTTCCTCCCCCTAAAAAAACTCAACAACTTTGAGCTGAACCCCCCCAAAATGGGGGTAGATCACTGCCAGATTTTAATTCAGAAAGTAGATCACAGTCTCTTGGGAGTTGGTCACCCCTGGTCTAGTCCTTCCCCTGCCCACCCCCTTAATATTCTTAAGAAGGTCTCTTCACCAGTCTTCAGAGAGTAGATATAAGTGGGGAGGCAGAAAAAGGTCCTCCTTTCCTTCCACTCTGCAGTTTTCATCTGAAATCTTAGGCATAGTACTGCACCCAGAACTCAGAAACTGCTCATGCTAATGAAATTCCCTATCGTAAAATGCACCTAGAACAATGGGAGTTTGCGAACACTGCCCTCCAGATGTTTTGGACTACAACTCCCATCAGCCCACAGCCAGCAAAACATCTCAGGACTTCTAGAAATCTCAAGTCTTACAGAAGAGAGTAGATTTTGTGATTCTGTTACTGTCCTAATAATGCAGTTTCTGAAGACACTCGGCAAGCATCTGACCCACCATATACCATCCTTGGAAGCTGCACTACATATAAGTCATCCCTCTTCCATTGGTCCTAGGCAAATCAGAAACTTCCGGTGTGGCCTCATTCTCTCAGTCCCTCTCTTGCATGCAACCCAAAGTGGCCTTGAGCCCAAGCGCTGCCTCTCTGAGACTCCCACGCACCCAAGGCAGAGTGCTTTGCTGTGTTTCTGATCAAGCCGCATCACATGATGCCTCAAGGACTCCAAGCAATGCTGCATCATGGAACGCATCTTTTCGTCTCCAGAGCCACAGAGTAGGATGATTAATAGCCTTGGAGGAGAAGCCAGGTGCTCAGATACACTTACATCAACAGGCGATGCATGTCCTAGTTTCCCTCTCTCCAACTGAAATGAAAAATGCAGGCACAACCTCTGAAAACAAATTGTGCCGTGTGGCTACTCAAACAAGTTTTGAGCACCAGACTGCCTATGTATCAGAACATAACACTGTAAGAACGGCCCTCCTGGATCAGGCCAATGGTTCATCTAGTCCAACATCCTGTTTTTACAGTGGCCGCCCAGATACGTGTGGGAAACCCACAAGCAGGGTCTGAGCACAACAGCACTCTCCCCGCTTGTGATTCCCAACAACTGGTATTCAGAGGCATACTGCCTCCAACAGTGGAGATATAACAGAAAGCTTAGCTGATATCACAACATCCTCACTACCAGTGCTAGAAACTCAGATTTATAAGATAGACACGAAATGGCTCCTTAAACCAAGGTTACGGTTGCCAAAACGGAATGCCTAGTTGCCATTTGGGGGCAAGACGACTCTAAGTCTTATTTTTTTAAGGATGGGCCAACTGTGATCAATTCTCAGTTAAACACCTGGCTAGTTCAGATGACAACCTTGAGCTAGGTTAGGAGCTTTGAGAACTTGAAGAAGAAAAGTCACTTGATCCAGGGACAGTCCATATATATTGGCCTATTCCAACCTCTTTTTCTTAATGCACCTGCTCAGGCCACACAGAAAAAGCAAATTGGTTCAACAAATTCATTGTGATTGTACAGATAAAATACAACTGATAGAATACTATAGGATAGGATATTAATGTGTGGAAACAATCCAGATCCAATGATCCCCATATGGTGATGTCAGGTGCCATCCTGGCACCCAAGCATCTTCACTTGGTCACAAGTGGTCGAAAGCTAGGTGCAAAATGCGCCTGGCTGATTTCGAACACTGCTCACTAAACTCCTACCACAAGAACCAAGGAGCACAAAAGGAGATTTATATACAAGACAGCAATGTGGGTTTTGCAGAATGCTTTGAATTGCGTGCTGCTCAAATTGCACCTTCACTGCTGCTCCCTTTGCTGCACTGGGGGGAAATCACAGTGCTGCCTTGGAGTTATGTGTGGACAGTTGCTTTGAGCTTCTCTCCAAACAAACCACAAGTAAGAAGTCAAGGTGTGCCTGGGGGTAAACAAACCACAAGCGCTGATTTGCACATACTGCAACATCCACAGCTGTCGTTTCCTTCCAACTCAGAAAATAGAGTTTGTCAGGATTTGAGCAGCATGCAGGTAGGTAGCATGCTGCTTATTCACAGTCAGCCACAGTTTTCCTAGTATATGGTTTACCATTATATGTGAACAGAGCTATTCAAATACAACTTGGTTCTTTGCTTGATAAAAATATTATTGTTATTGTTATTACAATAAGTGGTAGAGTTCAGAAGGTGGCAATACAAGACAAGACAAGCATTATGTAGAATCAAACCAAATAAAAAGAATGCATGAGCTGGTGGCAACTGGTTCAGGCTGGGGGTCACAAAAACAAAGGCCTGCTGTGCTTATTATAAAAAAGGGCAGCCTGAGCTGGCCCACCTACATGCCCAAGTATCTTCGAGGTGGGGTTGAACTATTCCTAACCCTGAAACAATTATTCCCGGAATGCAATTTTGTAAGGCCAGTGCTTTTAAAACAAAGTATACATTACTTCACATGCATTTTAAAGTTGTTGGCATCCATTTGTCTCAAGAGACAATGGAGTGTTCCTCTGGGGGTGACATCAAACCACTGCATTAGCAGCACAGACATGATTTCCTTGCGGCGCAAGCCTGGGCAGTGTGTATGGAGGTCCCTCCTTTTGACCTCACTGATGTGGTCCAAAGGAAAGGAAAGCAATACGTTTGGTACCAGCTTGGCTACAGGAGTTGCCAGAAGGAGGCATATAGGGCGTCACCCAACCGTCTTAAGGATGCCATTCTGGATTTGTGTAGGGTTTGCTCCTTGGTCTTTTCTTCTCCTGAAGATATCCCACAAAGCAGCACCGATTTAAGGTCAGCGTTTTCCTTCTCTGAGAGGGGCTACCTTTCCCTGGTGGACGAGCCACACTGGCCCCTCACTTCCCTGTGCAAAAACAGTCTTCTTTACCATTGGACCTACTCTTGGTCTTGCCAGCTCAATCTGCCAGAACTTGTCTTTGCATGCAAGGGAAGTCCCCAATTCACTGAGGGTTTGAGACCCATCAGCCACCCTCACCTGGTTTAGCCGGCCAGTCGAAGCCAGATGTTGTACTATGACTGTTAAGACAGATGTAATTCCTAAATTCATTGTTTGAATGCTGTTAGTGGAAGAATGCATAAAAAAAAATCAAGTGCACATCATAGCTCAGGGTCATGCAACATGGTGCCCACCCAATATTGCTGGACTTTGACTCCCATCATCCCATCATGCTGATTGGGGCTGATGGGAGCTGGAAGTCCAACGACAACTGGAGGGTGCCACAATGACTACCCATATCCTACACTTTGTAGATTTTACATTCACAGAAGATTCTTGCAGCATAAAGCAGACAGAGGAACATTCTGCACTTTTATTCCTAGTTACTGGATTTATTTCCTGCCAAAACAGCCCAGGGCAGCAAGCAAGATCCACCATTTTTTAACGAAACAAAAACATTCTGAAACCGTTAACACATTCTAAAACCAATTACAGTCATCTAAAGGCAACTGCAGTCAGAAACATTCCAAAGTAAGTTTCAGGTAAAAAACCCACATCTTTCCATCAAGGGATCTGGGGGTCTGTCAGTCACCAAAGGTCTAGAAATGTTTTCCTAGTGAGGAAGATGGGGCACTTTGCTAGGGAGTCATTCCATAATTGGGGAACTACCAGTCTCAATTGCTGAAGACTTCTTTTCCCCACCTGCGAACTGCTTTGACCACAAATGCAGTATATAAAAAAACTGATTGTTATGACGTTCTGCCCTTTTTCCCTGGGTGTCTGATGGGGCTCCAAATTGTCTCTGACAATCCTGCTGGTCTTCACCACCACATGTAGCAATTATATTTTTATAACTTGCTGATCTGGCAACTCAGCTGAGAGGGAAATAGGCATGTATTTATATTTGCACAATCGGCTTCTAGTTGACAATGCTGTAAAAGTAACACAGTGAGTTTTTCATTCTACATTTGTGTTTCCATTCCTCTAGCAGAATTATTAATTTGCATGGGGTTTTGTCTTAAAGAACAAATATTATAGTAATCACACCAACACCTCACCTAAGTTCTGCAAAAGTTACAGCAAGATTAATCAAAAAGCAACAAAGAAGGTTGAAGTTACTTAAAAGGCTTAACTAAATATCCCAGAAAGGCAAATTAAGTTTTTCAATGGTTCTGTGTAAACTCTGGTGCCTCTGCCTCTTCCACAACTTGCAAAATGAGAACAATGCAAAAGAAAAATAAAATAAAATCATACTCAATTTGCTTAAATTGCAAAGTTGCAGTGGGCACTTTATAGCAGAGATGCAAAAAACGCATAACCTTAAACAACAACTTATTCACTATATTCTTCAAGTATTCTTACAAAAGCTCAAGCCACAGTAGGTTGATCTTTATAAGGTGCCATGAGACTCTTCGTTGCTGCAGCAGTCAAACAAGGCTGCTTTTCTTATACATGCTTATGAAAATAAAATGCACACCAAACATCTTGCAGATGAAAAGGTTGCTAACTTGTAGACATACTTACAGCATCATATTAATCTCATCGCTGCTTAAGACACTCTTTCCAAAACACATCGTGTTTAAGACACTTTTCCCATATAAAGCAGAATATCCATAAAACAAATTTGCAGAGTTTACTGGATTTAACAGAGTTTACTGGATTTATTAATTTCTGAGAAAAATACAGCTCATTCCTGTAGTTTTGCCAAAGGCAGATCTAGAGTCTATTGCAGCCTTTTCCAACCTGGTGTCCTCCAGATGTTTTAGCCTACAAATGCTATGAGTCCTACTTGGGAATGGTGAGTGATGTAATCCAAAACATCTGAAAAGCAGCAGATTGATTAAAAGTTTTAACACCACTGGACGTGACTTTACCATTATAGAGTTCACACTGTCCAAGAGCCACTTCAGCATCTACCGCAGAAAGTGTTTCAAGAATACCATAGGCCAATACAGGGATAATCTGAAACAGCTCTATAAATTCACTTCCCTCCTCTCCCTTTTTCAGAGAAATTCCACCAGCACTATATATTGCGCAATCTTGTGCACACCGACCCCTCTCGCTCTCCAGGCTTCAAGGATAATCGCCTAAAGCCTCCAGAGTGCGGCAGGAGCTCCCACTGCGCTCCGGAGGCTTCGGGTTCCTTCGGGTTTCCTTTCCTCCATTTCTCCTGCCGCTTCGCTGAAGGGGCGCTGCGCAGAGAGGGGGAGATTTTTTTTTCTTGTTCTCCCCCTCTAAAACAAGGTGCGTCCTATGGTCGGGTGCGTCCTATAGAGTGAAAAATACGGTACTTTGCTCCACAACATTAAAACTCACCTGTCCCTTGCACTAATGGGTAGAGAACTGAATATAGCCCTACTGTTCCCTTGCAAACCAGGGAGAGAAATCATGGTTTGAAGTGGGTCTGCATTTCCCACCCTACATGAGCTCTTCCATTTATTATCCATTATTATCCAGTATATATTTTGGTAGAGGAACGTAATGAAGAGAAACTATCGAAGCTTCAAATTTTCTTGATGCATTCTTAACCTGTTCTGTGCCCAATATCTGCTGTCATTTGAACCTTCTCTTCATATTGCATTGTTCTATTTCATCAGTCCTTGTTGGACCTAGACATATAAATATACAGGAATATGTATGTAGACTGCTTCACTTCCAAGCAGATGCAGTGAAAGCTGCCTTAACAACAGACCAATAAGCACACTACAGTTTGTTCACACCAAGCACTGGGATGCCCCATTCTGGACCAACTGTAGTTTCCAAAACATTTCAA
Organism: Podarcis filfolensis; assembly: GCF_964270895.1. Taxonomy (NCBI): domain Eukaryota; kingdom Metazoa; phylum Chordata; class Lepidosauria; order Squamata; family Lacertidae; genus Podarcis; species Podarcis filfolensis. Next base: position 23,741,521 of record NC_139620.1, on the reverse strand, counting down.
GGGAAACCCATCTAGTGAGAACATTACGGTAAATCCAGGACACAAGCAGGGGCCCTAGCACCCAGGAGTGCTCCAACAAGACATAATCAATTTCTCCCTCATAGCTCCTTTGTCCTCATAATCTCAGTGAAGACAGGAATTTCCTGTTCATTCAAATGAGTGAAGGTTGCCCTTAAGTATGGCCTTTTATTTATAGCCACTGTATGCCTGAGCTCTACATGTGTGTAGAATGTTATGGTAGGGAAATTCCACCTACCCAGTCACAAAACAAAGTCTTGGTTTCTGGCAATGCAGAAATAAGGACTCAAGTAAGCAAACACCACTCAGCAGGCAACCATAATGCTGTATGGAATACAAAGGTGGGAAACCTCAAGCTCTCTACATCTGGCCCTAGCCATTCTTTGTCCGTGCCCCCACTTCACAGGACACTTCACAAATTTATAAAACATTTTTAGCAGTACAGTGGTACCTCGGGTTAAGTACTTAATTCGTTCCGGAGGTCCGTACTTAACCTGAAACTGTTCTTAACCTGAAGTACCACTTTAGCTAATGGGGCCTCCTGCTGCTGCTGCGCTGCCAGAGCACAATTTCTGTTCTCATCCTGAAGCAAAGTTCTTAACTTGAAGCATTATTTCTGGGTTAGCGGAGTCTGTAACCTGAAGCGTATGTAACCCAAGGTACCACTGTACAAGGTAAAAACAAAATGCAAAATGTAGAAGCTTTTTTTTAAAAAAAAAACTTCTATAAACTCTGAAATAGTAAAGCCATTTAGAAAGTATAAAAATATTTAACATTGTTTCTAAGAACGTGAGAAGAGCCCACTGGATTAGGCCTGTGGCCCATCCAGGCCAGCATCCTGTTCTCACAGCGACATAACCAAATGTCTATGAGAAACCCTCAGAGCACAAGAGCATTTCCCCACCCCATCCCACCCTGTTTCGGTTTTCAGCAACTGATATTCAGAACCATTACTGCCTCCAGCCATTGTACATTCTACAGAAGTACAACTAAAATCCCATATTTGACTAGGTCACACCTCGAGGATAGCCTTTGATAACACCTCCTTCTTGCCTGGATGGTGAAAGGAGGAATATGTGCATACGAGTGTGTATGCTTAAGGAGTGTGTGGCTGGAAAAAAGTCTACTGTACAAAGGTGTCACATCCATTGCCAAACCCACTTCAACTCCCGACTCTGTCCATTATTTGCATGTGGCCCCTGGAATGTTCCCCATGAGGGAATGTGGACCTCCGGCTGAAAAAGCTGCTCTTCACCCAAAACAGAATACAGACACACATTCTTGAAATTCAGTCCGCTTGTGTTTAATTTCTATGCTTAAGCTAACAAGAGAGTCCACTGTTTTGGTAACACTTAACAAGGTTGTTTTCCAGAACTGACAACTTAATTCCACCTACTCAATACACTGCTCAAAAGGACTAATTTCAATGAATATGAAGTTAATGGAGTAGGATGGTAGCTCTGACGTGAATATATATGCATGGCAGCTTCATGAAACTTCCAAGTCTAGGTCCTTCAGTAATTCTTTGTCCAAATCATGGATCATAAAATGGTCAGGTTGGAAGAGACACCAAGGGATGCAGCAATGCAGGAATCACAGCTAAAGAATCTCCAACAGACGGCCATCCAACCTCTGTTTACTTTTGTTTCACTTCTTCAAAAAGAATACAAAAGCAAAAGTAACAAAACAAAACAAAATTTCCTCTTATACCGAGAAAAAGAAAGAAATGAAATTGTTGGTACTGGGTACCAATGCAGCACTACCTCAATTTTCCCTCAAGCACTGAACTAGGTCGAAAAAGAGTCGAAAAAGATATTTGGTCAAATATTGCCAGTGCCCTAACATACATACGCTTATAAGCAATTGTTGTTCTAAGTTAGCTATTACTGTTAAAATGAAATTTATTTTTCTTTAAATTACAATGAATTGTTGTAGTGTTCTTGGACAGGATTTCTATAAATATGAATGATTCACTCAGCTGTTGTTCTTTGGCTTCTATCCGAGAATACCAGGATCAGTCAGCCTACAGTTACAATTTTTTAAAAAAGGAAATAGTTGGATAGCTCAGTTGGTTAGAGCATGGTGCTGATAATGCCAAGGTCACAGGTTCAATCCCCGTAAGGAACAGCTGCATATTCCTGCATTGCTGAGTGTTGGACTAGATGATCCTCAGGGTCCCTTCCAACTCTATGATTCTAGGATTACAAAAGCAAAGCAACATGAAGTCTTGTTTAAAAAGAAACACAGTTCAGTGGTGGATCATCTGTTTTGCATGCATAAGGTCTCAGGTTCAATTTCCAGGTAGGGCTGGAAGAAACTTGTATCTGAAACAAAGAGCTGCTGCCCATCAGTGCAGAAAATATTGAGTAAGATGGACCAATACTCTGACTCAACAAAAAACAGCTTCCTGCATTCCTAAGTCAGGCGTGAGAACCTATGATCCATCCAGAGATGTTGCTGGACTGCAAGAACTACTCATTTTTAATGCATTTACTTTACTCACATTTACAGGCAAAACCTTCTTTAAAACATGCTCAGCATTTTACTCCCTGCTTCACATGTTATACCCCTGAGCTGAGGTGTATTATGTTGGGAAGATTAATAATAATGAACACAGAGGGACCAGAAAACTCTGAACATATGGAAGAATGGGACGGAAGAAGGTCAAATGTGTTTCTAAGATAGGTACTCCCATGAATGAGTTCACCATTTACCCCCATTGAAGTTATGTAACATAGAAACATCTTGCAAAGTTTCCCAGTGGATAATTACAGTTGCTATGGCAACATGTTTTTATATGAATTTTAGTACGGAACTGGTAAGAACCACAGCAATACAATCCTTGCCTTAAGAGACAGAAAGGGAATAAGAGGCACCTAAAATTGTCCACAGTCTTGTGGGCACCTTGAAGACTAACCTATTTATAATGGCGGAAACCAGCAGTAGTCAACCTGAAGCCCTCTTTTTTCATAAGTTGCATGAAGAGCTCACTTGAGATGCAGGTAAATAAATGTATACCTTGGGGATGGCATGGTAAAAAGCAAGGTCAGGGGGAAATGAAATGCAGAAAAGTAGAGATGGTTTTTGTTTAATTACATAACACTGGTAACTCACAGAACAGTTTTCTGATACAGACACCCTAGCATTAGTTAGCCAATTAATACACATAACTGTGTCCATTCAATTCACAATGCAATGTAACCCTTGGCGTTTTTTAATGCACGAGTTTCCAGTTTCCCTTTGAAGTTCAGTCTCTAAAAACACCATGCTAACTGAACCATAACCACCATTCATTCTGGTCAAAAGAGGACAGAACTCATGCGTGTAATAAATATTCTGGTGTACAGTAGGAGATCATGAACTGCAGCTCTTGGAAGAAGGCCACTTCCTGATGCAAGCCTCCCCAGTAAACAATTGCTTACGCTGCCTTTTAGAACATCAGTGACAGGCCTTGCAACGTAAAGACAATGGACACAACCAGTCACAACATCCCCATACGTGGCTGCTGCAACCACATCTGATCTAGGGCGAGACTCCCACTCTCATCAGTCCCTGCCAGCGTGACCAATGGTCACAGATTATGGGAGTTGTAGCCCAACATCTAGAGTGCAACACATTTACTCCTAATTTAAAGAAATAAAGGCTAGACAGGAGCTCAAGCAAAGCTGCAGGTTTCAAATGAAAGATTGCTTTGCAAGGGCACAGCATTAGAAATTACACTACAAGGCACTGAAGTTAAAATATCTCTCTGATTGTTAGTCTACAAACAAAGCCCCTTTGTAGTTTCTCAATCCAGCTGGCAGGCAAGTGCTGGTCACATGAAACCAAAATGAGGAGGTTTCCAGGACTACATTTCAGGCAGAGTGGCTGGCTTTGTAGTCAGCGGCTACTGCTAAACACTGACCTGGTCCACGTGTCATGTTAAACAATTGATAAAGTTTACCTATGGTATAAACACAAATGAGAAGCATGCTCAAAAGTCCCCCACTTTGCACCTCCCCTACGCCAGGTGAGGTCACCATGCACCAGGAGCAACAAAACATAAAACCATAGCTCATCATGTTGTCTAAACCCAGGCTCTAAGTTCTGCTCTGAGCCCCATCCAAGTTTCTGTCATTGGCTTATAAAATTCTAATGCCTTGGGGTCCCAAGGTACATGACAGAGTGCATCAGCCTCACCACTTAGGACAAGTATAGCCAACATGGTGCCTGTTAAACGTTGGACTACAATTCCCATCATCCCTGATAATGGGCCATGCTTGCTGGGGTTGATGGGAGTTACAGTCCCAGAACATATGGAGGGTACAACAGTGGCTACTTCTAATGTAGATCATGGGAGGAGGTTCTTCTTAGGGCCTTTCTAAGTGGAAATCCTTAAGGAAAATGTCCCGGGTTGAGAGCCTTCTTGGTTGTGGGACCCTCTTTATGGACCTCCATGCCTCTGGAGGGCCAGTTACTTGGGTGGTTAAGGGAACCTTCAATTTGTAGAATAGTCTGTACGAAATGCTTCATCGTGCTGCTGTATTAAGGTCAGTGATGTTTGTTTTGTTTTTAAATGTTCTTCCATTGTGTATTTTATATTATTTGTGAACCACTTCAAGATTTTCTAAATTAAGAGCGGCACATAAATGGGCTTAATAAACATATATACAGTCATACCTCATGTTACGTTCACTTCATGTTATGTTCTTTCAGGTTACGTCCCGCGGCAACCCAGAAGTACTGGAAAGGGTTACTTCCGGGTTTTGCCAGTCTCGCATGCGCAGAATGACATCACGCACATGTGCAGAAGCAGCAAATTGCAACCCGTGCATGCGTAGATGCACCGCTGCAGGTTGCACTCTTTTCATGTTGCGAACAGGCCTATGGAACGGATCCCGTTCGTAACCAGAGGTACCACTGTAAACAGATGTTAATGGCTACTTCGGTTTCCAGGTTCCAAGAACACTACTCCCCATGTACCTCAGGCATGGCCACTGTTGCTAACCCTACAGGAGAGACATGAAAATAGTAACTCTGGTGTCTTTATGGGGCTTCTTGGCTTCACCTCCAAATGTTGGCGCCCTGGAAGGGGGATATCCATCACTCCAGTCACCTCCAACGATTCCAGGGCATGTTTTCTGGGGAGAACACAGGGAAGACTCTCCTTACAGCACATATTCCTCCATGGTGGTTCTTCAATTCTCCCTTTTCTTTATTGTTATTTTTCTAAAGCACTGCAAAATTCAGCAGTCAGGTTGCTCACCAGAGCACAATGGTCTGAGCACATAACACCAATCCCTGCCTGACTGCACTGGGACCAATCTGAAGTGCTGGTTTTCACCTATAAAACCTTATACCTCAAAGACCACCTCTCCCCATATGACCTTGCAATCATCATATGAGGCACTCCTAGGGTTGGCAACAGGAGTATGGGCCTTTTCAGTGGTGGCTCTCGGTTGGTGGAATGCTCTCCCCAAGGGATGCTTGCCTGATGGCACTAGAAGAAGAAGAAGAGTTTGGATTTGATATCCCGCCTTTCACTCCCCTTCAGGAGTCTCAAAGCGGCTCACATTCTCCTTTCCCTTCCTCCCCCACAACAAACACTCTGTGAGGTGAGTGGGGCTGAGAGACTTCAGAGAAGTGTGACTGGCCCAAGGTCACCCAGCAGCTGCATGTGGAGGAGCGGATACACGAACCCGGTTCCCCAGATTACGAGACTACCGCTCTTAACCACTACACCACACTGGCACTACAACTACATAGCTTTAGGTGCCAGGCAAAAAACATTTCTTTTTTGGCAAGCCTTCAGTTCTTAATTAGCTGTGGCCTCCTTGAGCAGGTGGCAAGTTTTACTCCTGCCTTTAAAAAGAAGGTTGTCTTTTAGATTTTTCTTTTCTTTTTCTTTTATGCCAGTTTTAATGTGTGTGTTGCTTTGTTTATATATTGTAAGTCATTTTGAGTTACCTTGGTTAAAAAATGACCAATAAATTTAAATAATAATAATAATAATGAAACACTCATGCTCACAGCCTACCCCAGGCTTATGTTTCTCATTTGTGGTTGTACCAACTTGGATTTGCCTGCTCTCTTGCTGCCATGTCACAGATTTTGCCCGATTAATAATGCACACTTCTACCAAGGTCTTGTTTCAATTTTCTGTAGCGTATCAAGCACATATTGCAATGCTGCCAGGGTGCATGTACTTGCTTGTCAACATTTGGCAAGTTGTCCGCTATAAATACTATCGCAGCACATTCTTGAATTTTTGCAAAGGCAAATATAGCTGCACTTGAGGACATTAGCTACGCGGGGCCAGGCACAGCTGGGGGATTCCTTCAAGGACTGCAGTTGGCACGAAGGACGTTTCTTAAGATGAATTATGCAAAACAGTTCCAGACAAAGTCAACGTGCTGCTTATTGGGGTTCTCATTTCAGATGGCTATCTGAGCTCTAAATCATGCTGCTAAGTTCACTGACATTGTGCTTGTGTGAGATGCTGTTCTGTAAGCAACCCTACTAATCGAAGACCCACCCAAATAGAAAGCATTATGAAACTTTCCGTGGAATATGATTGGTTAATAGGCTACGGGTGAGCTAGAGGAGTAGCAGTACTCTCCTTGAGTGAGAATAAAAAGGCTAGTTAGACTCTCTTTTTTCTGTTCACCTGATACACTGATGACACGACAGGAATCAAGAATACAAGAGTCCCACCTGCATTTGGCCAGTGGGAAAGACTTCTGAAAATCTCCATCAGTTGCAGAGATATTGACTTCACTGTGAAATATTTCAGCTGATCTATTGGGTTAAATAAACTGTGTCTGCACTCTTTTGCATTTCCTTGTTAACAAGGTGCTCTACCTCCCACACACCAAATCTGCTGTAAATCATGGTGACTAACCTGTTGCTGAACTTCAACACCCAACACTCCTAGCCCTTGGCCATGTTTGCTGGGCCTGATGGGAGCTGAAGTCCAACGCCACCTGGGAGCCACAGGTTTGCCACCCCTGCTGCCCAAAGAAGGGTGCTTGTCCCAAAGCATTATTGAATTAAGGTTTTCAGCAAGAACAATAGAAAGCCACACAGGAAAGAGGAACACACAGCTGCAATTCAGCAGTGTTGACTGCTGCTTAGAAATGGCAGCTCTCAATATTGCCAAGTGTGACGTAGTGGTTAGAATGTCGCACTAGCAACTGGGAGACCAGAACTGAACTCCCCACAGAGGCATAAAGCCACCTGGGTGATCCTGGGCCACTCATTGTCTCTCGGCCTAATCTACCTCACAAGGTTGTTGTGAAAATAAAATGGAGAGTGAGAAGCACATATCGATTTTGAGCTGTTTGGAGGCAAGGTGTAAATGTAAAGATGAGTATAAGAACAAATTGCTCTGGGCTTCCTGCATTTTTCTTACTTTCCTAGCTGCAAAGTTCTGCCTATTCAGAAAAGGGAAACCAACATGATCAAGGAGCTGGAAAAACTCCTATATGAGGAAAGATTGCGGCATTTTTATTTATAGAAAGAACGAACAAGAAGCTGCAAAACAGAAGTGTATACAATTATCCACAGAGAAAGTGGGTAGAGAAAGGTATTGCTCTCTGCCTCATAGCACTAGAAAGGGTGGATATCCAATGAGGTTGAACATTGGAAGATTCAAGGGAGGCAAAAGGAAGTCCTTCTTCCTGCAGCACTTAGTTTAACCATGGAATCAGCTTCCACAATAAATAGTGACAGCCGCCAGTTTGGGCAGCTTTAAAAGAGGAATACAGAATACTTGGAGGATACAGCCAACTATGGCTACTAGCCACAACAGGCATACTGTGCCTCCACAGTCAGAGGCAGTTTGTTTCTGAATGCCAGCTGCTGGAAAAGCTAAGGATGTGGGGAGAGTGTGGCTGCTGCTCCCAGGTCCTGCTTGTGGGTTTCCCACAGATGTCAGGCTAGCCACTGTGAGAACAGGATGTTGGACTAGATGGGCCACTGGCTTGATTCAACACAGCTCTTCTTATGTTATTATGACATTCTCAAGTCTTTGAAAACAAACCTGTTTACATTTGCTACTCAGCTCAGGGATAGGTCATTCTCAAACCAGTATGCAGTCTCAATAGTTAATGCTGGCAATTTGATTAGCAGCAAAGCAGTGTTCTCTCACCTAGTGTGTGTGTTAAATGGGAAAATAGCTTGGGGCTCCGTTCTGTAAAAGAGGTTTTTGATTTCCAATGCATCTGAAGTGTTGACCAGGAACACTTTCTCTATAAAACATATTAAAGCCCTGCAGGACACAATATGTATGAAAGCTTGCGCTGTGTTCTAGGAATCCTGCCTGGAGAGCGAGGATTTTCACCTGAAGCATCAATATAAGTTATTAAAGGCTAGATAGAAGTAAATTGGTATATTTCTTTCTGATAAAAACTTTTTATTGCTTTTATCTATCATGTTCCTGGACCTAAACTCTTCAGCTATGAAAGAAACAAGATCATGAATTCACTGAAACAAATAATTCATGCGGAAATTAATTCATGGGAATCCCAAGCTGGAAGAAAGCTATTGCAATTTGGTCCAGCTAGCAGGGCTTCCAGAGGAGAAACTGGTTGACCACTGTAAAAACAAGATACAGGGCTAGATGGGCCTTTGGCCTGATCCAGCAGGGCTCTTCTTGTGTTATTGACACAGGGATGCCCCTTAAGCTGTCAGACAGAAAACATTCCCCAAAATTTTATGCTCTCACAAGTTACACTAGGTGCAAAAGCAATAAAAGAAATACAATCAGTAAAACCACATTCATGTGAGATACCTAGGTAAATAATATAGAAGCACAATCATGCTTAAAAACTGACTTTGTGCATCACATCTCTCCACCTCTAAAATCCTGACAAAAGTTATGCTTCTTCACCTGTTGCATTTGTTTTGGTCCTAAAGTTCATCGATCCCAATGGTTCTATACTCTAAGTAGGACTAATATCAGATACAACCCACAGCCACTCAAGAGTGTAGCTGTTAAGAACCATTTCTACCCCAAAACAGAGGTAAAAGGTAAAAGGGACCCCTGACCATTAGGTCCAGTCGTGACCGACTCTGGGGTTGCAGCGCTCCTCTCGCTTTACTGGCCGAGGGAGCCGGCATACAGCTTCCGGGTCATGTGGCAAGCATGACTAAGCCGCTTCTGGCGAACCAGAGCAGCACACGGAAACACCGTTTACCTTCCTGCCAGAGTGGTACCTATTTATCTACTTGGACTTTGACGTGCTTTCAAACTGCTAGGTTGGCAGAAGCAGGGACCAAGCGACAGGAGCTCACCCTGCCGCGGGGATTCGAGCCGCCAACCTTCTGATCAGCAAGTCCTAGGCTCTGTGGTTTAACCCACAGCGCCACCCGCATCCCCAAAATAGAGGTGCAGGGATGCAAATTCCCCTTGACTTCTCTCTATCACAAACAAAAGCCATTAGTGGTATATGGAAAAAGCAATCAGCCACCTGAAGGCAGGAAGTTATAAAACTGTTCAATGCAGTCATTTTACAAATGCTGCTTATTCCATTCAACAGGCTTAGGGAAGCTTACAACACAGTACTAAAAATATAAGTATCAACAGAATAAGCCACTGCTCCACACCAAGCAAAGCCTGAATAAAAGCAGCTTGAAATGTCTGGTCTATGTTATAAACCTGTCATTTCACAATATAAAGTGGATGGTTTGGTGCGAATCCAGAATCTAAGAGTCTGTGATTGTTGCCAAGTAAAGTGCAACATATTTTTCCACCCACTGATCCAAAAGTGCTAATACATGAAGCAAAGCAATGAGTAAATGAGTAAGTTGACTTGAGCAGCGAGTCACCTGACAACGTTAGCCAACCTTACCTGTGCCTGTTATCCAGACCTGTGCCTGTTATCCAGACAACCCAAAGACCGCAGACAATTTTATTGATTCTGTTCGGTTTTAACATTTGTTGCGGATGCCACAAGAGCACTACATGAACTGAAAGGCAGGATATAAATATTTAAGCAATAATTTGTTATTTATTTCCTTTCAGACTTTGCCTATACAATACTCATTTGGCTATTTCACAAAAGTAAACTAGAAGCATTCTTCATTCAAGATGTTTTTGGAGAACCACTGCCAACATGCATCTGGGAAGACAATTTTCCTGTTGTATAAGAAGCCTTGCGTTCCCAGCAGCCGTCACTGGTGCAACAGGAAACAAACTTGTATTTAAATACTTATATCTGACAAAAGAGTGCCTATTCTTCTCACACTAAGCAAGAAGACAGAACAATACCAGAGCTCTTTCCAGCCATTGCAACTTTCTACTAAAGGCCTAGAAGACCATAGTGTGGAAATGACCACAACTCCAAAACATAAAGAAGGCACCAAGTTTCCAAAAGCTGGACCCACAGCTTCCAGCCTAACCTTTCAGATTACAAGAATTCAGAAATTCATACAGCATTAAATTAAGTAGTACAGTTTTACACTGGAAGTCGAACGGAATCCATTCCACTTCCAAAACATTCAGAAACCAAAGTGTGGCTTCTGATTGGCTGCAGGAAGCTCCGGAAGTCGTGGCGGACATTCGGCCTCCAAAAATAGTTCGCAAACTGGAACACTCACTTCCGGGTTTGCAGAGTTCGGGAGCCAAAACATTCAAGAACGAAGCTGTTCGAAAACCAAGGTACGACTGTACTCATTAGCAAATTAGGTTAAACTAAACCTAATCAATAATTGAAAGCAGTTCTCTTCTTAGGCAAGAAATAAGCATGGCAAAAGCATTACCTGCGGAACCTTCTATTCTTATCAGAGAGAGAACTATCACTACCATCTGAATTTCATGGTCTTTGTCTCCATTGTTTATAACCCATTTTTCCTCTGTGTGCATCTGACCAAGTGAGCTTTCACCCAAAAAGCTTTATGCCACAGATCTCTTGTAAGCCTGTTTTTGCAAAAACAAAAAATACCCTTTCTCTGGAAATTGAGCACAAAGATATTGCTAACTATTTGCTCCCGTCTTCCCCGTTCTCATTGTATCCTCCCCCCTTTTTTCTTGTATTTGTTTTGTTACCCTGCCACTCCGCTCCCTTCCCTGTTTTCCCAGCTGCTGAAGCTTAGACCATAAACTCCTGCAGGCAGGAACTAGTTTCTTCTTGTTACTGTTATTGCAAAGTGCCTTCACCTGAAGCGCTAAAAACACCAGGAATTTTCAGGGTGATCCCTCCACTAACACAACTGGTACTCTGACTACAGCTACTAATTCAACAGACAAGAGGGCATGTTTTACAGTGTGGTGGGACACACTACCACATGCTGCTTGTAGAAACTGCACTACTCCATCTTTCATTTGTCACAATTCAGACAGTAGCTGAGCATGCAGGCAAACAAATGCAGCGTTAACACAATTTCCCAAAAAGGTATAGGAGCCTGCCTTATACTACATCAGATCACCTAGCTCAGTCCTGTCAATGCTGACTGACAGCAACTCTCCTTTCAGTCAGGGGTCATTCTCAGACCTACCTGGAGTTGCTGCTGGGGACTGAGCCTTGGACCTTTTACCTGCAAAGCACATGCTCTTAACAGTGAGCTGCCTACAACCCTTCCCCTATTATAGAAGGCAGCTTTATATGGAGTCAGGTCATTGGCCCACACAGCTTCGCACTGCCTACACTGAGTGGCAGCAGCTCTCCAAGATTTCAGAAAGGGAGCTTCTCCTAGCCCTACCTGGTGATGGCAGGGATTGAAGGGGACATTCTGCATGTAAAGCAGGTGCTCTACCATTGAGCTATGGCCATTGATTCCTGCATTGCAGGGGGTTGAAATAGATGACCCTCGGGGTCCCTTCCAACTCTACAATCCTAGACACATTGGTCCATCTAAGTCAGTACTGTTTGCACTGACCGGCAGTGACTCTCCGTGATTTTAGACAGGAGTCTCTCCCAGTGGCGTAGCGTCGGTTGTCAGCACCCGGGGCAAGGCAAGTAATTTGCGCCCCCTAACCCGTGGATTTGCGCCCCCTAACCCATGGATTTGCCCTAACCCCAGATGTTGCGCCCGGTGCGGCCCGCCCCCCCTGCACCCCCCATGCTACGCCACTGGTCTCTCCTAGTCCTACCTACACAGGCCAGGGATTGCACCTGGGACTTTTTGCACGCAAATCAGATGCTCTACCATCGAACTAAGGATCACAGATACACTCTGGGTGGCAGGTTGTTGCTGGTGAGTTATTGGGGGTGGGAGCAGCAGCAGTATTCGGAAATCATCCGAGTTATCCTAGCAGCTGCACAGCACCCATGTCACACGACCACGACCCCCCTCTCTCGAGTGCTATACTGTACATTAGACAGTCAGCGTTGCCGTAATACTACTAGTAACGGGCCACGTCGACTTCTCCTACTCCCTAGTCTGCAGCAGCGCAGTACTCGCGCGCCCCACAAGCGCCTGCCCCCCCTTTAACAACTACCACACTGCCCCTAAAGTTCGCGCACTCACAAACGTTAGCAAAGGAATGCCCGGGCAAAAAAAGTGTACCACGGTACCTGTAGTAGCTGAGCAGCCCGTTGCTAAGCACGAACCAGCGACGCTGGTAGCCCTTCAGGTAGTTGGTCCACTTGAAGAGCCAGCCTTTGTACGTGTCGGGCCCGGGGCCGGCCGAGGTCGGGGTGGTCGCGGGGGTGGAGGGCAAGGGCCCCTCGAGGGTGGTGGCGCCAGCCAGGCTCATGGCGACGAGGAGGGCGGGGGGAGGAGGAGGGCGGCGAGGGGGCTGCTTGCAGGCCAGGCAAGGGACGGCGCTGAGCAGGGAGACCAGCCCGCGGGTGCCGGCGCTGCACAGCGGCGCGGCTGCCTTCCCCATAGGCGACGCCGCCGCTGAGGCTGCGCCCGGCCGCTCCTCCTCCTGGCTGCTTCGCCTCAGCGCCGCCGCCAGGGCTAGCGAGGGGGCGGGGCCGCGCGACACGTGACGGCGGCAGGCCGCGCCCCTCCGCTCCTGGCCATGTGACGCGCCACCCCACCCGAGGGAGCGTCACGCCGCTACGACAGCGGCGCCCCGCGTTCTGTTCTTTCCCCTCTCCTACGGCAAGGGCGCCGAACGGCTCCCGGATCACGTGCGCCTCGTCTGCGAGGTTCGTCGGGCTGCCGGAGGGTCGGAGATCTCGCGGGAGTTGTGTGGAAGGCGGAGGGCGGGGAGTAGAAAGGGGGCGGGGCCGGCAAGGGGCCAATCAAGGAATAGGGATGCGGACGCCGCTTGATTAGAATAAAAAAAGGCGGGAAACTGCGCGAGGCTCAACGGTTCGCTGTCCAGGTGGAGGCGCCGGCGGCCATTTTGCCACGCTGTTACCTCAGGTGACAGGGCGGCAAAAGCTTCGTTTGGCGACGTGGCCAAGACGACGCAAGGGAAAGCTTATATATATAAAAAAATTCGATATATGTCATTTATTACACATTTATATATAAAGAGCCCTAAATCCAGTCAGCTTTAAACAAAACAGTCGCTGCCCTCAGGGTTACAATCTAGAAAAGGGAAAAGGAACGCAGTCGGGAACGGATTAATCCATTTTGCATTACTTTCTATGGGAAAGCGCACCTTGGTTTTGGAACGCTTTGGTTTTGGAACAGACTTCCGGAATGGATTAAGTTTGAGAACTAAGGTGCCACTGTACTGTAATCTGTTCTGAAAGACCGTTTGACTTCCGAAATGTTCGACAGCTGAGGCGCAATTGCCAGTCGACAAAATCCGTAGAAAAAATGGAGAGATGCGCCTCAGAAGCCTTTCGACTTCTAAGGCACGTTCAAAAATGGAAGCATTCACTTCTGGGTTTTCGGCATTTGAAAGCCGAAACGTTCGACTTCCGAAGCAGCATTCAACAACCAAGGTTCCACTGTACATGAAACACACATCTAAACTGTGCTAAACTGTCACTCCATCCAGACGACACCTGACTCTGCATTTTCTCACACAGTTTTACAATTCTGCAAAACAGAGGTGTGGTAAAACGTGTATGTGGACACCTGCCGCTACAGATGTTGTTAGGGGATCTCATCAGAGAATCCTTTGCTAAGGCTGCATCCTACGGGTCAGGTAGCACAATGTACCTGGAGCTGTCCATGGTCCTCACTGCTGATCCCCAGAGAATGCTGTGGCCGAGTCAGCAGGCTTGCCCTGCCCTGACTTGTTATGTCTGGGCTTACTTCCACCTGAATCCGTCAGCCTGCCTCACCCCTTGTAAGCCCCAAGTCCCAGCTACAGGATTGATGCAGGAACTGAAGGCCGGTCGGAAGACACAACTGCAGGAGGGGTCACTGTTACTTACAGTAAGGGGACAAGGTGGAAAGGAGATTGGCGCAGTGCAAATGTGCCAGCAAAGCCCATCCAGCCCGGGTGTCTTTAATAGAGGATTAGACAGATTCATAGAGGATAAGCCTATTAACAGCTACTAGCCACAGTGACTATAGTCTGCTTCTGTGGTCGGACACAGTAATGCTTCTGAGTATCCGCTGCTGGAAGCCACAGGAGAGGACAGGGCTCCTGTGATTGGGTCCTGCTTGACTGCGAGAACAGGGCGCTATACTAGATGGCTCCTTGGGCTTATCCAGTGAACTTTGCTTCTTACTTTATTTGGCACATGCCAACCTGCGCACTGCTTTGCCCCTCCTGGTAAGCAACAGTGGCCCACCTACCAGGCTCATTTAGGTCTGACCTGGGAGCACTGGGAGCTAGAACAAGTCAGGAGCAACAACCATTATAGTTCTGGGGATAGGGCTTCAAACCTGCAAGTGAGTTGGTGCCTCACAGGAGTTGTGGCCACCATATCTCCAGTCACCTAGGTCCTGCACTTTCCTTTCTTTCTGGATGATCAAGGGACAGGAAGAGACTTCACCCAGAATGATGCCAAAAACAGACAAGAACACTGCAGGCAGGGTTTGTGCCTAGTATGGGCATTAGCAGAATCACTAGCAGGCAAGTCACTATTTCAGGCACTAAGAGGCAATTTGCAGTCAGTCCTGATGCTGTCTTTTAGTGCGAACTTGAGCCAGGATATCCATAAACTGGTGGCTGGCACCTGAGAGAACAGAACCATTATTGGAAGGCAGTCAGTCAGCTGTCCAGTTTTCTATGCATGTGTGTGAGATGCACACACAAAAATGTGTATTCTGCTAGCAGCCTGTTGTGATGTCAGATGAGAAAATTATCCTTGCCAATCTCAACTCAGTTGTGTACAGACCAATTTTACCATATGAGACTGCCCCTTTAGCACAGATGATCAATGTAGGCAATATCTTCCTGTCTTAATCCCTTGCAAATGTATGTCACAGAAATGAATTAGATCTTTATTGCTTTTGCAAGTCAGGTGTCTGCATCTGCTGGATGCTTTTCAGATGGAAGCCAGTTTATCTCTAGAATAAACATAAAGGACACCAT
Organism: Podarcis filfolensis; assembly: GCF_964270895.1. Taxonomy (NCBI): domain Eukaryota; kingdom Metazoa; phylum Chordata; class Lepidosauria; order Squamata; family Lacertidae; genus Podarcis; species Podarcis filfolensis. Next base: position 23,726,130 of record NC_139620.1, on the reverse strand, counting down.
TCATTGCCTATTCAGCTCATCTGACATTTCTGCTGATAGCTAGCAGCATCTTTTGGCCACATAAGAAATAAATAAAATAAGTACTTATTAGTAGTTTCTCTATGTGAGTGGTATAAGAGGATTCAAGTTCAGGGATTCCTGGAGGCTCACCATTGGAGGGCTGTTGCTGCCTGCACGACATGAAGAGGAGGGTGCTAAATTGTTTGTGTGTCCGGCAGATTGAGAAAAGACTACATCATCAAGGGGTTTTAGTTTAAGGAAGAAAGGCAGGTAAGCAGAGACATGATACAGATGTATACATTTATTCATGGTGTGTGCCAGTCATTGTAGACATTACCGAGCAAGATGGACCAATGGCCTGATTCTGTATAAGGCAGCTAGCTACCTGTGTTCCTAAGACCAGCTTCATCAGGCATCTCTGGCCCCTGAACTGTTTCCAGTTGGTCATTATAAGAACTACTTTTTTACTTTAAGAAGTGCTCTTGGGTTTGCTTTCTTCCTCTTCCATCCCTACACTTCTTTCCTTGTGTGCCATGTATTTTACGTTGTAGGCCTGCAGACAGCGACAGTTATATCTGATTGTTTGTAAGCTGCCATGGGAGTCTTTGTGACTAAAGAGCAGGGTACAGACACTAAATAAATCCAGGTACTTCTGTCTCCTTCAACGTGTGCTATGCACAACCTTGGCTGCAATGCAGATAGAACTGGTGTTTGGGAATGGGGGTGTTGTGTAGTGCCATGCAAATTTTGCCTGCCAGCTGCATACCAGAACACCAACCTGCAGAAAAGGACCCCACAGACCCAGCATGTTCCATTTCACTGCACTTTCCAAATGCACATCCAATAAATCTGGACAAGCGGGTTCAAATGCACCCCCTCCATGGTCACAGGCTCACCTTAGGCCTTAGTCTATCAACTGTCTGTAAACAGGGAATAACAGGTTGCAGATAGCCAAAAGACCAGGACAGTCCCAGGACATTATGCCGCTTGAGATACAGCAGCCTGATGCCCTCTCCCACCCCAAATCAAGTTGCAAAGCGTCCAAGGCCAAACTGAGGTATTTTAGCACCTGAGGCAAAAAAATCCAAACCAACCCACAAGCACCTTTCCCCCTTCCTGTCAGTAAGAATACAATAATAATAAATGGGTCAACAGTTAACAATTTGCTACTTTTCCATAACACCCAAAATCTGCTGCTGCATTTTGCCTAATGGCAAGGCTGGACCTGCAAAAAGACTGTAAAGCCCTCTGAACATTAAAAAAAAATCCAATTAAAGGCCTACAACAGAAACATTTGTGCCACATGAATGCTGTGAAGGCCTTGTATTAACTTTAATTCCATTATCTTAATGAGACAAGCCAGCAGGAAAGCCTATAGGGCGGGGGCAGGGGACGCATGGGTCTTTTTCATGATGATTTTCTGTGCCAAGTGGAACCATGAAGCCACTCCTCTAGCTCATGGTCACTCAAGTTACCTAAGCCTGTTTTGCTGTGGCAGGTTCACATTTTTCCATCCTGTGACATCCTTGGCCTTTGTTAGCTCCGGCAGTGCAAAGGTTGAGGTGTGGGCTTTGAGCCAGGCCCTCTGGTCAATCCTCTCCAGCATTCTCTGGTAGTGGCCATATTCCTTCTTCCAGCGGTTCATTTTCTTCTGCTGGTCATGCACAAACTTCTTCATCATCTGGTCAAAGAGATTGCCCATCTTCCTTTTGCTTTCTTCAATGTGCTTGAGCTTTAAGAAATCGGAAGCAACTGTTAGCAAAGTCACTTAAATAAACACAGACAAAAGTCCAGAGAGCAAAGTCTTAATAACACTCTAAGCAAGCTGAACCAAACCGGTGCATAATCTGAGGATTAAGGAACAGAGAGGTTCTGTCTTTCTCCATTCATGGAAGAGAGACATATAACCAAACATACAGAAGGGAAAGCCCTACAAACTACTCAGCCAATCAGAGCTTGTGTGTGAAATTCATGCCACTCTACCTGGCCAGAAGCGGGTTTGTTGTGCTTGAACACAAAATCCAGTTGTGTAACCTAGGGGTGCATTCAGACGTGCATGTCACTGGATAATGTCATTAACTGCCCCGCCACCACCGCCCTTTCCACATATGTGTGCTTCTATTTCCCCCATGAAAAGAGCAGGGGGGGACATATGCCAGTATACTACCCCGAATTTCATTGCTTTACTCCCACAATTTTCCAGGTAAACTGGGGGCTGCAAACACATTTTCGGGGGCTCAAAAACATGGAAACAAAATGCCTAATATGCACTGTATTCCATTAGTTTTCCAGAAGTGGATTTTGCGTTGTATGAAAGCTCAGATATAATGCTGAAATTAACAGGGAAGCGCTGGGGAAATGGGATAAACCGCTGTGCGAATGCAGCCAAAGTATTCCTGGTTTGGGAGCCATGTGGAGCTCTTTCCACCTCCACAACTCTGCTCATTCCTGTGGATGGAGTCGATTTGCAAGGACATTGTGTGCACAGAACGCCTTCTTCCTCCATTGACACAAAGGGAGCTTCTTGAACATAAAAGAGATAGAGGTATACAAACAAGTTCCCGGATACATAATAGCTATTTGGCTCACCAGCCTAAAGAAACATTCTCTTGCATTTGAAATGTAACACAAGCAGGAGGGCTCAGGTAAGGAGGTTCAATAGTGAGATGTACCTTGATATCATGCACTCTCTGGACACTGATGTTGTCACGAATGATCACCTTAGAAAGATGACTCTTGGGTAAAAACCTCTTTAAAACGGCTTCGCTGCCACTGAGCAAACTGCACGGGAGAGGCGCCTGGTTAGAACCGCATTTGCTACTGCCTCCCTCCAAAATTAAGGAAGTAAATACCACCAATTTGGGAATATCCACCTGCAGGCCTAGCACTTTTTTATTTCATACATTTATATACCTCTGGGAGCTCAAGGAAGTACAAATGGTTCTCCTTAATCACGATTTCCCCATCACAACAACCCTGTGAGGTAGGTCATGTTACGAAAAAGGAGCAATGCTGCTGAGTGCTCCAGGTGGCTGGAAAGCCAAACAGGATGTTGATGTTATGGGACTGTACCGTGGGAACAAGGGACAGTCTATTCTGTGCACTGAGCACCGGATGTTAGCTCAGAGTGTCACATGACCCTGTACCAGAAGTACATGGGTGGAGTTATTCTCTCTCTGCTGTTGCTGCTGAGGAGTGCAGACATGTTTTCTCTGCACTGCTGGAAAGACAGAAATAAAGGCATGTAAAGACATTTCTGTCTGTCTCTTTCCCCTCCCTGGGGATGGCAGGGAAGAGGGGAGGAGTGGTTGTGTTCTTCTCACGTTTGAGAAGGATCGGCCGATAGAGATCTGGCCTTGTCTTGCCGGGAGCCGAGACGGGGGAGATCAACAAGGAATCCAAGCCGGGCACCTGGAGAGTGGCCAATTCCTCTGACTGATATGGCTTGAGATTCCGACAGGTCAGGCTGAGAGACAGCAACTGGCCTGCGGTCACCCAGTGAGCTTCATTGTGGCTGAGTAAGGATTCGAACCCTGGTCTCCCAGGTCATAGTCTGGCACTATAACCATTACAGCACACTGGCTCTTCACACTGTTGTATTCTAGGAGCTAGGAGGAGGCTGAACGACATGCAAGTTAATTTTCCATGAGCCAGTTTCTCCTGCTCACTGGATGAAGGCTGAAATATTATGGAAGATTTGAGTGCGTTTTTATCTTTTTCCTGCAATGCTGATATAGCTGCCTTCTTATTTTTGTAAGCCTCTTTGGGGGGGGAGCAAATAAACATTTTAAGATTTAAATAGACAAGGCAGTCCCTGGTTCGAACCTTGCCTTTCTAACCTTGTGACCTAAAGAAAAGTCAGGCCTTCTTTCTTTCTTTCTTTCTTTCTTTCTTTCTTTCTTTCTTTCTTAGTCTCAGGGCCTCTGCAATATCTGAGCGATATTTATACTGATATACATTGCAAGGTTATTGTAAGGATTTCAAGAGCATATGCAAAGTGCTTTGAAAATGCCCAGTATATAGGGTTTTGGGAGACCTGTTTCTGGGTCACTAGTTTTTTGTTTTAACCAATAGCATCTGTTATACGACAGAGAATACTATTTTTTACATACACATAATATAAATCTTTATGTTTGTGGAAAGACAAAAAAACCCCAACCCTCTTTCCTCTTCTTTCAACGAAAAAACTCTCAGAGAAGCTGAGCCACGGGGCTGCCTTGCAACCCCTAAAGGAGACACATAAACAAGCTTTATATTTGAGGAACAACAGATAAACCCTTCTTCCCTCCTGAAGCAAAATAACTCTGCAAATGCTCAGAGGCATGTCACTGGGGGCTGTCTTGCTACCCCTGAACATGGCATGCAATTCATGCAGACCCAAAGTGGGGAAACGCAACAAAGCCTCTTCCCTCTTCTGTCAGGGAACGGCAGAACTCTGCACATGTTCAAGGGCCCTTCATCGGGGATATGCAATATTTACATTTGCGAAAGAGGGACCCCCCCCCAAAAAAAAATTATTTTCCCCTTTCAGGGAGGAAAAGAACTCTGCACATGTTCAGAGGCAAAACGGGGCAAACCCCTGATTGAGAGGGGAGGGTGTCACGAGTGAAGCCCATCCCCTTCCTCCCTGTGCCCTGGGAGCTTGCCCCGCTCCCCCCATCCATCCATCTACCCCCTTTACCTGAAAAGCACCAGCACTTGGCCGCCGACGTGGGGCTGGAAGAAAGTGACCACGGCCGGCGGGGCGTCCTCGGGCTTCCCCGCCTCCATGGCGCCTCCCCTGACCGGGGACTGGACCGGACTGCGCTGAGCCATGGCTGGGCAATGCCTCCCCGCGGGAGGGAGCGGAGGTCACAATGGGATCGGGCGTTCAGAGTTGCCCTGGAAACCGGCCCCGGGGCTTGGAAGGGCTCAATGCCTTCTCGTTGCCGCCGCTGCTTCTGAAGCAGGAGGAGGAGGAGGACGAGGGGGCACCGCAGGAAGCGTCTGGGGTGGGCGGTGGGTAAGGAGAGCTCCCCGTCGCCAGGTCGAGAAGGGGTTTTGGTGGGGCGAGTGGGGCGCGGAGGAAGCGATGCGCAAGAATCCATCCCCAGTCAGGGAAGGATGGGGGGTGGGGGGAGAACCTCCATGTCCAAAGGCAGTCTATCTCTGAATGGCCATAACAACATTAGGAGAGCCTGCTGGATCCTGCCATCTAGACCAGCATCCTCTTCTCACAGTGGCCAACCTGAGGCCTGAGTGGGAAGCAGGACCTGAGCCCAAGAGGACTCTCCTGCGGGTTTTCCAGAAGCATTTCTGCCTCTGGCTGTGGAGGCACAGCAGAGCCATTGTGGCTAGTAGCCATCAACAGCCCTCTCCCCCATGAATTTGTTTGATCCTCTTCGAAAGCCATCCAAGTCGGTGGCCATCGCTGCCTCCTGCAGCAGGGAGCTCCATAGTTTGTGCTGTGTGAAGAAGTCCTTTCTGAACCTTTTCCAACCCTACAATGCCCTTTTTGATGGGAGACGACCAGAATTGTATACAGTATCCTAAATATGGGACGCGGGTGGCACTGTGGCTTAAACCACTGAGCCTCTTGGGCTTGCCAATCGGAAGGTTGGCGGTTTGAATCCCCATGACGGGGTGAGCTCCCGTTGCTCAGTTCCTGCTCCTGCCAACTTAGCAGTTCAAAAGCATGTCAAAGTGCAAGTAGATAAATAGGTACCGCTCTGGCAGGAAGGTAAATGGCATTTCCATGCGCTGCTCTGGTTCGCCAGTAGCGGCTTAGTCATGCTGGCCACATGACCCGGAAGCTGTACGCCGGCTCCCTTGGCCAATAAAGCGAGATGAGCGCCACAACCCCAGAGTCGGTCACCACTGGACCTAATGGTCAGGGATCCCTTTACCTTTACCTTTGCCTATCCTAAATATGGTCACATCCTAGATTTGTATATTGGCATTATGACATTGGCAGTTTTGTTTTCAATTCCTTTCCCAATGATCCCTAGCGTGGGATCTGCCTTTTTCAAAGCTGCCATATACTGTATTGGGTTGACATCTTCATCCAGCTCTCTGCTGTAACTCCAAAGTGTTGCTCTTAGGCTGATTCAAACCAGAGGAGGATTTAGAGAAGACTGACCAGTTCACCCGCACTAGCCAAGAGGGTGCTGTAGGAGCCCCTGCAACAGTGACTTAGAATGGAAGATGAGAGGCAGGAGGGCACCGAATTTTGGCATTGCGCAGGGCACTGCTAAAATCTGGGAAAAAACCAAGTCCACCATTGTTCAGACCCAATGATAATATATGTGCCCATTCACTAAGTTTGGAGAGGGTCCCTTTGCAGCCCTTTGCAATCTCTCTCTCTCTCTCTCTCTCTCTCTCTCTCTCTCTCTCTCTCTCTCTCTCTCTCTTTAACAACCCAGCAAATTTGGCCATCTCACTGCTCTGGCATATCAGTTTCTGAGCCTTGACAGGATTTGGAGATGGGTTGTAGCTCAGTAGCTTACCACCAGTTCAGCCCCTCGCATCTCCAGGTGGGATTGCAAAGATCCTTGCCAGAAACCCTGGAGAAGTGGAGCAGAAGGGCCATTTAGCCTGGAACCTTGAACTCAAAATGAGTCCTTAAATTCTGACACTTAATTCACAGAAACAGAGAATCGCAGCATGCTGATTTCTAGGTAGTTAAGAAGGTGCAAGGCTCCTGGTGCAAATTTGCATGTGCTGATTTAAACACATTGGTGCACAAATATACAGGTCTGAGCATATTCAAAGATGGCAAGGGTTATCAAAATAGCAACCATGCGTTTAAAGGGTTGCATCCAACTAGGATGCAATTCACGAGGATTTGCACTTGTGGTGCTAGCGAGGTGGTCCTAAACGATCCTGCTTTTACATCTTCAGAAGCTTTGGGGTGGTCTCACTGATTCATTTTCCAAAGGGTGCATATCCTGTAAGTTCCTGCTGGTAACTTTTCATACGACAAATGTTCCAAGTCACTATCCTTCCCTCCCTCCCACTTTTACTTGTATTATGCACTATAAGTTTAAAGCAGTATTGTTCCACTTTAAATAGTCATCATGGCTCCAACCACCCAAGAATCCCGGGAACTGTGGTTTGTTAAGGGTGCAGAGAGCTAGGGCTGGCTACAAAGAACTTCATTTGAAATAGCTCCAAGTTTTCAATGTCTTTTTCTCCTTTTAGACATTATTGAAAGACTATGATGTTCAAGAAGTAAACGACTTCCTGAATCAGTGTGTCTGGGGGCCACGATAGATGCCGGTGGTGTTTGACCAGGAATATATACAGGTACAGGCAAAAAGGACTCACAAAGTGCTGCTGTTTTCCCTGGTAACTTTGGCAAGGTTTGCAAAAATTGTATATAACGGCATATATCCCTCTAGAGTGGAACTCCGACCTCCATCAGCCAGCAGGGCTAATTGCCAGGGTTGATGGGAGTTGTAGTCCAACAACATTTGGAGATCTGCAGGTTCCTCCAGCCCTGTTCTCTGCAAGGGAAACCAGAAAAATTGGCAGGTTTTTTTTTATTCTTCACTGCCTTCACAACTTTAATCCTACGAATAATTCCCAACATTGAAGCAATAGCCAGTACTATTTTTCTAGAAAATGAGGTGCTAGGAGCTCACCAAAAATTTCTGCCTTGTTCTCTTAGAATGGTGATAGTGCCTACCTGGGAGGTAAAAAAAACCCAAAAACCCTGGCAATAGCCACTGCTGGATATTGCACATTCAGTTTGCCTTTTCCCTTATTGTCTATTTTTTCTAAAATTTATTTATACTTTTCAGATTTATACATTTCACTGATTTTACAATCCTTTTGACATTTCAAAACTTGACTTCCTTCCCCCTCTTTCTGCAGTTCCTTAAATTTATTTTTAATATCTTCTGCATATCCAAATTAACTTAATTTGCTCATTTATTCATCTTCTTTAAATATACAGTGGTACCTTGGTTCTCGAACTTAATCCGTTCCGGGAGTCCGCTCAACTCCCAAAACTGTTCGAAAACCAAGGCGCGGCTTCCAATTGGCTGCAGGAGCTTCCTGCACTCATTCGGAAAACACAGAAGCCATGTTCAGACATTCGGCTTCCAAAAAACGTTCACAAACCGGAACACTCACTTCCGGGTTTGCGGCATTTGGGAGCCAATTTGTTCGGGAGCCAAACCATTTGAGTACCGAGGTACCACTGTATACTCTTATGAAACTGCAGGTTAGTAGGATAATCCTGCCAGTGCTTTTATCTGTTTACAATGTGTCTGTAAATATTCAATAAACCATTTCCATTCTTTTATAAAAAGCTTGATATCTTCCTTTCTTACTCTTCCGGTCAGTTTTGCCATTGCTGCATATTCCATAAGTTTTTGTATCCATTCTTCCTTTGCTGGGACTTCTTCTTCTTTCCATTTTTGGGCAAGTAACATTCTTGCCGCTGTAGTCGCATACATGAATAAGTTTCTATACAATTTAGGTAGTTCTGTCCCTATAATTCCCAAGAGCAAAGCTTCTGGTTCCTTTTTCCTCGTTGTCTAACCGGAAGCCTCATTTGTCTCCCCAAAGCATAGCGAGCAAGAATGATGCTTCCTGTCGTAGCTGATGTCTAAAGTTCGCCTTGATGAATGCAGTGTTTGGAACCATCCCCATCTTACTCAGGCACCCGTCTGTCTACGGCCTTTCCCGGATCACAAACAGCCTGTTCCTCAGTAATGGCGAGGCCGCCAACAACAAACTCTTCCTCTACGCCAACCAGATCACCACAGTTATCAACGTTTCAGTGGAGGTGGTCAACACTTACTTCCCAGACATTTACTACATCCACGTCCCCATAACAGACTGCCCCTCGTCCCGCCTTTTGGACTTCTTTGACCCCGTAGCCGATAAGATCCGCGCTGTGGAATCAAACCAAGGCCGGACGCTAGTGCACTGCGCTGCGGGCGTCAGCCGCTCTGCCGCTCTGTGCATCGCCTACCTGATGAAGTACCACTCGATGTCTCTGGCAAACGCCCATGCCTGGGTCAAGTGCTGCCGGCCCATCGTCCGGCCCAACAACGGCTTTTGGCAGCAGCTCATCCAGTACGAGCAGAAACTCTTTGGGAAAACCAGCGTCAAGATGGTCCAGTCCCCGCTGGGGGTGATTCCTGACCTCTACGAAAACGAAGTCAGGGTCATGATAGCCTTGTGACAATTACAGAACTCGCGCCCTCCGGGAGAAGGGGGCTCAGCGGAGCTGAACGAACCCCGACGCTATCTTTACTAAGTGTGAAATTTTGCCCAACTCTGTCCAGTGCAGAGCCCTATTGCCTGATGAAAAAGAAGGGGGTGGGATTGTCGATAAGGGGATGCTCTGTGTGTATGCGTGTGCCTTTTTCTTTTCTATACATAAAAGCGACAAAAAATTGAAAAAACAAGCAAACCATAGGCAAGCTCAGTTTGTGACTCCTTTGTGTCTCGTTCCAAAATAACAAAGCCTTCAGTGAAGAGGGAGAGCTTTTCCTTTGGGAAACACCCAATGTTGCAGCAAAGCAGGACTGTAGTGCCTAGGGTTACCAGACTACATAGGTGCCAACTCTAGGGGGCCGGGGTCCCTTGCCCCCCACCCAGTAATTTTTTTCTGAAGGATGCAGGTGGCTCTGTGGTCTAAACCACTGAGCCTCTTGGGCTTCCCGATCAGAAGGTCGGTGGTTCGAATCCCCGCAACGGAGTGAGCTCCTGTTGCTCTGTCCCAGCTCCTCCCAACCTAGCAGTTCGAAAGCACACCAGTGCAAGTAGATAAATAGGTACCGCTGTGGTGGGAAGGTAAACAGTGTTTCCGTGTGCTCTGGTTTCCGTCACGGTGTCCTGTTGTGCCAGAAGCGGTTTAGTCCTGCTGCCCACATGACCCAGAAAGCTGTCTGCGGACAAACGCCGACTCCCTCGGCCTGAAAGTGAGATGAGCGTTGCAACCCCATAGCTGCCTTTGACTGCACTTAACCATCCAGGGGTCCTTTACCTTTATCTTTATCCACATAAAAAAATGACCATAATAGTTGTTGTTGTTAAATTTATTGCCTTCCCTTCACTGGCAGGTCCCAGGGTGGGTTAAAGGTAAAAGTAAAGGGACCTCTGACCGTTAAGTCCAGTTGCGGACAACTCTGGGGTTGTGGTGCTCATCTCGCTTTATTGGGCGAGGGAGCCGGCATACAGCTTCCGGGTCATGTGGCCAGCATGACTAAGCCGCTTCTGGCGAACCAGAGCAGCGCAGGGAAACGCCGTTTACCTTCCCGCCTGAGCGGTACCTATTTATCTACTTGCACTTTGACGTCCTTTTGAACTGCTGGGTTGGCAGGAGCAGGGACCGAGCAACAGGAGCTCACCCCGTCACGGGGATTCAAACCGCCGACCTTCTGATCGGCAAGTCCTAGGCTCTGTGGTTTAACCCACAGCGCCACCTGCATGCCTTTTTCAGTGTTTACTGAAAGCTGAAGAATGAAGGTGCCAGGCACACCTCTGGGGGGCACAAATGCATTGCAGCATGAAAACAGAAGAATACCCTTAACAGCCACAATAAGCTTGGGCAGCACATCTTAGTCTATGAGATGCCTAGGGGAAAACACAATTCTCTAACTGGCATTGAAAAGATCTTTTTTACCTTTCATTTTCTTCTGGGGGCACAGCACCCTCAATATTCTCCTGCCTCCCTTCCTGCTTCACTCCCTCCCTCAGTCTGCTGCCTCCCCCCAGTCGGGTGCCACCCTCTGTTTCTGGCTTGCCTCCCAAAGGAGCAAGGAGGCACATGTGAGCGTACAGCATGTCTGTCCCCTGCCTGGCTGCCCATTCCTCCTTGACCCCCTTCCTTCCTTCCTTCCTTCCTTCCTTTCTTCCTTGCTTGATCTGTGTGGCATGGCAGGGAGCTGCCCAGTAGGAGCACACAGGCAGGCAGGCCAGCCAGCCAGTCAGTCAGCAGAACTAGTATTAGGTTCATCAATTGACTTGTACACAGAGCACCTATATTAATAAAATTGAACAATATGTTTAATTAGTAATATAAAAGACTGCTTGCATTTTACAGTATTTCCTTAGGCCTCTTTACCCTCACCTTATTTCAGGCTACGGACCTGCACTAAGACTTTATTTGGAGATACTGGTTGCAAATGTCATGCTACGTACTTACCCAAGGGCAAGGCTAATTCAATTCAGTAGGGCCAAAGTAAGATGGTATAAAATTGGCAATGGAGCAAAGATACCAGGGATGTAAATCGTGGCTGCCCAGGTCAGGTCTCACACTGCTAAGCCCTAGCCCAGCCTGGTGACCACCAGAAGTTTTAAACTACAGTACAACTTCCATTACTCTCAGCCAGCATGGCCGTATGGTTCTGGAGCTGATGGGAGTTGTAGTGTAAAACTTCTGGTGGTCACCAGGCTGATAATAATTTTTATTAATTTTCAATTACCATCCAATAACAGCCTCATTGTAACAATACCAAATTATAATACAATTGCTAATACCAATCTTTCAAATACCGAATTATATATTGTAGTCCAAAACATCTAGCAGACATTTGGTTGGGTGGGCAGAAAAGGTCATAGCAGATCCAAAAAGCTGTCACTTGAGGTAGAAGCTTCACCAACAACATCAATTGTGCAAAAAGATTCTGCATAGTCCCATTGATGCTCACAGAAATGAAGCACCACTGATTTAGTCTGGATGCAAACCACAGAATACAGATAGAGAAGTGCTCAAAATAAATTAGAAAACAGGTTGTTCCTGGGCACATTTTAAAGCATCCTACAAAAACAAGATTGTTTTGATGAACAGAAAGGCACAAGTCTGGTTTCACGCAATCTTGTTTTGTCTCTCCAAAGATACTTCCCACCAGCAATGAAGCCTTGGGAGATGATTCTGTAGCCTTCGAAAAGTCTCTGTTTGTGTCTCCAGATCTTCTTAACCTCCAGAGAAACTGACGACTGGAGTACATTCAGAAAGTTGGGGGTGGGGGGGGAGAAAAAAGAATCACGTCCCTCCTGGCAAAGTGGCATCCACACAGTTCAGCCAGAAATTGGCACAGCTGGCATGATAACAGCTACCTTCATACATAATAGGATCTGAGTTTCCAGAACTCACCTGAGAAGGCAAAGAAAAATAAATAAGGCCTTTTCGGTCACGGCTTCTATGCAGGATACCTTTCCCAGTGTGATCCACCTGAAACCTTCATTAAGATCTTCGCAACGCCAGTTAGAGAATTGTGTTTCCCCCCAGGCATCTCATAGACAAAGATGACGTTTTGTTAGTAGTGTGCTGCCAAAGCTTATTGTGGCTCTTAAGGGTGTTCTTCTGTTTTCATGCTGCAATACATTTGTACCCCACAGAAGTGTGCCTGGCACTTTCATTCTTCAGCTTTCAGTAAACCCTGAAAATGCTCCTCTTTAAACAAGCCTTGAACACCTGAGATGTGAGTTTTCAGGACCCACCGTATTCCTCTGACTGTAATGTTTCAACAGTTTTTAATTCTGCATTTTAAGCTGATGTAACCCACCCTGGACGCGGGTGGCACTGTGGGTTAAACCACAGAGCCTAGGACTTGCCGATCAGAAGGTCGGTGGTTCGAATCCCCGAGACGGGGTGAGCTCCCATTGCTCGGTCCCTGCTCCTGCCAACCTAGCAGTTCGAAAGCACCACAAAGTGCAAGTAGATAAACAGGTACCGTTCTGGTGGGAAGGTAAACGGCGTTTTCCTGCGCTGCTCTGGCTCGCCAGAAGTGGCTTAGTCATGCTGGCCACACAACCCGGAAGCTGTACGCCAGCTCCCTCGGCCAGTAAAGCGAGATGAGCGCCACAACCCCAGAGTCGGCCACGACTGGTCAGGGGTCCCTTTTACCTTTAACCCACCTTGGGACCTGCCAGTGAAGGGAAGGCAATAAATTTAACTACAACTATTATAGTCATTTTTTAAATGTGATAAAGGTAAAGGTAAAGGACCCCTGGACAGTTAAGTCCAGTCAAGGCGACTATGGGGTTGCGGCGCTCATCTCGCTTTCAGGCCAAGGGAGCCAGCATTTGCCTACAAACAGCTTTCCGCATGACTAAACCGCTTCTGGTGCAACGGGACACCATGACGGAAACCAGAGCGCACGGAAACACAGTTTACCTTCCCGCCACAGTGGTACCTATTTATCTACTTGTGCTGACGTGCTTTCGAACTGCTAGGTTGGCAGGAGCAGGGACAGAGCAACGGGAGCTCACCCCATTGCGGGGATTCGAACCGCCAACCTTCTGATCGGTGAGCCCAAGAGGCTCAGTGGTTTAGACCACAGCGCCTCCCGCGTCCCTTACATTTGGATAACAAGCAACTAAAATACTACTACCAAATATGGTGATAAGAATAGACATGATTATAATACTCATATCCCAACCTTTTTTCCCAAGGAGCTGAAGGCAGTGTACAGTACATGGTTCTCCTCACTTAATCCCCACAACAACCCTGTGAGGTAATTTGGCTGAAAGGCAGCAACTAGGCCAAGCTTCATGGCTGAGTGGGGATTCAAACCCTGCTCTCCTGGGTCCCTAGTCTGGCACTTTTAACACCAGCATCTAGAGAACCACAGATGTCCCATTCCATGTGTGAAACAAATTAAAAAATGAATAAGCTCACCTGGGGCTCCCGCTTCACCTCAGTTAGGCAAACCCCACAGACTGGTTGGGGTGCTAGGTCAGAAGCTGACAAGCGAGAGTCACTTTCACCAGACGGCTCCAGCAGGTTAACATTCTGTAAGCAAAGTCAACACCGGGGGGGGGGCGGACCCAAAGTGTCAGAACCTGGCTTTCTCTGCCCCACAGCCCAAATCAGCAACCCCAGGCACTTGGTCAAGGATCAGAACTCTGAACAGGCACGCTGCCAGTCAGAGTAAGCAGTGCTGAGAGAGATGGTGAAGAAGGTTGTAGCTCAGTAGTTGAGCACTTGCTTTGCATGCAGAAGGTCCCAGGTTCAATCCCCACCATCTCCAGGTAGGGCTGGGAAAGACTCCCTGCCTGAAACCTCAGAGAGCTGCTGCCAGTCAGTGTAGACAGCACTGAGCTCGGTGGACCAAGAGTCAGATTCAGCACAGTGAATGGCTGTAGCTCACTGGCAGGACACCTGCTTTGCATGCAGAAGGTCCTGGGTTCAATCTCAGAATTTCCAGGTTGGGTTGGGAATGTCCCCTTGCCTGAAACCCTGGAGAGCTGCTGCCAGTCAGTGTGGGCAATACTGAGCTAGACAGACCAGTACTTTAATAAAAGGCCATGTACCCAGAAGAACAGAATGATCCAATGGTGTGGACATTCCTGAGCTAAATGACCCAGTTCTGTTTGACAGCTTTCTATCTTCCTAAGGGACAAATAAATAAGCTGCTGCTTATTTCACCACCGGAATGATGACACCATTTCCCAGAGTGCCATTGACCAAGCCTCAGCAAGCCAAATAAATACAGACCCTCCAAGTGTCCCAGTTTTGACAGTCCCGGGTTTACAGAAGGCATCCCAGTTTCTGATTGGATCCCAGAATGTCCTGCTGTTCCTTAGGACGTCCCTGTTTTCATTGGAGAATTTTTTGAGGGTATGTAAACAAGCTGTCATCAGAGAGAAACCCACCGAATAAGCTAAGCAGAGGGAGAGGTGGGGTCAGCGCTAGCGTCCACTAAGACGTCCTTAAAGGTAAAGGGACCCCTGACCATTAGGTCCAGTCGTGGCCGACTCTGGGGTTGTGGCACTCATCTCGCTTTATTTGCCGAGGGAGCCGGCGTACAGCTTCCGGGTCATGTGGCCAGCATGACTAAGCCGCTTCTGGCGAACCAGAGCAGCGCACGGAAACGCCGTTTACCTTTCTACCGGAGCAGTACCTATTTATCTACTTGCACTTTGACGTGCTTTCAAACTGCTAGGTTGGCAGGAGCAGGGACCGAACAACGGGAGCTCACCCCATCACGGGGATTCGAACCGCCGACCTTCTGATCGGCAAGTCCTAGGCTCTGTGATTTAACCCACAGCGTCCCAAGACGTCCTTACCAGCATCTGGAATACAGAATGGCCAAAGGCGAGAAAGGACAGGAGGTTGTTCCAGACCAGATCCACCTTGCGCAGGCAATGCAGCAGGGCTTCGCTCTCTGCTCTCCGAGCCTTCATCCCTTCTTCCAAGCGCTTGGAGACCCGGTACACTTCCGACAACCCTGGATGCAAAAAAAGAAACAGCAAGGAAAGTCGCCCTCTGCAGCTGTTGGGATATAGATTTGCACATGCACAAGCATAAACCGGTGGAGTGGAGTTACTTAGAAAAGAATTAGAGAGGGAGGAAATCACCTCTGAGGGTTCAAGTCACATATTCAAGCATTGCTGCAACAGCCACTTCCCAAAATCCACTGTTTTGTGGGTGAGATCCAGCTTGCCTATTGGCAAATTTAGGCTGCCAGTGGCTCATCTAGGCTAGCATCCTGCTCTCACAGTGGGCAACCATATGCCCATTATGGGATGCCCACAAGCAGGACCCAAGCACAAGAACCCTCTCTCCTCCTGCGCAGCGGTGTAGCATTGAGGAGGGGCTACAGGGGCGGTTGCAAATTTGTTAGGGGTGCAAAAATTCAACACCTGGTGCTGTCTCAATACAGCTGTGCAGAAAGGTAAAGGACCCCTGGACGGTTAAGTCCAGTCAAAGGCGACTATGGGGTTGCGGCACTCAGCTCGCTTTCAGGCCTAGGGAGCCAGTGTTTATCTGCAAACAGCTTTCCAGGTCATATGGCCAGCATGACTAAACCGCTTCTGGCGCAATGGATACCGTGACATAAACCAGAGCGCACGGAAACGCCGTTTACCTTCCCGCTGCAATGGTACCTATTTATCTACTTGCACTGGTGTGCTTTTGAACTGCTAGGCTGGCAGGAGCTGGGACAGAGCAACGGGAGCTCACTCCATCACAGGGATTCAAACCACCAACCTTCTGATCAGCAAGCTCAGGAGTCTAAGTGGCTTAGATCACAATGCCACCCACATCCCTTTTTTTTTTCTTCTTTCAGCTGTGCACTTCCCTAGCTGGGATCTAATGAAAATGGCTTCTCCATGTTAACCAGGAAGTGACCTCTCCAGTCAATGGAAATGACTCTTCTTATCTCTACAGCTGCAATCTCCAGTGAATGCAGCTGAATTTGCATGCATATTCCATCCTTTTCCGTCCATTTCCCTCCCTTCCCTCCACATGGCCCTGGGCCTTGGCAACCCACGCTACGTCACTGCTCCTGAGCTTTCCAGCAGCTGTTATTCATTGTCTCCAACCATGAAGGCAGAGCATAGCCATTTCTTAGCCTTTTCCATGAATTTGTCCAATGTTTTTTAAAGCTATCCAAGTTTCTCGGCCCCCACGGCCTCTTGTGGCAGCGAGTTCCATAATTGTGTGAAGAAGTACTGCCTTTTGTCTGTCTCAAATCTTTCAACATTCAGCTTCACTGAATGGCCCCCCAAGTTCCGGAAAAGGGAGACCAATAGGCAGTAAAGGTTGTGACAGTAGAGGGCCTTTTTTTATAGGCACAAATCCATACCATACCCAGGATATATGCAGTCCCTGGTGCAGACAGCAGCACCTCGCTGCACACAGATGGCTGACTGATGCCCGAGAGGATTTCATTGGCATTGCTGAATACCTGCAGGGGAAAGAGGGAGAGAGACTGTAACCAAAGTCCTTGGTATGTTCATCTCTGCACATCAGAGCTGGATCACTAGCAACAGCAAACTCTGAAATGCAGGCAGTCGTCACAGCAATCCAAACAGCAACACTCCTAAGATAATGCGACAAAAGTGAGCTTTTGAACGATGCAGACATTGTAGTTTCAATAGAAAGTCAGCTTTCTCCCTCATTCCTGCACTGCTTAATATCCAACCTGATGAAGAGTTCTGCTGGACTCAGAAGCTTGCTAGCTACTGCATGACGTTTTGGCATCTTTAAAAATAAAGGTTTCTTTCTTTTTTCTTTTTTTCTCCCCAAAATAAAAGTGGCAGTTTTAGCCCTTAGCCACACATGCTAATACCCTGCCTCCTCTTCCTTTATTTTGGGTGCTTCCAGACAGCTGCTGCTTTAGCAGTGTATCGAACAGGCATAACAGCAGATTCAGCTTGTGCTACTGAAGTGGACTCTGGTGCACCAAACTCTCTTCTCCCTCAAAATAAAAACCACACTTTTTGCAGTAAGGAAAGTGATGGGGAAATGCACGGGGCAATAATTACTTGGTACAACATCTTATAACCACCCCACCAAAAAATCAGAATGAACGCTAAGTAGAGAGGATTGCCCGGAAGCAATTTAGGGGCACTTTTCTCTAAGAGAAAAGTTAAATCTGCCTCATTCCCTTAAGGCAACTACCTTGAGGGCTAGAAGCTTTGCCAAAAGTGGGGAAAGCAATTAAGGTTTTCCCCCACTTTGTAAAGCGAGCTACTTTCTGTACTCTCAGACACCCTCCTCCATCCTCTATTCAGTCAAGCAAGAAGCATTATCAGAATTCAAATGCCCATCCCAGCCAGACAAAAACACTCAAGGAGTTTGCAGAGCGGGTGTTTGTGTGTCCTATGGAGAGTCCAGATGAAGAGGCTACGTGTTTCACAGGTGTGCCGAGTCTGGAAATTCTGGTGCATCCCTGTGTGCTCACAGGAGCCTTCAAGGCTCTACAAACTATGAAGCATTAACTAAACCCAAGCATTCAAAGAGGGAGGAGCAGCCATGGCTCAATGGCAGAGCACACATTTTGCCTGCACTACAGACCACACCATGTTTAGTCTGTGGTACCCCCAGTTGAAAGGATCTCACGAAGCAAGTCATCGGAAGGATCTTGATCTCCTGGAAAGGAAAACTGCTGCCAATCAGGATGATTCAGCTAGATGGACCAATGGTCAGGTTCAACATTAGACAGATTGTTCATGGGGCAGGGTGTGTCCTGGGGAGAGTCTCAAGGGCCATTTATTATTATTATTATTATTATTATTATTATTAATGTCACACACACACACACATATATATATGTAATCTCAAAGTGGTATACAGCATATTAAAACATCAATAAAACAATCCAGAATCAAACATTTTTGGAGAAAGTCAAATAAAGAGTATACAGTCAAAACAACAGCTGTGGATTAAACCACAGAGCCTAGGACTTGCTGATCAGGAGGTTGGCGGTTCGAATCCCCGTGACGGGGTGAGCTCCCATTGCTCGGTCCCTGCTCCTGCCAACCTAGCAGTTCGAAAGCACATCAAAGTGCAAGTAAATAAATAGGTACCGCTCCGGCGGGAAGGTAAACGGCGTTTCCGTGAGCTGCTGTGGTTCGCCAGAAGCGGCTTAGTCATGCTGGCCACATGACCTGGAAGCTGTACGCCGGCTCCCTCGGCCAATAAAGGAAGATGAGCGCCACAACACCAGAGTTGGCCGCAACTGGACCTGATGGTCAGGGGACCCTTTACCTTTTAAAAATATTATCCTAAAGATTTCAAAATAAAACATTACAAAGGTGGTCAACTACAGAATACATATTTAACACAGACGAAGTTAACAACAACAACAAAAAGATTTAACATTTTTCAAAAAAACACAACAGGACTTCAGGGCCACATTCAGGGCCTGGTCCAGCCAATCATTCAGAAACTGGTTTTGGGAAGAGCAAATATTTAGCCAAAGAAGAGTTGGAAAACCAGTTTTGTCCTGGCTGCATTTGTTGAATGTGCAGGAATTAAACAGAGATTTGAGGGAGGCTTTTAAAAAATCCTCTCTTAGGGTTTCAAGCAAACCCAAAGTACTATTTCTCCAATCTGTTGGTTCCTATATAAGATGATGAGTGCCTTCTCTCCCTCCAGACTTGACGCTTGCCACAGAGAAGGAAAAACAACACACTGGGAACCTGGGAGCAAAAACCAAAGTTATGCAACACATAAAGCACACTTCTTTGAAGGGCGCTGAGTCCCCAAGAGAATTGAAACGAATCAAAGGGCTGACACACATATGCCGGTGCAATGACTACGTTCAACCAGCAGAGGGGGGAAGATGCCAAACACACCGCCAGGCAGTAAAAAATAATAATCCCGCAATCAACACTTGAAAGGGTTTTTTTGTCCCAGATGACTGAAGGAGTGGAGAAAGTGACAAAGGACAGGAGCGAGGAATGCAAAACAGGGCATAGGTTTAACTTGTAAGAATAGGAGAGAAGAAAGGCTCAAAACTGCCCATATAAGCCACACCAGGCTAAAAGGTAAAGGACCCCTGGTACCTAAGTCCAGTCAAAGGCGACTATGGCCTGACCCTACCTGCCCACAGACTGTCTCGCCAGAGTGGTGCATGCTCTGGTTATCTCCCGCTTGGAATACTGCAATGCGCTCTACGTGGGGCTACCTTTGAAGGTGACCCGGAAACTACAACTAATCCAGAATGCGGCAGCTAGACTGTTGACTGGGAGCGGCCGCCGAGACCATATAACACCGGTCTTGAAAGACCTACATTGGCTCCCAGTACATTTCTGAGCACAATTCAAAGTGTTGGTGCTGACCTTTAAAGCCCTAAACGGCCTCGGTCCTGTATACCTGAAGGAGCATCTCCACCCCCATTGTTCAGCCCGGACACTGAGGTCCAGCTCCAAGGGCCTTCTGGCGGTTCCCTCACTGTGATAAGCCAAGTTACAGGGAACCAGGCAGAGGGCCTTCTCAGTAGTGGCACCCGCCCTGCGGAACGCCCTCCCACCAGATGTCAAAGAGAAAAATAACTACCAAACTTTTAGAAGACATCTAAAGGCAGCCCTGTTTAGGGAAGCTTTTAATGTTTAATAGGTTATTGTATTTTAGTGTTTTGTTGGAAGCTGCCCAGAGTGGCTGGGGGGGCCCAGCCAGATGGACGGGGTATAAATAATAAATTTTTTATTATTATTATTATTATTATTATTATTATTATTATTATTATTATTATTATTGGGTTGCAGCGCTCATCTCGTCTTCAGGCCAAGGGAGCTGGCATTTGTCCACAGACAGCTTTCTGGGTCATGTGGGCAGCAGGACTAAACCGCTTCTGGCGCAATGGGACACCGTGACGGAAACCAGAGCGCATGGAAACACCTTTTACCTTCCCGCCACAGCGGTACCTATTTAACTACTTGCACTGGTGTGCTTTCGAACTGCTAGGTTGGCAGGAGCTGGGACAGAGCAACGGGAGCTCACCCCGTCACTGGGATTTGAACCGCCGACCTTCCAATCGGCAAGCTCAAGAGGCTCAGTGGTTTAGACCACAGTGCTACCCATGCCCCATACCTCCAGCTGTGTTGCCCCCACTGTTTCAGACTACAACTTCCATCAGCCCCAGTCTGCACAGATGTTTATTGATTATAGGCTTTTGCTGTTGTTTTACTGGGTCTCTTCTGAGGGTTATTCTATGGTTCTTATTGTAATGTATTGGTGTTTTCATCTGACGTTATGCTTTGTGTTCTAGGTCGTTTAGAGGCTCTTTATGCAGAAAGCAGTTAATCAATTGAATATATTGTTGCCCGAAGCAGTTGGAGGGCACTAACTTATTTCCACAGGGTGGGGGAGAAGATATGCCTCTGCTTGTAGTGGCAAATCAATCACCATACCTGGGACGGTAGCTTACTAGCAAATTCAGAAGTGCAGGGTCCCTTAATTATAGATATGAGAACATTGTGGCTAATAGCCACCAGTAGCCTTACCTTATGGATCTGCTGCAAGCATCTCATCAGATGGGCAGCCTCAGAGTTCATCAGCCTTGACAGGAATGAGGAAGAAGTTAAGAGTAATGTAAACTGTAAGTGGTGGCTGGGTTTCACCCACCATTGCCCCTCTTCCTCCTGCCTCTGGCCATGGGCAGATTAACATAAAGTAAGTGTAGCAGCTGAATCTTTCCCCATTACTTTATCTCCATGCCAGGGAAAGCTTTGCCAGCGCATCTGTTGAAGACACTGGAGGAGTATGAGTTGTAGCTCAGTGGTAGAGCATCTGCCCTGTATGCTCTGCCACTTTTAAAACCATAAGGGCTAGAATCTTAATTCATTTTTAGGGGAAGGACGGTAGCTGAATGGTAGAGCATCTGCTTTGGACGCAGAAGGTCCTAGGTTCAAACCCCAAGGGCATCTCCCAGTAGGACTGGGAATGTCCCCTGTCTGAAACCCTGGAGAGTTGTTGCTGCTGCCAGTCAGTGTAGGCAATACTAAGCTAAATGGACCAGTACTTTAATGAAAGGCCACGTACCCAGAAGAACAGAATGATCCGGTTTTCCTGTAGTGAAAAGAAAACCCGAAAGAGTCCACTGGCACCTTTAAGACTGCATCTTGACAAAGCAGGCAGTGGTCCATCAAAGTTTTTTTCTTACCCAGCAGGTTTGTTAAGCGTTCAAGGAAACACAGGAGTGTGGAGATAAAAACAGCCACTAATTCCCGCTGTTTGCAGCAGACAGACAGCTGAAAGGTGTGCTGTCCCCTCCCTTCTAAACAGCCTGGCTGCTAACTTCACATCTGAGTGTTTAATGCAGTCGGCGCTCAACCTGGCAGTTTCCAGATGTTTTGGCCTGTCGTTCCCATCATCCCTGCCCGAGGGCTGGTGGGCACTGCAATCCAAAACATCTGGAGAGCACCAGGTTGGGGAAGGCTGATGTAATTCTTCCACACCCAAAGGGGATAGATTTCTTGGATGTCAGATTGCAGCACTTACTGCTTTTTTAAAAGCAAAACAAACAATTAAGCACGGCTTCATGGGTTTTGAGCACACCACACATCCTTATTGCTCTGAATTTCTCTCTCCAGCAACACACACACAAACACACACACACCTGTCAGTCCACCTCGAAACAAAATCCCCAGCTTCTTTAAACTCCTGTAATGTAGGAGAGAAGCCCTTGACCTACCTGGAGAGAAAGGTAAGTCCTCTGCAGCTGGAATTCAAAGGTGTTTTCTGGATGAGATAAGTGGGCAAGCAAACGACTTTATTCCTTTTTCCAAAGAAAAAGTACTGAACAGGAACCTGGCTGATTCTTTACCGACTACAGGAAGTTTGCTTTGTGCTACTCCCGAGTCAGCTGACAAACTCTGGATTCTGAGCAAGCAAGTTTTCCCACCTGAGCTCAATGTAATCTCTTGAGGCTCTCAGGCGCATTGCAGAGTGAGAGTTCACAAGACGCCAGGTTTGCCACAACTCAAAAAATTCATTCCTCTCGGTAAATTAAGGACAGATCCACACCATAAATTTAAAGCATAAGACTTCTCTCAAACAATTCTGGGAACTGTTGTTTGTTCAAAGTGTTGGAAACTCTAGCTCTGTGAGGAAACTAAAGTTCACAGGATTTTGTCGGGGGGGGGGGGAATCATGTGCTTTAAATGTCTGTTGAATAACTGGAACACTTTAAAACACAATGTAGTGTTTAAGGCTGCATTCTTAACCCTGCTTGACTGGAAGTAAGCTCTCTGAAGTGAATAGGACTTACTTTTGAGTAGACATTAGGTTAGGATTGCACTGTTAATGTTTCTCTTTGAAGAACTATAATATAGGCATGCTTATGTTACTGCTTTTTATATAAACTTCTTCAATGTGTTTATTATATTTGGTTTATATAAATATAGGGTTGCCAACAAAGCATTCTGTCTTAAGCAATGGCAACCATGATGTAATCAAGCAGGTAACACATTATCTCCCTGCCAGGAAAAAACTCCCCTGCCTAAATTATTTGTGTTGCTCTGTCTGCTGTTAGAGGAGGAGGAGCACAGCCAGGATGAAAAGGTGGCAACTTGGGCACAAGAATATAAACCAAAGAGCTCCACTGTGTTTACAGAAAGCCAGATGTCTTTTCCGACTAGCTTTAAGAATTCAGACACACAGATAAGCAGCGAAAAAATATTTCCAAAACAGGAAAAGCCTCATATCACCATGTCCACCGTGTTCCGAAAAGCTAAAGCCAAGAATGCATTTATCTGTTGCTGGTTTTTAACTCTTTTATTTTGCAGCTGTTTTCAGTAGTTTTTAACATGCTTTTATTACATCATTTAATTTATTAAAAATTGTGTGCTACTTTGAGAGTCCTTGCCCTTAAAGGCGATTTGTACAGGGTGTAGGAAAATAAATAAGAACTACAAAACCTGGTGTAGTGTAGCAGGATTGTTGGTACCTCCAGGTGATCAGTTTCTTGAGCATCGGATCCTGATTCGTTTCCAGGGAGGTTAGACGATGTTGGCTATTTATTTGCAGTGAGATCGCACAACGTTGGCTGTTTAATGAGATTCATTTTAATTTGTATGTCGGGGAGCTTAGATGACATTGCATCAAAACAAGGGTTTTCTCACCGTTTCCAGTGCATTTCCCCACGACTTTCATTATTGCAAAAAGTCTAATCTTTTTGTCAGGAAGTGACTGAATCTCATCTGAAAACAGCAACAGTCTGAAAGCAGCCTCCGTTCATCCAGAGATCCGAGTGCTAAACTGGGAGCTCTTTTAAATGACCCCTCTATTCAGCCTCCATCCTGACTCGTTTGAACAAAACTTTATAACATGGTGCTTTAAATGTACAGTGTTTACAAAGCCTCCCATTGCTCTGTGTGTGGCAGCTTTGGGGATCCCTTGCCCTAAATCTCTTGCCCACTTTCCATTTCCTTTTAGAGCTCCGATGCACTCGAGTGCCGCATGCAGGTCGGATATCCGTCCCGTGTGACATTACCTGCCATAAGGATCCTGCATACGTTAAAAGCACAGGAGCCCTGCTGGAGAAAGAAGGTGACAAACCAGGAACAGAATGTTCCCCATGCCGTGCGGCTCCCGGGAGGGCGAGATCATGCCAAGATGTTAATCTTGTTAATCCAAATTGGGAGAGGGGGGAAGGGCGATAGGCAAGGGAGAATAAGCACCAAGCAATATTATTTCCCCTTTCGTTGCCTTCCTGGGCCCCTTACTGAAGGGTGGAAACCAGGGTCAATTAAAGATCTGTTTTAAACTGGGATGAAACTAAGCTCAAATATATAGCCAGTGGACAGCTCCTTATTGCCTCAGGAGCTCAGTAAGAAAACTGGCCAGATCCGCTGAGGGAAATCTGAGGAGGAGGAAGAGATGGCCTAAGCCCTAAGACATCGGTAGGCAAACTAAGGCCCGGGGGCCGGATTTGACCCAATCGCCTTCTAAATCCGGCCCGCAGACAGTCCAGGAATCAGCATTTTTTTACATGAGTAGAATGTGTGCTTTTATTTAAAATGCATCTCTGGGTTATTTGTGGGGCATAGGAATTCGTTCATTTCCCCCCCAAAAAAACATACTCCGGCCCCCCACAAGGTCTGAGGGACAGCGGACCGGCCCCCTGCTGAAAAAGTTTGCTGACTCCTGCCCTAAGATGTGGCTTGATCTACCGCCTCCATTTATTCCAAACATTGGGGGGTGAGGAACCTCAGGCCTGGCGGGGAGTCAATGTGGCCCTCCAGGCCTATCTGGCTTTTGGAATGCTCTCCAAGCTACACTCCCTGTCCCCAGGCCCTGTCCTTCACAAGCTTTGCTTCCTACCCGGCCTTGAGTGTTTTTGCCAGGCTGGAATGTGCCCTTGAACTCCGATAACGCCTCCTGCTTGCCTGAACGGCAGATAGAGCTGTGTTTGAATGTGAGTAGGAACCTGCCTAGTATATAGAAATCAAAACTCATATTTGTTTCTCCGCCCATCTTTGCCTCCAGTCCCGCCTACCCCTGGCACCGTTGCCCGGAAGAGAAGACGGCCGTCGGGCTGAAAAAGGTGCTTGACCCCTGGTGTAGGATGAAAAACCTCCCCTTGAGTTTGCTGCTGGCAAAAGCAGGCCTTTCATGAGACCGGCTGCCATGGCAACCGTCCGTGATGGGCAGGAACAGGCATTTTCCTGCATCGCCCGCCTTCTCTGGCAACGGAAGGGCAAAGACCTTGGGGAATTATCCTCTTTCCTGATGTAGAGCTATTTCTTTTCTCAAAACAGCTGCTGGAGGTGGAGGAGTGGGCTCTGGCTCTCCCTCTCGCCCACATCTCTGTTTCCCTCCCTTCCTCGGGTCGTTCAAGGACACAAGCACAACCGCTCAAGTAAGACAAAAATAGAGCTTTATTTGAAGGGCAAACGAAACCGGAGAGGCCGGCTTGGCCTTCTTTGTGCTCTGGTTACGCCAGAGGTTCCCTCAGTCGCCCGTTATCTCGTTGATCGGATGGCATGACCCGGACGGTTCAGGAAAGGAGAACTTGACACGTGTCCCTAGCTGGGACGGTTCAGGCTGGGTGTGATACGGCAAGGATCGCTCACTGCTGGAAGGAAGGGTCGGGGGCGAGAGCGGCGACGGCATAACCAGACAGGAAACCGGACAGATACAATTCCCCAGAGCTGTGCGTGCAAAAATGGCGATGCCTCCACTACGGTGGTGATTTTGTTAACACTCTCCCACTGAGGACCTCAGCTTGGCATATGAGGTCCTCTGCCTACCCTTTAGATGCTCACCACAAAACCCTGCGAGGTAGGCTAAGCTGATGGACACAGTCAGTCGGCGCTGGAAACCATGGTTTGTTAAACCGAGCCTCCACACTCCTTCCCCTCCCCTGGTGGCTTCAAGGAAAGGGCCGTAGCTCAGTGGCAGAATATCTGCCTTGAAAGCAGAAGGCCGTGGGTTCAATCCCTGGCATTTGCAGGTAGGGCTGGTGGTGATGTCTCAGATCAGAAACTCTGGAGAGTCGCCAATAGCCCGCATAGGCAATTCTGAGCTAGGTGGACCGGCAGTCTCTGATTCTGTGTGAGGCAGCTTCCTGTGTTAATACTGGTGAACCAAACCACAGTTTACCATTACACACGAAACTGTGGCTTTCTGTTACTAGCCAGAATCCAAAAACCGTGGGGTATGAAGCCATGATAGTTATGTCCAAAGTGTGACTGGCCTGAAGTCACCCAGTGGGCTTCATGGCTGAGTGAGGACAGGAACTCAAATTTCCCTGGGTCCTGATTAGACACTTTTCACAACTACACCACTCCGGTTGTCACAAAATACCTTGTGCTTTATGGACAACTCAGGCGGCAGTTAACAATGACACAGGGCCCACCTCACACCATAGAAATCTGGTTTTATGAAACAAATGGTATTGTGAGGAAACCTCTGCCCTTCTATCAATCCATAAACAGGAGGCTAGAAGAGACCAGAAGCCCAAGAACTCTCAATACTGAATTCCTCAACAGTGGTGGTGTTTTTCCTACCTTCCCCTTCATACTGCCTCCGACAGTGGACAGAGGACAGACACTAGGAGTGGCTGTTCCAGCCGATATATTTTGGGTACTAGTAGGACAGACAGACCTGATCCACCAGCACTTTCAAACACTTTTACTCAGCCCTATATGAACGTATCCAGAGGAATCGTCATATTGACTTTTCCTCATGTCAGTGGACAAAAGTGGTGCCTTGCGAATTTTTATCTCAGGCACAAAAGTGGCTAGGGCTGAACCTAATTCGACCCTTCCCCCCCTCCCAAAAAAGACACACACATATTGTTAAAAAAAAATTGAATAATTTACACACTGGCAAAAACATTTGGCCACACACATACCCAGCACTGCTGAGTGCTCACGGCTAGCCTTCTAGTGGCAATCTTATTAATCTGCTAACAGTTCTTTCTGCTGCACCAAATTGATTCTGGCAGGCTATGTGGGGGTCAGTTCAGCCTTTATGTTTCCCTTTACACTTGAGTAGGGAAATGCCTGTATCCACAGCCTTTTCACCAGGGACAAATGTGTTGGCTCTGCCAGTGATATCCGGAACCCAGCCTTCCTCCAAAACATGCTCTTAGATGTTTTGACTACAGCTCCCAGCAGCCCCCAGCCAGAATGGCTGTAGTTGTAGTTCAAAACAACTGTGCTGGTAGGGTCTGGTAGAAATGGAAGAACAAAACATCTGGAAAGCGCCAGGTCAGAGACGCCTTACCAACACACACACACACACACACACACACACACACACACACTGATTATCGAACCCCCTTTGCTATAAATGACAGCAAGCCGACATTGGCGCATCTTGCAGACATTACGGATATGTACATTAGCCTCCACTTGGAGAGCATGTAAAATGCAAAGCAGGACAGCCAGTGTCGTAAGGGGGAAACGACAATCCACTTCTATAGGAGCGGCTGAAAGCCAATCAACACTTGCTGGTGAACCACATGACACATGAGTTCCACATCGAACTGCAGGAACGAAACCAAAGTATGCAGTGAACACTTCCCTGCATGTAGAAAGCTAGCCTCCCAGGGAGTTCGGGTGGGCTAGAACTCTCACCCCCTCACATGGTAGACTTCCAGGTGCAACAGAAATTGGTCCAAGAGAATTCTGCGCCATGTGATTTAATCTGCATGCACAGATTGACCTTGACTCCTTCAAAAACGGGGTGCATCCCCACCCTGAAACAACAAGTAAACAAATACAAACGCATCCAAAAGCATTTTACCCCATGGAGAGTAATACTGACCATTTTCACCCACTACCAGTGGGCTTAATGGGTGCCCATTTATCAGAGGATTTCAGTGAATTTGGTGGGCAGGTGGAAAATGCCCTTCAAATATATCCACACAAGCCAAACAGCAAAGATTTTCTTCATCCACTGAAAGCAAATGAGCATCCTAAGGTAGGAGAGTTACCTAGTCCAGGAATGGGGGGACCTCTATAGTCCTCTAGATGCTGGGACTACAATTCCCATCATCCCTAACCATTGACAAGGATGGCTGGGGCTGATGGGAGCTGTAGTCCAACAGAAACTGGAGGGCGGCAGATCTCCTCATCCTTGATGTAGCCCAGTGAGGATAAGAAAATACTAATGGGTGTCTACTCATAAGCAAATGTGCATGTCTCTCTCTCTCACACACACCCTTAATCCACTAGCAGGCAACACAGAAATAAAACATCCATCCATAAAAATTGCACTATACGCCACCCCACCAGGTGGCAGTAGAGAACGGAAATAGACACACACACACATGCGCACACATGCACGCCCCTGAACACACCACTTTTCATCTCCATGTTCCTCCTATATGGGAGCTCCTCTTCCCAGCTCATTGAGTACTTTAGTACCAAGTGGGGAGCCCTGCCCAAAGAAAGGAGGAACTCTGTGCCACCTCCCTCTGCGGGCATCAATCCCACAGTGCCCTTGGAGGGGTCGGGAAGGAACTGGCACGAAAATTGGCATGGCTGCAAAGCGGCTTGCGGAGATCAGAGGTGCACACATTCAAGTCTCAACATTTTTTAAAAAGAAGGAAACATTTGGTTTTCCCCCAATTTTTAGCCCTATGAGAAGTAGCAGCTGGTGCCAGGGAGCTCTGCTGAGGCAGATCCGCTCTTCCTTTCTCTCTTCCGCAGAGGCTGCATGTTTGAATTATCTGCCTCAGAGGAGCTGGGGAGCCTACCTGCATGTAGAAATCTAGCACATCAAGGAGAAAATGAGAAGAGAACCCTCTCTCTCCCAAGGTGCTGGCTTTCTAGGGGCAGGGATTTTTAAAATGTTTTTTTTAAAAAAAGATTCTATGTAGGTGAGAATTCAGATACGCAGCATCTACTCCCCGCACCCCGTGCCGTCAAATCCTTCGGTGGGCAGAGGTGGCGTCTCCTGGCTTCCTCTAAAAACCATCTGCTGTAGCTCTTGCCCAGTGCGTAAAATGGCTCGGGGTCAGGTGGGGCTGAGTTATTTGGGGGAGGATAAGCCTTCCCATAATTCTTGCATCTGCTGCTCATGAGCGCCCACTGTCCCCCTGCAACATACCAGAGGAGTGCTATGATCCATCAGAGAGGAGAGGCACACCTTCCCACAATGGCAGTAGTGGCTGGCACCCATTGGGATTGGCAGAACAGAAAGCAGGGAGGCCCAACAGTAGGTGGCGCCACAGCCAACGACAGGCAGAGCCAACTAACTGCAGCTTTTGTCCCCGTCCTCCGTTCTGCAGTTCCGCAAGGGCAAAACCGAGGGGAGGGAGCTGGCCAGCAGTGCCACCCCCTGCATTGGTGGTGTAAGAACATAACAGCAACTCTGCCGAATCAAGCCCATCTAGTCCAGCATCATGTTCCCACAGTGGCCAACCAGATGCCCCAATTGGTAGCTTGCAAGAGGGACCTGAGCAAACCAACACTCTGCCCACCTGCAATTCCCAACAATGGGTATTCAGAGTCACCCTAACTCCCCATGGTGGCCGGTGCCCATTGGTAGGGCAGAAAGCAGGGAGCCCAACAGTAGGTGGCGCCAGAGAGCAGGCTGAGTCAACTCATTCTAGTTTTGTCCCCATCCTCCTGCCGGCTGAGCAACACTGAAACCGGGGAGCAGGAAGCGGGCAGCCAGTGCCAACCCTCCTGGACCAGATGGGGGCTGGACAAGAGCAGGCTGAGGTTGGCGGGGCAGGCCCCCTACCCCATTGGCCCTACAACTCCCGCGATTGGCAGTCACAGCTCCAATCACGTCCTCTCTCCCTCCGCTTACTCCTCTTTGCCCCGCCCACCCCTGGAGCGCCAGCAGGAGGCGATGCAGTCACAGTGATGGTACATGAAGACCCCCGAGAGGGTGAGGGCGATGCCCGCGTAGCTGAGCAGCGTCAGGCGGCTGCCAAAGAGGAAGTGGGAGAGCAGGAGGTTGCCCACCACGTTGAAGTTCCCCAGGACGTGGATGGTGAGGGCCGACGTCAGCGAGATGACGTAGAAGCTGGCCAAGTTGTACAGCACCGAGCCCAGGCAGCTGAGCAGCACACAGGCCCAGAGGCCCCCTCCGTAGGCCAGGGTGCCGTCCCAGGCGGGCCCCACCTCCAGGACCAAGGCGGCCGCAAAGAGGATGTAGAAGCTGGGCAGGGAAGTGAGGCAGAGCAAGGTCAGCGAGTCCAGGCGCTCCTCCTGCAGGAAGGTACCTGGGGTGAGAGATATAAAATATAAGAATAAGAATAAGGGACGCGGGTGGCGCTGTGGGTTAAACCACAGAGCCTAGAGCTTGCCAATCAGAAGGTCAGCAGTTCGAATCCCCACAACAGGGTGAGCTCCTGTTGCTCGGTCCCTGCTCCTGCCAACCTAGCAGTTCGAAAGCACGCCAGTGCAAGCAGATAAATAGGTACCGCTCCGGCAGGAAGGTAAACGGCGTTTCCGTGCGCTGCTCTGGTTCGCCAGAAGCGGCTTAGTCCTGCTGGCCGCATGACCCGGAAGCTGTACACCGGCTCCCTCGGCCAATAAAGCGAGATGAGCGCCGAAACCCCAGAGTCGGCCACGACTGGACCTAATGGTCAGGGGTTCCTTTACCTTTAGTAATAATAATAATAAATAATATCAAACATTTAAAATTTCCCGATACAGGGCTGCTTTCAGATGTCTTCTAAATGTCATATAGTTGTTTATTTCCTTGACATCTGATGGGAGGGCGTTCCACAGGGTGGGTGCCACTACCGAGAAGGCCCTCTGCCTGGTTCCCTGCAACCTCACTTCTCACAGGGAGGGATCCGCCAGAAGGCCCTCGGAGCTGGACACCAAATTCACAAACACCAAATTCAGAGAGGGGTTGAGGAGGGAAAGAAAAGCACACAGGAGGCAGGAGAGAACTTCCCCGAGGCATGGCCGCTCCTCGACATGGCATGGACTTCTTCAACGTGGCACCCTGGTGTTGTTTTGGACTACAACTCCCATCAGCCCCAGCCAGGACGGCCAAGCAACCCATCAGTCCCAGCTTCATACAACTGTTTTTTGATATGTTGTAAGCTGCCCAGAGTGGCTAGGGGAACCCAACCAGATGGGAGGGGTATAAGTAATAAAATTATTATTACTATTATTATTATTATTATTATTATTATTATTATTATTATTATTCATTTTGGGGGAGGAAGCCTTATGCCTTGAAATGCTCTCTCACAGGTAGGAAACTCCCCGCACCTAGAAAACCAGCAGGTCAAGGAAAAGGCTCACTGCTTATGTGCATTGAATCCTTTTGTACAGAGCAGCATTCAATCCTGGGAGTCCCAAACCTGCAATTTGAAGCAGTACAACCCTAACACAGGTTTACCACCTCACTGAGAACTAGGCCCTTGAGTCCTGACCTTTTCCAAACTGTATATGGGGGTGTTGTTGTTTTTAAAAAAGATGTGTTTTTGAAATAAAAATGAATCCATCATAAAGGCCCCAGTGGCCTCTCCTCCAAAAGTAAACAGCCACTTACATTTCTTTGAGCATCTAGATGACCAAGCAAGAATGAGGAAGTACATGTTAAATTTGCACAACCCTGCATTGGAGACAAGAGTCCAGCCCAGATATGATGTTTTAGGGAGTAGCCTTTCCCAAGTTGATTCCCTCCAAGTATTTTGGGCTATAGTTCCCATCAGTCTTAGCCAGCATGGCTGTTGTGACCGACAACTCCCATCAGCCCTGGCCGGGACTAATGGGAATTGTAGTCCCAAACGCCTGCCAGGCAGCAGCTGCAAAAATGCATAGAGCAGTGATGGCCAAACTTGGCCCTCCAGCTGTTTGGGGACTACAACTCCCATCATCCCTAGCTAACAGGACTAGTGGTCAGGGATGATGGGAATTGTAGTCCCAAAACAGCTGGAGGGTCAAGTTTGGCCATCACTGGCATAGAGATTCACTGGTGTAGGGTCACATTCACACCATCCATTTAAAGCACCATGATCCCACTTTAGTCATGGAATTGTAGTTTGTTAAGGGGGCTGGGAGTTGTTAGGAGAAACCCGCCCCCCCTCTTTCCCAAAGTGATTTAACAATCAACCCCTCTTCCCAGGAAACTGTGGAAGCTCCAGCTCTGGAAGGGGAATAAGTATCTTCTAACAAGCTCTCAGAGTCCTTAACAAACTACAACTCCCAGAATTCTTGGGGGAAAGCCTTGACCATTTAAAGTGGGATTTGTGGTGCTTTGAATAGATGGCTTGCATCTGACCTAGCTCCACCATTAGAAGGTTCAGAAGGCTGTATGTTTAAGTTACACACAAACTGGAATGAGCTATCCCATTTCCAAGACAACAGCCCAGCGAAGGATAAAGTATTCCCTTCTGAAAACCTCCCGGCAAAGATTTAGCATCCCAAAAACAAAACATGCCTTCTGCCCTGCTCAGCATTTTAAGTTTCAGCACACAAACGAAACGAACGATTCCAGGTTCGAATCTGGCTCTGGTTTCAATGCAATTAGAATTCTGGGAAGGGCTAGACTCTGCTTAATGCAAAACGAGAGACGTTTTGCAGACGTGCTCAATTGGCATAATTCCTCCATTATTTATTCCCAGGGAGAACTAAAACAGAGTGCTCATATTCTTCACCCACACGCTTTCAAGCACATCTCTGCAGCCATAAGGACTATAATAATAATTATTATTTATTTATACCCCACCCATCTGGCTGGGTTTCCCCAGCCACTCTGGGTGGCTCCCAACAGAATATTAAAAACACGATAAAACATCAAACATTAAAAAACTTCCCTAAACAGGGCTGCCTTCAGATGTCTTCTAAAAGTAAGATAGTTGTTTATTTCCTTGACATCTGATGGGAGGGCGTTCCACAGGGTGGGTACCACTACCGAGAAGGCCCTCTGCCTGGTTCCCTGTAACCTCACTTCTCACAGGAAGGGAACTGCCAGAAGGCCCTCAGAGCTGGACCTCAGTGTCTGGGCTGAACGATGGGGGTGGAGATGCTCCTTCAGGTATACTGGGCCAAGGCCTTTTAGGGCTTGACAGGTCAGCACCAACACTTTGAATTGTGTTCGGAAACGCACTGGGAGCCAATGTAGGTCTTTCAAGACCGGTGTTATATGGTCTCAGTGGCCACCAATCTAGCTGCCGCATTCTGGATTAGTTGTAGTTTCCGGGTCACCTTCAAAGGTAGCCCCACGTAGAGCACATTGCAATAGTCCAAGTGGGAGATAACTGGAGCATGCACCACTCTGGTGAGACAGTCTGCAGGCAGGTAGGGTCTCAGCCTGCGTACCAGATAGATCTGGTAATCAGCTGCCCTGGACACACAATTGACCTGCGCCTCCCTGGACAGCTGTGAGTCTGAAATGACTCCCAGACTAGAAACTCACTTTAAAAAGGACCCTTAAGAAGGGCCATGGGATGCGGGTGGCGCTGTGGGTTAAACCACTGAGCCTAGGACTTGCCGATCAGAAGGTCAGCGGTTCGAATCCCCGCGACAGGGTGAGCTCCCGTTGCTTGGTCCCTTCTCCTGCCAACCTAGCAGTTCGAAAGCACGTCAAAGTGCAAGTAGATAAATAGGTACCGCTCTGGCGGGAAGGTAAACGGCATTTCCATGCACTGCTCTGGTTCACCAGAAGCGGCTTAGTCCTGCTAGCCACATGACCCGGAAGCTGTACGCCGGCTCCCTCGGCCAATAAAGCGAGATGAGCACCGCAACCCCAGAGTTGACCAAAACTGGACCCAATGGTCAGGGGTCCCCTTTACCCTTTACCTTTAAGAAGGGCCAAGGTTCCACACAGGCCACCCTCCCGCAGGAACTGCGGCCCACGCACAGCCACGCAAGACACTCACTTTGCTGTATGGACTTGAGCCCGCGGAGGAAAGTGGCGGCAAACAGGAAGCAGCAGCCGGCTTGGTCGAAATGCACCTCCCCGACGATGCTCAAGGAAGCCCCCAAGCAGATAGGCCCCATGGCCACGTACTGCAGGGGGTGGTGGTGTTTCCCCAGCAGCACCTTGGAGAGGGTCAGGGTGAAGAACGGCGTCGTCGTGTAAACCATCTGGGCAAAGTCCAGCTGGACGTAGTTCAGTCCCAGGTTCCCAAAGGCCACACTGGCGCAGAAGGTCAGGCTCAGCAGGAAAACCCTGCCCTTGGCTGCAGGGCACAGGGCGGGGTGCCCGGCGCCGCCGGCCCGCAGCTTCGCCAAAGGGTTGCCCACCACCACGGCCGTCAACATATGCAGGGAGGAGAGCAAGACCGGGTAGCGGAAGTTGTGGACGGCAAAGATCCACTTGTTGAGGCTGGACATGGTGGTCCCCGTGGCCAGCCAGACGAAGACCGTGAAGACCAGGGGCAGAGCGTGCCGGGACGGTTCGGGGGGCCTTTGCCCCCCACGCGGCTGCGGATCCAGCTTCCAGGGAAAGAGGGGTCGTGTCCCATTGCCAGCGTTCATCTCTGCTTCATTTCTTCTCCCCGGAGAGGGTGGGCACATCGGGGGCGGCAGCCTGGCATCAGCACAAGGGACAGAGTCCCTGTGGAAACAGCTGTGAGCCTAGAGACAAAACATTATCCTGAAACCATCATCCAACTAACCCAGGTGTCAGTCTTATACGGCTTAGGCCCAGGCTATCTGAAGGACCCTATTCTCCCATATGAACTTGCCCAGGCTCTGAGATCTTCGAGCAAAGCCCTTCTCTTGGTCCCGCTACCCACACAGGAA
Organism: Podarcis filfolensis; assembly: GCF_964270895.1. Classification (NCBI taxonomy): domain Eukaryota; kingdom Metazoa; phylum Chordata; class Lepidosauria; order Squamata; family Lacertidae; genus Podarcis; species Podarcis filfolensis. The sequence goes on along the minus strand of NC_139620.1, from coordinate 23,691,777 downwards.
CGCTCGGTGGGGACATGGGACAGAGCCTTCTTAGTGGCTGCTCCCAAACATTGGAGCTCCTTCTCCAGGAGGGCCAGACTGGCCCCCTCCTTGCTGTACTTCCAATGGCAGGTGAAGACTTTTATTCCAACAGGCCTTCGGGAAATGACTACTTTTAAGGTGCTGTTTTCACTATCAGCATTTTAATAGATTTGTTTTAATTCTGTTATAGAGTTCCGTTCCTTTTTAACAATTACCTGTTACACGTTTTTAGCTTTTTGCATTTTTATTTATTTATTTATTTAACATAAAAATAGCATGTTTGCTCATTTATTTCATAAAATTTATACACCGCTTCGTTCTAAAAAGCCTCAAAGTGCTTTACAAAAAAGAGATGGTAATTTATGGGTGAAAATTTAGAAATAACTGCTATAAATCAATTAGAAAAAAACACACTACTTTTCACCACTATGGGGTATCTAGGTATCTGCAAACTCAAGGAGCTTTTTGCATTTTATCGGTGTTGTTCTAATTTGTGAAAGCTGCCTTCAGGAAGTCGCAGTCTGGGGGAAAGCTGGCTGATAAATAAATAATTAAATAAATACCATAATACAGTGCTACCTCTGGTTACGTACTTAATTCGTTCCAAAGGTCCGTTCTTAACCTGAAACTGTTCTTAACCTGAAGCACCGCTTTAGCTAACGGGGCCTCCTGCTGCTGCCGTGCCGCCAGAGCACGATTTCTGTTCTCATCCTGAATCAAAGTTCTTAACCTGAGACACTATTTCTGGGTTAGCGGAGTCTGTAACCTGAAGCCTATGTAACCTGAAGTGTATGTAACCCGAGGTACCACAGTACTGCCTGAGCTCACTGTCTCCTGGCTGGTTTTGGTGCCCACACAAAGTTTGCCATGTCCAGCTCAGCTATTTCCCCCTTCCTGTCTCCTCTCCCAAAGTCACTCCCAGTGACTCACCAGTATCCAATTTCCAGTCCCGGCCGGGAGCGAGGAGGATCCCTCTGGCTTTCTCAGGAGGAATCTGGAACAGACAGAGGAGAAACGCCCTGGATGTGCCTCGACGTTGTAGAATCACCTTCGGTTGCGACCTCCAGCCCCTGCGACGTCCGGCACCTTGTCAGCTCCGGTGGGACAGGAATCCAGCGGCTTCTAGACACTTGGCAAGTCTCATTCTGTAGGACGACACACAACAGATGAGATCCCTGGAGTCTCACTTAAACCAGAGGTCTTTGGGCTGGCCTGCTGCCTACGGAGAGAGATGCTGTCCGACTTCAGGAGAAGCTGAGCCACTTCTGCTGCCAGCTAGCCTTGTGTAAGGATGCCGGGCGGAGAGGAGGAAGGCAGTGGAAAGTGTGATGGGCTGGCTGGGAGGTTGGCAGCGAAGCTCCTCCCTCTCGTATCCTGGGACTGCGGCAGCAACAACAACAATGGGTCATGTGTCTGCCTCCTTAAAGTGATCAAGGCCAGGCAGCCCAAGCGGTTTGTGGGCCCGCCCAGGCCGACTCATCTGCGGTTTGTCCCTGTGGGAGGAAAAAGATCATACAGACTGGCTGCAGCAGCAGCGGAAAGAAAGAGCAGTCAGGAGAGCATCCTAAACAAAAAACCCAGTCGCCATGGAGACACAGCAATCCAAAAGAGAGAGAGAGAGAGACTGTGCCGCACTGTGCCTTTAAAACACATGGCCTCCACCCCACTCAAGGATCCTGGCAACGCTTGTTCCTGCCGAACTACAATTCCCAGCACCCAGAACAAACTACAGTTCCCACGATTCTTGGAAGGGGGAACTATGTGCTTTCAATATGTGTCCAAAAGTGCTTTCAAAACGGTGATGGAAGCTGCAGCTGTTTAAAGCACGCGTTCATTGATTTCTTGATGGGTACTATTCATAAATGTATTACTCGCAGTTTGGCAGGAAGCTCCAGGGTGAGTTACGACGATTTAAAATTAAGAATAAAAAAAGAGGAGATACGGTACAAAAAGTGAATAAGGAGTGGGCTGTCTTTAAGGAATACATCAAAATCTATGTGGAAAAAGTAGAACTTTTGACAGATATTGAGTGAATCCAGAAAATGATTAGAGTGAAAGGAGAGTAAAGTTAAGATAGAAGAAGAGATTAAAGAAATAACGAAATGCGTTTAAGCTAATTGCTAAAATAAAGTAGCGTAACAAGAATGGCTGGAAGTCAAGTCACTTGGTGGGTGTCCGTGTGGGCAGTGGCGTAGCGTGGGGGGTGCAGGGGGGGCCGGCCGCACCGGGCACAACATCTGGGGGTGCGCGCTTGCACTCGCAGCTCTCTGCCCCTACCTGGCTCACTCACTCTCCACATGTTAGGGGGCGCAAATTACTTGCCCTGCCCTGGGTGCTGACAACCCACGCTACGCCACTGCGTGTGGGGTCGGTATGTTGTAGGTGTGTAGGTATGTTGATATGTATAGTATAGGTAGATAGGTAGGTATTATATAGAGTTTTATGCTATGAAAATAAGGTAGTGTGTTGTGTATATGTATTGTGTAAATGTAAATGTATGTGTTTTATATGTTAATAAAATAAAATAAAATTAAGAATAAAAAAACGCCGATTGCAGTCACGGGAATAGGGTGGGCCTTGAAAACACACACATTTCAGGTGCCAAAGGCTGGGGTGAAGAGGTGTCTTCAGCATTCTCTGAGAGCCAGGTAATGAAGCTGTCAGACGCACCTCTGTGGGGAGTTCCACAATTTAGGGGCTGCCACTGAGAAGGCCCCGTCCTGGCCTGCCACCCCCACCAAACTTCTGAGGGCTGTGAAACTACCAAAATTATATTCAATATACATTTAAAGCACGTGGCTTTCACCCAAGGCATCCTGGGAATGGTAGTCCCCCCCAGAGCTTTAATTCCCAGCACCCAGAACAAACTACAGCTCCCCGGGATTCTTTGGTGGGAAGTCACGGGCTTTAAGCATGTGTTGAATGTACAGTGGTACCTCGGGTTACATACGCTTCAGGTTACATACGCTTCAGGTTACAGACTCCGTTAACCCAGAAATATTGCTTCAGGTTAAGAACTTTGCTTCAGGATGAGAACAGAAATTGTGCTCCGGCGGCGCGGCAGCAGCAGGAGGCCCCATTAGCTAAAGTGGTGCTTCAGGTTAAGAACAGTTTCAGGTTAAGAACGGACCTCCGGAACGAATTAAGTACTTAACCCGAGGTACCACTGTACTTTAATATATGCGGTGGGAATGCCTTAAGCTGGTGATACATGCCGCTTCAAAGCAGCGGTGTTTTCTGGGGCCTCATGGGAGTTGTAGTCTAAGACTCTGTACTCACCATGCATTTAAGGCACATTTAAACCACCCACAAACCCCAAGAAACCTGGAAATAAAACAGCTGGAAATAAAGTAGAAGGTTTAGGAAGGTTGGTTTAAACCAGGGGTCAGCAACCTTTTTCAGCCGTGGGCTGGTCCACCATCCCTCAGAAAATGTGGGGGGGCCGGACTATATGTTGGGCGGGGGGAATGAACAAATTCCCATGCCCCACAAATAACCCAGAGGTGCCTTTTAAATAAAAGGACACATTCTACTCATGTAAAAACACGCTGATTCCTGGACCGTCTGCGGGCCAGATTTAGAAGGCGATTGGGCCGCATCCGGCTCCTGGGCCTTAGGTTGCCTCCCCTGGTTTAAACCCTAAACAGGTGGGGACCTGGGTGAGAAAAGCAACAGCTGACACATATTATTATTATTATTATTATTATTAATTAAATTTTGTATATTGTCCTTCCTCCATAGGCTGACCTTTTGCCTGGCTTCTCAACCAATATCAACATCACAAGGCAAATCCCCGTCCGCTCACCCCTGGGTGAATTGCACACAGATTAATACCTGGAGCCCAATTTGCACAGACCCAAACTAATTAGGAGTCAGGAATCACAGATTCTGTAGTTCTGGTAGCAAAAGGGGGAAAGGCCACACAGCTGGATGTGCATGCAGGAGATCCTGGGTTCAAATTCCTTGGCAGCATCTCCAGCTAAGGCTGGGGGGGGGGGGAGGCTCCCTGACTGGATCCCTGGACAACGGCTGCTGCTGCCAGTCAGTGCAGACAGCACTGAGATTGCTGGACCCTTAGGCCTGGCTCAGAACATGGCAGCGTCCTGCGTTTACTCAGACGTAAGCCCCAGAAGGGAAGCTTTTAATGTTTAATAGGTTATTGTATTTTAGTGTTTTGTTGGAACCAGGCAGAGGGCCTTCTTGGTAGTGGCACCTGCCCTGTGGAATGCCCTCCCATCAGATGTCAAAGAGAAAAGTAACTACCAAATTTTTGGAAGACACCTAAAGGCAGCCCTGTTTAGGGAAGCTTTTAATGTTTAATAGATTATTGTATTTTAGTGTATTGTATTTTTGTATTTCACCCAGCCAGATGGGCGGGGTATAAATAATAAAGTATTATTATTATTATTATTATTATTATTATTATTATTATTATTATTATTATTATTATTGGAAGCCACCCAGAGTGGCTGGGGAAACCCTGCCAGATGGCGGGGTATAAATAATATATTATTGTTGTTGTTAACCCCTGAGCTCTTCTCCCCGTTTTCGATGGCTCCTGGAGTCCTGGCATCCACCGGCCCCGTCCAGGGAGACCCGGCACACGCCTCCAAGCGTCTCCCCGGGTTAGGAACGGCGTCACGTCTGAACTCTCCGCAGGCCCGGGAAGCAACCATACCGGCCAGAGGAGGGCGATGCGGGTGGTGGGGAAGAGTGCGGCGCCCTCAAGGTGACTCTTACCTTCAGGTAAGGCGGGGCAAGGCGCAGCTCCATCGCAGCCAGCCAGGGGAGGCGCCGGTTGCTGGATCCCCAAAGGATCGCTCTCCCGAGAAGGCGAGGCAAAGCCGGGGCGAGCCGGTGGCTGGGACCACGCACAGACCTCCGGGCTCAGCATCCGAGATCGGGTCCCTCCTTGCCCTTGGGCGTCCTTTCCCACGCTCCCTTCCCAGGCGAGGATGCGCTGCTGCTGCTGCTCCGGTATCCTTGCAATAACCCCCCCGGAGGCGGCAGGTCGAGGGGAGAAAGGAAAGCGATGGAGAAAAAGGAGACGCGGGGAGCGCAATCGCTTTGCAGGGTTTCTTTCCCGCCCCCTCTGCCTAGCAAAGCTAAAACGGGAGCCTGCCGGCCAAAGCCGTCTCGCCGGCGCCGCCTCCTGGCCGCGGGTGGGGGGCGACAGCCGGGCTTAAGCGCACCGGAGGAGGAGGAGGAGGTGGAGAGGTAACGTTGCCTAGTCTCCCGCGGCTCCGTGCGCAAAATTGCGCCCGCACCGCCGCCTGTGCGCAGAGGCCAGCAGCGTGATGGCGCAGAGGCTGCTGCCGCGCCCAAGCAAGGCTTGGGAAGAGATTGCAGTTTCGGATTGGATCCATGTTTTTAAAATATGGGTGGGTGGGTGTTTATTTATAAATATATTTTTGTTTGTTTGTTTGTGTTTTTCCCAGGGCAGCTCAAAGCAATGCCTAGAAGCTGAGGGTCAATTTTTTTCACTTATACAGTCATACCTTGGGTTACAGACGCTTCAGGTTGCGCGTTTTTGGGTTGCGCACCACGCCAAACCCGGAAGTACCGGAATGGGTTACTTCTGGGTTTCGGCGCTTGCACATGCACAGAACTGCTAAATCACACTTTGCACATGCACAGAAGCACCGAATTGCGACCCGCGCGTGTGCAGACGTGCGCTGCGGGTTGCAAACGTGCCTCCCGCACGGATCACGTTCGCAACCCAAGCGTCCACTGTATGCTACAACAGCTGCAAGGATATTATATACAAGATACTGGAAACAGAGACCCCAGGGAAAGAACAATGGTTAAACAAACTCATTGAATTTGCTAAGCTTGCAAATATGACACCCAAAATAAGAAATGTAGATGATGAAACAGACAAGGAGTGATTGGGAGTATTTAGGGGAATATTTACAAAAATTCAATCTTAAATACAAGTAGGGGATATCTTCTGACTAGCAGTTGACAATATAAGGGATATGAGAAGGTTGAAAATAAGATATTACTACATGTGCAGCTAATTGAAATGTACAAAGAACTGTCATAGAATGTTGGGTGGAAGTCCAAAAGAATTACTGTAGAAGAATGGAAAATATTTTTTATTAGTTTTCAATTACAATAATCCAATACTAGCCTCATTCTAACATTGCCAAATTATAATACAATTAATAATACCAATCACTGAGATGCCAAATTATACAATTTAGGTGACCTCCCACGTGCTAGAATTGATGATTTGAAGGTTTACTTCATTTCTGCGTTCCAAAATCTTATAAATTCCAATTACGTTCTGGTCAAAATAACAATCCTTTATATGGCCAGCTGCAGTTTTAAAGACTTCCATTTGTATTGGCACATTAAATGATTTATACAGCTACAGGTGAAGCATTCAAACTCTCTTCTTGTTCTTCCTCGGTGTGGCAATTATTCTGTCTGTAATGTTTCTTCCTGTCCTTGTAATATATTATGTCTATCAGTTGTTGCTGTTCTCCATTATGCCTCGGGCAGAGCTTGTGTTCCGCTGTTGTTTCAGGATTTCTTCACTGCTCCCTCTGCGCTGGTGTCTTTATGTGTCCTGTGAGCCAGTTGGGGCAGAGATAGCAGAGAGCCAATCAATCAGAGTGTGGGCTGTTTCTACCAAGGGCTAAATTTGAAGAGGATGGTTTCTTCGTTTTGTGGGATGTAGTCTGCGATACCTGCAAAACGGGAGGGCAAAAGACGAGGCGGTAAGAACAGAGAGGCATTACGAAGACCAAATCCTGCTCTAGCTCCTCCCCAGGACTTTGGGTTTGCTGCAGTGATATGGGAGTGGAGAAATAAAGTGCAGAATTCCATCTCCTGACAATCTCAGATTTTTAAATAAAAACGTTAAGTTCCTAGACTTTGGTTTGCAAACATATGCTTGAAGATAAATCATTCCAAGCAGAAGTGAATGCATTCATGCATCCACCCCTCAGTGCCTGTAACATCCAAGCCACCTTCAACGCCTTCTGGAAATGCAACAAAAACTGAATTAAATCTGCTGGCTATGCAAGGCCAATGCTGGGTGCATTCACAATAAAGTCGTATCTTGGAACCCGAATGTCTTGGTACTCGTCTGTTTTGGCTCCCAAACACTGCAGACCCGCAAGTGAGTGTTCCAGTTTGTGAAAGTTCTTTGGAAGTCGAACGTCCGATAGGGCTTCCGCGGCTTCCAATTGGCTGCAGGAGTTTCCTGCAGCCAATTGGAAGCTGCACCTTGGTTTACAAACGTTTTTGGAAGTCAAATGGACTTCCGGAACGGATTCTGTTCGCCTTCCAAGGTACCACTGTAATACTACTACTACTACAGTGGTACCTCGGGTTACAGACACTTCAGATTACAGACTGCGCTAACCCAGAAATAGTACCTCGGGTTAAGAACTTTGCTTCAGGATGAGAACAGAAATCGCGCAGCAGCAGGAGGCCCCATTAGCTAAAGTACCTCAGGTTAAGAACAGTTTCAGGTTAAGAACGGACCTCCATAACGAATTAAGTTCTTAACCCGAGGTACCACTGTACTACTAATAATAACACCCTTCCTTTTCCCCTGACTTATGGTGGCTTACAGCTAAAATAATAACAGCTAAAACACGGGGGGGGGGGGGAATACAATCATTAAAAAACAATTAAACCTGGATAGAATTAAAACTATATATATTCAACTGCCCTTCTATAATTGCAACACCCATGCAGAGAAATTGATGTAGGGTAAGGGATGCGGGTGGCGCTGTGAGTTAAACCACAAAGCCTAGGACTTGCTGATCAGAAGGTCGGTGGGTCGAATCCCCGCGACGGGGTGAGCTCCCGTTGCTCAGTCCCTGCTCCTGCCAACCTAGCAGTTTGAAAGCACGTCAAGCTGCAAGTAGATAAATAGGTACTGCACTGGCGGGAAGGTAAACGGCGTTTCCATGCGCTGCTCTGGTTCGCCAGAAGTGGCTTAGTCATGCTGGCCACATGACCCGGAATCTGTACACTGGCTCCCTCGGCCAGTAAAGCGAGATGAGTGCCGCAACCCCAGAGTCGGTCACGAGTGGACCTGATGGTCACGGGTCCCTTTACCTTTAAGGCTCTGCCAAGAGAATCTATGCCCTCAAATTAACACCCTCAGCACAGGCACATTATTTAGTCCCTAAGGGGTAAATCAGGCTTGGAATCACGTGGGGACAAAGCCTAGGGAATAGTTCAGAGCTGGAACTGGTGATGCTAGCTGAGGCTAATGGGAGTTGTAGCCCAAAGCTGCTCCAAGCCAACCCCTCCCTCCCTGCCCCCAGAGATAGGACAAAGGTCTCCTTTGCTGTTGGGCTTCTATCACTCGCCTTGCTCCAGGGCAGTGTTTGGAGCTCGGAGAACCTTCCAGTACTTGCGTTCCCCTTCCCGGGGCTTCACCCCCATCACTGCGGTCAGCAGAGGGCCAGACAGCGTCTTCTGGGTCTCAAACCTGTTTAGCAAAAAAAGGAAGATGCGTCATGAAGAGCTGAGGAATGAGCAGATGTAGGAACAATGGAAGAACCATTCTGGACCAGGCCAGAGGCCTCCCTTCTCAGCATCCTGTTCCTACAGTGGCTGAACAGTTTGCATGTGGGAAACTTGCAATCCAAGCATTTGAACCTACCCAGATTCTGAAATCATCTTCTGAGGCCCTTCTTCGTGTGCCTCCTCCTCGAGAGGTGCGGAGGGCGGCAACACGAGAACGGGGCCTTCTCTGCAGTGGCTCCCTGTCTGTGGAATGCTCTCCCCAGGGAAGTTTGCCTGGCACCTTCATTACACACCTTTAGATGCCAGGCAAAAATGTTCCTTTTTAACCAGGCCTTTGGTTGACTTGCTTGACATCCTATGCCCTTTTAAAATGTGGCTCTTTTCGGGGGGCGGGGTTATTGAGTTATTGTTTTTATTCTGATTGCATATGTTGTGGTCTTTTCTGTGAACCACCCTGAGATCTCCGGGTATAGGGCAGTATATAAACCCCAATTAATAATAAATAATCATAATAAAAGATCCCTCTCTGCATTTGTGATTGCTACCAACTTGTATTCAGAGGCAGAGATAAGGGAAGGCAGAACAGCCAGCTAGTAGGCATTGATTGCTTTAATATATTATTAATATCATTATCAATGTATTAATTAGAAATTGTTTTGAGGGTGTGTTTTCTTGCAAGCAAGGGGCGTATAAATTTTCAGAAACAAACCAATAAATAAAATCAGCCACCTTCTACACAATTGGCTCAAGGCGATGTACAGTAAAAACAGCAATAAATGTTAATTAAACGACAAAGCATTTGTATTGCTATAGATGATAAAATCAAATAATTAAAATGGGGGGGTGTTGCTATCCCTACTCCCAACAACAACGCTAACAATAATTATTTTGAATGAAACGACAGAAATTTGTGTGTATGTTTAATTTCTATTTTGTTATATTGCCTTTCTTTCGTCTTGTATGTTGTTGAAGTGTATGTTCTTTCTTAAGTACATACACAATTAAAAAAAAAAACCCCACAAAAAAACAGCATACACATCTACAGTCGTACGTTGGATCTCAAACACCTTGGCTCCCATAGAAATCGGCTCCCAAACAATCGAAACCCGGAAGTGAGTGTTCTGGTTTTTGAATGATTTTCGGAAGCTGAACATCCGGTACGGCTTCTGATTGGCTACAGGATGCTCCTGAAACCAATCGGAAGCCGTGCATCGATTTTTGAACGGTTCCCGGAACGCATTCCCGGGAGTCGAACGGAATCCCGGAACGCATTCTGTTCAAGAACCAAGGCACGACTGCAAATCAAAACCAAAAACAATGCATGAAGAAGGTCCCGGGTTCAAACCCCGCCCCACACCATAGCATCTCCGGGTAGGACTATAAATCACCCCTGTCTGAAACCTTGGAGAGTCACTGCCAGACAGTGCTGGCAGTATTGGGCTGGATGGATCTGTGGTCTGCCTCAGTGGAGGGCAGCTCCCTCAGTTCCTGTATCTCCACTGCTCCCACCCCCTCTGTAACACCTGCCAAAGCAAATGAAGATGGAAGTAGCCTCACGTAAAGCGCTTAGGGGTGTTCAGCTTCTCTGCAACTTTCAGCACATCCAGCAGAGAGGAGCCGAGAGGAACTCTGACGACGTGCCTGTACAACGGCACGCGAAGAGGTGGCTGCTTCACAAGCAGCTCGATGCGGATGCTTGGCCTATTCCCGGCGGTCGGCTCCAGCCTGGGAGAGGAGGTGACAAAATTCAAACCACCTGCATGCAAGGAAACAAAGGTTGAGGGTGCATCAGGAGTCAGGCTGGTTCCTGGTGGACCTTATCATTACTGCATCATTGGTGATGCCGTTTTGGACCCTTCCCAGGTGTGTTCTGTTAGAATTCCTGCTCCATGATTGCAGTCATGGGATTGTTGTCTATCACATGACGTGGTATGTTTTGACTCCACAAAGTGGGAAGTGACGGAGACAGGATGTTTGTGTTACTGTGTTCCGTAAAGTGGGGCTATTGTCCTTTGTTCTTTTTCTCTTTGCTGTCTGATGCTAGAGAGAGAGGGAGTCATGTTGAAGTGCCCTGCGTGTGTTTATATGTAAATAAAGTAGATTAGCCAAAATGCTGAGTTGCTGAGGTCTGTTACGCATGATACGCAAACTCTGTGGATCCCTAAGTGTGCCGATGCCTGTTGGCATCGGTCATTGTGATGTTCGGGCAGAAGAAAGCTTTTGAAGCTCCTGAACGATCAACCAGGAGGGAGGGAACATGCCAGTTGGGCATGTGTCTCTGCCAGGGTCCTACTCTAGTGTAGCTGAGCTCCTGGTGGACCTTATCATTTCTGCATCATCGGTGATGCCGTTTTGGACCCTTTCCAGGTGTCCTCCACCTCCCCACAGGTGTCCCTCTTCCCCCTCCGGCCTTCAAGTGGTACCCGGAGAACCCTGCCTCTTTAATCTCAGAGGGGGAGCAAGAGGCCCTCTGTGTATGCTCAGGTGAAACCTCTACTTGTTTTTTGGCTGGCGGCGAAGAGAGTATGCAAGTTGTCATAAGGACATAAGAAGTGCCTGCTGGGCCCGGAAAGCTGGGAAGCTCACAAACAGGACCTGAGCACAGAGTGTGATTCCCATATTTCGGACAGCAGAGGTAGTACACAGCCATCCTGGCTAGTAGCTGTCGACAGCCTTTTCCTCCACAAATTTGTCTTTTAAAGCCATCTGAGCTGGTGGCCATCATAGCTTCTTAGAGGAGCGAATTCCGCAGCTCCAGGCACAGAGATCTGCTGCCTCCAATCTACCGTATTTTTCGCTCTATAACACGCACCTGACCATAACACGCACGTAATTTTTAGAGGAGGAAAACAAGAAAAAAATATTCTAAACGAAACAGTGGATGTATGATTTTTGTGGTTCATGCTGTGGCCACAGACACGTGATCTGACGGTGAGTTTGGGGTAGCCCAATGCAAAAATCTTGAGAATCCATGTGGATCCATGCTTTGTAACCATGTTTTTGCGCCATTGCGGCCCCATGAAACAGTGGGTGCGTGTGTGTTTTTTGGTGCTGGCTGCAGCCATGGACATGCTATGTGATCTGATGGTGAATTTGGGGTGACCCAGTGCAAAAATCCTGAGGATCCATGTGGATCCGTGCTTTGTAACCACGTTTTAAGTGGGGAGGGAAGGAAAAGCACTCAAGGGACAAGGAACACGCGTGGGGTGGGTGGAGAAGGAGCTTTTCGGCGAGCTAAGTGGGGAGGAGGGAGGGAAAGAGCACTGTTGCTTTAAAGGTATACATAAGGTATTTGCCCTGTGCCTGGGGTTTTTTTCCATTTAACAGTTTGCCGCCTCTTCCTTCCGCTCCTTGTTTTGAGGCAGAATAGATTTGAGCAAGTGAGGAGGACTTGGATTGCAGGGGATTCGCCATTAGCTGTGTAAAAGCGCTCCTGCTTGCAGCCTTCTACTTTGTTTGTACACGTGGCTACTGGTATCAGGTTCAGTTTGAGAGATAAGCAGCCACCAGCAGCAATAGAATGGAGCACAGAAAAGCGGTAAGGGCACTAGGACCCAGACAATGCTCAAATCTATCCTGCCTGAAAACAAGCTGCAGAAGTAAAAAAGCACACTCCAGCTCCCGTCCCCAGCGGATCAGCTGAGGGGGGAGGATTTGCATAGTTTTCCCCTCTCCCTCATCCCTTGCCTTCCCCAGCCTTTTTTTTTTTACTTCCTGGTTTTCACTGCGTTCGTGGCTCAGCTCGAGGTTGGTTTTTTTTTTGCTGCTGGTTGCTTAATCTTTTCCCTTCCCAATCCAACCCCTCCTGTGCCCTGCCGTCCCTCTGCAGCCTCATTGCTCCGTTTAGAGCAAACGTTGCTCCGTTTAGAGAGAGACCTTTGCTAGCTGAGGCTGCAGCAGCTGTTGCTGACTACGCAAGGCTTTTAAAAGCGCCTGCTGGCGTTTAACCGCCTGCCTCCTTCCGGCTCGCTATGGCTCCCGTCTGTCCCTCCTCCCGTGTAAGCGGCTGCTTCCCGCTTTGCTGCCATGGCTCTCCTTCACTCCCTCCTCCCCGGCTCCTCCGTAGGTTGCTTTAAAGCAAGCAAAGCGAGAGCCGCGCAAAGCGGGACAGACGCTTTGCTTGACTGACGGCAGCCAGGGTTCCAGTCCAGTGCATTCGCTCCATAACACGCACAGGCATTTCCCCTTACTTTCTAGGAGCAAAAAAGTGTGTGTTATAGAGCGAAAAATACGGTAAGCACTGAGAGCTAAGATGAGACATCAGGGAGCTGTTATCTCCGACCTTAGTGTTTAGCATCACAGCACTAAGATCACAGAGAAGTCTTTGCTTATAGGTCTTTTAATGGCAGCAGGCAGAGGGTTGCCTCCGGTCTCAGCGCTGTGGAAGCTACATTGCTAAGAATGGAGCTAAGCCTGTGTCTGATCTTTTTTTTAAATAATAATAGTTATTTTATTTATGATTTTCAGTTTTACACATGTAAATGATTTTAACCATCATTTTAACATTTTGAAACTCGACTTCCTCCCCCCCTCTTTCTGCAGTTCCTTAAATTTATTTTTTTATCTTTTCTGCATATTCCAAATTAATTTACTCATTAATTCATCTACTTTAAATATATACTCTTATAAAACTGCAGGTTTTTACAATAATCCTGCCAGTGTTCTTATCTGTTTACAGATTATTAGTAAATATTCAATAAACCATTTCTGTTCTTTTATTTTAAAAAGTTGGTTGCCTTGATTTCTTATTTTTCCGGTAAGTTTTGCCATTTCTGCATATTCCGTAAGTTTTTGCACCCTTTATTCTTTCGCTGGGACAAGCCTGTGTCTGATTGTGTGACTTGATTTCAGGCAACTAACATGTAGGCAGCCCTTCGCACCTGTCAAAATGGCCCGCAGAGGCCAGTTCTGGATCTGGTCCCCCTCTATGGTCTCAGTGTTCCACAGCTCTACCCCGGCTTGACTGGACCCAAAAGTGGACTGCGTCCCCACTACTCCTTTGCAACATCCTCTTTGCTCTCCCCACCGCTACCTGTCTCAGCTTGGCACACCATCCTGGCGACATCCAGGTAACTCTTGCCATGCAGGGCAGGCAGCAACTGGGACTTGACGAGGGCGTTTTGGAAATCTCCTCGCTCCAGGCTCCGAATCAGGGTTGCAACAGCCTCGGGACACTCTGGGTTCATCCCCGTAGCAATGAGGAACTGAATCGCAAAGAGATGGGAAAGGCATCAGAGACTGAAGAAAAGTGCCTTTTTATGTTAGTTCTTGCACTCCCACCTACGGTAGAAGAGGCTACCGGTGGCCAGCTGGCATTGCCTGAAATCCTGGCAAAGCTAGAAGGGAAATGCCGCATCAGCCGGACGTTCCGTAGAGGTTTCCACTCTGTGCTGAAGAGGCAAGCCATTCCCTAGCCAAGGTCTTCAACCTCAGATTGGAAAAAAAAGACTTGCCTCTTCAGCACTGCAAGTTGTGTTTGAAAAAAACCATAGAGCCAAGTGGAGAGAATCAGATTCTGGAATGGGACGCAACAGGAAAGGAAATCCAGAGGTGGCTGGGGCCGATGGGGCTGATGGGGCAGAAGGTAAGGAGACCAACAGTAGGTGGCACCAGAGCCAATGACAGGAGGAGCCAGCTCATCCTAGCTTTGTTCCCCCTCCTACTTGTTGAGTTCTGCGACTACAGAGGAGGAGGAAGCAGAGAGGCTCAGCTACCTCCGGGTTGCTTGTATAGTGGTACCTCGGGTTACAGGCGCTTCAGGTTACAGACGCTTCAGGTTACAGACTCCGCTAACCCAGAAATAGTACCTTGGGTTAAGAACTTTGCTTCAGGATGAGAACAGAAATCGTGCTCCGGCGGTGCGGCAGCAGCAGGAGGCCCCATTAGCTAAAGTGGTGCTTCAGGTTAAGAACAGTTTCAGGTTAAGAACGGACCTCCGGAATGAATTAAGCACTTAACCCGAGGTATAAGTGTATATAAAAGGCCAGGCAGGTGGGGGCTGGGTGGGGGCAGAGGGAGGTTGGTGGAGCAGTGCTCTAATGGGCCATGCCCACTAGTAGAGAGATCCTTCAAGTTTCCACCTTGTGGTTACAGAGTAAGAAAATGGCTTAGCAGGAGCTACAAAATAGTAAATGTGAGAATTGCCATCCCTCCACTTTGCCTGCAGAGTCCTCCTCACCTGTGTGGCCAGGGGGCTGCTGTCGATATTGCCAAAAGCCCCTTCTGCAGTCTTGGCCTGCAGTATCTTCCGCTTGACTCTCTGCACAGCCTGGCTGAGGTTTGCCACCAGCTCTGGCTTGTAGAAGGTGGCTCGTTCCAAGCAGGCAAAGGCCAGACCTCCCATCGCCTCTGTGTCTGGGAAAGCAAGGTTAAAACAGCCATGAAGAGGAGAGCTGACCCATCAGTCCCAACACATGTCTACATCCTTTGCATCCTCCATCGGTCCACCTAGCTCAGTACTGTCTACAGTGACCAGCAGCAGCTCTGGGAGTCTCTCCCAGCCCTAACTGGAGATGTGGGCAATTGAACCCAGGACTGTCTGCAAGCACAGCAGGTGCTCTAGCACTGAAAGCCACCACCCGTTTTCCATACGCACGGTGCCCCCTGCTTCTCCATCCCTCTGTCCTCCCATCAGCTAATCACCGCTCCCTGCCCCTTGCCGCCTGAGGCAATGCCCCACTCTGTCTAACGGTAGGGCAGGTCCCAGAGGAGACAGCCAAGTTGCTACAGGGGAAATGGGCACAGAGCCCCAGAGCAGCCCTTCTTGGTGTGCCTCCTCCACAAGAGGTCTGGAAGGTGGCAACACGAGAAAGGGCCTTTTCTGCAGTGGCTCCCCGTTTGTGGAATGCTCTCCCCACGGAGGTTCAATTGGCACCTTAATTATACACCTTTAAAGGTAAAGGTAAAGGGACCCCTGACCATTAGGTCCAGTCGTGACTGACTCTGGGATTGCGGCGCTCATCTCGCTTTATTGGCTGAGGGAGCTGGCGCACAGCTTCCGGGTCATGTGGTCAGCATGACTAAGCCGCTTTTGGTGAACCAGAGCAGTGCACGGAAACGCCGTTTACCTTCCCGCTGGAGTGGTACCTATTTATCTACTTACACTTTGATGTGCTTTCAAACTGCTAGGTTGGCAGGAGCAGGGACCGAGCAATGGGAGCTCACCCTGTCGCGGGGATTCGAACCGCCGACCTTCTGATCGGCAAGTCCTAGGCTCTGTGGTTTAACCCACAGCGCCACCTGTGTCCCAATTATACACCTTTAGGCACCAGGCAAAAAATGTTCCTCCTTATCCAGGAACTTTGGCTAATTAACATCCAATGCCCTTTTAAAATGTGTTGGGAAGCTTCATTGGGATGTTTTTGTTTTTTTAATGTAGTTTGTGTTTTTATATTGTGGCTTATGTTGTAACCACCCAGAGACCTGTGGGTATAGGATAGTATATTACTACTACTACTACTACTACTACTAACAATAATCATTATACCTGAAGGAGTGTCTCCACCCCCATTGTTCAGCCTGGACACTGAGGTCCAGCTCCGAGGGCCTTCTGGCGGTTCCCTCCCTGCGAGAAGTGAGGTTACAGGGAACTGGGCAGAGGGCCTTCTCGGTAGTGGCGCCCGCCCTGTGGAACACCCTCCCACCAGATGTCAAGGAAATAAACAACTATCTGACTTTTAGAAGACATCTGAAGGCAGCCCTGTTTAGGGAAGTTTTTTTATGTTTGATGTTTTGTCGTGTTTTTAATATTCTGTTGTGAGCCATCCAGTGTGGCTGGGGAAACCTAGCCAGATGGATGGGGTTTAAATAAAATCATCATCATTATTAGTCATTCACCAGCAGTAAAAAAAACCTCTTGCACACCAGATTAAAATGGGTCATCCCCAACTGCTTGCTGCCCCCAGCCAGAAGCCGCACAGACCATTAAAGCTGAAAGGCATCAACCCCCCCCCACCCCCCCCGGGCAGAAAACAGTTGAAACCTGAATGGACTCATGTGCAAAGGGGGCAGCACGTACCCACAGAGTGCTTGTTGTGGAGCACAAATCGTCCCCGCTGCTCTGCGTGCAAGAGCTTCCGGATCACATGCTCGTCGATCTTCTTGCGGTGAACACACAAGGCTAAGACCCCCAAGCTGTACTGGTAGTAGTTGGTGATGGGGTGTCCTGTGTCCTTGTGACCTGGATGCAGGAAGAGAAAGACCAATGGGTAAATCTGCCCTTTCTGCCGTAATTAATTACCCAGCTCCCTGCTGACCTTTAGCCTACGAAGCCCTGCTCTGAGGCTTCCAGATGCTGGCAAAACCTCTCCTTAAGTGCTGGCCCCTAATTCAGACTTCCAACACTTGCTTTCATTCAATCAGTCTTTTAATGTGGCAGCACCTACCGACTGGAACTCCTTGCCACTTGACACCAAGCAGGCGCCATCGCCTGGAACCTTACCTATCTGTGCCTTTTCCTTGTTCAAGTGAAGCTTAAGCTGGGTCACCAGCTGCCTCCCTTCCAGTGCCTCCATGTCGTGGCAGGCGGCCCGCAGCGCAAGGAGGTACAGGGCCAGTTGACCTGTGCTAGGATGCTCATGGTAGCGGACTGGAGTCAGAGAGCTGGATTGGAAGAAGTCAGAATAACCACACCGTTAGCACCTCCCATGCAGCCAGGCTAGGCCTTCTCCAGGTTTAACTTCATTTATCTAGTTGAATTTTATTACAGGGCTTCCCAAGCTTGTGTCTCCAGCTGTTTCTGGACTACAAACCCTATCACACCCTGACTGCTGGTCCTGCTAGCTAGCGAGGATGGGAGTTGTAGTCCAACAGCGACCTAAGTTTGGGAAACCGTGTTTTATTGCCGTCAGAGCCTACCTTTTTCTCTAAGGGGCTTAAGGTTGTGTACACGGCTCTCCCTGCGCAACAACCTTGTGAGGTAGGTTAGGCTGAAGTACCTAACTGGGCCAACATCACCCAGTGAGCTTTGTGGCTGAGCGGGGATTTGAACCCCGGCCTCCCGTTTCCTAGTCCAGCAGACGAACCACGGCACCACCACCGGCTCTCTCTTTGTTTCGTCTCAAAATAGGATGTTCATTCATAATAAAATTCACATTCGCTGGCATAATAATGGTGGCATTATTGCTATACAGTGGTACCTCGGGTTACATACGCTTCAGGTTAAATACGCTTCAAGTTACAGACTCCGCTAACCCAGAAATAGTACCTTGGGTTAAGAACATTGCTTCAGGATGAGAACAGAAATAGCGCTTCCGTGGCACGGCAGTGGCGGGAGGCCCCATTAGCTAAAGTGGTGCTTCAGGTTAAGAATAGTTTTAGGTTAAGAACGGACCTCCGGAACGAATTAAGTACGTAACCAGAGGTACCACTGTATTTTAAATGAAGACCTGATCATAACCCTCACCCTCTCCCCTTCTCCGCCTCTGTTGTCTCCCCCACTGTCAAAACTCAGATTGTAATATACAGTGGTACCTCGGGTTAAGTACTTAATTCATTCCAGAGGTCCGTTCTTAACCTGAAACTGTTCTTAACCTGAACACCACTTTAGTTAATGGGGCCTCCCGCTGCTGCCGCACCGCTGCTGCGCGATTTCTGTTCTCATCCTGAAGCAAAGTTCTTAACCCAAGGTACTATTTCTGGGCTAGCGGAGTCTGTAACCTGAAGCATATGTAACCTGAGGTACCACTGTACTTGGAATGGGGTGGGCCTGTCTGTCTGTCTGTCTGTCTGCCTGTCTGTCTGCTTGCTTGCTTGATGTTGCTTTGTTGGAATGCAAGAGTATACTGAACTAATATATCACAGAATGGTAGAGTTGGAAGGGACCACAAAGTTCATCCAGTCCAACCCCCTGCAATGCAGGAATCTTTTTGCCCAACGTGACTCGAACCCATAACCCTGAGATTAAGAGTTTCATGCTGGTTGCATCAGGCCAGTGGCCCATCCAGCCCAGCATCCTGTTCTCATAGTGGCCAACCAGATACCCATATGTGAAACCTGCAAGCGGGACCTGATCCCAAGAGGACTTTTCTGTGGTTCCCAGCAATGTACATTCATTGCTCCACCCCCTTCTGCCTCTGGCCCTCATGCTGCAAAATTCCCCACCACCCAAACCCTGTGTTAAACATACGCGCTGGCATTGGGCTGAAAGGTATCTTTCAGGTGCTGGAGGTACTGGCTCTCCTTCTGCAAGTTGTGGTCGTTAGACAGCCGCAGGGCCAGGTAAACACTGGGATTCGGCTCCTCAGACGCATCCTCCGCCACTTTCAGGAGCTCCGCGTTCAAAGACCTGATGCGATCAGAATTTCCTGCAGAGATTTCTGACCCGAGAGAAGAACAAAACAGGATCGCGAATGTGGCTGCTTTAAAACACATGACTTCCCCCAAAGAACTGTGGGAACTGTAGTTTATATTAAGGGTTCTGGCAATTCATAGAATCATAGAGTTCTAGTCCAACCCCTTGCAATGAAACCAACTTGTGTCTCTGTGAGGTTGAAACTACAGTTCCCAGCATTCTTGCCCGGGTGGGTGGGGGTCATGAACTTTGAAGATGTGTTGAATGTGCTTTAAATGCATGGGGTGAATCTGCCCTGACCCTTCCTCATTAAGGTAAAAACTTTCCCCATATCAGCGCCACAGATTCTCCACCTTCATTCTGATTCTCTTCTACATTCTGCTGTAAAGCATAGCTGTCAACTTTTCCCTTTTCTTGCGAGGAATCCTATTCATAGCTGTCAACTTTCAGATTTGAAAATAAGGGATCAGCAGCCTCACCTGTCCCGGGGACAGTCTACGGGATATCTAACAATCCGGTATAGCAGCAGGAAGCAGCGGGAAACAGCGATGGAATAAGGGAATTTCCCGCAAAAAAGGGAAGGTTGACAGCTATGATCCTATTCAGAATAAGGGAATTTCCCTTTAAAAAAGGGAAACGTTGACAGCTATGGCTGTAAGAACCTTGTCTTATACATCCTCGATAGTTATACATCATAATGTGAATTTTTTTCATGTTTTTTAAAGAATTTTAGTGAGAGGGAAAAGCAATTTGCAAACTCTATCTATCTATCTATCGATCGATCATCTATCTATCGATCATCTATCAATCATCTATCTATCTATCATCTATCTATCTATATGATACTTCTCATAATCAGAGATTACCACACAGCTGGACGGAGGCAAACAGGATAGGGAAGAAGACGAAGAACCGTAGACCTCTGGGGTCCATGCTTGTCACGAGAAGGAAGTCAACAGACAGAGATGCCGGCCAGAATTTCAGGAAGGAGTCCAGGAACTTGGAGGCAAAGACAGCCTGTGAAAGATTCAATGGGAGGAATATCAGTGATGACACAATCTTCCCAAGGAAGAAGTGCTGAGTCTGCGCAACAGGAAGGACTTTGGATGGATGAGAAACAACAAGGGCTGGTGAGGCAGATCAGAAATGTCCACTGGCTATCCTTCCTCTTGATGCTTCACAGATAGCATGTTACACACGTATTTGGTTCCACAGAAACCACTTTATCTCACCTAGATATTTTATAGTGGGTGGCAGGATGAGACTCCACGCCACAGCCTTTGAGATCAAGCATAGGAAGTGGTCCACCACACATTCACAGAGAGGACTCCTATGCCCTCAATGCAGGAATAAACTTGCCGTGGATAATGCTTCCCCTGCCCTCCAACCAGGGCCAGGTTTAGGTTTGATGAGGCACTAAGCTACTGAAGGTAATGGGGCCCTGGTATGTCCAGCTGTCCTTCGTCAACAACAATTTGTCGTGTTTTTGTGCGCTGAATATATGATATATGGTAATTTATGGACCTAATAGGTATCTAAAGTCATTTGCACATAACAAAATTTGTATTTTATCAAAGTACAGTGGTACCTCGGGTTAAGTACTTAATTCGTTCCGGAGGTCCGTTCTTAACCTGAAACTGTTCTTAACCTGAAGCACCACTTTAGCTAATGGGGCCTCCTGCTGCTGCCGCGCCAACGGAGCACGATTTCTGTTCTCATCCTGAAGCAAAGTTCTTAACCTGAAGCACTATTTCTGGGTTAGTGGAGTCTGTAACCTGAAGCGTATGTAACCTGAAGCATATGTAACCTGAGGTACCACTGTAATTGTTGAACTGAAATACAATTAAGAAGAAGTATATTAATAGTGAAATTGGGGGGGGGGGCAAGAGACTGGGGCCCTAAGCTATAGCTTGTTTAGCTTATACATAAATCCGGCACTGCCTCCAACATTTCTCTGATGAAAACAGGGATGTCCTACCATACCCTCCAACATTTCTAAAATGAAACCAGGGACGTCCTAAGGGAAACGGGACATTTTGGGATCAAATCAGAATCCGGGACGGCTTCTGTAAATCGAGGGCTGCCCCCGGAAAATAGGATCTGCCGTCAGTGGCTGCTAGATGTTTACGTTCCACTTCCCCTATTGGAGGAAGTATGCCTCTAAATGTCAGTTGCTGGGAATTGCAAGAAGGGATAGTGTGATATACCGTCCACTTTGGGAACTACTGAACTACGTACATTCTTCCCCCTTCAACCTGCTCAGCCAAGCCATTGTGTCTGCCTCTTACATCCCTTGTTGGATAAGAGTGCTTCAGGCTGCAACCCCATGGACCTATTCCTGGCAGGAAGCCCCACTAAATACAGCAGGACTTAGTTCTGCATAAATAAACGTGCTTGGGATTGAGCTATATCAATAATATAACATTATACCCGAGGGATCAAGAATTATGTGGGGAGATGTGGGGTGTGAGGGGGAAACAAGCTGTCTTAAGGAGGAGAGCCTACCTGATATGGTCACTTGATGTCCTAGGAGTCTTCACCTCTTCCTGTGAATTATGAATTGGGGTGCGCAAGGACTGAAATCAGCTTTTAGAACGAGACTTTTCCTCCACTTTCTCACCACAGGCAGGCAGTGAGGAATCTTCTTTCACTCTTGTTTAGTTCAGGTCACGTGACATCTCCTCCAGCTGCTGAAGTCAGCTGTTTGCAGAGTGTTTCCTTTCAATTTAAGTGGCTGGGCTGCAGCTCTGGAAGGGAAAAATACGCAAGTTCCAGAGTCCTGAATATGTGGAATCAGGACAGGTCAAGAGCACGTTGGAATAATTCACAGAGACGGCCAGGAACAAAGGAGCCCCAAATAACCTTGTGACCTAGCTGATTGGACTCTGAGTATATTTCACTGATGATATATTAGTACCTTCCCATGATTTACCTCAGATAATAATCTGAAATAATGCAATGCTCTTGGTTGGAATGTGTCTTCAGATAACGGGTACAAAGATCGTAACAGCCTAAGCTGGCACCTGTCTGAACACAACTCTTCTCCTTTTTTAAAAAAAGAAACAAAAGTCCTAACTCCTCACTGAAAGAAACATCACACAAGTTTTCAAAGTGAAGTTTGCCCATAGTGATTTTGCATCAAGATA
Organism: Podarcis filfolensis; assembly: GCF_964270895.1. Classification (NCBI taxonomy): domain Eukaryota; kingdom Metazoa; phylum Chordata; class Lepidosauria; order Squamata; family Lacertidae; genus Podarcis; species Podarcis filfolensis. The sequence continues at coordinate 23,669,823 of NC_139620.1, read as the reverse complement.
TATGTTTAGGCTATAGAATACCGGAGTGTGAAAAAGGAGGGATCAAGCTCTGTATATGAACTTCTTTTTGCAGGATCTGAGTTAATTTGACCATTAATCAGATGTAACTATTTCATTTCTCTCTCAAAAAAAATTAAAATGCTGGAAATCTCCCTTTCTTGTTTAAAAGCGTTTATAAGCTGCTTAATATATTTGGGGGAGAAAAATATTAAGCCCTGTGTGCAACATAAAAGCAAACATTATTGTTAGAACAAAAATGTAACATAAAACCAATAAAACAGTAATATGATAACATAACAAATAAAGCAGGAATTCCGGGGGATTCAGGCACATAGCGTCTGAATTTATGGATCAGGGAAAGCCTGGATCAATCACTGATGGGCTGCATATTCATTTGAAGTACGGTACTCTGACTGTAAAATTGGGCACGCTGTACATTTAAAACACATTCGAAGCATAATATTCTTTCCCTCAAAGAATTCTGGGCACTGTAGTTGAGCCCTCACAGAGTTACAATTCCCAGCAACCTTTAACAAACTACTGCACCCAGAATACTTTGAGGGGAGTTTGTGCTTCAGGTGTGCTTTAAAGGTATAGTGGGTAAGCAGCTTAAGAACCTTCCAAGTATTTTTTTAATCCAAAACTGTGCAAGGCTGCTTGCTGTGTCATAAACCCAAGGCAGCATGTTTTCTCTGTTATCTATTGTCCCCATATTTATGACTGGATGGGCTGAGAAAGAGAGCCTTACAACAGCCCTTCAATGTAGTCCAGTGTTAAAAGTGCAAGTTGGTGGTGGAGCTGAGGCAGATTTGGGTTTTCAGACAAACATCCACCTCACGTTGCAGGAAAAGGCCCACTCACTTAAATGCAAGCAGCTGGATACAAAAGCCTTCAATGGACTTGCATGAAGGCGACTGGCGCTTGGACATGTTTAAAAACCAGTTAGGGGGGAAAAGCAGAGATCTTTGCTGCTACAGTTTAGGAACCTAGGAAGCTGCCTTCTACTGAGCCAGACCACTGGTTCCTGTAGCTCAGTATTGTCTGCACTGGTTGGCAGCAGCTCTTCAGGGAAAACGCCCAGCCCTCTCTGGAGACGCCACTGGGGATTGAACCTGCATGCACACAAGAACCGAAAGTTAAGGCGGGTGTCAGTCTAATTTTTCCTATCTCTAGGCACCCGACGTTATGTCACAGGAAGCCTTTCTATTTCTAGGCCTCTATCATAGTCATCCAATCCCCCAGCATGCGCCGCGTCCCCCAGGTCGGCTTCCTAGACCTAGGGTCTTGCTTAAGGCCCCCCCTAAAGGTGCCCAAATCTATGCCTGCTCGAAAACTCTGCTGCTCGGAGAGCTTCCTGGCGTGGCGACTGAAACGAAGCGACTTCATGATCCGCTTCGCTTGGACGGTGACACGCCGCCGGGTGGGCGTAACTCCAGGACGTTGGCCCCCGGTCAGGCATTCGCATAGACACCCTGAAGAGGAGGAGCGATGACGCATTTAGTGGGCGGAGCCCCTTTGGCCGGCCTGCGAGAGTCGCCACGTGAGTGTCGGCGGGGCGGCAGGAGCGGCGACAGCGATGGGCGGCGTGGAGAAAAAGAAGGTACAGCGTGGCTTAAGGCAGGCCCAGCCTGCTTACCGCGTTGCTCTCATGAGGGGATGCCGCTTGCTTTCCCGTGTAGCGAAGTAACGTCTGAAAGTGGAAACACGTTACTTCCGGAACTGGCTACCTAATACACGGCGGCTTGCGGGGTTTTTTTTTACTATCCTTCTGGTGAAGCAGGGCCGTAGCATGCAGAAGGTCCCAGGTTCGGGTTCAGAGCCTGATGGTCTCTCCAGATGGGATTGGGACAAACCCTGCCAGTTCGTGTAGACGCTTCAGGGCTAGGTGGACCAGTGGCCAGACTCGGGATGTGTTAGCTTCTTATGTTCCCGTGTCCTGGGGCAGGAGTAGCCGAAGGGATGCTCTCAAGATGCTGGACTTCCAACTCGTGTCACTCTCCTCTATTGTCCACTCTAGTTGGAAGTGCCGTGGGGCATCTGCATTCCCTGTAGAAGGTCTGAGGCTTATTCCCCAGCATCCCCAGGTGTGGCAGCGAATGTCCCCTGCCTGAAACCCTAAAGAGCAGCTGCCAGTCAGTGTAGACCAAACTTTCTCATCCTTGGGTCCCCGTATGTTATTGGACACTACAACTCCCATCATCCCTGGCTGCTGGTCCTTCTCACTGGGGATGATGGGAGTTGTAGTTCAATAACATCTGGGGACCCAAGGTTGAGAAAGGCTGGTGCAGACAAATAGTGAACTAGATTGTATAAGGCAGCTTCCATAACTCATTGATAGAACATCTGCTTTGTATGCAGAAGGCATATATCAAACCTTGGCATTTCAGGGCTGGGATGGACTCCTTGCCTGAAACCCTGGAGAGCTGCTGCCCTTCAGTGTCAAAAATACTGAGCTAGATGAACCAGCAGTCTGACTCTGCTTAAGGTAGCTTCTTATGTTCCTGTCTTAGCTGTTTCCTATCTAGGCATGAAGGCAGCACTGTAGGATCACTTGCTTTTAAATTAATACGCTTAATTTCTCACTGCGAGCCACTCAGTTCTTTGTTTGGGTTTAACGCGTGGAAGGACATATATTAAGCGTTAGATAGATAGATAATTTATTACAGTCGGAGACCAGCTTATAAAACACACTTGGGGGTATTAAGCGTTGTCTCTCTTTTCGTCCCAAAGTACGAGAGGGGATCTGCCACCAACTATATTACCAGGAACAAAGCCCGGAAGAAGTTGCAACTGAGCCTTGCAGACTTCAGGTAAGGAAAGGAATCATCACTTACCAGCTTACTGTGGCCCCTTGATACATGTGTGTGTGGCAGGAGTGTCTTGAGTATTGCAGTGCTGCCTGGCAGGGGTGTAGTTGGTCTCTCTGTACACACATGCCACTGGATCTCTGTTTGCATCTCTCTCGTGGCTACTCACCACAATGACTCTGCTCTTCTTCCGCAGTCTGAGGAGAGAGTGCTCTGGTGCTCGAGTTCTGCTACTGGACTTCTTTTGGGGGCATCTGGGTGGCTGGAGAGAGAACAGGAGGCTGGACTGGATGGGCCATTGCCTGATCCAGCAGGCCTTTCTTAAGGTCTTATGTCAGTTCTTAAGGTCTTACGTCAGGGACGCGGGTGGCGCTGTGGGTAAAACCTCAGTGCCTAGGACTTGCCGATCGTATGGTCGGCGGTTCGAATCCCCGCGTCGGGGTGAGCTCCCGTCGTTCGGTCCCAGCTCCTGCCCACCTAGCAGTTCGAAAGCACTCTTAAGTGCAAGTAGATAAATAGGTACCGCTTTATAGCGGGAAGGTAAACGGTGTTTCCATGTGCGGCGCTGGTGCTGGCTCGCCAGCTGCAGCTTCGTCACGCTGGCCACGTGACCCGGAAGTGTCTTCGGACGGCACCAGCTCACGGCCTCTAGAGCGATATCAGCACGCAACCCTAGAGTTGGACACGACTGGCCCGTACGGGCAGGGGTACCTTTACCGTTACCTATGTCAGTTAGGGCCAGTGTGTTGGTGGTGGAGTCATAGCAGACCCTGTCGCACTGACTTCTTGGCTTTGGGTTGTAGTGGTGGTGACAGCAGTATCCTGTCGGAAGCACAAGGGCAGAACCATTCAGTTCATAACCTAAGGGTTAATTCTGTTTACAGTTAGTTAGAAGGTTGTGGTGTTGCCCAGCAGATTGGCATGATCCTTGCCAGGAGAGCTCACGTTCTAACTGGCTGTGTAGTTTCAGAGGAAGTTTTACTCTTTCTCTTTAGTTGCTGAATATCTTTCTGCTATGAACAAGGCTTGTAAATGAGACAAAACCTCTCTGTCTATGTCTCCTCAAGTTATACGCAGTTTTTGTTCAGTTTACCCAATCAAGTATTATCACTTTCACTTCTCTCTGGTCTCCGTCTGCATTATTTAGGTGACTGCTAACAGTTCCGACCTGTGATAGCTTCACAGTGAATAGCATTGTGCGTTATGTTGCCTTAACTTGGCCAACGGGAAACCGACAAGACATCTGTTCTCTTCCCCACCCCCCTGCCCTTTCCAGGCGACTCTGCATCCTAAAAGGGATTTACCCTCATGAACCCAAACATAAGAAGAAGGTGAACAAAGGATCTACTGCTGCCAGGACTTTCTACCTCCTGAAAGACATAAAATTTCTCCTCCATGAGCCCATCGTCAACAAATTCCGGGAATATAAGGTATTGTGATCCCGGGGGATCCTGCAGCATTACAAGCATTAGATTTAATATCACCACCTGGAACAGTTTTAGAGAACTGACTTTGTTTTTTTTTTTTTTAATAAATGTTTATTAGAGTTTTACAAGACATAAAAATCAAACACTACATATACCAACACAAAACAACAACAACAAAAAATTCACACATAATACAGAAAAAGAAAAAAGAAAAAAGAAAAAAATCCACTTTTAACTTCCAAAATTTCGTATTCCTCTTTCCTGACCTCCTCACATCTCCCTTTTTTGTGTTCCTCTTTATTCCGTCAGATTCAGCAAATTCTAACCCTCTTTCAAATTTCATTTATAATTATAGGCTCCCACTTATAAAGACTCTAGTTTCCCCTCTTTTTTAAATCCTTTTTTTCCTACCTCCTTTAACCATATTCCAAATGCCATGTTACCTTTACATCCCACATCATTTTAACATTCAAACAGTTTACAATGTTTCTGTAGATAATCTTTGAACTTTTTCCAGTCCTCTTCCATCATTTCTTCTCCCAGGTCTCGGATTCTGCCGGTCATTTCTGCCATCTCCATATAGTCTATCACTTGCGTCTGCCATTCTTCCACGGTGGGCAAATCTTGTGTCTTCCAATATTTGGCAAGAAGTATTCTTGCTGCTGTTGTTGCGTACATAAAAAATGTTCTGTCTTTCTTTGGCACCAATTGGCCGACTATGCCCAGAAGGAAGGCCTCTGGTTTCTTGGGAAAAGTAAATTTAAATACTTTCTTCAGTTCATTGTAAATCATTTCCCAGTAAGCCTTAACCTTTGGGCACGTCCACCAAAGATGAAAGAATGTTCCCTCAGCTTCTTTGCATTTCCAGCACTTATTATCAGGCAGGTGATAAATTTTTGCAGGCTTAACTGGGGTCATGTACCACCTGTAAATCATTTTCATTATATTCTCTTTTAAGGCATTACATGCCGTAAACTTCATACCGGTGGTCCACAACTGTTCCCAGTCAGCAAACATAATGTTATGACCTATGTCTTGCGCCCATTTAATCATAGCTGATTTAACCGTTTCATCCTGCGTATTCCATTTTAACAGCAAATTATACATTCTAGACAAAGTCTTAATTTTCGGTTCTAACAATTCTATTTCCAACTTTGATTTTTCCACCTGGAAGCCAATTTTTTTGTCCAAATTATAGGCCTCTCTTATTTGATAATAGTGAAGCCAATCTCGCACTTTATCTTTTAGTTTCTCGAAGCTCTGCAGTTTCAGTTTGTCTCCTTCTTGCTCCAAAATTTCCCAATATTTTGGCCAATTGGCCTCCATATTGAGCTTTTTCTGAGCCTTAGCTTCCATTGGCGACAGCCACCTTGGGGTTTTACTCTCCAGTAAGTCTTTATATCTTATCCAGACATTAAACAATGATTTCCTGACAATATGGTTTTTGAATACCTTGTGTGCTTTAACCTTGTCGTACCACAAATATGCATGCCACCCAAAAACATTGTTGAAACCTTCTAAATCCAAAATGTCTGTGTTCTCAAGAAGTAGCCAATCTTTCAGCCAGCAGAATGCTGCTGACTCATAATAAAGTTTAAGGTCTGGCAGGGCAAAGCCGCCTCTTTCTTTTGCATCAGTTAATATTTTAAATTTTATTCTTGGCTTCTTGCCCTGCCAGACAAATCTAGAAATGTCTCTCTGCCACCTCTTGAAACAGTCCATCTTGTCCAAAATTTGCAATGTTTGAAACAGAAATAACATTTTTGGCAATACATTCATCTTTATAGCTGCAATTCGTCCCAACAAGGAAAGCCTCAATCTAGACCAAGTTTCTAAATCTTTTTTGACTTCTGACCAACATTTCTCATAATTATCCTTAAATAAATTCAGATTTTTCGCAGTCAAATTAATCCCTAGGTATTTCACTTTTTTAACCACAGTTAAACCTGTTTCATTCTGAAACCTTTCTTTTTCCATTGATGTTAAATTCTTCTCTAGTACTTTAGTTTTTAACTTATTCAATCTAAATCCTGCCACCTGACCAAATTCTTGAATCAGTTCTAAAACTCTTTTTGTACTAGATTCTGGCTCCTGTAATGTCAAAACCAGATCGTCTGCAAAAGCTTTCAATTTGTATTGTTTAGCTCCGACCTGAATTCCTTTAATAGACCGGTCCCTCCTAATCATATTCAGCAGGACCTCCAGGACCGAAATAAATAATAATGGGGAAATAGGGCAGCCCTGCCGTGTTCCTTTTTCTATCTTAAATTCTTCCGTCACCACATTGTTAACTATCAGTTTTGCCTTCTGTTCTGAATAGATTGCTTCTATACCATTTTCAAACCCCTGTCCCACTCCCATCCCTTTAAGATTTTTCTTCATAAAATTCCAAGAAATATTATCAAAGGCCTTCTCCGCATCAATAAAAATTAACACTGCTTTTGTGTTAATATTCATTTGCAACAATTCCAAAATATCGATTATGTTCCTCGTATTATCAGACAGATGTCTGCCTGGGAGAAAGCCTGCCTGGTCCTTATGTATTACTTCAGCTAACACTTTTTTTAATCTATTAGCCAAAATATTTGCAAAAATTTGGTAATCCACATTTAGAAGGGAGATGGGACGGTAGTTCTTTAGTTGTGTCTTTTCAGTTTCTGTTTTTGGTATCAATGTGATGTATGCTTCCTTCCACGACTCTGGCGCCTTCTTCCCCTCCATAATCTCGTTGCAAACCTCCTTTAATGGTTGAATTAAATGATCTTTCAAAGTCCTGTAATATTTGGAGGTTAATCCATCCGGCCCTGGAGACTTGCCCAGTTGCATGTTCTGAATAGCACCTTCAACCTCAGATTCTGTAATTTTATAGTTTAATATTGTCTTGTTTTCTTGCGATATTTTTTGTAATCCGTTGGTTCTTAAAAATTGATCTATAACAGTCTCTTTCTGTGGCCCTTGCGTATAAAGTTGTTTAAAATATCTCTGGAAGCACTTTCTGATCTCCCCCGGGTTCTGTATATTCTCCCCTTCAATCTCAAGATTTGTAATCGTATTTAACTTCTGTCTTTTCTTCAACTGCCACGCCAATAGTTTCCCACATTTATTAGCTGACTCAAAAGTCTTTTGTCTCATTTGTTTAATTTTCCATTCTACTTCTTGATTAATCAATTTCATATATTGTACTTGATATAACTTAATTTCTCTCAGAATCTCTTTTGAGTTCGGTTTAGATCTTAACCTCTTCTCTCCCTCTTTTATTTTCTCCAGAATTTTCCCTTTTTTCTCATTTTGAGATCTCTTTTTTATTACATTCTGTTGAATCAAGAACCCTCTCATAACCGCTTTACTTGCGTCCCAGATTACTCTTTTTTCCATTGTAGTTTTCAAGTTTATCTCAAAGTAATCTTTCAAAGTCTTTTGGGCCTTCTTTACAATCTCTTGATCTCTTAACAAGGTGTCATTCATTTTCCACCTGAAGGAGCCGGTAGGTGTTAATTTCATTTCCATCTTTACAGCATTATGGTCGGAGCAGGTTTTTGGGCAGATTTCCACTTTTTTTGTCTTCGGTGCCAGTCCTCTAGATATCCATATTTGGTCAATTCTAGTCCATGTCATTTTGGCTTCAGAAAAAAACGTCCCTTCTCTACCTAAGGGGTTTTTAGTTCTCCAAATGTCAATCAAGTCCATATTGTCAGTCAGTTCAAAGAAGGTTTTCGGTAGTCTGCCCTCTTTCGTTGCAATCTGTCTTTGTGCTTTATCCATGTTCGTGGATACCACTCCATTCATGTCTCCCATCATTATGATATTATTATAATCCATAAAGTCCAACATTGTCTCATGCAACTTCTTATAAAATTCCGATTTCCCCTCATTTGGTGCGTATATTCCTAAGATCAAAAAATTTTCTCCTTGGGTTTGAATTTCAATTGCCAAGATTCTTCCCTGGTCATCTTTAAAAAGAAATTTTGGTGATAGGCTTTCTTTTGCATAAATGACCACTCCTCTCTTCTTTACTTTGTCTGATGAAATAAATTCTTGACCTAATTTTTTATTAATTAAAATTTTCCTGTGAAGCCTAATCACATGTGTTTCTTGCAAGCAAATTATGTCCAATTGTTCCTTTTTTAATAAGTGAAAAATTTTCCTCCTCTTCTGAGGAGAGTTCAAACCATGAATGTTCCAACTTAAAAGTTGCAGGGACATGTTGATATAACTTTATTTTCCTCCTACCGCACCCAGAAGTTCCTCCTTAGATAGTGGTATCTCTTTATCAGTCTCTTTCAATCCCAAAGGTGTAGGTACAGAACCTAATGGTCCAGGTCCTAAGGCTCTTGTATCTTCTTGAGCTCCTTTCTGAAGGTCTTCTCCGTAGTCCTTCAAAAACTTTTCCTTATCCTCCACAGATCTAATTTTAACTTTCTTCCCTTTAAAGGTGAATGACACCCCCTGGGGAAACTCCCATCTGAAAATAATTCTGCTGCTTCTCAATAAATTCACCAGATCTCCGTAGTTAAGTCTAAGGTCCAATAAATGTTTCGGAATATCCTTGTAAATTTCCACCCTTGAGTCTTTAATCTCTAAGGATTTCTTAAAATGCGCACTTAAAATCTTATCTCTTTCTTCCTTCGTCCTGAGAGAAATCAGACAGTCTCTCGACTTGATCTTCCTTCCTCCTCTTCCCAGTCTAAATGCACTTACAATTTTAAAATCTTTCTCCTCTTCCAGGGACCAAAATTCTGAAAATTCCTTCGTCAAATAGTTGGTTAAGTCCTCTTTGTCAAGTTCTGGTACTGACCTTATTCTCAGATTATTCTCTTTATTTTTTAATTCTATCATAGACAGAAGTGCCTGATGCTCACCTATCTGTTTACGCATAGGTTTGACTTCCTCTTGCACTTCCTCAACTTTCTGCTTGGCCTCCTCAGCTGTTTTGCGGTTTGAAGTAGTGTCTTCCAATAGTTTCCCAATGGTTTGCGCATTTAAACTAACTTGCTGGGTCAGGTTGTTAATGCTAGCAGTATTTTGGTCAATTTTAGTTGACTGATCAGTTACTTGCTTGCTCAGACCCTCCAATTTTTCAAAAATTTTATTTAGCACTGAGGTAAAGTCTCCCCCTGAGGCCATTCCTTCCAGCCTAGTTTGATTTAAGTCTTCCTCTTGTGTCGCAGAGATTGTAGGAACAGATGATCTGCGTAGCTGTGAAGTTATGGTTGTCTGCTGTGTTTTGGCTTTAGCTGATCTAGTCTTCCCACTCATCCCACTTCTTGTCTAAGCGTCAAGGTCGGTCCCACGGTCTGTTTTTCCCATGGAAATCCCCAAGTCACAGATGGAAAATTCCCCCAGTATGTTGTCAAACTTCAATACTCCACTAGAGGGACACTCTGATTAAGAATGTCGCAGTTTGTAAAGTTTTAAAACCCCCAAGTCACAAAGTGTCCTCAAAAAAGTAACAATAGCCAGTCTCCAAAAGACCTTCAGATTCCCTTAAATTTCCGCAGAGTTGCTCCAGAAAGTTTAAGTAAAGTTAACAATGTCTCTAAGAAAAAGTGCAGGATACAATGTAACAGTTCCAAATAGCCTTCTAGTTCCCAAATTGGCAGCCCGATAGCCAGGGGTTCGTTACTTTGTAAATCCAAAAGCAAAGAGGAAAGAGACAATTTTCCCTTCTCCACCCCAAATAGGCTGAGGTGGGGTCTTCTGCTTGATGTGCGGATTCAGTTCTTTTATAATCCCACTTTCAAAAGCATAGGTCTATTAAGCGTCGTTGCTTTGATCTTTCAACAAAGCCGAGAGACGGACTTCCTGGTTGCGTCTCCCGCTCGTATGCCAAATTAAAGTAAATTTAAGTCCTAATTCGATCATCTACTCACGGGTGGTTGTTTCTTATAAGCCGAATTGTCCCAGGAAAAGGGTCAGCGCTCAACAAATTCCGGGAATATAAGGTATTGTGATCCCGGGGGATCCTGCAGCATTACAAGCATTAGATTTAATATCACCACCTGGAACAGTTTTAGAGAACTGACTTTGGAGACAGATTAGAGGAAGGGAGTTATCATTTCCTTTCAAGAGCTGCAGTCCATTTTGTTCCCCCTGCTGAGTGATTTGGGTTTTGTAGAAAATTTTGAACTGCAAAGGAAAAATTTCTGTTTCAGAATTTCCTGGCTAACCCACATCACTGAACACCAGAACAAAAAGGCATCGAGACAAACTGAAACTACTGTTTCTGAAAGAGTAACTTCCCTAGGGGATTTAAGTATCAGGAAATAGCCTGAGTGATTTAATTCTGCCTATTTATTTTGCTTGTAGCAAGTAAACAAAGTTTGAAAATTTTGAAACTGTCAAATGTGCCTGATACTGTATTTGAAGTTGGGATTCATTCATTCCTTGTTTCAACTGAACTTCTGCAACTGAATATTTTCCATGGAAAAAACAAAGCACTGAAACATCCCACATCGCTGCCTTTTCTTTAATGACTTGATCCTGAGCCCGGTTGCTAATGAGATGCATTACGTGATAGAATATCAACTCCCTCAAATGAAATCAAACTTGTATTTGTCCGTTGTAAAGTTTATCAGCCATTAGTGTTTCTGGCAGAAAAGCTAATGTAATGTCAGCATGTGTCACCCACAAAGAGATGGGGTGCTGCTGTCTCCTAGCTGCAGAAGCGAGAGGGGGGACTTAAGATACAACTGGCGCTCACTGTCTGCACTTTCTGGAAACAATTGAAGACATTTTGTTCTGACCAGATTTTCCCAGCTGCATAAAGTGTCCACTTGTTAAGGTTTTAGTCTTGTTTTAAATGTTTTTGTTGCTTCTGTGTTTTTAATTATCTTACTTGTAAATTGCCTTGAGATGTTGGTTAAGAAGGTGATTATTAAATCTGTAGCGATGAGGATGATAGCGAAATGTTGGTGGACAGCAGACTAGGTCAGGGAATTTTAGACTGGGTGGCCAGCAACTGGCAAGGGCACCTGTGTCTGAAACCTTTCTTCCCTGCAAGGTATTTGTCCGCAAATTGCGCAAAGCTTACGGGAAGAGCCAATGGAACACTGTGGAACGGCTGAAGGACAACAAACCTGGATATAGGTTGGACCACATTGTCAAGGAAAGGTAAGAGATGGGAGGCCCAAGGGAGAACCTTGCAGAGGAACCACAATGGGGATCCAAGTAACTGGGCACAGGAGGGTCAGGGGATGGGAGTGCAGTTCCCTCTGGCCAAAGAGGCACCGGTACCAGGAGCTCATCCTGTGGATATGCCACTGGGGCTGGCCCTACATGCAATTCCCCTTCTGATCCAGCATCCTCAATTTCTTCCCCAGCAGAAGGGGGATCCGATCCCGTGGGGACAGGGCAAGCTGACTATAGTCCGTTTGTTTATAAAGCACTCTGGGATGATTAAGGCTGTGTGCGTTACATGGTCTTGTTCTTCACCTCCCCCTTGCAGGTACCCGACCTTCATCGATGCCTTGCGGGACCTTGACGACGCTCTTTCCATGTGCTTCCTCTTCGCCACCTTCCCGCGTACCGGCAAGTGCCACGTTCAGACGATCCAGCTGTGCCGCCGCCTCACCGTGGAGTTCCTCAACTACGTCATCTGCTCGCGCTCTCTGCGCAAGGTGAGCTGAGTGAGAGGCTATGGGGAGTTACGGATCCAGGAAGGGGTTGGCTTTATTTCAGATAGATCAACGCACATCAAGCTGGGTAACCTTAGAGAGAAGGGTTTTCAGCATCCTGGTGCCCTCCAGATGTTTTTGTCGGAACCTGCGATCGGCCAAGCTCCTCTGGAATCACCTCTGATGTGATTAACGACCTGAGCCTTTGATAAGGCTCCAGGCACATTTCCCATTACGCAGAGAATCAAAGCAACACGCAGAAGTGATGAGATTTATGGCTACATCGCTATGCTTTATTACTAACTACGTAGACAGAAAACACATCCTCTCTCTGTGAAAGCAGAGAGCAACTGAACAAACAAAGGAACATGAAACCAGTAACATCACATCCGTCTCCTGTCTTCCGTGAGACTTCCAACAGTCTGGAATCCCAGGAATGTAAACAGAGTCCTGTGACTCCAAGCACTGCACGGTGGCAAACAGAAACTAACAGTTTTCGCCCCCTTGGGCTGCGCTTGCTGGTGCTGATGAGAATTACTGCCTGCAACATCTGGCTGGCTTAAGCGCTCCATCACTGCCTTGACCAACCTGGTGCCCACCAGAAGTTTTAGACTACAGCTCCCATCAGCACCAGCAAGTGTGACTGTCTGATGCTGAGGCTGCTTGGGAGCACAGCCATGCTGGCAGAGCTTGATAATTCCCTTTTAATGTCGATTCTTCCTCTGGTGGGGCAAGGGGGAGAGAGGAAGCATTGATTTCTCAGGGCCAGGAAATCTAGAATTTGGAAAAGTAACCATTGCTTCAGCAATGCAGTAACTCAGCCTAGGGGCGTTTTGTATAGGAACTGTAGGCTCCACTTCTTTCTTGCTCAAGTGCTGATCCTGGCAGGAGTTTCTGTGTGCTTCCTCCTCCTCCCAAGTAAACCCAGGTGCAGCTAGCTGGAGATGGAGTGTTGGGGAGCAGTCTGAGACACAGCCAGGAAACCAGGCACCTGGTGTAGGGACCTCCAGCCCCTGGAACAGAGATATCTGGCTCTTGTTGCTTCCCAGGGTCACAGGCAGTGCTGCCCCTCCTCCTGCAAAGACTGCAGGTTTGAGGTCCGGGCAGGGCTGAACCCTGACGGCCTGATGGGGGTCGTAGTCCAGAACATCTGGAGGCCACCAAGTTGAGGAAGGCAATATCAGAGAAGTGGCCGACCTTTTTTCACCTGCACTGGACTTCTCCATTGTGTTCTGTGTTGATTCTCCAGCTGAAACCACCCTCTCTCCTCCCCTTGCCAGGTGTTCCTGTCCATCAAAGGCATCTACTACCAGGCGGAGGTGATGGGGCAGCTTGTCACCTGGATAACACCCTACGCCTTTTCCCACAATGTGAGTACCTGGGCAAGATTTCCTGGGATAGTTTTGTTAATCTCTATGTTATTCCCTGCAAAACAAAGGCACTAACTCCTCCAGTATCATGGGATGGAAGGGCCATAGCTCACCAGCAGAGCACCTGCTTTGCATGCAGAAGATCCCTGGTTCATTCCCCAAAAGTATCTCCAAGTACGGCTGGAAATGCCCCCTTCCTGAAAGCCAAGAGAACTGCTGTCAGTCAGTATAGGCAGTATTAAGCTAGATGGACCAAGGATCATACTCAGAATAGGGCAGCTTGCTATGATAAATCTTTCAATTTTGGTGGCTATTTCCCCTCGTTTTTAAGTTCCATACTATATCTTTCTTAACATAGATAACATAGATTCCTGTGGCGGATCATTTTGCTTGCCCTTTTCTGCAATCTTCTTTCCGATGTGAGGCCACCAGAACCCTCCAATCAATGGTGCCCTGGCTGTGCCTTGGCCCACCTCCTCGTCCCCATTGGCCGCCCAAAGGGAACTAGGAGACCGTGACCTGGGCCTTGAGTCCTTTTGCCCGTGGTGCACGTTGACCTCTTGTCCTTGGTTATTCCAGCTGAGCTTCCCTTGGGTCGAAGAATCATTAACTTTAGAAAATGGGCACTGCAGAAGTGACCTTAATTAACAATTAACCCCCCCGGAACACTACTCAGCTGGTGGGCAGCCGGTTATTTGGACACATTTGGCCCTGTCCGTTGGCTTGCATAACTTAAAGCTGTTGCTTTTCCCATCAGGCCATGCCTTAATGCATCTTGCAGATATAATAGCAACATATACAACCACGCCTTGTTAAAGGGGGTCGTTTGGATAACAGGTGCTGCTGTTGGCAAGCAAGCAGAAGGGGGATAAAGCAAATAATTTAATTAGACAGTGCCTATATGATATCAAGCGACAGAATAATCTGGCCACAATCAAGAAATTTTGTCCATGACGTGATTGTTTCCCACCAAGTCATTTTGACACTTTGGAACCCTGTTTGTGAAATTTAACAATTCCAAAATACAAACGCGCTTTTAGTTTCACAAGATTGAATATACTCCCTTCGGCTGTACTTGAGGGTCGATTTCAGAAAATTCCACTGGAAAAACGCTTAAGTCCCTGCAGAGATGGCAGTATTGGGTCAGTGACTCATGTGCTTCTGGCTTATATAAAGATGTAATGAGTGAGGTTATTATCCCTCTATTATTGTCCATGCCGGGTCGCTCAACCATTGCTACTATGTCCTTTCTTTTAGCAGATGAAGATGATCAGGTGACAGCAAAAACTGCAAGGTTTTTAGCGGGGGCAGTTACAATAAGATCTGTTATTTGATTATTGATGTAAACCCCCAAAATGTATTTTCTATAGTTAAGTTTTTATCTCTATCTTCAGTATGTTTTATTTTATTGCTGTGGCTAGTGGCTGATGCAAATAAAGATTATTCTGCTTCAGGCGGAAGGGGGATGGCTGCAGTAGGGCTGAGAAAGCCAAGCAGCTAGACTTAGAAGAGGAAGGGAGATGATGACCTCTCCACCCACAGATACGCCCCAAAGGGAAGTCCAAAAGCAGCAGCCAAACTCAAGAGGCCTCTTCCCTCCTGTAGTTTCCAGCAACTGGTGTTCAGAAGCATTGCTGCCTTCAGCTGTGGAGGCAGAGCACCATCACCATGTCTAATAGCCATTGATAGCTTTACTCCTCTTGTAAAGCCATCCAAGTCGTTGGCCATCACTGCCTCCTGCAGGAGTACATTCTGTATCTCTGCATAGAGCTATGAAAGTGAAGATGTTACTATAGTGGTACCTCTGGTTGCGAACAGGATCCATTCCGGAGGCCCGTTCGCAACATGAAAAGAGCGCAACCCGCAGCTCTTTGGCGCATGCGTGTGACATCGTTTTGCGCTTCGGCGCATGCGTGAGCGGCGAAACCCGGAAATAACCCTTTCTGGTACTTCCGGGTCGCCACGGGACGTAACCTGAAAGAACGTAACATGAATTAAACGGAACATGAGATATGTCTGTAGAGAAAACTTCTACATGGAAGTAGAACTGGGTGTTTTAAAAGGGGTGTGTGTGTGTGTGTCTGTTACAGTGGCTTAATCGGCACCCCTCTTTCCTCCCAGCACCCGACAGACGTGGACTACAGAGTCATGGCCACCTTCACGGAGTTCTACACCACTCTTGTGGGCTTCATTAATTTCCGCCTCTACCAGTCCATCAACTTGCACTACCCTCCAAAGGTGAGGAATTCACTGTGTAGAATTGAGAAAAACAACTGGAGGGCAGGGGAAATCCTAGGCACTTGAGACTCAAGCTGGTGTACGTGGCTCTCCCTCTCCTAATTTATCCTTACAAGAACCCTGTGAGGTAGATTAGGCCGAGAGAGGCAGTGACTTGGCCAAGGTGACGCAGCGAGTTTCATGCCCAATTGCCAGCTTAGTGCGGTAAGGTTTTTATTTTTTCATTAACCAAAATATTTATATCAAGTAAGCCACAAGAGTACTTTGACATGGAACCTGTGGGCCATTCACTGCCTTGTCAAGTGGGTGGGGGGGAGTGAGGCCAAAATTTGATGCCTCCTTCCCAGAGCTGGCTAAGTGAAGGAGATGCAAGGCTCAGGCAGGGTCCTAGAGCCGTCGCACCTCCTCCCAAAGCTTAGAAAGGGCTACCTAGGCTTTGGGAAGGAGGTGAGGGTTCTAGGACCCTGTCAGAGCCCTCGTGTCTCTTTCCCAAAGTCCAGCATCTTGCTTACTTGGCTTTGGGAAAGCAGTGCAGGGGCATCAAATTTTGATTCGGCCATCATCTTGATTTTAAAGCAGCAGACCTGTCACTTAAAAGGAATGACAACAAACTTGAAAAATGAACTGGCCACAAAAGCACAGAAGGGGTGGGGAGAGAGAAAGATCAGGCAATTTTGAGGGTCATGCTGGGTGCCACTCAGGAAAAGGCCCCGTCCCACATCTCAGCAGACCAAAATCTGTTTGTGTGTGTGTGAGAGAGAGAGAGAGAGGGAGGGAGGGAGAGAGAGAGAGAGATGGCTGTCCTCCAATCACCACCGTGGCTGGGCAGGCTCAAGGAGGGTTACAGGCAGAAAAGCCCTGAAGATGGACTTGCGGCTGCCAGCCAGCAGGAATGTTCTCTTGTTAAACTGATTCTGAGGAAGGAGGCCATCCCTGCATCTGTGTGTCTTTCAGATCGAAGGCCAGTCCCTGTCAGAGCTGACGCCAGAGGATGGGGAGGTGTATGCCTTGGACTCGGAGAGCTACCTGGAGGTGAGTGGGCAGGAGTCCCAAAGAATCAGCTGTCTGGGCCTTGGATGGGGAACAGTAGTCTGGATGGAGGGCAAATGCGGGCTTCCAGGATACGCTCCACCTTGGCCCTTGAGACGCTCTCCAGGCCACACACAACAGCCCCGCTTCATTCCCTCCTAGAGTGTGTTTTGTTTGGCTGGGATGTGTCCTTGACCATGCCTCTCACTTGCCTGAAAGAGGATACAGAGTGTTTGTGTGTAGAAACCAACCTTCTGAGCCAGGTTATCTTCAGCCTTTTCAGACCCAGGAACCCCTTTATTTTTATTATTTGCAACCTGCCCATCTGGCAGGGTTGCCCCAGCCACTCTGGGCGGCTTCCAGCACATATTAAAACATTTAAAAAGTAAAAAATGAAAAACTTCCCAATACAGGGAACCTTTTGCCATATATTTGCAAGACAGCAGGGCTTCTGTTTTGACCCACCTTGGATCAGGCGACGGCCCACCAATTGAAGACCAGTGTTTACATTACAGGAGGGAAAAAGTTCCCCTGACTAGAAAAGTTTCCCAGCACTTGGTGTTGTGCAGTGTTACAAGTGCACACAAAGGGTAGGAACCTTTTTTCCATCCTGAGGGCCACACTCCCTTGTGGGTAACCTTCCAGGGGCCAAACGTCAGTGGTGGGCAGGGCCAGAGGCAGCAGTGGGTGGGGCAATGGGTGCCTTTTTTTGACCCTTGCACGGTGGGCTACCTTCCAGCCATCCAAAAGTCGGAGGCCCATCCAGGCAAATGCATAAGAGGTGTTACCGCAGTTCAGGGCATATGGAACAGGGTCAGGCCTGGAGAGAGTCTGGATAGGTGTCAAGTGAAGTTTTTAGTGTTTGATGTCGTATTGTGTTTTTATTATTTGTTGGAGGCTGTGCAGAGTACCTGGGGCAACCCAGTCAGATGTACGGCATATAAACAGATGATGATGATTCATTACTACTACTACTACTATTTCCTCAAAACCTGTGATTTCCTGGCCCTGTTGGCCACTCCAATTCTGCTTTACGTCCTGCCCCAAATGATTGTTCCAACCACCTCTGCTTCTGTTTCATCTGCACCCAGTGACACAATTAAATACAGTGGTACCTCGGGTTAAGAACTTAATTCGTTCTGGAGGCACGTTCTTAACCTGAAACTGTTCTTAACCTGAGGTACCATTTCTGTTCTCATCCTGAAGCAAAGTTCTTAACCTGAGGTACTATTTCTGGGTTAGCAGAGTCTGTAACCTGAAGCATCTCTAACCTGAAGCATCTGTAACCCAAGGTACCACTGTATCTGTTAATTGCTGGACATCTTTCCCCCTGCAGAAACTGTCGGCTCTCAGTGCCAGCCTGGCCCGAGTGGTGGCACCTGACCCGGAGGACGAGGCAGTCGTGGACGAGTTCCCCGTGGAGGAAGTAAGTTCTGCCTGGAGCTCTAGAGTAGGGGAGAGCCTCCACAAATCCACCCTCCCACCGAAAAAACCAGCACCACCTGTAACTGTGGCCTGCTGGGAATGGGGCACTGGTCCTTCGTGGGAACAATGAAGCCACACAGCGTAAGTCGCTGCTCCAGCCCATTGCAGAGGGGCTGGGAGGGCAAGGCCAGAAGTCGGAGGGGCTTCTCTTGGACTGTAGCTTTCCTTAGCCGTGGTGGTGGGTACCTGAGATGGGAGAGCTTTCCTGAGCTCGCCTCAGGTTAACGAAGAAGTCACCCGAGATCCCTGACGCCCCTGGATGCTTTGTACTCTAACTTCCAAGGCTGATGGAAGTCATACTCCAAAAACGTATGGAGGGCACCAAGTTTAGGAAGCTTGGCCTAGAAGGGATCTCACTGTGCCTTTCTCCCCCCTACACCAGGAGAGTGCAGAGCAAGAGGAGGCCCGAAAAAAGGAGCAGGAGGCCCTGGAGAAGCAGAAGAGGCTCTTTGAAGGCCTTCGCTTCTTCCTCAACAGGGAGGTGCCCAGAGAGCCACTGGCTTTCATCATCCGGTATGTAGCGCAGTCACTCTGCCTTGGGCTTTTGGCTCTGGGCATTTTGCCAGGTTCATCCCAGGCCTTGGTAGTTTGGCTGAATTTTGGTGGCCCTATTGGGGTGGGGAGGGGAGGGGAGTCTCCATGAAAGGACCCCAAACCCTAGCCTCATTCCAGGCTTAAGGGCTAAGACTGCAGCCCTACCTGGAGGTAAGCCCCACTGAGTTATTCCAATAATTTATTTGTTTTATTGCTTGCCCTTCAACCAAAAGTCCCAGGGCAGGTCGCAGCAATTTAAAATGCGACCTTTAAAAGGAGTTTAAAACAAATTGTGATCACAGGAATAAAGTGAGTCCTGAAAGCACACACCTCCAGTGTCAAAGGCCAGGGTAAAGAGATAGATCTTATGCATGCAGCTAAGCCTGTACATTCAAGGTGCCAGCTGTACATTTGTCAGGAGGGAGTTCCATAACTGGGGGACTGCCACTGAAAATGCCCTTTCCCATGCCAACATCACCCCAGCTTCTGAGAGTGGGTGAACTGCCAAGAGGGCCTGCTGTGCTGATCTTAACACCCAAGAAAGCCTGTAGGGAAGGAGGCTGCCTTTCTGATATTTGGGGCCTTAGGCATTTAGGGCTTTAAAGAAGTAATAATAATAAGACGCGGGACGCAGGTAGTGCTGTGGTCTAAACCACAGAGCCTCTTGGGCTTGCCAATCAGAAGGTCGGCGGTTCGAATCCCTGCCATGGGGTGAGCTCCCATTGCTCAGTCCCAGCTCCTCCCAACATATCAGTTCAAAAGCACGCCAAAAAGTGCATGTAGATAAATAGGTACCGCTCCAGCGGGAAGGTAAATGACGTTTCCGTGTTTCGGTGTTCCGTTGCACCAGAAACAGCTTAGTCATGCTGGCCAAATGACCCGGAAAAACTGTCTGCGGACAAACGCTGGCTCCCTCGGCCTGTAAAGCGAGATGAGCGCCGCAACCCAAGAGTCATCTGCGACTGGACTTAACTGTCCTGGGTCCTTTACCTTTACCTTTTTTTAATAAGAAGAAGAAAAAGAAAAAGAACAATAATTTATTATTTATGTGCCACCCATCTGACTGGGTCACCAGAGCCACTCTGGGCTGCTCCCAACAAAGTATTATAAACACAATATAACATCAACCATTAAAATCTTCCCTGAACAGGGCTGCCTTCAGCTGTCTTCTAAAAGTCAAATAGTTGTTTGTCTCCTTGACATCTGATGGGAGGGCACCACTACTGAGAAGGCCCTCCGCCTGGTTCCCTGTAGCTTCACATCTCACAGTGAGGGAACCACCAGAAGGCCCTCGGAACTGGACCTCAGTTGAATTGTGTATAGAAACAGACTGGCAACCAATTCAGTAGGACTCATTTCTGAGCAGGCATGGTTGGGTTTGTGCTGTAGGGTTTGGTCTTCCTGTTTGATTGGTTCAAGAGGGTGTGTGTCATCGTCCCCTTTCTGGCAGGTGCTTTGGGGGCCAAGTGTCCTGGGACAAGTCTGTTTGCATTGGCGCTACCTATGACGTGACAGACCCAACCATCACCCATCAAATCGTCGACCGGCCAAGTCTGGAAAAGCAAGTGATAGGCAGGTGAGTGCAGCAGTCTCTTGGTCCGGACTACAACTCCCATCAGCCCCAGGCAGCATGTCTTCCAGCCAGGGATGATGGGGACTGTAATCTGACAACATCTGGAAAACCTCAGGTTGGCTACCTCTGGGATAAAGGCTTGGAGGTTCACAGCGAGATCAAGGGTCTCATATTCCGCCCCCCCCATCCACCCGGTTCTGGATCACTTGTCCATTCTGGTTTTTGAGAGTCTGGGCTTGTGTTTCTCCCCAGGTATTACATCCAGCCGCAGTGGGTCTTCGATTCAGTCAACGCCAAGCTGTGCCTTCCGGTGGCAGATTACTTCCTCGGCGTCCTGCTGCCTCCTCACCTCTCACCGTTTGTGACTGAGAAGGAAGGGGACTACATCCCACCAGAGAAGCTGAAGCTGCTAGCCTTGCAGAGAGGCGACGAGCCAGGTAACGCGATGCTCCGTGAACCGTGGTCCATGGTTCTTCAGACTTGGTTCCCCTGCCATTGTTAGACTGCAACTCCCATTATCCCCAGTTGCTTAGTCAGTGTTATTGGGGGCGGGGACAGTTCCACAACATCTGAGAATCCCCCAAGCTTGAAAATCCCCCAAGCCACTGGGGGCTGCCTGATTGGCATTGACCCCTGACAGGGCCTTTTCATTGGTAGTTCCCTAGTTACGGAATTCCCTCCCTAGTGAGACACACCTATCGTCATCATTATTAACTTTCAGGAGGAATTTGAAAGCATTTCTCTTTACCCATAAATTTGGTGGCTGAAGAATACTGTACCTGCGGTCTAAACCACTGAGCCTCTTGGGCTTGCTGATCAAGTAGGTCAGCAGTTCGAATCCCTGCAACGGGGTGAGCTCCCGTTGCTCTGTCCCTGCTCCTGCCAACCTAGCAGTTCAAAAGCACACCAGTGCAAGCAGATAAATAGGTACTGCTGCGGCGGGAAGGTAAACAGTGTTTCCGTACGTTATGGGTTTCATCACGGTGTCCCGTTGTGCTAGAAGTAGTTTAGTGATGCTGGCCATATGACTTGGAAAGATGTCTGTGGACAAACGCCGGCTCCCTTGGCCTGAAAGCGAGATGAGCACCACAATTATTCTGATGTGTTTCGTTCAGTGAATGGTGAGGGGCTTTCCTCTCACAAGCCTGCCTTACCTGTGTGGCGCTCATGAAAGGTAACACGAGGTGGTTCCTTCCTGTAGGAGAAGAGAGCGGATCGGAAGAACAGGAAGAGAGTGACGATGCCACAGAAGACTCGGAGGACGAGGATGAGGGTTCTGAGAAAGAAGATGAGGGGAAGCTGAAGAAGATGGAAGCGCAGAGGACCCAGAGCAAGGTATGTGGGGAGAGAGGCACAATTGTTTCCTGAAAGTTTTGCCTGCCTCCGGGTTGCCCTTTTGAGTTTGTGATTTCCTCCTCATCCTCCTCCCACAGGCCCTCCCGGTGAAGGTGACAGCAGGTAAAGTCCTGAGAGAGGACAAGCAGCGGCTGGCGCAAGAGGAGCAGAGCGAGGAGAAGCGCTTGGCCATCATGATGATGAAGAAGCGGGAGAAGTACCTGTACCAGAAGATCATGTTTGGGAAGAGGCGCAAGATCCGAGAGGTATTGTCACAACGGGCCGCTCCTTCCTGTCCTGGGCTTGAGTTCTCTTGCTGTGCTGGGCCTAGGAAAAGGTTGCCTCTCCAAAGTGCGGGTGGGTCCTACAAAGTTGTCCTGTTAGGTTTCCCACCTGCACCGTGTGACTTCCTCTCCCCACCACGTGCCCCTCAAATCTGGGGGTTCCTCCAATCTCTGGAGCGGCTTTGCAAGGGGAGTAACACAGGGCAAGGGAAGGCAGAGGAAGTCATGTTGTGCAGTCCTTAGGACCATAGGATGCTTTCTTCTGCCGAATCAGAACATTGGTTCATTATTATTATTATTATTATTATTATTATTATTATTATTATTATTAATACCCTGCCCATCTGGCTGGGTTCCCCAAGCCACTCTGGGTGGCTCACAACAGAATATTAATAATATGATAAAACATCAAGCATTAAAAACTTCCCTGAACAGGGAAGCCTTCACATAGTTGTTTATTTCCTTGACATCTGATGGAAGGGCGCTCCACAGGGCGGGCGCCACTACCGAGTAGGCCCTCTGCCTGGTTCCCTGTAACTTGGCTTCTCACAGTAAGGGAACCGCCAGAAGGCCCTCAGCGCTGGCCCTCAGAGTCCGGGCCGAACGATGGGGGTGGAGACGCACCTTCAGTTATACAGGGCCGAAGCCGTTTAGGGCTGTAAAGGTCAGCACCAACACTTTGAATTGTCCTCAGAAACGTACTGGGAGCCAATGTAGGTCTTTCAGGACCGGTATAATATGGTCTCAGTGGCCACTCCCGGTCACCAATCTAGCTGCCGCATTCTAGATTAGTTGTAGTTTCCAAGTCACTTTCAAAGGTAGCCCCACATAGAGAACATTGCAGTATTGTCTACACCAGCAGCAAATGGGTCTCCTAAGCCCTACCTGGAGATGCTGGTGGAATGAACCTGAGATCATTTCCATGCAAAGAACATACTCTACCACTGCACAACAGCCCTTCCCTAAAATGAAGTAAGGTTCCGGTCCTCATGTTACAAATTAAAGACTGATTTAAAGAGGGACATAGGAAGCTGCCGTATACTGAGTCAGAACATGGGCCCATGTTGCTCAGTATTGTCGGCACTGGTGGGCAGCATCCCTCCAAAGGTTCAGACAGAATATTCCACAGTCCTACCTGGAGATTTCTTGGGTTGTACCTGGGACCTTTTTGTGTGCAAAGCAGATACCCTGTTAACAAACAGGATTACAGCAATTAGTTGGATGCAGTCCAATATTTCCCCCCTTCCTTCAAGTGAGTCATGTGCCTTGAACAGCAATTGGATCTACAGACATTAGCACAGGAGTAGCCAAGATGGTGACCTCCATATATTGTTGGACTGCAACTCCTATCAGCCCCACCATGGCCAATAGACAGGGATGATGGGAGTTGTAGTCAAGCAACATCCAGAAAGGCACTGTCTTGGCTACAACCGCATTAGCAATGCTCGACTCTAGGCTGTAAAAAGCTAACCCTCCTTGTTTCCACACATAAAGCTCTTCCAAGGCACAGGAGGAAGACAGGCTGGATTTATTTTATTTTTCTAGATCGTTTTTAAACTTACAAAAGAGGCAGTCACTAGCGTTTATTGTTAATTTCAAGTTATAAATAGTATCGGCAAATCCAATATTACCATTCCAGAGTAGCCTCTTTGTTGGGATCTTCTTATCACAACTCACACACACCCCGCCTTCCTTAAACATTACAAAATAAACATTGAACTCTGCTGCAGCCATATCCTATGAGTCACACATCCAGCACCACCATTGCAGGAAGAGAAGCGGCTTGTATGTGCGCAGGGCCACATTGTCCTCTGCTTCTGCCATTGTGCGTTTGTGGGTACAGTGGTACCTCGGGTTACATACGCTTCAGGTTACATATGCTTCAGGTTACAGCGTCCGCTAACCCAGAAGTAGTGCTTCAGGTTAAGAACTTTGCTTCAGGATGAGAACAGAAATCGTGCTCCGGCGGCACAGCGGCAGCATTGCTAAAGTGGTGCTTCAGGTTAAGAACAGTTTCAGGTTAAGTACAGACCTCCGGAACGAATTAAGTACTTAACCCGAGGTACCACTGTATTAGCTGAGGCATTCTTAGCTCTCCCTCTGCAACATCTGGCATTCAATAGAGCAGGCATAGAAAACCTTTGGCCTGCCAGAGGTTATTGAACTACAACTCCTGTTAGCCCCAGCAAGCGCGACCAATGGCCAGGAATGATGGGAATTGTAGTCCAACAGCAACTGGAGGACCAAATATTCCCCACACAGGCAGTGAAGTGATGGAAAGTTGGTGCTCGCTACACAAAACTTACCTGATCTTAAGTTTGTGGAGTGTGCCACATACTTTTTTTTCTTTAGATTGGTTTTACTGAAAGATTTTCATGGCTAACAGTTCTCCATATCTTGTTTCTAGTTCATAGAGTCTTTTTCACAGTCAGTTACATTTGGTGTGAGTCATTGCTATCGTAGGCATTGTGAGTTTTGGGGGGTGGGGAGACAGGCGGGGGAGAGAAGGGGGTAGTGTTGTTTCCTACTGTTGCGTAGTGTGTGTATGGAGTTTTGTTTCAGCATCACGTGGATAGTTTCGTTATCTATTCATATATTTGTTTGCATTGGCGGTGCAGCAGGTTGGGGAGCCCAGAGCTTGGTTGTTTGCATTTGATTAAGTAGCAGTGAGTTTTGTTTGAATGTGGGACAACTTCAGAAGAAACACAACACACGCTTTAATCCAGACTTGAGCAATCTGTTGCCTTCCAGATGTTTTGGACTACAACTCCCATCATGACTGCTGGCTGGGGCTGATGGGATCTGTAGTCCAAGACATCTGGAAAGCACTAGGTTGGCCAAGGTTGCTTTATTTTGTCTGATGCTGAAAATTCAAGCATTGACCTAACATGTCATTTGGGGGGGAGAAAGGGGGGACTTGAGCAAGAGTGTATAGGGTCAATATGGGGCTGTTTTTGGAGAGCAGATTCATTGGTTCATAGAATTAATGAACTGTATGCCACTCTCTGTGACCCGAAGTGCCGTGTTGCTGCAAAAATCTCTCCATGTCCCCTACTCTTTCACTTCTGCGAGAAATTAACATGAATCTCGAGGTCTTCTTGGCTTGAGAGTTCCAATCCAAGCATTCGGGTGCACAGCACCCATGCTAACAGAGGATGATGGCTTGCAAAGGGGTGTTTGCTCAGTGAAATTGCTCGTGATATACACAGAGGCTGCCCATCGGTGCCTCCTCTAGTAGCTGGGAAAGATATCAGAATTCCACAATGCACAAAAGACTGTTTGCGGTTCCTGCTCAGTTTCTGTTTGCACTGACTTGGCATCTGCTGTGCTGAACGCACCTCTTTAAACATGCCCACATTTCACTGGGTGTCAGAATTGGACACGCTCCCTCCCTTCCATTTTGAACAGAGGAGAGCTGCAAATAGCTTCTCTCTGAGCCAGTGCAGGAGTGGCCGATGTAGGTGACTTCCCCTCACATAGGAATGGGTGGCCGTGCTCATGGCATTTGGTTTTACTGTCTCTTTTCTTGCCTTTCTAGATGTGGCAGCCATTTTATCTTACACTACACCCCCCCCCACACACACATCAGCCTTTTTGTGACTGGCACCCACAGCCCTTTCCCAAAATTCCAAATGGGCCCACTGTCCCAAAAAAGTTGGCAGCCCCTGCTGTATATACCACATGTGTCAAAAAAAGTTGGATTTTTGAGACATGAACTAATGCATTTTGTTTTTTCCTCCCCTCTCAGGCTAACAAACTAGCAGAGAAACGAAAAGCTCACGACGCGGTAGTGAAATCGGAGAAAAAGAAAATGAAGAAAGCACAATGAGAGTAACAGAGGCCTATCATCCCAGCCTGTCCCTTCTCACACAGGCCTACAAGATGGGCACTTTGGGCCTTTCAGCTGTTGGTGGGATGCCTCAGAATCCTGGCTTCTTCCCCTGAATCCATTTTCACCAAGGTGGACTCTTGTGGGATGATTGGGCCTAGTAGTACCTTGGGCTTCAAGGGGGAGACGGTCCGCTTTATTTAAAAACACATCTGAATTCTCCTCAGTTCCCATCAGGGTTTTCTTGTTGTATGATGGTTGCTGTCGTGCATCAGATTCGCCAGTCAGGACAGGCTTTCTAGGCTTTGATAGAAACAAAAAACGCATGAGGCCACCTCTCCCCACTGGTAAATGTGTGGGGTAACTGAGAGAGTGTGAATAAGGCTCCCCACGCACACTTCCTGTAAGTGACTTTTCGTGAGAAAAAGTCTCTCTGGCTATTTTGGCACAGGGAATAAGTAGGCCTGAGGTCTGCAAGACCACCACAGAGTCCACCCCTTAATTTTAAATGTCACTTTCTTCCAGTTGGTGAGCATATGGGAAGGAGCTTGTGGTCTTTCCAGAGGGCAGAATTGCCTCTGAACTGTTGCTGTGCTTTGTAAAGAAACCTATTTACACTGTCGATGCAAGGGCTCATGTTGAACAGTCCTGTCTTGGTAAACGGAACAGCTTGGGGATTTTAGGGGCAATGGGGTGTGTACCCATCATCCTCCCCCCGCCGCCTTGCTTTTGTCTTCTTTGATTCTGATGCTTCCCCATAGCACCCATTCATAGCCTGGACAGCTAAATAACGCATCTGGACCCTGAGCCTCTTCCGCATTTTGTATTACAATTTCAAATCGCAGAATAATTTACGTTCTCTTTTATTAAACTGAGCTTTGAAACGAATTTCAGCAGTCTTCTTCCTCCTCCTCCTTCTCACAAACATCATTGAATTTATTACCTGTCATTCACCAGCAAGTCCCAGGGTGGGTTGCAATAATCCAACTTAAAAGCAGTTAGAACCAATTGCAATTGCAGTCCAGTTGGCAGAGCATGAGACTCTTAATCCCAGGGTTGTGGGTTCAAATCCGGTTCAGACAAGATTCCTGTATTGCAGGGGGTTGTACTAGATGACCCTTAAGGTCACTTCCAATTCTATGGTTCGGTGAATAGGGTGGGTTCTGACAACACACATCTCGGGTTGTGTAAAGAGGCCAGGGTAAAGACAGTGCACCACAGAGCAGATGTGTCTTACAGCTTGCCTTTTGCCTGCCTCTTCCCCATGCCTGCCCACCACCCACAAAGGTCAACTTTTGTGCCGCCTCCCTGCAAATGGCTTATTACCAGAGTAAATAATCTACTATGCTTATATCCCGTCCTTTTTCCTCTAAGAAGCTTAAGGTGGCAAACAAACATGGTTCTACTCCTTCCCATTTTATCCTTGCAACAACCCTGCGAGGTAGGTTAGGATTAGAGATGATAGGGCATTGCAGAAAAGGGACATGGGAAGCTGCCTTATACTGAGTCGGATGGTTGGACTGTCTAGCTCAGTGTCGTCTACACTAACCAGCAGTGTGTCTCCAGGGTTTCAGGCACAGCGGGAGACACCAAGGATTAAAGGTGAGACCTTCAGTCATGCAAACTGGATGCTTTACTGTGTTTGTACCATAGGAACAGAGGAAGCTGCCCTGAATAGCTCAGCTGGTTAGAGCACGGTACTGATAACACCAAGGTTGCAGGTTCGATCCCCATACGGGACAGCTACGTATTCCTGCATTGCAGAGAGTTGGACTAGATGACTCACAGGGTCCCTTCAAACACTGAGATTCTGTGACCACGTTTATCCCATTGGTCCATCTAGCTCTGTATTGTCAATACTTGACTGGCAGGAATTCAGACAGACCCTACCTGGAGGTGCCGATAATTAAACCATGGACCTTCAGGCAAAGCAGGTCCTGTGTCCTTGAACTATGGCCCTCAATGTAGAAACAGTCCTGTTACTTGCTTTGTGTTGCTGCCACATTGATTCTTTTTTTGCAGAATCAGGATCCTGGCACCTTTGATAAGAGGGGAAAGAGGAGGAGCAAAACAAGGTGTTTCAACAGATAATTAATAGAACACAAGTGAGGCAAGTCCAGTTTAACAATGACAAGAATCTAGTTTTTAGCAGACGCAGTCAGATACGTGAGGCATGTCTTGCAAGGTGGCATGTGGCCAGATGGCAGCAAGGTGAAAGCCTACACCAATCTACTCCCCCCTGCAGTTAAAGGGGGGGCCCGATACTTCCATGCTTCCCATTCCCTTACTAAAGTGGAGAAAAGTTACACACAAGATACACTCTTGACAATTGCATTTGTGATATCAGAAGTTACTTCAATACACATTTGGTACTCGGGCAAGGGTCCAATCTGACCACAAGCTGTTGGAAGGGTGCGGCACCTCTGTGGCTTTTGCAGCTTTTGGGAGTATTTCTGTGTCATAATCATGTCCCTGTTTTCAATGGTGGCATGTTGGAGAATATGTAATAAACAGCATGTGCATGTATGTGGAGTCATGAGAGATCCTACTCCACAGCAATGCTAATCAATGCATTCATCAATCCAGAGTAAAACATGGGGGCGCAAATGCATACCCTCCAAAGTGTCCCGATTTTCCAGGGACAGTCCCGGAATTACAGAAGCCATCATGGTTTACGACTTAATTACAGAAGCCATCATGGTTTACGACTTTATCCTAGAATGATTTTCCTTTTTCCTCCTCTCCACATCTCGGAGAATAATTAAAAACGGTCTGTGTGTGTGTGTGTGTAGGTGCAAAAACAGAGTCCTGCTTATACTGTACTGACCAATAAAATACCTGTACCAAACTAAGGAAATGATGAAGCTGGCATATGAGGCCCTTGCTATAATTCTGAAGGAAAAATGTAACCAATCGGCTTTAAATTCTTGAATTGCCAGGCTTCAGCAGCCAGCCATTTTTAAGCGCTTGGAATGCCGATTCCTTTATTGTAAATTGAGCCCTACACTGCCTATTCAGAAGTAAATCCCACAGTATTGGCTCAAGGTGACCCATGTCACCCATGTATATGACGTCAATGTGTGTGGGAGATCAAACGCAGAAGAAGCTTCCTTATGTAGAATAGAACGTCCCTATTTTCATCTGATAAATGTTGGAGGGTATGTAAATACAAATGCGCAAATGGGGCAGAAGTGGTTGTGACCAGGCCTCAGATTGGAGTAGGCCGAGACAAGTGAAAGCTCTGGCTCTGATTCTAAGGCACGGCAGAGGCCAAATGGAATTTTGCAGCCATGGTCTCCTTAGGGCCTCAGAGTGGCTTTCTTTTTCTCTCTCTCTTTTTTCTTTTTCCATTTTCTATTTTACATAGACCAGCAAAATAAAAACATAAACATATAATCCCCTTTGACTTCCCTCCCCCCACATTGTGGATCTTAATATAATGATTTTCCCCTCTGCATCTCAGACTGGCTTTCTGAGGAGGAAAAAGAGCAAGGCCTGTTTGCAAACCAACTTTGGGGAGGCTTGCTTTCTCTCTCTCCATCCATCTTGCTTTTTCACGACTTTCTAGTCTCAAAGCTACAGTTAGGCACTGTTCAGAGTAATTATTATTATTATTATTATTATTATTATTATTATTAGTATTATTATTAATTTATTTAGCTTCTTGCCACCATCAGCTTTCTGTTCTCAAAGCTATAATATGACACAGTTTGGGGTTATTATTATTGTTATTACTACTACTACTGAGGGGAGGATTTATTTGTTTAGCTCCCCCGCCCCTCTAGCCTCAAAGCAACAATTTGGCACAGTTTGGGGTAATTATTATTTTGGAGGGGAGGAAATTTAGCTTTCCCCCTCCCTTTCTGGTCTCAAAGCTACGATTTGACACAGTTTGGGGTATTCTTCATCCCCATCATTAATTATATTGAGGACTGGGGTTGTACTCCTGCTGTTTATTATCTTCTGTTTTGTTTGTTTCTTGAGCCGCAGGAGCCAGTGAGTCCTAGTAGTGGTAGTGGGGTGTTGGGCGGGAGCTGAAAAAGGCAAGCTCAGTTTGGTGTGACCAGTGCTAAAATGGGAGAGTCGTGGTTGCTACGCCAGAAATTGACCCATGGCAGACTGTTTTTACTTTCCAACTAGCCCTAACTTAATCCATGCTGACGCCTCATCGGTTTAAATTATTTGGATCCATTCCATCTCAGTTCTGTTGTGGTTTTGGGCTAGAGGATAGCCTTGGTCACCCTGGTGAATTTCCGCAATCTGTAATATTATGAGGGAATAATTTTTAAGACCTAGTGATTGTGTGAAATTTCATAGACAGGGCTGTTTTTGTTCTTTCTACCAGGGGAAAAATAGTGATTATAAGCAGTTTCGAATATAAAATGAATTATACAACTGAGATACAACACCTGTGATGTCATGAAAGCCAAAATACTTCATATCTGATTGATCCCTTTCCATTTTTTGTAGCTCTCAGGAGGACAGGAGTGATTCAGGTGATTCAGTGATTGCTTTCAAGGTAATTGCTTCATTTGGTCCATTGTAGTGAAGGCAATAATTTATCTCCCTGAAATAGAGATGACAGCTTGGTTCGCCCTGGAATATGTTGTCCCAGAAAGCAGAAATATTGAAATATCAGGAGTTGAATTATGAAACATATCACCATCCTGTTCAGGTGGACTCCCTTATTCAGACCATTTTGTACTCCTGGCACCAAAAATGTAAGTTTCATCGCAAGAAAATGCTCAAGATGTCTCATGCAAAAAAATTTCATTGGCAGAACCTTGGTCCACCTGGATCCCAGTACTGCCAACAGTGGCTGGCAGTAGCTCTTTGGGGTTTTAAGAAAGGAGTTTTTGTCCCAAGACTTTTAGAATGTTGTATTATTTTATTGTTGTTAGCCGCCCTGAGCCTGGCTTCGGCTGGGGAGGGCGGGATATAAATAAAAAAAAATATTATTATTTATTATTCTGAGTAAATAAATATGGCATACATTTTCATTGTGAACTATTTTCATCATCTTTCATCATTACCTATTACTAGAGCTTTCATGTTGCCAGAACTTACAGAAAACTTGGGAGAAAGAATTGGAGGAAAGATCCACTGATTTGTCACTGGAATAAAACGTTGGGGAGAGGTGAAGAGATAAGGCCCAATCAAGTGTTTGATGAAATGCAGAAGGTTTCAAGCTGCATCCATGCTGCCTAGCACCTCATCCCCAGGGGTGAAACAGGGCTTGGGAACGAGATAGTGTCTTGCAACATGCCCAGAAATCTTCTTCTTCTTCTTCCTCCTCATCCTCTTTGGCGATAACTTGTAGCCGACTAAGATTGTCTTCCATAAACATGGTCTTAACGGTGAGTCCGTAAGTGACTGTGGAGGCCAATTCTGGATCCACACGTCCTTCCACACTGGGGACATAGGTTTCTGGGCAGGAGTTGATCACGGTGAGGGTTTGCCAAATGTGCCTTTCTCTTAGCTTGTTTTTTCTTTCATCCTGCGTTTGAGCAACTTCAAAGTCCATGACACCTTTGGTAAAGGCTGTTCTCCAAATGGAGTGCTCACACCCAGTGTTTCCCACTTGTCAGTGTTTAGACTACATTTTTAAAAAAATTGCCTTGAGTCTTTAAACCTCTTTTGTTGACCACCAGCATTACACTTTCCATTTTTAAGTTTGGAATAGAGTAGTTGCTTTGGAAGACAATAATCAATAATCCGAACAACATCACCAGTTCAGTGAAGTTTATGTTGAGGAATCATTGCTTCGACACTGGTGATCTTCCTTCCTTCCAGTACACTGGCATTGTTTGCCTGTCTTCCCAAGTGATGTGTACAATTTTTTGGAGACACTGTTGTTGGAATCTTTCAAGCAGTTGGAGATGGCTTTTGTAAGTGGTCCATGTTTCACAAGCATACAGTAAAGTTGGTAGTACAATAGCTTTGTAAACAAGCATTTTGGTTTCCCTATGAATGTTCTGGTCTTCAAACACTCTGCACTTCAGTCAGGAGAAAACTGCACTCTCAGAGCTCAGGTGATGCTGGATTTCGGCCTCAATCTCAGCCCTTGTGGAAAGATAACTGCCCAGGTAGGAGAAGTGATCAACACTTTCCAACGTTACACTACTGAGTTGGATTTGTGGCACTACAGAGAGGTTGTTTTGTGCTTGTTGGTGCAGCACTTGGGTTTTCTGGATGTTGAGCAATAGGCCAAGCTTTTCATAAGCATCTGCAAAGATATTTAGGATGTTTTGGAGGTCATCCTCTGAGTGTGCACACACTACATTGTTATCAGCATACTTAAACTCTATGACGGAAGTTATGGTAACCTTAATCTTTGTTTTCAGCCTACTCAGATTAAAGAGCTTTCCATCTGTTTGATATATGATTTCTACACCAGTGGGGAGTTTCCCTTCAACAAAGTGTAGGATCATGGCAATGAAAATAATAAATAGAGTTGGGGCAATAACACAACCCTGTTTAACACTTGATCCCACCATGAATGGTTCACTTTGAGAGCCATTGTTACCTGCGATTGTTGCTGTCATATTATCATGGAGGAGCCAAAGGATGTTCGCTAATTTATTTGGGCAGCTTTCAGAAGGACAGTCCACAGGGCATTATGATTTACAGTATCAAAGGCCTTAGTCAGGTCAATAAACACCATATACAGTGGTTGGTTTTGCTCTCTGCATTTTTCTTGAAGCTATCCAGTGGTGAAAGACATGTCCACTGCCCCCTAGAAGGGAGAACTGAAGGAAGAAAAAGGAGGCTACACATTCTTCTGGAAAGGTCTACCTGAATAAGAACTTGGAATACATGGAGTAGGCCGTGCTATCAAAAAACGATCTTGTGAAACTCTTGTCAGAAGTCCCTATCGACCCAGACATGCAAGGCACCACACACAGTATTGGGACAGGAGCAGCTGTGTGGGGAGAGAGAAAGAGGGGAAAGGGGAGGAGGTGTGGGAACAAATAAGGAGAAGGAAGGCACAGGCAGAAACCATTCACACATACTCAAGAAACTATTTCAGTTAGAAGGGGGGAGAAAGCAAGTAAAGAAGGTGAGCACACAGAGAAAGGAGGTAGAGGCAAGCAGCAACAGCAACACCTGTGGAACTTGCACTGCCTATGGCTCAGCACCATAGATGCGAGTCGCCAGGCTGTTCTTGCCCACAGGTCCTTCACCTCCACTGCTCAGGAACCATGTAGCCATTGGGAAAGTGGTGGGTGGGGAAGCCTGAAAAGGAAGCTGGCAGAGGGGAAACAAGGATCGCTGAAAGTCACTGAGCACGAGGGCAAATCCATCTCAGGGCTGGGTGCTGGAGTGACCACCTCTCCTCCAAACAAAAAAACCTGACACACGTTATACCTACAAAGGAATGCCCCTGTAGTTGGATCTGACCAAATGCTCATCTAGTTCAGGATCCTGATCTGATAGTGGACAGCCAGATGCTCCAATGCAGGGATGGAGAACCTCAGACCCAGGAGACAAATGTGGCCCCCCAGTCCTTCGAATCTGGCCCTCAGAGCTATCCCTAGGCCACACTCCATCTCCTCAGTTCACACCCCTCTTTTTTAACCTTTTTTTAAAAAATCCTTTATTGCAAACATGTAGATACATCCATTATACATTAATAAAATGAAAAGAAAAAGAAAATAAAAAAGGGAGGGGGAAGAAAACAGAAAAAGAATAAAAACAAAAAATGGATAACTAACTTCAAAAAACAAATATTTTCAAATTAACTTCTACATAGGGAGTACACGCCTTCTTTACACAGCTTTGGCTTGACTCGTTAATTCGAATCATGACTTCCCACTATCCATGAACGTACTTAGTACATCAATTTGCCCCTCAGATAACTGTATTTAGATGGTAAGTCTTGGAGAAACCGTCTGATTGTCAGTGGAATTCAACCTACGCTAAGACAAGTGATGCTCTGGAAGCCTTCTTTTTCCATGTAATTTATAAAGACATCCCATTCTCTCCTTAATCTTCCTTTTGAGTGATTTCTTATTAGGTCTGTTAATTTGGCAAGTTCTAGATATTCACTTAGTTTTGAGAGCCATTCCTTTGTTGGTATTGTATTAAATTTCCAATGTTTCGCTATCACAATCCTCTTTTATTTTCCTTTGGTATGTCCGTAGTTCACACCCCTCATTGGTCTGCTTTGCAACCTGAGTGATAGGAACATGGTTGACAATTGCGATTGGGTGTGAATGGGATTAGCCTTCTGAAGCTTTTCCTTTTGAGCACTTTCACTGACACAACTTCCAAACATAATGGAACATAGGAAGTTGCCTTGTATTGGGTGAGACCATTGGTCCATCTACTGACCATTTGTCTGGAAGCTGCTCCCCAGGGTTTTCAGACAGGAGACATTCCCAACCCTACCTGGAGATGCCAGGGATTGAAACCTTCTGTATGCAAAGCAGGGGCTCTACCACTGAACTACAGCCCTTCCCCTAATCCCATTAACCACGAAGGCTAGAAAATGAAGAGTGATAACTTTATGAATTGTTGTTGTTTAGTCGTTTAGTCGTGTCCGACTCTTCGTGACCCCATGGACCAGAGCACGCCAGGCACCTCTGTCCTCCACTACCTCCCGCAGTTTAGTCAAACTCATGCTGGTAACCTCGAAAACACTATCCAACCATCTCATCCTCTGTCGCCCCCTTCTCCTTGTGCCCTCCATCTTTCCCAGCATCAGTGTCTTCTCCAGGGAGTCTTCTCTTCTCATGAGGTGGCCAAAGTACAAACCTACAAAGTCAGTACTGAGTTCTGCAGAGAAATATGCTCTGTGAAGAATCACAAAAGCAATTGACTCTGTTTGCAGTGCTTTGTTTTGTTGGCACCCACATTTTTCAAGCCTGAGTTGGATTCTTTGCAGTCCACAAAACTGTTCCTTTCAGTCCAGCAGAACTCCTGACTGGCAGCAGATAGGAGCTGGCGGCCATCCAATCTGATCAAAAGTACAGAGCACTGAGATGGGGCCCTCCTCACTATGTCTTCTTAACGAAATGACACGTGGGCACCCGGCCTGTCCATAGAATTTCCCCCATTCCTTAGCTAGTCAGCAGTGGTGGGCGGGCTGTTCCTAGGCTTGCAGATTTGAGCCATTTAAACAGTGGCTGTCTCTCTGGCACGTCCTCTTTCTCTCAAGCCCTTTGCATTTTGTTTCATTTTACCATCAAGCGGTATATACATTTCATGAAATTAATTATGAAATAAATATAACATGAGAGTGTTAGAAAGGCAACAGTAAGAGGATCGCAAGGGCTTAAAGCTAGAGACCCGCAAGATTTGGCCCCAACAGCATTTAAAGCACTATGATGCCACTCTGAAAAATCATGGCTTCCCCAAAATTCAGAAGGGCAGAGGTCCCTTCATGGTAGGCAAACCCAGACCCTATCTAAGATTATACAAACTTCAAAGATTATACAAAGATTATACAAAGGGTGGCGCTGTGGGTAAAACCTCAGCGCCTAGGGCTTGCCGATCGCATGGTTGGCGGTTCGAATCCCCGCGGCGGGGTTAGCTCCCGTCTTTCGGTCCCAGCTCCTGCCCACCTAGCAGTTCGAAAGCACCCCTGAGTGCAAGTAGATAAATAGGTACCGCTTTATAGCGGGAAGGTGAATGGCGTTTCCGTGTGCTGCGCTGGTGCTGGCTCGCCAGAGCAGCTTTGTCACGCTGGCCACGTGACCTGGAAGTGTCTCCGGACAGCGCCGGCCCCCGGCCTCTTAAGTGAGATGGGCGCACAACCCTAGAGTCGGACACGACTGGCCCGTACGGGCAGGGGTACCTTTACCTTTACCTAAGATTATACAATAACCTCGTAATTACACAATAGTCATCATTAGAGTTGCATCAGAACAATCCAGGTGTTGCATTTCGGACAAATCTACTATTTCCTGTGCACGTACATGGGCAAATGTTTTGGAGGGCTCCAATATCTTATTTCAGAGCAACTTGTGTTTTCCTTGAAGTTCCATTGCGCATAAAAGAACTTGCACATCATTCTCTTGAAACGGAAGCATCTGTTGTTTTCCGTTTCCCTAAATGCTTCTCTTTGGAGCATACAGTGGCTCAAAAAGGTCCTGTTTCATGCTGATTGGGCGGCTGTAGGAGACAGGCATTCTGCCGCAAGAGGAATAATAATGTGTCTTTGACCCATGACCCCACCCCTGCAATTGTGGATCGCTACACCACTGGCGCCATCCCTTTAAAATAGTTGCTCTTGATTTCAGTCTGACAGGCTAAAGCCCAGGCTGGTGCCAACTGCACAATGCATCTCATTCTGCACATTAGAAGATGGGGTGATGTCTTTGGCAGTCCCAGTGGATGGGGGCAAGGCTCCACTGCCGCCATGTGGCCGGAAAGAGCACCCTCCTCTTTCAGCCCCCATCATCTTGCTCATTGAGAACAAAGGAGCCAGCGGGCTGCCTCTCCGGTGATCCCCGCTGCTCGTCTAACAGCAAAAGGAACCATTTGTTTCCGATGAACAAAACCACAGCTTCTTCATAGACTGAAGCCCTTGGGAAAGAGCTTCCTTGGCCCTGCTAAAGGGCTACATCCAGACCCGTTCATAAAATGTTGAAGTTAGAGGCAAGGCAGGCTGCAGTTTCAAAAAGAAATGTTGCGGCAGAATCAAAGTGATTAAGCCCAGCCCTAAGGCTAGTTTCCTAAATCATGCAGGGAAGGGAGAGACACTTTCAACTGTTCATCAGGCAATGGCTCTTTCCACCTGCCTTGCCTCAGCCTCCAACCCTAGCAGCTTTTCCCAGATCATGACTTTGAGAACAGCATCAGCAGCTTGGCAGAGAATATATATATATATATATATATATATATATATATATATATATATATATATGTGTGTGTGTGTGTGTGTGTGTGTGTGTGTGTGTGTATATATATATATATATATATATAAACACGGGTGACGCTGTGGGTTAAACCACAGAGCCTAGGACTTGCCGATCAGAAGGTCTGCGGTTCGAATCCCCGCAACGGGGTGAGCTCCTGTTGCTTGGTCTCAGCTCCTGCCCACCTAGCAGTTCGAAAGCACGTCAAAGTGCAAGTAGATAAATAGGTACCACTCTGGCGGGAAGGTAAACGGCGTTTCCGTGCGCTGCTCTGGTTCGCCAGAAGTTGCTTAGTCATGCTGGCCACATGACCTGGAAGCTGTACGCCGGCTCCCTCGGCCAATAAAGCGAGATGAGCGCCACAACCCCAGAGTCGGTCACGACTGGACCAAATGGTCAGGGATCCCTTTATGTTCTCAATTTGATCCTTTTACATGGCTTTTTATGTTTTGTGGTTTAGGGGAAACAGCCTTGTGGACCAGATTTGCCCCACAGGCTGGCGGTTCTCCTCTCCTTCTTTAATACCTTGTTTAAGTAGTACTGTTTTTATATGTACTGTTTGTTATTGCCAAAACAAAAAAAGGCCTCATAAAAAATTGCTGGATCTTTCTTTAAAGTCATCTAAGGTGAGGGCTGTTACTCTATAATATAAGAACAAGTTCCAGCAGTCAGCAGGTGAGGCCTTCAATAAGTCCACAAGTAGGATGCTTCACTCTATTTCCTGCCCCAACTAGTATACCATACCTGCCCCTACAGCCCCCAACAGTCAGTCAAAAATCTATGGCCACTGAACATGTTCCAGCTTGCATTGTGCTGTTTTGGGGGTCCCTAGCCCATCATAACTCCCCCCCCCCAATATTTTCTACGCTTCTGCAAATCTTAAGGTTTTCCCGAACCTGTAGATCCCACTTCTTTATATGTAGGGTGGTACCTTTGGCTTCCATAAAAAATGGTCCTCCAGAGTGATGGTATGCTCCTGTTTGTGCAAGCCTCACCTTTTTATTGAATGGGAGCAGAGCGGGGGCATATTTACTGAAACCTCAGCTGACACAGAAACCACTGCCAGTCCTCGCCCATAAACCAACATACAAACCTGGTGCAGTCTTGCCTTCTTTGCCACCTAATGTGAGTCTTGTGCTGGCCTCTGAGCCACAGATTTATTTTATTTTCCATGCTTTCAGCTGATCTGGCTATGGTAGGCTGAGCTGTGGAGAAGACTTGCTGGATTTTGCTGCTGTTAGCAGGAGAGCCAGGGAAAAGAAGGCAGTGATGGCAGGGACAATGTCTTTGTTGATACCAGCACTGCGGAGACGTACAAATGATGCTGTTGTTCTTGGAGCTGGCTTGGGAGCCCGTTGTGAAAGAATTCTCTGTGTTCCCTGATGTGGGAAGAGAGAGGCAAAGCTAGGAGAGTCAGCCTGGGTTGCAGCAGGAGCAGCAGCAGCGAGAGTTCATATCCAGAACTCTTGTCCTCCTAGGAGACAGTGGAAGGCTGCTACAAGCTTCCCAAAAGAGGAAGCTGGTCCTTGCAATGAGGTGAAGAGCCCTTGGCGGCAGTGGTGGTGGGCCTTCCTGAGGGTCCTCTCAGCTCCAGCAAAGACCCCCCTCTTTGGCCAAGGCTTGCCAACACCGGCAGAGGGTTTCTAGGATGCTGTAAGCAGATCTGCTAGCGGAGAGGCCATCCCATGTCGGAGAAGCATCCCAAAGTTTCCCTGGCAAACTCTGCTTTGGTGGTGGCAGGGCAAAGGAAGGTTTGCTGGAAGGTGCTTAAACTGAGGGAAAGGTGAAGTACAAAGCCAGGCTGTTTGTTATGCTGTGTTGCCGGCAACAGAGGGGCGAGTAAGGCAACGAGAAGAGGAGGGGCTGAGGAGATGGGAGATGGGATGGGAATTGGGCTGAAGGTGATGTCTAGTAATAGCTAGAGATTGTGTGCCGCAAACTGATGTGCATTTGTGAGTATTTCCATGTATTTGCATGATGTGAAGAAATTGCAATGTGTGTACCTGCTCTGAGAAACTCTTTCCTCTCTTATTATTCGGCATGTTCCATGCTTAACGGTGTGGGACTTAGCCCTGGTGAATCCTGGCTGAAATTGAATCTTTTGTGCACAGGTTTTGCATTTATTTATTTATTTCTTCCTCTACTTGCATTTTCCTGCCAGTTAGCAACCCAATAGTGCGCTTAGGTTAAAAAGAAAAAGTTTTAGACTGAATACCCAGAAGCCCAAACAGGAATCGGGAAAATGGAGTCAGACTGGTTTGGGGTTTGGGTGGTATGGGATGTGTTTCTATCCTTTTTCAGCCATGAAACACGACAGGTTACCTTTGAAGCATATTGCCATCTCTCATCAACCCAGTGGTGAATGTGCAATTAAATTTATATCGTGCAAGCTTTTGTTTACTTTGTTTAGTTCCAGTTTACTGCAACTAAAAGGGATCGTCTTTATTCTTGTCTTTCCAGGAGAAAGTGATGTAAAATAGTGGTTGTTTCTGGGGCAGTGAACATTGCTGTACGAGTGGCTGTGTTTTGCATGTTTAAGGGTGTCATATAATAATCATAATAATAATTAGTTATACCCCACCCATCTGGCTGGGTTTCCCTAGCCACTCTGGGCGGCTTCCAACAAAATATTAATATATATATATATATTTTTTAATAATTTTTTTATTAATTTTCCAACATATATCAAAACACAACACAACTGACAATACACAAACAAACAAACATACAAACACGTATAATTTCATAACCTCTTTTTCTTAAACCTTCAACGACTTCCCCATACCTCCCTTTTCTGCATCCCTGTTTTAAACTTTTCCAGCAACCCCTAATTTCAATTACTTATAATTCACTTTCTTTAATCCTTTTTCTCTTACCCAATTATTTGTCACTGCAATTCTGTTTTACATTACCCATAACATTTTAGCACTCATTAATTTTACAACAGTTCTTAAGATAAGTTTTGAATTTCTTCCAATCTTCTTCCACCGTCTCTTTTCCTTGGTCACGGATTCTGCCAGTCATCTCAGCCAGTCCCATATAGTCTATCACCTTAGTCTGCCACTCTTCCAGCGTGGGTAGTTCTTGCGTCTTCCAGTACTTTGCTAAAAGAACTCTTGCTGCTGTTGTAGCATACATAAAGAACGTCCTATCTTTCCTTGACACCAATTGGCCTACCATGCCCAGGAGAAAGGCCTCTGGTTTCTTATGAAAGGTACACTTAAGTACCTTCTTGATTTCATTATAGATCATTTCCCAGAAGGCCTTGATCCTTGGGCACGTCCACCAAAGGTGGTAGAAAGTACCTTCAGTTTCCTTACATTTCCAGCATTTATTATTGGGCGTATGATAAATTTTTGCAAGCTTGACTGGGGTCATGTACCACCTATAAATCATTTTCATAATGTTCTCTCTTAGGGCATTACATGCCGTAAATTTTATACCGGTAGTCCATAACTGTTCCCAGTCAGCAAACATAATGTCATGACCAATGTCTTGTGCCCATTTAATCATAGCTGATTTAACCATCTCATCCTGTGTATTCCATTTCAACAGCAAGTTATACATTCTTGACAAATTCTTAGTATTGGGTTCCAACAATTCAGTTCAAAATATTAAAATATAATAGTCCTTAAGATATTAAAAGCTTCCCTAACCAGGGCTGCCTTCAGATGTCTCCTAAAAGTCTAGTAGTTGTTTTTTCCTTTGACATCTGGTGGGAGGGTGTTCCACAGGGCGGGCGCCACTACCGAGAAGGCCCTCTGCCTGGTTCCCTGTAACTTCGCTTCTCGCAGTGAGAGAACCGCCAGAAGGTTATAGATTGGGGGGGGAATCCCCCTAAACCCTAGGAATGAATAAATGCTAGGATGTTTATTAATTGGGATATGGATTAAAACATAAACTGGAGAGCTGTGCCACCTAATGCAAACCAACCTGGCAGAGCTACAGCTATCAAGAGAACAATAAAGGCCATTAACAATACAAGGGAACTTCCTTCTTGCCCCCAGGTGTAAGAAGAGACTGGGGATTTGGGAGGTTGCCAGGGTAACTGCTTTGGGGGAGGGCAAAGCGTTTCTGGGAGAGAAGAGGAAGGGAGAGCCATCTTTGGGGAAAGCTGTTTCCGGTGCTGCCTCTAGAAATGACCATGCTATAAGATCTGCACTCCCTCCATGCAGACTGAAGGGAGGGATAAGGTGGATAAACCATATTTCTTAAGGCACGACAGTCTCTGCCGTGTCTTCTGTTCTCCAAAGGGGCACATGGGCTCTTGCCACCGCTTTGCAGAGAGAGGGGCAGGCACCTGGCTTTTGTAACAGATCCCATTGTACATGCAGTAGTTCTTTCTGACCCTCGCGGACAGCTACCATACTGTCATTGGGGCAAGAGGCAGGGACCGATTCTCACTTCTAGTAGAGAACTGCAAGTTCCTTGCATAAAAAGGGACCCCCAGAACTGCCTCAGTGGCTGGGTCACTGCAGGTTCAGTTCCTTCTGAAGCATATTACCGTATTTTTCGCCCCATAGGACACACTTTTTACCCTCCAAAAATGAAGGGGAAATGTGTGTGCGTCCTATGGGGCGAATGCAGGCTTTCACTGAAGCCTGGAGAGCGAGAGGGGTCGGTGCGCACCGACCCCTCTCGCTCTCCAGGCTTCGCGGACCTCTCCGCAAGCAGCGGGAGCGCTCCCGCTGCTTGCGGAGAGTTGCCTGCATGCTGAAGCCTGCCCTCGCTGAGCTCAGCGCGTCCAGGCTTCGCGGACCTCTCAGCAAGCAGCGGGAGCCAGCGCTGGGCTCCCACGGCTTGCAGAGAGCTGCCTGTTTGGGGGCTGGGGTCGGGGGAAGCTCGGGCCTCCCCCGCCGCAGCCCCGCACCTGGGGGGGAAATAATGCTTCTGAATGCTAATAGTTGGAAGCCACGGGAGGGGAGAGAACTCATGCTCAAGCCCTGCTTGCAAGCATCTAGTTGGCAAGAACACTGCAAGAACAGGATGCTGGACTAGATGGGCCACTGGCCTGATCCAGCAGGCTCTTCTTATGTTCATACTGGGGTTTTTTAAGGAGAAAATCAAAAAGAATTTTGAAAGGGGGGTTAATTTTTTAATAATAATAATAATATTAATAAATAAGTGATTAATAATAGAAAGTGTGTGAAAAATGAATAAAAAATGAAAACTAATGGTATTAACGAAAAAGGGGGTTGTGTATGTAAGTAAAATAATGTATTGGTGGTAATTTTGACTCACGGGCAGTTTTTATTTCACTACGGGGGCTGGATGCTGGGTCCCTGGGTTAGGACTAAGGTGGCAGTCCCAGGGAGCGGCCTTCGGTGGTTCAGGCCTCCTGCATGGACACCATTACAGTTATTCAAAGAAAAAGAAAATAATAATAATAATTTTTTTTCCGGCAAGGGAGGTCCCACGCTGCATTTGTTTTTCCCTGGGGTGGTCTACAGTGCACGGTTCCCTCCAGGCCCCGGCCTGCTCTTTTTGCGGTAGCAGCCGGGGACGTAAGCTCAGGATTGGGCCAGGGCTAAGCTATGCAATTCCTCATGGCCTCCCTGGCCCTCCTGGTACCCCCCTACCTCTCTCCCTTGGTAGTGGCTGCAGTGGCAAGCTGGTGCTCCTTTTTGCTTTTTGTTTTCTGTTCAGCTGGGCTGTTGGTAGGGTGCTCCCGGTCCCGGTGGGGTCAAGGCTGCTGGGGGGGGGGCTAGGGGCTCCGTGTGGCCTCCCTGATTGTCACGTTGGGCACTCCTGGTCCCCCCCCCCATCACGGCAGTGGTGGTGGTGGCAGCAGCGGTGTTGCCGGTGCAGGGAATAGCCAGGCAGCGCAGTTGGTGCTGGCGGTCCTCAGGAGCTCCACACGGCCATGATGCTCACCATCTTTCCTTGCCAGAAGTCTTATGTTCATATTGTTATGAATTTGTGTGAGCCTTGACTCTCGTAAATTCCTGGGTCTAGTGGGTGATGGAGTTTAATTGATGAAAAAAGGGTAAGGACCCCTGACAGTTGAGTCCAATCGCGAATGACTCTGGGGCTGCGGTGCTCATCTCTCTTTACTGGCCGAGGGAGCCGACGTTTGTCCGCAGACAGTTTTTCCGGGTCATGTGGCCAGCGTGACTAAGCCGCCTCTGGCGAAACCAGAGCAGCGCACAGAAATGCCATTTACCTTCCTGCCGGAGCAGTAACAATTTATCTTGCACTTTGACATGCTTTCGAACTGCTAGGTTGGCAGGAGATGAGTGAAGTTCCACCCTGAGTTTTGAAATAGTGTGAAGACAGTGCCTGAGTTTTTGTTAGGAGGAAGTTTTAGCATTTCAGTTAGATGTGGTGTAACTGAGGGGGGAAGCGTGTCAGTCTGCAAGTGGTAGCAAGCTGGGGGTGGTCAGAGTATGATGTGGGCTGATTGTTTGAATTAGAGGCAGCAGCAATGGGAGAAACAGGAGCCTCCTGGGGTGTGAATGCTATGGACCCCTCCTTCGTGGCTCAAGTTGTATAAATAAACTATATATCATAAAGATGGTGGTGGGGTACACATTTTTATTCTTATTTATTTATGATTATTGCTTTGTCAAAATAAAATCTATTTAAAAAATAAAGTAACACTAAAATGGCATTAGCATGGAGGCAACCCTCTGGTCATTATCTATGATAGTGTGTGATAAACTCCTACCTTTTAGGGTTACCAGAATGTAGGGGTGGCTGAATCTGACACTTCTGGATTCACTGTTTCTTGTTTTTCCAGTTCTCTACGGTTCCACATCAGTTTGAAAATTTTGTAAAATAAGTCCTCCTGAACATTCATCAGAATTCTGGCGCAAATTTCTCTTCTTATACACATTTTTATATGCATTTTTGCTTAATATACACATTTTGGCAAAGCAATTTCCCCATGTATCTTGCATTTTTTGTGTGCTTTTTCACTAACGCATTCATTTCTATGCATAGTTTACCCTGCATTGTTGTACACATCTCCTGGCTAGAGAACTGCATTGCAAAATTGTGTGAATTTTCAAGGCTGCGTTTTGGTTTGTGTGGTGTTTTGGAAAGTGAGAGCTATATAGGTTCATCTTTAAATGCTAACTGAATCTCATTTGTCCCCCATCCGTACCAAAATGTAACTTTTTCCCTCAATTATACACCGCAGAAGGAAACCAGAGCACAGAAACTAAACGGGAAGGTATTCAGTGACTAAAGAACAATTTAAAGTGAGATAAGAGCATTTTTTAACCATGTTGATTTCATTACAAGCGATCAAAGTATGACATGGAATACAGAGAAAGGAAATCAACCCACATGGGCCTTTGATTGATTAAATGCGGGGAGGGGGGAGACCCCACAGTCTCCACTGTGCCTCATTTCAAAAGGAAACATGAACCCTGGGTAAGTGTCTGGACCCCTGGCATCTTGCACCACCCGAAGACTGGGGTGATGTCAGTGGCGTAGCGTGGGGGGCGGGCCGCAGCCCTGGGTGCATTTTTTGGAGGGGGTGCGATCAGCTGCCCCCATGACAGGATCCTTCATTGCCGAGAAAGCTTCCTCACACCCAGCTGCAGCTCCACTCCCGGGTCAGGTCTGACCCAGGGGTGGAGTGGAGGAGAGATGGTGGCAACGTTGCCACCCCTCTCCTCCACTGGGCTGCGGTGTACAAGTGCACCCACATCCCGCTTTGTGATGAGAGCCTCGGTGGGCTCCCTCTGCCCCCTGCCCCCCTCCATGCGCACACTCCATGCGCCCACCCCAGGCAGTGGTACCTTATGATCTGCCATGAACTAATATATGAAGAAAGGCAGCCAAACTGGAGGTGCCACAAAGCTCTAGGTCAGGGGTCAGCAAACGTTTTCAGCAGGGGGGCAGTCCACTGTCTCTCAGACCTTGCGGGGGGGCTGGACTATTTTTTGGGGGGGGGAATGAACAAATTCCTATGGCCCAAAAATAACCCAGAGGTGCATTTTAAATAAAAGGACACATTCTACTCATGTAAAAACACGCTGATTCCTGGACCGTCTGTGGGCCAGATTTAGAAGGCAATTGGGCCTGATCTGGCCCCCGGGCCTTAGTTTGCCTACCCATGCTCTAGGTGGTCTCCTGTGTGCCAAACCAGGCAGTGTCTGGACCTCCCTCCTCTGCCCGTCAACCTCTCTCTCTGTCTTTCTTTCCCCTCCAGTTTGTATCAGGTTCCCAGTTCTTTCTGTGGATCAGCCTCCAAGGGAAAGGTCAACATAAAGACACTGGGATGCAGTGTTGAATATCAAGAAAGAATAAGGGAGTCTTGTTACCCAGTTCAGGATCTATTTACAATTTCCATTCATTATTCATTGAGATGAGAATATCAGCTACATAATGCAGCCAGCTAGCACCATGCATCTATCCCTCAACCCTAGCTTCTCTCATATGCATGCCATACATTTCAAGTACACCCCAGGAACAGTAGTTTATTAAGGGAGCTGTAGCTCTGTAAGGGATAAACTACAGTTCTCTGGATTATTGGGGAGGGGGTAGAAGATGTGCTTTATGTGTACTTTTAAT
Source organism: Podarcis filfolensis (assembly GCF_964270895.1). NCBI lineage: Eukaryota > Metazoa > Chordata > Lepidosauria > Squamata > Lacertidae > Podarcis > Podarcis filfolensis. The sequence goes on along the minus strand of NC_139620.1, from coordinate 23,624,914 downwards.
GTATAGTGTGCCCACAACTTCAGACTGATATGGAGAGGGTGCTGTTGGAAGTAAGCCCATTCTTGGGAGTTTGTATATGCACAGTAACATTCCAAATTCGGATGCTGTTCAATAAATTTGCACACAGCTCATATGTCAAATCTGAATGCTTTTGAGTCACTGAAGAATTTGCAATTATTTTGGCAGGAAATACCGTATTTTTTGCTCTATCAGACTCACTTTTTCCCTCCTAAAAAGTAAAGGGAAATGTGTGTGCTTCTTATGGAGCGAATGCAGGCTGCGCAGCTATCCCAGAAGCCAGAAGAGCAAGAGGGATTGCTGCTTTCACTGCGCAGCGATTCCTCTTGCTGTTCTGGCTTCTGAGATTCAGAATATTTTTTAATTGTTTTCCTCCTCCAAAAATTAGGTGCGTCTTGTTGTCTGGTACATCTTAATAGAGCAAAAAATACGGTAATTATTATTAATTATACCCTGCCCATCTGGCTGGGTTTCTTCAGCTGCTCTGGGCGGCTCCCAACAGAATATTAAAAACACGATAAAACATCGAACATCAAAAACCTCCCTAGACCTCCCTAAACCTTGCCTTCAGATGTCTTCTAAAAGTCAGTTGTTTATTTCCTTGACATCTGATGGGAGGGCACCACTACCAAGAAGGGCAATTGATGGGTTGCAGCCTTAGCAAGAAGTTTAGTTTGATTGTGAGAGAAATTTTATTCTTTTCACATTAAAAGGAGAATTTGCACTTGTCACAGGGAGGGAACCACCAGAAGGCCCTTAGTGCTGGACCTCAGTGAACTTGGGACCTTCCACATAAGGATAAACAAGAGATTATAATTTCTGGAGCTGTAAGGGTTTTTGGATTACTGTAAAAGTCTCTGAGTTTGTATAATCCCACTGTTTACACTTAGCAAATGATTTGGCTGCTGTGCAGAAGGAAGGCTGTTGAGCTATTGGGACTATAATAGACTCTTATTATGTTCTTAACTTGGTCATTGGCATTGGCTATGTACACACAGTTGAAGTACATCCCCCCCCGAACCCTGGGAGTTGTAGTTTAAAGGCATTGGGAATTGTAACTCCGTGAGGTGTAAACTACAGTTTCCAGAATTGGGGGAGGGGCTTTAAATGCTTGGGTCCTGCTTGTGGGCTTGCCGCTGGTTGGCTACTGCAAAAACTAGAATAGATGCTGGACTAGAATAATAGAATTGTAGAGTTGGATGGGACCATGAGGGTAATCTAGTCCAACTCCCTGCAGTGCAGGAAACTTTTTGCCTAGCATGGGGTTCAAACCCACAGCCCTGAGTCTCCTACTGTATATGGGCCTCCTTTGACTCCACTCAGCAGCATTCTTAAATTCTAGACATTTACACTAAAATGCTGACAAATTGTCATGAGGATTTTTTTTTTTACAAAAATTAAATGCAGATTGCTGTAGAAAGGTGGAGAACTGAATGTCAGGCTGGAAAAATGAGAACCCAGTTTACCGAAATGAACAGTTCTCTCTGTTCTTAGCTGCCATTCTGCATATGCCCTAGAACCCTTTGACTCCTTTTTTACATGACCGGGCCAATAATTGGGGCTCTTGCCAGCATAATGGAGAAAAAAAGCATTGGCTTCAGCTGGATACCTTCACTTTCAGGGCAGCTCCAGGTGCATGTTAATGCCTAAACGGAAACCTAATCAGTTGCCAGCTGCTATCCCACAAGCACACGCTGCCGCCCCCACTCCAATTTGGTTGTTAACTGGACCTCATATGATAAAAGCCTTTTTCCAGCTGGCAGCACCCGACCGTCGAACAGAGGTCGCAATATATTTGCTAGCCTCTAGCAAAGTGCCACTAAATGCTTTTACCCTTGAACTGGACTTGTAGCAAAAGATCAGGCTTTTTGCAACCAGGAAAGTGACATGAGAATGGACTGGGAAACGGGGGGGCGGGTGACACTTGCTGTGATGCTGCATCGTTTAACCTCCCCTCCAACAGATTAGAATGGAAGCCCATGAAATAGCCAACGTAGGGCTTGCCCACACTTGCCTTTCCCCCACGATTTCCAAGAATGTACAGCTCCATAACCAAGTGTTCTTTTCTTCACCCCTGGAAACCATTCCTTTACTGCTGAATCAGAGCAAACAGCAATCCAAGAGAAACCAAATGGCTAATTATTCCACTTCAGCTTTTAAGAGCGTGTTTTTCTGGGGAAAGCTCCGGGGCGGAACAAAGAGCGCTCCAGCACAGAGCTTTAAATCACAGACTTGTGCCTAGTGTAAGGCAGAAGGTAAGTGTGGATATGTGTGTAGTCTTATCTCTCTGGATGAATGTGCTCTCTTTCCCCCTCTAGTTTCAGAAATGTCAGAAATCTCTCATCTGACCTTTTCTGTCTCAGCTGGATAACTTTGCTGGTGGGTGCTTTTGTGTCGCCATCTCTCGCAGGCTCCTACTCTCTAGCTGGAAAAGGTGAAATAAGTAACAAAGAGATCTTTTCTCCCTCACTCTCCCTGGACTTTCCGAGGACACCAAGGCAAACAAAAAGCTCTGTCCTCCTTAGATTGTCTCTCTCAAAAAGCCGATAATAATTAGCTGGTGGATTGATTTTATTTACATGCATGATGCTGGTTTAGATTGTCTTCCTTGTCGGGTTTTGTTTTGATGTATAGATTTTGATCATTTTATTGTAATCATTTATTTGTCTTATATATTTATCTATTCTTTAATGATGTGGGGGAATTAAAATGTATTTTTGAAGAAAAGATGAGGGCTGAAAAATGGAATGTAGGAAGGTGCCTTATACCATGTCGGCATATTGAACACCCCCCCAAGGAGTCCTGGGAACTGGAATGTATCCCTCACAGATCTATAATTCCCGGCACCTTTAACAAACTACAATTACCAATATTATGGAGGGGGGGTGTAATGGTTCTAGGGGTTGCTCGTGCGTAAGTTGTCGCCACTCCTGGCTGGGTTACCTGGGTGAACCCTTTCTGTCCGGACAGCCACCGATCCGTGGCTGTCTCAATCGCTGGCAGAATCCGTCAGTGGGCGTTTCTTAACTTCTTCCAGCAAAGAAGTTCTTTGACGCCTAGTCTCCTCCTACTCTCCCTGTGCGGAAGTCTTCTGCGCAGGGAGGGTGTGGGCAGCGGAGGACCCGTGCTCTCCCCGCTGGTCTCCGGCGAGGAGTCCTGGAGCCCCCTCGCCGATTCCCCCATCTGCCCCTCTTCTCCACTGGTGCTACGTTGATTTCCTTCCCCAGCAGATGGGCTGCCTCTCTCCCTACTGGGACCCTCTCCGGCATTCCTCTGGAGCCTTCCCTCCGCCTCTGGCTCCGATGGCAGTTCCCTGACAGGGGGATATATGCTTTAAATGTATGGCATACACACAGGCTCAGTGCCTCTCTATGCTGACTGGCAGTGGCTATCCATGGCTTCAGGCAGGGGGCATTTCCAGCCCGACATGAAGCTGCTGGGGATTGATCTACAGCCCTTGCTCTAAAAATAAAGTAAGATCCTAGTCCTCATGCTTCTGAATAAAGAGCTGATTTAATAGGGACATAGGAAGTTGCCTTCTACTGAATCAGACCAGGGAGCTCATTATTGCCTACCCTGACAGGCAGCAGTTCTCCAGGGTTTCATTCTCTTTCCGCCCTACCTAGAGATGCTGTTGGGGATTGGATTTTTGGACCTTCTGCATGCAAAGCAGATGCTCTACCACTGAGCTGCAACCCTCCTTTGGGCCATTTGGTGGTTGTGCAAGGGGTTGAGTCTCTAGCATTTGAGCCAAGTGCCCTGTCATCACCTTCAAGAGTTTTGGGGTAGCAAGACTAGACCTCCATCTAAGATATCCTTTTGAGAGCCGAGCTGGTGAAATAGACCACAAACTCCAAATAGAAACTGCATATAAAAAGTGTTCCATGCAGAAGTTCCTTCCATTACCCCAGCCTTTGCCACCCTGGTGCCCTCCAGATGTTTTGGGTGGGGAGGGTGAAAGGACTCAGACCGCTTTGGCAGTCTCTTTGTCAATGAGGGCAAGGGCAGAGGCAGTCACTGAAACAGTGGGGAATCAAACAGGAACAGTGAACTTCACTCAGCCCAGAACCCCAGAACAGAGAGGGAAGATTGTGTGTGTATGACAGCCTCAACCTATGATGGCTACCTACTCATGGCAAATGAGCTGCCGGACACCTACCCACCACATGCAAGAACTAATATTTGCCTTGCTATGACTCAGTCAACATTAAGGAAGCCAGCCTTCGCCAACCTGGTGTTCTCCAGATGTGTTGAACTACAGCTCCCATCAGTCCCCCCTCCAGCCAACATGGCTGTATGAAGCTAAGGCTGATGGGAGCTGACAGAAGTTGTAGTCCCCAAAGTTAGACTCGGCTAGAAGGCATATTCTAGACTAGAGTATAACTGGTTAACTGCTTTAGCTGCTTTAACCTCGGTGGACTACAGCAACACCTTATACGTGGGGTTACCTTGTTTAATAATCACTTGATTGGATTGCCTGGGGAGCCTGGCCAGTTTTTGTAATGATAAATACTTAGTTCCTGAGCCAAGTCACAGGCTCACACCCTATTAATATCTTAAATGTGCCTTTAAGACAGAATTTGTGAAGGAAAATACAATGGGGAGGCTTTTCCATTTTCCTTTGACCTTGCAGAGAAAACATTTGGTCAGTTTGGGAATCAAAAATGGTTTCAGGTCGGTCTTCCTGTGCTGATCTATGTATGTGCTTGGTTGGTACACTTATGAACATTTAACATATATCTAAGACCTCAAAATTCCTATCACACCTGCCCTTATTTAGACATTTTAAATTGCCCGCCCTGGAGTCCAAGACCACCCCCAGAAACCTCATACATAGATCACAGAAGGGGTGTAGCCCAAGACTACCCCCCAGATACATCATACCTACATCACAGAAAAGGCGGTCTACAACAGAGATTTGAATGTTGTTGTTTTTCCTGTCTGCCAGGTTATCTGATAATGCCTTATCTGATTGCCTTTCCTGGTAGTCTGGCCATTCCTTTGATATTGTGCTTACCCCATTCCTGAGACAATGGGAAGGTTCCCTCACCCTCTCCCTCCTTGCAGAGAAACACTTGGTCAGTTTGGGAGTCAAAATGGTTTCAGGGCGGTCTTCCTGTGCTGTTCCAGACATGTGGTCCACATATCTATGTACGTGCTTGGTTGGTACATTTATGAACATTTATTATATACATAAGACCTTAATTTTTTTTATTACACCCCCATGCAAACTGAAGGTGTCATATGTGAATAAATCACATTTCTTAAAGCTACAACAGTCTCTGCCAAAGAAGCACAAACCCTGGGTGAGTGCCTGGAATCCCATGTACTCTTGCTTGGCAGAGTGGGGAAGGCACCCAACTGTATCTTTAGTTCCCAGGCAAATAATAATAATTCTCTTCCCCCAGGCCTTTGGCTAATTAACAGCTTAAGGCCCTTTAAACTGGCAGGGGGTAAAAAATAAACACACGGAGGGCAGCAGGTTGAAGAAGGCTGGTTGGATACCCAGAGCTCCTTCAATCAGACCTTCCTGGCTGCCAGCCAGGGAGCAACCCATTTGCACTCTCTCCCAAAACTCTGCCTGCCTGCCGTGCCCATTGCCAGCTCTGCCACTGCAAGGCCCCAGGAAGTATGTCTCCTTGGCCTGACACAGAGGACAATGCTGCTGCATTGCAGACACTCACACACCGGGTGCTCAGGCATTCTCTCAGTCTCAGAAAGGACCAGGCATTTGCTCCATCCAGCCACTGAAGCTCCTGGAGCAACTCTGAGGTCTGATTTCAGCAGACTCCTCCTGCGGACAGCAGGCAGGTGCCGTAGCCTTTTCATGTTTCATCTTTGCTCACTGCTAGCAAGGAGGTTGCTGAGCAAATTGTTAGGTAGATTAGAGGGAGGAGGGGTGTCTGTGTGTTTGTGTGTGAAGGATTTTTTTTTGGGGGGGGGAGCGCATTACAAAATAAGGAGCCCTATGGGATTGTGTGCTTTATTTATTCTCTGGCTCAAATTTCTCCTGCCAGCCTTAACCAGATGAGAGGAACCTTAGACTCGGGGGCCAAATCTGGCTCTCCAAGCCTCTCTGTCTGGCCCTTGTAACTCTCACCAGGCCACACCCCTTCACTGGCCCTGCTTTGTACCCTCCTTGAGTGGTTATTGCCTGGCTGGAATGTGTCCTTGAACACCAGTAATGCCCCTTGCTTGCCCAGAGGCGGGTATGCAAGTGTGTGTAGAAGTTAAATTACTGCACAAAGGTAACATCCGCATCAATTGCCCCACTCACTTTTGCCTCCACACTTGCCCACCACTGGTATGTGGCCCCCAGAAGAGTGCTGACCTTTAAAGCCCTAAACGGCCTCGGTCCTGTATACCTGAAGGAGTGTCTCCACCCCCATCATTCAGCCCGGACACTGAGGTCCAGCACCGAGGGCCTTCTGGCGGTTCCCTAATTGTAAGAAGTGAGGTTACAGGGAACCAGACAGAGGGCCTTCTCGGTAGTGGCGCACGCCCTCCCTTCAGATGTGAAGGAAATAAGCAGCTATCCTATCTTTACAAGACATCTGAAGGCAGGGAAGTTTTTAATATTTAATGCTGTCTTGTTTTTAACACTTGATTGGGAGCCGCCCAGAGTGGCTGAGGAAACTCAGCCAGATGGGCGGGGTATAAATGATAAATTATTATAATATTATTATTATATCTACGAGGGGATGTGGCCCTCGTTCTGAAAAAGGTTCCTTGCCTCTTCTCTTAATTAACCAAGGCTTGAAACCAGGGGTTAGGGAACTATGGTTAAGCAATCTGCCCGTGATTACAAGCCTCTTTGGTATCTGTTGGCGCTGACTCTTCTCCCTCCCACTTCAGTACCTGCAAGTTCAAGAGGAAGGTGTTCAGCAGGTGCCAAGAGGCAACAGAGACGGGAGGGAGAGAATACCAAAGGGGGGCAGCCGCCGCCACACCTACCTTGTATGGAATGGACCTCCTGCTAAGATAGTATCTACAGGAAACCCTCAGCAATCAGTTGGGTATATAAGGCGTGAGGGGATCTTTAGTTCAGAGACACCTTCCAGGCAGGTAAATAAAACACTCGAGGTTCAAAGCAGTACCAGTGAAGGGTGTCGTCTGGGGTGAGTTCTGAGGGCCATATGCAAAAAGCTTCTTGTGTTCTTGCTTCTAGGAATCTGCCCTTGAATTCACTGCCCTTTTTCTCTGTTTTCCTTTTCAGGTGATCGCGATGGTGCATCAGGGGAAGAACTGGAAGTCCATGTGTAAGGGCCTCATCCTGGGGACTCTCCTAACCAGCTTCATGCTGCTGCTGTACTCCTACGCCGTCCCACCCTTACAAGTCAGCATGACAGAGTGAGTGAGTCTGGTGCGCATAGGAGAAGACGTATGGACCAAGAGACCATGAGCGGAACCACAGTCTGTTCTGCTTCCACAGAAAGGCTCTCAGAACAGAATAGATGTACGAAGGAGAGTGAAGGGATTGAGCCCTGATGTGGTAGAATGGACTGTACCACTTCAGGCGGCAGGTGGAGGGGGGGATCTGTTTTCTTTCTTTTGGGGGCATGTTATCCTTGATATGCTAGCTTTCTGTTTTCAAGGAATTGGGTTTTGTGTGTGGGAGGGTTAAAGTTGGAAAGCACTGTACTGGTACAGTCCACTCTGCCACTGGTGAATATGACCCTCTGGAATCTCCAGTGTGGCGCCTGTAGCCTCAAAGCACCCTCGGTCACCCCTCGGTGCCCACCAAGGCCCTCTGCACCTCCCATTTCTTAGCAAATTACAGTTAAGAAAATGTGGCGAGCATGTATCTCTCTTGCACTGCTCAGAGATTCCACGGGTACCAGGCACACTTACTAGGGTCTGTGTTTCCTTTTAGAATAAGGAGGCACAGTGGAGTCTGTAGTGTTTTTATGATATATGGTTTATTTACACATATATACAACCTGAGCCTACTATGGAGGGGTTCAGAACATTAGCACCCCAAAAGGGCCCCTATACATCTCTCATAGGCATAGCAGAGTTGGGTTTGCAAACAGAGAAATCAGCCACGTTCTCTGTGTCTCTTTGTCACAGCCAGCTCACATGGAGCTCAGACCCCACTTCCTCTCTTGCCAAAATGGCAATTTTTCCTGTGTTCGGTTAAGTCATCTACTTGGAAATCCTAAACCCCTTTCATCTCTGCCCACCAACACACAACTGAAGGAGGGACCCCTCCTTCCTTATCTGCTACATCTTCACCCACTGTAACCCTGGAAACTTCCCCCTTCCAACTCTGTGATTGACTTTTGCTAAATACCTTAGAGCTCAAGGTTGATGGCTTTCTTTATGGGTTAATGGCTCTGCCTTTGCTCCATAATTGCCCATCCCCAGGCCTTTCCCTGGTCAGGAAAACAAGTCCAGCCTGTATTTTTACACTGTTGAATTGTTGTTGTTGTTTATAAATATATATATACCCAGCTCTACCTCTCTTTCAAATCAGAACCAGTGAAGGCGGTGATGGTCCTGTGTGAGTGTCTGGAGGCGGTTGGAGGATGGATGGCGGCTAACAGATTGAGATTGAATCCTGACAAGACAGAAGTACTGTTTCTGGGGGACAGGAGGCGGGCAGGTGTGGAGGATTCCCTGGTCCTGAATGGGGTAACTGTGTCCCTGAAGGACCAGGTGCACAGCCTGGGAGTCATTTTGGACTCACAGCTGCCCATGGAGGCACAGGTTAAATCCGTGTCCAGGGCAGCTGTGTACCAGCTCCATCTGGTACGCAGGCTGAGACCCTATCTGCCTGCGGACTGCCTCGCCAGAGTGGTGCATGCTCTGATTATCTCCCACTTGGACTACTGCAATGTGCTCTACGTGGGGCTACCTTTGAAGGTGACCCGGAAACTACAACTAATCCAGAATGCGGCAGCTAGACTGGTGACTAGGAGCGGCCGCCGAGACCATATAACACCGGTCTTGAAAGACCTACATTGGCTCCCAGTACGTTTCCGAGCACAATTCAAAGTGTTGGTGCTGACCTTTAAAGCCCTAAACGGCCTCGGTCCAGTATACCTGAAGGAGCGTCTCCACCCCCATCGTTCTACCTGGACACTGAGGTCCAGCACCGAGGGCCTTCTGGCGGTTCCCTCACTGCGAGAAGCCAAGTTACAGGGAACCAGGCAGAGGGCCTTCTCGGTAGTGGCGCCCGCCCTGTGGAACGCCCTCCCACCAGATGTCAAAGAGAACAACAACTACCAGACTTTTAGAAGACATCTGAAGGCAGCCCTGCTTAGGGAAGCTTTTAATGTTTGATGTATCACAGTATTTTAATATTCTTTTGGAAGCCGCCCAGAGTGGCTGGGGAAACCCAGCCAGATGGGCGGGGTATAAATAAATAAATAATAATAATAATAATAATAATAATAATTATTATTATTATTATTATTATTATTATTATTATTATTATTAGCAGTAAATACACACACACACACACACTGCATATATATATATACCTGCAGGTCTCAGAAAGGTTCAATGTTAAATCCACTGATTAAATTCCAAAATTTACTAAAGCCAGGAATTAGGGGTTTGCTTAAATTCTAACCCCTTTACTTAATCCAGAGATTTTAGGGGAGTCTTGCCCCCCATAAACTTATAACAATATATTTCAGGTGTCAGGGGTCATGGTAAAGAGGTATATCTTGAGCATATGGTAAAAACTGTTTGATGAAGATACCAGATGCACCTCTGTGGGGAGGGAGTTCCACAGAGAAAGTCCTCTCCTGGGCCACCATTCTCTGCACTTTGGAGGGTGGCAGAACTATCTCTGCAGATCTTAACACACAAAGATCTTGGTAGTGATGGAGATGGTCTTTCAGATATTTGTGGCCTAGGTCATTTAGGGATTTAAATACTATTAAGAGCATCTTGAATTGGGCCCAGAACACATTGGCAATCAGTTACCTCCTCTAGCAAACCACATTCAACTCCTGAAAATGAATGTCCAGTGGAAACTGGAAGCTAGAGGAAGGTCTGGGACCTTTGCCAAGCGTAGCGCAGTCAAGGAAAATAGTGAGAGAGCTCCTTATGCATTCCTGGAGAGATCCTCATTGTCTACCTTGCTTTCCCCTTAGGGTCCCAATCCCCTACTCGTGCTCTTCCTACCCTTCCCAGGCTCGGCTGCTGGCTTTGGCCAACGGTAGCCACAGTCCACAGAAGTGTCATCCCAAGCTGGACATCATGTTCCTGAAGACCCACAAGACAGCCAGCAGCACCATAATCAACATCCTCTTCCGCTTTGGGGAGAAGCACCGCCTGAAGTTCGCCTTTCCCAGCGGACGCAACGACTTCTACTACCCCTCCTTCTTTGAGCGGAGTCAAGTGCAGGACTACCAGCCTGGCATGTGCTTCAACATCATCTGCAACCACATGCGCTTCCATTATGAGGAAGTGCGCAAGCTGCTACCAGCCGACACCATCTTTGTCACCGTGCTGCGGGACCCTGCCTACCTCTTTGAGTCCTCCTTCCACTATTTTGGGCGCCTCATTCCCATGACCTGGAAGTTGTCAGACGACGATAAGCTGGCCGAATTCCTTCAGGACCCTTGGCGTTACTATGATCCCAATGGATTTGGTGCACATTACCTCCAGAATCTCCTCTTCTTCGACTTGGGCTATGACAGTAGCATGAATGCCAACAGCCCTCTAGTTGAACAGTACATCCGTGAAGTGGATGAGCGTTTCCACCTGGTCATGCTGGTAGAGTACTTTGACGAGTCATTGGTGCTTCTGAAAGACTTGCTCTGCTGGGAGCTGGAAGACATCATCTACTTCAAGCTCAACGCCCGGAATGATTCCAGCGTCTCCAGGCTGACGGATGAGCTCTACCAGAAGGCCACGGCCTGGAATCTCATAGACGCCAAACTCTACCACTACTTCAATGCCACCTTCTGGCGCAAGGTGGAAGCCTACGGGCGTGAGAGGATGGCCAGGGACGTGGCCAGGCTTCAGGAAGAGAATGAGAAGATGAAGAACATCTGCATTGACGGGGGCCACCCGGTGGACGCCAGCGCCATCCAGGAATCCAGCATGCAACCGTGGCAGCCGTTTGGCAAAAAGACCATCCTGGGCTACAATCTGAAAAAGAGGATCAACAAGAAGCACCGGAAGCTCTGCCGCAAGATGCTAACCCCTGAGATCCAGTACCTGACGGACCTGGGGGCCAACATCTGGGTCACCAAGCTGTGGAGCTGGGTGCGCGAGTTCCTCAAGTGGTAGGAGGGCCGCAAAGTCCCTGTTCTTGACAAACATGTGCCCCGTCCAAGAGAACAACCAGGTGCTTTCATTTTGGTCCTCCCAACCATCCGCCCCCCCTACCCACACTTCTTCTTTACCTTAGCTGGTCAGATACGGCTCCTGCTTGCCACCAGCCAATGCTTGAACTAGCCTCAGAATGAAAAGGGACAGCAAGCATGAGCGGTTAAAAGGAGAGGAATGGCCAAGGCCAAGGGAAGGCATGATCAAATCATCCATTTGGGCCCAGGCTGTGCCAGGAGGGGGATGTTGCGGCACAGGCAAGGGCTGAAGTAGATGGGCCCCCGCCACCCCTGGGTGCCATGCAGAGTCTGAACACTTGAGCCGGCCCCACTGTTTCAGCTGAGAGCAGAGCAAGCAGCCGCAGACAACGGCATCAGGACACCTCTGCCAATTTGCAGCATTTTGCTAACTCTTTAGAGCTCTGATTTTCTTCCTCTTGAGTCTCGTTTCAAACTGCTGTGAACAGTGATGGATGAGCTGCCACCACCCTGCTTCCTGTGTCCTCCTGGTTGGGAGAAACTTGGGGGAAGTGGCTGCTTGTTTGTGCTTGTGTGGCTATTCGCACATGTATGCGTTTGCATGTATTGACAGATGCTCCTTTCTAAAGAAGGGAAGTCAACGCACGTGTAATTTGCTCACATCTGCAGGGATGGACAAAGGATGTGCTGGATGGGCAGCACGTTTCTGAACATGTGCGCGAAGACGCAAATAGTGAACGTCTGTCTATGGGCATATCTATACCACAGACTTAAAACTAGTTAAATCAGGGGTAGCCAACACCTTGCCTCCAGATGTGGTTGGGCTGATAGGGAAATTCTGATGGGGGACGATGGAACCCAACAACATCTGGAGGGCACCACGTTGTCTAACCCCACGTTAAATAGTAATTCCCCTGAGAATCCAGGGCACTGTAATTCTGCGAGAGGGAGGCAGAGACCCTGGTTAGCATCCTCACTGTAGTAGAGCTCCCAGGGTGGTCACCCTCAGCAGTTAAATCAATAGCCAACTGCTATGCATGCGTAGTGTAGCTATTGTCCATGAGGGGGACTGCAACATTACTGCGAACAGATTAACTGTGAATGAGTGTGTGTGTTTGTGTATGTTAATTGCACACGCAAGTTAAGCTCCAACACAAAGGCGGCATTTCGCCCCTGCGTGTTGTTGGCAGTGCACTCCTAAGACTGAAACAGCCCAGTGTCTTTTGCTCCGTGGGGGGGGGGGGATGATCGAGTGTGTTCCTTTGTGCACTGAAATCTGCCTCTGTTTCAGGATTGCGCAAGCCACAATGTGTGAGAGGCAACAAGAAACTGTGGATTGCACTGACTCATCTGGCAGCGATAAACTGGACAGCAGCCTTTGCCCACCTGGGGCCCTCCAGATGTTTGGCACCACAGCTCCCATCAGCCCCAGACGGCAACCACTGTCTGGGGCTGATGGGAGTTGTAGTGCAGAAAGAACATCAGGAGGGCCCAGGGTAGGCAAAGGCTGCTGTACAGAGTACATTAATGCCAGAATTGACACACTTCCTTTCCTTTTAGTTCTAGGAGAACCATCAAGGGCACCTTCGACTTTCTTAATCCTCTATAGGTGAGGAAAGATCAGCCATGTCCTTAGCAGATCCCTCTTTTAATCACATTCTGGTGCTTACAAATAGCTGCTTTGGAGGTATACAATAAAATGCCCAGTAAAACTGGGACTCGGGTTTGCCAGCAAAGGCTGTTCTTGCCATCTCTCTCTCTCTCTCTCTCTCTCTCTCTCTCTCTCTCTCTCTCTGTGTGTGTGTGTGTGTGTGTGTGTGGTTGGTTTCATCTGCTTATGCTGCCTCTCTTTTGCTCATAAAAACACTTTTAAAAAATTGCTTAGCAGTTAGCAAGAAGTGGGGGTGGGTGGGTTGTATTGTTTTTTTAAAAGCAGCTTCAGCAATGGGGCTGTTAGGACAGAAGGCACCACTAAGTATGTAGCTGAGCAAATGGCATGAAGGTTGAAATGCTCTCCATCCGCTGCCATCGCCAACCCAAGACTCTCAAACCACAGTAAGCAACAAAGAAAAAGGCCACATTCCCACCATACATTTAAAGTGCTATGCTACTACTTTAAACAGTCATGGCTTTCCCCAGGTAATTCTGGCAGCTGTAGTTTGTTGCAGGCCCTGTTAGGAGACCCCTATTCCTCCTTGCAAAACTACAATTTCCAGAGCTCTCTTTGAAGAACAATTTATTGTTAAACCATGCTGAGAACTGTGGCTCTGGAATTGGGAATAGGGGGTCTCCTATCAACTCCTAGAATTTTTTGGGTGAAGCCATGCCTGTTTAAAATAGTATCATAACGCTTTAAATGTATGGTGCGAAGGTGACCAACCAAAAAGTGCCATGTCGCCCTAAACCCTCAGCCTCACATGAGCAAAGGCTCTTGGGGAACATAAAACTATAGACCCTCTTGACGTATAGCTGGAAGACCTCAGGACTGCATGCCATACATACAAAGCACGTTCAACATTTAAAGCACATGGCTTCCTGCAAAGAAGTAGTTTCTCCCCTATAGAGCTACAATTCCCAGCGCCCTTAACAAACTACAGTTCCCATGATTCTTGGGGGGGGGAGCCATATGCTTTAAATGTATGGTGTGTTTACAGTGTCAGTTAAAGGCAGTGGCGTAGCGTGGGGGGTGCAGGGGGGGCCGGCTGCACCGGGCGCAACATCTGGGGGAGGCGCGCTCGCCGCCTCCGGAGTCGCCGAAGAGCCTCGGGCGCAGGCTGTAGCAGAGCCCCATGTCTCGCGGAACCGACGAGCTGTGCGCGCGTCCGGGCTGAAGGCGTCCGGCAGGCAGCGGCTCTCAGCGCTCGCCGCGGAGGGCGCGCCAGGCAGCCCCTCCTCACAGCCCCCCCGCCGCCGCTGCCGCTGCTGCAGCTGCTGGGCCATGTTGCATTTTCCTCGTCTCTCTGCCCTCCTCCTCCTCCGGGCAAGCGGCGTCGTTTGGGCGGCAGCACCAGCGGCAACTCGCCTCAGATCACCTGACACGGACCCGCCGCCGCCGCCATGGCTACCTTACCGTAAATACCCCAGCCCAGGCAGCAGCAAGAAGAAGCTGGCAGCGGCGGCAGGTTAGGGGTTAGGGGGCGCAAATTACTTGCCTTGCCCCGGGTTAGGGGGCGCAAATTACTTGCCTTGCCCCGGGTGCTGACAACCCACGCTACGCCGCTGGTTAAAGGTCCTTGGGAGCTGAGTCATTTCAGACTGAGTGCTCCTCATCAACTCAGGTTGAATTCTCCACCCTGGAACACTACCTAGACAAACCCAATCTGTGCCGATGTACCTCTTTCTGCGATTATGGAGGCCTGGGACTCCGGCTGTGTACACACCACACATTGCAAGCACACAACTTCCCCCAAAGAATCCTGGGGACCATAGTTTACCTATAACGGAGCCAGTATTCCCAGCCCCCTGAACAAACTACTGTTTCCAGGATTCTTTTGAGAAAGCGCTGTGATTTCAATGTATGATGTGTGGATGTGACCCTTGTCATCATCTTCATCACCCAGCAGAGCCATTTTCCAGACACCTCTGTGGGGTTGGTCCACAGGATGCAGAATGTTGCTTGCTGTCTTCCTCCAAACTTCCGCCGTCCCTGCCAGAGCTAATGTCCTCGCTGGTTGGAGGGTCCTGGAGTTTCTCTCCTCAAAGAGGAGGTGTCAGCCCTGACAAGCAACGGGATCTGATGAGGACTAGTGTGCTTAGAGGGAGGGCTCCACTCAGAATGCGAGAGAGGAATGGTGGGAGGGAGGAGGCTTCCCAGTTGCTGCTTCTCACTGCAACAAAAAAACAAAACAAAACCCAGGAGAGGCGTCTGCCAACACACCATACATTTAAAGCACATGGCTTCCCCCAAAGAATTCTGGGAGCTGTAGATTACCCTTCGCAGTTCCCAGCACCCTTAACAATGTCCAGTTCCCAGAATTCTGTGGGAGAAGTCACGTGCTTTAAATGTGCACAAGTGAGTATTTCCACCACAAAGGAGTTGCTTAGGAACTGGGTGGTGCTAAAAGGCAACCCAAATGTGGGGAGTGTACTCAGAAGGGTACAGTGAGGGAGATCCTTTTGGGGCTCCCCCCTTTGCCCCATGTATGACTTCAGGGACAGCCAAGGTGGGGCCCTCCAGAAGCCATTGAACTTCAGCTGCTACCAGCACCTGCAGCCAGCAACCGTTAGGGATGATGAGAGTTGTAGACCAGTAACTCAAGGGCACCTTGTTGGCTACTGCTGGTCCTACTGTGACTGATAACAATAATTCAGAACAACATCACTTCCTGTCTGTTCCATCACAGCTCTCTCTCGCTCTCTCTGTGTATATATATGTTATGTGCTGAGTTGAATAGGATCCAAACTGCAGCAGTCTGATTGGTCCTAGAACAATAGGATTCAGAATGCAGCAGTCTGATTGGTCCTAGAACAATGCAGCAGTATGATTGGTTGGCAGGAACCACCCAATCATGCTCCAGATAGAAGTGAATCCACAACCTGATTGGCTTACAGTAGAATTCCGGAATTAGCCAATCATGTGCAGCCCATAGTGTAAATAATGTATATAAAGCAGATACCTTGAGGGGACTTTCATTCATTCCTCCTCACCACTATGAGCTGAATAAAGAGCATGAAATCACTTTGCGACTCTGAGTATATTTCAATATACCTACAAACACACACCATTAACTCAGTATAGATGTCTAATGTTCTCCACTTGTAAAGATGAGAAATTTTAAAAATCACTATAATTTTGTAAAATAATTATAATGTAAGGCTGTTTATAATACAAAGGTCTTTGAGCTGTTCAGACTCTTGATTCCTTTTCCCCCACTTGTAGTGGTGGCATGAGCTGGGGTGGGTTGGGGTGTGGGTGTGGCGAAGGACCATGGCTCAGCAGTCCTGTCTGAAACCTTGGCGAGCTGCTGCCAGTCAGTGTAGACAATACTGAGCAGGATGGACCAATGAACCGACTCGGTATGAGGCAGCCTATGTGATACCAGCTAGCGAAGGAATAGCAGAGCAGTGTTTCTGGAGCTCAGCAGAGCCTATCTAGTGACGTCATCACAGGAGAACCTCCCAACGGACAACTGTGTCCCGTGAGAATCAGGACACTTCCAGGCATTTGCCATTTGGGGGGTGGGATTCAATCACATACTGGCGATTTCAGGGTGCACAACTGATGTTGAATTGGTGCTCTTCCACAATCAACCTGTCTCTTCGCCCCACCCATCAAAACGAATGTGTTGTGATAAGGAAGGCAATGGGGAAAGGCACCGCAAAGTGCAGGACAATATTTGCTTGGTGTACCATCGTCTAACCTCCCCATGCACAAATCAAAACAAATGTTTCATAACTAGCCAACATAATCTTGCTGCAAACTTTTTGCAAGTAAATCAGGTTGAACACTCGATAAACAATTTGTTGAGAAGCAACCCCAGTTGCTTAGGGGAGGTCCATTTGAATTTTCTGCCTCAGGCACCAAATTGCATTGCGCTGGCTCTGAGCAGCAGAGGAGGATGAGCAGAGACCGCTGGGCCAAGGGGGTGGATCAATGGGGAGAGTGGATCCACCCCATTCATATATTTAAAACACATCATCCAACACACATTTAAAGCACAGGGTGTTCTTCTGTACATTAAGATTCAAAAGCCCGTGTAAAATATGCAAAGGCACAGGTGACAGTCCTAATGCATGCCATATGATCGCAAGCCTTTCCACCCAGAAGTCATTCCTGCTGTGTTCCAGGCAGCTTACTCTCAAGTTAGTGCACTTACAATGGTGGCTTTATTAGGATGCAAAGTCTGCTGAACTCAGTGGTACATAAAATGTGTTGACCAGCTGAGTCCTCCGCCACGACTCCTCATCTGTATAAAGGCCTGTATTTGCATACATTTGCAGTTAAGTATGAAATGAGAATTAAAAGCACCTCTGAGCACATGTAGAGAGCCTTTCTCTCCTCAGAGAGTAACTGCAGGCTCCTTGCTACTTACCACACATGCAGAATTAAAGAGCAAGGCTTTTACACAGGTCTGGGCCTCTGGCACCTACACAACCCCTCAGTTTTCCTTGAGAACACAATAATCTATCTGGGAGTGAAGCTTCTCCAAGCTGATAGCTTACGGGGGTGTTTTGTACACCACCCAGAAATTCAAACCAGCCTTTCACCACTGCTAGAGTTGCCAACTGACCAGGCAGGGGGGGAGAGCACAAAGTTTGCTCTGTGCCTTTAATGCTCCTGTTGTGCTGTGAATATTGTTAGATGACCCACACGGAGATAAGTGTCATCAGCTGCTAACATCTGCACATCAGACTATTGCTAAAGACACAGTTACAGTGGCTGGTGGAAAAAGCTGGTGATTCTAAACAGCTCTGTATGGGCTGAAAGTATATTGCCCAGTTTTACTTGCTTTTATCATTGCAATAGTTTTATCTCTTTTTGTAATAACTGTATATATTACATTGGGACCTTATGCTGAAGAGTGGACAAGGAAGTTTATAATAAAACAGATAATGCCATTGCTGTAACCATTGGGTCATCCTTCCCTTTAACAGGTTGCATCTCTCTCACCCCTTTGGGTAGATACATGTTCCCAGCCCACCCCCATTAAAGCAGGTACATGGTGATAAAACTCAACAGTGCTTTTCTAGCAGAACAGACCCAAAACGGGCTGTTTGCAATAAGAAAAGTGACTGTGGAGGGGGAAACATTTTACATCTGGTTTGGGAAATGGTATGTCCACACGATTAACCACAATCCACATCAATCCTAGATGTGTTTTGTTGTTTTAAATGAAATGTGCTACATTTTGATGCATTCCTCCCCAAACCCACTTAAATCTGAATTGGAAAAAGTTAGCTGCGTTTTAAGCCTGTAATGTGCACATAGACTATGACTAACCGTTTGATGGGGGTGGCACCCAGCTTTTGCACACACAAACGCTCAGTCAACAGAAGAGCTCAGATGCCCTTTTATCACCAGTGTCTTCAGCGATTACCTCTGGGAAATGTTGCTCCCTTCCTGATGGAGAGGGAGGCTGATCAAAAGGAATCCTCTGCACCTGTGCCCTGGGAAAGTAGCTCAAGCCGCCCCCAGAAGGTGGGAGCAGGTATAAACAGGAGCTTCAGAGTAAGCTGAAAGGCTGGTGTCTACTTTCTTTCTGAACTGGAAGCCGAGAGCGTCAATATGCGGTTGCAGAAGAGGAGCTTGGTGGTATTTGCCTGGAGTTTGGTGGTTGCTTCTGCTGCTGCTCAGAGTGGTAAGCTGCATCATCTTTTCTCCTGCAAATTGCATTTCTCTCCTTGCATTGGGAAGGGCTGCTGGGCTTGCATCTCCTTTGCTGTGGGTTTTGAGGCTTGAGGGGGTGACCATGGGTATCTCTTCTTACTCTCTGTCCTCTACAAGCCTCTGAGGGAGGCTTATATTGAAAACAATAGGGCTGAGGCCCTCCAGTGGCTAGTGTGGGCTGAGAAGGCACTTGAACCCAGAACTGACCCTCTCCTACCCTTGCATCTAGACCTGTTTTGTTCCTGCATTTCAAAATATCGTTATGGCATTATTATTGCATTTATAGCCTATCTACAAAAGTACACAGGGCAGCTTACCTAAAATCTATAAACCAATACAGTGGTACCTCGGGTTAAGTACTTAATTCATTCCAGAGGTCCATACTTAACCTGAAACTGTTCTTAACCCGTTCTTAGCACCACTTTAGCTAATGCGGCCTCCCGCCGCCGCCGCTGCACGATTTCTGTTCTCATCCTGAAGCAAAGTTCTTAACCTGAAGCACTATTTCTGGGTTAGCAGAGTCTGTAACCTGAAGCGTATGTAACCTGAGGTACCACTGTATTTAAAAAGCAACATCCACATTTTTGGGGGCGGGGAGCACATTTCAAAATAAGGAGCCCTATGGGATTGTGTGCTTTATTTATTCTCTGGCTCAAATTTCTCCTGCCAGCCTTGACTATATGAGAGGAACCTTAGACTCGGGGGCCAAATCTGGCTCTCCAAGCCTCTCTGTCTGGCCCTTGTAACTCTCACCAGGCCACACCCCTTCACTGGCCCTGCTTTGTACCCTCCTTGAGTGGTTATTGCACAGCTGGAATATGTCCTTGAACACCAGTAATGCCCCTTGCTTGCCCAGAGGCGGGTATGCAAGTGTGTGTAGAAGTTAAATTACTGCACAAAAGTAACATCCACATCCATTGGCCTGCTCACTTTTGCCTCCACACTTGCCCACCACTGGCATGCGGCCCCCAGAAGGGTATCTACGAGGGAATGTGGCCCTCGTTCTGAAAAAGGTTCCTTGCCTCTTCTCTTAACCAAGGCTTGAAACCAGGGTCTGAGGCTGTTTCCAGCAATTAGGAGGAGGAATCTCCTCAGCATTCACTGTGATTAGCACTGATGCAACAGGGAACTGTGGTTAAGAGTAGCGGCGTAGAGTGAAATTCAAAGACTATTTAGCTAAATATGTTAAGATGATTTAATTGGAAAAGCTTGCAAATACCAGATAGGCTTAGGATTTAAATATGTAATGTTAGAGATTAATCTGTTTAAAGTTAGAATAGAAAGAAAGAAAGATGGTAAGTGATTAAGTTAATTTTATGAGAAAATTGTGTTTTGGAAAACTGTTAAAATGATACACACTGAAATTCAACTAGGGGAATTTGAGGAAGTCACTTAACAATGTTACTAAGATTGGTTTAAATACAGCTGAGATTTATGTTTGTTTGTTTGTTTAATTTTTTTTTGGAAAATCAATAAAAAAAATTGGAAGGGAAAAAAAGAGTAGCGGCGTAGAGGCCCAGCTCCTTCCTGCAATCTGCCTGTGATTACAAGCCTTTTAGGTATCTGTCTCTTCTCCCTCCCACTGCAGTACCTGCACCTTCCATGCCCTATAAATGCAACAGGACCAGCATCCATCTAGTGGTCAAGATGGACCCTTGGGACACAGGTCTCAGGCTGGAACCGCAATATCTGCACCTCGGCCGCTGCTCCCCTTCCTTTGAGGACAACCGACAGGGCTTCTTCCACTTCCAGTACCACTTTAAGGAATGTGGCTTTGCACGGCTGGTGAGTTTCTGAGGGGCCAGGATTTTGCAGGCTGCTGTGGTGACTTGCCGGTCACTCAGGAGGCAGCTGAAGAATGTTGCTTGTAGGGCAGAAGGTAGGGAGCCCAACAGTAGGTGGCACCAAAGCCAATGTCAGAATGAGTTAACAACTTCTTGCTTTGTGTTCCTCCTCCTTTTCCCTCGTGAATTCTAAAAAGACAACAGTGAGAATAAGGAGGCGGAAGGGGAACTCCAAGTCAGCCTCTGGGACTAGCTGTGAGTAAGAAGGCAGGCTGGTGGGAGCTGGCTGAGGACAGACTGAGGTTGGTGGGGCAATGCCCCCTTTGTCCTAATGGACCAGCCTCCATTGAGTTCCTCATTGAGGTTTGGAGAGAAATGCCCTGAAGCTTCTCTGTGTCTCAGGAACTGAAGCGGGCTCCCATTTCAAGGTAGGTACAGTGGTACCTCAGGTTAAGTACTTAATTCGTTCCGGAGGTCCGTTCTTAACCTGAAACTGTTCTCAACCCGAAGCACCATTTTAGCTAATGGGGCCTCCCACTGCTGCCGCGCCGCCACCGCACAATTTCTGTTCTCATCCTGAAGCAAAGTTATTAACCTGAGGTACTATTTCTGGGTTAGCAGAGTCTGTAACCTGAAGCATATGTAACCCAAGGTACCATTGTATATTACTTCCATAGTAAAAGCCTGTCGTCTATGCATTGCCAAAAAGAGGAAATGGGGGGGGGGGCCTCGAAGGGTGAACATTTGAGTAATAAACTTTGCATATGCATATTGTTGTATAAGAACAACAATAATAATAAATAATTTATTATTTGTACCCCACCCATCTGGCTGGGTTTCCCCAGCCACTCTGGACGGCTCCCAGTAGAATATTAAAAACACCATAAGACATCAAACATTACAAACGTCCCTAAACAGGGAATTATCATTTATTTCATCTTTGAATTACTTTCCATGTAATTGATTCCATGTAATTGATTCCATGAGGCATTGATTTGTACTACAATAACCTATATTAAACAATTTAAAACAATTGCATACATAAAAATTAAAAATACAAAATGGGCTGCATTAAAATAAATTTATATATCTAGATGCAAAGTCAGAAATTTTGACTTCTCCTTCACGCCATACATTTAAGCATCACATTTCCACTTTAAATAGTCATGGCTTTCCCTAAAGAATTTTGGGAGCTGTAGTTTATTAAGGGTGCTGGGAGTTGTGAAGACACCCCCTATTCCCCCTCGCAGATCTACAATTCCCAGAGTTCCTTGGGAAGAGAGGTTGAGCGTTAAGCCATTCTAGCTATTGTAGCTCTGAGAGGGGAATTTGGGGGGAAGTGGGGTCTCTTAGCAACTCCTGGCACCCTTCATGAACTACAGCTCCCAGAATTTTTAGGGGAAGCCACAACTGCTTAACACGGTATGATGCTGCTTTCAACGTATGGTGTGAATGTGGGCTTTGGCTGAGCCTCCATTATCTGGATGCTAACGTCTCAGTTTTTTATTCTTGCAGATCTGTGGCGCAATGGTAGAGTATTCTAGTAGCCTGGTCTACAGGCCGCCCTCCACCCGGTCCGATCTCTACAGCAGGAGCCCTTTCATGGAGAGGATTAACTGTACCAATCATGAGTAAGCACTGCATGTGTGGACATGGGAAAGGCAATTTGGGGTGAAGAGGATGGATGTCAGAAGTGGAGCTGAAGTTGTGAATCCAAACACGTCTCTGTTAAGAGTTCAGCTGCGGGAGAAAAGTTCCTGTAAATTCTTTTTTTCTTTTGCAGCAGAAATCTGCTAAGGATATACAGTCTGATATCTGCAAAAGCCACCAGGAAAGTTTCCTGTTGGTGTAACGCAGCATTCTTAAGGCAGCAAATCAATTTTTTTAAAAAAGATTCTCATATAGTAGTTCTTAAAAGCATGTGGGTTACTTCCTTGGAGCAGGAGGGGGGACAAATTAATAATAATTAATAATAATAAATATATTATTTCTACCCTGTCCATCTGGCTGGGTTTCCCAAGCCACTCTGGGCGGCTTCCAACCAAAGACTAAAAATAAATTAAAACATCAATCATTAAAAACTTCCCTTAACAGGGCTGCCTTCAGATGTCTTCTAAATGTCATATAGTTGTTTATTTCCTTGACATCTGATGGGAGGGCGTTCCACAGGGCAGGCGCCACCACCGAGAAGGCCCTCTGCCTGGTTCCCTGTAACCTCGCTTCTCGCTGGGAGGGAACCGCCAGAAGGCCCTCAGAGCTGGACCTCAGTGACTTGAGGCTGCCATCTTATACACAGTTAGCTGGGATTGGAGGGCGCCAGGATGGAGAAGGGTGACTTGGGGCATGTTTGGAAGATTTCTCAGAATGGTAGTTGTCAGGGTCCCCTGCAATGCAGGAATCGCAGCTAAATAATCCCTGACAGAAGACCATCCTGCCTCTGTTTTAAAACCTCCAAGAGAGTCCACCAGCTTCTGAGGTACAGTGGTACCTCGGATTAAGTACTTAATTCGTTCTGGAGGTCTGTTCTTAACCTGAAGCACCACTTTAGCTAATGGGGCCTCCTGCTGCTGCCGCTGCATGATTTCTGTTCTCATCTTGAAGCAAAGTTCTTAACCCGAGGTAATATTTCTGGGTTAGCGGAGTCTGTAACCTGAAGCGTCTGTAACCCGAGGTACCAGTAACCCGAGGTACCACTGTAGTTCCAGTCCACTGTTTGAACAGTTCTTAACCTCAGAAAGTTCTTCCTAATGTTTAATTAAAATATGCAAGTGAATTGTAAGGCTCCCACGCTCTCTCCAACCTAATGAAAATTAGCCCAGTTGCGCTGCGAGTTGGAACTTGGAAGTGGTGAATGCACAGCGCCCATCTCGTCGCTTCACTCCCCTAGTCCACAGTGAGGTGGCTCGCTGTAACATTCGCAAGGAGAGACTGACTCTCCTCTCTTCCAGCGCAGGGCGCTTGACGACTCCTCCTCCACAAGTGACAACGGTCACCGGCCATCTTTCTGCTTCCAGTGGACTAATGTTCACCGGCACTTTAATGAATGGTAAGCAACAGGATCCAGCTGGGTGGGGTGGGGGTGGGGAGGCTCACAGTAGGCGGAGCTAGATGCATTGATAGGTGGAGCCAATGATAGGCGCAGCCTCCTAATTCCAGTGGCATGTGTGATCGAACTGTGATAATTCTGCCTGGTTGCTGGATGGAGAAGTATAATATTCTCTGGGAGGCATCTGGTTAAATTTTACTCGGAGCAGGCACACTGAAATTAACAGACCTAACTTAGACCCCCTCTGTATTATATACATTTAGAGCAGTATCGTACCACTTTAAACAGCCGTGGCTTCTCCCAGAGAGTTCAGGGAACTGTAGTTCAGCATGCCGAGAGTTGTTAAGAAGGCCCTTCATTCCCCTCCCTGAACTACAGTTTCCAAGAGTTCCCTGGGAAGAGAAGATGATTGTTCAACAAGCCTGAGAATTGTAGCTTTGGGAGGGAAACAGGAGTCTTCAAATTATGCTTGGCACCTTTAACAAACTACAGCTCCCAAGATTCTCTGGAGGAAACCATTGCCTTTTAAAGTGGAGAGTCGGTGTGGTGCAATGTTGGAGTCTGGTTAGAGTGCCTGACCAGGACCTGAGAGACCAGGCTTTGAATCCTTACTTGGCCGTGAGTCTCACTGGGTGACCCTGGGCCATTCTCTGCCTAAATGCAATGTAATAATAATAATAATAATAATAATAATAATAATAATAATAATTAATAATAATAAAATTTTATTTATATCCCGCCCTCCCCAGCCGAAGCCAGGCTCAGTGTGGCTAACAACAGTAAAATAATACAGCATTGTAAAATCAATTCATTATAAAATCAGTTCAAATCAAATTAATGGCAACCATTGGGCTAGAGTTCTGTGAGGATTACCAGAGGAGGGGATCAGGCTGTGCCCTGGCCAAAGGCCTGGTGGAACAGCTCTGTCTTGCAGGCCCTGCAGAAAGATGTCAAGTCCCGCAGGGCCCTAGTCTCTTGTGACAGAGTGTTCCACCAGATCGGGGCCACAGCCGAAAAAGTCCTGGCTCTGGTTGAGGCCAGCCTAACCTCCCTGTGGCCTGGGACCTCCAAGATGTTTTTGTTTGAAGACCATAAGGTCCTCCGTGCGACATACCAGGAGAGGCAGTCCCATAGGACATGTAATAAGAGTACTATAAATGTATCGTGCAGATTGGGCCTTCGTAATGTCCATTATTTCCAGTGGGTCTGCTCATGAGCAGTTGAATGCCACCCTCTGAGTTGCATCTGGGGAAATATAGTCAGCTGTAGAGTCTTGCCCTTTGTTCCACCTTGCTCTGCCCACCCCTGGCATGTGCCCACCCTCAGAGGGTTCCCCCAAGAGAATGCAGGAAACTGTTTCCCCTCGTTGCTCCTAAAAGTGCTGCCTCTTCTGTCTTTGCAGAGGACTTCAGCGCCCCCTCATCCTCCAGCGTCTTCCCCCTGGGCTCTCAGATCCACATTCAGTTTGCTGTACAGCGTTCCTTCCACCAGCCTTTGCAGGTTTTTGTGGACGAGTGTGTGGCTGCCACAACTCCAGACCTGAGCACATCGCCCCAGAGTTACGTTGTCATTGCAAACCATGGGTGAGTCTGCACTGGAGGGTTTTGAGTTCTGTGGATGGAAGGGGAACAGCCTTACCAAGCTTACCAAATAGTTTTGGAAAACTGCTACAATGATTTATATGGAAACTCAGCCAGGGAGAATCGAAGTCACCCAACAATGTTAACAAAAGGGGAATTATTACAGTCAGGATAAATGTTTGTTTGTTTGTTGACATTTTCTTTTTATGTTTGTGGATTTGCTTGTTATAAATTTGGAAAACTAATAAAAAAAATTGAAAAATAAAATAAGCTACCTCACAGGGTTGTTTGGAGGATGAAATGCAAGGGGGGTGCCTCTGCCTGCCACCCCTGGAGAAAAGATGGGATATTAATGGCATCAATCCATAATAAACTTAAGTGCCAGGTTATTTTTTGTTTCAAAAGCTGCTAGTGTCGCCTGGATTTTTGCACCGAGAGACAATTGTGTACCATCTGCTAAAAAAAAACTTTGGATGCATTTTGTCCTCCGAATGAGATGTGCTTTTTAAAACATATATTTCTTGTTGGGTTTTGGGCAGGTGCCTTGTTGACAGCAGGGTTGCAAATTCCCGGTTCCTCCCTAGACAGACTCCGGAAGTGCTCCATCTTTCTCTGCAAGCCTTTGAATTCGTTGAAATAGATACTGATGTAAGTAACTGAACTCTTAATAGGCCTTGCGCCAGTATTTCCTGAAATAACCTCCAATTTTGCAGCGATACCTCTCATCCGCTGTTCAGCAGGCAGTTGTCGACTCATTAATCCATGCTTTGTGTAGCCTCAGGGCTAGGAACCTGTTTGAATGGAGGCGGAACTCCGCTCCCAGTACTACATTCTGTACTTTTGCATCATGCCCAGGAAGCCACCTTATTCTGAGTCACGCCGTTGGCTCATTAAGCTGACTGGCAGGGGCTCTTCAGGGTTTTGAGCACCCGGCATTCCCAGCTCTTATTTGGAGATGTGGATAGCTATGATGACCCTAGGTTTGAGTAGCTGTTACCCGGTTTGTGGGGCACTCCAAAACATGGGAGTTTTCACTGCAAAACGCTGCAAAAATATTGCAAGACTTCGGCACTGGTTTGAAGGGATTTGGACCAAATCCCTTCAAACCAGTGCCGAAGTCTTGCATTGGCTCCTAGTACATTTCCGAGCACAGTTCAAAGTGTTGGTGCTGACCTTTCAAGCCCTAAACAGCCTCAGCCCAGTATACCTGAAGGAGTGTCTCCACCCCCATTGTTCAGCCCGGACACTGAGGTCCAGCTCCGAGGGCCTTCTGGTAGTTCCCTCACTGCAAGACGTGAGGTTACAGGGAACCAGGCAGAGCGCCTTCTCGGTGGTGGCGCCCGCCCTGTGGACGCCCTCCCATCAGATGTCAAGGAAATAAAGAACTATCTGACTTTTAGAAGACATCTGAAGGCAGCCCTGTTTAGGGAAGTTTTTAATGTTTGAAGTTTTATTCGGTTTTTAGTGTTCTGTTGGGAGCCGCCCAGAGTGGCTGAGGAAACCTAGCCAGATGGGCGGGGTATAAATAATAATTTTAATATTATTTTTGGGGTGTTAACTATGAACCCCATGTTTGTATCAATTACTCCATTTGTGGGGTTCTGCAAAACTCGGACTTATCACTGCAAAATGCCGCAAAGTGACTGTGAAACTTAGGTTTGGAGGGGGTCCCAAATTTTGGTGTTTGCAGTTAATAAACCTGATGGTGGGGACTGAACCAGGAACTTCTTGCATTCAACATGCAATAGGCCACTTTTGGTAATGCTTGTGCAAGGAGACCCTCAGCTTGCACCTGTGTTTGAGGGTCTCACTTGTACTGCATGGAAGCACCCTTCAAAATAAGGGGTTATGCCATGGGTAAGCAAACTAAGGCCCAGGGGCCAGATCCGGCCCAATTGCCTTCTAAATCCAGTCCACAGACTGTCTGGGAATCAGCGTGTTTGTACATGAGTAGAATGTGTGCTTTTATTTAAAATGCATCTCTGGGTTATTTGTGGGGCATAGGAATTCGTTCATATTTTCCCCCAAAATATAGTCCGGCGCCCGACAAGGTCTGAGGGACAGCGGACTGGCCCCCTGCTGAAAAAGTTTGCTGACCCCTGGGTTATGCTGTATAC
The DNA here is from genome assembly GCF_964270895.1 of Podarcis filfolensis. Classification (NCBI taxonomy): domain Eukaryota; kingdom Metazoa; phylum Chordata; class Lepidosauria; order Squamata; family Lacertidae; genus Podarcis; species Podarcis filfolensis. Next base: position 23,597,775 of record NC_139620.1, on the reverse strand, counting down.
GACATCCCTGTGAGGAAGCCACAAGCCATGGCAGTACTGGTCTTGGGCGGTGCCAGGGACCGCTCCTGGCTGTTCTAGTATTGCAGGGGGTCTGCAGGTGGTGGATTTATCCTACTTTATTAGTTCTGTGGTGCTTGGGCACAATGCTACCACATTGTTGCTTGGAGGGGCTGTAGTGTATCAAAGAGAAGGATGTCCTCTTCAAAACTTTTGCAGGCACGTGTGGCGTTGAAGGCATGTGTAGATATTTTATAATTTATTTTATACTTGATAAAACGACTTCTGAGCAGTTTACAAGTGAGCGGTGTAACTGTTAGAGTCATAGAATCGTAGAGGTGGAAGGGACCCCAAGAGTCATCTAGTCCAACCCCCTGCAATGCAGGAATCTCAGCTAAAGCATCCCTGACAGACGGCCATCCAACCTCTCCTTAAAAACCCCAAATGAAGGAGAGTCCACAACCTCCTAAGGGAGACCCTGTTCCACTGTCAAACAGCTCTTGCTGCCAGGAAGTTCTTCCTGATGTTTAGTCGGAATCTCCTTTCTTGTAACTCGAAGCCATTGGTTCCAGTCCTTCCCTCCAGAAAAGGAGAAAACAAGCATGCTCCATCTTCTATGTGACAGCCCTTAAGATATTTGAAGATGGCTATCGTATCTCCTCTGTTTCCTCTTTTTAAGGCTTGACACACCCAGCTCCTTCAACTGTTCCTCACAAGGCTTGATTTCCAGACCCTTGAGCAGGCTTCATCAACCTCGGCCCTCCAAGTGTTTTGAGACTACAATTCCCATCGTCCCTGACCACTGGTCCAGCTAGCTAGGGATCATGGGAGTTGTAGGCCAAAAACATCTGGAGGGCCAAGGTTGAGGAAGCCTGCTCTTGAGCATCTTGGTTGCCCTCCTCTGCAGCAACAAATAATAATAATTAAGCATGGTCATGTATGACTGTCCCAGGAGCAAAATCCATTCCTCTTGCAGGTGTACCTTCACTGCCAAGTTTTAGTCTGGGACCCAGCTGTACCCGCCGACCACATGAGGAAGGCCTGCTCATTTCACAGAGATACAAACAAGTAAGGAATGTGGGGAATGGCTGTTCGTTAGAGGTTTTTGCCGAAGGGATCTGTGAGTGGTGAGTCTTTTGGATAGTGGGTGTTGAGTAAGACCAATACTGAGAGGCTCGTTCCAGACCCTCCAAGTCTCCCTATTTTCCAGAGACATCCCTGATTTAGAGAAGCCGTCCCAGTTTCTGATTTGATCCCGGAATGTCCCGCTTTTCCTTAGGATATCCCTATATTCATTGGAGAAATGCTGGAGGGTATGGAGTTATCCGCCCCCTGAGTTGTCCGAAGGCAGTCCTGTATAGGGAAGTTTCCTTAATGTTTTATGGTGGTTTTTATATATGTTGGAAGCTTACCAGGCTGGCTGGGGCAACCCAGTAAAATGTGCGGGGTATAAATAGTAAAATTATCATTATGGAATGGGATGTCCCTATTTTCATCAGAGAAATGTTGGAGGGTATGTCGTTCCAGGGATGTCGGACTCTGTGTGTGTGTGTGTGTGTGTGTGTGTGTGTGTGTGTGCGTGCGCGCGCACACACACACACACACACACACACACACTCAATGGGCAGGCCCTCAATTTCAATTTCAGATTAAAAAAATGTTCCATGGGCGTCTATGACTTGCTCCGAAATAACAAGCTGGCAAAGAGCCTGTTTCTAGAGCAGAGTGGTCTCTATGTCAGGCCCTGCTGTACTAGGAAAGGAGGGTTCAATGCAAAATCTGCAGTTGCTGTGGAAACCCAATTTGGTACATCGCTGGGAGATCATCCCCTATGAGCCAGTGGCAGGGGGACCTCATTCCTTCATATGCAGCCTTCTGAGGGGTGGGGGTGGGGGGAGAGGCAAGTGGTGGGTGGGGCCAGAGGCAAAAGTGGGTGGAGCAACTGCTTTTTGGAATGGATGCTGTCATTCCAAGCCATTCAAAAGAGGTTTCTGCACACAGATACCCCTCTCCAGGCCAGGCAAGCAAGAGGCAGGATCACAGTTCCGGGGACACATTCCGGTTGGGCCCAGCCCCTTTAAGAGGGTGTGGATCAGGGCCAGTGCGGGGAATGGCCTCTGGGGCAGGCAGAAGCCTGGGGTTCCCCAACTCCTGACGTAAGCAGACGCTGCATCAGAAGGAAGTTCCCAGAGACATGAGGCTTGCAGCTGGAGCCTGGAAGCAAGACTAAATCAGTTTCATTTCATCCTAGTGCCTGGTGAAAGAATAAATCCAGCATGTGTGTGGGTACTGTGAGGTCTGTGACTTTTGCAGGCCTCATCCACATTTTCCTTTGCTCCATGTTTTCTGGACTTTCCAGGTCCTTTTCTTTTTCTTCTTCATTTTTCGACCCATTGCTTTCTCTGGGAAAACCCACATTTTCCCCCCTGCTGAATTGGAGCAAATGGCAAGCAGCAGAAAACCCAACGGTGTCAATTCAGCAGTAAAATGCAGGTTTTCCCGGATGAAAGTGGTGGAATAAAAAGAACCTGCTTAGTCACAGACCTGGAAAGCCCTCAGCTGTGCCTATAAATGCAGCGCAAAAGCAAGTGTCAATGAGCCCTTGAATTCAAAAGTTGACGGCTTTTTTTCTCTCCACAGATGGGAGCTCCTAGATGATCCATCCAGTTCTATGTGCAGCTGCTGTGACTCGACGTGTGGAGCGACTGGGTCTCGCCACCAGAGAGATCTGGAAGGTATCTCTGCACCTTTTTAATTGTTTGTTTGTTTAATGCATCCCTGGAAATGGACAGGGCAGCGATTGAACTGGTTGTACCAGAATCTGCATCCACCGCTTCTCTTCAGGTCTGTCTGTGGAAGCCCGGCCACGGCAATCGGACATGGTGGTGACTCGTTTCACAATTCAGAAACTGGCTCAAAATGGAGACCACGGAGAGCTGGATGCAAACGGCTCTCTTGCTGTCAGGAGGAGTCGCAAAGGTAAGGTAAGTCATCCAACGATATGCACTGGGCCAAAACCAAGGTGGTCTTATCTCTCTCTCTCTCCCTCTCTCCTCTCCCCTCTTTCTCTCTCTCTGTTTGTGTTATAAGAAAAACTGCTCCCTTTCCTTTATGGGGTATTCCAGAGCCCATATAGAGTCCTTAAGTGGGTTCCCTATTGGTAGGAGAAACTAAGAAGCCTACCAGAGAATATTGAGAAGCAAAGCGGCTAGTAAGCCTGATCTTTATTCAAGGAACTGTTGCAACAGAGTCCCCACTCACCACATGCAGGAGAGAGGAGGAACCTTGAACAATGGTGCGTAAGCCCTTATATAGACTTTTGAAACTGCCCACCCTGTAGCCTAAGACCACCCCCCTAAAACATCATACATACATCACAGAAGGAGGCGGTCTACAGCAGAAATCCTGCCAGCCAGAATACCTGATAATGGTCACTGATTGCATTACCTGGGCAGCCTGGCCATTCTTTTGTGATGGTTAATACTTTAGTTCCTGAATCCAGGTCGCAGGCTCACTCTGTTGTTGTTTAGTCGTGTCCGACTCTTCGTGACCCCCTGGACCAGAGCACGCCAGGCACTCCTGTCTTCCACTGCCTCCCCCAGTTTGGTCAAACTCATGCTGGTAGCTTCGAGAACACTGTCCAACCATCTCGTCCTCTGTCGTCCCCTTCTCCTTGTGCCCTCAATCTTTCCCAGCATCAGGGTCTTTTCCAGGGAGTCTTCTCTGGAAAAGGCTCACTCTATTCATACACAAATATGCTTTTAAGACAGGATTTGTATGAGAAAAGACAATGGGAAGGCTTTCCCTACTGGCCTCTCTTACTGCAGCAGAATATCTGAGGTCATTGGGAGAGTCAAAATGGCTTCAGGATTGCTCTCCCGTACTATTTCAGACACATGGTTCATATATTTAGATATGTGTGCATTTCTGAATATCTATCCTATATTTGAGACCTTAAAATTCTTACAACAGTGCGTAGAGCCCTCAGTGGCTTGGGACCAGTTTATCTGAAGGTTAATTGAATTGGGCCCAGAAGTGAACTGGCAGCCATTTACCACTAGATAAATTGGGTGTTTTTGAACAGCTGAAAGCATGCCAGAAATGCTAGGAGGGGTGGTGAAGGTAAGGGCTGTAACTCAGTGACAGAGCACCTGCCTTTCTTGCAAATGGTCCAATCCTGGCATCTCTAGGTAATATTATGGAAATAAAAAACACCCTCTCTGAAACCCTGGAGCATTGCTGCCGATCGGTGGAAGTGCTGAGCTAGATGAACCAATGCTCTGACTCTATATTAAGCAGACTCCTAAGTTCTTTCTGTCTCTCTTTCGGCAGGTGGAAAACAAAATGTAATGCCGCCTGCTGTGGGTGCCCTTCTCCTGGAGCTGGCTGTGCTGGCTGTCCTGTCTCTGGGCTTCTGCTTCTACAACGGTTATCAGAAGAGACTCTGCCTACACCGCAGGGAGGTCGGGGACCTGATGACTCGGGCGCTGTTGAATGCTGAGCACAACTGTGGCAGCATTAATGCCAGTGTAGAATATGCTTGATTAAAAAATGAACCTTGCTTAGTTACACAGGACGGTGGTGTCTTAATGTACCCAGCGCTTTAAAGAAAAAGAAAAACTTGTCAATATGGAGGCAATGAACCCATGCTGGTTTTAGAGCCCTTCTCTAATCCAGAAGATCTAGAGATGATTTAAGAGTGGGAAGCAGTTGTTCTTTCTCTTTTGGGTCAACACTAGGGTTGCCATATTTTGGGCCTCATGTTCTTCCTCGATTTCAATTCTTGAGTTTTCCAAGGCTCTCATCAGCACCTGAGCAGCTAAACAGAGTTCAGTATGACTGAAAAATCAGAAGCCATGGCGAGTGAAAGGTTAATATTGGGTTGGGTGGGGACTGTGAAAACTAGGGGGCAGAAATGTGAGAATTAGATTTTACTGGGAAGAGACCTGGTCGTTGGACCCTTTCGTTTCCTTTCCCCTCCTATAAAAACTACAAAAGACATTCTCTTTTAAAGTTTAAATAACGAATGCTTGCATTTGATTAAATATACAATGCAGGTAGGTGTTACTTAATGTTGCTAATATATCTTACACACCGTTGGAATGGCAATGCCCATTGACTTTGTGGAGGGCAGCCCTCTCAAATATTTTATCGGGGGGGGTGAGGACCCCCTAGGTGTTGGCTCCTATGCATAAGCCTGAGACTCGTGCATGTGGCAGTAAACATTTGCACATGTACATTAGAGGCAAGGTATTTATTTCTTCATTATCATTATCCCAATCTCTGAGCAGTCGGAGAATCTAGGGCAGGGGTCAGCAACCTAAGGCCCATGGGCCACAAGCGGCCCACAGGGGTCATTTAACTGGCCCACAAGCCGCCTCTGAACCAAGCCGTCCACTTGGCTAGTCCCAGCATGCTTCTGTGGCATTGGAAATCGCGTCTGCGCTGACGCAGACACCGGAAATCACGGGCGCAGGCAAAATCTGGCCCATGGAGGGATCTCTGCTGGAGTGAACCGGTTCAGGCGAGGTAAACCTTGCCGACCCCTGATCTAGGGGTTCCCAGGTTTTGGTTTGCTTTGAATGAAGGTCAGCGGAGGCTATATTGTCTCTGGAAATGAATGGGATCTGTTCCAGAGCCCCGTTCGCATCCTGAAGCGAATGCAACCCGCGTCTGCACGTGTGTGGGTCGCGATTTGCCGCTTCTGAGCATGCGCGTGACATCATTTTGACCGTATGCGCGAGCGGCGAAACCTGGACGTAACGCGTTCCGTTAACTTCCGGGTTGCCACAGAGTGCAACCCGAAAACGCTCAACCTGAAGCAACTTCAACCCGAGGTATGACTGTACGGTTTTGTTTACACATACAGTGGTACCTCAGGTTAAGTACTTAATTCATTCCGGAGGTCCATACTTAACCTGAAACTGTTCTTAACCTGAAGCACCACTTTAGCTAATGGGGCCTCCTGCTGCTGCCACGCCGCCAGAGCACAATTTCTGTTCTCATCCTGAAGCAAAGTTCTTAACCTGAAGCACTATTTCTGGGTTAGCGGAGTCTGTAACCTGAAGTGTCTGTAACCTGAAGTGTATGTAACCCGAGGTACCACTGTATATGCAACCTGAGCATAAGACGGAGGGTCTTGCAGCATCAACAACCCGAAATAACTTGCTTCTCCATTAGTCTCAGCTTTGTATCCAGCACAGAGCAAGCATGTCTCTGGGCCTCCAACTCCCAGCCTGCTTCCAGCTCATCTCCTATACAATCCTCTGGCTTTTGTCCTCTTAGGGGTGTGAAGGCCCATCCATTTGCCTGGAGGGCCCCATCACTTGGTTTTAGCTTCTGTAACCTGGCTCCTTATTTTGGGATGTTGACGGAGGTACTTAACGGGAACACTCTTCCATTGTCTCCAGAGACAGACAGGTGCCAACCAATAAAGTCATTGCCTTACAAATAAATGTGTCTGACTAAGGTACCAACATCCCAAAGGAGCAGAAAATACTTTTTTTGTATGTGACAACAGCAGCACGGATGCTACTAGCCCAGAGATGGAAGGAAGAGTCCCTACCAGAGAGGAATGGCAAACTAAGCTGTTAAACTATGCCGAAATGGCAAAACTGACCCGAAAGCTCAGGAACCAAGAAGACAAAAACTTCAAGAAAGAATGGGGGGGGGATTATAATTTAGGAGACCACTGCAAGCAGACGAAAACATTGGCAAGATTTTAATTTCACTTGTAATGTAACAAACACTATGGACAGATATGAAATAGAGATTATGAAATACAGTGGTAGCTCTAGATACGAATAGGATCCGTTCCGGTGCCCCGTTCGCATCTAGAAGCAAACGTAACTAGCGACGGCATGTCTGCACATGCACACGTCGCTTTTCGCCGCTTCTGTGCGTGTGCATGACGTCATTTTGAGCGTCTGCGCATGCGCAAACGGCGAAACCCAGAAGTAATGCTCTGTTACTTCCGGGTTGCCGCGGAGTGCAACTCGAACGCGCTCAACCCGAAGCACATTCAACCCGAGGTATGACTGTAATTTGCAGTTGAAAATGTTGACAATAGGACCCATGGAGGGGATGGGGGGGAAGTCTTGAGATTCAGAGAAATATATACAGATTAAATTTGGAGGTTTAAGTACATTATGTTGGTATGGGAAACTGTCGTGTGATGGGCCAATGGCCGTAATAAAGATCAATACAATATACAGATAAATATTCAGTATTGTTACAAATTTACATTTGTAAAATCAAATAAAAACAATTTTTTTAAAAAAATGTGTCTGACTAGTTCAGGAATTTCCTCTGCTAGATTCTAGCCTTCACTGGGTACTGGACACCAAAAATTGGGGTTTGGAGCTTCATCCAGACTGATCCCCTTCCCAAAACCACGATAATATATTAGATTTTTTTTACCCTTGCTTCGCCATAAGGTCCCAGAGTGGGTTATTAAGGTAAAGGGACCCCTGACCATTAGGTCCAGTCGTGGCCGACTCTGGAGTTGTGGCGCTCATCTCGCTTTATTGGCTGAGGGAGCCGGCGTACAGCTTCCGGGTCATGTGGCCAGCATGACTAAGCTGCTTCTGGCGAACCAGAGCAGCGCACGGAAACACCGTTTACCTTCCCGCCGGAGCGGTACCTATTTATCTTCTTGCACTTTGACGTGCTTTCGAACTGCTAGGTTGGCAGGAGCAGGGACCGAGCGACAGGAGCTCACCCCGTTGTAGGATTCGAACCGCCGACCTTCTGATCGGCAAGTCCTAGGCTCTGTGGTTTAACCTACAGCGCCACCTGCGTCCCTTTTACCTTCAGCGTACAAGGAAGCTATACAGGCATGGTGCAACACCTGCTTCTGTGGGGGTTCCACAACTTAGGGTGGTTTTCCTAGGAGACCCTGGAAAACGAGGCCTAACAACTCCTGACACCAACACCCAGAAAAAAATGGGGACAGCCATTTACTAGGAAGGGATGCATTCCAGGAAAGTGCAGCCTGTGGCCACTTCCAGACTTTATTTCCGGGTGGGATTCAATCATATAATAACAGATTCTGGTTCTGCTGCTGTGGTTGACAAGGGATTGTTGCATGGTTTCAGAGAGTTCAAATGGGGTAGATTTGCCTTGGAAATGCCTATTAAATCTCTCCTCCATCCCTAGTGATGAAGGAAGTGCCAAGAAAAAGTGTGGAGGAAACACTTCCTTTTGACCCAATGTCATCTTGCCTCCCTGCAAACGCGTCAGGATGAATGAATGGGTTACCTGGAAGTGCCCTGTGACTGGGTCAGCTGGGGCGGCAGTGGAAGCAAGCTAAGTTACTTAGGGATGCCTTCTGTCAGTCCCAAGTGAGTTCTCAATGGGACGACTCAAGAAATGATGCACAGCACTGTCTCGATGAAGAATGTTGGGCTGTACTACTACTACAATCGTACCTCAGGTTAAGTATTTAATTCGTTCCGGAGGTCCGTTCTTAACTTGAAACTGTTCTTAACCTGAAGCACCAATTTAGCTAATGGAGCCTCCTGCTGCCGCCGGAGCACGATTTCTGTTCTCATCCTGCAGCAATGTTTTTAACCTGAGGTACTATTTCTGGGTTAGCGGAGTCTGTAACCTGAAGCGTATGTAACCTGAAGCGTATGTAAACCAAGGTACCACTGTACTACTACTACTACTACTACTACTACTACTACTACTAATTTATTATTTATACCCCGCCCATCTGGCTGGGTTTCTCCAGCCACTCTGGGTGGCTTCCAACAGAATATTAAAATACAATAACCTATTAAACATTAAAAGCTTCCCTAAACATTAGTCATACTCTCAGACTCATTGACCTTAGTGAACATGGCGAACTTGGATCCGTTCATCCCACTAGGTAGAACTTAGTTTACTGATTGATTGATTGATTGATTGCATTTATATTCAACGCTTTTCTCCAAGAATTTCCAGGTGGTGTACATGGTTCTGCCCCTCCCCATTTAATCCCCCCACAACAACCCTCTGAGGTAGGCTAGGCCAGGCATAGGCAAACTCCAATCTTCCAGATGTTTGGGGCTACAATTCCCATCACCCCTAGCTAACAGGACCAGTGGCCAGGGATGATGGGAATTGTAGTCCCAAACATCTGGAGGGCCGGAGTTTGCCTATGCCTGGGCTAGGCTGAGAGGCAGCGACCGGAGCTAGGCCTCTCAGGGAGCCTCATAGCTAAGTGGGGATTCGAACCCTGGTCTCGCAGGTCCTAGTCTGACACTTTAACCACTACACCAGCGCAGGCTGTAAGTATTGTATTGGATACACACCGCCCATGCTTTGGAATCAGGAACCCTCTGAAAATTTAGGCATGTTATGTGAGTATACCCAAACCAGTTTACTCAGAAGTAAATCCCTCTGAGGTCTGCAGCTCCACAGGGCACCTGTTATGGATTGTAGCTCATGACTTCAGGGTTCCTGGCCAACAGGAGACTTGGAACAATTAAGGAAGGCCCAGGTGTGTTTAATTTTCTCTCTCAGCCTATTTAAGAAAGAATTTGTGTATCCCCCCCTTTCTTTCCTTCTTTCTCTTTCTTCAGGACAATGATGACTGGCTTCTGGTGGGTGGCTGTGTTTATTGAAGTGTTGGGTAAGTTTCTGGCAGACCCTCCAAGTATCCCTATTTTCCAGGTAGGTCCCTGATTTAGAGAAGCCATCCTGGTTTCTGATTTGATCCTGGAATGTCCCACTTTTTTAATGTTTTCTGTTTTATGGTGTTTTTATATATGTTGGAAGCTGCCTAGAATGGCTGGGGCAATCCAGTCAGATGTGTGGGGTTTAAATAGTAAAATTATCATTATGAAATGGAATGTCCCTATTTTCATAGGAGAAAGTTGGAGGGTATGTTCCAGAGGGCATGCTGGGGATCTTCCTTATGCTCAGTAATGCGTCTGAACATCAGCTGCTAGAAGCCACAGGTGGGGAGAGTGCTCTTGTGCTTGGATCCTGCTGTTGGGGGCTTCCCTTTGTGTCTCTGGTTTGACCACTGTGAGAGCAGGATGCTGTGCTTTAATGGGCCATTGGCCTCATCCAGCAGGTGGACTCTTTATGTTCTCAGCTGTGAATGAAAGTAAGGCTTTGTTACTGCCCAAATACGTTCTGAGCAAGGCTAGATTAATAGAGATGGCATTAAGTTATTTGCTGCACATAGCTTGCTACAGTCCAGTTCTTTGGCTATGCATTTCCAGATCAAGTTATCTTGTACCAATCCTGAGGTTCTCATCCTGCCATTTCTTATGAAATACAGTGGTACCTTGGGTTACATACGCTTCAGGTTACATACGCTTCAGGTTACAGACTCCGCTAACCCAGAAATATTACCTCGGGTTAAGAACTTTGCTTCAGGATGAGAACAGAAATTGTGCAGCGGCAGCGCGGCGGCAGCAGGAGGCCCCATTAGCTAAAGCGATGCTTCAGGTTAAGAACAGTTTCAGGTTAAAAACAGACCTCTAGAACGAACTAAGTTCTTAACCCGAGGTACCACTGTACTGTATTTTGACAAACTTCTCTGCAAAATAGATTTGACCCGAATGTGTTTGCAGTGTGCAATGGGTTGAGGGTCAAGTTCTTAAAATTCCTGATCAGGTATTCTGTTCCTTTATTCCCCAGCCATCCCAGTTTTGGCCCAAGGAGAAGGCTTGGCTTCTCCAGCCACAGCGGGTTCTAACACTCCTCAAGTGACAACTGCAGAGCTGGGATTCTTTAATAGGGTGTTTCATGGTGAGGTGACTTGTTTAATGTACAGAAAGGGGATGTGGGGCACTGAAATTAAGGGACCAAACATAGGCTCCAACATTTGCACGATCCTGCCACTTTAAACCCCCAGATAATCATGGGAACTGTAGTTTAAGCATGCTGGAAATTATTAGAAGAGACTCCTATTCCCCTACCAGAACTACAATTCCCAGAGTTCCCTGTGAAGAGGGATTGCTTGCCAAACCACTCTGGGAAGAAGAGGGTTTTCCGAATATGGAAACTGGATATCTCTACTAGAGGTGGAGAAGAAATTAAATTCAGCTCACATTTAAAGGCAAATTTATCTGATTTGAACTTTCCAAAGCACAGCCATCTTTTGAAATTCAGACTTTAGTGAATTTTTCGATGCAGTTTGCTAGCCAAGTAATGCAAGTAAAATTGCATAGGCTAGGGTAAAGGAAGCATGGAAATGTGCATATATAAGTGAGACTAATGTTTTAAAAATGCATCGCATTAGGGGACCTTGCTTAAAATTATTAAACAAAATTGCATACAAAAATGGGCAGGTTAGGAGAAACTCTCACTAAAATACTGGTAGATTCTCATGATAACCCTTTGGGTTTTTTTAATGCAAACTGTAGAAATGTTGAGAATGGAACTTGCAATTGGAAAAACTAAGAACTCGAGAGAAACCTAAATGGACAGTTCCATCCACTCCTAGTCGCAAATATTTGAGGGAGCATCAGGATCAGTGCAGGAATCCTGGCAACAAAGGCATATTGGCTTTAGTTTCAGGCTAAAATTTGTGATGGGAGACGCCCATGGGGAGTTAGCCCAGCTAATGTCTCTCTCTCTCCCTCTCTATCTCCAGCTGCAAAGGGTCTAGTGTGGAGCAGCAATGCCGATACCACAGAGCCCACGGCAACCACTTTGCCAACGCTTCCTCGCTCCACGGCAACCAGCGCAGAGCCTCGCGTCCAGCTTCTGCAAGCTGCTCAGGCCAGTGATGCAAAGATTAATATCTCTCTGAGAGTCTTGAACGGTAAGATCATAGCTGTCAACCTTCCCTTTTTTTGCGGGAAATTCCCTTATTCCATCGCTGATTCCCACTGCTTCCTGCTGCTATCCCGGATTGTTAGATATCCCGTAGACTGTCCCCGGGACAGGTGAGGCTGCTGATCCCTTATTTTCAAATCTGAAAGTTGACAGATATGGGTAAGATGACTCTCCCACCCACAAGAGTCAATGGTTGCTTCCCTTAGCACCCTGATTTTGGGGTTCAGTGTGCCATAGTAAAAGATTATCCTTCTTGGTACCAGCATCTTAATGCTCAACTGCAAGCAGGGCACTTGGAAGGCGGAAAACATTGGTCTAAGCCAGTCTTTCCCCAAACTGGTGCCTTCCAGAGGTTACTGGGATACAGTTCCTATCAGTCTCGGCTGGAATGCCTAGTGACCAGGACTAGTGCCAGCCTCTGAAGGGCTGCTTCTTCTTCTCTTTGGCGATCACTCGTAGCCGAGTAAGATTGTCTTCCGTAAACACGGTTTTAACAATGAGTCTGTAAGTAACTGTGGAGGCCAATTCTGGATCCACACGTGGCTGATACCATTGTGGCTAGTAGCCATTGATAGGCTCTGCCAGTGGCATAGCGTTGATTGCTGGTGCTCGGGGGTTGCGTGCACATGTATGCGGGGAGGAGGATGCACATGTGCCGGGCAGGGGAGCGCCAGCACACCCTCGCCACTGACGTTGCTGAAGTGACCCTATCTCCACCAGAGTAAAGTGGGAATGGGCTCAGCTGCCTACCTATGCAAAGTTGGGTTCCAGACTACAATTCCTATAACCCCTGACCACTGGTCTTGCTAGCTAGGGATGATGGGAGTTGTAGTCCAAAACCAGCTAGAGACCCAAGTTTGGGAAACACTGGTCTAGAGAGCAGCAGTTTGAGGAAGGCAGGTGTAAGATGCTATCTGTGTGGCAGGATGTAACATCTGCATGGGCTAGTCCGCACCGCACACAATTTCTGACTTCTTTCCCAGAAAACCTCAGTGTTGCGGCTGAACCTGGGGAGTACGTTGAAGGTGCTTTGATCCACTTTGAGGCCAGAGTCCAGGCGAGTCCAGGCCTGTCCCCCAAGCTCTTCGTTGATGAGTGCTACGGCACAGATGCCCGACACCACGGCCATTTCAGGAGGGTCTACATATTCGCAGATAAACACGGGTGAGTGGTGTGCTGTTCTGTTAACAGATGGAGAGGGCCTTCTCGGTAGTGGCACCCACCCTGTGGAACGCCCTCCCGTCGGATGTCAAGGAGATAAGTGGCTATACAACCTTTAGAAGACATCTGAAGGCAGCCCTGTATAGGAAAGTCTTTTAATGTTTTATTATGGTTTTATATATGTCAGAAGCCGCTCAGAGTGGCTGGAGCAACCCAGTCAGATGGGCAGAGAATGACAACAACAGCAACTCTGGGTGGCTTCCAACAAAATATTAAAAGACAGTAATGCATTAATAATAATAATAATAATAATAATAATAATAAATAATAATAATAATAATACCAACAACAAAGGTGTTTCAGTGTAGTTGCCCTTCCACCCACCCCCACTAAAGCAGAAATGAGGCAGTGTGTTAAAATGAGTTCAGCATTAAACAAAAAAACAATATTTTGACAGCGCATTTGGCAGATATCGGATCCAGCAACGTCAAAACTGGATTGTGCTCAGTGTGGAAAATTGGGTCAAAACTGAAAAAAGATGCCCACCCCCCTGCAATACCTAAAAAATGATTCCGGCACTCAAAATCACACTCTTCCTACTTTCACGGTTAACTTGCCAGGTGCCTGTATGGTGACGGCCCTAAAGTCAGGTGGCTCCGTAGGGAAGACTCTGCAATGATGTTCACAATACCTGCCTTCTTGCTAACCGGCGACTCGGAGGAGGTAGGAATCTCTCTGGAGCAATTCTCTGTGTTCTGGGATGCCGCTGACGTTCTGTTAAGAGAATTCCTGGTTTTCTCGCGTAATTTTCCTCCAACTGCCATTTCCAGGATTCTTGGGGGAAGCCCTTAATTCTTAAAAATTGTTCATAGAGCAAGTGTGAGTCGGTGCCTCTGCAGAGATGCACCAAAGCAGGCTGAATAAAGCACCCAAACATAGTGGTACCTCGGGTTACATACTCTTCAGGTTACAGACTCCGCTAACCCAGAAATATTGCTTCAGGTTAAGAACTTTGCTTCAGGATGAGAACAGAAATTGTGCTCTGGTGGCGCGGCAGCAGCAGGAGGCCTCATTAGCTAAAGTGGTGCTTCAGGTTAAGTACAGTTTCAGGTTAAGTACGGACCTCCGGAACGAATTAAGTACTTAACCTGAGGTACCACTGCACTTTCATTGGCCAGCGTGGTTGTAGTGGTTTGTGTCAGACTAGGGCCCACTGGGTGACCTTGGGCCATTTGCTAAATCTCAGCCTAACCTACCTCACAGGGTTGTTGTGAACACAACAAGGGGGTGGGAAGAACCACGAATATCGCCTTGAGCTCCTGGGATGTAGATGTAATTAGCAAATAAATATTTGTGACAGTTTTGAATCTGCTGCAAAAAAATAACGTCCCTCCTTTTCTAGATCTATATTCATTGCCTCCTGTCAGCATGGAGCAGGGAGACCTCCTCAAGCTTTGGCAAGAAAGCTTGTTCCTTTGACAGCATCTCCTCCAGGTCAGCTCTAAGCCCCTCTTATTGCAAGTCCTTGCTTGACCTCCCCCCACCCCCAAACTAAATTTATTTAAATACCTTGCAAACAAAAGCAAGAATACATTCGATATTAGTTAAAATCTGTTGATCACATCCTTAAGCACTTGTCTGGCCAGATGTTTTGAAGACATGCTGTTTGGTTTCTTTGCCGTGGTGAATTTGACACAAGAGATAATCGGTTGTAAATCCAATTAGGTTTTTAAGACCCACTGAAATTAATGGACCTAAATTAGTCATGGCCATTAATTTCAATGTATTTACTCTGAGCAGGACTAACAACTGGATACAAAGGTGAACTTCTTATATCTTCTTAACTGACTGCATGATGCACAATTCTGATGAAGTTGCATTGTTTTAAACGGTTGTACAGTGGTACCTTGGGTTACAGACGCTTCAGGTTACAGATGCTTCGGGTTACAGACTCTGCTAACCCAGAAATGGTACCTCGGGTTAAGAATGCTTCATGATGAGAACAGAAATTGCGCAGCAGCGGCACGGCAGCAGCAGGAGGCCCCATTAGCTAAAGTGGTGCTTCAGGTTAAGAACAGTTTCAGGTTAAGAACGAACCTCTGGAATGAATTAAGTTCTTAACCAGAGGTACCACTGTACACTGCCTTGGTAAGTTTTGTGCAACCAAACAGCTTCCCTTAACAGTTGCTGTGTATTACTTGTAGTGATTTTGTTCCCTTCTAGCTGGAAGAACATAGATGAACCATCCAAGAATTACGTCTGCAAGTGCTGCAACAGCTACTGCCCTTTGGAGCCCCCCACTCCTGGAAGCGAGAAAGGTATCTGTAAGCTGGCCTTTGTGTCTAGTAAACCAAAACAATAATTGAAACGCAAGTAGCCAGCTAAGAGGTGGGTGGTGAATTTTTACCATTCACACTGATCTGTGGCAACTAGGAGTCTAGTTCAAATCGCATTTTAATGTGAGGGCCTTCCAGAAAAAAAATCTTGAACTGAAACGCAGCTGCCCTTTGAAATTTGCCCTTCTCCAAATTTGGCAGTGAAGTTCTTCGACCAATAATAAATTATGATAATAATTGCATATATTAAGGGAAGCATAATTCTGCCTTGTGTTTCCCAAAGTTATATATGGTTGACTGCTGCGAGAGCAGGATGCTGGACTGGGTTAGACCATTGGCCTAATCCAGCAGGCTCTTATGGGGTTCTCATTTCCGCTACTACCATTTCCCACTTTTTGGATAGATCATATAGAGCATAGAATTGTAGAGTTGGGACCCCGAGGATCATCTAGTCCAACCCCCTGCAGTGCAGGAATATGCAGCTGTCCCATACAGGGATAGAACTTGCAACCTTGGTGTTATCAGCACCACGCTCTAGCCAACTGAGCTATCTAGGATAAGGTAGCAATATAGAACTTAATCCTGTGCTACATTGCTGTAGCACCATTGCTGTGTACATGAGCCTTCCACAACTGCATGCCACCCTGATGTGTTAGGATTGACCATGGGTAATGATGGCTGCTGGAACTGGGAGGGGAGCCCCAACATTTGAAGGACACTGGAGGCTGGTATATAAGCAATTGTTGGGTTCCTACAGGAATCGTAACTTCCCTACTTCTAAAACTATTTATCCCATCTTCCAAACAGCATTTTGGGGTGAAGGAAAGCTCCACAGGAAAGTGGTTGGCCCTTTGAGAGTGCACAAGGAAGATGTACCGTGGTTTGAAGGTTGGTTTTTGTGTTCCTCGTTTCTGAATACCTTAGTCTCTTCTGGGGCTGGAAATCGTGCTCAAGAGCTTCCAGGAGAGTTGCTAAAAACAGGCAACCCCCAAAGCATTGGTTTAGCTGCTTAAAGGAGAAAAAAATCTGCATATGCTAAGGGCTGCTTAAGTTTGAGGGTGGGTTGCTGGGTTTTTATTTATTGCATTGCATCTTTATTAAATTTGTATACCACCATATACCTGTGGATCTCAGGGTGGTTCACAACATAAAATCACAATATTAAAAAACAAAATACATAATAAAAACAAAGGCAAAAACCAATTATCCCCCCTTCCACAGCACATTTGAAAGGGCATCAGATGTCAATTGGCCAAAGGCCTGGTTGAAGAGGAATGTTTTTGCCTGGCGCCTGAAGGTGTATAATGAAGGCGCCAGCAGAACCTCCCAGGGAGGGGGGGGGGGAAGAGAGCATTCCACAATCTAGGTTTTCACCGACAATCTGATCTGGGGGCCTGAAATTGTGGTGGGCAAAATCTGCGGGGAAGATAGCTGCTAGCCACAATAGCTGTGCTCTGCCTTCAAACTTTGGAGGCAGCAATGTTTCTGAAAACCAATTGCTGGAAGCCAGAGCGGAGAGGACTTTTGCGCTCAAATCCCGCTGGTAGGTTTCCTGCAGGCATCTGGTTGGCCACCATGAGAACAGGCTGTTGGACTAGATGGGTCAGTGGCCTGATCCAAGAGGTGGTGGTTATTATGAGGAGTTGTAGCCTACAACATCCGAGGCCCATCAGAGTGGCGTAGTGAATGCGGGTGGCGCTGTGGTGTAAACCACTGAGCCTCTTGGGTTTGCCAATCAGAAGGTCGGCAGTTCGAATCCCCGCAACGGGGTGAGCTCCCGTTGTTCCGTCCCAGCTTCTGCCAACCTAGCAGTACAAGTAAATAAATAGGTACCGCTCCAGCGGGAAGGTAAATGGCGTTTCTGTTGGGCCAGAAGCGGTTTAGTCATGCTGGCCGCATGACCCGGAAAGCTGTCTGTGGACAAACGTCGGCTCCCTTGGCCTGAAGCGAGATGAGTGCCGCAACCCCATAGTTGCCTTCGACAGGACTTAACCATCCAGGGGTGCTATACCTTAGTGGAGCAGATTGAGGATCTGGGGGACTGGAGCTCAAATCCCATCTTGGTCAGGAAAACTCACTGAGTGATTGTTCGCCCAAATATCGAGTCTCGGCCTAATCTATCTCTCAGGATTTGGGGAGGGGTGTGTGGAAATGAGCAGGGAGGGCCACATATGCCAGTTGGAGGTCTCTGCAGGGAAGGTGGGATATAAACGTAATGAGAGGATACTCTATCTATGTCAGGTGTGAGGAACCTGTGGTCCTCCAGATGTTTACTGATCTACAACTCCCATCACCCTGACCATTGGCCACACTTGCTAGGGCTGATGGGAGTTGTAGTTCAGCAATAGCCAAAGGGCCTGAAGGTTCCCCTACACCTGAGTGAGGGCATCTTACTTAGGCAAAATGGCTCCCTAAATGTCTCTTCCCTTCCAGGACGATGCCACACCATGAAGACGTTCCTGCTAGTGAGCATTTCCTTTGGGGGCAGCTGTGTGCTGGCGGCCCTCTTCAGCGGGGCTACGATAGCGCTAGGCCTGGCCGTCCTCCGCTACTCCCGCACCAGCAAAGGCCACAAACCCCTGAAGAACCGCAAGGAGCAGCAATTCCAGACAGAGCTCCAGCTGGTCCTTGGGGACCTGACCGTCGACGAAGAGGTGGAGAAGGAATCTAACGTTGACTACTGCAAGATCAAGAGTGACACGCCAGAGAAGGCCTAACTCTCTAATCCTTAAAGCAAAAATAAAATGTGTGTTGAAAGCTTTCCATTTATCGCTGTGTAGCTTTACTGCCATAGTCAAACTTTCTCCCCTTGGTTGAAGGAACTCCTCCTCCCCCGCCGGAGGGCCACATTCGCTTCTTGGCAACATTGCAGGGGCCACATGCTAGTGGCGATAGGGGCCAGAAGCAAAAGTGGATAGAGGGATCGGTCCAAACTTTAATTTTTGTGTAAGGCAAGTTAATGGAGTACAGCTGAGTTCTTTCTTATGCAACTAGTGAGGACCACCCTGCTGTACAGGGCATCTGATAGTCTGAAGTGCATTGGAGCTCTAGCACTGCCATGTAAATTCCGAAGGGGCTCATAAGTGGTGCAACTGCGTGAGCCACCCAGAAAGGAAATCAGATACGGAAAGTTGTTTCATTTATTTATATGCCAAAATTCTCACTGGCTTGGGTACACACCATGCATTGGAAGCATACGTTGAGATTCCTGCATTGTAGGTGGCTGGACTAAGATGAACCTTGGAATCCATTCCATCTCCTGAAGTTTACCCCAGAACTATAAACCCAGAATTTTTTGAGGGGTGTCATTCTTTAAACGCATAGTGTGTACAGTGTCACTATCATTAAGCCAGATCGAAGGAACTACAAATAACTCTCTTCAGCTGAGCAGCAGTAATCGGAGCCATTTAGAACTGGCTCTACTTAACAGTTAGTGCAATTAACCACTCCCATAGCTGGGAGTGCAAAATAAACTGTCAGCAGGCTAGTCCACATTGCTGCTGGGAAACAGCTGCCAGGAACCCTAAAAAAGTAAGAGGTTGTGCCTTAAGTACATCCCGACGGTGCCCCCCCCATCTGGGGTGGCATTGACCTGATCAAGGATGTGAAAGGATTTCTAGAAGGCCACATGCAAGTTCTGTTGGCATGGGAAATGGACCAGTCTCTACACAGGCTTTTAGGACACATCCTGAGCTGCCCTGAAGATCCATCCTCGTTGGATCCACAGTACCAAGCTGCACTGGTTCAGCACAGGTCCTACTAAGCTGGATTTCAATATTTTAGAAGTCTGGATAACATGGAGACCAGAGAGAAAGAGGTAGTGGCTTTGAGGGTGGATGATAGCCTGGTTTTGCTATCGGAGGCTCTGGTAGGCCAGGGGAAGGAGGACTTCCTCTTACTCTTCTGTCTTGTAGAGTTTGCGGAGACTGGAGTCCATCAAGAAATCCACTGACCTGCACCAGAGGAATCGGGAGAGAGAGAGAGACACAGGTAAAACAATAGTGCGATTCACAAAAAAACTACAGCGGTACCTCGGTTTTCTAACATCTCCGTTGTCGAGCGTTTCGGTTTTTGAACGCCGTAAACCGGGAAGTAAGTGCCTTGGTTTTCAAACGTGCCTCAGAAGTCAAACATGAAACGCAGCTTCCGTATTGAGTTTTCTGTTTTAAGTTTTCCGTACTGAGGCTTCCGTTTTCAGTTTTCGAATGTTTCGTCTTCCGGAATGGATTACCATATTTTTCCGTCTATAAGACGCCCCCTATTTTTGGGGACTCAGAATTAAGAAAATGAAGGGGGGAGGTGGCCGAGAGTATAAGACGCCCCCTAATTTTTGACATTATTTTTTAGGGGGAAAAACCTAGTCTTATATACGGAAAAATACGGTACGTTAGAAAACCAAGGTACCACGGTATTTGTATTTGCCTGACATTTACATGGAGGCAAGAAATTTGGGGCATATGTGTTGTTTTTTGATGCTCTTGTAGAAAATGTGCACCAAACCCCAAACTGACAGCACCCTCCCTGCCTCTCCCAATGTGACTGTTATTAGGTGAGGAGACTGCACATCTGAATAAGGATTAGAATCTGAGTAGGAATGAAACAGAAATCTAAGGGAGGCAAACAGATTCTGCAAAGAAGCGACGGTTGGCTACTTTAGGAAATAACAGCAGAATCAGTCTCTCAGTGAAGATGTGTTTCCTTGGGTCTGACAGTAGGGGTGCCACTTACCGTATTTTTCGCTCTATAACACGCACCCGACCATAACACGCACGTAGTTTTTAGAGGAGGAAAATCCGTAGGCATGCCACCCGTAGGCATTCCCTCCATAACACGCACAGACATTTCCCCTTACTTTCTAGGAGGAAAAAAGTGAGTGTTATGGTGCAAAAAATACGGTACTTTAAAAAACCAGTGAGAATAGGACCTTAGGGCATGACATTCTGCATCGATCAATCAAAGAGAACACAATGTCGCTGACTCTCTCTGGGCGTAATGTTTATTTATAGACAGACTTAATTATTGCCCAGGGATTGAATTTATTCACATCGTTTTACCCAAGAGAACGCAGAGACACAATTTAAATGAGAAAAGTAGGGTCGGGGTGAGATACCCTATTCTGAAAATAAGTATCCCAGTGTGAGATTAAATAAAGACCCATTTCTGACATAATTGCTCTGTTCCCCTAAGGAATGTTAGTTTGAAAAGGCGGCTGTTCAGCCATGCTTATGTCAGAGTACTTTGGCCATGTTCACAAGACACATTTATGGCACTAGGAAGCCACTTTAAAATCAAAAGATTTCTGGGACCTGTAGTATGTTAGGGGTGCCGAGAGCTGTCGGGAGACCCCTATATTCCCCTTGGAGAGCTACAATTCCCAGAGAGGTGCAACAGGCAAACCATCTTCTCAGGAAACACTGGGAATTGTAGCTCTGTGAGTCTTTTTTATGCTCATGTGTTCTGTATTATTTTGTTAATACTATTGCTTAATACAAGTTTGTCATGGCCTTTGGCTAGAACAGTAAACTTACGAATTGAACGTGAGGGGAACAGGGGCCGCCTCACAACTCTCAGCACAAACTACATTTCCCAGGATTCTATGGGGAAAGCTGACTGTTTAACGAGGCATCGTAGTGCTTTAAATATATGTTATGAATGTGAGGTTTAAAATGTGAGGCCGTCTTAATCACTACTCTTGCAAGGCAAGTTGCCCTTTCAAGGTCACAACCTCAAATAATAACCTTTCCCAATCCGGTGGTTAGGGCTACAACTCCATTCAACCCCAGCTGGCAGGCCTGTACTCCCATCAACCCTAGCATCTGCTGGTTGGGGCTGACGGCATTTGTAGTCCAAAATGGCCCCCGGTGGCTGGGGCTGATGGGATCTGTAGTCCAAAATGGCCCCCAGTGGCTGGGGCTGATGGGATTTATAGTCCAAAATGGCCCCCAGTGGCTGGGGCTGATGGGATTTGTAGACCAAAATAGTCCCCAGTGGCTGGGGCTGATGGGATTTGTAGTCCAAAATGGCCCCCAGTGGCTGGGGCTGACGGCATTTGTAGTCCAAAATGGCCCCCGGTGGCTGGGGCTGATGGGATTTGTAGTTCAAAATGGCTCCCAGTGGCTGGGACTGATGGGATTTGTAGTCCAAAATAGTCCCCAGTGGCTGGGGCTGATGGGATTTGTAGTCCAAAATGGCCCCCAGTGGCTGGGGCTGATGGGATTTGTAGTCCAAAATGGCCCCCAGTGGCTGGGGCTGATGGGATTTGTGGACCAAAATGGCTCCCAGTGGCTGGGACTGATGGGATTTGTAGTCCAAAATGGCCCCCAGTGGCTGGGGCTGATGGGATTTGTAGTCCAAAATGGCCCCCAGTGGCTGGGGCTAATGGGATTTGTAGACAAAAATGGCCTTGGTGGCACCTAGCAGGGCTTCTTCAAGGTTGATACAGCTCATCCTTGGCTGTGCTCAAGAGGTGGAAGTTGCCCGTACCTGTCAATGGGTTTGATGATGAAAGGAATGGCCGAGAGTCCCACGGCGGTGGTGGCCCACTTCCTGACTGAGAGAGGCCAGTGCGTCATGCTGGCCATGAGGTAGAGTGACCCTGTGCAGATGCGGTTAATGGTGAAGCCAGGAATGGCCACGGAAGCCAGAGCCTGCCATATAAATGTGTCCACGACTGCCACTGCGGCATGCTTGCTCCTTCCTTCGTCCACGGCCTTCGCCTGTCAGTCGGAGGAAGGATGAAAGGGGTGTGGACTTAAAACGTTTAAAACAGAAAAAGAAACTGACCTTCATCCCTTTCAGGTTTTCCATCCCGCCCTTTTTCCAAATAAGTAATTTAAAAACAAAACAAAACGCCTAAAACCTAATTTATCCATGTGCTCGTTAACTGCTTCTTTTTGAAATGAAATGAGATATAAATTATATGAATCATTGTTTTTGTTTATTTATTGTTTCATAAAATCCATACACCTCTCGACTGTTTAAAAAGAAAACCTCAAAGCAGTTTGCAAAAAGAGTAAAAGAACTAAATTCTCAGCGAAACATTTGAAACATTAAAAGCATAACTGTTTACCTCGGGCCCGGGGGCAACATTCAACCCTATCTGAAATCTGTAACTTTAATTACATTTTCTGTTTTACATTTTGGAATATTCATTTAAACAACCATAAAATATCAATGACTTCCCTTCTTCCATGGTTCATTTTGCTTAACATAAATCCCAGCATATTTTATATAAACTAAACCATTCAGTATTCCAATATTAATAATAATTTAATGATAATAATTTATTATTTATACACCGCCCATCTGGCTGAGTTTCCCCAGCCATCAAAACTTATTTACACTGCTGAATTTATCTTAATGCTGCCCACATTTTCAAATAAACACAATTGCCCTCCATATATTCAGTTAACACTTTGCAATCTTCTTCAAACATATGATGTTCTTATTCTATATGTTAGATCTGCAAGCTGCGCATATAAAATCTTTGCTCCACTACCAGCATGCGGCCCCCAGAAGGGAACGTGGCCCTTGACTTGAGAAATAGTTTCGTCCCCTACTCTGTACTCACAGCAGCCGCCTTCTTGCCCTTGTCGATTGCGTCGGCCGCCACGTAGGCAGTTGCTACTCCGTAGCTGGCCCAGACCAGCGAGACGGGCACGATGGCCCGGAAAGACTCCCCGACCTCGTTGGCGTAACCTGTAACCAAGGTCAAAGTTCAGCAGGGGTGCCAAAGCCCCTCCCACAACCTCAAGCTCCGCCCAACAGGAAGGAGAAGTCCAACAGCTGTAATTATTTTCAAGAGTTAATGTGTCCGCAGCCACCGGGGGCGGGGGCGGGGGGGAGAAACTCCCTGCTTCCCTCCCTTTGTCTCTGCTTTGTCATTTTAATTAGGGATGCCATACATCAGGAATTTTCTGGACATAATTTTCTGGCGGTGTGGCAGCAGCGGGAGCCTCCATTAGCTAAAGTGGTGCTTCAGGTTAAGAACAGTTTCAGGTTAAGAACGGACCTCCGGAATAAATTAGAATAATAATAATAATAATTTATTATTTGTACCCCGCCCATCTGGCTTGGGTTTCCCCAGCCACTCTGGGTGGCTTCCAACAAAGATGAAAAATATACTAAAATGTCACATATTAAAAACTTCCCTGAACAGGGCTGCCTTCAGATGTCTGCTGAATGTCAGGTAGTTGTTTATCGCTTTGACATCTGATGGGAGGGTGTTCCACAGGGCGGGCGCCACTACCGAGAAGGCCCTCTGCCTGGTTCCCTGTAACTTGGCCTCTCGCAGTGAGGGAACCTCCAGAAGGCCCTCGGAGCTGGACCTCAGTGTCCGGGCAGAACGATGGGGGAGGAGACGCTCCTTCAGATATACTGGACCGAGGCCGTTTAGGGCTTTAAAGGTCAGCACCAACACTTTGAATTGTGCTCGAAAACGTACTGGGAGCCAATGTAGGTCTTTCAAGACCAGTGTTATATGGTCTCGGCGGCCGCTCCCAGACACCAGTCTAGCTGCCGCATTCTGGATTAGTTGTAGTTTCCGGGTCACCTTCAAAGGTAGCCCCACGTAGAGCGCATTGCAGTAGTCCAAGCGGGAGATAACCAGAGCATGCACCACTCTGGCGAGACAGTCTGCAGGCAGATAGGGTCTCAGCCTACGTACCAGATGGAGCTGGTAAACAGCTGCCCTGGATACAGATTTGACCTGTGCCTCCATGGACAGCTGTGAGTCCAAAATGACTCCCAGGATGCACACCTGGTCCTTCATTAAGCACTTAACCCGAGGTACCACTGTATAATTATTATGACACATTTAGTAATTTGTAAATTCGCAAGTGAAGTTCTCCTTTCTCCTTCCTGTGTGAGGTTTTAATTTCCTTCAATTGTTCCTTTACAGTGGTACCTCTGGTTATGTACTTAATTCGTTCCAGAGGTCTGTTCTTAACCTGAAACTGTTCTTAACCTGAAGCACCACTTTAGCTGATGTGGCCTCCTGCTGCTGCCGCTGCGCTGACGGAGCATGATTTCTGTTCTCATCTTGAAGCAAAGTTCTTAACCTGAGGTACTATTTCTGGGTTAGCGGAGTCTGTAACCTGAAGCGTCTGTAACCTGAGGTACCACTGTATTTCTTGAACAAATATTATGTCCATATTGATTATTCCTGGTCTCCTTTGTGCCTTATGGCTCTGTTGACTTGGTGTTAGTCTGGAGAGATCTCTCTCTTTTGTTCTCAACTCATCAGATTGCAGCTGTAAAAGTCCATACTTTCCATTTCAAGCAGGGAGTCGCCTAACATCCTGCCAAAGCCCTATTTTTAATTCACCTGTCAATAAAACTGAAATATGAAGAATGAGATCCATTTAGCGCCACTAAGTCTAAGCCACAGCATCTTTTATTAATATGGAAAAGGGAGGGGAGTGGCTTCTGCCTCAATGTGGAAAACATCCCCATCATTGCCTGAGGTATGTGAGGTTACAGAATGCGCACAAACATCTTAACTGCGTACTGTTTACGGAAGGTGTATAGGAGCAGAATTTAAGCACTTCTTTTTAATATAAGCTTCAGTGGATTGCAGTGAACTGGGTTACGGTTTGGGGGACCAACCAACACCAAGCCTGGTATATGATGAACATATCCTAAAAACTGTTAGATGGGATGAAGCCAACCCATCCAGTTCATATATTACATTAAGTATTGATTTATATCCCATCTTTTCTCCAAAGGAACTCAACACACTTCTCCTTCTCCCTATTTTACCCACAGAACACCCCTGTGAGGTAGGCTTGGCTGAGAGTTGGTGACTGACCCAAGGTCACCCTGTGAGCTTCGTGGTGGGGATCTGAACCCTTGTATTGCAAGTCCTAGTCCAACACTCTAACCACTACACCACACTTCTTCCTTCCAAGGAACTCAACAAGGTCACGCAAAAATTTTATCCTCCAAATTTTATCCAGGCAGAGGCGCCCGCCCTGTGGAACGCCCTCGCTTCAGATGTGAAGGAAATAAGCAGCTATCTTATCTTTAAAAGACATCTGAAGGCAGCCCTGTTTAGGGAAGTTTTTAATATTTAATGCTGTATTATTTTTAAAACTTGATTGGCTGGGGAAACTCAGCCAGATGGGCGGGGTATAAATAATAAATTATTATTATATTATTATTTAACTGCAAGAAGATCAAACCCATCCATTCTTAAGGAAATCAGCCCTGAGTGCTCACTGGCAGGACAGATCCTGAAGCTGAGGCTCCAATACTTTGGCCACCTCATGAAAAGAGAAGACTCCCTGGAAAAGACCCTGATGCTGGGAAAGATGGAGGGCACAAGGAGAAGGGGACTGCAGAGGACGAGATGGTTGGATAGTGTTCTCGAAGCTACCAGCATGAGTTTGACCAAACTGCAGGAGGCCGTGGAAGACAGAAGTGCCTGGCGTGCTCTGGTCCATGGGGTCATGAAGAGTCGGACACGACTAAACAACAACAACATTATTATTTATCCAATATTTCCTTCAGTCTAACCCGCCACGCATGGTTGTTGTGAAAGTAAGATAAGGGGGGGCATTTGACCTTGCAAGCACCACCAGAAAGACAACAGCATAACAACTGCATTAACTTTCTTTACTGGCGATAACCTCCACTGTCCGTTTCGCTCCCGCGTGCCTGACTGCCGCAGCTGTTCCTACGGGATTAAATTTCGCTGCGCTGCAAAGAGGGGCAGCAATGCAGCCATTTTGTGCTGTTTGACACTCTTCAGAGGATACAGTCCCCACAGTCTCCTCTTCCTGATGCCCTAGCAAAGTCCTTTTCCAAGGTCCAGAGAAAGTCACCTTAGGAGCTGCCTGCCGCCCAACGCAGCAGAAATGTCCCGGCAAAATGACACTTTGTACGAGGGATCCTGCTTCTCAAATATCACTGAACGGAAGCTGACATTTCATCCTTGAAGCTGCCACATCACCACCACCCTGCCCAGTTTTTCACCCCATGTTCCTGGCATTTTTGAGCTGTGTCTTCAATAGCTGTCCAAGACTGTCAGCACAGGAAACTGCCTTGTATAGAGTCAGAACACAGGTCAATTCAGCTCAGCACAGTGGTACCTTGGTTCTCAAATGCCTTGATACTCAAACAACTTGGAACCCAAAAAACTGCAAACCTGGAAGTAAGTGTTATGGTTTGCGAACTTTTTTTGGAAGCTGAACATGCTCCATTTTGAGTGTTGCGCTTCCAATTTGAGTGCCACACTTCCGTTTTGAGTGTTACGCTGAGGTCTGTCTGCTTTTGCTATTTATTTAGCGTTTTTGTTTTTGCAGCTCTTTTTTGTTTTGTTTCTGTGGCTCTGTGGAACCCAGTTCAGCTACTGATTGATTGGTTGTGTGACTGCAGTACATTGTTTACTGCTTTCATTTTATGGATCAATGGTCTCGTTAGATAGTAAAATTCATGTGAAATTGCTGTTTTAGGGGTTGTTTTTTAAAAAGTCTGGAATGGATTAATCCATTTTGCATTACTTTCTATGGGAAAGCGCGCCTTGGTTTTTGAATGCTTTAGTTTTGGAACAGACTTTCTGAATGGATTAAGTTTGAGAGTCAAAGTACCACTGTACTACTACACTGACTGGCAGCAGTTTTCCCAGCCGGACTTGGGGAGATTTAAGCAAGGGCTTTCAGCACACAAACTAGTTGCTCTGGCCACAAGGTCAAGAGTTACATGTGGCTGTGCAGTCGTCTTTAAAGACAAGGACACCAAAATATAGTCACAGAAGCCATGGTCTCCCAGCAGCAAACCACTGCAAAGTTAGAGGGCCAGGAACTGCTGCAAATCTTCTATTTATTTTTTTTTTTTAAAGAGCCCGTGTGTGTAGTGGTTAGAGTGCCAGACCAGGACCTGGAAGACCAGGGTTCAAATCTCCACTTGGCCTTGAAGGTTGATTTTGGACCAGTCACAATCTCTCAAGCTAACCTATCTCGCAAGACTGTTGTGAGGATGAAAATGGGGAGAGACAGAACCATATATCTCACCTTGAGCTCCTTGGAGGAAAAAATGGGGGGGGATATAAATGCAGGAAATAAATGAAAATACTTTTCCTTTGAAGATAACATCATTTATGTAGCAATGATACAGAACAACACAGAAAACCAAGGGGATCCTCAATTCTTTCCCCACGTTATTGTTGTTGTTGTTATCTATTTAAAATGGCTGTCCTCAACAAGAGGGAAAACAACTTGAAAGGAGAGTGACAGATTTTAATAGGGAAGCTGTCAAGAAAGTTAAGAAGCCTCTTCCCCTTTGCAGTGCCCAGTTGCCCACTGGAGACAGCAAATAGGAAGGAAGGAGAAACTGAATTTTGTTTCCATTTCTGTGAAAAACAACATCAAAATATAGCAGATGTACAATAGATATATATAGCCATAAGGAGTATATCTGGAAAGTTATACTCAGCTGCATGTAATGCATCATTTGGACTTCAGATCATGACGTTTGTACCCAAACGCTTATGTGGGGAATTTATTTTCCCTGTTCCATGTGTGTGTGTGTGTGTGTGTGTATTTATATCTATCTATCTATCTATCTATCTATCTATCTATATCGCATCCTTAGACTCTACAACACATTTATTTATTTATTCAATTCATATCACATCCTTCCTCCTGGTGAAGGAGCCCATGGTGGAAAATACATCAATAAAAACCAACATATAAAAAGAGTTTAAAATATTCTCTCAGGCACTGATTTCAGAGTCGCCATCTAAACTAGAATGTTTCCAAATTCCTCTCGGAAGTCAATAACGAGAGGGGCAGACGTGCCTCACCAAGGAGGGCATTCATCAGACAGAAAACTGCCACTCAAAAGACCCTACCATGCGTATATGCCAGCCAGACAAGGCCTCCTCACCTGCCAATCATAGTCTTGGAGATGCCCACTATCTCGTGCCTGGTATCTATGAGAACAATTGTCCCCTGTGTATCTTTTGTGTTGAAAGAGAAGGGTGTACAGTATTCTCATCAGCAGTATTCTCTTCAGCCAGGAGGCTTAAGGCTTGCAGAAGCTCTTGTAGATGTGAGTGTGGACCCTAAGCTAACGCCATAATAAACGTCTTCAAAAAAAGGTGCCACAAGACTGCTTGTTGGGTTTTGTTGTTGTTGTTGCTCCAAACTAAAGCCACAATCCTAACCCCACTTCCTTGGGAGTAGGACCCACTGAATTAAAAAGGACTTACAGTGGTAACTCGGGTTAAGTACTTAATTCGTTCCGGAGGTCCGTTCTTAACCTGAAACTGTTCTTAACTTGAAGCACCACTTTAACTAATGGGGCCTCCTGCTACTGCTGTGCCGCCGGAGCACGATTTCTGTTCTCACCCTGGAGCAAAGTTCTTAACCTGGGTTAGTGGAGTCTATAACCTGAAGCGTATGTAACCTGAAGTGTATGTAACCTGAGGTACCACTGTACTTCTGAGCAGTACACAACTGCCCTGCTGGAAGTACCTTCAGGGAGGTGACAGTATGCCATTTTATTGCATTTCTATCCCACTTTTTCTCCTCCAAGAAGCTCAAAGTGACAGACTTGCTTCTCTCCCTCCTCATTTAATCCGCACAACAGCTCTGTGAGGTAGGTTGGATTAAGAGGTATTTGACAGATCCTCAAGGTCACCCAGTGTGCTTCATGGCTCAATGGGGAATTTGAACCCAGATCTCCCAGGTGCTGAGGGCTTTACCTAGAAATACACCATCATTGCCCATGTATGCGCTACCTTTCAGGGCATGTTTGTTCCCTGAAAGCTAAACATCTATTATTAACATTATTTCACCGAAAGGTATAGCACTAACGGCGCTTAATGGCGGTAAATTGGGACGAGAGTTGCCAACTTCTTTCATCGATGTAACTCCTGTGCCTAAGAAGGCGCAATAGCTTGAAGGCACAGGAGCCCTGGCAGAAAAGCAGTTGGCAACCTCCGCTGCCCAAGCCTGAGAACAGCGTTCCTTGCCTTTTACTCCGATCAGTCTCCGCCGCCCGATTTTCACCCCCCGTCCCGTCCGCCAACTTCTTGTTGAACGCAGTCGCAGCGGGGAAAGCGCTCTTCCGCCGCCTGCGGGCTTCCTCGAGAGTAAATCTCCCGCCCTTAACGAAGGCTGGGACTGCCAAGGAGGCGCGAGGCGCGGCGATCGCCCTGCAGCCACTCACCCAGGTAGCGCACCCACGTGTCGCGGTAAAGGTCCGGCGGCGGAGGCTCCTCGGCCGGCGATCCCATGGCCGGCTGCCCCGGGGCGCCAAGGGCAGGAGCAGGAAGGACGGGGATCGAGGAAGAGTCCCGGGCTGGCGGGCCAGCGCAGGCCGCGCCTCCTCTCCAAAGCGCGCAGCAGAGCGCACGGCGCCGCGGAGCCAGCGGCCAATGGAACCGGGCCGAGCCGAGCCCCGCCGGCCGAGCCGGCTCCCCACTGGCCGCCTGGCCGCGGAGAGGGGCGGCCTCAAAGGAGGAGGAGGAGGAAGGCTGCCTGCCTGCTTGCTGCCGCCGCCGCCGCGGGAAGCTCCCTCCCTGCCCACGAGAGCGCGCGATCGCGCGTGGGGACCTCGAGGGTGGCTAGGTGGCTCTTCCAGGCACTGCCTCTCCGCCTCAACCTACCTCGCAGGGCTGTTGTGAGGATTGAGTGGGGAGGGGACAACCATTGTGTGCACTTGTCAGCTCCTTGGAATCGGTGGCGCATGTCCTTCTGGCTTGCACTCTATAAAGACTTGAGGAATGAGATTGTTGTTGTTGTTGTTGTTTCTGAAAAAGTTTGCTAACCCCTGAACTAGATGAACCTTGAGGTTCATTCCAGCTCTTGTTGTTGTTTAGTCGTTTAGTCGTGTCCGACTCTTCCTGACCCCATGGACCAGAGCACACCAGGCACTCCTGTCTTCCACTGCCTCCCACAGTTTGGCCAAACACATGCTGGTAGCTTCGAGAACACTGTCCAACCATCTTGTCCTCTGTCGTCCCCTTCTCCTTGCGCCCTCCATCTTTCCCAACATCAGGGTCTTTTCCAGGGAGTCTTCTCTTCTCTTGAGGTGGCCAAAGTATTGGAGCCTCAGCTTCAGGATCTGTCCTTCCAGTGAGCACTCAGGGCTGATTTCCTTCAGAATGGAGAGGTTTGATCTTCTTGCAGTCCATGGGACTCTCAAGAGTCTCCTCCAGCACCATAATTCAAAAGCATCAATTCTTCTGCGATCAGCCTTCTTTATGGTCCAGCTCTCACTTCCATACATCACTACTGGGAAAACCATAGCTTTAACTATATGGACCTTTGTTGGCAAGGTGATGTCTCTCTGCTTTTTAAGATGCTGTCTAGGTTTGTCATTGCTTTTCTCCCAAGAAGCAGGCTTCTTTGGGACATATAAATGCAATAAATAAAAATGAAACCAGGCAGCTGCAGCTTTGACTATCCGCAGAGCTATAATTCCCAACACCCTTAAAAAAACTACAGTCCTCAAGATTCTTTTGGGGGAGAAATACAGTAATGTGCTTTCGGGACACAGTGTGTTCGCAGCTTGAACAGAAATTAAACCCGGAAAAGGGCGCTGATGGCTCAAATCTGAATCTCGGTGATGGAGACGAGTCCGTTCAGACCACGAGATGGCGCGCTCGTTAACACTATCTAGCAGGGGATTAAATGGGGATTAGATTTAGGCCGAGGCAGCTGTGTTTGAAATCCGAGCTGCCAAGTTCTCCAGTTCACTTTAGGGCAGGAAACGAGTTGAGGGGCTCCCGGGCAGGCAGACACGTGTCTCTATCTGCTCTGTCTGCTCCCCAGAAGTCGCTGCCTAACAGTAGGGCCGATTCCTAATTGCTTATTCATGTTCACGTTTGACACCCTCCTCCCTTTCATTTCAGTTAAAAACTCTCAGGATGGTTTCTAAAACAATGAGCAAACTAATTTTTAATGAGTTTTTTTTAAATAAAAAACAACCCATAGAACAGGCTGACCACATAAACCCCCAAATCAGGAATCAAAATCTAACAGACGTCAGAAAATAAAAATGTTTTCTTCTAGCACCAAAACAGATTACAACTCAGCTGCCACTTAGCAGATTTCCATAGCTGGGACAGCATTCTAGAAAAAGGATGTCTCTGTCCAGTCAGTAAAATGCTATCCTCAAGCGATCCTTGAAAGATATCGGACATGTTTGTAATTTTTAGGTATTAAATGTACTTAAGGAGATCATGACTTGTTTGTTATGCCAGGAGCAAAACCTTCTTGACCAGTTGCCCCTGATTCCCACAAAAGCATGTGCCACAACAGAGGCATGGGCTTCAAGGTATCACAGGTGTCTCTCTCGCTTTTCTTAATGAAAAAACGGAACTCCAGGTTTAGGCTAATTGTACCCAAAGGCAGGAATTGGCGCATGATCCCTAAATCAGCTCTTCCGCCCTTAACAAAGATGGCTAACACACCATCCGGAAATGCCTCCCGTCCCATTTAGGTCCGCCTATGAAAGCACAGGCTGGTGGGCACATGATGTTGAGTGACAACCAGATATGAAGATACAAAAATCTGTTCGCATGCACGTGTATCTGAAGAAGTGTGCATGCACACGAAAGCTCATACCAAGAACTAACTTAGTTGGTCTTTAAGGTGCTACTGGAAGGAAAAAAATTTTTTGTTTTGACTATGGCAGACCAACACGGCTACCTATCTGTAACTGTTCGCATGCACGGTTCAAGAAGGAAAACAGAAACGGATTTTCATTTACAGTATTTTTAAAGAGGTATTTCCACCACTTCCTATGCAAGATCCCTTTAAAACTGGAATTGCAAGGAACAGGATTGCATGCAGCCTGTCACTGAACTGTAGAGATAATATCTCTCCCATTGAAATGTACAGTACTTTGTTTTCGTCATGTGGTGTGTCAGAGGTTGGTTTGCTTGAAATCCAATTCATTGTCTTCTTGGCTGTAAAAGTGAAGATGAATGATTGCTCTCTCCGCCTTAATTTGATACAGGAATCACTACCTCCAAGCCCTGAAGCTGGTTAGATGCACAAAATTAATAGTAAAGAGCACATGCATGCATTTATATTTTTAAGAAATGAGTTTTATTTGTAAATATTTTGTTCAGGAACAATAAGCACAAAGCAAAACAGATATTTGGACGTCAGAAACTTCACACATTTTCTCAATGGTGGGTAGACCAAGTCAAAGAGCAAATACAATTAGGGTCTGCTTCTCCATCTTGCTGTGACTCCCAACAAACATCCCTTTGCCCCAAGCCCACAACCTTTGAGAGGAGGGGGAGGCACTTGCTAAGCTGCTGCATAGAGAGCCCCCCTTCCTCTTTTAAACCACACTGGGGCAGCCTGCCATTCCTCATGCTGTGAACTGTCGAGCGTGATGACCACTTACGTTTTTATGTATATAAGGGAGAAAGTGGAAAAAACAATCCCTCTTCAATACAGAGTAGTACTTCTGCCTTTTCGGAAAGAGGAGCACATGTTCGAAAAAAAATACATTTTCTATAAAATTTGCCATGCTGTGTCATCATCTGAGCGTCGATTTCTCAGCTAAAGCAATGCTCCGAACCAGCCTTTGACAGCCCATCAGGTGTTTTGAACTACAGCTTCCATCAGCTACAGCCAGTACAAAACATTGGGTGGGAGAGTGGCCGATGTTTTCTAAAGCTGGCCAAGACTATTCCCACATCTCATGTGCTAGCCTTGTAATGAGAACCTAGAGGTTGTTTCTAACCTCTAGGAATCATTAGCAGCTGCTAAGAGAAATGTTATCAGATCTTTGTGCAACACACCCACAAACGTGTGTGTGTGTGTGTGTGTGTGCAGATATTGAGGATGATAAGTCCCAACGGGCTTTTGTTTTGTTTTTTAATTGCCTGTTGTGTAATTTGCAAATACGCCTCTCACCAGTTCCTGAAAGCTCATTACTAGGGACGATTATCTATTTTGCTTCCTCTTATTTCCTCATTTTCTTCAGCTGAGTTCTCCATATTTCCACATCCACATCCATTTGCATTTTTATTTTCAGCCCTCATGAGAATTCCTCAGCCTTTTAGAGCCTTTTACCACTTTATATACACCTGTTCGTATGCAATTTTGCCTAATATACACAATTTTGTAAATCCACTCCCCTTCATATTTGTATGACATTTTCACTAAGAGATGCGTTTTGCACACACTGTACCTGTATATATGTATTTTGCACAAGTTACTTCGACTGAAGAATTTCAAAGAATGGCTGTGTTTCCATTCTGGAAAATGCAGATTTGGTAGATACACCTTTAAAACATGAACTGAATTGCATTTCTCCCTCCTCCCCTACACATGTGGGCAATGTTCCCCATACTGTATGAGTTAGAGCTTCCTGGTTTTATGTGTTATGGTTTTAGTGCATTTGGGGGGGCAGATATAAGTGCTAAGAATACAGGGATCCCTAAATCTGACTCCCAGTTATAAATATATTGGTAGTGACGGGGAAGTAGCTGGGTAGCGAAAACGCAGATGGAAAATGCATTGTCTGGTTGGCAAACTGTGAACCTGCTCAACCGGTTTCTGCACCCTGTGGATTTGCTATGTTTCTATCTGGCTAGTATTTCTGAGTCCAGTGTTAATGTCAGCCAATTTAAACAACAGATTTTTAGTAGTGTCTGCTCAGCTTCCCATCTGGGAGACCAAGCAGTCGCATTGAGGCCATTTCATTAGCTTAGAACAGAGGTCTTTAGTCTCTCCTTAACCCCATCCTTAACCCCAACTTCGGCCACCCAACTCAACTGGATTTATTGTATACAGTGGTACCTCTGGTTACACACGCTTCAGGTTACATACACTTCAGGTTACAGACTCTGCTAACCCAGAAATAGTGCTTCAGGATAAGAACAGAAATCGGGCTCCGGTGCCGCGGCAACAGCAGGAGGCCCCATTAGCTAAAGTGGTGCTTCAGGTTAAGAACAGTTTCAGGTTAAGAACAGACCTACGGAACGAATTAAATACTTAACCTGAGGTACCACTGTACACCTCTCTCTCCTCCTGAACAAGGACATGGAAATGAGATTGCAGAATGCAGCTGGTCATCAGAACTTGTAACCAATAACTCATACCTGAGCTTGCATTTTTTTCCCTTCCCTCCCCGCTTATTTTTTCTTTTGTTCCATGTATGTATGTTTGTTTGTTTAAGATTGCAAAACAGAAAGTAAGAAGTGCCTTTTTTCAATGATCTGTAAGCCATGATGGGAGACTTTCCCCCTTCCAGCTGACGAGTGGGATAAAAATTATTTAAATAAACCGGGTAGCGGTTTTCTGGACTGTACCACTTTATGCTACATTTAGGGGAGTACACTTTTGAATATTCCACTCTCTGTTTTCTTTTTCAGAAATACATGCCACAAATAGTAACTGAGCACATTGCAATTGATTCAGAGGAGCCCTGTCATGCTCACCCCCCCCATGTAAGAGCACTTGAAAACCACAAAGACACCTTTCCCCATTGCCTGAAGTTTTGTAGTCCTTCCTTGTAGCCCTTCATATGTTGGACTCCATCTCCCATCAGCCCTAGCAGCCAACAGGGCTAAGAGTTAGGGATCATGGGAGTTGTGGTCCAGGAACAACTAAAGAGCACCAGTTAAGGGAAGGCCTAGAGCAGAAAATTCAGAATGCCTCTCCAGCAGTTTATA
Source organism: Podarcis filfolensis (assembly GCF_964270895.1). Classification (NCBI taxonomy): domain Eukaryota; kingdom Metazoa; phylum Chordata; class Lepidosauria; order Squamata; family Lacertidae; genus Podarcis; species Podarcis filfolensis. The sequence continues at coordinate 23,562,858 of NC_139620.1, read as the reverse complement.
TTTTAGCTTCATGTTTCATTTTACCATTTTGATTGCATTGTTTTTAGGGTTTGCGGCTATTAACTTCCTTAGGCCAGAGAAATAAGTCAACATAGGGAATGATTCCTCAGGAAGTTCTATACAATTGATGATATATTTTGTGGTTTTATATTTTGATTTTGTTCTGTGAACTGCCCTGAGACCTCTGAGTATAGGACAGTATATTATTATTATTATTATTATTATTATTATTATTATTATTATTACACCCCACAATCCCAACTGTAACAAATGACTCAAGTGCTGAACATGTGCTTGAGTTTGCTTGTTTTCCTCATCCCGCCTCATCCCCCTTTTCCTTTTGTGATGCAACGTGTGCATGGTAAGCTTGCAGAACAGGGATTGTCTCCTTCTTAATCTTTTCTGCAAGGTCCTGTTTTTATTCCCTCTCCCCGCCCCGAAAAACCCTACCGTGAACAGACATAGCCATGCATACCAACTCAGATGTTTATTAACATTTCTCATCTTCAAGGTAACTGAAAAACTAAAATTGAGGTGTGGGAGGGAGAAAAACAAAAGTTCTATGTTTCTGGACACTCTGGACAGAACGTGTCCATCGGGAAAAATTTATTTCCTTGGGCCTCCGGTTTTCCACACACTCAAGAATTTCGACAGAGAAGTTCATAAGCAAAGAGATAGCTGGGCCTCTTCCTAAGCTTTTCCCTCCCTCTCTGAAAATGTGTCGCTGGTACAACTTGAAACCCACTTGCTGAGCAAAGATCCCACAACCACCCCCAAAAAAACTAACTGAGGTGAGAACCTACCCTGTAAACTGCTTTTTTAAAAAATGTGCAGGATTTTCAGACATTCAGGACCAGTGCCATGCAGGCAGGTCTGGCACACCTGTTGCAGGTGCATGGAGCGTAAACGAGGCAGGTGGATTTAAGGCAATCCATTAATAGAAGCAAGCCTTGCGTGGAGAGAGCCACCCCATCTTGCCCCTCCAATACATTTTTTGCTGAAACCTTCCCAGAGGTTGAGAGGTGCCTGCTGTTCTTGGGAACAGGCAGAACGATGAGAGCGGAAAAGCAGCGCCTTCCAGTACACGGCTGATGGCAGCCGCTTCCGAAGGATGGGTCCCAGGCTATGCAGGCCGGGTCTTGAAAGGAAGGACTTTGCACTGTGCGCTTGTGGAATTCACTGCAGATGGCAGTGATGGGCAGTAAGGGGAGGTGGCTTTTTGAGGAGGCGGAGGGAGGCTTAAACACATCCACAGAGCAGGTGTGGCTAACCTGCGGCCCTGCAGATGCCGTTGGATTCCCAACGCCCACCAGCCGCATCTGGGAGCACGGCCGATGGTCAGGAATGATGGGATTTGTAGTCCAGCGACATCTGGAGGGCCCCAGGTTCACTGTATAACAGCCAGAAGGGGATTTGTTATTTTGGTAAAGGACACACCAGAGCAGGGTCTTCAGCTATTTTTGTGGACTACAATTCCCATCATCCCTGACCACTGGGTCCAGCTGGCTAGGGCTGATGGGAGTTGTAGTCCAAAAAAACCAGCTTTGGGAAATCCTGTAGCAGAGAAATGTGGATGTGTTGGGTCAGGGCTGATGCGAGTTGTAGTCCAAAGCATCTGGAGAGCACTCAGTCCAATCCGGCAAGGAGTCCCAAAACTTCCCCCTGCTCTTTTAACCCTATGCCTGCCGCAGGGGTGGGGAAATTCTGCTCCGAGGGCCACAGGCGGCCCTCAGCGTAATTTCAGAAGCCACCTGCACGCAACCAGTTCACACCTGTGGCGTGAGCGATCCATTGTGATCCCAGCAGCCTGGTGGGTTGGGGGGAGAGGAAGAGAAAGAAGCAGTGGGGGGGGGGAGAGAACTGGGGTAGCCCTGCGAACCACTGGCCTGTGGCCTGTGACCAATTAGCCTTGAAGAAATGCAGCCCCAAGTGGGAAGGAAGGCCCGCCGGGTCTCAGGCACCATGTAAACACAGAGGCAGGGCTACAGAGCTTGAGAGACAGAAGGCAGCTCTCCTCTTCCCATTAGCGTTGCCAAATCAATCCCCGCTACCCTAAAAAAACTGCTGGTGGGCAACATCCCACAGTAGGGACTGGAAGAGACCAGTAGGTCTCCGTATCCAACTGCAAAAATAATCCACCCCAACCGCCCCAAATTAAATTCCCCCACCACCCTTGGGAATGTTCCTTCCACCCCTCTGCCCCATGAACCCACCCCTCCCAAGGGGAAGAAGCGTTTTTAGGATTGCCGCCTTTGTGGGGGGGGTGGGGGGGGAGAAAGCTCCATCAGGCGTGGTTAATCTTCAGCTCTTTTGTCTGCTCCTCCACCTTCTGGAAGTCTTCTTCCACTTTCTTGTCCGGAAGTAGCACTTCGACCGAGTAACTGATTTTCTTGGCATGGATGTAGCTGTATGTGTTGTCAAACCGCAGGACGTCTGTGTGGGCAGAGGAAAAGGACAGCAAAGTGTCATGTCAGGGCTGCCATCGCCCCTTTCCAAAACTCCCGGGAGCCCAGAGTGCCACCGAGCAAGTACAGTTGTGCCTTGGTCCTCGGATGTTTTGGCTCCGAGCGCCACAAACTCGGTATTGAGTGTTCCAGTTTGAAAACGTTCTATGCAATGTCTGATGGCTGCAGGAAGCCACACTTTGGTTTCTGAATGTTTTGGAAGTCGAACAGACTTCCAGAATGGATTCCGTTCGACTTCCAAGGTACGACTGTACAGTGGTACCTCTGGTTACGTACTTAATTCGTTCCGGAGGTCCATTCTTAACCTGAAACTGTTCTTAACCTGAGACACCACTTTAGCTAATGGGACCTCCTGCTGCTGCCACACCGCCGGAGCATGATTTCTGTTCTCATCCTGAAGCAAAGTTCTTAACCTGAGGTATTATTTCTGGGTTAGCGGAGTCTGTAACCTGAAGCGTATGTAACCCAAGGTACGACTGTACTATATATATATATATATATATATATATATATATATATATATATATACACGGCTTGGCTCCCGAACAAATCGGCTCTCAAACGCCACAAACCTGGAAGTGAGTGTTCTAGTTTGCGAACGTTTTTTGGAAGCCAAACATCCGATACAGCTTCCGCAGCTTCCAATTGGCTGCAGGAAGCTCCTGCAGCCAATCAGAAGCCGACCCTTGGTTTTCGAACCGTTTCAGGAGTCGAACGGACTCATAGAACGGATTAAGTTTGTGAACCAAGGTACCACTGTAATATATTATGTATAATATTATCTGATTCCTGCATTGCAGGGGGTTGGACTAGATGACCCACGAGACCCCTTCTAACTCTACAATTCTATGTAAGTACATGCTGTGCAGAAATGATACACTGGGGGCTAGATTGCATAAGAGCGTTATTACAGCGCATGATACATGCGGGGGGGGGGCAGGTCAGAATTCCCCATGAAATTCTATACAAAATAAAGTTCATCCCTCCAGATGAACTCAAGTCCATTCAGGGAAGACCGGGGGGGGGGGGGAGGAGCTGGAAAGTGAGAGATCTGGGTACCACTTACAGATCCCTGGATCCGCACAGGTGATCGAGCCGTCTTCAGGCACCATGTGGGCGTTGTAGCGCTGGTTGGGATGCACTTCCTCCATTTCGCTGGCGTGCTGGCGCGCCCCAACTTTGGTCTTCAGGTAGACGCCAAAGCCTATATCGGCCCCGTCGGACATGAACTGCCACCTATACGCAGGGATATCAGAGGGGCGAGGGGAGAAGTGAAGGACGGTTGGCAATTATGAAAAGCATTCATTCCTCTGCATTCCTCCGCATAGTATAGTCTGTGCCCCATTTTGCCTGGCGATGCCCCCATCCCCATTTCTAAAGTCCTCCTTTGATGTTTGTGCAGAGTGCGTACAGTGGTACCTCGGGTTACATACGCTTCAGGTTACATACGCTTCAGGTTACAGACTCCGCTAACCCAGAAATAGTGCTTCAGGTTAAGAACTTTGCTTCAGGATGAGAACAGAAATCGTGCTCTGGCAGCGCGGCGGCAGCAGGAGGCCCCATTAGCTAAAGTGGTGCTTCAGGTTAAGAACAGTTTCAGGTTAAGAACGGACCTCTGGAACAAATTAAGTACTTAACCCGAGCTACCACTGTATAGTCCAGCAAAGGTCCCCTGCATCTTTTATTAAAAGCTTACCGCTGAACAATAATGGTTTTAATGATGAAATAGCCTGTTTAATGTCAGTTCTTGTTTGGGGAGGTGATGGCAGGGTTAGATTGCTGGACTGGAGTGTGTGCCCACTCACCCCCTTGCCCAAAGCTGCTGAACGCCAACTCCCATTGGCCCCAGCCAGCGTGGCCAATGTCCAGGGATGATGGGAGTTGTAGTTCAGTGTGGTGGAGTGGCCAGAGCGTTCAGTTATGCCATGGACGGCCAGAGATCACATCCCCAACCCAGCCATGAATCCCACCAGGTGACTTTAGGCCACAGTCACTCACTCTGGACCTAACCTACCTGGCAGCATTGTCCTGTGGGTGAAATGGGATGAGAGAACCACACATCGCCCTGAGCTCCTTGAAGGGTGGGCCAGGAAAATATTAAAAAAGGTGTGCTGCCAGAATTCCACTTTCCTCAGCCCACGGTTTACTCCTGCCTCGGCTTACCTCAGCACACAGCCCGGGAAGAGGATCTCGTATTCCAGCTGCTGCGAGGAGCCCCGATTCACCATCACCGAATGCTCATACTGCTGCTTCAGCTGGTCCCGTACGTAGTATTTCTTGGGGACTTCTCCACCATGGTTAAGCTGCGCACAAGACCACATCGGTGAGGAGACTGAGGCTGCGGCTGCTGAGAACACCTGCTCAACGCTAGTTCCCTGCTGTTGTCCTCTACACTCCCTATTCCGATGCATCGAGCTCAGAGACTGAAAGAGCTGCTTCCCCCTATATCGATATAAGCCTGGTTGCTTGGCAGGTGGTGATGTCTTGCATCTAGAAGCCTCCACCTCAGCGGCCTGGAACAAAGTCTAAGGCCTTTTTGGGTCTGGACAGCCATAGCCCTAGACCTGGCCTGTGCTCCAGGAGTAGCCCATGCAGGTGCCCTACAACTCCCAACATCTCTTGATGGCAGCTCCATTAGGGCAAATGGGGCACTGCCCCTCAGCCTGACCTCAGCCAGCCTCCACCTGCATGCCTTAAGTGGGTGCCCTGGATATTGGGTTCTTCTTCTTCTTTAGTGCTGCGCTGGTAGAACTCAGCAAGGAAGAGAAAGATGGGGACAAATCTACTATTAGTTTGCTCCACCTGTCAGTGGCTCTGGCGCCACCTACTGTTCACCTCCTGGGCTTCCGCCCTATCGGTCCAAATGGGCACCCACCACCATTGCTGCGCCCCCTCCCCCCGAAGAGGGATTGATTGTTAAGCCACTCTGGGAATTGTAGCTCTGGGTGGGGAATAGGGGTCTCTTCAGGATCATAGCTGTCAACGTTCCCCCTTTTTAAAGGGAAATTCCATTATTCCGAATAGGATTCCTCACAAGAAAAGGGAAAAGTTGACAGCTATGCTCAGGATACTCTCGGTATCCTGAACAAACTGCAGCTCCCAGGATTCTTAGGGAGAAGCCATGGAAGTGGTGTCATGGTGCTTTCAACATATGGTGTGAATGTGGCCCTGGTCTTAATTCTGTAAAAACCATTCCACTCGGAGCCAAAGTAATTAGCTCTGAATTGTTAGCTTTCTAGTGGCCTGTCTTAGTACAAGAGGTATGGCCTAGAAAATCTTGATCAATTGATAATTAACCTAGCAGTCAAAGAAGCGCTCCCATAAACAAAAAAAAAATTGCTTGTTATTTAGATGTTGACTGGGTTGTAATCAGCTCGCACCACGTTCTCTAGCAAGTGTGTGCAAAGCAGTAACGTGCTTTTGAGAATTTAAAGGTGGGCCACAAGTCCTGGAAACCAGAAGGAGGCAGAGTTAGTATCCCCTCTGCGTGGCTGCCTGGGTCCAGCTCTTTCCAGCTGCTTCCTCCCTTGCAAACTTGTGTCTTGTTCCTCTATATCCAGACTCCAGTCTTTGCTGGACTTTTCAAAGTGTTGGTGCTGACCTTTAACGGCCTCGGCCCAGTATACCTGAAGGAGCGTCTCCACCCCCATCGTTCAGCCCGGACACTAAGGTCCAGCGCCGAGGGCCTTCTGGCAGTTCCTTCATTGCAAGAAGTAAGGTTACAGGGAACCAGGCAGAGGGCCTTCTCGGTAGTGGCACCCGCCCTGTGGAACGCCCTCCCACCAGATGTCAAAGAGAAAAACAACTACCAGACTTTTAGAAGACATCTGAAGGCAGCCCTGTTTAGGGAAGCTTTTAATGTTTAATAGGTTATTGTATTTTAATATTCTGTTGGAAGCCGCCCAGAGCGGCTGGGGAAATTTAGGCCACCAAACTTCCCTAGCTGCTGGGGATAGACCCCTGCCCCACCCTGCCCAAGGGCTAAGGACCCCCGAGTGCTACCTGATGAGTGTCCATACCATAGTCTTGCATTTGGGGTCTCCATCTGGGTCGGTGAGGGTTCCCCCATATTCCTTGGGGATCTGTGAGGGGTCGATGTGCTTTTGCAAAACCTCCTTCCAGTTAGCTGGGAGAAAAGCGAGAGGGTTCATTTATTGGATAGAAATTGATTTCCAACCGACTCAATACAACAGGCAAGCAATTTGTCTAAGGCAGGGGTCGGCAAAGTTTTTGTGGCTTGGGGCGGTTCACGGTTCCGCAGAAACATGCACAAACGCTATTTCTGGTGCTCCTTCCGGCGCAGAGGAGGCGTGCACAGCTCCCCATTGGCCACAGGAGCTTCCTGCGGCCAATAGGAAGCAGGCCAGCATCGTGGGCCTTAGACTGCTGACCCCTGGTCTAAGGGGATTATGAGAAAGCTGGAGATTAACCAGCAAAGGTCAATATTCTCCAGAGCTGACATTTACTCTTCAAATATCTGAAGGGCTGTCATGTGGGAAATGGAGCAAGCTTGTTTTCTGCTGCTCCAGAGGTAAGGGCCAGAAGCGATGGATTTAAATTACAGTGGTACCTCGGGTTACATACGCTTCAGGTTACAGACTCCGCTAACCCAGAAATAGTACCTCAGGTTAAGAACTTTGCTTCAGGATGAGAACAGAAATCATGTGGCAGCGGGAGGCCCCGTTAGCTAAAGTGGTGCTTCAGGTTAAGAACAGTTTCAGGTTAAGAACGGACCTCCGGAACGAATTAAGTACGTATCCAGAGGTACCACTGTACAAGAAAGGAGATTCCAACAGCATCAGTAAGAACTTTCTGGTGGTAAGAGCCTTTCAATAGTGGAATGGACTATCTCAGAAAGTGGTGGAGGTTTTTAAATAGAGGCTGAAAGGCCGCCTGTCAGGGATTCTTCAGCTGTCATTCCTGCATTGCAGGGGTTGGACTAGATGAACCTTGGTGTACCATTCAACACTCCAATTTTATGATTCCTTGAGCCAGCTCATTTCTCTCGCATCCCTCCTGCACCCTGCTGTTGAGAACGCAGCGGCTGAACAGGTCAGCAACCTTGCGGTCACTTTTCAGGGAACATTCCTCGGTCGCTGGCCCAGGTAGGCCTCTGAGGGCAAACATTAGTCTCACTAACCAGGTAAGCAAAAGTCCCTGGAGTCCACAGTCCAAACCCCCCCAATATTTCCCCCTCCTCCAATGTGCCAGATTTTGTATAAGCCGCTAGCTGTCTGTGTCGTATCCAGACCCGCATCTCAACACAAAGCCTTGGCAAGATTTGGGGTGCATTTGGGGAATATTGCGTTAGTTAGTGTTTTTATTTTAATAATTGATTTGTTAACCAAAAAACAAAACACCAAATATAACAAGAAAACAAAAAAATTAAAAAATTAAACTACAAAGCATCATAGTCTGGAAGGACAAATGTACACAGATTATTAAGTACTAATGTGTACAAAGATTCCCTTTATAGAGCTTTATAAAAACAAAAATATTCAACAGTTTTATAAGAAAAAAACATCAAGTCATATATTTAAAAAACAGCCATTTGAACTCTGCTCGTTAGATACTTTTAGCTTTCCTAATTATAACATGGGTGCTTTGGTATGGCTTTCTAATGTTCCTTTTGCACTGTAGTATCTGTTGGTAACTGGATTTTAAAATAATATACTGGCACGTTGTTCAATCACACTTGCGGGCGTCATGGACACAGTGGTGAATGTCAACACCACTACCCTGACCCTTTTCACACACAAATGGGCTTCAGTTCCCCTGTGATCCCCTCAAAAATGGCAGGAAAGAACTGCCCCAAATGTCATCAATTTCCTCCCATGATTTTCCGGCTTAAGGGGTCTGCTAATAAGATTTCCCCCTGGAATCAGATAATGCAGAAAAGAGCACTAAAGATGCACTGTACTCCATTGGTTTTTTTTTTCGGAAATGGCTTTTATGTGGTGAGAAAGTTCAAATATAAGATGAGAACTGCTGTGTGATTTCAGCCTTGGTTGGTTGAGGGGGATAGTAACATACTAGAGTTCCCTCCCCCAAATACTTTCTAATCATCCCTACCTCCAAAACAACAATAATGTTCTGTGCATGCTTTTATATTCGGTATTGACAATACAGTGGTACCTCGGGTTACATACGCTTCAGGTTACATTTGCTTCAGGTTACAGACTCCGCTAACCCAGAAATAGTGCTTCAGGTTAAGAACTTTGCTTCAGGATGAGAACAGAAATCATGTAGCGGCAGCAGGAGGCCCCGTTAGCTAAAGTGGTGCTTCAGGTTAAGAACAGTTTCAGGTTAAGTACGGACCTCCGGAACGAATTAAGTACTTAACCCGAGGTACCACTGTATATCAGCCCTCCTCTCTAACTAGCACCTGTCAACAGCCATTCCATCAGCTCTGCCAAAACACCAGCTCCATCAGGTACCTCCTACCCAGAAACTGTTTCTATTATTTTTATTTTTATTTATTAAATTTATATTCCGCCCTTCATCCAAAGATCACAGAGTGGTTCACAACATAAAATACCAGCTGGCCACTATACAAACAACTGTTTAAGAATTGGTGGCCTGAGTTTGCTTTTTTCCTCTTCCCTCCCCATCCCCTTTCCCTTGTGTGTCGTGGGTGGAGACTGTCTTGTTCTAAGTGATTGGATGTGAGCCACTCCAAGAGCCCCCCCCCTTTGGTTGAAGAGCGGGCCGCAAATGTCTCTAAATAAATAAAGAGGCGTACACCAAGCCTTTCCCCAAGCTGGTGTCATCCAGATGTTTTTGAACCACAGCTCCCAGCCATCCCTGTACCTTTGCAGTGATGGGCCAGAACCGTGGAAGATCGCTGTGCAACCGGGGCAGGGACGCTGCTTGTGTGCATTTGCTGTTTTACATTGCCAGAAGTTAAAAGAAGATAGGGATATGGCAAATTTACTTTTAAAGAGAAAGCTAGATGTTCAGCAAAAAAAATATGAGGCAGGTGGTAGGCGAGTGGAATAATTGCTCTGTCTTCCTGTGGCTAACAGCTCTGCTCCCATATATGACTGTGGAGTGGAGTTTTAAACAGCTAAGGGCAGATTTTCTGAATGGATTCATTCATTCATTCATTTCTGCTGCCCAGAATACAGGGAAGCCTTATGATGTCTGCTGCAGGGTAAAAACAAGGGACTTGGAAAAAGACATACCTAGCCAGGCAGCGGCAGGAGGAGCCTTAGGCAATCTGCTTTAAATTTCCCTTCAGCCATACAGAGGAAGGATAGGTCCCAGGGAAAGGAGGAGGAACCTTTTCCTCCCAGCTTGGGACTTCAGGGTGGTGATTTGCAGAGCAAGCAACTGTTTCTAAGAAGAGACGTCATGTATGCCTCCAGACAGACACAGAGCCTTGGCTGAAATTCAGAGGAACCAAATTCCCAAACAAATACAGAATAAGCTTGGCTCACATGGGTAAGCACTGGGCAAACATCAGGCTTTCGGGATCAACTTTGCTTTGCTTTACTAGAGTAGAATTCCCCAGATCCGCGAATAGGAGCCAGGAGCAAACAACACTCAGATTTAGCAGACTCCAAGCACAGGAGTTTTACTTTTGAGCAGTAGAGCTGGGTGTGCACAAATCCATTTCTAGTCTCCCACTTGATTTGTTTCAACAATATAATTCTCAGAGACCAAGCTAAGGTGTACTGCTCTGATGAGGAATGGTGAGAGCCTCCCCCTCCCCCTGCTCCTGCCCAGGAGCAGTGGAGCAGTATAGATTTGGAGCAGCGGTTTGCAGAGGGGCATAGTTTTGAAGACAAAAGTTGGGAAGAACTGGGGGGTGAACAGCAAAGTGAAGAAGAACCAGAAGAGAGAGAGCTAACAGACTCTCTCTCGCTGGAAGGTGTCCAGCCTATCAGTCCAAGGTCACGTAGAGCAGATAAGGTGGTAACACAAAAAGCAAGGTGGTTGCGAGACCAGGTTGCAGGTGACTATGGGGGAAGTGGGTGGAATCCTTAATTGGGAACACCTTCAGTCTGTGAATCTTTGTCAAGCCATCTAAAGATCAACTGGCAGATCCCAATTTAGCTTCTTCATATAGCTGTTGTGGGACACAGGTGGTCTAAACCACTGAGCCTAGGGCTTGCCGATCAGAAGGTCGGCGGTTCGAATCCCGCGACGGCGTGAGCTCCCATTGTTCAGTCCCAGCTCCTGCCAACCTAGCAGTTTGAAAGCAAACCAGTGCAGGTAGATAAATAGGTACCGCTCCGGCAGAAAGGTAAACGGCGTTTCCGTGCACTGCTCTGGTTTGCCAGAAGCGGCTTAGTCATGCTGGCCCCATGACCCGGAAGCTGTACGCCGGCTCCCTCAGCCAGTAAAGTGACATGAGCGCCGCAACCCCAGAGTTGTCCGCGACTGGACCTAACGGTCAGGGGTCCCTTTTAGCTTTATAGCTGTTGTAGAGGAAGGGCTCACGACTCAGTGGCAGAGCATCCATCTTGCATGCAGAAAGTCCCAGCTTCAATCCCCAAAGGCAGCACCTCCAGCTCGGGCTGGGAGAGACTTCCTGCCTGAAACCCTGGAGAGCTGCTGCCAGTCAGTGCAGACAATACTGAGCTGAATAGACCAATGATCCAAGCCTGTAGAAGGCAGTTTCCTATGTTCCTATGATTTCCATGTGCTGTGTACACTACCAGGAAAGAAATGGGTGATATGCACCCAAGGAGAAACTAGCAAGGTATTAAATGCAGAGTCCAAATGGCAGGGGCTTAACACACTTGTATTTGCTTTGCTTGCCACATTTTATAGTGGGAGGGGGGGCGGTTTGGTCTTTTTTTGGGGAGGGGAAGTACTTGGCTCTCCCTCTGTTATGTTTCCCGTTTCCTAGAAATGTTGGAACCAGCAAAGGCAGATCCTACTCACCTCCTAGGACCACAATCTTCTTGCGAGTATCTTCACTCAGAAAGTGCTTCACCAGGTTGTAAGCCACGGGGAAGAGCCTGGGAGCTGTAACAGGGGCAAAGAAATCGACTGAGTGGCATGTGGTCCCCAGATATTTCCCATGACATCCTCAGGCTTTAAAGGGGTTTTCCACCCCAAGTTTTGCTTCCAAGGCTCACCTTTTATAACGTAGACTTGTTTAAGGGATTCAGGATAGTTCTCTTCAAACATGGCAAGAAGCTGAAAGGGTAGGGGGGAAAATGAGTCAGGAAAACATTTCAGAGGTGCTTTATATGCCAAATTATGGAAGCAATTAATGTATCTAGATTCACTAACATTTAAAGGTAAAGGTAAAGGACCCCTGTCAGTTATGTCCAATTGCAGACGACTCTGGGGTTGTGGTGCTCATCTCGCTTTACAGGCCGAGGAAGCCGGTGTTTGTCCGCTGACAGTTTTTCCGACTAAGCCGCTTCTGGTGCAACCAGAGCAGCGCACGGAAACGCTGTTTACCTTCCCGCCGGAGCAGTACCTATTTATCTACTTGCAGTTTTTTGGCGTGCTTTCGCACTGCTAGGTTGGCAGGAGCTGGGACTGAGCAACGGGAGCTCACCCTGTTGTGGGGATTCAAACTGCCAACCTTCTGATCGGCAAGCCCAAGAGTCTCAGTTGTTTAGACCACAGTGCCACCCGCGTCCCTTTCTCTAACATTTACTCTGCCCAGTTCCATCTAGAGAAGAGTTTCCCAAACTTGGGTCTTCAGCTGTTTTTGAGCAACAATTCCCATCATCTCTGACCACTGGTTCTGCTAGCTAGGGAGGATGGAAATTGTAATCCAAAAACAGCTGCAGACCCAAGTTTGAGAAACACTGGAGAGAAATAGTTGTCTGAGCTTACTTCCCTTCTTTCATGGGGTGTTTGTAGCTCTGAGGTTAGCTTATTGTTCATTTTAATTCATTCTGAAGTTTTTTGATAGTTGTTTCTAACTGTTTTTTTAAAAAATACTGTATTCCATAGTTTTATTCTTTCTGTAAGAACACATTTTTTATTTCTTTATTGCGTTCACATCCCACTGTTTCCCCCAGTGAGCTCAAGGCAGCATACATGGCTTTCTCCCTCCTCATTTAATCCCTGCAACAACCCTGTGAGGTAGGTTAGGCTGAGAGGCAGTGATTGGCCCAAGGTTCACGCAGTGAGCTTCATGGCCAAGTAGGGATTTGCACCCTGGTCTCCCGGGTCCAGAGTCCCACACTCTAACCACTACAATCAGTCAAACGGTATTAAAAATACAAAATACAAACAGAAAAATAAATCAATCCATATTGTGAATACTAACACTGCTCATAATATTTATTTGATTAACTACCTGCCCTTCACACATCACAACAGTTTTAAAAAACCAATTATTAAAAACAGCTCAAGACAGATTGCAGTTGCAAGAATAAGTTGGGTCCTTAAAAAATACACATCTCAGGGGTCAAAGGCGAGGACAAAAGAGATGTGTCTCCACAAAAAGGAGGTGGGAAGTCAAGGGGATCCGAAGGAATCCAGTATGTAGATAATACGATGTGTGATGAATGTAAATTTTAATATGGAAAATCAAATAAATATATTCGGGGGTTGGGGGGGAGTGATGTGTCTCTAGCATATGACGTACTGATGGTGCCACAGACAATTCTGTGGGGAGGGAATTCTTGGGACCAAGATACAGGACTAAAACTGCACCCCAGACAGCAGATACAATCATTCAGAGACGCAATGGGGTGGGTTCCCTGCCATTCTCACCTCAGAATAAGCATCCACAGCTGGCTTCCAGAGATGCTTCAGGCCCAGCCCTTCAAAATCGTAAATCATCATGACTGTTTCAACTCTCCTCCCCAGCTTGAGAGAGAGAGAGAGAGAGAGAGAGAGAGAGAGAGAGAAGACGAAACATGCTTTAGGCAAAAACATCTAAAACCATTCCTCCCCCTCTCTTTTGCCACATTGGTGTCCTCCAGATGTAATCATAGAATCTGTTATGTACTGAGTTGAATAGGATCCAAAAGGCAGCAGTCTGATTGGTCCTAGAACAATAGGATTCAGAATGCTGCAGTCTGATTGGTCCTAGAACAATAGGGTACAGAATGCAGCAGTCTGATTGGTCCACAGGAGCCACCAATTCCAGCTCCAGGTGGAAGTGAATCCGCAACCTGATTGGCCTACAGGTGAATCCCGGAATTAGCCAATCACGTGGGGCCCATTGTGTCAATAATGTATATAAAGCAGACATTCTGGGGGAACTTCCATTCCTCCTCACCACTATGAGCTGAATAAAGAACATGAAATCCACTCTCGACACTGAGTATATTTCAAAATCATAGAATTGTAGAGTCGGAAGGGACCGAACCCCTTGTAATCGGGAATCCATTTTGGACAATGTCTTAAAACTGTCCTGGCTAGGGTGAAATTACAGTCCAAAAACATCCGGGTGGCAGGATGGTGACTATTCTTTAAATTTAGCAGTTGAGATTGGATACCCCGCCATCCCATGGTCAGAATGTTGGTAGGTGACTGCGCTGAAGAATTCTGCACAAAAAATTCATAGCAAATGTAACAGGCGACCACATGCAGAAGACTATATTTTAAAGGAGAGCTCTTAAGAACGTTAAGACAAGCCTGCCAGAACTGTGGTTTGTTAAGTGCGCTTAAAGAGCTGTGGGAGCTGTGGTTTGTTACGGGTGCTGAAAGTTGTTAGGAGAGACCCTGATATTCCTCCTCACAGAGCTACCATTCCTGGAGTTCCCCGCGAAGAGGGAAAGCTTGCCAAACACTTTTGGGAATTGTAGCTTTGTGAGGGGAAGGGGAAGAAAAAAAACATGACTGTTTAAAGTTGTATCGTGGTGCGTTAAAAGTACAGGCTATCTCCAATTTGCGTGGGGGCTGTGTTCCAGGTCATCATGTGCAACGGTGGTGCATGCATAAGCCCATTATGCCCTGTCCTGTTACGACCCCTTTTTCGGTCACTGTGGTGCACACATACACACCCTCCAAGCGTCCCTATTTCCGGGACAGACCCGGATTTACAGAAGCCGGAGTCCCAGTTTCTGATTTGATCCCGGAATGTCTCATTTTTCCTTAAAAGGTAAAGGTACCCCTGCCCGTACGGGCCAGTCGTGACCGACTCTAGGGTTGTGCGCTCATCTCACTTAAGAGGCCGGGAGCCGGCGCCGTCCGAAGACACTTCCGGGTCACGTGCCAACGTGACGAAGCTGCACTGGTGAGCCAGCACCAGTGCCGCACACGGAAACGCCGTTTACCTTCCCGCTATAAAGCGGTACCTATTTATCTACTTGCACTTAGGGGTGCTTTCGAACTGCTAGGTGGGCAGGAGCTCACCCCGCCGCGGGGATTCGAACCACCGACCTTACGATCAGCAAGTCCTAGGCACTGAGGTTTTACCCACAGCGCCACCCATGTCCCTATTTTTCCCCATTCCACCCCCCCGTTCTTCCCCATTTTTCCTTAGGATGTCCCTATTTTCATTGGAGAAATGTTGGAGGGTACGGAGTTATGCAACCCCTGAGCCAAGGAGATAAGGATACAACCTTTAGAAGACACCTGAAGGCAGCCCTGTAATAGCAAACATGTTTAATATTTTATTATGTTTTTATATATGTTGGAAGCAGGCTAGAGTGGCTGGGCCAACCCAGTCAGATGGGCAGGGTGGTATGTATGTATGTATAATTAATTTAATTAAATTAAATTAAAATAATAAAATAATAAAATAAAATAAAATAAAATAAAAATAATGAAATTGGATGTCCCTATTTTCATTGGAGAAATATTGGATGTGCATGCGCGGTCATGCATCAATCGGACGCATGTAAAATTGGTTGTTGCCTGTATGACATGAATGTGGCGGACATGAAAACAGGCATTCTAGGCTGGGTACCAAGGCCTTACCTTCTCACTCTGCTCCACACACAGCTGCCGTAAAATCTCACAGTCCTGGAACTTTTTTTTAAGCAAATCTTGTTTCGAAGCTGAGAAGAGGATCCCTCTGGCGTCGAGAGGTCCAATGATCTCGTACCAGATGGGGCAGCCTTCCTGGTCGAAACCGCATCTTCCCCCGGCCATGTACTTTGTAATGACCTGTGGGGGCCAAGATACAAGCAGGTGAGCAGGCCGAGGGTAAAGAGGCAGCCGGTTATGCATAAGAGGGAAATCTGGGGCAGGATCAGATGTATGGACGAAGCCAGTAAATTAGGAACGCACCTCTGGGGCCTTCCACTCCATGATATGATCTGCATCCATGTGCTTCCGGGTTTCAATATGCTGTTTCGGGGGGAAAAACCAAAAAGAGAAAGCTATTAGTGAAGAAGACAAATGGTGGACAGACATAGGTCATCTTAGGCCTCTTCCAGACGACTGGGATGCAGTACACACTGCGTGGTGCTGCCCTTGAAGACAATGCAGAAATGGCAACTGGCCCAAAATGCAGCTGCCAGATTATGGGCTGGCGTTAACCTTAGAGCTCATACAACCGCTGTTCTCAGACAGCAGCACTGGCTGCTGGTTTGTTTTCAGGCCCAATTCAAGGTGTTTATAAAGTCCTAAATTCTTATGGCCCCATTTCCAGAAAGGCCATCTCCTTCCCTACAGACACTCCTGGGAGTGAAGATCAGTGCTCAAAAGTTCAGGGGGGTGGGAGCCCAGGAGAGGGCCGTCTCTGTGGCAGCCCCTAAGTTGTTATATGCAAACGAGGCCACTTTTACAACGCCTTTTGGGACCCAATGTATTCTATGATATGTTGGGCCTGCTGGGATGCATTATACCAATGATCCTCAACCGTCCCCCCCACACACACCCAAAATAAAAAACTGAAAATTCCTGAGGGTCTTGATGGACCACTTAATGATTTTTCTGCCTGTTGTGGATGTGGTGCAATGTTATACTAGGGGCTGCATGGTTTTTAATTGTATTTTTATTGCTTTCTCATATACAGTGGTACCTCAGGTTAAGTACTTAATTCGTTCCCGAGGTCTGTACTTAACCTGAAACTGTTCTTAACCTGAAACACCACTTTAGCTAATGGGGCCTCCTGCTGCTGCCACGCCACCGAAGCACGATTTCTGTTCTCATCCTGAAGCAAAGTTCTTAACCTGAGGTACTATTTCTGGATTGGCGGAGTCTGTAACCTGAAGCGTATGTAACCTGAAGTGTATGTAACCTGAGGTACCACTGTATAGTGCATTTTGCTGTATTACAATTCCAGAGAATGCAAAGAAATAAAATAATATTACAGTATTTTATACAATATCATAAAATACAAGGTAAAGAAACACAAGCATTAAAAATGCAATTAAAAATCAATATGAATATGTAACACAACAGCCGTGCCCTCTCCTGCCTTCAAATCCACAGTCACACTGCAGACTACTTGAATGAAGAGGCACTTAGACCACTGTTTTTTAACCACTGCATTATACAAATTATCAGTGCGAAGTTTATGATTTGCATGCATCTGTTTAGATGTTTATAATAATAAGCTTCTTACCTTCCGGAGCATAGCTTCAGACTTCTGCAAGTCAAAACACCGAGCTGCAAAGAAGATCATGAATGGTTAGAGACCAACCTGTAAAATACCTGTGCTAAAAGGTAACAGCACCTATATGCACCCAGCTGTTTTGGCTTGCACCCTATTTGCACCCATTTCCAGATGTGTTCCATTTGAAGGGCAAATCCTTCCAATAAACAAGCATAGTCACTACATTTCAAAAACGGATTCCCCACAGCTGCCATTTGCAGTAAACAAAGATTCGCCCAATTTAAAAGCGACATGCTGAGCGAGCGTCATTTGGCCCCAGAGTCTCCACTTTTATTTATTTCTGCTTTCCTATCACTCCTCCTCACAGCAAACGTGACCATTTCATCTTCAGATATCTGAAGGGCTGCCACGTGGAAGATGGAGCAAGTTTGTTTTCTGCTGCTCGAGAGGGTTGAACCCGAATTAACAGATTCAAATGACAAGAAAGGAGATTCTGGCTAAACGTTAGGAATGATGCTAAGAGCTGTTTAGCAGTGGAATTCTTCAGCTGCAATTCCTGCATTGCAGAGGGTTGAAAGTCGGCAAACTAAGGCCTGTGGGCCGGGTCAGGCCCAACTGCCTTCCAGATCCGGCCTGAGGATGGTCCGGGAATCGCCGCGTGGATCGGCAGCTGCACGTTCTTTCCCTCTCCCTCCCACGGCAGTGGCGGCGCCTCCTCCCTCCCTCCCTCCTGGCTTCTCCCCGCCCTGCCTAGAGGAGGAAGGGGGCTGGGCTTTGCTGGTGCCAACAGCAGCAGCGCTCGAGCGGCCGCCATTTTAAGCAGCCCCTCTCCGGAACCCTTTTGTGCGCTACTCATCGTCCTACCGCCGCAGCCGCCAGCCCCTGCCACTCACAAGACACAGGTAAGTAGCCACTGGGGCTCATCCAGTGCTGTGGAGAAGGGAGGGGAGAGTCGTGAGGGGGGTGGCGGCTTATAGTCCGGCCCCCCACAAGGTCTGAGGGACATTGGACCGGCCCCCTTCTGAAAAAGTTTGCTAACCCCTGAACTAGATGAACCTTGAGGTTCATTCCAGCTCTTGTTGTTGTTTAGTCGTTTAGTCGTGTCCAACTCTTTGTGACCCCATGGACCAGAGTGCGCCAGGCACTCCTGTCTTCCACTGCCTCCCGCAGTTTGGTCAAACTCATGTTACTAGCTTCGAGAACACTGTCCAACCATCTCATCCTCTGTCGTCCCCTTCTCCTTGTGCCCTCCATCTTTCCCAACATCAGGGTCTTTTCCAGGGAGTCTTCTCTTCTCATGAGGTGGCCAAAGTATTGGAGCCTCAGCTTCAGGATCTGTCCTTCCAGTGAGCACTCAGGGCTGAATTCCAGCTCTACTGTTCTATAATCATTGATGTTTGCAAAACCATTACAAAATCCTGCAGCAGAGGTCACCATTTCACCTCTGACCTCCTTATAAATATCAGTCGTACAATTGCTTGTGGGACAAGCAGGCATCTGGTCACTATACGTTGCCGCAGGAGCTGGTGCAACCTGTTAATTAGCCCCCAGGGTATCTGCGTCAGATGGGGCGTGCCTGATCCAGTTTTTATTCTCAGTGGAACATAATCAGGGATTAAGAGGGCGGCTCTTCACAGCCAGTGCCTTCAAGGATTAATCACACCTCAACAACATCTCCCTTTCAGCAAGTAGGATCACACCCAAGGAATGCTAATGAACCAGAGGGAAGCAGCTTGCAAGAACCAAGTTTATTTCGAAGGTCAGGACCCATCTTAGGGAGAGAGAGAAGGGGGATAGGGGAGGGAGATGTCCTGGTCAGGTCAAGTCAGAGGCTTCGCAGCCAGAGGCAACCCTTTCTGGCAGATTTCAGGGGACGGGCAGAGCACCTGAATCTGATCTATGGACTCTTATCCTTTGGAAGGTTTTCCCTGATTAAAACCAGGCCAAAAGGGCAAGTAGGCCAGGTGGCAAGGCCTGGAACAGGTTCAGAAAAAGGCAGCTAATAATAATAATAATAATAATTATTATTATTATTATTATTATTATTATTATTATTATTATTATTATTATTTATACCCCACCCATCTGGCTGGGTTTGCCCAGCCACTCTGGGCGGCTTCCAACAAAACACTAAAACACAATAACCTATTAAACATTAAAAGCTTCCCTAAACAGGGCTGCCTTCAGACGTCCCCTTAAAAGTTTGGTAGTTGTTCTTCTCTTTGACATCTGGTGGGAGGGCGTTCCACAAGGCGGGTGCCACTACCGAGAAGGCCCTCTGCCTGGTTCCCTGTAACTTGGCTTCTCACAGCGAGGGAACTGCCAGAAGGCCCTCAGCGCTGCACCTCAGTGTCCGGGCAGAACGATGGAGGTAGAGACACTCCTTCAGGTATACTGGACCGAGACTGATCCAGGAGCTAACCTCTGGAATTTGTTCCCCCAAGAGGTAGTGGCGGCCAACTTGGATGGCTTTAAAGGGGATTCAGGCCAATTCATGGATGAGGACCAACCTCGGAGGCCACGTTCTGCCTCCACTGTCGGAGGAAGGAAATGCCTCTGAATGACATGGGCCAGGAGTCTGCTTCGCCTGTTGAACAGCAACCTGAAGGGGGAGAAGGCAGAGTGACCCCACCCGCAGCTGATCAGCTTTCAAGGACACAGAGGAGAAGGTGCTGATGAGAAGCAGCTGGCTTCAGCCGCCTTAAGCAGAGTTTCCAGCAGCAGTCAGCGGCTGTAAACAGTGCTTGTAGTTCCTGGCCCTAGGTAAAGGTAAAGGGACCCCTGACCATTAGGTCCAGTCGTGGCCGACTCTGGGGTTGCGGCGCTCATCTCGCTTTATTGGCTGAGGGAGCCGGCGTACAGCTTCCGGGTCATGTGGCCAGCAGGACTAAGCCGCTTCTGGCGAACCAGAGCACGGAAACGCCGTTTACCTTCCCGCCGGAGTGGTACCTATTTATCTACTTGCACTTTGACGTGCTTTTGAACTGCTAGGTTGGCAGGAGCAGGGACCAAGCAACGGGAGCTCACCCCGTTGCGGGGATTCGAACCGCCGACCTTCTGATCGACAAGTCCTAGGCTCTGTGGTTTAACCCACAGCACCACCCGCGTCCCACCCTACCTTGCTATTTTCTGCTCATCTTGACCCTTGACCCCACCTGATCATCAGATTCCCTGACCACATGGATTGCTGTTTGGCTGACCCTAGGATTGGACCTGACTTTGGATTAAGACATCTCAGAGACACCTTCTAGTTGGCAGGTCTCCCACTCCACTAAGCTCTGCGGGCTGTTGCTCAACAATGAGACTATGAGTTGGCCATTGTGGGAACAGGATGCTGGACCAGATGGGTCTTTGGCCTGATCCAGCAGGGCTCACCTGAGGGCCTTAAACATACATTTTCACTCTCGGGGAGTGAATTGGGTCCCCTGTTGGTGATTTAGTGGGAAGGATCATAGCTCAGCAGTAGTGCATCTGCCTTGGTCCCAGGTTCAATCCCACTTAGGGCTGGAGAGACCCCTGTCTTGAAACCCCAGAGAGCTGCTGCCAGTCTGTGTAGACAATACTGAGCTAGGTGGACCTTTGGTTTGACTTGGCATAAGGCAGCTCCGTACACTCCTAAAAATATAAGAGTTTGGATTTGATATCCCGCTTTATCACTACCTGAAGGAGTCTCAAAGCAGCTAACATTCTCCTTTCCCTTCCTCCCCCACAACAAACACTCCATGAGGTGAGTGGGGCTGAGAGACTTCAGAGAAGTGTGACAGGCCCAAGGTCACCCAGCAGCTGCATGTGGAGGAGCAAAGACGCGAACCCGGTTCCCCCAGATTACGAGTCTACCGCTCTTAACCACTACACCATACTGGTTCTCAATACTCTTATACATATGTTATTAGCATCACCATTTGAGAAAGGGACACAGCTCAGTGGTATGTTCACAAGGGCATCAGCTGAGAAAGATGGGGAATGGCTACCGACGCCTAACGGTAGGACCGGCCCCTTGTGTTGCAACATCTCTCCATTGCAGCACAGGGCTAACAGGACTTTGGAGAATAGGGTCAGGGAAGGGAAGATAAGGCTGCGATAACAGCCTGATAATTTTTAATCTCTCACTGGAGAGCCTTATCTTCCTAACAGGCAGAAACTCCAGGGCAGAGTCTCAAGCGGCAGAACTGGTTGAAATAAGAGTCTGGCGGACTTGAAGGAGAAACTCTGATTGTGGGTGTAATTGAACTTACTGGAAAGCTCTTCCCTGTCATGCAGGTCAGCCCTAACCTACTTCACAGGTTTGCTGTGAGGATAAAGTGGAGAGGAGGGGAACCGTGTGTGCCACTTCGAGCTACTTGGAGCAAAGCTGGCATAGAAATGTAATAAAACAGAGACAGCAATGTGGTGAGCCATCATGGGGAAGGAAAGAGAGATTTTTTAAATTATCCAGTTTATTTTGATTATGAGTCGCCTAATAAAAATATGTTCCAAGTCCCCCATTCCCCAACCTGGTGCCCTCCAGATGTTTTGGACTACGACTCCCATTGCCTCTGCCCACTTTGCCAGGCTGGCTGGGGCTGCTGGGAGTTGTAGTCCAACAACGTCTGGCGTTCACTGCATTGACTAGCCTTGATCTAGAGTGACAGGAAATTTCCTGAAGCAAGTGGAAACATTCCCAAACCAGGTTAACAAAAAACCCCACAAAACTATCTGCTCCCATCAGCCCCAGTGAGAAGAACAAATGGCCAGGGATGATGGGAGTTGTAGTCTAAAGCATCTGGCATTGTGCTTCTTATGTAGGAGGGTGTAGGAAGATCTCAGGGTGGAGTGAGTATTTTTTAAAAAGATTGTACCACTAGGGACTGCTGCCCCTGTTCACTCCGCTCACCAACCCACCTGCTCCTTTGCTAGACTCTCTCCACTCAATTTACACCTCACCCACCCCCTCACCTATTCCCCCCCCCCGCTCAATCCAAGGTGCTTTCCCCTTTTAAATGACCGGGGAGCCACTTCACAAAGTGCCTCGCTAAACCGCTGTGTGAAGCGCCCCGCTCCACCCCGTTCACTCGCTTGCCGGCCTGCCATTCCTCCTGTGGGACTTGGCAGCCGCACAAATTGCATCGTGGCAACAGCCTTACGTTTTTATGTATATAGGCAGATATAAGTAAAAAAAAAAGTTACAAAACTTCAATCCATTGGAAAAGTTAAATAAAATAATTAGAGGAGCCAGGCTTAAAAGAGAAATGTGGGATTTTTACGTTAGCTAAAAGGGGGTATGGGCTGGAAGAGGTTGATAAACACTCATATCAGACCTGAAACATATTAGGTTGGTGTCTCCGTTTAAAAAAGAACAGGGAAATCTGTACCGAGTTTGCGTGACCATGGCTAGCTGCACACATTAATAAAAATGTTATCTGGACTGAGCACTCAGTCACCTGGGCCCGGCCTTGGAATTCAGAACAAGATCTGCCTCTCTGTGGACCCGCTGTGTTTAATGCAAAGCCCGTGCCTGGTACGTTCTGCTTTTTGGACTTTACCAAACAGAGAAAGTGCAAGTAAAGGAATCTTGGGTGATAAAAAGCACACGACTCTCTCCGTTCATCCCAGTTAGGGAAGATAAGCACACACACACACACACTCCTCTTGTTCCTGCAATGGCCTGTCTGGTTCTCCATACCAGCTTCCAGGCCGTAGCTGATATATTTACACTTGGGAGCACTTGCAGGCAAGTCTACAAAAACCACCAAGGAACCAGAGAAAAGGGACTGTAGCTCATGCAGAAGATCCCAGGTTCAAGCCCCAGCATCTCCAGGTAGGGCTGGAAGAGAAAGGACCCCTGGATGGTTAAGTCCAGTCAAAGGTGACTATGGGGTTGCAGTGCTCATCTCGCTTTCGGGCCGAGAGAGCCAGCGTTTGTCCACAGGCAGTTTTCCAGGTCCAATAGCCAGCATGACTAAACCGCTTCTGGCGCAACGGAACAGCATGACGGAAACTAGAGCGCACGGAAACGCCGTTTACCTTCCTGCCACAGTGGTACCTATTTATCTGCTTGAACTGGCGTGCTTTCAAACTGCTAGGTTGGCAGGAGCTGGGACAGAGCAACAAGAGCTCACCCCGTCACAGGGATTAGAACCACTGACCTTCTGATTGGCAAGTCCAAGAGGCTCAGTGGTTTAGGCCAAAGGGCCACCTGGAATCCTAGAGAGTCACGGCCAGTTGGTGCAGATGTTATTGAGTCAACCACTACATCAAGTGTTTCCTGGCACAAAGCAAACAACCCCCAGGCCTTCTTACCTCGGAGCCATTTCAAGAGATAGTAGTCCTCTGTGATAGGCAGCAGAGGAAGGATATCCTGGATGTTCTCACGGAACTGAGGAGAAAAATGAAAAACATAGAGGGTGTGTGTGTAAAGATTTAGGATCCCGTTACAGAGTTTTGCTCTCACACTTTTCTATAACCCCCCAGAATTTAAGTCCTGTTGAATACTGTGGGACTTATTTCCAAATAAAATAGCTATCTCCGCTATACATTTTAAGCAGTATCGTACCACTTTAAACAACCATTGGCTTTCCCCAAATCCTAGGAATTATAGTTTGCTAAGGGTGCTGAGAGCTGCAGTTCCCAGAGTGGCTTAACAATCAATCCCTCTTCCCAGCAAACTCTGGGAATTGTAGTTCCACAAGGGGGGGTATTTTTGTGTGTTTGTTTGTTTATACCCCGCCTTTCCCCCTAACATGACTCAAGGCGGGTAACAGATAAAAACAAGAATCACTAAAAACATAGAAAACAACAACTATTAAACATTATTAGAATTAAAACCATATACATATATAAAATCAGTTTAAGACACACAAATAATTACAATAATGTTGTAAGTTTGTGGGTGCCAGACACCCCAAGTTCCCGAAACCAGTAGTGTTAGAATTTAATCAATGTTTGAACTGTTAAAACTGGGTAAACAGTGTGTGCTAGACACTGATGATGCTTTAATTAAGCCAAGTGTCAAGTGCGAATTAAGGCAGGCTGACCTTCTGTGTTAGGCGATAGCCTAGGGATGTGCTATTAGGGCAGGGGTTGTCAACCTGGTCCCTGCTGCCCACTAGTGGGCATTTCAGGATTCTAGGTGGGTGGTAGGGGGTTCTACGGCACAAGCTGAATCCTCCTTGCATTGTAGGCTCAGGTTGTATATACTGTACTTTTCCGTGTATAAGATTCCCCCCCCCCTTCATAAAATAAAAGTGGGGATCGTCTTACACATGGGCAGTGCATAGGGTGGACAGTCGATTGGTTGTTGCCGTGGCTGTCAGCGGCTATTGTGTGTATTATTGGTTGCTGCATCAATGGGTAGTGTTGATTGGCTGATGCTCTGGCAGTTTGGCGGGTGATTGGCAGCTTCTGCCGGCGGTGGGACATAGGGGAGGCGGATCTTGTGACACATGCGGGTGAGCGATTTTCGGCAATCCCCCCTAAAAAAGCTCAAGAACCCTGGGTAATCCCTCCCCCATTTTCTTAAATCTGAGTCTTATACACGGGGGCGTCTTATAGATGGAAAAGTACAGTATGTGTAAATAAACCATGGACCCTAGGAAATTGCGCCTGGAATCTCTCACCGCTCGGAGATCGGAATGGCGTGCAACACTAACAACAGCACATCAGCCCATTAATTAAGAGCAGTCTGTTCCCCAAAGCCTGGTGGAACGAGGAGGTCTTTGTTGTGACGTGGGGTTTGTGATTTCAGCTCTCTTGACATAATATGCTGGAGACAGTTCTGTAGTAACACTTCTTTATTTAAGCAAACAAGACTGAGAACTGAGGAGGGGAGAGCTACATTTATAGGGACAGGGAACTAGCTAGAAAGGATACATTTTGGAGGGAACAATATCAGGCAATCACAGTCCTGCCTTTTGGAGGAAACCAATAAGACAGAGGATCCAAATACAGCAGCTTAAATGAACCAATAGTAGCTGTACCCTCTGGAACCAAAAGGCAGTTACTTTACCCTAATGCAAATACAGACAATAATAATACAGATATAAAATCCTTTGACTCAATACACAACAGTCTTCACAGCAAGGAAGGGAGCCAGTCTAGCTTCTCCAGGGAGGGAGTTCCAAAGTCTGGGAGCTGGCACCGAGAAAGCCGTGATGGAGCCAGCAAAACTGACTTGCCAAATGCTCTTAATTATAATATCTGGTCATGCCCATTGTGCAAAGTCCCACCTCTCTCCAAGGCAAACAATGCTTTTCTGCGTCAGATGCCTCTTCTGCTAGGTAGATCTCTCTGATTCAGCCTTATTGCCACACAATTCAACATTTGCAAGAATCGCACATGATCGCAACCTCTGGGGTACATCGTTTTGAGTACAGCATTATGCTTTGATACTACCACGTCACACACACACACACCTGGTCCCCTTCTAGCTCTAGCATGAATGCCGTTCATTTATATTGGGCAGAATAAAGAGATTGTAAACAAAGAAAATAATTAACCTGCACACTCCAGCAGGAAAGGAACCTGTTGCAACATACACAATCGATCCAGCACTTGGAGAGACGCCAGCCAGCTTCCAGAGGTCTGCACAACTCCGAGGTACAAAAAGAGACCTCGAGAAACACAAAATTATGCTGGAGGATCTTCTCTTCTTAATGAAGCTAATTAGATTATTGCAGCTAGAACTGGGTCATAAGTAGCCCAGCTACTGCCAGCTGTATCATTGGGAACAGCCCAGCATGGAAGGGTTGTGCAAAGAGGAAAAAGGGATATGAAGCATAGCTGTCAACCTTTTTTGTGGGAAATTCCCTTATTCCAACGCCGTTTCCCGCTACTTCCTGCTGCTATCCTGGATTGTTAGATATCCTGTAGACTGTCCCTGGGACAGGTGAGGCTGCTGATCCCTTATTTTCCAATCTGAAAGTTGACAGCTATGATATGAAGTTGGGAGAATTTTGCAGAGATTCATGCCACCAGCAGGACTTGCCGATCAGAAGGTCGGCGGTTCGAATCCCTGCGACGGGGTGAGCTCCCATTGCTCGGTCCCTGCTCCTGCCAACCTAGCTGTTTGAAAGCACGTCAAAGCGCAAGTAGATAAATAGGTACCGCTCCGACGGGAAGCTAAACGGCGTTTCCGTGCACTGCTCTGGTTCGACAGAAACGGCTTAGTCCTGCTGGCCACATAACCTGGAAGCTGTACGCCGGCTCCCTTGGCCAATAAAGCGAGAAGAGCGCCAAAACCCCAGAGTTGACCACAACTGGACCTAATGGTCAGGGGTCCCTTTAGCTTTACCTTTATGCTACCAGCACATCCCTCCAGCTACAGGCCTTATCGGAGTTGAGAAGAGGCTCAAGATCTACAGGACGTACACGACTTAGAAGCTAATCCACCCAGTAGTGTGGAAAGGTCAGCGACCCGACACATATTCTTTGCAGTCAACAAAACCTGGAGGCAAAATTCAAGGCGATGAACTACTGGAAGTATAGAATAACCCAGAGTTTAAAAACGTATGATAAGAGGCTGATGCAATTTAAGAACCCTGGGGGCAGGGGCACATGTACTGCACTTTGGGAAAAGCCGTGCTAATGCATCAGTGCCGCTTCTGAAAGCAATGATTTGGAACCCCCAAACCTGGAAATAAAACTTGGAAGTGCTCATAAGAAAAAAGTTAGAAAAGACATGATCCACATGTGGTGGACGTGTGAAAAGATTAAGACTTTTTTGGGGGAAATATACGATGGATTAAAAAAGATGATGGGGATAACTTTTACTAAAAAACTGGAGGCATTTCTATTAAATATTATAGATAAAGAGATCCCAAAAAATCTAAGAGAGTTATTCCTGTATGCAATCGCAGCGGCTCGTATACTTATGGCCAAGGGATGGAAAGATCACGAGGCTCCAAAAATAACAGATTGGCAAATCAAATTACAGGAATTGGTGGAGACGGCTCAATTGACTAGTAAAGTCAGAGGAAACTCAAGGCAAAAATTTGCGGAAAAATGGGATGGTTATAGAAGATATGTTCAAAAATACACTAATAGTTTTGACTCCGTGCTAGCATTAGACTGATAAAGGAACTAAAAGGAGGTGGGTAACAATTAAGGATTTATTATGTTTTCAGAATGTATTAGAAAAATTATATAGAAAGGTTTATTGTTTTGTGTAAATTCAAATGTAAGATAAAATATACGCAAAGGGACTTGACAAGAAGTCAAAGTTGAAGAAAAGATTTTGGAAGATAAAAGGGGAAAACTATTTACTTTCATTATTATCATTTTGTGTGGGGGTGGGGGTGTCTGCACATATGTGTGTTGTTGTATGCAATGTTTGGGAGGAAATAAGACGGTAAATAACAAATAAACTAAATATCAATGTATGTAATTTTTATTTCTTAATTATATTTAGTGGTAGTAAAAAGAAAAAAAAGAAAAAAAGTTAGAAAAGAAACTGGGTTACAGGTGTCAGAAATTAAAGAAGCTTGGCAATCACCTTAGTCTGCAGCTTCCCAGCATGTTCTCACGGGCAACGCCTATATAGTTCTTAAAATGTTCTATGCCATGGGGTGGAAGGAGAGAGTAGAAGCGCATGGTTCATATTGGGCACAGCATGTTTCCCTGCAGAAGTTTAGTTTGCCAAAATTTCTATTCCACCTAACAGGATCTCAAAGAAATTACAAATGGTATCCAATGCAGATTATCGTAACTCCTAGATATCCTTTTCTCCCTGCCTTTTAAGTTTCTAGTTCCCATCTTTGCAGAGGAAAAAATAAAAGTGCCTGGGCACATTGGTTGCTAGGGATGAATATTTTTTTTCTATGGCGTTCAATCAAAGATTTTATTGTACATGCAGCTGGGAGTGCTCTTAATTAATTTTTCTGGTACAGGGCATTTTTTAATTGGCTTGTGATTTGAATTGCTATATTCTAATGTTTACTTTCAAATGGGATTTACGTATTTGTTTCCAGCTTGGGAAAGTTGTTGAAAAGCAGCTTGGAAATATTATTTTATGTATTTTTATATAACAGAATTTGTATACCACTTCATTGGGTGGGCAAGGTGTGGGAGGGGGCCTCTAAGCTGTTTACATAAAATATACACTAAAAGCAATAAATAAAGAGTCTGAAGTTAAAAATAGGCAGACTTAAAAAAACAACAACACCAAAATATAAATAAAACTGACAGTTTGGAACATGCATTATTTTAAAAAAGACATATGAAAATGCATGTCAGCTCTACATACCTGGGGAGGCTTGCCTGGACAAAAAAAAAGGATGTTGACAAATACCAAAAATGATACAGCAAAGGTCAAGGTGCAGGGAGTTCCAAAGTGTACCTTGGTTCCCAAATGCCGAAAACCCAGAAGTAAGTGTTCCGGTTTTCTAACGTTTTTTGGAAGCTGGACATCCGATGCAGCTGTCAGCTATTGTTTCTGGGGTGCCTGCACCAATCAGAAGCTGCGCCTTGGTTTTCAAACATTTCGGAAGTCAAACGGACTTCTGGAATGGATTATGTTTGGTGCTTTTTTTTTTCTTTCTATTTATTTTGCGCTTTTGTTTTTGAGGATTTTTCAGTTAATTTGTTTTTGTGACTGTGTGAAACCCAGTTCAGCTACTGATTGATTGATTGTGTGACTGCAGAAATGGATAAAAGCCCCCCATCCAAACTGATCATCAGTGCCGGTAAGAATAAAAAATTAATTTTGATTTTTATCATCTACAATACTTACTTATTTTTTAGTACAGGACATTGGTTATTGCTTTCATTTTATGGATCAATGGTATCGCTGGTTAGTAAAATTCATGTTAAATTGCTGTTTTAGGGATTGTTTTTAAAAGTCTGGAATGGATTAATCCGTTTTGCATTACTTTCTATGGGAAAGCGCGCCTTGGTTTTGGAACGCTTTGGTTTTGGAACGGACTTCCGGAACGGATTAAGTTTGAGAACCAAGGTACCACTGTAGTTGTTGCCACACTGAAGGGTCTTCACAACAACCTTGTGCAGGAGGTCAAGCTAAAAAATGGTGACCGGCCACTCAGTGAGCTTCACGGTTATGTGAGGATTTGAAAGCTCTAGGCATGTAACCGGTACTCCACATATTTTTTTTGAAAAAGAAATATTTCTTGAATAAGGAAGATGTATTCTGGTTGCTAGGCAACTGCAGCACAGCTGGCTGGCTGTGAGAATTGGATCCTGCCGTGAATATTTGGGAGAGGTTACACTTAGGTGCAGAGTTGCTCAGTGCCCCTACAGTGGGGGCCACTGACCTGAGGCCCTCTGAATATTTTGGACTACAACTCCTATCACCCTCAGCATCATACAGCCACAATGGCTGGGGCTAATGGGAGTTGTAGTTCAAATCATTTGATGGGCCCCTATACAGCCAGTTCAGTAGCCCTTGTGACAAGAGTGACATTATTGCACAACATCTGGAACTGATTTAGTGATATGGCAGCTTAGAGCTACCTATGGACAATTTACAGCAGCTGATTCCAGAAGCTGCTGGAAACCCCAATGGCAACACAAATGCAACGATACAATTTCTCATGAAAAGACAGATTAGAGTATTCAAAACGCAGAGGTATGCAGAGGGAGAACTATAGCTACTGGGATATATTTCATATAACAGTAGCCTCAACTATTACGGGGGGAGGATTTATATTGGGCTGAAGGTCCCCAGTTTGGGGGCTGGAGCTTGTGGCACATTTGGAAACCCAAGGAAATTGTTGTGGATACCAGAAAATACCCATTTCACAGAAGAAAAACTGATAATGTTAGAACACCCTCTAAACAGGCAAATCACCTATCCCCATAAAGAAACAGTCCAAAAAAAAAGCAGCCCCCACCACATTGTCACATTTAGGATTCCAGATACATGGCATAATAATAATAATAATAATAATAATAATAATAATAATAATAATAATTTATTTGTACCCCGCCCATCTGGCTGGGTTTCCCCAGCCACTCTGGGCGGCTTCCACAAAGACCAAAAATACACTAAGATGTCACACATTAAAAACTTCCCTGAACAGGGCTGCCTTCAGATGTCTTCTGAATGTCAGGTAGTTGTTTATCTCTTTGACATCTGATGGGCGTTCCACAGGCCACCACCAAGAAGGCCTCTTGCCTGGTTCCCTGCAACCTCACTTCCCGCACAGAGGGAACCACCAGAAGGCCCTTGGAACTGGAATGTGCAAACAGTTTTGGCAAACAAAGTAAAATGCCGTATCGTTATCCCCATACTGCAGATAGGAAAACTAAGGTTGGGAGGATAATGGCTAGCCTGGACAAAGTTTGAATCGGGCACTTCCTGGCTTACATTCTGGCCACTACCAGTCCGAACCTCCCAGGTAGAAAAGGGGCTTGGCAAAGGTGAGTGTAAGCGAAGCAAGGAGTGCCCGTTCTAAGTTCTGAATTCACTTCGGTCACAAAATACCAAGCACCGTGGAAAGAGCCTGTGCAGTTTCCCCAGCGCCCAAAACCCGTGAATGCAGCACTCTGTATGCCTCCCCTTCCACCAGTCTCCAAGCAACCACATTCCCCTGGCAAAAGTGCCAGCTCCTCCACCCTGTGGGACACCCCACAGAGCGATGCATTGCTTACAGCCTGGTGAGGAAGGGAACCTGCCCTCGTCTGTTTAAGCGTTGCATGGTATCATTTTTTTTAAAAAAGTGGGGAGTTACATTAATAAATCAAACCTGCTTCCACAAGACTCTGTTATTTCAGAATGCAGGCTGAGCATTGCCAATTATGCAAAATAAAGCATGAGAACGCTACGCAAGGCTTCCTGAACTTGTACGAGGCCTAAAAAAAAAGCAATTACGGTAATCTGGTTTTAATTACTACTGCAATTGTTCTTCCTCTGCTCTTTGAAGCCATCCAATAAGGTTTGTGCCTGGAAGTTTAGAAGACATCTGGAGGCAGCCCTGTTCAGGGAAGGTTTTAATGGTTGATGATTTATTGTGTTTTTAAACAAAAGATTAAAAACACAATATATCACCAACCATTTTCATCTTTTGTTGAGGACACGGGTGGCGCTGTGGTCTAAACCACCGAGCCTAGGGCTTGCTAATCAGAAGGTTGGCAGTTCGAATCCCCGCGATGGGGTGAGCTCCTGTTGCTTGGTCCCTGCTCCTGCCAACCTAGCAGTTCAAAAGCACGTCAAAGTGCAAGTAGATAAATAGGTACCGCTCCGGCGGGAAGGTAAACGGCGTTTCCGTGCGCTGCTCTGGTTCGCCAGAAGCGGCTTAGTCATGCTGGCCACATGACCCAGAAGCTGTATGCCGGCTCCCTCGGCCAATAAAGCGAGATGAGTGCCGCAACCCCAAAGTCATCCGTGACTGGACCTAACAATCAGGGGTACCTTTACCTTTACCTTAATCTTTTGTTGGGAACTGCCCAAAGTGGCTGGGACATATAAATAAAATTATTACAGTGGTACCACGGATTAAGAACTTAATTCGTTCTGGAGGTCCGTTCTTAACCTGAAACTGAGGTACCACTTTAGCTAATGGGGCCTCCCGCTGCTGCTGCACAATTTCTGTTCTCATCCTGAAGCAAAGTTCTTAACCCGAGGTACAATTCCTGGGTTAACGGAGTCTGTAACCTGAAGCGTCTGTAACCTGAGGTGTCTGAAACCTGAGGTACCACTGTATTATTATTATTATTATTATTATTATTATTATTATTATTATTACATGCAACCTTTCAGGGCAGAGCAAGACCCACTTTGTGTTTCCTGCTTGGGACCATCACGTGCTATTTTTCCCAATGTCAGTCATAAACATTTTCCATCTTCCAAAGCATTGGGGAAGAGCTTTCGCTCAGTGGTTACAGCATCTGCCCCAGGTTCAATCCCCAAGGGTATCTCCAGGCAGGGCAAGGAGAGAGACTGCTTACCCAAAACCCTGGGGAGCCTCTGCCAGTCAGAGCACACACTACTGAGCTAGACAGACCAATCGTCTGACTCGGTATAAGGCAGCTTCCTATGTTCCTGTGTGGGCACTGGCTGGCTGTGCGCCTATTGTAAGAAGTGGGCGCCCACTGATGCTGGAATCATAGAATCGTTGTGTTGGAACGGACCTTGAGGGGCATCCAGGCCACCTCCCTGCAATGCAGGAATCCTGCCCACAGCCATCTCTAGGTGGGCTCGAACCGCCAACCTTCTGGTTAACAGCCAGACACGCTGACCCATTGTGCCACAGATTCAGGACAGGCTTCTTCATGCATCACATAATAAACTATGGAACTCCTGCAGGATGCAGCAATGGCTTTAAAAGAGAGTTGGACAAAATCATGGAGGAGGGGGCTATTGATGGCTACTAGTCATGATGGCTAGATGGACCAATGACCTGATTTGGTCCAGGGCAGCTGCCTGTGTTTACCAGGGCAAAGGCTGCAAGGCTTTATGCCTCTCTGCAGATGATGGCAGTAGATACCCCAGAGTCTTGGCCTTTCCCCAGTGACTTTCTTCCTCTTCAGGTCTTTAAGGGAGAAAAGTCGCCTTTTCCAGGTCCTCTGTTGTTTCCCTTTACAGAAACTCTTACAACAAGAAAAATGGAGAGAATTGGAAAGAACAATGGTGCAAACCTATTATTTAAGGTAAAGGGACCCCTGACCATTAGGTCCAGTCACGGATGACTCTGGGGTTGCAGCGCTCATCTCGCTTTATTGGCCGAGGGAGCCGGCGTACAGCTTCTGGGTCATGTGGCCAGCATGACTGAGCCGCTTCTGGCGAACCAGAGCAGCGCACGGAAACGCCGTTTCCCTTCCCACTGGAGCGGTACCTATTTATCTACTTGCACTTGATGTGCTTTCAAACTGCTAGGTTGGCAGGAGCAGGGACCGAGCCATGGGAGCTCACCCCGTCGCAGGGATTCGAACCGCCGACCTTGTGATCAGCAAGTCCTAGGCTCTGTGGTTTAACCCACAGCACCACCCGCATCCCTAAGCCTATTCTTTACTTAGAAGTAAATTTATTGTTTTCAGTAGGGTTTTTTCCTTAGGGCAGCTTCCCCCAACCTGGCGCCCTCCAAATGTTTTGGACCACCACGGGCTGGGGAGTGTAGTAATCAAAAAGATCTGGAGGTCACCTGGGTAGTGAAAGTTGCCCTAGAAAAGGGAAAGTATTCAGCCTTCAAATTCTGTTGCCTTCAAGCTTCCCATGAACTGGCTGTATCTATTTGCCCGTGTTCATTGAACATACATGATTATTCTTTTATACAGTATCTTTGAGATGCTTTCCTACTTAGTAGCTGAGCAATCTAGGTATGAAAGACCACAAAGAAATTCTAAGCCCCAAACCCCTATTTATTAAAAAAAATAAAATGCCGCAGGGTGGGTCAATCGAGTACCATTGGCTCAGTCCTGTGCAATCCTCTGCCATCAGGCCTATGCAGGACGTCTCCCTATGTTAGCCTGTTTATATTTTCTTTTAATTTATTTATTGCTTTTAACTTCTTTGTAACTTTTTATGATGTTATTGCTTGGTTTCATGTTTTTATATTGTTGTAAACCGCTGTGATATACTTTTTATGATACAGAGGTAGAGAAATATTTTTTTATAACTAAATACAGTAAATAAAAAGTCCCACGCCCAAACCAAGGCCACATATATACAGCATTCAGTTAAAGCAAATGATGTCCCCATAGAATCCTGGGAACTGTAGTTTAAGGGCGCTAGAAATGCTAGTTCTGCAAGGAGTCAACTACAGCTCCCAGCATTCTACGGGGGAACCAGTGTGCAGTGTGGATGCGACTTTAAACACAGCCTACTTGAGCAGTGTTTAAAAGCCATCCTCTTTAGAAAATAAGAAGAGCCTGCTGGATCAGGCCAATGGCCCATCTGGTTTAGCATCCTTGGACTGAGTCAGACCATTGGTCCATCTGAATCAGCGCTGTCTACTCTGTCTGGCAGTGGCTCTGCCAAGGACTGGACCTCGGACTTTCTGAATGCAAAGCACTTGTTCTACCAGTAAACCATAGACCTTTGCTATAGGAAATGTTTCTGCAGGTCCAATGAACGCCAGGTGCCAATGAAAGCTATTGCCTTCATGTTCTTCCAAGTGAATTTCTCAAGAGGGCATCTGGCATCACCATGGCATAACATGCTTTTTGTGGGAAACAGGTGCCAGACTAGAGGTCATCATTCAGCCTGCTCTCCTTATGCACTTGCACTTTTATTTTTACAACTTTTTACAACTGATCAAAGGTGCAGCATCAGTGGAAAGGACCAAACTTCAAGACCAGAATTATTTGGGCAAGGGCCATAGCTCAGTGGCAGAGCATCTGCTTTGCATGCAGAAGGTCCCAGGTTCAATGCTCAGCATCTCCAGTTTGGTCCTCTGCCTGACACCCTAGAGAGTCACTGCCAGTCAGTGTAGCAATACTGAGCTGGATGAACCAACAATCTGACTCAATAGAACACAGCTTCCTGGGTTCCTGTGAATTAAGGGAAGGATCACAACAAAGAGGCAGAACATCTGCTCTCCATGCAGAATGTCTCAAAGTTCAATCCCTGGCATTACCAGGAAGAACAGGGAGTATCGCTTGCCCGAAACCTTAGAGAGCTGCTGCCAGTCAGTGCAGACAATACTGAGCTGGGTGGATGAATAGTCTGGCTTGGCACAAGGCATCTTCTTATGTTCCTAGGAAGGGGATTTGCTGGGGCGGGGGGAGGAAACAATAAATAAAAACAAAACAGATACGGTGTACAAAACTTGCAGCCAGAAGACATGGCAATAGGCACTAGGTTTAAAACAACTTTAAAACAATTGAAGGATGCAGATTTGCAGGGCCAAGAGGTCAATGAGCCAGGAGCACAACAGCAGAGCCAAAACTCAGTGTTCACACAGGCAGAATCACCTTAATTCACTCCAATAGCAAATTCAGGTGGTGAGTGCCAGCTGGAGATGTTGAGAAAAATGAGGCCATTGAGAAACAAAAGAGGGAACAACCTGAACGCACTGGCAGTTCCTGAGATTTTGCAAAAGTGGAGAAGCAATTAAGAGACACTCAAGCGAGGAGGACCTGGCGAGCTGTTGCGCAAAGCTTTAAGCCTGCTGGAGGAGAACTGGCTGGTTTGCACCCTGAGTAGGAGCAGTTCTAAGAAAAGGTAAGAATAGATTGCAACATTTCGTTGCACTGTCCATTTTGTCGCTCTAAGAGCAAACTCAGGCGGCTGAGTGCCGATCACATCAGAAGCAAAAAAACAGGACCGTTCCAAACTAAGGTGGAAACTTCTACAGTACATACGAAGGGGACTCTTCTCTCATCCAAAGCAGGACACAAATGTACACAAGTCTGTAAATTAACATGGAGGATACCCTATGTTTTTAGAATCCCTAAATGGTCCAGCAAAGGACCTCTCAACTTGTTGTTGTTTAGTCGTTTAGTCGTGTCCGACTCTTCATGACCCCCTGGACCAGAGCACGCCAGGCACTCCTGTCTTCCACTGCCTCCCACAGTTTGGTCAAAACCTCTGAGCTTACGCAAGCAGAAAAAAAGTGGAGTCAGGTAAGGGGGTTCTAGAGCAGGCTACTTTTTTCAGGCTGCCCCCCCCCCAGATTCTATAAATTCATACCCAGTGTCCCCTAGCTCACCCACTAAGAAAAACAGTATTACAATAATCAAAATCCAATGAAAATTATTTAGTTTAATTAATTCAAGAAACTTGATGAACTTGGGCCAGGCAATCCAGCAAGTCTGATAAAAATTCACGCCTCTTGTGGTCCCTGCCAGCTTCTTGCACAAGGTGACCCCACTGCCCCCCAGGTGGCAGCAGTGGTGGACCTACATTTTGGGGTGCCCTGAACTGTTACGGAGAGGCCCCTTCGCCACCAGCAGTGAGCTCTGAGTGACTACCATTATCTTCTCCAGCAGGGTTGTTCCATGACAGATCACCACAACTTATTTATTTTTTTAATTAACTACTACATGTCAGATTTTCATTAAGATCGCTATACTGGATTATCTCACATGTCGGAGACACTGGTGTGAATTAAAAAAAACCCCTATGCCTTATAGTTTTTGAGTTATGGTGGCGGGGGGAGGTGTGAAAACTAGGGAAATGTTATTTACATGGAGGATGCACTTTTCAAAGCAATTTTTAAAAAAAAAAAAACACCATGTGGCTGAAAGTCACTTCTGGGGCCCCTCCAGGGCCCTGAAGCTTTCATAGTAGAAATGAAATGGGGGCCATTTCACCCGCTTTGAAAACTACTGGTGTAGAGGAACTAGAAGCTGGGCAAAATGAGCCTGCCTGAAGATGTACATAGCAGGCAAGGGGACCCAAAAACTGTTCCACAGTTGATGGAGGCCTGAAGAGGAGACCATTTGTGGCAGGGCTTGCTTGCACCTCTAAGTCTCAGATGCTGGGGGTGCGAACCACTAGTGGGAAGTGAGGGGGACAGGAGATGCTGTGATTTCCTCCCCTGCTTGAATAGCTTCCCCAGAAATTCACTGCCTGGCACCTACTGGGACGCAAAACATGGGATTAGTTAGAGGGACCTTTGGCCCGGCCGGGCCAACCTTATGTAAGTTACCCACTTGGACACTGGTTAAGAAACAGCCTGCCCTTTACTTAACCCCCGGGGAAAGTCTCTCTCTCACCTGCACAAGCGTTACTGAAGAGCTTTGAGGTATGTGCCAGAGAGAGATCTCGCTTGCTATCATGACCCACTGTTTACTTCTTAGGTAAATATGGGTCAGAGGAGGCAAGAGAGAAAAGGGAAGGAGATAAAGAACAACCGCACAACAACCTTGCAAGGTAGACCGGTCAGGATGATTGCAGAGGGTCCCTTCCCCCTCCAAAAAAAGCACTCCAACCCTGCATGTGCATAGCCCCCCCCCAAATGGGCATTGCCAGGATTTATGTTAGGGGAGCAGGTGGCCAGGACGAATGTGTGGCACCTGTCATCCTCTGTCTGGCTCTATCTAGCAGATTCGGACTGAAACGTTTCAACAACAGTTGTTGAAAATAACTTTCTTTTGACCCCAAGTGCTCAGAAAAAACCTGTCAAAATCTTCCTACAGTTTCTACTTTTAGTTAAGTATTTTTTTTCTTGATTTAGGGGGAGGCAGCTACCCTCCCTACCCTCCTGGCTACGCCCATGAAACCCCTCCCTTAGAAATCAAAGGAGGGCGGCGGCGGCGGCGACTTCTGAGTAAACATATCCACAGAGTCAGGCTGCGGCTTAAGGGAAGTGGGCAGTTTTATCCCTGGAGATCGCAGGGCGTCTTTTGCAGCACCAAGGACGGGGGCGGGATGCTTGAAACCGGATAAGTCAATCACGGCGCGCGGGGGGGAGAATCGGTCCCCATAGCTACTGCTTACGTGTGCTTAAGAAGTGGGGCTACGCTGGGCTCAGAATTGGGGGATCTGAGCCAGACCCCTAAGAACTGAGCGAAGTAAACGCAACGCAGAGAAAGAAGGGATGGATGGATGCTCCTAGTCCTCTCGATCATCTCTTCTCCTTACCTTGGCCAGCGCCTCCTCCTGCTTGGCGCTGAGGTCGCCAACGTACCCGCTCATGGTGGCCCGCGCTCTTGCAGCTGATCCAACCGGCGAATGCCGAGCCGGTGCTCCGGTCCGAAGGCTTTCATGGCCAGCCGGGCTCTGCCAGGCTCCCAAGCCCCGCCCCGGCCCGGCCCTTAAAGGGGACGTGCCTCCTGGCGAGCTGCGCGGGCGCGGGTCTCTTTCTGCGCACTCGGCCAGTGCCGGATTGACGTATTGCATAAACTAAACAAGCTATAGCTTAGGGCCCCCCTCTCTTGGGGGCCCCAAAAAATTTAAAGGAAAAAAACAAACTGGATGTACATTTCCAAAATATAAGATAAAAAAACAAATAAACCTACATAAAGGTAAAGGGACCCCTAACCATTAGGTCCAGTCGTGGCCGACTCTGGGGTTGCGGCGCTCATCTCGCTTTACTGGCCGAGGGAGCTGGCATACAGTTTCCGGGTCATGTGGCCAGCAGGACTAAAACGCTTCTGGCGAACCAGAGCAGCACACGGAAACACCGTTTACCTTCCCGTCGGAGTGGTACCTATTTATCTACTTGCACTTTGACGCACTTTCGAACTGCTAGGCTGGCAGGAGCAGGGACCAAGCAACAGGAGCTCACCCCGTTGTGGGGATTCGAACCTCCGACCTTCTGATTGGCAAGTCCTAAGCTCTGTGGTTTAACCCACAGCGCCACCCGTATCCCCTTTTACAGCAACATACGTACAGCAACTACATACAGCAACAGTGTTTTGTTTTGTTTTGTGTAGGCTCCTATGATGTAAGTAATGGGCCCCGCCTGCTAGCCTGCTCCCTAAAATATCACTGGTTTGCTCATTTCTATACAGTGGTACCTCGGGTTACATATGCTTCAGGTTACATACGCTTCAGGTTACAGAGTCCGCTAACCCAGAAATAGTGCTTCAGGTTAAGAACTTTGCTTCAGGATGAGAACAGAAATCGTGCTTCCGTGGCGTGGCAGCAGCAGGAAGCCCCATTAGCTAAAGTGGTGCTTCAGGTTAAGAACAGTTTCAGGTTAAGAATGGACCTCCGGAACGAATTAAGTACTTAACCCAAGGTACCACTGTATATATAGGGTGCCAACATTCTGTATGTGCAAATGGCTTTCGATACCTATTAGGTCCATAAATTACCATAAAGCATATATTCAACACAAAGAACAGCGACAATTTGTTGGTGACAAAGGACAGCTACCTTCAGTAGCTTAGGGCCTCATCAAACCTAAATCCGGCCCTGGGTAGGGGGCTGCAGCTGAGGCCTGACCTTTCGTGCTCTGTGAAGCTATGGGGTGCTCTAAGCGCAGGCACACACAGGAAGGGAGAAGAGCTGTCAGGGTTGCCAACTGACCAGGCAGAGAAGGAACCTGGCCTTGTTCTTGGGAGGTGGACAAGAGCACCAGGAGAGGCTGCTGGATCAGGCAAACAACAGCTCATCTGGTCCAGCATCACAGCGGACAACCAGATGGCCCAATGCGAAAACCCTCAAGGATGGTTTCCAGCAACTGGTATTCAGAAGCGATGCTGCCTCCGACTGTGGGGTCAGAGCATAGTCATCGTGGCTAGTAGCCATAGATCGTCCGTGAATTTGTCCGTTGCTCTTTTGAAGTTATGCAAGTTGGCGGCCTTTGCTGCGTCCTGTGGCGGCGAGTTCCGTAGGTTAACAGTGCTGCATGAATAAGTCCTTTCTTGGATCTGCGTGGAATCTGCCAGCTTTCAGTTTCATGTGATGTCCACGAGTTCTAGGGTTACCACAGAGGGAGATAAACATTCCTTTATCCATGCTCTCCATGCCACATTTTGTGAACTTCTGTCTGTCACCCCTTCCTTGCCTTTTGTTCCAAACTGAAAAGCCCCAAACGCACAGAGATCAATAGAGTCAGAGGTATAGAGGTAAATAAATGTGTTTTAACTGATTTTAATGTTGTGTTATTATATTGTTGTAACCCACTCTGGGACTCCAGGTAAGAAATCTAATTCCTGCTTGAAATGCATCCGGATAACTTATTATTTTTATTTTTATTGCACTCATATTCTGCCTTTTCCCCCCTCCTAGGAGCTCCTGGTGGCATACATGGTTCTCTCCCTCCTCATTCCATCCTCAAAACAACACTGTGAGGTAGGCATAGGTTGCAGAAATCTTCCCAAGGTTACCACCCTGTGAGCTTCACATGGCTGAGTGGGGATTTGAACTCTGGCCATCCAGATCCTAGTCTGACACTCTACCCCAGGGGTCGGCAAACTAAGGCCTGCGGGCCAGATCAGGTCCAATTGCCTTCAGGATCCGACCTGCGGACTGTCCATGGATCGGCGTGGGGATTCTGTTCATTTGGGCTGCGCCATTTCTGTTATGTACTGAAGTTCTCACCCTGGGCCAGCAGGGGGATACTGTAGATAGTTTTCACTCAGGTCCACATATGCAAATAAGGATTTGAAAGTGACGTTCAGTGATTGGATAGTTACAGAAAGCTGTTACTGTTGCATTGTAGTGGAGCTCTATATAAGCAGGCTGGCTGAACCCTTCAGTTCAGTTCTGTTCTGGCCTGTGAATTGCTGTGTCGTCTGATATATTCACCCACAACTTCACAAATCCCCCCCCGCGCCATTCCATTTCCCCACATACACACACACCGTGGCGGCGCCTCCTCCCTCCCTTCTCCTGGCTTCTCCCCGCCCTGCCTAGAGGAGTTAGGGGGCAAGGCTGAGCTGGCGGACTGCAATTTTAAGCAGCCCCTCCCCGGAGCCAGCCCTTTTGCACTGCTCATCTTCCCTCCGCCGCTACCCCGGTGCTCCTGTGGGTCAGGTAGCGGTGGCGGCTGCAGCCCCTGGCAGTTAAGCGCAGTGAATGGGGGTGAGGGTGGGGAGGAGGACTTCTTGCCCCCCTCGCCTCTTCTTCCAGCTCCCCACCCCTCCAATGCCACTTCTCTGGCCTGCCACAAGGTCTAAGGGACAGTGGACCGGCCCGTGGCCAAAAAAAAAATTGCCGACCCCAGCTCTAACCACTATACCACACAGCCTCTCTTGCATCGTTTTTCAAAATATTGCAAGAGTTTGCTTGGTGCAGCCTACATTTTGGACTGCCAAGGAAGCACATGTGTGTGTGTGTGTGTGTAGCAAAAGCCCAGAGATCAGCTTTGCTATCTCCTCCTGCTTGAACAGCAGTTCAATGTGCAGTAATCAGTGGCAGATGTGATAAGCATTATCATGGGACCAGTGTCTGTACACGAAACTGCGGCTCAAGGTGGGAGAGCAGAGGCAAAGTTGGCATCCTAGGAGGCGTGTTGCAAAGGTGCGGCCTGCTGTCCTTTGGCTCCCCCACCAGCCTGCAGTGACTGGCAGCTCTCACAGGCAGAACAACAGAGGGACCCTTACCCAGCTAGACAGTCCTCCTGAGCCAAACAACACCCGCCCCCTGCTTTAACCTTGGACTCTCTGGGCTTTGGCCTCCCAGATAAAAGTCACTTTCCACCTGCCACACCACACATTTCATGGATAAACTGCTTTGATCCAGGAAAGAGAGTGGGGAGAAATTCAATTTACATTCATTCATTTATTTGTTTACATTTATATATCTTTGTTATATATAAATATATATATGCCACTGTTTCATAGGAAAAATATCCACATGCTTTAGAATAATACATAAAACCATGCATTGAAAAATATAGACATCAACCATCGTGGCAGGATGTGCTGTTCTTACATGCCTGTGTAAGCTTGGCAGAACAAAATAGTTTTCAGCAGCTGTTTAAAAGTTGGCAGAGAAGGGGGCCTGCTGAATCTCTAGTGGCAGAGAGTTCCACAGGACTGGGCCAATGGAACTAAAGGTTTCTAAAATGTATAGTCACCTGTTCCTTTTTCCATCTGGCCACTAAGGATTATCCCCATGTTACAGATTCTTCCCCTTGCACCAGGTGACAAAATAGCATCCTGAATCACACCTGAGGTCAGTAGACCTAGTTTGGTGGGGGTACCATACAGGACAGGTCATGTAGCGCATAGCAGTCTCTTTCCCCACCCCTCATCACCTAGCAGTGGCGCCAGCCCTGTTCATAATACAGTGGTACCTCGGTTCTCGAATCCATTCCGGAAGACCATTCGAGTTCCGAAACGTTCGAAAACCGAGGCACAAAGGGCTGGCTGCAAATGCAATAGAGAAAATCGAAAAACACGCAGCGGAAACCGTTCAACTTCCATTTGAAAATGGAACCATTTATTTCTGGGTTTTCGGTGTTCGGGTTCTGAAATGTTAGTCAACGGAGACGTTCAGGAACCGAGGTACCACTGTATATCCTACAACTCTAAAACAATTCAGCTATGTCCTTTTGATCATCGTTTATCACAGTTCTTATGAATTCAAGTCCCACTTATCTCTCTGGGATAGCGTCCCTTGTTATGTGTCCACTGGATAAAAACTTTTAAATTAGCCAAGGCACCAGGCTTAAAAATAATTGCAGAAGCAATTACGCTGGGCTTTCTGATGGATACGCCCAAAGCTCTATAGCAGAGACTTAGGCAAATGAACAGCGTTGCAGAACAGGATAGAACAACCAGAATCGCGAACACTCCATGCCGTAACAATTTCTTGCTGTTGTCGGTGGCAGCAGTTGCCCATTTTAACACAGGGAATGATCCACAGTGGATGGCTCAAAACCATCACGGCGTAATTAATTCGTGTAGGTGGGTGTGTTCATCTGCCTTGTTCAGCATGTTAATCTGTTGGCACGCCGCCCTTTGTTTCAGCTGTGAATACAGTATAGTTAAACATCAAAAGAACCTCAGAAGGGAGTGGCGTCTTTCCTCCCCCACTCTTGCACCCGTGAACTTACTGTGATTAGCGTAAAAGAAGGAGCTCAATTTAAAGCCAGTCCAGATTTGAGTGGGTGGAGATTAGACAACGCGGGAAGATGGCATCCTTGGTTTTTTAATCAAAATGGTTTCGGAAACAACATAAAACTTTATCTCTAACCCCATAAGGGTTTCACTTCAGTTCCAGGTGCGCAAAACATTGTACAGGGTAGGATTTGTTGAACGGTTGGTGGTAGAGTGTCTGCTTTGCCTGAGAAGATCTGAGGTTCAGTTCCCGGCATTCGTAGAAAGGGCAGTGAAAGACTTTGCCTGAAATCCTGAATAGCTGCTGCCAGCCTGTGTGTGCAACACTGACCTAGACAGACTAATGGTCTGGCTTGATATAATGAAGGGCCACAGCTCAGTGTCAGACCATCTGATTTGCCTGCATTGGATCACCAGCATCTCCAGGTCGAATCGGGACTGACTCTTGGCACTGTGGGTTAAACCACAGAGCCTAGAACTTGCCGATCAGAAGGTTGGCAGTTCGAATCCTCGCGACGGGGTGAGCTCCCATTACTCTGTCCCTGCTCCTGCCAACCTAGCAATTCAAAAGCACGTCAAAGTGCAAGTAGATAAATAGGTACCGCTCCGGCGGGAAGGTAAACGGCGTTTCCGTGCGCTGCTCTGGTTCGCCAGAAGCGGCTTAGTCATGCTGGCCACGTGACCCAGAAGCTGTACGCCGGCTCCCTCTGCCAATAAAGAGAGATGAGCGCCGCAACCCCAGAGTCGTCCATGTCTGGACCTAATGGTCAGGGGTCCCTTTACCTTTACCTTCTCTTAAAACCTGAAATTCCTGGCCCTGTGAATTATAATCCTAAAATTATAATGCTCACCCAGCATTAGGAGTGGCCAATATTTGTATTTCTTCATCCGAAAATATAGTAACATCACTTTTTTTTAATAAAAAAATTGTTCTAGCTTATTATTTTTCTGCCAACCCAAGTTGTGCCTTTGTTAGTTACCTTGAGAATCCTGTACTCAAAAGTGGCAGAAAGTATTTTAAATGAACGGAGGTGCCAGGAATTTTATCTGGAATCTTTGGCGTACAAAATGTGTATGGTGGTCCATACCAATTTAGGAAATGAAATGTGTGAGCTGCCTTTGACAATTATACATCTTGAATCTTATTGATAATGTAATACCCTGCTGTTTACTTTTCTATCTTTCCCTCTTTACCAGGATTGGGGAACTTCAGGGCCTGGACCCAGATATGGCCCTAGTCTAATGTTCAAAGACAAGAGTCTTTTTGGTTCCAGCCCTGTCCACCTGCCCCTTGGAAAGTGGCCCAGGAGGCAATGCAGACCATTATGGCAATGCAGGCCAAGGAAACGTAGAGAAGGGGGTAGAGAACCCAGGTCACCAACACTGGAATGCCAAATTGGTTAGAATGTGGTGCTGACAGCAGCAAGCTTGCGGGTTCGACCCCCAACCTGCCACCCTCCCGCTGTTTTGGAACACAACTCCTATCAGCCAGCCACGCCAAGGCCATGCTCAGCAAGAAGCAATAGGAGGGGCAGAAGCTGACAGCAGGAAACATTTAACTAAAGGTGCAGGAACCCCAAAAGCCTCAGTTGTGCTTTGCCTGTCCACACTTGAGAGAACACAGCAATCACATTCAATTTTTTTAAAAAAATCTCAACAAATCATGATTTAGCAATAGTGTCTTTGAGATACTCTGCAAAATGTGGGTGAACATTTGGGAAATGTGGGTCCAGGCTAGTTTGAAAATAAATTTACTAATGCACAGAAGAGCAGGCAGGATCTAATACCTTGGGAAGATCGAAGAAGCTCCAGTTCAGAATTATCTAGGAGCAGGGTTTGGGGTTTTTTTGTTTGGGGTGGGGGGTTGCTGCAGTTTCCAAGCAGTGTTGCTAGGCGACGAAGAAAAGGATAACCTAAAAAAGAAAAGGGGGAAAAGAGTGATTCAGAACCAGTTGCTAGAATTTTGTGT
This sequence comes from Podarcis filfolensis, assembly GCF_964270895.1. Lineage (NCBI taxonomy): Eukaryota > Metazoa > Chordata > Lepidosauria > Squamata > Lacertidae > Podarcis > Podarcis filfolensis. The sequence goes on along the minus strand of NC_139620.1, from coordinate 23,518,661 downwards.
GTGAGAGAGAGTAAATCCAGAATTGCTTTAGTATAAATTGGTAGTTATGAATTTAAATTTAGTATAAATTGGACACGGGTGGTACTGTGGGTTAAACCACAGAGCCTAGGACTTGTCGATCAGAAGGTCGGCGGTTCGAATCCCCGCAACAGGGTGAGCTCCCATTGCTCGGTCCCTGCTCCTGCCAACCTAGCAGTTCAAAAGCACGTCAAGTGCAAGTAGATAAACAGGTACCGCTCTGGTGGGATGGTAAACGGCGTTTCCGTGCGCTGCTCTGGTTCGCTAGAAGTGGCTTAGTCATGCTGGCCACATGACCCAGAAGCTGTATGTCTTCTCCCTCAGCCAATAAAGCGAGATGAGTGCCGCAACCCTAGAGTCGGCCACGACTGGACCTAATGGTCAGGGGGTCCCTTTACCTTTTTAAAGCATGAGTAGGGAATCTACAGAGAGATGTTGGTGGACTACAACTCCCATCAGCCCCAGGAAACACGACCAATGGCCAGGGATGATGGAAGGCCCACTGGTTCCTCATACCTGTCTTAAGACTGTGAAAGAACCTCGCAAACAAATATATCCTAAAATAGGCTGTTCTCTTCTATTGCTGGTACTATGATGCTACATTTTAAGCAGTCAAATTAGGTTAGCTTTTTTACATTGTTTAGTATGAGGCTCTATGGATTTATTTTATGTACTTTTTTTTAAAAAAAGTTTTTATTTATACTTTTCAAGTTTATACATTGCATTAGTTTTACAATCAATTTAACATTTCAAAGTTTGACTTCCTTCCCCCTCTTTCTGTGGTTCCTTAAATTAATTTTTTTAAATCTTCTGCAGATCCAAATTCATTTAATTCGCTCATTTAATTACCTACTTTAAATATATACTCTTATGAAACTGCAGGTTGTTACAATAATCTTGCCAATGTTTTTAATGTGTTGGCCTGGCGGAACTCTGATAACACCCCTTCCTTGCTGGTTGGCGCAGAGAGACAGGTGTGGGTGGGTGTAAACTATCCTATGGGACAAAGGTAAAATAGACATTTATTGCTACGCCTACATTTGTTTCCAGCCCCACCCACCACTGGCAAACGGCCCCCAGAAGCCTGCCAAGAAGGAAATGTGGCCCTCATCTTGAAACACCTCCCTCACCTGTTTTGTTTGGCTGTATTAATTGGTTTAATGATTAGCTTGGTTGTTTCAATATGAATAAATAATGGCAGAGAACGTTTACAGTTAGCTCCTGTCGGGTGACTCTCCCTTTGAAACCTGTTCAGGTATCAGAATGGTTAACATCCAGAGATGGCAGACCTACTCCCAGGGCGAAACTGCCAAGCAACCCTCATTAGCGCAACAGCACCACAAAGACTTAATTTGTTATGTTGTTGTCGGAGCATCAGACCTGCAGTCATGAGGAAATCCTTGGAAAGGAGCCCAAGAGAGATGGACAGCATTGTCTCACTCAAAATGTTTCTGACAGGAAAGGAGAAGCAGTTGGCTGGGGATGAAGAAATAGAAGTGGGTGCCCAGCAGGCCTGTCCCAATCGTTCTGTAAGCTGGCAAAGGACCATGTTGCAAACTGTTTCTGCCCCAGTTCCAGGAACCAAATCTGGCAGGTGAATCTCATTTCAACAGGACAGTGAGATCCTCTGAGCTAGGCATGGATTGATCCATCAGTATCAGTTCTCTATGCTTCTTGTTTTTTCTGCACTTTTCTGAACCAATTTGGATATATTTTTTTTAAAGAATCCTCAATAAAGCTTGACAGCGAATTTCCCCTAATATACAATTTTTTGCAAAGCAATTTTCTCATTTATGCATATATTGGGAACACCACTGGAAAAAGCCTTCAAACAACCCTTTGAACCTCTGGAAACCTTTGAAAACCCCTTCAGAACAAAACTCCACCAAACTCCACCACAAACCTCCTTGCTCTCCACAGGCCTCAAATGTCAGTGCAAAGGGTCCTAGGATTACACTTGCAAAAGCTCAAGAGATTGCTAGAGCCTATTTTCGTGCCACTTTTGCCATTTTTGTGCTCTTTCAGGGCCATTTTTGCCCTTTTTCATGCCACTTCCAGGTTTGTGGTGATGCACATGTGTATTTTGAACGCACGTCAGTGAGGAGTTGTCTATAATTTAATACATTAATGCAGCTTTCATTAATATATGCATTTATATGCACACAATTCCCAGAGCGGTTTAAGCGTCAATCCCTCTTCCCCAGGGAAGTCTGAGAAGTTTAATCTCTCAAAAATACTGATCTCCGGCAGTATAGAGGCTGCACCCTGGAATGCCGACCCTATCAAACCTGTTTGTTGAACCCTCTTGTCGCTTTTAGTGTGTCTGACCCTACGCTTTTGTTCCAGTGTCTGAAAGGGGTGGAGAATGTCTCCTTGAATAGGAATGCAAAGTGAAGTGCGGTGTGGAATTATGCTTGTCTGGTCTCGGAGCCAAAACATAAATGTGCAGGCTTGGCAAGAGAGAAATAAAAATGTCTATCGATACCTTCAACCATGGCATCCTTCTGGAGTGGCTGTCTGAGTTGCGGGTGGGTGGCACTGTTTTGCAGACATTCTGGTCCTACAGTGGTACCTCAGGTTAAGAAGTTAATTCATTCTGGAGGTCCGTTCTTAACCTGAAGCTGTTCTTAACCTGAAACACCACTTCAGCTAATGGGGCCTCCCACTGCCGCTGCACCACCACCGTGTGATTTCTGTTCTCATCCTGAAGCAAAGTTCTTAACCCGAGGTACTATTTCTGGGTTAGCGGAGTCTGTAACCTGAAGCATCTATAACCTGAAGCATCTATAACCTGAAGCATTTGTAACCCGAGGCAGTGGCGTAGCGTGGGGGGTGCAGGGGGGGCCAGCCGCACCGGGCGCAACATCTGGGGGTTAGGGGGCGCAAATCCACGGGTTAGGGGTGCAAATTACTTGCCTTGCCCCGGGTTCTGACAACCCACGCTACGCCACTGACCCGAGGTACCACTATACTTGGATAGTCATCTCAACACTGGCTCCAGCCTGGTGGAACGCTCTGTCTCATGAGACCAGGGCCCTGTGGGATCTGATTTCTTTCCACAGTGCCTGTAAGACAGAGTTGTTCCACCTGGCCTTTGGCTTAGAATCAGTTTGATTCCCTCCCCCTCTTTCTTTTTCCTTTCTCCTCCTATGAAGAGATTGCACCCTAATGTTTTAATGTTGTATCTTAATCTTTTAAATTGTGTTTTAATCAACTTGTTTTTATTATTGGTTGTTAGCCGCCCTGAGTGATGCTTGGGGAGTGTTCTTCAGCCCCATGTGGGGTTCCTCAGGGTTTGATTTTATTCCCCATGCTGTTGAACAACAACATGAAACTGTTGAGTGGGGTCATCCGGAGTTTTGGAGGGTGGTTGTCAGCAATATGCCAATGACACACAACTCTATTTCTCCTTTACATCTGCAGGTGTGGTTGAGGATGTGCTGGACCGATGTCTTGCCTGGGTAATGGACCGGATGAGAGCCAACAAACTAAAGCTCAATCCAGTTGAGACAGAGACACTGTTAGTGGGTGGCTCCCTAGACCAGATGGATGGGAGGTTGCCTGCTCTTGATGGGGCTACCTTCCCTCTGATGGAGCAGGTACGTAACTTCAGGGTGCTTCTGAATCCTTTGCTGTCACTCGAGGCTCAGGTGGCCTTGGTGGCATGGAGTACCTTCCATCAACGGCAGCTGGTGGCACAACTTCTGTTGTCTAGGCTCTGGTAACCTCACGGTTAGATTACTGCAATGGATTATACATCAGGCTGCCTCTGAAGTCGGTTCGGAAACTTCAGCTGGATTTGGTGGCCAGGTTGCTGACTGGGGCAAGACGGTTTGGGCATATTACACTAATCCTGGCCTGACTTGCCCTGACTGGCTGCCAGTTAGTTTCTGGACCCAATGCAAGGTGCTGGTTTTGACCTATAAAATCCTTAAACGGCTCAGGACTGCAAAACCTCAAGGTCCACCTCTTTCCATATGATCCAGGACCCTGCAATCATTATCTGAGGCCCTTCTTCGTGTGCCTCCTCTATGATACACTGACAACACGAGAACGGGCCTTTTCTGCAGTGGCTTCCCATCTGTGGTCTATTCTCCCCAAGGAGGCTCACCTGTCGCCTTCATTACATATATTTTAGGTGCCAGGCAACAATGTTTCTCTTTAACCAGGCCTTTGGCTGATTAAACATTCCATGGCCTTTTTAATGTGTTTGTGGGAGGGGGGGTTATTGGTTTGTTTTTATTATGTATTTTGTGTTCTCGTTTTGTATTTTTATGTTGGGCACCGCCCTGTGATCTTCAATAATAATGATGATGATTGAAATATACTCGGAGTCAAGTGTAGATTTCATGCTCTTTATTCAGCTCATAGTAGTGAGGAATGGAATTTCCCCAAAATGTCTGCTTTATATACATTATTTACACAATGGGCCCCACGTGATTGGCTAATTCTGGGATTCTCCTGTAGGCCAATCAGGTTGCGGATTCACTTCCACCTGGAGTTGGATTGGGTTGCTCCTGCGGACCAATCAGACTGCTGCATTCTGAATCCTATTGTTCTAGGACCAATCAGACTGCTGCATTTTGGATCCTATTCAACTCAGTACATAACAATGACGATGATAGTTTTGGCCAACTCAGAGCAACTAGTGGAGACAATTTTGCAGGCAGACCAAGATCCAAAGGGCTGGAGGCAGTCACTGTCAGCACGTTCAAAGGCCATGTTGCAAAGATGGTCAGGTTACAGAGGAGACAAGGTGTGGGGAACCTCTGGTCTTCTGGATGTTGCTCAGCTAAAACTCCCATCATCATCCCTGGCCAGTTCTGACATCAGCTGAGCTCAGATCAAAGAGATGGCTCCGATGTTAGGGCTTTGTAGTTGAGGGTGGTCTTGCCTCCTACTTTGCATAGGCTAGTCCTCTGTTTGAAACATTGTCCAGTCTGTGTCTAGTGCAAAGATTTAATGCTCCCAGTAACACCTTCACATTTGTTTGGTCATTCGTTGTGGTTTGTCTTAGTTCCCCACCCTTACAAAATTTATACACCACCTGATTGTAAGAAAACTTGGTTGGCCCCTGGACCAAGCCCATCCACAGCTCACCTGGTCAAATTCCTTCCCACCACGGTGAGGTTTAATGAACAGTAAGCCCGCAACTTAACACTCACGTTTCTTAGGTGATCGCAACCTTACACAGGCAATCGAAAAATAAATAATGGGGGAAACGTGGGGGAAATTAAAAGATGTGGTAGCAGAAATGTCAAAAGGAGGTGGGAGAGTGGAAATCCACAGTTGGCATTGTCATCAACCATTGCACTCATCCTGGGAGAGTGTTTGGGTGTCATCAGAGAGTTGAAGAGTGCGTCAGGGCCTAGAGAGACCACGGAGGTGGTCTGAGAGCGACAGTGAGTGCTGGTTATTTTTACATCGGGTTTTTAATGGGTTGTTTAAGGGGCTTTCCTAGCTTTATGCATTTCTGCGTTTGTGCACAGTTCCCGGAAACCAAAGCTTTGCGTAAGTTGCTGGCTTACTGCGTTTCTATTTAAATGGATAACACTGGTTTCTAAATTTACATCTGCGCAAAATTTTTCCAAATCTGTGCTCGTGTTTTGGAGCAGCAAGTATCCTATTTCTGCAGGATACCAACCTCAGCAGAAGGTGCCATTTTTCAGGAGATCAAATGTCTAAGCCAGGACGGTAGGCGGAGGAGCAGCTTAAGAAAATGAGGTGCCTCCTTCTGAAAGTATGGGAGTTGGCCCCCAAACCTTAAGACTAAGGGAGATTCAAATGGGTGTTGGCCTCATTAGGCAAAACTGAGAATGACCCAAAAACTTTTGGCGTTTCAACAGGGCTTTCCTTCCCAAGAAACTGAACTAATCGGTAGAGCTACACTTTGTGGGTGTCACTAAGCAGACAACTGACTCCGCAGGATCTATAGGGGCGTGGATTCTGCCCAGCAATAAGGCAGCATGTGGAACACAACACGCAACCCATTTTAGTAGGGTCATAAACAATAATGTGCTTCTTGGAACCAATGGGGCAATTGTCAAGCAGAGTAAATGAGCACTGCTTTCCTCAATTGCATCATGTGTCACGTTTCATGATATGGTGCCCACCAGCCTCCCCCAATCTGGCACCCTGCAGATTTTTTGGGACAGCAACTCTCATCAGGCTTGAAGACCACAGCCAACCTGTGAAGCTGAATTCTTCTGAGGTAGACTACGGATGGATCAAAGAAAGGACTTCTTCACACAGCACATAGGAGGCAGTGATGGCCACCAACCCAGATGGCTTTAAAATAGAACCTGACAAATTCACGGAGGAGAAGGCTATCAGATGGCTATGCTCTGCCTGCACAGTCAAAGGCAGCAACACTTCTGAATCTTAGTTGCTGGAAACTACAAGTGCTCTTCTGCTCAAGTCTTGCTTGCAGATTTCCCACAGACATTTGGTTGGCCACTGTGAGAACAGGATGCTGGACTAGATGGGCCATTGGCCTGATCCAGCAAACTCTTCTTACTTTCTTGATAGACATCTTAGATTTAAGATCTGGAGAGGTTGGTAGTAAAAGGAAGAAAACTCTGCTTCTAAAGAGAACTATAGCCAGGAGATAATAATAAAAAAATAATAATAAAATTTTATTTATATCCCATCCTCCCCAGCCGAAGCCGGGCTCAGAGCGGCTAACAACAATAAAAGTAACACAGTTTACATAACATCACAAACATTGAATTGAAATGCATTCTAAAATCAATTCATTCTAAAATCAATTCAGAATCAAATTAATGGCAACCATTGGGCTAGAGTTCTATGAGGATTACCAAAGGAGGGGGTCAGACTGTGCGTTGGCCAAAGGCCTGGTGGAACAGCTCTGTCTTGCAGGCCCTGCAGAAAGATGTCAAGTCCCGCAGGGCCCTAGTCTCTTGTGACAGAGCGTTCCACCAGATTGGGGCCACAGCCGAAAAAGCCCTGGCTCTGGTTGAGGCCAGCCTAACCTCCCTGTGGCCCGGGACCTCCAAGATGTTTTTGTTTGAAGACTGTAAGATCCTTTGTGGGACATACCAGGAGAGGCGGTCCCGTAGAGTTATAAACTCAGGAGAATACCTTCCACACTCAATGATACCCCACACTGATTTTTATTTTTATTGTTCTTAAGAAGGGCTGTCATTCACTTGTGCTCAAAAAAAGTCTCAGGACCAATCCTTAGGATCTCCAGCTAGGCCTGGAGGGTGGGGATAATATGCCTGAAACCCTGGAGAGCCATTGCCAGTCAGTGTAAACAATACTGAGTGAGATGGACCATAGGTAGACAGCAGTTTCCTGGGTTGCTAATTACAATACTCTTTTGGGGGGTGGGGGGTGTAGCTCAGTGATAAGAGCATCTGAGGTAAGTTTACCAGACGTCCCCATTTCCCAGGGACAGTCCCCGGATTTTGTCCCCTGACAAAATCCACTGAATTTGACTGAAGTTGAAAAGTGTCCCTGGATTCATTGGAAAAAAATCTGGGAACCTTAATCTGAGGTGTTCTACTGTTTGGGAACCCCTGCTCTACATTTTTCTGATTCAGACCAGGAAGATCATCCCTACAGAAATTGCAGGCTTAGCCTTTGTTCTTTGCAGTTCCGCCTCTGACTGCAATGTCCCTCCTTTATCCGTCCAGCTCCAACAGCGCAAGACAGCTCCCCACTCTTCTGTTTTGTCCTTCTCCAGAACATCTGCCTATTGGGTTACTTCTCTTCTGGGTTTCCAACACGTCCATCGCTTTCCCACCCTTCTCAAAATTCTTCCCACAATGGGGGATTTACACACCTGCACGATTTCTGTTGGCAGCTCAGTTGAGCGGCTGTAGCTGTGACCAGGTGGCCTCCGATTCAAGGTAGTAGGCCAGCCTTCACCAACGTGGCGCCCTCTGAATCGTTTGGAGTTCAGCTCCCATCATCAGCCCCTGTCAGTGTGGCCCTGCTGGCTGGGGATGATTGATGAGAGTTGTGTAGTCCTAAAGATCTGGAGGGGACCAGGCTGCTCTCTCAAGCTCTCAAGCCTACAGGGTGGAGATCACTACTGACCCACTTTGCAGCACTGTTAGGAATACAGGGTGCTGCTTCATTCTGGGCTAGACCATTGGTCCATCTAGCTCAGGGTTTCCCAAACATGGGTCTCCAGCTGTTTTTGGGACTACAGCTCCCATCACCCCTAGCTAGCAGGACCAGTGGGCAAGGATGATGGGAATTGTAGTCCTAGCTGGAGACCCAAGTTTGGGAAACCTTGATCTAGCTCAATTCTGTCTACAGTGACTTCAAGACTTCAGTCAGGGATAAAATCACGATGTGGAATTATAAAAAACATTGATGATGACGAGAGGCAGGACTATGATATTGAAAGCGCTTCGGAATTCAGACCATGGGAAGCCAAAACAAAAATTATTACAATTTGGAAGACAATTGGACATTTTTATTTTAGTTTTTTTTATTTTTATTGGATTGGATTGGATATGTTAATTATGGTAGATGTTCTTATTGGAAAATTAATAAACGCTTAAAAAAAAAAAAAGACTTCAGTCAGGGAACGCATCCAGCCCTACCTGGAGAATAAATTTGGGGCCTTCCGCATAAGGATAATCAAGAGTATATTCTATTGCTGTTAGCTTGTAAGAAACAGCTCCCCACTTGTGATTCCCCACAACTTTAACTGAGCGGCAAATTGCCTTCAACCATGGAGGCTGAACATAGCCACCAGGGCTAGTAGCCTAGCCATGGATAGCTGTACCAGCTTGCCTGTTTCTGTCTTTCCACTTGCTTACTTCACGTGGAGAGCTCATTGATTTTGCCCGCTGAGCTAAATCTCACTGGTTCCTAATGCAACTCTGCTAAGTTGTTATCGCTTCATCCTGCACTGCACGCCCAAGATCAGGCTCAGATTTAATTCCCTTCCAATCCCCTACAAATCCCTCACATGACCCATCTACTACCTGACACATTTATCCCTTCCTGAGATCGAATGGGAATGTGGAATTGTCAAAAAGGCGCCAACAGGGCCTGGGAGACCATTCTTGGAACCCTCTCCCCAGAAAAACTCGCCGGGCACCAACACTGTCCATTTTTAGGTACCAAGCAAAAACATGCTGGTTTACCCAGTAGTCTGGATATTAATTTAATCATAACACTGTGTGAGTGTGGACTGGTCCACCTTTTAGTGGAGTACGAGTCAGTCTTTTTATTTTTGTTAATGGATTAATACTTTTATATTCTTATGTTTTATTCTGTGTTAGGGTTTTTAAATATTTGAGAAGTTTTCTGTTTTAATGCTCTGTAAGTCACTTTGAGGCATTTTGCAAACAATAAACAAGTATAAATAATAAGTGACGATAATTGAATCTAAAACAATTATTCAGCTTAATGGACAATTTGACATTATTTTCAGCTCCAAGCCATGGCGGTGCATTAAGAAGTTTCTTCTGAAATTCACTGCAATTCCTTAAGATCCACGTACGTAATACATAATACCTTTAACCAAACCCAAATGTTTTATTTATTGATAAAATATTTATATACTTGTCGTTCATTTTTAAAAATACCAGAGCGGTTTGCAACAATAGTTCATAAAAGCCATACAATAAACCATATTAAAAAGTCAGAAACATAAACCAGCTAACTGCTGCAGAAAGATGTACTGTATCCTTAATTGCTTGCAGAAGCATGGCAGCAGATATTTAAAAGTCAAATCAGAAGACACCGGCTGAATCTCTATTGGCAGAAGATTCTACAGGCCTGGGACAATGACCCTAAATGATGTTCTTGCTGTTGTCAGATAGGCCTCACCAACCTGGGGAATAATAATAGTAAGATAACACCAACAACAACTTATACCCCGTCTATCTGGCTGGGTTTCCCCAGCCACTCTGGGTGGCTTCCAACAGTTGATTAAAAATACATTAAAACATCAGTCATTAAAAAAACTTCCTTAAACAGGGCTGCCTTCAGATGTCTTCTAAACATCATAAACTTGTTTATTCCTTTGACATCTGATGGTTGTTCCACAGGGCAGGCGCCACTACCAAGAAGGCCCTCTGCCTGGTTCCCTGTAACTTTGCTTCTCACAGTGAGGGAACTGCCAGAAGGCCCTCGGCACTGGCCCTCAGTGTCAATGATGGGAATGGTCAATGATGCTTCTCCAGATGATCTCAGTGATGGAGCTGGGATATAATGTTATATATTCCACAACAGATCCATAGCAGGGAGCCCCATCCGGTTAAGAATCTTATTAAGTTTCTATGTTCATAGAATCATAGAGTTGGAAGAGACCACAAGGGCCATCGAGTCCAACCCCCTGCCAAGCAGGAAACACCATCAGAGCACTCCTGACATATGGTTGTCAAGCCTCTGCTTAAAGACCTCCAAAGAAGGAGACTCCACCACACTCCTTGGCAGCAAATTCCACTGTCGAACAGCTCTTACTGTCAGGAAGTTCTTCCTAATGTTTAGGTGGAATCTTCTTTCTTGTAGTTTGGATCCATTGCTCCATGTCCGCTTCTCTGGAGCAGCAGAAAACAACCTTTCTCCCTCCTCTATGTGACATCCTTTTATATATTTGAACATGGCTATCATATCACCCCTTAACCTCCTCTTCTCCAGGCTAAACATGCCCAGCTCCCTTAGCCGTTCCTCATAAGGCATCGTTTCCAGGCCTTTGACCATTTTGGTTGCCCTCCTCTGGACACGTTCCAGTTTGTCAGTGTCCTTCTTGAACTGTGGTGCCCAGAAGCTCGACAGCCTGGCTTTAATTACTTGGTTTTTTGGGCCCATGAGCACATTTGCAAACTGGAGAAACTGTTGGGGGCACAGCACACACACCGCAACCAAGCAGTGGTACAATAGCATGCTTCTCTGAAGCCTAATTTCAGGAGGAGAATGGCCATCTGGTCATATGGGCACCATGTTGGTGGTATTTATCCTTCTTGATTCAGGGTAGTTCAACCTAGCTAGACTCTCTCCAACTCTGTCATTCAGAGCATTTTAGATGATATAATATTGATACAGTTGAATTAATACAGTAGGGAGATTGTGTCAATTGGAACAATTGATTGATTGCTTTTGGTGGAATGGAAATATATGGGAGAAAGGAGGGGGCCTTTAATATATATCACTGAGCTTCTGAGGCAAATTTCGAGAACAACCAAATATTGAAAGATCATCAGCACCTGCTGGTGTCTATCTATCCTAAAGCCGGAGAAATATACATCACAAATAAAAATAAACCTCGTTTGACCTAGTGAGTCCTACTCACTCAAAATTAAGTTTCACTGCAGGCCATGGGGCCTCCTCCCTAGCCAGTTTGTTGAGCTAGGATGCAATCCCTATTGCTTTTAATCTATGAGAAAAATGCTCTTTACCCTAACAAAAGGTCCCAGATCGGTTTCTAAAGCAAATAAAAGTAATACAAATTAAAAAACAACAATCACAATTAAAATCAGAGCCAGGTAACACAAAATCAAGCTGAGGCTTACTTCTGAGTATACAATAGGATTGTGCTGTTTGTTTTTTTTTAATATCAAACCTTCTATTTATTTATTTATTTGCATTTTTAATACAGAGACAGAAAAGAAAAACAAAGAAACATATCCCACACCCTCTTCCTCCCCCACCAGTTGTACAACTTTCATATCAATCTCGACATACAACTAACTACCCGGTGACTTCCCTTCTACCCATTCCCAGTTCCTTTTATTTTTCTATTAAACGGCATATTCCAAATTCTTCATACTGAAGAAATATTCAGATTTCTTCATCGGTTATAAACCCCATTAACTTCTATTCTGCTGGATTTACTCAAGACCTGCTAGGTTATTCACTTGTTTATACTGGTTCTGAAAATATTCAGCAAACATTTCCCAGTCCTCCTTTATATTCTTTATCATCCTTTTATCTCTCTCTCTCTCTCTCTCTCTCTCTCTAATTTTTATTAAATTTCTTTTTTATAATTTCAAATATTCATTTGACATCCTTAAGATCTCCATCCTTCTCTTTCCATGGCTCATTTTACACATCATATAAATCCTTGCATACTTTACAAAAGCTATACCATTCAGCCTTCCATTATTGCATCCATCAAAACTTGTTTACACTGCTGAAATGATCTGAATGCTGCCAGCCTTTTCAGCTGTGATCTCTTTTTGTGCGTGCTTGTTTTATAGTTTTATAGTTATAGTTTATATAGGCAGCTCCCAGCACTTCACCTGACAGTAAGCAAGTCGCCTTGCAAGCGCGCACGGCTTCACTTTCTGAGCAACACAGGAAAAGGGTTGCTGCCGCTGCTGCTGCGCCCAGATCGCGCGCATGATCCTTTCCCCGCCGACCTCGACGGGGCTTACTTCCGAGTAAGGCACCACCAAGATCTGCCCCATTTTCCAGCTTCCCGTCCTACTCAAAGCCAACTTGGGAGTGGGGAGGGGGGCTTGCGCACCGTTTTGCGCTGCCATCCCGCGCGCCCTCTTTGCTTGAGAACACAAGCCCGGCTGAGCTCTACACCGGGCTTACTCCCGAGTAGACCTTTCCTTTGGCTGCCGGAAGTTTCTGCAACCCGTCTGGCTCCCGGGCAGACTTTGCTCGTTGTGCCCGGCCTGGGCTCCCCTTCTCGGGCCGTTGCTTCCGCGAGGGAGGCGGATTCCTCCTCCTCTTCCTCCTCCTTCTCCGCTCCAGGGCGAAGAAGGGCAGGAGAGGCGGGCCTGCTGCTCGACGACGCGATGATGGCGGCGGCGGCGGCGGCGGCGGCTTCGGGCTCGGCCGGCCGGGCGCCGGTGCTGCTCTCATGCCTGCTGAGCCACCTGGGCGGCCTCCTGGTGGCGGCGGCGGCGGGGCAGGCGCAGGTGGAGGTGCTGCTCTTGCCGCCTCCTCCTTCTCCGCCGGCGCCCGAAGAGCAGCCGGCGCAGGCCGAGGGAAGCGGCCCCGGCGGCAGCAGCTACACTCTGCAGGGCGCGCTGCTGGGCAGGCCCGGCCTGGAGCCGGAGCCGGAGCCGGAGCGCGGGGAGAAGCGGCCTCAGGAAGAGGGCGAGGAGGAGGCGGCGGAGGAGGAAGCCATCCGGGGCAGCCTCGTCCTGGTGAGCGGCGGCCCCCCGACGACCCTCTCGCAGTGGGGCGACCCACTCCCCCCCCCGTCGCCCTTCTCAATGAACCCCCCTCCCCTCCCCAGATCTGTTTGGGGATCCCCCCCTTCCACCCTCAGGGCTCTTGCCAACCCCTCCACTCCCTGTAAAGAATAGGAATAAGAATAATAACAGCAACAGAATACCATCCCCTTTCCTTCCCCCTCAGTAAAATGGCTGGGTAAGAACCTGCTGCTCTCTGCAAATAATTATAATTATAACCATTGTCTGTCTCTCTCTCTCTCTCTCTTCCCCCCACTGCCCCACAACAAAAGGGTTAGGTAGAAACAGGCTCTCTGTAAATAATAATACAGTAATAAAAAACAATAACAGTAACAAATACCATTCTCTTTCGCTTTCCCATGGCTGGGTAGGAACCTGCACCCTGCAGATATTAGTAGCAGTAATAATAATAATAATAATAATAATAATAATAATAATAATAATAGTAATAACAACCATTGTCTCTTCTCCCACCCCCCAACAAAAGGACTAGGTAGAAACAGGCTCCCTGTTAACAACAGCAGCAGCAGCAGCAGCAAATACCCTTTTCGACCCCCCCCCATAAAATGACTGGGTAGGAACCTGCTCAACAGGAACAAAAACAACTGCCTCTTCCCCCCCCACCCCCAACTAAAGGGCTAGGTAGGAACCGGCTCCTGTTAAATAATAGTAATAATGATAATAGCAGCAACAAATACTGTCCCGTCCCCCCAACAGACCCCATGATTAGGTAGGAATCTGCTCCATGTAAATAGGAATAATAGTAATATAAGAATAACGACAGCAACTCGCCCTTCAGCATCAGGACCCCCGGGGCAGGCTACCCTAATTTAAAATCCAATATTGAAAACGGCTAAAACAAGCCACAGGAATAGGGTGGGCCGTCAAGCTCCCATCTCAGGTGTCAAAGGTCAGGGTGGACCCCTCTTTGCCTTCCACTCGCTCAGTTGAGTGGTGATGGTGATCCTCCAATATCTGCTGGAACCCCCTTGGAGGTTGTCTTCTGCAACTTGTCCATCAAATGCCATCGCCTTCCCTGCAGCTAGGCCCGCTGGAGTCTGCACTCCCTGTCAGTAAGGGGTTTCTCCTGCCCCAGAGGAACCCTCTATCCCCCCCCTCAGTTAAGTGATAACCCTCCAATATCTACTGTGGACCCCCTGGTCCCTCCCACCAAAAACCAAACAGCTGCTGCCTCGCTGGGGATTCCCCTTCCCCATCAATTAAGTGAAGACCCTCTAAGCGGTGGAGAGAGCGGCCAGTCATATCCCTTTCTCCTTGGGAGTGTTGGCAAGCTGCTCATGACCACGGGTGGCTACAGACCCTAACTTTGAGTGCCCACCTCTTTCTCTAGGTGGGGGACACCGACCCCAAGCTGAAGGATGATGACAGTTGGATTGGTGTCGTCCCAGTGGGCGAGGAGCAGGCGGATCTCCCACGAGGCAGCAAGGAAGAGTCCTTTACCACTGCTGTGGTCAACAAGGTGAATCTCCTATTTTTCCTCCTGTTCGGTGACCCAACCTTCTTTTGGGGTAGGTTCCTAGGATGCTGCATATACAGAATCAGATGACCATTGGTCAGTCCAGCTCATTATGGTTCACACTGACAGGCCGCAGCCCTCCTGGATTTCAAACAGGGGAGACATTCCCAGCACTACTTAGAAATGCTGGGGATTGAACCTGGGACCTTCTGCATGCTATTTTAGCTTGGTTTAGAGCAGGCATGGCCAAACTTGGCCCTCCAGCTGTTTTGGGACTACAACTCCCATCATCCCTAGCTAACAGGACCAGTGGTCAGGGATGGTGGGAATTGTAGTCCCAAAACAGCTGGAGGAGGGCCAAGCTTCACCTTGCCTGGTTTAGAGCATGGTTTCCCAAACTTGGGTCTTCCAGCTGCTTTTGGACTACAATTCCCATCATCCCTGACCACAGGTCCTGATAGCTAGGGATGAAGGGAGTTGTAGTCCCATCTTGGAAAATTCAGTACAGGTGAAAGAGAGCAAGTGCTTTTTACGTAGCGCATAGTAAAGAGGGTTCAGCAAATTCATGGAGGAGAAAGCTATCAGTGGCTACCAAGCGTGATAGGCATGCTATAGTTCGAATACCATTTTCTGGAAACCACAGGAGGGGACAATTCTCTTGTGCTCAGGTCCTGCTTGCGGGCTTCTTGAAGAGGCATCTGGTTGGCCACTGTGGGAATAGGATGCTGGTCTAGATGGGCAATTGGCTTTATCCAACAGGCTCTTCTTACATTCTTATTTGAGTGAGGGAAAGTTGCTGTTTCTCAAGACAGGGTCGGCGTTGAACATTTAACTACAGTGGTACCTCGGGTTAAGTACTTAATTCGTTCCGGAGGTCCATTCTTAACCTGAAACTGTTCTTAACCTGAAGCACCACTTTAGCTAATGGGGCCTCCTGCTGCCGCTGCGTCGCTGGAGCACAATTTCTGTTCTCATCCTGAAGCAAAGTTCTTAACCTGAAGCACTATTTCTGGGTTAGCGGAGTCTGTAACCTGAAGCGTATGTAACCTGAAGCGTATGTAACCTGAGGTACCACTGTATGGCGACCCTGTCAGTAGTGAGGTGTTACATAATACATTCCTCTGATGTGTCCCCCAGAATTGAGTGCTTCTCAGATTGCTGGAGTTTTAAACGTTCTTGTGTTTTGAGATACATTTTCTTGTGCATTGCAAAGGTGGCAAGAGACTATCGGTATAAGGCACGGGTGAGGAACCTCAGGCCTGGGGGGCCAAATGTGGCCCTCCGGGTCTCTCCGACTGGCCCTCAGGACTTCACAAGGCCACACCCCTCACTGGCCCCATGTCACACCCTCCAGAAGTGCTTTTGCCAAGCTGGAATTTGCCCTTGAGCTCTGATCATGCTTCTTGCTTGCCTGGGTTGAGTAAAGTACCGTATTAGCCTGAATATAAGCCGCACCCGAATATAAGCCACACTGTTAAAATTCAAGGGCAGGGGGAAGAAAAGAAAAAGACAATACCCGAATCTAAGCCACTCCCTTAAAATTCCGCAGGCACTCACACCCGTTCCGTTATACCATGTGTCTATTTCAGCAGCGATAGCGTAAAAAAGCCAGTTTTTGTAAGGTTACGAATTGAAGCCGCGCTTTACCTTTTCATGGTTGGAATTTGGAAAAAAAAGTGTGGTTTATATTCAGGCCAATACGGTATATAAAAACTAGCTTGCTGTAGCTCTGCGGTTTCTCCCTCTGCAGATGAAGCGCGCCCTTGTCTTGGGGGCCTCGGCTTTGCTCATCCTTGCACTGAATCAGAACGCCATCCGTGAGGTGAGCAGCACCCCTCCCTCTCCTTTGTCCTTCTGGCTGGAGGCTGGACCTCAGTTGGCCTGAAGGAGCCACCAGCCCTCCCAGCTGCCTCTTTAACCTCTCGCTTTCCTCTTCCCCGCTGCAGCTGGATGTCTCCCAGGTCCTCTCCAAGCCTGTGATTGTTGTCCAGACTTCAGAAAACGTTACCAAGCTCCTCGGAGCATTGCTACGGTGAGACTGGTTGGGTTTTGGGGAGGGCAGGAGATCCTACATGAGGTTCCCATTGCTGGCTCGGGCAGGCAGGTCAACGTTGGCTTGTTTTACTTTCTTGAAGGATCTGGAGCAGCTGATGAGAGCAATTTAAAAGCAATGGAGAATGTTGCTAAATTAAGAGATGAAGCAGGAAATGACATCATTAGGTGCCATTATCCTTCCTCCCACCCGTCCAATCACAGCAGCAGAGAAAGCAGAAGCCAGCTTCCTAGAAAGCACCTGTCTTGGCCTGGCAATGCAAAATGATTAGGGATGGAGCCAGGCCGGCATCTTTGGGGAAAGGCAACCCCATCATCCCCACAGTGCTCTCTCACAGAGAGAAGCTCTTTGCACCTTTCCTCTGTTCTGAACAGAAGGAAGGGGTTGGTGTCTCTTATGCATTGAGGATTTTCCAGGGTATTTGTACGGAGACCTTTTGTGGGCACCCTTTGAGGTCCTGGCAGACATACTGGTCCCTGCAGGGGCTGCATTGGCGACCCCTGATCTGACAATTATTAATTTTCTTCTTAATTTTTGCCTGCAGAGGTCTTCGGGCAACAGCAAAGATAACATACCAAGCGGTGCTACTGGAAAACGTGGTATGTAATCCTCAAGGGAAATGGGAGCTTATCTTCCAGTTGGCACAGTATATATTTAAACCCCCAATTCCCTCATTGTTCAGCAGGGGAACAAGATGTGTGGGTGGGTCATCCAATGGGTTAAATATTTGCTATCTATCCTCTTGCCTGTTGCGTGCCTCCCCTTTGTCTGTTTCCATTATTGGACTTCAGCCTGAAAACTTTCTCTCTGTATGTGTTTCTTCTTTATAAGGGAGTGACCTTGACTTTGTGGTCAACCTGTGGCCTGTCCCGGGGCGGTCTCTATGGAGAGTGGCAAGGAGTCATCTGCACAGGAGAGAACAGCTCGAGAGTCCAGGTTGGTACCCCTTGCTGGATCGAAGGGGATGGGTATTCTTGTTAAAACCATATTGATCCCTGCACCATAGACGAATTGGGCCAACTGCTCTGTGAAGGGCCTCCCTGCCCAGGAAATGAAAGCAGCAGTCGTCTACTATAATTAAGATTAATTTGTTATACGCCAATGGCAAAAGTACTGCACAAAATGAGGTGCAGGAATTTCATTTTGTGACACAGAGATGGGGTAGGGCTGTAGGTGTGTCTTTAAAAAGTACTTGCATTCAGCTCGGACTCTCCTGGGAAAAATGGTTTCCAAGAGGATAGTGAGAGCAAATCTTGTATTCCATTAGTGTCTTCCCACCCCAACTCATATAGGAAGTATGTAAGATCTGTTCTTGCATCAGCTGTTGCATGCTTTCCTCTCTCTTTTTTAAACTGGCGCTTTGCAAACATGGACCAAGTGCATTTTCAGGGTTTTTTCCTTGCTAAAAGCAAAAATTGTAAAAATGAGATGCTATTAAATCTTGCTAAAATCAATCAATCAATCAATGGAGGAGCAAGCTGTTATAGGTGGTTGGCAGCACACACACAGACTGTCCATTCAAGTTAAAATAATACTAGCTCATTTAACATCTCATAGGCTTTGCAGATGCACACCACTGATGTTACTCTGATATGAAACCAGTTTCAGTATTGTGGCTCTCCTCAAAAGATCTCTAGGAACGCTATAGTTCAGCAGAAGGGCTAAAATTCTAGATTAAAGATCTCCCTTCGTAGGACAAGTTCTGGGGTACGTTGACTGGGAAATGTTCAAATCTGCATTTCAACGTGCCATGTGTTTGCATAAATCGCAGGCATTTTATAGTGCTTGGGAGTCCCATCAGCACCTCACCTGGCTGTCTTCCAGGGAACTGCAGTATCCCAACAGTATTCCAGTACCCGGAAGCGCATTGCACGGCTATCAACGGGTGGAGTTTTTCTTGCTGTGCTGTTAAGAAATGCCCTCGTATTTAGTGGCGGTTCTGGTGCCCCCCCCTCTTAAAATGAAAATGATGCACCCCTCTGCACCATCGCTATAAGAATGTAAGAAGAGCCTCCTGGAATCAGGCCAATGGCCCAATTTAATCCAACGTCCTGTCCTCACTGTTGTCAACCAGATGCCCATGGAAAACATCTTGAGCTGTATAAATTGCATTGGTAGACCTGGTGCCGGGGTCAGTCCACCTTGTAATAGACAACTGTCTGATGCCATCTTGGGCTACTTCCTTTCTCTCCTGACCTAGAACCGTAGTATGTGATGCGGCCATACTTCTTATGTGGTGTGTGTGTGTGTCCCCTCCTTGCAGAAGTATCTCCAACAGCTGTGGAACGCCATCTTGCTCATTGCCTTGATCCTGTGCACAGGCGTGATCATGCAGGCACAGCGACAGTCTCGGCACAGCCGGCTCGACCAGGACTCCGAGGTGAGCTTGCTCTCTGCCCTGCTCACCCTTGGCAGAAAGCTCCCATCGGGGTTTCAGGCTGATGCTCACCCCGGCTTTCCTCCTGCAGCTCGATCTCAAGCAGCACATCGTGCAGAGGCTCTCGGCGCTGAAGACTCGGCGCTACCACCCCGGGAAGCTGCCCCGGAGCTGGGCTCACGAGATCGACAGCTGCGCCATCTGCTTGGACCGGTTCCACAAGAACCAGGTAGCGCTTGCCGAAAGGCCGACGCATCTCAGTGCCTCGCAGGATGCAGCAGGGTTTCTGTGGGAGGGATTCTGCATCCTCTGTGTTTTTAAAGTCTGTATCTAGAAGCCATGAGTGGAGTTGGAAGTCTATGGTGTAACTAGTCAGACGCGGTGGATGCGCAGCCACAGCCCTGCATGCGCAAACTCTCACACATCACCACCTCCCAACTTGTGTGTCTTAATATTGCGGCTGCAACCTTTCACAGACTTCACCGCCACGTAGATTAATAGATTAAAAGGTTATTTTAGCCACTAAAAATGAACACAAGAACACTGGAAGGGTCCTGCTGGATCAAGCCAAATAACAGTCTGATCCCAGATTCTTTTCTCACATATGTCAACCAGATGTCTGTGGCAAGCCTGCAAGCAGGACCTGAGCACAACAGCAGAAGATAGCCATCGTAGCTAGTAGCCTTTGATCCTCCATGAAATTGTCTAAACCCCTTTTAAGGCCATTCAGCTTGATGGCCATCGCTCCCTCTTGTAGGAGCAAGTTCCATAGTTCAGCTATGCGCTGTGTGAATAAAAAAGTGGTCTGTCCTCAATCAGGTACCCGAGATACCTGAGTTTTCAGGGATGCATTTATAAAACCTTCAGGCCGCAAGCCTTCCGCAAGCCTTCTAGGTGCTTTCTAGAACTCAGTGCCTGCTTAATGTAACAGCAAAAGAAGGGTGCTGCCCGATAAAGGCTCTTCCACCCCCCTCTAGCCCTGAGCAAATTTGAAAGAGACAGAGAGCATTAAGTTGTCAAAGACTACCTGACCACTTAAATCGGGTTTGCTGGGAAGTGAACCCAGACCTTCTGCATTCAAAGTTTGTGCTCTCTTACTGAGTTACAGCTCTTCCCTTAGAGTAGTCAACAAGCACACACAATTGACTAACTTAAGATTTCTTTAATCGGGTAATGGGCCCTGCTTAATGTGCATTACATTGCAGTTTCCCCATATGGTGATCTTTCCCTTTTTCCAAGTGGGAGCCAGTGGTTTTTTGGGGGGTGAGGCTCTTTCCTTCTTCCCTGCCCCGCAGCCTCTATGGGTTGAGCTCTTCAAAGTGGGCCATGCAGCTCTTGAAACTGTCTCAATCTCCCCAACAGTGTCTCCGGGTGCTGCCATGCCTGCATGAGTTTCACCGGGACTGTGTGGATCCGTGGCTCCTCTTGCAGCAGACCTGCCCCCTCTGCAAACACAATATTTTAGGTAAGCCCCTTTCCCCACCCACCACGGGATCAGCTGCTGCCCAGATCTTCCCACTTCTGCTTTTCACCAGCCACTTCTGCAGACGTGGGGCTGGGAAGCTCAAACAAACTTGGGAGCTGAAACACCATATATAGACCTAGTTGGCTGCCCTCTCCCTTTCCAGTGCCCCACCTTGGCGTTGACGGGCAGCAGAGAATTGCACCGCCTTGAGTCTTGCCTGGAAGTCACATCCTCTAATCCTGGCTGCATGGAGGCTGACATACTTGGCGGCAAGGGAAAGGCACTCTGCATATCCTCAGAGGCAGTCTTTATTATTGCTTTACATTCCCAGCATCACAACTTGGGTTGAGCCCCAAATGTCAGCCCACAGTTTGTATTTTCAGTTCATGCTCTCCTGTGAGTTCACAATGGCCAGAGATTACTGCAGCTAGAAGAGCAACCTAGAATTGGCTTTGGTGATCTAGTTGCCGAGGTGGGAGCCCCACTCTGCCCTACCTACCAAGCCCAGAATTTCATCTTCCCATTCAGCCGCCGGAACAGGAGGATGGAAAGCCATAATGATGTTTGCTCTTACTTCCTCATTTCTTAAGTGTGTGTCCCATAAAAGTGGGAAGTGGCCTCCTTTCTGGGATGGAGGAAGCATACGCACTATGCCTTGGTATTGGTCTGTCTGTCTGTCTGTTTTTCTTTCTTTCTTAAAAACAGCTTTCTCTCTGAAGGCTCAGGCCTTTTGCTCTTGAGTCTTTTTAAAAAGAACAGCATTCAAGCAAGCAAATTCTCCGTTCGGGGAGTTTTGTTCTTTCTCAGAGGCACTCTTCTTCTATTTTGTTTTCCACTAGCCATGCCAGCCGTTCATCCACTTCCCCTCCTGGGATCCATGTTGCACCTCCCCTTCTCACCTCCCCCAACCCAGTGGCCCTTAGAGCAAGTTGGGGAACTTGCAGCCCTTGAGATGCTGCGACTCTTTACTCCCAGCCAACATGACCCCAGTGGTCACAACACCCGACACCACAAGGACCACAACTTCGCAATAGCGGCCGGAGCGCTGTCTCACCAACAGGCCTCATGGCCTGGGGGATCTCTGCCTTTCTAGTAAAATACCCCCTTCTCTTTTGTTTCCTTCCCTGCCTAGGAAACTGCTGTCAAGACAGTTAGCACGACGATTGCCCGCCTTTACGGATCAATCTGCTTGTATTTCAAGGGAGAGAGCAATTTTCCCCCAGAGCGTTTGGACGCCGTGGCAGCTGCTCGGGACATGGAGGAAATGACTCTCTTGGAACTTGGGGCTCCTTTGAGATGGGAAGCGTGTGTGTGTGTAAAAATAATAATGTGTTTGTTCTCTGGCCTTTTCTGTGCTGGGCTAAATCAATTGCACCATTGGTGGAGCATCTGTGCAGTATGAACCCGGGGAGGAGGGTGTATGTGTGTGCTGAGGTTTTTTTGAAACTCTGCTTGTACCTTGTTTTGCCACCTTGCAAGTCCCCCCCCCCCTTCCCAGCTTGCACTGTTCCTGATGGGAGGAGGCTTTGCTTGCTTAGGGTTGGGGAGGGTGGGGAATTTGAAATGCTTGCTTTATTTATACTAACTTATTAGAGAGATGGGGCTGGGCAAGACTGCAGGGGGTTATGGAGGGGCCGTAGAGCCCTCTCCGGAGAGCGTTGCAGCACTCGAGGCGCTGCTGGGGCGTGTAAAGAGCCACCTGTACTAATAAAAAGAAGGAAAAAAAATCTAAGCAACAAGATGGTGTTTCTTGCTTGGCAGGGGGTTGGACTCGATGGCCCTTGTGGTCTCTTCCAACTCTATGATTCTATGACGCTTGACTCAGCAGCATTCCATTGCAACCCCGTCTTTTCCCCTGCCTAGAACATTCCCCTTGGCAATGGAAGGGCTACAGGTGGGGCAGTCTGCCCCCCAGTTGCCTTGCAGGGGCCTCTGTCAATGGGAGGAGGAGACAGCAGGGATCCCTTGATGGGACAGAGGACAGTCCTGAGCACATCCCAGGGCTTCAAATAAGTTGAGATTCTGTTTGGGGTGGTTGTTGTTTTTTTAAAACACTTTTTAGAATATGATCCCCCTGCATGAACCCCCCAGGTTTAGTTGTCTCATACCGATTGATTGATGTCATAATTTTATTGCACATGGTATTATTTTAATTATGTCCACAACTGATAGAAGCTACTTTGTTCTTGTGAAGCACGAGTTATAAGGTTCAGAAATACTGTAAAATAATTCTAGGAAGCCTCACTCAAGGGGGAGCTGGAGGCAGTCGATGCAGCTGGAAGGCAGAAGGGCTTAGGAGGCCTGTACTTGCAGCAAACAGGTTTAGAAACATGCTTTTAAAAACAACATTGAGATTCTCCAAATGTTGAACTCCGTTTACTCTGCTTTTTTGCTGTGTGTTCTTGTCTAGAATCCACACGCAGCCTTTAGCAGGAAAGAGTTCTTGGCCTTTTCCACCCAAGTTAAGACGAAGAGCATCTGACTTTACCCCCGAGGTCAGAAAAGGAGCTAAGAAAAATTGGACATCTGCGTTACAGTGATCTGCTTCTTTTCTGCAGGGGATCCTTGACTGGGTCACTTCCCCTCTGAGGATCCCCTCCACCACTACATTTCCTGTTGGAAGATGCGGGAGAGCTAAACACACAAATTCCTTTAACTAGGGAGAAGTTCCCCTGGCCGCAGCCCCTCCTGGCCATCACAGTTGTGACATGCATATTGTTGAGGTTCTTACTCCCACCTTCCCAGTCTGCTTTTGGTCCAGTCACACTTGGAGAACCTTCCTCACCCTGCCAAAGAATGCCAGTTCTGTGCTCAGGTGACCGTCCTACCACAATGGACTGGATTTCAGGGGAAAGAAGCTAATATCCTCTCTTTCTCGCCTCTCTGTCATTTACAAACTGTAATTGATTTTTTGGGGGGAGGGAGGTTGATTTTTTAAAATGGAAGCCAAATTCCCCACGCTACTGTGGGTTTGTTTGGTTTTTTTGCAGGGAGGTTACTACACCTGGCAACTCAGAGCAGGGCAAAAGACTCAGAAAGATGGTTCCTGCATCCTTGCCTTAGTGAACTCATCAATTACCGATAAAGACTTTGGTGAGGGTCACCTGGAGGAGTCACCATTGCAAAGGTGCATGACCACCTGAGCACAGGAACAGCATTGCACCGGTGATTATTTGCGGCCAGGGAGAGGTCCAGCCATTTGGTCTCCCTTCGCCACCAAACCCCCCCCCCACTCCCCGCTTTGCTTTGGAAATGTTGGCAACCTTCTGAACTTGCTCTGCAGGGCCTTTTTATTGTTATTTCTGGTGTTTCCTGTTGCAACGGGCCGAGTGGCCTGGGGTCCTGCTTTTCCCTTTCCCCCGGGCGTGGGCACGGATGGCTTGTTCCTCAGAGGCGAAGATGAACGCCGCTTTCCGGGCGGCCTCTCCTGCAGACGGCTTTGACTGCTGGCCTCGGAAGGGGGAGCCATTCTTTGAGGCATTGCGGGTGCTCTTAGATCTATGTGGGGTCGGGCTCCCTGGGCTCTTGGGGCTGGCAGGAGGCCTCAGCGCTGCTCCCTGGGCACTCGTATGTGCGGGATGCCTGCAGAAGGAACGGAAGCAAAGAGGGGGCTGAGGAAGGGCCTTTCTTTGTTCATGGTCGGAGGATGCTTCAAACCAGAACGCTCACCTGGTTGGCATGTGCATCCCGCTGTCTTGGGGAGAGGACAGATTCCACAGCTGGGTTGGAGGAACAAGCTGCAGCGAGGGGAGTTCCATATTAAATTCAGGTATAGGTGACACCTCTGTTTTACTTATTTATACAGTGGTACCTCTGGTTAATTGGGACACGGGTGGCGCTGTGGGTTAAACCACAGAGCCTAGGACTTGCCAATCAGAAGGTTGGCCATTCGAATCCCCACGACGGGGTGAGCTCCCGTTGCTCAGTCCTTGCTCCTGCTAACCTAGCAGTTCGAAAGCACATCAAAGTGCAAGCAGATAATAGGTACCGCTCCGGCAGGAAGGTAAACGGCGTTTCCGTGTGCTTCTCTGGTTCGCCAGAAGTGGCTTAGTCATGCTGGCCACTTGACCCGGAAGCTGTACGCCGGCTCTCTTGGCCAGTAAAGCGAGATAAGCGCCGCAACCCAGAATCGGCCACGACTGGACCCAATGGTCAGGGGTCCCTTTACCTTTACCTCTGGAGGTCCATTCTGGAGGTCCATTCTTAACCTGAAACTGTTCTTAACCTGAAGCACCACTTTAGCTAATGGGGCCTCCCGCTGCCGCTGAACAATTTCTGTTCTCATCCTCAAGCAAAGTTCTTAACCCGAGGTACTATTTCTGGGTTAGCGGAGTCTGTAACCTGAAGTGTCTGTAACCCGAGATACCACTGTAAAGCAATTTATATACAACCAGCCCCCCAATTTGTGCCCGTCGCCATGGCTCTTCCCATTTTGGTGCTACCTTAGGCCCTTCCTGCTGCGCTGCCTCTCTCATTTTGGCCACTGCAGTTCGGAGGCGCGAGTTCTCTTCCTCCAGGATGCTGATACGAATGTTGTTGGCCTGCAGCTGCTTGCCCATGTCCTCCATGACGTCCCCAGTGCCTGTGACAGAGCCAGCGAGGGCAGACTAGGCATCACGGGCTCACAGCATTGAAACGGGGGTGGGGGGTGGGTCAAGGCCAGACCCTCAACTCAGCAACCACTTTCTCTTCCCTAAACTAGCCCTTTCAGATTACTAAGGAGGCCTCGGCCTGCAACAGGAGCACATCTGGACACAGGAAGGTTCCTCATAGTGAGTTGCCCCATCTTGCTCAATATTGCCTACTCAGGCCGGCAGCAGCTCTCCAGGGTTTCAGGCAGGAGACTTCTGGAAACCGAACCTGGGACCTTCTGCCACTGAGCCTGTTATTTGCTTCTGCGCTTGTTTAGGGAAACAGTTTTTGCTAAATGATAGGAGACGTTACCTAATGGTGAGAGATATCAGCCATGACAGCTGTGGTCTGCCTCTGAATGCCAGTGACTGGGAATCACAGATAGGGAGAGATGCTCATGTCCTTCTTGCAGGGTTCCCTTGAGGGCATCTGGTTGGGCTCTGCGAAATCAGGATGTTGGGACCAGATAGGTCCCCTTTGGCCAGATCCAGCACCCACACTCTGATGATGTCCTTAGGTGCAACTTCCAAGCCCCTCCCCTTCCTCCTATTAGCTCCTCCCCCTGGCACAGGGGACCTCCCTTCCCTTGGCCTCCTTACCTTCATACTGTGCCTCAACAGGGATGTGAAGGTCTGGGAAGAGGACCAGCAGCCTCTCCCTGTCCTTCAGTTCCTCAATCAGCTCTTTCAGCTCAGAGACGGTTGTCTGCAGCTCAGACACAAGCTGCTCCAGGCTCAGCTTTTCCTTCTGCGCTCGCTCTGTCTGCTTCTGCAGCGAGACAGATGGGAAAGGATGCTCACTTTTCTTTGGACTACGACTCCCATCAGCCCCAGCCAACACAGCCATAGGATGCTGGGGCTGTCAGGAGCACAGCTGATGGGAGTTGTAGTCCAAAACAGCCGGAGGCCACCGGCTTGGCAAAAGCTGGCATAGATTATGGCGTATAGAAGTTTAACACGGCAAAATGGCTAGAAAATTTTTTGCCGCAGTTTGATGAGAATTCTCATCCTTCTCTGTGCAATTTGTCCTGCGCTGGGGAGACACGGCCTGGATCTCACCAGAGGAGCCCATGCCAGGCATCCCTACCCTGCCCACTTCCTACAGACCTGCTGGGCTGCCAGCTGGTGCTGGATTTCCCACTTCTCCTCCTGCATCTCCTTCAGCCTCTCCTTCAAGATGTACTGGTCCTCCTCCCTGTCAGCCAGGCTGGTCTTCAGCTGCTCACACTCCTGGTCCAAATTATCCAGCTGCTTCATCAGAGTCATTTGCTTGGTCTGCAGGGACTTCAGCACGAGAGGGAGAGATCTTGTTAGTTTGGACTCAACAGATGCAAGGTGGAAAGCCAATGATTGGCCGATTGGTCACGTTGAAGGGGCGGGTTGTAAACGGTGGGGGGTGACAGGTTAAAGGCATTCTGCAATGCTCAGCAGTAGAGCATCTGCTTCACCTGCAGAAGGTCCCAGGTTCAACCCCCAAGTAGGCCTGGGAAAGATTCCCTGCGTGAAACCATGGAGAGCCGCTGCCAGTCAGTGCAGACAGCACTGAGCTAGATGGACCAGTGATTTCACTCTGGGATAGCTCCACTGGTAGAGCATGAGACTTCATCTCAGGGTTGTGGGTTGGGCACCACCTTGGTCAAAGGATTCCTGCACTGCAGGGGGTTGGACTAGATCAGTGTTTCCCAAAGTTGGGTCTCCAGCTGTTTTTGGACTACAACTCCCATCATCCCTAGCTAGGAGGACCAGTGGGCAAGGATGATGGGAATGGTAGTACAAAAAAACAGCTGGAGGCCCAAGTGTGGGAAACCCTGAACTTCCCTTCCAGCTCTATGATTCTGTAATTCTAAGAAGATTCCTATGCGCTGCAATGGGGAATGAGATCCAACCCGCCTCCTCCGCCATGGGGCTGCTGGGAGTTAGAGTCAGGGTGGTGTATTGGTTAGAGTGTTGGACTAGGACCTGGGAGACCAGGTTTCACACCTCCACTTGGCCATGAAGCTCACTGGGTGACCTTGGGCCAGTCCTATCTACTTTGTAGGTTGGTTGTGGGGAGGAGAACTAGTATGCAAGCCACCTTGAGCTCCTTATAGGAAAAGGTGGGAGATAAATGAAATAAATAACAGCATCAAGAATAGGTTGCCCACCCTGATGCCCCCAGCCACACCTCTTTGTGCCGGAGCACACTCTCAGCTTTGGCCTTCTCCTTCTCCAGCTCAGTGATGGCCCCGTTCAGCTGCTGCTTGGTACTCTCCAGTTGGCTCGTGAGGACCCCAAGCTGGTCCTTCAGCTTGTCCACCTCTGCTTTGCACACCTTCGTCTCCCTTAACTCCTGCAACAGCTCGCGCTTCGCTCGCTCTGGGGAATGCACAATAGCTCAAGAGCAGCATGTCGCACACTAGTGGTTTGCAATTTCAGATTTCAGGCAAGGAAGCAAGAGTCAGACTGGTCCCAGAGGCTGGCTCTTAAATACAGTGGTACCTTAGCTCTTGAACTTAATCCATTCCGGGAGTCCGTTCGACTCCTGAAATGGTTCAAAAACCAAGGCGCAGCTTCCGATTGGCTGCAGGAGCTTCCTGCACTCAGTCGGAAGCTGTGGAAATCGTGTTGGGGTTTCGGCTTCCAAAAAACGTTTGCAAACCAGAACACTCACTTTCTGGGTTTGCGCCGTTTGGGAGCCAAAACGTTCGAGTACCAAAGCATTTGAGAACCAAGGTACGGCTGTACATTCAAAGTTAAATGGCAAAAAGCGGTGGCCACAATCCGACACAGTTACTTGGAAATAAGCGCCGTAGCATTTCCATTCATTCTTTCAGCAAACTGAAAAAGGCTCCCCACTATAGACCACTTTGGCAAAAAATAATAATATTAATTGTACCCCTCACATCTGACTGGGTTGCCCTAGCCACTCTGGGCAACTTGCAGCATACACAGAAACAAAAGAAAACACAAAACATAAAAAAACTTCCCTATACAGGGCTGCCTTCGGATGCCTTCAAAAGATTGTATAGTTGCTTGATGTTTAACGGGAGGGCGTTCCACAGGGTGGGTGCCACTACCAAGAATGCCCTCTGCCTGGTTCTCTGTAGCCTCCCTTCTCGCAGGGAGGGAACTGCCAGAAGGCCCTCAATGCTAGATCTCAGAGTTGGGGCTGAACGACGGAGGCGGAGGCGCTCCTTCAAGTATTCACCTGAGGCTGAGGGGGGGCTGGCCACCCTCTCTCAGCCTCCACGTGGAAGAGGAAGGAAGCTTGTTTTCTGTTGCTCCAGAGGGTAGAATCTGAACCACGACGAAACATTCGGAAGAACTTCTCTATGGCAAAAGGACAGTGGAACAGACTCCCTTGGAAGGTGGCAGCCTCTCATTCACAGGACATTTTTAACAAGGTTTGATGGCCATAATAATAATAATAATTTATTATTTGTACCCCGCCCATCTGGCTGGGTTTCCCCAACCACTCTGGGCGGCTTCCAACAAAGATTAAAAATACATTAATGTTAGGTAGTTGTTTATCTCTTTGACATCTCTTTGGCCATCTGCCCAGCTTTATTTAACTGTGATTCTTACATTGCAGGGGCATGGAATAGATTGCCCTTGGGACCCCTTTTAACTCTACTGTTCTATACCTCTATGATCCTGTTTCCCCCATCTGCAGTACAGAGAAAATGACACTGGTCTATTATTTGGGACAGTTAGCGGGTCTGCAACAAGATACCGGTTTGTTTGTTTTTACAGTCAAGCAGTGTATTTTGTGAAATAAATTACATTAAATGTTCTGAATCTTGAGAATGGCCTGTATGAAGTGCTGCCTGGTGTTCCTCTTACCCAGCCCTTGGATGGTGTCTTCCTGCCGTTGGAGCTTCTCTTTCAAGGTGGAAATGTTCTGCTCCAAGGCAGCGGCTTCTGGAAGTAGTCAAACAATGTCATCGGTCAGCATGGACCGTAGAGGAAGACAGGAAGCTGCCTTATGCTGAGCCAGACCCATCGATCCATGTAGCTCGGTGTGTCCGCACTGACAGCCCGTTGCTGAGACGGAAATGCAGGAGCCCTTCGGAATCAAAGGTTTGGGACAGACTGGGGTCACATCCATACCATGCATCTAAAGGACATGGTTCCCCTCAGAGAGTCCTGGGAACTATAGTTTGTTGAAGGAGTGTAGCTCTCTGAGGGGTAAACTATAGTTCCCAGGATTCTTTGGGGGAAGCCATGTGCTCTAAAGATACGTATGCACAGCCATAGCCTGGCAGGTATCGGAATGGAGAATGGGCAACCTGTTGCCCTCCGGATGCTGTTGCACACCTAAATTGCAGGTTCAATCCCCATAAGGGATAGCTGCACATTCCTGTATTTGCAGGGGGTTGGACGCAATGATCCACAGGGTCCCTGCCATCATGATTCTATGATTCCCATCTTCCCGGACAACTGGCTGTGATGGCTGTAGCTGTTGACAGTCACAGTCCTTGGGGTCTCAAATTTCAGCGGTGCCCTGTGCAATGCCAACATTTAGCACACACACACACCCCGCCTTGCACTTTTCTGTCTACAATATATTTGTGGCACTCCCAAAGCTCCACACTCAGTGCGACTCAACCGAACCAGTCGCGCTCCCTTACACTTGGAGTCCAAAAAACATCCACAGGACAGGTTTCAAGATAGGACTAACTATACAGTTCTACCTCGAAAGTTGAACCGAATCCATTCTGGAAGTCCGTTCAACTTTCGAAATATTCGGAAAGCAAGGAACAGCTTCCGATTGGTTTCTGATTTTGCAGGTGCACCACAAACAATAGCGGAAGCCACGCCGGACATTTGGCTTCCAAAAAAATGTTTGGAAACTAGAACACTCACTTCTGGTTTTCGATTGTTCAGGAGCCAGAACATTTGAATCCCAAGGCATTCGGGAGCCGAGGTACGACACAAGTGAGAAGTGCTAGAATTTTTGTCCCGCTCCTCTCCAGCTTCTGCTTCTGCCTCTGATGCTGGACTTCTCTCTGCCACAGACTCCCTGCTCACTAAACCCTGTTGCCTCTTTGGTTTTTGACACACACGCCCCGTCTGCTCCCTCTTCTCCATCTGACCACTCACCCTACTCCAATCCCCTGGGGGTTCCCTTGGGGATTCCCCAGCTGCTGCCTCCCACCACTCTTCAGCATCCAGCTAGTCTCTGTGACCTGGAATTTCACTTCTGAGAGGGAGGAGGAGGAGGAGTTTGGATTTGATATCCCGCTTTATCACTACCCTAAGGAGTCTCAGGGCCTAGGGCTAAACCACAGAGCCTAGGGCTTGCCGATCAGAAGGTTGGCGGTTTGAATCCCTGCGATGGGGTGAGCTCCTGTTGCTCAGACCCTGCTCCTGCCAACCTAGCAGTTCGAAAGCAAGTGCAAGTAGATAAATAGGTACCGCTCCGGCGGGAAGGTAAATGGCGTTTCCGTGCACTGCTCTGGTTTCGCCAGAAGCGACTCAGTCATGCTGGCCACATGACCCGGAAGCTGTCTGCGGACAAATGCCGGCTCCCTCGGCCTATAGAGATGAGCGCGCAATCACAGAGTCGTCTGCGACTGGACCTAATGGTCAGGGGTACCTTTACCTTTAAGGAGTCTCAAAGCAGCTAACAATCTCCTTTCCCTTCCTCCCCCACAACAAACATTCTGTGAGGTGAGTGGGGCTGAGAGACTTCAGAGAATTGTGACTAGCCCAAGGTCACCCAGCAGCTGCAGGTGGAGGAGGAGGGAATCGAACCCAGTTCACCAGATTACGAGTCCACCGCTCTTAACCGCTACACCACATTGGCTCCCAGGGATTCCCTGGGAGAAGCCATGGCTATGAAAATGGTACAAACTTGCTTTAAATACATGGTGTGGATGTGAGCTGGCTGAAAGAAAGAGAGGGGAAAGGATACTCACTTTTCTGGAGGTCCTCCTTGCCCATCCTCAGGGTGGCCATCATCTGCAGGTTCTCCGTATTCCTTCTTTCAAACGCCTGCTCTGCCTCCGTCCTCTTCTGCTCCTGCTCCTCTCTTTCCTTCTGAAGGCGGCTGTCAAAAGTCTCCAGCTGCCTCTTGAGCTCACCCTTCTCCTTCTCAGACTCTTCCAGCTCCCCCTTCAGAGGGTTGATGAGTTCCATCAGCTTCCGGAGGTGCTTGTTGATCCGGGAGAGGTCCTTGCTTTGCTCGGACGCCCAGTAGCTGATGTCCACAGCCGTGAGTGGTTTGCGGCCCAGGGTCTCCTCCACCATCTCCAGGAACCTGCTCAGAGACGACGGGAGGTTCTGGCTGTTGCAGATGCCGATGATGGCGCTGCCCACTTCCCGGAGGCTGAGCTGCGCCCTCTCGCACGCGTCGCAAGGCACCAGGGATGACTCGATGGTCTGACAGTGGGTGCTGCAGGTGGGCTTGGCGGCCCCCTGGGCTGGCGGTGCCTCTGAGGAGGTGGTGGGGCAACCGTCCAGCAGCCTGCTGCTGGCCGATGAGGTCAAAGGGGAGGACCGGAAGCTGGGCAAAGTCACATCTGACTCCGAGAAGCAGATTTTTATAGACTCGTTCTCAGCTTTCACCTCCTGGAAGGAAGCATTTGTGCCAACAGCATCCTCTCTGCTGTGTTTTTTCTAGGTATAAAAGAGAAAGGGTGGCATTAACTTTCCAGGTTTTTATTTTATTTTGGGAGGATCACATGAGAGGTTTGGGGGGGGGGGAAGGAAATTTGGGCATGTGCTGTGATCAGACATAAAGGTAAAGGTAAAGCTAAAGCTAAAGGTACCCCTGACCAGTAAGGTCCAGTCACGGATGACTCTGGGGTTGTGGCGCTCATCTCGCTTTATCGGCCAAGGGAGCCGGCGTACAGCTTCCGGGTCATGTGGCCAGCATGACTAAGTCGCTTCTGGCGAACCAGAGCAGCACAAAGAAACGCCGTTTACCTTCCCGCTGGAGCAGTACCTATTTATCTACTTGCACTTTGACGTGCTTTCGAACTGCTAGGTTGGCAGGAGCAGGGACCGAGCAACGGGAGTTCACCCCATCACGGGGATTCGAACTGCCGACCTTCTGATCAGCAAGTCCTAGGCTCTGTGGTTTAGACCACAGCGCCACCCGTGTCCCGTGATCAGACATAGTTTGATACTAAGAACATAAGAAATATAAGAACGTAAAAGGAGACTTGCTAGATCTTGTTTGGCATCCATGGCCAACTAGATGCCCCAATGTGAAGCATGAATGCAGGATGCATGTGGAAGAGCCCCCTCCCTACTTGCAATTCCTGGCAACTGACATTCAGAGGCGTACTGACTCAGACACTGGAGGGAGAGCATAGCCATTGTGGCTAGCAGCTACCGACAGCCTGATGATCCACCATAAATTGGTCAAAGCCTCTTTTAAAGCCATCCATGTTGGCAGTCATTACCACATGCCCTTGGGACTGTGACTCTTAACTCTTCCCAAGGATTCAAATGATGGCAGCTTGTCCTGTGCTGATAGCAGAAATGGTTGACTCCACTTTTCCACCCGTAGAAGTGCTCAAGGAGCTTTTCCAGCACTGAGCTTATGATGGAAGATCATTTGTATCTTGCCTGCCTGTTTGGATACCTGCAATGCTTTATGGTGCTGTAGTGTGATCAACGCAACAAGGCATGGATGGGGCCCTGTGACCTTCCAGATGTCGATGGAAGTCCAGCTCCCATCAGCCCCAGCCAGCAAGGCTACTGGGGATAATGGGAGCTGTAGTCCAGAAACATCCAGAGAGCCACACATTCCCCATCCTTGCTGTAAACGGCAAACCTGCAGCCTGTGAAACATCAAACCCTCCCTGTCAATGATTTTGGCAGCCTGAAACTACAGCCTAAGTGCATGATTTATGTTGACAGGTGGGTATCGCCATCTCCTACTCCTTGAAAGATTCCATCAACGGTGTCTACAAAAAATTATACACATCACATGGGAAGACAGGCGAACTAATGCTAGTATACTGGAAGAATCAAAGCTCACCAGTGTTGAAGCAATGATTCTTCAACATCAACTTCATTGGACTGGTGATGCCTGATTATTGTCTTTCAAAGAAACTACTTTATTCCAAACTTTAAAATGGAAACCGTAATGCTGGCAGTCAACAAAAGAGGTTTAAAGACTCTCTCAAGGCAAATCTAAAAATATGTTGTATAAACACCGACAACTGGGAAACACTGGCCTGCGAGTGCTCCAATTGGAAAACAGCCTTTACCAAAGGTGTCTTGGACTTTGAAGACGCTTGAACTCAGGACGAAAGGGAGAAACGAGCTAAGAGGAAGGCACACTGGGCAAACCCTCACCGTGGTCAACTCCCACCCAGAAACCAATGTCCCCACTGTGGAAGGATGTGTGGATCCAGAATTGGCCTCCACAGTCACTTACAGACTCAGTGTTTATGGAAGACAATCTTACTTGGCTACAAGTGATCGCCAAAGAAGAAAGAAGAAGATCGGATTGGAACCTCAAGCACCTGTACAGCCAGCCCTGCATCTCCTGGGGATCTTTCAGCAGCAGACCTCACTGGTGCTTTCAGATTTGCATGGAAATATTCTTGGTACTTTCCCACTGCTTGGAGAAGGGAGATAAACCACACCTATCTGGCCAGAGGAACGTTTGGTCAGTGTGCATGCAGAAGCAGACCAACCCACTGGGGCAGCCTACCTCAGAAGCCAGCTGCTGGTAGAGGGATCCCAATTTCAGCATGCTGTTCCAGTACTTCTTCACAGCCAGCCCGATAGACATGCATGGTCCTGTTGTTCTGGATGGGGGCACAGCTTGTTCACTGATAAGGTTCTCCGTGTATCTGGTGAAGCTTTGGAGCAGCAGCAGCAACCTTCAGAGGACAGAAAGGACATCCTGCTTTAGTTTTGTAGTTTGTGTTTGAACCCCAATTTTCATTCCAAAAGGAAGCCCAAAGCAGCTACTGGCAGCAGACCAAAAAATGTTCTCAAAACCAACCACCACACCCTCCAATGTGTTCTGGGCCAGCTGAAGTTTCCAGACAGGATTGTAGGACGCTGTCATTGGTCCATCTAGCTCAGTACTGTCTACACTGACTGGCAGCAGCTCTCCAGGGTTTTCAGACAGCGGTCTCTCCCAGCCCTACCTGGAGGTGCTAGGGATGGAACCTGGCACTGCTCTGCCACTGAGCTACAGCCCCTCTTCTTTAAAGAATACCCCATATATTGTGGGATATAACATAAGCAGTCAAGTACAACACTTCCTGTTTGCCTAGAGTGGACACAGATGGGGACGTTGATCCAGCCAGTTGAACTTCCTGTTATACCTGGTCTGGAGCATCCTCCCCCTGCATGTGACCAGGTAGGTGGGCATGACCCTTGGAGATCCCACAAAAGGTAAGTCAGGCAGCTACCTTCCTCTCTTGATGCCTTTTCTTCTCTTGGACTGCACTGCTGGCTCTCTGCCAGCAGCACATAGGCCCATCCTTACAAGTATGGAAGCCACACTGTATCTGTAACTGCAAGCTAAAGCCTGCCTTCAGGGATCCAACTGTGAACTGAATGTGAGTAAACTTCTTATTACTTTTAAAAGAAGCTTCTTGTGTCTTTATTCTTTTTAGGAGAGATAAAAGGGGTTTTACCAGGAATATATTCTAATCTGAACAAAGCCAGATTGGATTGCTTAAGTAAAGAGATTCAAATGAATCTACCAACCAGCTTTCTGCTGTGTAAAGGGGAATGAGCTCAGCTATATATATATATATATGTGACTCACAAGCATGAGTTAGGAAGGATAATATTTAATCAATATATCCTCTCCTAGTATCCACAACATTCCCACATATATAATGGATGCAGTAATCTAATTCAAAACCTGGCGCATTCATTGGGGTTTACTTCCGTTCCAAGTTAAGAGTGGCTCAACAAGGAATCATTGCAGAACCGCCGGACCTACCCTCACCTGTCAATCACTAGTTCCAGAAGAACCACATGGGAATGATGGGTAAACTCAGGGTCATTCTGTGCAAAGTCGTAGTGCTCAAGCAAAGCAACCAAGTCCAGGTCACAGGACAACTTATCAGGAAACTTCCAGGACGGGTAGCGAACAGCCCCGGCTCGGGTGAAGACGCTGAGGACGGTTCCCTGCAGATCCGTGATGTCCTTCCGCAGAGACTCCATGTAGTTTTGGTTAACCAGCAAGGTCACCATGTTGCCACGCTGGTGTCATTCCACCAACCACCAACCGGGTCTTAGGGCAGATGTTCCTGGGAAAGGCACAAGCAAGACCACCTACCTTCATCAGGCTAGTCAAGGCAGGGAGAAAGTTGCAAGAGGGGAAAGGTTAAGTTTCCTTCCTGAGTTCCCTACAAATCATGCCCCAACCATATTACAAGCATGGGGAACCTGCGGCCTCAGGTGTGAATGTAGCCTTTCTGCCACCCCTTATCCAGCTCTCAAAACATTCCCCAGGCCACATTCCTCCCTAACCCTGATTTCACTAGACTGTACAACCAGAAAAATTGTGAGCCACTAGAGTTTGCAGCAGCATAAATTTCCCCCCAAAACACTATTTTTCTCCGTTACTTTAAAGCAGTGTACAAAACACATTGTCTTGTCGGCAGTCTCAAAAACTGCCTTGCAAAGTAGGCATGATTAACTTAATTTGCTCCCTGCTTGCTAAATTTGTGCTACGTCCTGCAACCTGAAGATACAGCCTCTTAAAACTAGCATTTGGCAGGTAGGCTACTGCATACAATCCTCCAACACACATTTTATTAGGAAGCAAGCTTCACACAAGGAAACCAACTCCCAGGACATTGTGCATACTAAAGGTAAAGGACCCCTGGATGGTTAAGTCCAGTCAAAGGCAACGAAGGAGTCGGGGCGTTCATTTTGCTTTCAGGCCTAGGGAGTCGGCATTTGCCCACAGACAGCTTTCTGGGTCATGTGGCCAGCAGGACTAAACCACTTCTGGCACAACGGGACACTGTGACGGAAACCAGAGCACACGGAAATGCCGTTTACCTTCCCGCCACAGCAGTACCTATTTATCTACTTGCACTGGTGTGCTTTCAAATTGCTAGGTAAGCAGAAGGTGGGGCAGAGCAATGGGAGCTAGCTCCGTCGTGGGGATTCGAACCACCGACCTTCCGATTGGCAAGCCCAAGAGGCTCAGTGGTTTAGACCACAGTGCCCCTTGTGCTTTGTATACCTTGCATACTAGGTTAGCATTTCCTATAAATGCTAAATATAATTTATTTGGGTTGTTAACGGCACCCCTGGGGATGGGAGGTGAAAGGAAGGAAGCAAGACACTCTGTACATGCTCAGACACACTCTTGCTGAAGTGCCTTTAAAGGGTCCCTTTTGCGGGGGGTGGGGTGGAGTGGATCTCTACTATGGAGGGTTGATGGGAGCGGGGTCCTGACTGGGGTGTAGTGCCAGGCTGGCTAGCAGAGGCAGCCACGAGTAGCCCAGGCTGGCGAGAATCCCTGTTGCCAATAGACTTCCTCACCTTCCCGCCCAAAGGAGGGACGAGGTGGGCAAGACCCACCTGCCAAACAGCCGCCGCCGCCGCAGCCAGGCTCTTCCGCTCTTCCCAAGCCTCCGCTGCCATGGCAACCCCGAGAGCTTCTTAGGCGCGCCCCCTTTGCAACTGCGTGGATAAGCCCCGCCCTCTTTGCTACTCAGCGGATAAGCCCCGCCCTCCTGCCTTCTCTATAGAGATATAAGAAACCTGCGTTTCATAAAACTTTCGGTTCGCGTTTGACCAGTCGCTCTATGCAGAGCGGAGCCCATGTTAGGGAAGGAATCCCGGAGGGCAGGGGGATGTCCAAGCGTCTTCCGACACTTCGAAGACCCAAGATTTTTATTGTGGCACTTTAGAGACCTAAGGGATGTACATACTGCGATAGCAGAGTTTCCTTGATCAGATGCATTAAAGTTGGATAATTGGGCTGCTGGATCAGAACGAAATCCCGGTGGGAGGGGAGGGATGTGAGGAAGAGAATGCGAAAACGGGAAAAGTCTGACAAACTTTTTAAAAATCAGATGCACGCAATAATAATAATAATCGCACTTGCCCCCGCTCACAACAATATTGGCCAGAATTGGGTGGAAGGAGGTGTTCCCTTGACATCCCTCAGGGTGAAACTCATCTATACTGTGCTTGATATTAGAACAGGATTGAACAGGATGAGATTTACTTTCGAGTAAACATGCATAGGTCAGGTGTATCCTTTATTTTATTTCAAAATCATGTTTTCATTTGCAAGGACATAAACAAATAATGCGCTCGGGTCTGGAAGTGAAGGTTAAAGGCTCTGCAAGTATTTGCCTTAACTTTATGTGAAGAATCAGGGGAGCCGCAGACTCTCACCGTCTCCGGTGCCTCAAACGGGCTCGAAGAGGACAACGCGCATGCGCCAAACAGCCCCCCCCCATACTTATACCGCTCCTCCTTCCTTTGACGTGGCCGCTCTGCATGCGCGCGCAGCCACGGCTGACGGCGACGCCATTTTGTCGCCGAGCTCGGTGTTTTGTTGAGCGCCGCGCGTCTAACGTCGGAGCGAAGAGCCGCCATGCCGGCCGGGCCTGTGCAGGCGATGGCGCCTGCCCAGCCAGCGCCCCCTGAAGCGAAGCAGGTAATTTTCGGCCTGATCCGTTTAGCAGAAGCCCACTCTCTGAGGTTCCTTCATCTTTCCACCCCACCCCCCAACCCTGGTTAATGTCCAAGGCCTCCTGAAGGGGGAGGTCCTCCTCCCAGGATGCCTTGCGGGACGAGAGCGGTGCATGCTGGGAGGCGTAGTTTGCAGCCCGCGGATGCGTGGCTGTATGGGGATTTTCTAAAGTGGAGAATGGGGAACCTATGCCCCCCACAGTTTGCGTGACTGCCAGCTCTTCTCAACCCTAAACGGCCTCGGCCCAGTATACCTGAAGGAGCGTCTCCACCTCCATCGTTCAGCCCGCACACTGAGGTCCAGCTCCAAGGACCTTCTGGCAGTTCCCTCCCTGCGAGAAGTGAGGTTACAGGGAACCAGACAAAGGGCCTTCTTGGTAGTGGCACCTCCCCTGTGGAACGCCCTCCCATCTGATGTCAAGGAAATAAGCAGCTATCCTATTTTTAAAAGACATCTGAAGGCACCCCTGTTTAGGGAAGTTTATAATATTTAATGCTGTATTGTTTTTAACACTCGATTTGGAGCCACCCAGAGTGGCTGGGGAAACTCAGCCAGATGGGCGGGGTATAAATAATAAATTATTATTATCATCATCCCTGGCCATTGGCCATTCTGGCTGGTGATGATGGGAAATGTGGTTGTTTATTAAATTTATAAGCTGCTTTTTTTGCCACGATGGCTCAAAGCCTCATACAAAAACGGGTTAAAAACAAAATTCATGCACACATTAAAACTGCTTCATGAAAACATCCTACCCACTCTAAAAGGCCATAGATAATTAAAAGCCAAAGGCCTGCTTTAAGAAGGAAGGTTTTTGCCTGGCGTCTGAAGATCTATAACAATGGTGCT
Organism: Podarcis filfolensis; assembly: GCF_964270895.1. NCBI lineage: Eukaryota > Metazoa > Chordata > Lepidosauria > Squamata > Lacertidae > Podarcis > Podarcis filfolensis. Next base: position 23,480,021 of record NC_139620.1, on the reverse strand, counting down.
GCCACCCTCCAGACTACTACAATTATTATTATTATTATTATTATTATTATTATTATTATATCTATCCGCACACACAAACACAGAGCATTCTTTCCCAGACCAGGACTCAAGGCAGTGTGAACAAATTAGAACAACACAGTTAAAATGCAGAAGATTAACAACATATAAAATATAATACTTAAGATAAAAGTAATTAAACTATAAAAGAATTAAAACTATAAAAACAGATCCATTGAAAGACATAGTGAAAACAACACAACACTATTAAAAAACAAACCCAATTGCTTTAAAAACAGCCCCCCAAAGCATGTTGGAATAAAACAGTCTTCATCCGCTGACAGAAAGATAACAAAGGGTGGGATGGGGGCCTGAAACTGAGGTGATAGATACATTTCTAAGGCCATCCCACTAAGGAGATTTAAACAAGGAGCTGTGATGTTTAGCTCAGTCTTTCACAACAGAACAATCCCGCAATAGAGACTATTGCTTTGAGGTTATACTTGATTTTTTTCCTCAGCAAACTGGTTTTTGAAAGCTCCTTGGTCTGCTTTCTTTTTATGCCATATTCACTTTTAATTGCAGCCAGAAGATGAACCGAAAGAAGAAGCAACACCAGCCAAGCCCGTGGTGGGAATTATTTATCCTCCTCCAGAGGTTCGGAATATCGTGGACAAGACAGCCAGTTTTGTAGCCAGGTAGGTCACCCTAGACTGGACTCTTGGAATATCAGCTTCTTGCAGAGATAAGCTAAGAGGGTGGTTGAGGCAGCCTCAGCATGCATAGCTAATCAAATGTGTTAAGGGACAAAGGCAGTGAGGACTCAGGGTTGGCAGTAATTTTTTGTGTGGGTTGGATACTGTGCCTGTCCTTGGTGGCTTTTGAGGAATTTTAAATTTTGGTTTGGTGCTGATTTTTGCTATATAACCTTTCCAGAAATGGTCCTGAGTTTGAAGCCCGCATCAGGCAGAATGAAATCAACAATCCCAAATTTAACTTCTTGAACCCCAACGATCCTTACCATGCCTACTATCGCCACAAAGTCAATGAGTTCAAGGAAGGGAAGGCACAGGAGCCCTCGGCAGCCATTCCCAAAGTCATGCAGGCACAGCAGAGTGCACAACAGCAGCTTCCCCAAAAGGTAAGCGGTTCCTCTCTTGTCTTCATCTGTCTCTTATCTTTCATGGTGCTGCAGGAGGGAAGGCCAACTGCCAACAAATTTCTCTTGGCCTTTTCCTTCCATTCATGCCTCACTGGCAGAAGTGAGGAACTTTTGGCCCCTCTAGATGTTGCTTACCTACAACACCCATCAGCCCTAGCAAGCAGGGTCAGTGGCCAAGGGCATTGTAGTTCAGCGACATTTGGAGGGCCACAGGTTCCCCACACCAGCTCACTGTGGAGGTAAGAACAAACTTCACCAACCTGGTGCCCTCTAGATGGTTTGGACTGCAATTACCATCAGCCCCTGCCAACACAGCCAAGCCATCTGAAGGGCACCTGGTTGGCAGAGGCTTTCTAGGAATGGTTCAAACCACAGAGCAGCAAATACAGGGACACCTGACCTGTGCACCTAAGTGAGGTTGGGTATGAGTGGTGATCCATTTCTGTGTTCCTTCCGCAGGTACAAGCCCAGGTGATTCAGGAGACTGTGGTTCCAAAAGAGCCTCCTCCGGAATTTGAGTTCATTGCAGACCCTCCCTCGATCTCAGCCTTTGACTTGGACGTGGTAAAGCTGACAGCCCAGTTTGTTGCTCGGAACGGCAGGCAGTTCCTCACCCAGTTGATGCAGAAAGAGCAGAGGAATTACCAATTTGACTTCCTGCGCCCACAGCACAGTCTCTTCAACTACTTCACCAAACTGGTTGAACAGTACACTAAGGTAACAAATCTCAGATGCCAGGAGGATTCATTTGAGCAAGCCTGAGGACAGTTCTATTTACGCAGAGCAACATGTGCATTTCACAGTGACAGACTTTGAAGGCTTGCTGTCTGGCTTGAAAAGAAATCCTTGCAGGGATTTTGGAGGGGAAAGTAGGCACACCCCAGGCATTAAGGTGCCCTAATACTGATTGCACATTCTTTGTGTGAATATGGCAAGATAAAAAGAAAATCTGTTCCATAGCAAACAGGAGAAGCAGTGGAAATGATAGCAGAATTGTTCTGTTTTTGTGGAACACCCTCCCTTCAGATGTGAAGGAAATAAGCAGCTATCCTATCTTTAAAAGACATCTGAAGGCAGCCCTGGTTAGGGAAGTTTTTAATATTTAATGCTGTGTTGTTTTTAACATTCGATTGGGAGCCGCTCAGAGTGGCTGGGGAAACTCATTATTATTATTATTATTATTATTATTATTATTATTATTATTATTATTAGAATAGCCTGCTGGATCTGGCCAGTGGCCCATCTAGTCCAGCATCCTGGCCAACCAGATGCTTGTGGGAAACCAGCAAACAGAACATTAGCATTCTCCCCTCCTCTGGTTTCCAGCAACTGGCATTCAGAAACACTGCTGCCTCCAAATATGGAGGCTTTGTCTAATAGGAGCTGGCTTGCCTAAGTCATAGCTATACCCCTTGCCAATTATGGCAAATAGTTGCCATCTTCTCTGCATCCTGTACTGTTCCTTAAAGTTCCTACTTTCAGGCAAAGACTGGGAGAGAGAAAAAAAAGAGCACAGAATTAAGCTTTTCTTTGAAAATGACAGCTCAACAAACAAGTTTCTAGTCCTCATGACTGCTAAGATATGCTTGAAAACGTGCGGCGTTTCTTGCTGATATCTCAGAAGCTGAGTGGGTGGATGAATAAGACCTCAAGTGTCGCACATACCTCCCAGCCCATTACTGTGACTTGCAAACCTGGAATAAACTATAAAAATAACTGGCAGAAGTTATTTTGCATTAATTATACATACTGCAAGCTTTTCTTAATGCAGACTATTGATTGCTTGGGCAAGAAGAAAACCCTAACTGGAACTGATGTCTCAGTAGCCTATTGAATTTTTTTTTCCAGATCTTGATTCCACCCAAGGGTTTGATCATAAAACTTAAGAAGGAGGCAGAAAACCCCAAAGAAGTATTGGATCAGGTAAGCAGTTAAGAGTTCTTTACATGACTGCCCTTTGCTAGGTTTAAATAATCTGAAAACGCTCTTCTGAGCTAACCATCTTATATCGCTTTGAATTTCTGCCAATACTCGGTGCAGTCCTATAGAGGTATATATGTTACCCAGGTGTAAGCCTCACTGAGTTCAGTGGAGCTTCCTCCTAGGTGAGCAAGTGTAGGATTGCAGTCTTACATCTCAGTGGCCTTATTTGTAATAAAGGCAAGGTGGACCTTTGATTCTCCTTTTGTGATTGTATCACTTCGCGTTACTACCAAACACCTTTTTATTTTATTTATTGCATTTCTATTTCACCTTTCCTGCAAAGGGGCAAACCTACCATGAGGTAGGTTAGGCTGAGAGGTAATGGCTGGCCCAGGCCACCCAGTGAATTTCATGGCTGAGTGGGGATTTAGACCCAGGACACAGTCTAGCACGCTAACCACTACACTGCCTCTCAAAATATCCCACAATGTGTAATTTTCAAATGTGTCTACCATCATCAGATTCTTAAGTGCAGTGATCCAGTTAATCTGAACTACCCTTGGTAGCCAGCCAACATCTGCAATTACCACCAACCCAGCTCTTTCCATGACTGAAGTGGGAGGATATGGCCTTGTCAGTGCCTTCAAGCTGAGTTTTGGGGGCACTTGAAAGCAGTTGACCTTGGTGCTTATCGAGAATGTATCCAAAAACACAGTTACTGGGTTTTTTTTTTAATGTTACTTGATGCTTTGTGCAGGCGTGTTACAGAGTGGAGTGGGCCAAGTTTCAGGAGCGAGAGCGGAAGAAGGAAGAGGAGGAAAAGGAGCGAGAGCGCGTTGCTTATGCCCAGATCGATTGGCATGATTTTGTGGTGGTGGAAACCGTGGACTTCCAGCCCTCCGAGCAAGGTTGGGTCATTTACTTTGCTGAAATGCATAGCTTGACCTCTCTCAAAGCCTCATTGAATCCAACATAAGAAGGCTCTGTGCATATGTCAGGAAGAGAAAAGCCGCTTAGACTCAATGAAAATATTGAATAACTCATCTGTTATCCCTCTAAGGAAGCACTGTATAGCTACTTTCCAACAAAGTCCTCCAGGAACCGTCTGTATATTAATATATTATTATTATTATTATTATTATTATTATTATTTTATATTATTATCATCATTATTTTATTATCATCATTATTATCATCATTATTCTAGTTAGCTGCTTGTTACTTGAAGGTTTCCAAGCAACTTACATTTTAAAAAATATTAAAAAATATAAATATAAATCCACATCAATCCACAAAACAGCCATAGGAAACTTGGGCAGTAAACTTATTAACATCTCAAGTTTATTAAAAGCCTTGGGGGGGGGGGGCGGAATATACGTCTTTACGTGATGTCAAGTAGATAACACTAAAGGTCCCAAGTGGACCTTGCTGGGGAAGACACACACACACAGAGCAACAACTGAAAAGGCCCTTCTTTCCCTCGTCATCATCCTCTGAGCCTCCCTCCTCAGGGGGGTCCTGGAGAAGACTGCAATATACTTGAAAAGCAGGTGCAAATGAAATGGAAGCGGCAAGCAAGACCTGCATTTGAACTCTGCTTCTTGAATCCCACAAATATCAGAAAAAAGTGAAGCTTACAGAGCCCCCACCCCCCAGCCCAGAAGTCCAGTCACTTCCTACTGAGGTGGACCCTTAACAAGAAGCTTGTCTAGGGAAGACACATGATGCTGTTCTCAGCTGTGTAACTTAAGTTTCACCAAAGGTATGATCCCCCCCTTTTTTTGCAGGGAACTTCCCTCCTCCCACCACTCCCGAGGAGCTAGGTGCTCGAATTCTCATCCAGGAGCGCTATGAGAAGTTTGGCGAAAGTGAAGAAGTGGAGATGGAAGTGGAGTCAGATGATGAAGATGAGAAACAAGAAAAGACTGAGGAGGCACCATCTCAGTTGGACCAGGATACCCAAGTGCAGGACATGGATGAGGTGAGCAGTTAGTCTGCGGGAAAGTGTTTTTGGTGTGGCGAAGCTTGAAAGTAGTCTTTCTGAATCTCTTAATCTCTGTACTCAGTAAAGTAATGTTCGTAAGAGTTTGTTTCTGGTGCTGCATAGCTGGTGTCCTGGACCTTAATGCTCTGCTGAACTTAAACTGGGGCTCAAGTTTTAACGTCTGGTGGTGGGGGAAAGGTTCCAAAAGTTTTAGAAGATCTTTGTCCTTTAGCCGTAAACCTACAAGGGATGAGAGAGGGTTTTGAAAACAGTCTAGTTTAAGCCCTGTAAGGGTCCTTTGCATAACACGCTGCACATTCATATTCCCACAAGTCTGCTGATGGTTCGAAGTGCAGCTTTTCATAAGCTCAAGGCTTGAACAAGCCAGCCGCAAAGGTATGATAGAATCATAGAGTTTGAAGGGACTCTGTGGATCAGTAACTCCCTGTGATGCAGGAATATGCACCCATATGGGGATCAAACCCATGACCTTGGCGTTATTAGCACCATGCTCTTAACCAATTGAGCTAACTGGTGCCAGCTTAAATCAGGGAAGAGACTTGCTTAAGCCTGGTTTGTCTTCTTACTAAGAAAACTGAGTTGAGCCTTTCTAGAGAATCATGCTTCATGATCCTTCACTTAAAAAATTTTTTTTGAAGGGCTCTGATGAGGAAGATGAGAGTCAAAAAGTTCCACCACCTCCAGAAACTCCGATGCCACCACCTCTTCCTCCTACTCCAGACCAAGTCATTGTCAGGAAAGATTATGACCCTAAAGGTAAGCTTGGGGTTAAGATCAGGTGGGGTTTTGTGACTGGGTTGCATTCTAGATCCAGTGGTCATAATCTTTCCTGACATTTCTAACTGTATATCTCTCTTCTCTCTCTCTCTCTCTCCTCTCTCCAGCATCTAAGCCTTTGCCACCAACTCCGGCCCCAGATGAGTATCTTGTCTCCCCCATCACGGGGGAGAAAATCCCTGCCAGCAAAATGCAAGAACATATGCGGATTGGGCTTCTGGATCCCCGCTGGTTGGAGCAAAGGGATCGCTCTCTCCGGGAGAAGCAGAGCGATGATGAGGTCTATGCCCCAGGTCAGTCCAGCAAGGTTTTAGTGGTCTTTTATCGACATATTTTTTTCTTGTGTTAACCTTGATTACATGTTTATGCGTGTCTGAAGGAAACTAGTCAGATACTATAATGCTCTTCTGAAATAATTAGAATCATTCCGTGCTAATAAATTAATAGATAAATGAATTACGTTGGATTAACTTTAGTTTTATAAGAGGACAGTTATCAAGCGGCAGGTAGGCATCAAATTTCAAAAGGTGTTTTGGGGGCAGGTGTGTTTACTACACTGCAATTCATTTGATTCTGTAGTAAAACGTCTAACGCGTTTTCCTCTCCAAACGGGGATGTTCAAAGCAGCTAATAAAGGTATATAAAAGAAAAAACAATACCCAGTAATAATTCAGAATGCAATAAGTATATATTTGAATATCAACTACATGTCAGCTGCTCTTGAGTTTTTTAATGAAAGAATGGGCTTTATAAGCATAAGAAATATATAAAAACCTGTGCCTGGTTTGGGTTGTCCAGAGCCCTGACAAAGTAGTGAATGGAGAAGGTAGAACACTATCTTGGCGGCCAAAATTTTCAGATGGCTAAATTTTTCAGTGCATCCCATTTCTGTTTGCCCATTTTATGGGAGTAGCGACAACAGATGGCTTAGAACCTATGAGCAGTGCCCTATCTTGAAGGACCAAAAAAACAAAACAAAAAAAAAACCACCATGGCAAACTCTCCCATTTTACTCATACTTTCCAGGCTTGGACATTGAAAGCAGCTTGAAACAGCTGGCTGAGCGCCGTACCGATATTTTTGGTGTTGAAGAGACAGCTATCGGCAAGAAAATTGGGGAAGAAGAGATCCAGAAACCAGAAGAGAAGGTATGGCAGGGAGCCAGGCTAAAAAGCGCTCTGCTACCGGAAGTGTGAAGGAAAGAAAGCCTCCTCCTCCTCCAGTGGCTTAACTCTAGTTAGTGTGAAAGCAAAAGGCACTAAGACTCACCTGTTTTCTGTTTTACTAGGTGACCTGGGATGGCCACTCTGGCAGCATGGCCCGAACTCAGCAGGCAGCTCAGGCCAACATTACCCTTCAGGAGCAGATTGAGGCTATCCATAAGGCCAAAGGGCTGGTGCCAGAGGATGACAGCAAGGAGAAGATTGGTCCGAGCAAACCCAATGAGATGCCCCAGCCCCCACCCCTCTCGTCGGCCCCAAACATCCAAACCAGCGCTCCGCCAATCGCATCAGTGCCTCGCCCGCCCTCGGTAAGCCCCACTTGTTCCATAGGAAGCTCCTCTGCTTAAAGGGCTTCTTCTATTTGGCAGAGGGAGCCAGGTTTTAATTTGCATCTTGTAAGCTGAATTGCCTTGCTTGGGGAAGGGTCACGTCTCAGTGGCAAAGCACAGGCTTTGCATGCGGAAGGCCTCTGGTTTGATCCCCAGTATCTCCAGGTAGAGCCAAGAGAAATTCCCTGTCTGAATCCCTGGAGAATGGCTGCCAGTCTGTGCCAGTCATACTGAGCTAGATGGACCTACATGGCATGGTTCAGCATAAAGCAACTTCCTGTATTCTTACGTCTTCTAGATGCCACCACCTGTCCGTACAACAGTTGTCAGCGCTGTTCCCGTCATGCCTCGTCCACCAATGACTTCCGTGGTCCGCTTACCTCCAGGCTCTGTCATCGCTGCTCCGATGCCACCGATCATACATGCCCCTCGGATCAACGTAGTTCCAATGCCACCTTCGGCCCCACCCATCATGGCTCCACGGCCCCCTCCCATGATTGTGCCAACAGGTCAGTGCTGAACAATCTCACCTCGGGCTAAATAAGTTTTGGGAATTGTGGAAGCCCGTCAGGATTCCTCTCGGTCTCAGAATTTGCTTCTGTTGGCGCATTTTCCTCAGTGGTCCTATAGCTACTGCATTCAGCAGCTGCACTTTACCTGCAAGTCTTTGATCAAAAGTTTCTGCAGGCTTCACTGGGATTCTCCATACCGAAAAGCCATTTCTGCAATGGAATTAAGCCCTGGAGGTCAACACTGCTAAAATTTAGTCACTGCATTTGCTGAATGAATAATAACAGTTGTGTTAAAATTGGTGACATCTTTGGGTTTGATACGATGCCACCGTGACAGCCTTACCCTATGTATTGTCTTGTGATGATCACCGTGTGTGCTTTTAAAAAAAATAATAATCTGTAGTTGGTAACAGTTATACAGGTGACTCCTTTCTCCCAAAAGTTTGAAGTCTAGAAAAGAAGAGGGAGGAAATGTTGGGCAGAAACAGAATTCCTCCTACTTGTTCCAAATTGGTTGTTCCCCTCTTCCAAAATGAACTTAGAATTTCATCCTCATTCTCCCTGGCCTTCCAATTCCTTTTCTCACATGAAGGGTTAAAAATTGTTGCATAGTCTATTGTTTATGCTCCATGACCTTTTCCTACCCATAGCCCCTTTTCCACAGAGAAACTGAGGCAGGCTGCTTTCAGTTTCTTCCATGGCCCAAGATCATTCTTCCCACCATCTACGGGGATGAGGGTAGACTAGATCTTGCATTTTCAATCCTCTAGGATGCTTCACTGATGTACAAAGACTGTGGTGCTGGCTGCATTTACACAGGAGTTGGCTTGCAAGTTTTCTTTCTAAATCAGAGACCCGTTCTTCCGCATAGGTATGGAAAAGCACATACCGCCAACCCCAGTTCTTGAACCCAATAAGTTGAAAGTGTGCTCTGCGACATTACAGTATATTCTTGACCATTGTATGTGACAAAGGAGCGGCCTGGAACCTTTGTGCTTTCCTGTAGAGTTTTCCGTTTTAAATAATGAAATCTAAATAGGCACTATTTTATTATCTCATAGGTTTCAGGTGAGCTAAGCCATTGACTAATTATATTTAATTGTTACAATATAGGATACAGACAGGGACCAGTCAGCAGTCCAGGTAACTTCTTAAGTGTCATTGTGACCTCGGAGGTAACTCAGCTAATCACTAACCTTCAAGTCGAGCTCTTAATTTGCATGCCTTCACTTCTCGTCTGTCCAGAGTGGTACCGGGGATTCCTGGCTGTGGTGTGCGTCTCTGTGTGTCAATAGTTCTTGACCTTTTGTAGACTACTTGGCCTGATTGTCGCCGCTCTTCAAAGATTCTTGTGGCTGCATGCTAGCTTGGGTGCCAGTTCTCCAGACACAGTCGTTTTGCAAGAGAAACAAAGGCAGGACTAGAGGAAGAGCCACTTTGTGCCCTTGGAAAGAGCCAGAGTCTTCTGTCTGTGTTTCAGTTGCTTCACACCCACTATAGTTGTTGCAAAGTAGCTTTAAGCCTTGCCCCCCTCATCTCGCCTTTATGGTCTGGCTGCTTTGTGTGTGGCTCTCCCTCTTTTCAATGACCGCCATCCAAGTTTGAGATAAGTAGCTCAAGGTACATCAATAAGATGCTATCGAGTCACTTAGATCCCTGGCTGTCACGTGGAAATGTTCTTGTCTGAAATTTTTGTAATTTTCTTAAATGCTTAATACCCCAGTCATTCCAGGCCAAAGAGTTCACAGTGGAGTTGAAAGATCTGTGATTTTTTTTTTTTTTAAGTGGGTGGAAAGTAGTCGCCAGACCCAAGTATTTGAAACCCAGGGAACAGAGCACGGCCAGATTCACATATTGCATTTTTAGCTGTACACTTCTGGTCAGGCACATGTGCAGTTGCAGCCCAGGATAGTTCATGGGGACCCTTAAGGAAACAAGGGCAACTTGACCATAGCAATACTTGCGTCATAAAGCTCACGACTAGCATTAACTTCCTACGCAGCTGAAGCAAAGCCTAGGAAAGGGACTTCAGCCTACTCTGGGATAGCAGATGCATCACATGTGTTTAGGTGCGTTCATCTCCCCCCCCCCCCCTTATTTAACCTTCATTTTATTGCTACAAAGCAGAGCTTTCTACATTCCCACATTTTCCTTACTTAGAAGCACTGAAGCTTAGACTTCCGGCAGGTGTGATGTCCTGACTTTCGCAGTGCTTGGATAGGAGAAGCTGAGAATTTTCCTAGGCTTTTTAGCTCAACTAATCTCATTTTAACACAGCTTTTATGCCTTGGGAGTTTCTACTTACTCTTGCTTTTCTTTTTTCTTTTGGTCTCTTTTCTTTCCCTAAAGGCAATGGTGTCAAATGTAACTCTTTCAAGAGATTTTCATTCCACCTTCTTGTGACCAGGAAATGTATTTTAAGGATCCTTTTTTATTAAAAAAAAAACCCTGCTATTTTTATACCCTGCCTTTCTATAAAAATCAAGCAAAATTGTTGCTTACATTTTAAAAAACACATATAAAACGCTTTAATATTTAAAGTAACCATAGCAGCGGTCAAAAGAATAAAGGGCATTTGATACATGAGAAGTAAAACAATTTTTTTAAAAAAAAGATACAACTCCACACCTTCACAGTGACTAATACTATGCATAACCAATAACACTATTCTGAGAGTGCTTTGGCGAACAAAAAGGTTTTTAGCATACACCAAAAACATAAAATCACCTTATTTCTAAAGGTCGGGAGGTGGGCAGCAGAGACACAAACACCCCTTAGTAGTTTCATGCAAGCAAGCTCATAAGTGAGTTGTTTTGCTCTTGATTAGCATTGGATGATCCCTCCACACATGCTTCCTGTGCTACCTTCTCCAGCAGAAATGGAGATGGGACTATACCAGGCTTTTTCTACATTTGACACCACTGCTTTGGGGTTCTGTCCACGTCTTTTGCTCCAAATGCCACTAGTGATTTTCTTGCAGAATAATACTCTTCCCCACCCCTTCAGCTTTTGTTCCAGCTCCTCCTGTGGCGCCAGTGAGTGCTCCGGCCCCTATGCCTCCTGTCCACCCTCCACCTCCCATGGATGATGAGCCGGCCTCCAAGAAGCTGAAATCTGAAGAGAACCTGATGCCGGAAGAGGAATTCCTGCGCAGAAACAAGGTGTGCGCTTAAATAAATAATGGTGCTTTGATCTTAGGCCAGAGGAATCCTCTAGCGGCTTGGGTGATCAGCGACCCTTCACATTCCGATTAAGCTGGGTTGCCAGCCTGAAGTTCTCCACTTGCAATCTGAATAGGGGAATTTGCAAGGGAAAGGAATTCAAAAGGTGGAAGGGCAGCCTTCCAGGAAGAAGCAGAGGTCTCTTTATCTATTTTCTCATTGGTTCTCCCTTCTTCTCCTTTGTCAGATTTGACAAATTCATGGAGGAGGTGGCTATCAATGGCTGCAAGCCACAATGGCTATGCTCTGCCTTCACAGTCAGGCAGTAATGCTTCTGAATACCAGTTGCTGGAAACCACAGGACAGGAGAGAGCTCGAATCCTGCTTGTGGATTTCCTACAGGCATCTGGTTGGCCGCTGTGAGAACAGGATGCTGAACTAGGTGGGCCATTGGCCTGATCCAGCAGGCTCTTCTTAACACACCCCTTAACAGTATAATTCTTCTTACTCCCTTAGGGCCCAGTCACAGTCAAAGTTCAAGTTCCTAACATGCAGGACAAGACTGAATGGAAGCTGAATGGCCAGGTGCTGGTGTTCACCCTCCCTCTCTCTGACCAGGTATGTGGCCCAAGCAATGGGTGGCCTGTTTCTCTGTTGTCAATGACTGCTTTGCTCTTCAGACAGTTATCTGGGGTTTGGAAAGAGTATTTTGCTTCATAAAATGATCCCCATCTTTATCAGCGGCCAGGTGCCATTAATAAAACCATCGCAATCTATAAATATTGTCTTACTACTTGTGGAGTGCAGGTGTTGCAGCAGAGAGTTACATATAAAAATGTTAGATTATGTGGGGCGGCCCTTGAAGACTCTTCAGGAACTGCAGCTGCTGCAGAATACAGTAGCCAGATTAATTGTTGCAGCCAGGTGATTGTACCTTTTAGCACCCGTTCAGGCTGTGCATTTCCAGGCCCAAATCAGTGTGCTATAAGGTTTACACAGTTCAGCACCACACTGCTTAATGGAATGTCTCTCCCAACATGAATCTACCCATGCATTAAGATCTACACCAAAATCTCTCTTCATTCTGGAGAGGTTCAGAGAGTTGCTACCTGTTTGTAGGAAAAAAAACTCCGCAGCAAGACCCACATGGTGCTGCTACTGTCTTTTTTGGCCCCAGTTTAAAACTTTCCTCTGTTCTCAAGCATTTGATGTCATCTAATGGGCTGCTTTTCCTGGTCATCAGTGTTTAATTTTGGGGGGAAAGGCTGCTTGTATATTCTTCCAGTTTTTGTATTGCTGATTTTAATGGGGTGTATGTGTTTAGTATTAAATATTGGATTGCTCTTTTACTGCTTAGTTTTAAACACTGTATATTTACATGTATTTTATATTTCTATAAGCCAGCTTGGGAAAAGCACCTCAGAAATATAATAATAATAATAATAATAATAATAATAATAATAATAATAATAATGCTAACATGTAAAGATGCACAGCAGGTATTAAAAGAGAGAACAATGCGTGGCTGTTTATAACCATGAAGCAGCAGGCAAAGCTTTTACCATTTCTGGGGTAAAATACCTGACCAGATTTAACTAATGAGTCACCATTTGGCATCCCTTCTCCCTGATTCATTTCTCTCTTGCTTGATACAGCTTTTCTTTTATGACATTCATTGCAAGCCTTTTCCTGTCTATCATGTTATGTTTCCCAAGCATGTGCTGTCCAATCCCTTGTATAGTGCCCAATTTCATTGAAGGTGTTTGTGCGTTTCTTCTGGTTCCTAGGTTTCTGTTATCAAGGTCAAGATTCACGAGGCCACTGGAATGCCTGCTGGGAAACAAAAGCTCCAATATGAGGTGGGTGTGTGGTCCCGTTGGCCCTTAATTAGTTAGTTAGTTTGCCGTTCTTCATTCATAGATCTCAGGGTTCACAACATAAAAATACAAGATACAAAAGACATAATAAAAACAAGAACAAAAACAAACCAATAACCTCTCTCCTCTCCACCGTCTCCCACAAACACATTTAAAAGGGTATGTAGCATGTTAATCAACTAAAGGCCTGACTGAAGAGGAAAATTTCTGCCTGGTGCCTAAATGAAGGTGCCAGCTGAACCTCCTTGGGGAGAGCATTCCACTTAACCCTGAGTGTCTGAAGATCCCAGCCCTGTGCCTTATCTGTTCCCTTGCCTTTTTCAAGCTTAAATCGCAAATGCCATGATTCGCATTCCATGCTGAGATATGAAGGAAGGGCTGTAACTCAGTGGTAGAGCGGCTGCTTTGCATGCAGGAAATCCCATATTCATTCCCCAGCATCTCCAGGTGGGGCTGCTGGTCAGTGTAGACAGTGATGAGCTAGATGGACCAATGGTGTGACTTTGTGCAAGGCAGCTTCCTGTGGTTTCCTTCTGGTGCAACGGGTGGGTTTTGTTTTCCTTGCCAAGCACAAAGCTTAGCACTGTTGAGACCCTCTTGTGTCTTGTCTTTTCAGGGCATCTTCATCAAAGATTCCAACTCTCTGGCTTATTACAACATGACCAGCGGGTCAGTGATCCACTTAGCACTCAAAGAAAGAGGAGGTAGAAAGAAGTAGGACTCCATTGGCAAGGCAGCTGCCACACAGCATATGGCACAAGACAAGCTGCCAGAATCTGCCAGCTCCTGAGTAATATCCGCATGGCGTTTCCACATGGGCAATGCTTTGTACCTTCAGCTTGTATCTGGTAATCCCTTCAACTGGAGAAAGTTGTTGATGCCCTTGGAGTCACTGTGAATTATTTTTCAAGTTGATGTGTGTATATTTCAGCAGCTCGTGCTATATATTCACAATGTTATCAGAATTGCTGCTTGGCTAGCATTTCTTTTCAGTGGTCTTGTGTTTTAATTTCTTGCAACGTTTTGCCTCTGCGGCTAAGATCTCTCTTAGCTTTGATTAGATCTGACCATGTGCATTCAACTTTTGGAAGGCATATAAGAGAATGATACCTTCTGGATGAAACATTTCAGTTTAACTTCCTTATTCCAAATAACTAGTGTAATAAAAGCATTTGTGATTTTCCATGTGAAATCTCTGAGCTCTGATGTCTTTTGCAACAACCTGGATTTCCTGGGAATGGTCAGACAACAGAGATGGAAGAAGCTGGTAACACAGTAAACCTGCAATGTGAGCCCTTATTCAGAACAGTGGAAACAGTCAGGATTCCTGGAAGCGGTTTGCATTAGCCCAGCATAATTTTTTACTCCCCACCCTCCTGCTTTGGAGCAACTTACCTCCTCCATTGCATTGCTTTTGAGTTGAAAGAAAAAGAAGTCACTTTGTTCTTGGCTCCTGGCCTTCTGTATTAAGTGTTTGACCAACACATGAGCTTCAGGGGGCTTGCGCTAGATTCCTCAGAATCTTGCCAAGATTTAACCCTCTTAGTTTGGGAGATTACTCATCAAACAATATGAACCTGACAAATGTGTAACACACTTTCACTGACTTCAATACAAAATATGGAAATGATTTTAAATCTGTGTGTCTTTTTTGCAAATCGCTCCTTGTCTTTCCACCCAAGACGTTCTAAAGGCTGAAAGAAGCCTTCAGAGGGCAGTAGATTAAGATGCTGTTCAAGTCTCTTATCTTTACCCCCTGCAGTGCAGCCACACTTGCTTATTGAGTCTAGGTTTTTGATAATCGAAGGCTGTAATTTTGGTGGCAGAGGCTTTTGGAGCCTTTCCTTATCACGGCTAAAGAGTTACACAATACAGTGGTACCTCTGGTTGTGAACGGGATCTGTTCCGCAGCCCCGTTTGCAACATGAGCAGAACGCAACCTGAACGTGTGCGGGTCACGTTTTGCCACTTCTGCGTATGTGTGTGACGTCATTTGGAGCGTCTGCGCATGCGCGAGCGGCAAAACCCAGAAGTAACCCTTTCCGGTACTTCTGGGTTGCTGCGGGACGCGACCTGAAAAGACGTAACCTGAACCAAACGTAATGAGTTATGACTGTAGGTTCTAAATTAGCCTGTCCCAGGCTGTTGCCCTAGAGATGTTTTGGACTACAGCTCCCATCAGCCCCAGGCAGCATTGCTGCTCTAGCTGAGACTGATGGGAATTTGAGTCCAAATCATTTAGAAGGCGCCGTCCTAGAGAAAGCTGTTTAAATCATTTGTCTTTCAACTGTTGAGGCAGTTTACTATGCAAATAGATGGTCAAAAGATTACAAAGCAAGTCCCAAAGGGCATGCTTGGGCTAATGTTGGGTGCCAGGTCTTGAAAGCCTGCTTCTCTAAATGCTGCGCTACATGCTCCAAATCCCCCCTGCATCTTTGGCACCTATTGTTTAGGAGCTCACAGCTAGAGGCACCCCCTTCCAGCCTTTTCCTTCCATACCCCTGATCATTAGAGAGTTGTTGCTTGCTTCCCTTAAGAGTCTCCAAATTAAATGGCTATCACAAAGCAGTGTTGCTTTCTCTCTCTCTGCTTTCCACAGGGCCAAAGCTTAGTGGCAGAGCTCCTGCTTTGCATGCAGAATGTGAAGAATCCCCTGATAGAGCTGAGACTGCCTCCTGCCTGAAAAAGGAGTTTGGGCACTGTTGTACTAGGTCAGGGGTAGGCAACCTAAGGCCTTCTCAATCCGGCCCATGGATGGTCCGGGAATCAGTGTGTTTTTACATGAGTAGAATGTGTCCTTTTATTTAAAATGCATCTCTGGGTTATTTGTGGAGCCTGCCTGGTGTTTTTACACGAGTAGAATGTGTGCTTTTATTTAAAATGCATCTCTGGTTCATTTATGGGGCATAGGAATTCGTTCATATTTTTTCTTCCAAAATATAGTCTGGCCCCCCACAAGGTTTGAGGGACAGTGGACCGGCCCACAGCTGAAAAAGGTTGCTGACCCCTGTGCTAGGTGAACCAGTGATCTCACTTGGGTATAAAGCACCTTACTGTTTAAGTCAGCTGTTTTGTAACAATCATGAGACCTCAGATCTTTATTTTTAGAGAAATGACCTCATTCTCTTGGCAGAGTGTCTCCTTTACATGCAGAAAGTCTCCGGTTCATTCTGCAGGTAGGGCTGGGGAAATGTACCTTGCCTGAAATACTGGAAAGCTGCTGCCAGTCAGTGCAGACAGTACTGAACTAAATGGACCAATAGTCTGACTGCATTGGGTAACTTCCTGTGTTCTCAGCTCACTTCCTTGTTCTCTGCAAAATCAGCTGGACTCATACTGTAGACTAGATTGACTTTGCTAACTCCCTGGTCCATGGCCCAAATGATTGTCCTTTAACCTGTCTATGCATCTCTTTTGGGGTGGCAGTTGATGTCTCAGACCTAGGGTCTCCTTGGGCTGGAAGATTTATGAATGGGCATAGGAAGGCCAGGAGGAGAGAGGTGGAAGTGGGTCTCCTAACATGGGCTGGAATGCAAGCTGCCAAGAGTGAAGACACCCCAGTTTATGGAAATCTTCAGGCTCTGCAGTCTCACAGCTTGAGCAGACCCTTGGGAACAAATATTGCTGACGTATATATGACTGTGCTGTGCCTGGGGAATGGAACAAACCCGGCTGCAATTGAGCTTTGAGAGGCAGCTGCCTGGGTTCTGCCAAAGCCACCCAGAAACCTTTTATTTGGAAGCCTTGGTGATAGATTCCAGTCTCTCAGAACAGTCTTGTAACCATGTTTGGTTCCATCTGCCCTTTTGCAGTTCTTCAGCTGATTTCAGACAACTTAATCACTTGCAGGTCTTTTCTGAAAAACACACATTTCTCTGCTGGCTGGGATGTATGTAGCAGATTTCATTTATAGTCAGGCTGTGGCCCATCTACCCTGCTCTGGTTGCTGTGGCTTCCCTCAGGGGCAGGTGTGGGCGACCTTCAGCTCTCCTGATGTTGTTGAATTACAAATTGCAAATTCCGTGGACATTGACCATGCTTTCTTGGGCTGGTGGGAGATGTCATTCAGCAACATCATCTGAAAGGTCCCCCACACCTGGTCTGATGTTCCAGATGCTGCGGTCTTTCCTAAAATCTCATGGGTGGACATGTTGGGCATTGAAAGCAAGAGCCCCACTGGATCAGGTCAAAGGCTTAACTAGTCCAGCATCCTTTTCTCAAAGTGGCCAACCAGATGCGGCTAACAGATTGAGGTTGAATCCTGACAAGACAGAAGTACTGTTTTGGGGGGACAGGAGACGGACGGGTGTGGAGGACTCCCTGGTCCTGAATGGGGTAACTGTGCCCCTGAAGACCCAGGTGCGCAGCCTGGGAGTCATTTTGGACTCACATCTGTCCATGGAGGCGCAGGTCAATTCTGTGTCCAGGGCAGCTGTTTATCAGCTCCATCTGGTATGCAGGCTGAGACCCTACCTGTCCGCGGACTGTCTCACCAGAGTGGTGCATGCTCTCGTTATCTCTTGCTTGGACTACTGCAATGCGCTCTATGTGGGGCTATCTTTGAAGGTGACCTGGAAACTGCAACTAATCCAGAATGCGTCAGCTAGACTCTTGACTGGGAGCGGCTGCCGAGACCATATAACACCAGTCTTGAAATACCTACACTGGCTCCCAGTATGTTTCCGAGCACAATTCAAAGTGTTGGTGCTTACCTTTAAAGCCCTAAATGGCATCAGTCCAGGATACCTGAAGGAGCATCTCCACCTCCATCGTTCTGCCTGGACACTGAGGTCCAGCTCTGAGGGCCTTCTGGCGGTTCCCTCTCTGCGAGAAGCCAAGTTACAGGGAACCAGGCAGAGGGCCTTCTCGGTAGTGGCACCCACCCTGTGGAACACCCTCCTACCAGATGTCAAAGAGAAAAATAACTACCAAACTTTTAGAAAACATCTGAAGGCAGCCCTGTTTAGGGAAGCTTTTAATGTTTAATATGTTATTGCATTTTAGTGTTTTGTTGGAAGCCGCCCAGAGTGGCTGAGGAAACCCAGCCAGATGGGTGGGGTATAAATAATAAATTATTATTATTATTATTCCTCTTTTGGGAAGCCTGCAAGCAGTACCTGAGCGCAAAAGCAGAACTTGCCCCACTTGTGTTTCCCTGGTAACTCGTATTCAGTGGCGTATTCCTTTCCAGCAGTGGAGGTACAATGTAGCTGTCATGGCTCATAGACTGCTTTTTATCTGCAAAGCATGTGGTTTACCACTACTGTATGCTACAAAACTGCATTTAAAAAACAGCAACTAAGTTCTTCGGAAACGTGGGACACTAAGAGGCTAACTAACAAAGATGATTAAGAAACTATCCTGCTGGCTCTATCTAGTCTAATCATCAGGCCCCAAACTTCCATCTATATTCCAGCTTTCTGGTGTGTTTTTTTTATGTGTCCAACTGTGTTTCTGGAACCTCACAAACAGGATCTGAAAGAAGCAACTTCTTGGAAAGGGCAGCATAGGTACAAGAGAGCGGAGAAAGGGAGAGAAATTGTCTTGTGTTTACAATTTTATTTATTACATTTATATACCATATTTTTTTCCAAGGAGCTCATGGTGGTGTACATGGTTCTGCTCCTCCCCATTTCATCTTTGCAAAACCCTGTGAGGTTGAACAGGCTGAGAGAGGGTGACTGGCCCAAGGTCACCCAGTTCATCGCTGAGTGGAGATTTGAACTCTGGTCTCCCAGGTCAGAAGTCCAACACTCTGGTTAGACTATAAGCTTTAAAAGAGGATTAAGCAAATTCAAAGGGGATGAGAATACCAGTGGCTACTCAGCCTGATGGGTATATCGTTCTACCACCGTGTCAGAGGCAGTATGCTTTTGAATGCCAGTGTCTGGAAACTGCAGGAGGGAAGAGTGCTGTTAGACTCAGGTCCTGATTGAGGGTTTCTCAAAGGCATCTGCTTGACCACTGTGAGAATAGGATGCTGGACTAGGTGACCCATTGGCTCAATCCAGCAGACAAGTTTTTGGGAGGTGTTAATAAAGGTACTGTCACAAACTCTTAAAATGACTGCTTTTTTAGCAGTATTCAAGAATGGGCTTTTTTTTTTTTTTTATGGTGAGCCACCGTGGAAATCCTTTTATTTTAGGGTGCTAAGGACACCTTTAAAATGTAATCCTAAGGAGTGTACTTTATGCATTTGGGGAGCATTGCCGCTGGATCTGCTTTACCATAACCTTCATTGACTCCTGAGTTAACAATTTGCTTCTCCTGCCTGAGCATTCACACAAAGGTGGGTTTGGCTTTCTAAACACACACACACACACACTGGCTGTTTTCACAAGACGAATTGCAAAAGAGCCACCTTTGTGGCTGATGTCGGATGCAAAACAGATAATCTGAAATCTGCTTAGCTTCCAGTGCGAGGGAGAGTAGATGGTTGTGGCCAACTGCTGGGCGTGTATTGTTCATCCCAATCCACCCACAAAGGATGTGCTGTTCCCTGGTTGGCTAGGCCTTTTGGATGTGAGCCCACAACTACCCACATGCAAGTTGTGAGGTTCTTCCCAGCCCAATTAGGAGACTGAAGATAAAAATCTGGAAGAGATACTTATCTATGCAACAACATGCATCTCTGGGAGACGCACCTGTGTATAACAGCAAATTGTGCAGATAACATTGGCAAAATGTTGCTTTGAGTAGAATGAGAGCTCCAGACAAAGCCCTGAAGCAGAACCCAAGCGTGGTTCCTACATGTCTCTGATGTAGTGTGGCTGGAAGGAATGGAGTCATTTTGCAACCCACCCGTCACCTTGCCTTGCCTTATTATACATGTACTTTGTATATGCTCTGATGGTCCCTGTTTAATTTTGGAGGCAGCGATGCTTTTGAATAACAAGCCACAGGAAGGGAGAGTGCTCTTGTGCTTGGGTTCTTCCTGAAGGTTTCTCACAGGCATCTTGTTGGCCACTGTGAGGACAGGATGTCAAGACTAAGTGGGCCATTGGCCTGATCCAGCAGGCTCTTATCTTGTCCTTGCCAGTGGCAATCTCCACCTTCTGGTCTCTGTCATTGGCCAATTATTATCCTTGCCTGCTTTTTGAAGCAATTCTGGGGTGCTTTTTCAAAGGTGAATTGTTCCTGCTGTTGTTGTTGTTCTTCTGCTGTTAATCCCTTGCTTCCCTTTGCGGTTTTCTTAAGAGCTAAATTATGGGGGGGGGGAGTGTGCATTTTTGCCCCAAATGCACAACTACAGTGGTACCTCAGGTTACAGACGCTTCCGGTTACAGACTCCGCTAACCCAGAAATAGTACCTCGGGTTAAGAACTTTGCTTCAGGATGAGAACAGAAATTGTGCTCCGGCGGCACAGCGGCAGCAGGAGGCCCCATTAGCTAAAGTGGTATCTCAGGTTAAGGACAGTTTCAGGTTAAGAACGGACCTCCAGAATGAATTAAGTCCTTAACCTGAGGTACCACTGTATATAAATGGCACACACAAACACACAAACACGATAGCATCATGTAGTACACCGGCAGTCATTTTCTAACGGAAGTTTGCCATGTTTATTTAAAATACAGTAGTACCTTGGGTAAAGAACTTAATTCGTTCCAGAGGTCCGTTCTTAACCTGAAACTGTTCTTAACCTGAGGTACCACTTTAGCTAACGGGGCCTCCTGCTGCTGCCGCGCCGCCGGAGCACGATTTCTGTTCTCATCCTGAAGCAAAGTTCTTAACCCGAGGTACTATTTCTGGGTTAGCAGAGTCTGTAACCTGAAGCGTCTAACCTGAAGCGTCTGTAACCTGAGGTACCACTGTACTTTTATACAGCTTTTAAAGGTCAAAACATTCTCAAGGCAATTTGCAATGTAAAACCTGAAACTCTCTATGTGTTCGTGTGTTTTTATTGCAAGTATCTAAAACGACAGTATTAAAACAACATTCCAAGTTGAAAAGAAAATAAAGCAATAACTGTACAAACAGCAAGCATCAATTAAAAACAGACTGAAATATCCACGTCTACAGGGCCTGTGTAAAAATAGGAAGGGACCCAGGCATAGCTCTCTCATGGAAGGCCACTGCAGCACATCAGGACCAAAAATATGTGCCAGATGCCCTCCACATGTTTTGAACCGCATCTCTCCCAGACAGACAGACAGTGGTCAGAACCGATAGGAGTTCTTTATAGTCCAAAACAGAGGATTCCAGATTGGCGAAGGATGTAAAAGAAGGATTTTCTGGCCTACTGTACAACTGAATGAGGTGTATCAATGTGAAGAAGCCAGAGTCTCCATATGAGCTTTCTAAACATTTTAAAGAAACAAGTATTTTAATGTATTAACTATTTTCAATCAAATGAAAGTAACAAATTGATCATCACGCCTGAGACTTTGCAGGACCAGGATATATGATGGGATGTGTGTTTCTGTGGCTTCATTCCTCCTGAGGAACTTTGGTAGAATTCCTCTCACACATTTTGCTATATATTTCTGATTTTAAAAGGTAAAGGGACCCCTGACCGTTAGGTCCAGTTGTGGACGACTCTGGGGTTGCGGTGCTCATCTCACTTTACTGGCCGAGGGAGCCGGCATACAGCTTTCGGGCTTAAAAACTGACCCCTATCCTTGGGTAAGAGCTCAGAAAATACAGGAAGGAAGCCTGTCGTCATATTTGAGGGGCCCAAGGCTACCACCTCAGCTGTATTCTTGGACCAGAACTTGTGACATGATAAAAAGATGGAAAACCTTTGAAGATACATCTTATTAAGGCCTCGGTCCAGGTTCAAGCTTGGGGCCACTGGACACATCATGGATTCTGAGAGGGTGGCGTGGGCGCCAGTCACAAAATGGCTGCTGTGCGGGAAGTGGCAGAATACAGAATGGCTGCTGCATCTGAAAGAGAGAAAAACAAAACAAAAACAGGAGCACAAAATGGTCCCTACCATCAGCAGCCCCATCGGGGAGGGGGAGGCACCAAGCCTAACACAGTAGCTTCCAAGCTATCTACTTTCTGACATCCATATCATACCCTCCAACTGCCCTGAAAATGCCGGGATTGTCAGGAAAAACTTGAAGCCACCGCTGCTCCACACTTTTTCATGCAGAGTCCCAAAGTCCCAAGGGCCCTTTCCTCCAGTACAGCGTTTCAGCATGGTATTGGAAGTTCAGATCCATACGTCCCTATAGCAAATTTCTTAGATCCCGCTATCCTTTCCTCGCCCCCCAACCTGAGATCAAATCAGAAACCGGGTTGACTTCTGTAAATCCAGGACTGTCCCTGGAAAATAGGGGCACTTGGAAGGTCTGGAATTCCAGTTTAACGATGCACTTCAGGAAGATGTGCGGACCACAAACATGGCTGCCCCATTTTGGCCTACAATCTAGGGCCACTCAATAAGGGCATGAGGCTGACCTGTGGCGCTTCAGGTCCACCCTACTTAAACCTAGCAGGGGACTCACATTGCCCTCTCCTGACGCAAAACATGACCGGACTGGGGAGCTCTATAATGGTGGGGAAGCTGTTTCTCATGGAAGTCTGTTGGCCATTATGGGCCTTTGTGAAAACCACTCCAAAACCACTTAGCTCACAAATATCTCTTACGTACATGCAAACACACATGAATAATACACGCACGTACACACAACACACACATAATCCCATGAAAGTGGCATTCGACTCTGAAAAGTCCTTTGTCCCTCTTGGCTGGCGATAAATTGTCACCCTTTCTCCCACAACAATGCACCCCGGCAGCATATGGAATTTGTCACAGCCCAGCCATCGGCCTGCAACTAATTTAGAGCACAATAGGACGGGCTATGCTCTTTCCCCCCGTCTCCCCGCTTTTCTTTCCTCGCACTCAGTCTGCCGTAATAAACACCATCTGCTTTCCCTTCCTTCTTGGGCCGATTTGCAGGAGACTCAAGGAAAAGAAAATAAGATGAAAGGAACTGACTCCTCTCTGCACCTTGCCCTGTTTGCGGAGCTCAGCTCTCCCAAATACCTCCCTCAGCAGGGTATGTGAGAATTTGCTTCGCGACTGGGGTGGAAAGGAAAGGAAAATATAAAATACATTCCACAGGGCATGAAATGGCCAGGCCTTTTTAATATTGAAGCAAAAGAGAATTACCCACACCCTATAAATTTGGCAGAACCAGGCCCATACACAAGGATAGCGGAAAAATACAGGCCAATCCAGTGTGTATGGACTGCAACCTTAGTGTGAGGCAGGGCCCAGCCCTAGAAGGCTGCTGTTCACATTGTGTTCTGCAGAAGATATGGGATGCTTGCTAATCTGTGCAATCAGAGAAGATGGTTGGGGAGGTTCTGTTCTAAGACAGCCTTTGCCAAGCTCAACACTCCAGATGTTTTGGGCTATAGTTTTTGGGCTGGTGGGGGTGGGTTCTGCGAGTTGTAGTCCAAAACATCCAGAGGGTTGCCATTTTAGTGCATGGTGTAGAGAAAGCAGATATTTTTGTTGCATTGATTTGTTTTATTTACTTGAATAAAATAGAAAAGATAAAAATAAAAAGGAAAAAATACTGTTCCAGGATTCTTTGGAGGAGGCTGTGACTGTTTGATGTGCCATGAAACTGCTTTAAAACTATCGTGCAGATAGAGCCTAAGTTACAGCCTTTCCCCAAGAGAAATACCTTCCTCCTAGGAATACAGTTAAAGCCATGGTTTTCCCAGTAGTGATGTATGGAAGTGAGAGCTGGACCATAAAGAAGGCTGATTGCTGAAGAACTGATGCTTTTGAATTATGGTGCTGGAGGAGACTCTTGAGAGTCCCATGGACTGCAAGAAGATCAAACCTCTCCATTCTTAAGGAAATCAGCCCTGAGTGCTCACTGGAAGGACAGATCGTGAAGCTGAGGCTCCAATACTTTGGCCACCTCACGAGAAGAGAAGACTCCCTGGAAAAGACCCTGATGTTGGGAAAGATGGAGGGCACAAGGAGAAGGGGACGACAGAGGACAAGATGGTTGGACAGTGTTCTCGAAGCTACAAACATGAGTTTGACCAAGCTGCGGGAGGCAGTGGAAGACAGAAGTGCCTGGTGTGCTCTGGTCTATGGGGCCACAAAGAGTCGGACACGACTAAACAACTAAACAACAACAACAAGGAATACAGGAACACTTGCCTTATACCGAGTCTGATCAATGGTCCATCTAGCTCAGTACTGCCAACACTAACTGGCAGCAGCTCTCCAGGGCTTCAGGCAGCGAGTCTCTCCTAGCCCTACTTTGAGATACTGTGGATTAAACCTGGGATCTTATGCATACAAAGAAGGTGCTCTACCACTGAGCTACTGCCCTTCATCTAAAAATAAATTAAAATGCTAGTCTAAAAAAATAGAGCTGAATTAAAGAGAAAAGCTGCCTCCTATTGAATCAGACCACTGGCCCATATAGTTCAGTGCTGTCTGCACAAACTGGCAGCAGCTTTCCAGGGTTTCAGACAGGGAGTCTCTCCTGGCCCTATTTGGAGATGCCACTGGAGGCTGGACCTGGGACCTTATGCATACAAAGCAGCTGTTCTACCCCTGAGCTATGAACCTTCCCCTCTCCAAGCAACCATTAAAAAGGGTGGGGGAATAACTGAAGGACTCATTGACTGAGATGCAACTCTGATGGATGTGGGGCGTGAGAGGCTCCCTTCACTTGTCTTTGAGCCTATCCTCCTCCCGACGCTGCCAGACGATGTTTACAGACAACACAGGTGTTCATCTGCGTTGCGAGCCCTCTGGCACCGTCCCTGGAACATCGGAGCTCTTTCCACAATGAGGGATTGTGCACTGCAATCAGAGGTAGCCAGATCTGGGGACCAGAATTTGGCAACTGGCTGAAAAACTGAAGGAAATGAGCATGCCATAATTAGTTTAATTGAGCTAAATTATATACATAAACAATCTAAGACACATCGGGGGCCTTGTTCCACAGGGGTTCCCCAGCCTTCATCCCCTCCTCATGTATTTATCGGTCTCTCACACACAATTTCACACAAAATTTCTGCCTGGGTGCCTGCCAGGAGTTTTTTGATAGCTGCAAGGCAGGCTAAAAAAACTCCCACCTATTGAGCTGTTCATGTACTTTGCCTATAGTATTCCTGTCTTTGAACAGCCTAGCCCATGCTAGCTCTACATTTATCAGAAAGTGGTCGCATTTTATTTTGGCTGGGCTCCTGCATATTCCAGTTTCCTCCTTGTAGCTGCTAAACAAGCCAACATTCAACAGGTGCAGCTGTGGCAAACTTCATCTGTTGAGTTTTGACTTGACTCACATTTGTCTATCCTAAACCTATTACCATTTTTTTTTTAATAGCTATGGTTTTCCCAGTAGTGATGTATGGAAGTGAGAGCTGGACCATAAAGAAGGCTGATCGCTGAAGAATTTATGCTTTTGAATTATGGTGCTGGAGGAGACTCTTGAGAGTCCCATGGACTGCAAGAAGGTCAAACCTATCCATTCTGAAGGAAATCAGCCCTGAGTGCTCACTGGAAGGACAGATCCTGAAGCTGAGGCTCCAATACTTTGGCCACCTCAAGAGAAGAGAAGACTCCCTGGAAAAGACCCTGATGTTGGGAAAGATGGAGGGCACAAGGAGAAGGGGACGACAGAGGACGAGATGGTTGGACAATGTTCTCGAAGCTACAAACATGAGTTTGACCAAACTGCAGGAGGCAGTGGAAGACAGGAGTGCCTGGCGCGCTCTGGTCCATGGGGTCACGAAGAGTCGAACACGACTAAACAACTAAACAACAACAACAACAAAACCTACTACCAAACGATGCTCTCAGGTGACTCTGAGTTTGAGTGTTATGAGCATGAAAACTTTGTTCCTGCTGCTGATCACTGAAGCTATATATGAACTAGGGATGCTCCTTAATAATGTAAGAAAAGCCCTGCTTCGAATGGGTCAAAGGCCCATTCAGTCCAACATCCTCACTGCGGCCAACTAGATGCCTACAGGAAGTCACAGGTAGGAACCAAGCGCAACAGCAATCTCCCTAGTTGTGATTTCCAGCTACTTTCCAAGGCAGGAGTCAGGAGCAGGCCAGCAATAACTCACAAGGTGTCAATGAACTTAACTCTTGATTCAAAGAAACAAAGCAGCTCAGGCCTAGTGAGCACAGCAACTCTTCCCAGTAGATTTTGCCACAGTGAGGCAGTTGCAAGGGCTGAAGGTCCCTGCCTTCCCATAGCTCTCTAAATTTCCTCCTTCCCTGGGTTGTCCCCAAGAAATCTGAGACTTCCTTGCTTTGTCTGTCTTTGTTCCGCCCTCTTCATACCTCTTCTGGTTCTGGGAGACCAGGGAAGAGGGAAGCTGGTCGCAGCAGGACGGGGAGTCTCCCTGGCTTCTTCAGCAGCCTGCCTCATCTCTGTCTCCTGGGTCCCCCTCCTCTCCAGCCTCCGATTCTGGACTGCTCTCTGCCACAGACTCTTCCTGCTCACTAAACCCTGTTGCCTCTTCAGCTTCCGACACCTCTTCCCCCCACTCTGCTCCTTATTCTCCCTCTGACCACTCATTGCCCTCCTACCACCAACCCCCTGGCTCTGAACCTTCTTCGCTTGGGGGAGAGTTCCCAAGCTGGTGCCCCCACCACTCCTTTGCATCCAAGCCACTCCATGACACCAGAAGTCATCAGTTCTCAAAGGTTTTGAGGGCATGGAGGTCCTCTTGAAGCAGCGAAAGGGAACCTCCAGCCAGTGGGCCTTATATGCCCCAGCTTCCCCACAAGCCCCCCCAACCTGCCCCCCCCATGCCTGACATTGTTTCCTGCAAGCAAGAATTGCACAGTTTCTAGGAGGGCATGTAGCATTTATTAATACACATGGGAAAGAATGTGACAACCCTGCTTTTAGGGAACATTGAGTGAGTACTGTAGTGCTTTGGGGAATGGCCATCCCTGGCCAGCTTTGGCTGAGTTGGCTTCCTGTATTAACCACTGGGGGGCACTGTCTCTCCTTAAATGAGTACACACTCTAGTGCTCTTAATTCAGATTAGAGCTGGGGCACAGGTTGAGGTGATCATAGGAAGAGTGCTGGAAATGATGGATGACCTTCAGAAGGTGAATTTCCTTTGCTACCACTGTTATGTGCAGCTGGATAGTTTCTGTACCAGTCTCATGCTGCTGGGGAACCTTTTTCAACCAGACACCAAAATCGACATTATGGCCAGAGTTACATATTAGTTGTATTGCACTACATCCGTCATCTATGGACAAAAGTTATCTAGAGATTTCCAGTAATGTCACATTGAGTTTATTATGAAGATGTGCTTTGGCTCCTTAACAGGCTTCAGTCTCTTACCCTGGGGTATCACCATGGTGCAATAGTTAGAGCATTGGACTGGAGTGTGAAACCTTTGGAATGTGAGTCCGGGGATCAAATCTCTACTCGGCCATAAAGCTCACTGAGTAACCTTAGGCCAGTCAACCTTTTCACTTGGGAATCACAAGTGTGGGGAGGTAAGTATTTTATTTTATTTTTAAATATTGAGTACAGTCAAACCTCGGTTCTCAAACGGCTCTGTTTCTGAACGTTTCGACTCCTGAACGCCGACAACCTGGAAGTAAATGTTCTGGTTTCTGAACATTTTTCGGAACCCGAACGTCCGACGCGGCTTCCGTTTTGAGTTTCCCTATTGAATTGAGGCTTCTGCTTTCAGTTTTTGGTTTTTGAACGTTTCAGAAGTTGAATGCTCTTCCAGAACGGATTTTGTTCAAAAACTGAGGTTCTGCTGTAAAAGGTGACATGATAGAAGTTCATTAAATGAAGCAAGGCCTGGAGGAAATGCGGTGCTTTGTTTGTTTTTTGGCGTTTTTGTAAAAAAAGAAAAGAAAGCAGCTCAACAACTTTCAGGTTTTCCTAAAAAAGTTCAGCAACTTTCAGGGTGTCCTGTTTTTTACTTTTTGAAATATGGCAACCTCTTGGAGACACGTGGGGGGACTGTAAACATTGAGGTCAATAAGGCCCTTTTCTGCATCTGTGGACTCATGCTGCACTGTTGATGGGTGTTTTCCTCTGCTTTATGACATGCTACCCTTTCTTTTGGAGTCTGATTCCATGTGCAATAGATATACACCACTGTCCTTCTGGGCATGTATTTGGTTGAGGTTGCTGAATTAGGAAAACAGTAATAAAGTGCATATATGTTATGTGTGTGTATATAGGTAAAGGTAAAGGGACCCCTGACCACAAGGTCTAGTCGTGACCGACTCTGGGGTTGCGGCACTCATCTCGCTTTACTGGCCGAGGGAGCTGGCATACAGCTTCTGGGTCATGTGGCCAGCATGACTAAGCCACTTCTGGCAAACCAGAGCAGCGCACGGAAACACCGTTTACCTTCCCGCTGGAGCAGTACCTATTTATCTACTTGCACTTTGACGTGCTTTTGAACTGCTAGGTTGGCAGGAGCAGGGACCGAGCAACAGGAGCTCACCCCATCGTGGGGATTCGAACCGCCGACCTTCTGATCAGCAAGTCCTAGGCTCTGTGGTTTAACCCACAGCACCACCCGCATCCCTATGTGTGTATTTACGTATCTATAAATACACATGCCCATATATCACATGTAGGTAGATGGGAGTAGACACACATAGATCTTAGAGACAACAAGGCTCTTGGAGCTGTTACAAGGTAGAGTGATGAATGAGAGTCATCTCAACAGCCTCCAGTGACTTTGGCGAGCTCCTTTCCCCCGAAGATAAAGATGTTCTTGTTCCTGGTGGGAGGGAATGAAGAGAGCAAGGGAAGCAGAACAAAGTGGGGGTCTTGGCTGCTCAGCAAGAGGCCTTTCCCAGGCAAAATCACCCTGCTCTTCATGCACTGCTCCCATAGAAGAACACACAAGGTTATCTCCATGCAAGATGGGACCTCAATTGCTCCTAGTACCAACCTCAACCCTTTGGTGCATCTCCATAAACTGTTTTTTCCCCCAAAGCTGGGATGATGTTCCTTCCACCCTGTACTGACAGAAGCTGCCCCTAAGTCACTTTAGCACGCACACAGTGCCACAAAGCAGCTGCATTGCATGATCTGAGGGTGGGGGGGGGGCACTGCAGGCCTAGAATGAGGAGAGGGCAAGAGGTAGCACACGGGTTGGCAAACTAAGGCCCGGGGGCCGGATATGGCCCAATCGCCACCTAAATCCAGCCGGTCTGGGAATCAGCGTGTTTTTACATGAGTAGACTTGGACTACTGCAATGCACTCTACGTGGGGCTACCTTTGAAGGTGACTCGGAAACTACAACTAATCCAGAATGCGGCAGCTAGACTGGTGACTGGGGGCGGCCGCCGAGACCATATAACACCGGTCTTGAAAGACCTACATTGACTCCCAGTACGTTTCCGAGCACAATTCAAAGTGTTGGTGCTGACCTTTAAAGCCCTAAACGGCCTTGGTCCAGTATACCTGAAGGAGCGTCTCCACCCCCATCATTCTGCCCGGATGCTGAGGTCCAGCGCTGAGGGCCTTCTGGCGGTTCCCTCATTGCGAGAAGCAAAGCTACAGGGAACCAGGCAGAGGGCCTTCTTGGTAGTGGCGCCCGCCCTGTGGAACGCCCTTCCAGCAGATGTCAAAGCGATAAACAACTACCTGACATTCAGAAGACATCTTAAGGCAGCCCTGTTCAGGGAAGTTTTTAACGTGTGATATTTTACTGTGTTTTTGGTTTTTATGGAAGCCGCCCAGAGTGGCTGGGGAGGCCCAGCCAGATGGGCGGGGTATAAATAATAAATTATTATTATTATTTTTATTATTATTAATAGAATGTGTCCTTCTATTTAAAATGCATCTCTGGGTTATTTGTGGGGCATATGAATTCATTCATCCCCCCCCACAAGGTCTGAGGGACAGTGGACTGGCCCCCTGCTGAAAATGTTTGCTGACCACAGAGAAAGCACATGCTCCAGGCGGCAGGTTAGGGGACTGACGAACAGCATCCTGCCCTGAAGATGATGTGGTGTGGGAGAGAGAGAAGAGAAAGATGTTGCAGCACACACTCAGTGCCTCCCAGGTTTTGCAGCTCCCAGCTGGTTTCTCAGCTGGGAATGATGGGAATTGTACTTCAAAACCTATGGAGTGAACCAAATTGGGGGAAACTGGTGAATGGGATTTTTTTTCCTGGGTAAGTTTTACTGAAGTTAAGTGGAGAAATAATGATGGTGTGGCAATTCAACCCTTCTCTTTCCCCCTGGTTATTCTCCCACCCTTGAGATGTCCTCCTTTGAGCTGTATTTCTCCCACAGAGGTGAAAAAATATATATAACAGGTTAAACAAGGGTCACACACTGCTGGCTCTTTTTGCAGCTCCTGCATGCAGGTACCCTCTTGGAGCAGCTCGCTGTGTTTCCCACACAAAGGGGGCAGATTTGGGGTGCCACACAATTGCCCTTCATGACATGCCGAATCTGCCCCCCCCCTGCTTTGTAAAGGCCTCCTTTGAGGTGCAACTCCCTGGCAACAGGAGGTGGGGGAGAGAGGAGAGACGCTGGCTTCCTGAAAAAAAGCCGGTCTTGTGTGTGTGTGTGATCTCAACACATCCACCCCACCCCCTAAGTCCTTTCTTTTTCTGCTTAACAAGGCCAAGAGTGAATAGGGGAACTTTTCCAGGGTTTGAACATGAAAGACTTAGCAGGGGGAGGGGGCAAATGAGGAGGGAGGGGACCCTTTGCAAAAGCCTCGGCCTCTCTCTCTCTCTGGTTTCTTTAATCTAGTCGAAGGTGGGGGGCTTGAGAAAAGGGGAGGGATCTGCAGGTGAAATGTATAGATACATGTTGCATTGGATATGCAAATATATTTTGCAAATAAGACGGAGGCACCTTGAAGCAAAAGTGGGAAGGGTTAAGAGTTTCAGGCTAGACAAAGTTCTCCCCCACCCCTCTGCTGGAAATCCAGCCCCTGGAAGGCTACCCTTCCCCACGGCCGGGGCCCTCCAGCTTGTGGGGGAGGAGGAAAGAGGAGGCCCCTTTTCTACTTTTGCGCTCTTTTGATCTATCCGGCGCAGCCTGCACGCTTTTGCACGCGCGCGCAGCAGCTGATCAGCGCCCTCCTGCAGCCTAGCTGGCTGCGGAGAGAAAGGAGTTGAATGCCATTTTCTCCTCCCGTGCTTTTCTTTTCTCTTTTTTAAAAGATAGATCTCATTTCTTCTTCTATTTATTTGGGGTTTGCAGCTTGTAAGCAGCAGCAGCGCGCAGCTGAGCTCTTTCCCCTCCTCGCTCTGTTTTGGCTGAAACCCCTGGATTTATTCCGGCTGTGCTTGGCACGGAGCCACCCATACTCTCTCTCTCTCTCTCTCTCTCTCTCCTTTGCCAAGCGGAGGACTTTTCCTCTCCCGCGGTTGCCTTGGCTGGGCGTCTCAATGAGGGCTCCTTAAGCCGGGGAACCTTTTGCGCGTCGGGGAGGACGCACGGCTCGCTCGGGAGGTTTTCCACCCCTTCTCCCCGCCATCAGAAACCCGGTTGCCTGGAGGGGGACTGGCCGGCCCTCCAGCTGCCCCGCGGCTCCTTATGGAGACTGCCGGGAGAAGGCGGCGGCGCTGGCCGGTCTGCCTCCGAGCTGCGCTGTGGCTTTGCTGCTTGCTCCCGGCGCCGGTCAGCTGCACCTGGAACCGCGCGGGGCTCCAGTACGCCAATCGGAGGTAAGGCGGGCGTATGGTTACTCCGGGGGGGGGGGTTAATGCGGATTGTGCCTTTTAATGCCCAGAGCTCCTTGGGCTAGGCCCATCTAATTCATCCTTCTTTCCCGGCAGACAGATGCCTCTGGGAAGCTCGCAATCCCTGTTGCTTTATCTCTTTGCAGATAGACTGCTCCTACACAGGGGAGCTCCATTTTATTTGCCGCATTCATAGGTTCAACTTTTCCTCCAAGGAGCTCAAAGTGGTCTGCAGGAGTGCCAGCTTGGCCCTGCGACTGTGGGTGCCTGGGGCCGTGGGCGTCATGCAATGTGCATGGCCCTGACACCAAGATTTGTGGGTGCTTCATGGGGAATTTTGTGGGTGCTCAGGCACTCAGGGTCCCAGGGAGTTGGCACCTATGGTGGTATGCATGCCCCTTTGCAGCTTTATGTAACCCTCCTCAACAGCCCTGTGAGGTTGGTTAGGCTGAGAGGCAGTGACTGGTCCAAGGAGACCCAGTGGGTATTGGAACACTGGTCTCTCCCAGGTCCTTGTCTGATGCTCTAGCCACTATGCCACACAGTCATGTTATTTCCGCAGAAAGGTTTCCAGAATGCCTAATGAACAAAACATACAAGAAGCTGCCTCAGTACTGAGGCAGGTCATTGGCCCTTGTAGATCAGTGATGGTCACACTGACAGGCAGCAGCACTCCAGGGTTTCAGGCAGGGAATATTTTCCTTGCCACATCTGCAGACGGAGCTGGCGAATGAATGTGGGACCTGCATGCAAAGCAGCCGCTTTGCCATTGAACTGCAAACCTCCCTCACTGATATTTATTGTCTTAGCTGTTGTTGCCACCCTGATGGATGAAGGGCAGCGAATAGAGGAAACAAAGAGCATAAGAAATAAAAATGAAATAAGAAACAACAGGGCACACTCAGAGAAAAGGCTGGGCAGGGAGGAAGAGAAAAGCAAGCTCAACTCCATCAGCAGAGTATGAGAATCTTAATCTCTGGGTTGTGGGTTCAAGCCCCACGTCGCGCAAAGGATTCCAGCATTGCAAGGGGGTTGGACTAAATGACCCTCGTAGCCCCTTCCACCTCTGCAATTCTATGATATACCAAACAGCCAGGATGGAGAGAGTAATGGATGTGTTCACACTATGTGAATTTGCACCAGCTTTTGGAAACCACCTAGGCCATGAATGGGTCTGGTGGCAGTGAATTCCATAAGTTAATTGTGCTTTGTCAGCTCTGAAGTTAGGGCTAGTTCTGAAGGCATGTTTTAATAACCATATAAAAGTTATCATAACTTTTATACTTACAGTGAAGGAAATGAAGGAATGGTGAAATGATAGGACCTCCCCAGCCCCATTTTGAATATAGTTTTAGAGCACTCCTAATCTATATTGGGGGTCTTGCAGGGTAATGACTAATCTAGCTGCTGAATTTAGGTATAAATGGCAAAGGGTAGCTGTAGTTTTGGTTCCCACATTGGCTTAGGAAGTACAGTGGTACCTCTGGTTAAGTACTTAATTCGCTCTGGAGGTCTGTTCTTAACCTGAAACTGTTCTTAACCTGAAGCACCACATTAGCTAATGGGGCCTCCTGCTGCTGCCGTGCCGCCGGAGCACGATTTCTGTTCTCATCCTGAAGCAAAGTTCTTAACCTGAAGCACTATTTCTGGGTTAGCAGAGTCTGTAACCTGAAGCATATGTAACCTGAAGCGTATGTAACCTGAGGTACCACTGTACAAGCTATGTAGGCTTGCATCAAAACACGAACCGGATCAAATTTCTCTGCCATCCTTATTTTGGGGTAGCAAGTCTTGGTGAAAGGGCCCTTCCCAAAGATTTTGCTAGCAACATTGGCTAGCAATAAATAAAGCAAAGGACACCTTTATCAGTGCACAGAGAACAACAAGGCGAGTTAAGGAATGGTGGCCCATGTCCAAATGCAGGTGTCATTTGCTCTTTGTTTATTTATCTGTCACATTTATATCCCACCAAGGAGCTTGAGACAGCATACATGGTTCTCCCCCTCCTCGTTTATTCCCCACAACAACCCTGTGAGGTAGGTTAGGCTGAGAGACAGTGACTGGCCCTAGGTCACTCAGTGAATTTCTAAGCTGAGCGGGGGATTGAACCCTGGTCTCCCGGGTCTTAGTCCAACACTCTAGCCACTATACCACGCTGGCGTTCCTAGCCTGGGCAGCCTCTAACACTGAAATTGGGGACCTCAGGCCCAGGGACCAAATGTGGCCCTCTGTTCCCCTTTATCTGGCCCCTGGGAATCTCCCTAGCCTTGCCTTTCACCTTCCTCCAGTGTTTTTGCCTGGCTGGGCTGTGTCCTTGAAGCCTGATGATGATTCTTGCTTGCTTGCTTGGATGGATGGATGGATGGAGGACAGAGAGTCTGTAGCACTAGAAACCAACCTGGTGTACAAAGGGAGACATTTATACCTGTTGCTCTGCCCACTCTCAATTCCCAGCATGCAGCCCCCAGGCTCATAAAAGGCTCTGGGCTCCTGCTACTAAGTCTGCTGCACCAGGTTGAGAGGGGGAAAAGAATGTGGAGGCAGGAAAGGAAGCATTTCCTACTCTTTGAATGACCACAGCTAATTATAGGCATTGCCCTGATAATGTTGGGGGTGGAGCATCCTGGCTCACTCTGGGCCATCACTTGCCTGTGATGGCAATGCAGGAGTCGGCCTACGGAATTTTCTGAACCGCCAAGCTGATTGCAGCCATATATGTTGATTTCTGCTTGCTGCGTTTCAAGGGGGTTCCACTCTGGCCTTCAGTAAACACTGCAATCAAATGGAGGGGGAGAGTGGAAACCCTGCTTGGTAAAGGTAAAGGACCCTGTGATTTAAACCACTGAGCCTCTTGGGCTTGCCAATCAGAAGGTCGACAGTTCAAATCCCCACGACAGGGTGAGCTCCCGTTGCTCTGTCCCAGCTTCTGCCTACCTAGCAGTTCGAAAGCACACCAGTGCAAGTAGATAAATAGGTACCGCTGTGGTGGGAAGGTAAAAGGTGTTTCCGTGCGCTCTGGTTTCCATCACGGTGTCCCCTTGCACCAGAAGTGGTTTAGTCATGCTGACCACATGACCCGGAAAGCTGTCTTGTGGACAAACACCGGCTCCCTCAGTCTGAAGGTGAGATGAGTGCCGCACCCCATAGTCGCCTTTGACAGGGCCAGGTAAATGGGTTGTGTGTATCCTTGCTAAGTTACACAGTGGTACCTCGGGTTACATCCGCTTCAGGTTACAGACTCCGCTAACCCAGAAATAGTACCTCGGGTTAAGAACTTTGCTTCAGGATGAGAACAGAAATCTGGTGCTGGCGGCGCGGTGGCAGCAGGACGCCCCATTAGCTAAAGTGGTGCTTCAGGTTAAGAACAGTTTTAGGTTAAGAACAGACCTCCGGAACGAATTAAGTACTTAACCCGAGGTACCACTGTACTCTGACATGATTTGAATCAGACCATTGGTCTGTCTAGCTCAGACAGGCTAGATTTCAGAGAGCCCTCCTAGCGTTATGTGGAGATGCTGGGGATTGATCCTGGGACCTTCTGCAAAGCAAATCCTCTGCCACTGAGCTACAGCCATTCCCCTGAATGCCTTGGTGGTTTTCCTGATGAGTTAGATTTTTTACTGAGCATTGCATTTTTTTATGGTGTGACTTGCTTTGGTGCCATTTTTTCCTCTGGAAATGAACAGTGACATAGAAATATTTCAGTTAAATAAAATGGCACAGGCTGCATCATGCATGTGCTTTTAGGTCATATCCATGCTATACATTTAAGGCACTCTAATAGTCATATCTCCCCCCTGCCCTGAATCCTAGGAACAAAAGTTGTCTGCTCTGGTGGCTACTAGCCCGTGTTTGAAATTACCCAGGTGCCAGGCACATTTTGCACCTGGCTACTCGCCACTTGCGACCAAGTGAAGATGCCCGGGCTCCAGGATGGCACCTGACGCCCCCACCATCTGCAGGTGCATGCCAGGGAATCCTTGGATCTTGACTGTTTCCACATACTAGCAACACATCCTGTAGAATTCTACCCATGATATTTTATCTGCACAATCAGAATGCATTTCGGGAGCCAAAAAGTCGTGTTTTGGACTCACAGCTGTCCATGGAGGCGCAGGTCAGTTTTGTGTCCAGGGCAGTCGTCTACCAACTCCACCTGGTTCACTCGCTGATACCCTTCCTGTCCGCATACTGTCTCACCAGAGTGGTGCATGATATGGTTATCTGCCACTTGAACTACTGCAATGCTCTACATAGGGCTACCTTTGAAGGTGACCCAGAAACTACAACTAATCCAGAATGCAGCAGCTAGACTGGTGACTGGCAGTGGCCGCTGGGACCATGTAACACTGATCCTAAAGGATATTCATTGGCTCTCAGTACGTTTCCGAGCACAATTCAAAGTGCTGGTGCTGACTTTTAAAGTCCTAAATGGCAGCAGTCCAGTATACCTAAACGAGTGTCTCCACCTCCATCGTTCAGCCCAGATACTGAGGTCTAGCTCCAAGGGCCTTCTGGCGGTTCCCTCACTGCAAGAAGCAAAGTTACAGAGAACCAGGCAGAGGGCCTTCTCGGTAGTAGTGTCCTCCCTGTGGAACACCCTTCAGATGTCAAGTAGATAAACAA
The DNA here is from genome assembly GCF_964270895.1 of Podarcis filfolensis. Taxonomy (NCBI): domain Eukaryota; kingdom Metazoa; phylum Chordata; class Lepidosauria; order Squamata; family Lacertidae; genus Podarcis; species Podarcis filfolensis. The sequence goes on along the minus strand of NC_139620.1, from coordinate 23,443,778 downwards.
CTACAGTGGATGCTCTGGTTCACGTTCGCAACCCGCGTCTGCGCATGCACGGGTTGCGATTCGGTGCTTCTGCGCATGCCCAAAGCACGATTTAGCACTTCTGCGCATGCGAGACCGCCGAAACCCAGAAGTAACCCATTCTGGTACTTCCGGGTTTCGGCAGCCCATAACCTGAAAAAATGCAACCTGAAGAGGCTGTAACCCAAGGTATGACTGTATACAACTTTTAGACGGTATCTGAAGGCAGCCCTGTATTGGGAAGTGTTTAATGCTTTATTATGTTTTTATATATTTTGTAAGCCACCCAGAGCTGCTGGGAAAACCCAGCCAGATGGGCGGGGTATAAATAATAAAATTGTTGTTGTTGTTGAAAAATACGACTTGTATCCGTCTGGGCCAAAAATGGCAACTAGGCATTCTGTTTTGACGACTGCAATCCTGGCTTAAGGAGCCATTTGGTGCCTAGCTTACATACCTGAGTTTCTAGCACTCCTGCCAGCCACAATGTCTGTCCTCTCCCTCCACAGTCGGAGGCAGCAATGCTTCTGAGTATCAGTTGCTGGAAACCGCAAGAGGGGGAGTGGACTCTTGTGTTTGAATCCTGCTTGCAGGTTTCCCACAGGTGTCTGTTTGGCCACTGTGAGAATAGGATGCTGGACTAGATGGGCCATTGGCCTGATCCAGCAGGGTTCTGACGTTCTTTCTTGGGGAGGGGCAGCCCTGCCTTAAGGGAGAGCATCCCTTTCAGCCAGCGGCAATGCTGGCCAGATGACGTTCCTCCCTAGACCAGGCAGCCTGCCTCCCAGGCGTCATGGGAACCGTGCCTAGGGAGGTCTTGCAGCTGGAGAGCGGAATCGAGACAGCCACAGAGCGCTTCTTGCGGTGGGCCCAATTTTTTGGGGGGGGAAGGGAGGGAACAGAAGATCAGGGAGATCTACTCATTAACTCCACTTGGCCACTGGCGCCCGTCCCTCTTAGCGGGCTGGGATCTTGGCCGCAGGGGTGGCCCTGATGCTGAGTGTTCACATTCCATGAGCGCGAAGGACAACCCCTTCCAGCTGCACTGGGGTGAGCGGTTGTTGGCCAGCCACCCACCCACCCGCAAGCCTGCAGCATCAGGACCAGAAGAGGCCTGATTGACAGGGGGAAGGCAAGGCATAAAGAGGCTTTTGTGATGGGCTCCGGGGGCGGGCAGTGGCGAGGGTGTCGCATGGCCTTGTTCCAGGAGGTAGGTGGTGGCCGTGGGGCTGGCGTGATGCTGAGGAGGAATGTGACAGGAATGTCAGAAGTAGGGGAGTTGTCGTCGTCCATCCCCCTTCATCAACCCCGGACTGGAACCAGTCCCTGGGCAAGTGTGTGCTCAAGAAATGGGGCTGTGTCAGCCTTTAACAGTAAGCACCTTGACCCCTGTGAGACTCTTCCCCCCCCCAAAAAAGTATCAGAGCGACTTAGTAAGTTTCCTGTCCTCATTGAGCCCTTGGACAGCAGACTGAGAAGGCACACAGGGGTCAGAGTCTGGCAGCCTCAATCCATTAGTTCTGCTTGTGGCAGGCCTGCTCCATCAGGTCTCCTCTCCTCTCCTTTCTTTTTTTTAATATAAATTTTATTAGTATTTTCCACACAACGACAACAACATGAAAAATATCGAAAAATTTTGTTGTTGTTTAGTCGTTTAGTCATGTCCGACTCTTCATGACCCCATGGACCAGAGCACGCCAGGCACTCCTGTCTTCCACTGCCTCCCGCAGTTTGGTCAAACTCATGCTGGTAGCTTCGAGAACACTATCCAACCATCTCATCCTCTGTCGTCCCCTTCTCCTTGTGCCCTCCATCTTTCCCAACATCAGGATCTTTTCCAGGGAGTCTTCTCTTCTCATGAGCTGGCCAAAGTATTGGAGCCTCAGCTTCAGGATCTGTCCTTCCAGTGAGCACTCAGGGCTGATTTCCTTCAGAATGGATAGGTTTGATCTTCTTGCAGTCCATGGGACTCTCAAGAGTCTCCTCCAGCACCATAATTCAAAAGCATCAATTCTTTGGCGATCAGCCTTCTTTATGGTCCAGCTGTCACTTCCATACATCACTACTGGGAAAACCATGGCTTTAACTATACGGACCTTTGTTGGCAAGGTGATGTCTCTGCTTTTTAAGATGCTGTCTAGGTTTGTCATTGCTTTTCTCCCAAGGAGCAGGTGTCTTTTAATTTCGTGGCTGCTGTCACCACACAAAACACAAAAACCGACATTCAAAAAACAAAAAACAAATCCATATCTTACAAGTTAATAATATAAACACTAAAAAGAAAAACAAACATTGACTTCCACCAATCCCACAGCACCTCTTTTACCTCTCATAGTGTCTTCCTGCTTTCCTGTTTTTCTTGTCATCTCTAGCCGAGCATCCAGATATAAATCCCTCTTTCTTATCCTTTCACTTCACAAGGTTATTCCTTCCTTACTTGGCAGGGGAGACACCTTGGTCATGAAGGTCTCCTCTCCTTTCAGCTGCCATAGAATCCTAGAGTTGGAAGGGACCTGTCTTTTGCCATGCCTTCCCTATATGCAGAGTGCAGCATGCATTTCAGTGATGTAGGCAGGCCTGAGACTGGCTCCCCTCCTTTTGGGAATGAATGGAGCCCTGTCTGTAGGTGGTCTCTTCTGGTTGAAGGACTGTGAGGAGCAGTGGTTGCTGGGCAGCCGAATCCTTGCCTCTCATGCTGTGTGGAATGACAGAAGTTGCTTGAGGTTCCTTTGATCTTGCTCCATCCGTGAGGCTGCAACACAATGAAGCTTCTGCTGGGATGCTGGCTTGAGCCTCTGGGGTTGTGTAAAAGGTGGAGGAATGCACGATTTGGGGCTGAACTGGTGTGTAGGGGAAGAGACAGACCCCAGCCCTTATAAATTTGGCTTATGGTGAGTCAGCAAAGTGTCAAGCCAACATTTGCAACAAACCTGTGGGGGGTTGTTGTTTTAAGTGGTGAATTCCAGGAAGCTCAACAACTTTGAGGGAAAGCTTTTCCAGAGGGATTGCAGCGTAAGCAATAGAGGGTTGCTGCATCCAATGTTAGCCCTGCTCAGGGTAGACCCACTGAAATGGCAGTATATGGCTACTGCTATGGCATCGGGCTACAACTTCATCATCACTGTTGACCATGTTGACTAGGGAAAGGTCAGAGGGAAACAAAATACCTTATCTTCCGGGAATTTGTCTAACCCACTTTTTGAAGCCGTTCAAGTTGGTAGCTGTCACTGTCTCCTGTGGGAGTGAGTTCCACAGATTAACAATGCACTGTGTGAAGAAGTCCTTTCTTTTTTTCTGTCCTGTCTTTCCCAACATTCAGCTTTGTTGGACTTCCACGAATTCTAGTTTTATGCAAAAAGGAGCAATTTTTTTCTTAACCCACTTTCTCCGTAATTTTAAACATTTCTGTCGTGTCACCTCCTTCTTGCCTTTTCTATAAGCCTAAAAAGTTCAAGTTCAGGAATGGAGCACAGAGGGGGCTTTAACTCTTTCCACCCACTGTGTTCTCGCCAAAAATCTCCCCCCCCCCCACCCAAGCTGCTATTGGTCCCAGGAGGGGCAATTTTTCTCAAGGCTGTGGTGTGGGAAGCAAATATTAACTGGGCTCCAAAGTCCTAATTTTGTCAGTAGTGTTTCTATTTTACAATCCCTTTAAAAACCATACAGATGATGCATTTGATGTGATTTGCCATTTGACCCTCAGCCCCTTTTGGGTACTGTGCTCCCGTGTGAAACTGCCTTCTGCCAGCTCCCACCAATTTATTGCAAGAGGAACGCTGGTGAAGTGGTCCAGGCTTATGGGGGGGGGGGAGTCAAAGACCCCTTACTATTTCTGCAGCTGCAGCGTCCCAGCAGAGATCTTGCCTCCAGCATCTTAGAACCACCCAATCAGCACAAAAGGGGAGTTTTCTAGCCACTAAGAAGTTGTCTCCTTCCCCTTTGTGCTGATGGGAGCCAATCAGAGCGAAAGGAGGTGAGCCAGCCAATGAGGGTGGGCTCCTAGGGTCCTTCTGGAGGAGAGGCGTGGGAAGAACACCAAGGAGGTGTTTAGGAACCCTGAAAAACAAACCAGGGGCTTCTGTTTCAAGAGAATGGCCTGCAAATTCTGCTGCGTACAATGGAACTTTGCAGAAAGCACCGCCTGGGTCACTCTTAAAGGTGACATTGGTTCGCTCCAAATCATTTGCCCATCTGTGCGCGCAGGGAATAGTCGATCTAGCTGAAAGGCAACGCATGGAGATCTGCATTGACTGTTGCAATGTTGTTGTTATTATCGAATAATTGTAAAATGGTTGTACAGTGTTACCTCAGGTTAAGAACTTACTTCGTTCTGGAGGTCCGTTCTTAACCTGAAACTGTTCTTAACCTGAAGCACCACTTTAGCTAATGGGGCCTCCTGCTGCTGCCACGCCGCCAGAGCACGATTTCTGTTCTCATCCTGAAGCAAAGTTCTTAAACCAAGGTACTATTTCTGGGTTAGCGGAGTCTGTAACCTGAAGCATCTGTAACCTGAGGTACCACTGTATAATCAAAGAAGGGGGAGTGGCTGTGTTTCCCATGAAGGGACCTTGCAGTTCTGAATTTGCTGCTAAAGTAATGATAAGGAAGCAGGTCTCTAGCCCACAAGAAATGGCGAAATCTGTGGTCCTCCTTATATTGTTAGATTCCCAACACCCTTCAGTCCAACATCCTGGGATGATGAGAGTTGGAGTCCAATAACATCGGTTGAGCATGCCACAGGATCCCCGTGCCTTATTTACACACTTGCCCCACAGGCCTGCGATGTCTGTTGCCTCCATCAGAGACATGGCAGTGCAATTCTTGCAAACTTACTTGCGTGCAAATGGCACTTTGTCACCGTGTGGCTTATTCCCAGGTAAGTGTCTCCATGTGGGCAGCAACCATTTTGCGTGAGGGTTCCGTTCCCGGCTTTCGAGCGTGTTGGTAGAGAGCATCTAAGTGTCCCTGCCCTGTTCCGCTTCTGATCTGCCTTCATGCATCGATTGGACGGTGCTTAAAATAGAATGGCAGGACACGAGTGGCGCTGTGGGTTAAACCACAGAGCCTAGGACTTGCCGATCAGAAGGTCGGTGGTTCGAATCCCTGCGACGGGGTGAGCTCTCGTTGCTCCTGCTCCTGCAACCTAGCAGTTCAAAAGCACATCAAAGTGCAAGTAGATAAATAGGTACCGCTCCGGCAGGAAGGTAAACGGCGTTTCCGTGCGCTGCTCTGGTTCGCCAGAAGCGGCTTAGTCATGCTGGCCACATGACCCGGAAGCTGTACGCCGGCTCCCTTGGCCAATAAAGCGAGATGAGCGCTGCAACCCCAGAATCTGTCACGACTGGACCTAACGGTCAGGGGTCCCTTTACCTTTACTAAGTCAGAATGGCTCCCTTAATTTCCAGAAACCACGGTGTTGGTGCTGAATCCCGAAGAATGCAGCAGGTCTATCAACTCATACTTGTGAGATTTTTAAAAAGGCATCCCCTCTCCCTGGAAGGGCAAACTGGGATTCGCTGGGACATGTACCACCAAACTGGGGGAGCTTAGGGAGGGGAAGGCTTCTAGCCAAGATCTGCCGGCACGATTGGAGGCAGTGATGTTTCTGAAGGCCAGTTGCTGGAAACAGCAATGCTCTTGGTCCTGCTTACATGTTCCCTGCTTGAGCGTCTGGTTGGTCCCTGTGAGAGCAGGATGCTGGACTAGACAGGCCTAATCCAGCAGGCTCTTCTTGTGTTCTTAAGCCTTTGATAAATAGAAACCCCTTGGAGTGATGCCTCGACACATCACTGACATCAGGCCCTTGCTGTTCTGAGCCTGCTTGGCCGCCCCCAGCTCTTGACCTGCTGAAAGGTCTCCATTTAGATTAGATCAGGGCTTGAAAGGTGACCTGCAGATTCCATGTGTTTTGGCAACCTCGGGTTTCTCGCATTACCTGACCCTTTTGCCGGCTCTCCTGGAAAAGCTTGCCGCTGCCTGGAATTCAGAGACTAAACGTGTCTCATATATGTGCGCCAGACGGATGGAGAGAGTAGCAATGCAAGGTCCTGTGAACCCCCCACAAGGCGAGTGAGTATTTCCTTTCTCCATCCTGCCAGTCAGGGATTTATGACTCTGGCACGGAAAATTACAGACCTCTCAAGAGCAAGACTTGGCACCAGGTTTCTGGGGCTGGAGGGAATTCCCCTTCCTGTTTGCTCTCTGGAATGCTTAATCGCCTCTCCAGGGCCCTTTTCCAGCCTTTTCAAGTTCTCGCTCTCTCCTCCCCTATATTATGGGCACACACACACACACACTCTTCCTTGCTCAGAATGTGGAGAGGCAGTTCAGTTCAGTGCCAGCGGGGTGTTCATCTGGCAACTCGCAGTGTTTTGGTTTCTTGGACCGAGTAAGGTGTCAATCACGAACTGGGGAAAGTCTGGGCTGGGAATATTCCTGGGGTCACGAAGGCTTCGCACACTGGTTTTAACTGCATGTTGTTGCTTCGGTGTTGTAGCCATTAGGGGCTCGGTGGGAGGGTGCAGGCCTCCTCACCATAGGTGCCAACTCCTAGGGGACGAGCTCCCTTCGTCCGCCCCCCCCAAATTGAGGGGCCCAGCATTGCCATTCAAATAGTGTGAGTGCACCCCCGTCATGTGATCCGTTATACAGGGCAGGACCTACCTGCCCCCTTCCCAATATTTTATTCAGGTTGGCACCTCTGCCCCTCATTGAGATTCTAGCTCTTGCCTTGAATTTTCTTTCATTAGGGTGGGGAAACCAAAAGAGTAGGGGGAAGATGAAATGATTGACTTGTAAGGGACCTTTGAGGTCATCTGAACAGCCAAAAACATAAGAGCCTAGCGCAGGGGTCAGCAAGGCTTACCAGTCATGGCCGGATCACTCCTGCGGAGATCGTCCATGGGCCGGACCAGTGCAGCGCAATGCCAGGAATCACGTCTGTGCATGCCCAGACGCCGAAAATAATTCCTGCGCAGAAGCGATTTTTGGCATCTGGGCATGCGCAGAAGTGATTTTCGGTATCTGCGTGTCCGTAGATGTGATTTCTGGTGCCGCTCGGTGAGTCCCTGTGCCGCACTGTGCCTGTTTAGTGGATGGCTCAGTTTGGGGGCGGCTCGTGGACCGGTAAAATGGTCTTCGTGGTCTGGATCCAGCCCATGGGCCGCACGTTGCCAACCCCTGGCCTAGCAGCTGGGTCAGGTCAACATCCCGTGTAGCCCGGCATCCTGGACTCGGGGGTAGACGCAGTGCTGCTTGTTTGCGCAAGTGTTTTGCACCTTCCACCCAGTGGTGTCCTTGTCAGAAGGCAAGGATGGTAATGGCGAGGAACGATCAATGATGCTCCTGTAGATAATCTCATAGAATCATCAAGTTGTCCCAAAGAAACCAGAGTCCTTTCTGTTGGGGATAATTCAGGCTGAAATTCCCAGGTTTCAAAAAAGCTTATTTATGTATGCCACTACTACAGCCTTGTGTTTTGTTAGCCCCCAAATGGAAAATGAGCGAAGTCCCGACTACAGAAGATTGGCAACTTAAGTTGACAGAATATGAGCAGCTTGCAGACTTAACATATAGAGTAAGAGAACAAGAAGAACATACGTTTAGAGAAGATTGGAAAATGTTCATTGAATATATGGGAAATAACTGTGTACAGCTGAAAACGCTGGCAGCATTAAGATAAGTTCAACAGTGTGAATAAGTTATGATGGATGCAATAATGGAATACTGAATGGTATAGTTTCTGTATGCAGGGATTTAGGATATGTAAAATGAACCGTGGAAGAGAAGAACGGAAGTCATTGATATCTTAAGGATGTAAAAATGAGTACTTTAAATTGTAAAACAGAAATATATGTCCAACCCTCTGCAATACAAGAATCTCAGCTAAGGCATCCATGATAGATGGCGATGGAGCTGGGATAGAGGACTCAAGAGATCCCCGGGGTACCTCTGACCTATGTTGTTAAGGGCTTTGTCAATTCATATAAGGACCTTGAACCTGGCTGGGCTGTAAGTGGGTTCTAATGGTGGTGCGGCATGTTGTCAGTCAGATGCCCCCACCAGCAGTCTGGCCACCACATTCTGCTGCAGCTCGAGCTTCCGGAAGCTTCCAAACCAGGCACATAACAGGAGGGCAAAGGGATATTCTGCCTCCGCTGCTGTTCCTTGGCACCTGGTGATCCATCTTGTGTCTCTTGCCTCTTTTCAGGAATTGGTGTTCTTACACTGTCACCCGGACGGTTTCCTGTCATATCCAGAATGGCACCTACCTCCAGAGAGTGTTCCAGAGCTGCTGGTGGCCCACGACTTGCACGGGGGGCAGGTGAGGAAGCCGAAAGCATTGGACCAGCCTCCCACGTCCTTTCCAGCCTGTTTGCCATCCTACATACCCTGAAACACGGAAACCGAGCTCTGCCCTCCTCCATTTGGCAGGGGGTTGGACTCGATGGCCCTTGTGGTCTCTTCCAACTCTATGATTCTATGATTTCCAAACGAGTGGGTCATGTTTGACGGGTTGGTGGGGCTTGACACCTGCCAGTCACCCAGTGTCCTATCTGCAGCTGGTGGGTGGGGCTTGGCCAAAATGGCCCCGCAGGCCAAACAAGGAGGTGCGGTGGGTCCGTTGAGGCCCACTGGCTGGTGGTTTCCTGGCTTTAAGGCCTCTTTTGCCAATGCCATTTATTTATTTATCCTTACATTTCATAGAATCATAGAATCATAGAGTTGGAAGAGACCACAAGGGCCATCGAGTCCAACCCCCTGCCAAGCAGGAAACACCATCAGAGCACTCCTGACATATGGTTGTCAAGCCTCTGCTTAAAGACCTCCAAAGAAGGAGACTCCACCACATTCCTTGGCAGCAAATTCCACTGTCGAACAGCTCTTACTGTCAGGAAGTTCTTCCTAATGTTTAGGTGGAATCTTCTTTCTTTTTTATTCTTTTTATTTCATAAAATGTGCATACAGTGGTACCTTGGTTCTCAAACTTAATCCGTTCCATAAGTCTGTTCCAAAACCAAAGCGTTCCAAAACCAAGGCGCACTTTCGCACAGGAAGTAGAAGAAGAAGAGTTTGGATTTGATATCCCGCTTTATCACTACCCGAAGAAGTCTCAAAGCAGCTAACATTCTCCTTTCCCTTCCTCCCCCACAACAAACACTCTGTGAGGTGAGTGGGGCTGAGAGACTTCAGAGAAGAGTGACTAGCCCAAGGTCACCCAGCAGCTGCATGTGGAGGAGTGGGGAAGCGAACCCGGTTCCCCAGATTACGAGTCTATCACTCTTAACCACTACACCACACTGCAAAACGGATTAATCCATTCCAGACTTTTAAAAACAACCCCTAAAACAGCAACTTAAGATGAATTTTACTATCTAACAAGACCATTGATCCATAAAATGAAAGCAATAATCAATTTACTGTACTATAAAATAAATAAGACAGTATTGTAGATGATAAAAATTAAAATTAACATTTTTTTCTTACCTGCACTGATGATAGTCATTGTTTGGATGGGGGGCTTTTATCCATTTCCGCAGTCACACAATCAGTCAGAATCAGTAGCTGAACTGAGTTCCACACAGTCACAAAAACAAATTAACCCCAAAAGCCTCAAAAACAAAAGTGCAAAATAAATAGCAAAAACAAAAGCGCCAAACTTAATCCATTCCGGAAGTCCATTTGACTTCCGAAATGTTTGAAAACCAAGGCGCAGCTTCTGATTGGTGCAGGAGCCCCAGAAACAATAGCCGACAGCCGCATCAGACGTTTGGCTTCCAAAAAATGTTCGCAAACCGGAACACTTACTTCGGGGTTTTTGGTGTTTGGGAACCAAGGTGTTTGAGGACCAAGGCGCTTGAGAACCAAGGTACCACTGTACAGCTTGATTGTAAAAGCAAACCTCTAAGCAGTTTACAAAAAGAATAAAACAATAAAACTGAATACCTCCTTTTCCCCCAAGGGTCTCAAGGTGGCCTAGAAAATCTTACCTCTCTGCATTTTCTCCTCATATCAACCCTGCCGGCTAGGTTAGGCTGATGGACAGTGACTGGCTCAAGGCTTACCTATTGAGTGTATCATGGCTGCGAGGGGATTTGAACCCTGGTCTCCTTGGCCCTTGGCCCTCCAACCACCCACTCTGCTCTTCCCTCCGCAGCTCCACACTTTATTTTAGGAGTTGGGCCCCCACAGAAGCCCCAGGCTCTCTGCGCTTGTAGCTCCTGTTGTCTGAAGAAGCCATTTTGGTTTTTGTCTCTCCTCAGCTATAGAACGATCGTCAGGCCAACGTACAAGCAGGCCTACAAGACGGTCACGGCTCTGGAGTGGAAATGCTGTCCGGGACACACGGGTTCCAATTGCGAGGCAGGTACGAGGCAGCCGGTTGGGGTGGGCACAGAGATAAAGCCCGGTTCATAGATTCATAGAATTGTAGAGCTGAAAGGGGTCATCCAGTCCAACTTCTTGCAATTCAAGAATCACAGCTATGGTTGTTGGCATTGATATGACCGTTATGTGATTCTTGCTGCTTTGTACAGGTACGTAAGCAAATAAGCAGGTCCTCCAAGGGTCTTCCGGTCTGAAACAGTGGGGAAGGGGAAAGTGAAATATGGATGGGTCAAAGCTATGCACCGCTGTCTGGTGCAGCCCCCTGAGATGCAACTTATTTATCTTATTTATTTTGCAAAATTTATGTGCCACGTGATTGTAAAGGGAAGAAACCTCAAAGTGGTTTGCAAGAAGTCGTCCCAAGGAGCTTGTGAGAAAGGTCCCTCTTGCCCTCTGCCTTGCTTGCACGTTTTCAGCCTTGAAAGCGAGCAAGTTAAATGCACATAAGATGCGACCGTGCTGTACAGCAACATACAAAAACCCACAATGTTTCAATACTATGTGTAATGAGAATTGGGGTTGCTTGTGGGTAAATTCCAAACTGCTCCCAGCTGTTGGGGTAGCTAAAACTTTCCCTGATTTGACAGCCCTTACAAGGCGACTGTCTCAGTCACTGGCAGAATCCGTCAGTGGGCGTTCCCTAAACTTCTTCCAACATAAAAGCTGTTTGACGCCAAGTCTCCTCCTCGCCTCTCTGCGCGGAAGTCTCCTGCGCAGAGTGGGCGTGGCCAGCGGAGGTCCTGGGCTCTCCCCGCTGAACCCTGTGGAAGGGTCTTGGAGCCCTCTCTCCGAAGACCCTCCTTCCTCCCCTTCATTCCTGGTGTCACGCTTATTTCCTTCCCCAATGGAAGTATTCTCCCTCTCCCTGCTGGTCCCTTCTCCTGCATCATCGGAGAGACCTACCTCCGCTCTGCGCTCCGATGTCAGTTCCCTGACACTATGAATATGGTAAGATTGCATTAACAATGTCAAACTTCCTGGCAAAAGCCAAAATACTAAGGTTGCTATTTGGGTTCGCCTTGGTTCTAGAGACAGACACCCCTCCTCTGATGTTGTTCATGGTCCTCCTGCAGCAACTTGCAAATCTTCCAGAAGGCTGAGTAGCAGTGTCCCGGGAACCGTGGTTTGCTGAGGGTGCCGTGAGATGCTACCACAGAGCAGGTGGGACATGGGTGGCACTAAACCACTGAGCCTCTTGGGCTTGCCGATCAGAAGGTTGGCGGTTCAAATCTCCGCAACAGGGTGAGCTCCCGTTGCTCTGTCCCAGCTCCTGCCAGCCTAGCAGTTCAAAAGCACACCAGTGCAAGTAGATAAATAGGTACTGCTGCGGCAGGAAGGTAAACGGCATTTCCGTGCGCTCTGGCTTCCGTCACTGTGTTCTGTTGCACCAGAAGCGGTTTAGTCATGCTGGCCACATGACCCAGAAAGCTGTCTGCGGACAAACGCCGGCTCCCTCAGCCTGAAAGCGAGATGAACACCGCAACCCCATAGTTGCCTTTGACTGGACTTCACCATCCAGGGGTCCTTTACCTTTTACCACAGAGCAGTATGATTTAGAATCCTCTCAGAGTGTTTGGTTATCGAAGGCATTTATAAATCGCTTAAATATTTTTAAATTAATGTTTCTATGATGGGACAGGAGCTGAGTGAGGTGATTCTGCCTGAGGTGGTTTCTAGCTGATGACTTGTGTTGATCTTGTGTCGGCCCCAAATCCCAAATGGCAGGGGGAAGTTCAATGTCCGCTTGGTTTGGGTTGAAGGAAGCAATGACTCAGGATGACCCAGAACGGAGCTGACCGATTCATCCTGTCTCTTTCCCTCCCCTTGTTTTTGAAGCAAGGAAGGATATGAGCAAGGGCCCAAGACTCCCAGATCCTGAGATGCTCTGGAGCAGGGGTCAGCAAACTTTATCAGCAGGGGGCCGGTCCACTGTCCCTCAGACCTTGTGGGGGGCCAGACTATTTTTTTTGGGGGGGGGAGAAATGAATGAATTCCTATTCCCCACAAATAACCCAGAGATGCATTTTAAATAAAAGGATACATTCTACTCATGTAAAAACACACTGATTCCCAGACCTTCCATGGGCTGGATTTAGAAGGTGATTGGGCCGGATCCGGGCCCCGGGCCTTAGTTTGCCTACGCATGGTCTGGAGGGCTGCACATGGGCAAAGAAGAAATGGAAAATCCCCAAGCGAAAAGCCGGGAGAGTTTGCTGGGAAAGCTGAGGAGTGAAACTTTAGTTCTCTATTTATAAAAACACAGGGAGATAGTAGAGTTAGAAGGGACCACAAGGGATGGTCCAACCCCCTGCAATGCAGGAATCTTTTGCCCAACATAGGACTCAAACTCACAATGCTGAGACTGAGAGTCTCATGCTCTACTGGTTGAGTTGAGCTTGATTTTCTCCTCCTCCCTGCCCAGCCCTTTCTCTTCGTATGCCCTGTCTCTCGTCTCATGCTCTACCAACTGAGCTACCCCAGCTATCTAGATGGGATATATAAGACGACAAGGTAAAGGTAAAGGTACCCCTGACCGTTAGGTCCAGTCGTGGACGACTCTGGGGTTGCGCGCTCATCTCGCTTTATTGGCCGAGGGAGCCGGCATACAGCTTCCGGGTCGTGTGGCCAGCATGACTAAGCCACTTCTGGCGAACCAGAGCAGCGCATGGAAATGCCGTTTACCTTCCCGCCAGAGCGGTACCTATTTATCTACTTGCACTTTGACGTGCTTTCGAACTGCTAGGTTGGCAGGAGCAGGGACCGAGCAACGGGAGCTCACCCCGTCGCGGGGATTCAAACCGCCGACCTTCTGATCGGCAAGTCCTAGGCTCTGTGGTTTAACCCACAGCGCCACCTGTGTCCCTAAGACAACAAGATAGAGGTGTCCAAAATAATGCACAACATGGAGAAAGTGGGTAGAGAAAAGCTTTTCTTTCTCAGTCATAATGCCTGAACTCGTGGACATCAAACGAAGCTGAATGTTGGGAGATTCAGGACAGTTAAAAAAAGAAAGCCCTTCACACAGCACATGGTTAAAATGTGGAACTCTCTGCCACAAGAGGCAGTGGCTCTATTTAAAACTGGCTGCAGGACAGCACACCTGGAGGCAGCGGGGCTTGCATTGGGCATGCAGGACAACCTGCTCTGTCTTTCATTGCCTCTCCCAAGTAAAAATGGCCAGAGGCAGCTTCCTCTCTCTGCCCCATGGTAGAGCCGGCCCTGTGAATGCCACTGATTGTGGTGACAAGACGGAGGGGTGGTTTGTGGCCGGGAGGGTAAGCTCCACTTAAACCACTCCACACACTTCCTGAGCCTTAGTGAAGGGTTGCGTAGCCCCCCCAAACCCAGCTATGCTTGACTGCACATGGAAAAGGGGACCAGTGTCAGTAACTCCAAACAGCAGGCTCAGATCATAACAGGTGGCAGGCAGCCAAGATGTCAGAAGTGATCCATAAAATAAAAGGACACCTGGTGCGAAATCCCATTATTGTGAAATCCTACCCGGTGGATGGATACTCCCTGTATTGAGTTTGGCAGAGCATAGTAGGAAATGAGAGAGGTCTGTGGTGGAGGGGAGGCTGACTGGGGCTGGTGGGGGGAGAGGGGGGAAGAGGGAGAGAAATAAGCCAACTTTGGAGAGAGGTACATTGGCAAGAGAAGAAAACCCTTAAGAGAGAATGCTCTGTTTTGCCAGGGAGATTCAGGATTATAATTTTGTTTTTTAATTGGCTCTTGGTTTCAACATAATTTTTATTCGGATCCCCTTTTATTTTAGTCATTTTAATATTTATTAAGAGCAAATCGTCTTCCCTTCTTAAAGTTGACCTTCCAGGGAAATTCAGCGTACTGTAGTTTATTTGTGGCCAAGTTCATTTCAGTTTCTGCAGCCTTGGTCTACTTCTGTGTGGTTAAACTCTGTTCGGCAATGGTCGAAGGTGCAGAAACAACCAAATAGGTCTGAGATCTGCGGGTAAAGGGGGGTATACAAATTGAATAAATAAAAATAAATAAATAAATAAATCTCGTTCAGGTCCTGGTGCCCTCAAGCTGTTGCCATCACCCTTGGCCATTGGTTATGTTGGCTGGGGCTGATGGGAGGTTTTTTTTTAAATTTTATTTTAAAAAATAGCTCTTATTAAAGATTATCTTGTGTTAAAAAACAAACAAATAAACAAGGGAAAGTATATAGAGCATCTCCGTTTTTGATTCGTAGGGTCAGTTTACATTTGGTATGAGACACTATTGTCACAGACATTGTGCGTTGGGGGGGGGAAGATGGGAAAGAGAGAGGGACGGAGGGAGGGAAATGGGAATAGTGATCTTTTGTTCTATTGCATAGTGTTTGTGCGGGGGTTTTTTGTGTGAGCATCATGTGAGTAGGTCTCTTATTTTTATATTTATTTATTTTTATTGGCATTGTGAGAGATTAGGGTGTCCAGAGCCTGGTTGGTTGCAGTGTGGTTTCACAGAATCGTAGTGTTGGAAGGGACCATGAGTGTCATCTTAGTCCAACCCCCTGGCAAACCAGGAATCTTTTGCCCGATGTGGGATTCGAATCCATGACTCTGAGGTTGAGAATCTCAGGTTCTACCGACTAAGCCAGGGGTGTCCAAACTTTTTCCAAAGAGGGCCAGATTTGTTAAAATGAACATGAGTGAGGGCCAACCAAAGTTGTTGACCTTTTTTACGATTGAAATTGCCACAGGGGCCAGATTAGACCGACTGGCAGACTAGATTATGTCCCCGAAACGGACTTCCGACATGCCTGGACTAAGCTATCCGAGCTGTCTTGTTTGTGTTTGGAGGTGGGTTGCCGAGTCAGATGAGCCATACTGGCTGAGTCGAAGACTCAGTAACGGGACAGAGAAAAGGAAGCTTTTATTCACACAGCACATCGTTAAACTTTGGAACAGGAGGCCGTGATGCCCACCAACCTGGATGCCTTTAAAAGAGGATTAGACAAATTCATGGAGGAAAAGGGTATTAATAGCTGCTGGCGATGACAGGCTATCTTTTGCCTCCGTTGCAACTTTTAATTGTTCTCTGAGACGCGGAGGAAAAAAAAAAGAGGGATCAGAACCAGGACGGCTTCTGTAATTCCAGGACTGCCCCTAGAAAAATAGGGACACTTGGAGGGTATTGTGTAAACAAGACTGAGCTAAATGGGCCAATGGTTCTGACTCGGTAGAAGCCACTCTGTTCCTGTACTCCAGTGACGGAGGTCATTGAGAGCGTTTTAGGTAAGAGATGCAGGGACCCCTCCTCTTCCTCTTTCAACAGGCCCTGCCTGCTTGATCAGCGATCTGTTTTCCTAGGCGTGGGACTTGCCTTTCTGTGACAGCATCCTTTCATCTCCTGAACCATCTGACCTACGAAGGTGACAGCCTCCACGGGAAATCATTCGCCCTTCCTGTTTGTTGAGTGTCCCTTGCTGGGTCAGCAGCACGGCCGCCCTCCTCGAGATCCTGTTGGCCCACCTCATTTGCTTTGCTTGCTGTGGTCATCTCAGCCCATTTCATGGCAAAAGCCGCACATGTTTTAATAAAGCATTCTGGGAACGAGGGGAAGAGGCAGCTCAATTCAACTTATGCAGGAAGTAACAGCTGGCAGAGGCGGATATCGCTGAGAGGTTATCTTCAAATATCTGAAGGGCTGTCACATGGAAGATGGAGCAAGTTTCTTTTCTGCTGCTCTGGAGGCTAGGGCCTGAACCAATGGGTTCAAATGACAAGAAAGTTGATCCTGGCTAAACATTAGGAAGAACTTTCTGATTGTGAGAGCTGTTTGACAGTGGAAATTGAAATACTTTATTGTCACTTGTACAACTTGTATACAGTGAGATTACATGAGCACCCCCCACTCAGCTCTCTTAGTCTTAATTCCCCTCGTTTACTGACGCACACCCACCAAACCCTTTCATTCAGCAGCCTAACAGCCCACGGATAGAAGCTGTTCTTTACCCTGTTGGTGCGACTAATCATACTTCTATATCTTCTGCCTGAGGGCAGGAGATCAAGAAAGTGCCGGCCAGGGTGTGAATCATCCCTGAGAATTTTCCTCACTCTCCTGAGGCAACGTTCTTCCGCAATGTCATCCAGCAGATTCACAGGACAGCCCATAATATATTGTGCTGAATTCACCACCCTCTGTAGGCACTTCCTATCAGTTGATGTCAAACCAGCATACCACACCGTGATGCAGTATGAAAGGACACTTTCTATTGTGGACCGGTAGAAGAAGATCATCAAATGTTGATTGACATCGTTCTTTTGCAATACTCTGAGGAGATGGAGTGGACAATCTCGGAAGCTGATGGGCTCTCCTTTGTTGGAGGTTTCTAAATGGAGGCCAGAAGGCCATTTGTCAGGGATTTCTTTAGCTGCGATTGCACAGGCTGGACCAGATGACTCTTGGGGTTACCGTCCAAGTCTTGAATTCTTTGATTCTGTTATTTCAGGGATTTCCCATAAAGTACAAGTGTGGAAACTCTTTTAGCCTGAGGGGCTGTGTTCCTTTCTGGTCAACCTCCCAAGGGCCACATGTCAGTGGTCGACAGGGCCAGAGACAAAAGTGAGCAGAGCTGCCAAGAAGGAGGAGGAGGAGGAGGAGTTTGGATTTGATATTCCGCTTTATCACTACCCTAAGGAGTCTCAAAGCGGCTAACAACCTCCATTCCCTTCCTCCCCCACAACAAACACTCTGTGAGGTGAGTGAGGCTGAGAGAAGTATGACTAGCCCAAGGTCACCCAGCAGCTGCATGTGAAGGAGCTGGGAATCGAGCCTGGTTCACCAGATTACGAGTCTACCACTCTTAACTACTACACCACACTGAGCAGAGCTGCTTCTGTGAAGCTTATTCCACCTCTTTACCTTCTTGCCAGGCAAGCAAGAGACTTTGGAGTTTAAGGACACTTTCCAGCCAGGCCAAAGCACTGAGGCTGTGCTGGTGAGAGGTGTGGTCTGGGGAGATGAGTGTGACAAGAGAGGGGGATGGTATGGGTAAGGTCCTGAGGGCCTGAAAGAGAGACTTGGGGGCCACATTTGGACTCCCCCCTGCAATAAATCATGCCACATTTCTCCCCACTCATTATTACAATTTGGCACCCCCTCTCCAAAAGCAGGTTAGACATCACCATGCTCCCAACAAACAGCTTTAACGCCACGACACGTAACTCTTACCTGGTCCTGGCAAGTCTTCTCCCTGGTTATCTTGTCCCTGCATTGATTCCTTGGCAGCTAGCCTCTGTGATCTTGAGGTCTGGAAACTTGAGTGTGAAATGCGAACAGAGCTGATAGTGAGAGGGAGTCATGCAAGGAAAGGGTGACCTTTTGTATTTTCCTTGCAGTTAGCTTGGGAGCTACTTGGAGGAGTCTGGTAGAAAAACAGGATGCAGATTTATCAACCAAACAAATGTGTAAACAAATAATTAGAAGGGAGAGCTACCGTGCCTTTGTGTGTTCCAGTTAATTGTAGCTTATCTATCCAGGAACTAAACTTCCTTTTCAGTTTAGGGGGGACAGAGAGTAAGGGAGGAACAAAATAGTGATATTTAAAATAGTGCATGGCTTGGAGTAAGCGGACAGAAAAAGCCCCCCCCACTTAAAATACTAGTAAAGCAGCATTTAAGAGAGCTGAATGTTGGAAAATTGAAGACAGACAAAAGTAAGAATTTATTCATGCAGCATATAATTAAAATGATGGAACTCACTCCCACCAGGGCTAGTGATGGCCGCCAACTTGGGAGGCTTTAAAAGAGGATTAGACAAATTTATGGCAGAAGATAAGGCTATGAGGGCTATTTAACTGCAATGGCTATACTCTGCCTCTCAGTCAGAGGCAGTAATGCTTCTGAATACCAGTTGCTGCAAATCACAAGTGGGGAAAGTGGCTGTAGTGCTTAGGTCCTGCGTGGGGAACCCCACTGGAAAATCTAGTGGCTCCTAATCTTTCCCCCATAAACTCATCCCCAGTGCCCCTTACCCTACAAAAAGCATTATTCAGAATAGCAGTTTGCATGACCCACTAAGGAAGATAATTGCAGAATCAAATTCAAAACAGTAACCATTAGTTGAAAAAAAAAATTCAAATCCAGTTGAAGCTGCAGCACAACCTCGGTTTTAGAACATCTCGGCTGCCGAACGCTGAAAACCCGGAAGTGAATGCTTCCATTTCCAAATGCACCTTGGAAATCGAACGGCTTCCACGGCACGTTTTTCCATTTTCACCACTCACTTTGCCGACACCCCTTGATTTTCAGTTTTCGAACGTTTCGGAAGTCAAACGACTTCCGGAATGGATTACGTTCGAAAACTGAGGTTCCGCTGTATTTAGTTTAATTGACGAACTTGATCCAGTGATACCAGTTTTGAAAAACTGGTCTGATGGTCATTTACACCTCGTCACCCCTTACTTCTTTGCGCCCCCCCCCAGTAATCCCCACACCCACCCCTAGAAGCCTAGAGATTTCTTGCTGCCTCTTTTTCTATCTTGCCAGCTGCATCGCTTCATGCCTGTGATCTGCACAAACACCCGCCCTCCTTTCTCTTCCATTCCCCTCCTTTCAAAGCAAATATTTACATTGCCAAATGCATTCCGGTTCAGATTAAGGGGAAAGGGGAGATCGTGGTCCTCAGGGTGGTCTCAGAATGAGCCATCGAGAGATCAGCGCGTTCCCTTATTGGTTGGGACAGCTGATGACGCCCTGACCTGGTGTGACTTGAAATCAGGATGGGGCGAGTGGGTGGGGACAAGGCTGATGACATCCATTTGGCCACCCAGATGCGACAGCCTTGCGGAGACAACCTTGTCTCCGCATGTCCCCAAATAAGTACTGGGAGGCTGAAGAAAGCTTCTCCTATCTACCAGCAGATAATCAGACTAGCTGTTAAACTGCTATGGGATTCATTCCCACCCACAAGAGGCAGTCATGACCAACAAACTTGAATGGCTTTAACAGAAGATTAGACAATTTTGTGAAGGATAATTATTATCGTTATGTTCATCCCCACCCTGCCTTTTTCCCTGACAGGGACTCTAAGGCGGTTTACAGATAAAATAAGAACAGCTAAAAATGGGGGGGGGGGTGTCATTAAAAACCAGTTAAACATTAATAGAATTAAAACTAACCAACCAGCCAACACACACACACACACACACAGAGTTGTACCTCGGTTTACAAACTTAATCCATTCCGGAAGTCCGTTTTTAAACCAAAGCCGTTCTTAAACCGAGGTGCGCTTTCCCTAATGAGGCCTCCTGCCGCCAGTGACCTTCCACTGTTCGGCTTCCATTCGTAGACTGAGGTAAAGTTCGCTAACCGGAACACTACTTTTGTGGAGTTCTTATACTGAATAGTTCATAAACAGGGCTGTTCTTAAACCGAGCTCCTACTGTATGTATATGTGTGTGTGTGTGTGTGTGTGTGTGTGTGTATGTTAATTATATATATGAGTGTGTTAGTTGGATGGTTAGTTTTAATTCTGTTAATGTTTAATTGTGTTTTCTTTAATGACTTCCCACCCAGTTTTAGCTGTTATATCGGTGTTAAAAACATACAGATAATTACAGGTGCCCCCCCCCCACTTATGCAGTGGTTATGTGAAATTGCATATAATTGAAACCCATTGAAAAATCCTGCAAAACCCCTGTTACGCCCTTTTGGTGGCATTTCAGTGACATCTTTATGCAGATACTGAAGGTGCGTAAACAGGGGGTTGCCTGTACAATAAAAAAACTATAGAATAAGGCTGTCCACAGCTACTAACCCTTATTGATGTGTTCCATACTATCCACTGTTGGAGACAGTATGCTTAGGTCCTGCTTTTTCCTTTATGCTATGCCTTTGGCTCTTAATTATTCCATAAGTTGCTTAGAGGTGGCCCCCATGCTTTTGTATTAAGTGACCAACAAGTTTTTTTAAAAAAATAGTAGCTATGGACAGAATGAAAAGAGCTCTGGTGACTTGACTCCCAAGACCCATCTGATCTGATGCATCATTTCCAGCTATGGCTGGGGCCATCTTGCAATAAGAGCAGAGAGGCATGCAAAGCAGGTGCTCTTCCTTTGAGCTATGGCCCTTCCCCTTAAAAAAGGCGAAGTTTCTAGTCCTCAGCATTCTAAATAAAGGGTTGCATTAAATAGGAACATAAGAAGCAGCCTTGTACCAAATCAGACTATGGGCCCATCTAGCTCAGTGCTGTCTACACTGACTGGCAGCAGCTCTGCCCCTAAGCAATGGCCCTTCTACTGTGGCGGGTGGCGCTGTGGTCTAAACCACTGCGCCCATTGGGCTTGCCAATCAAAAGGTTGGTGGTTCGAATCCCCACGGCGGAGCGAGCTCCCATTGCTCTGCCCCACCTTCTGCTTACCTAGCAATTTGAAAGCACACCAGTGCAAATAGAAAAATAGGTACTGCTGTGGTGGGAAGGTAAACGGCATTTCTGTGTATTCTGGTTTCCGTTACGGTGTCCCATTGCACCAGAAATGGTTTAGTCATGCTGGCCACATGACCTGGAAAGCTGTCCGTGGACAAACACCAGCTCCCTCGGCCTGAAAGTGAGATGAGCACCCCATAGTCGCTTTTGACTGAACTTAACCGTCCAGGGGTCCTTTACCTTTTACCTTCCACTGTGTGATCAGGGTTTGGGGGAATTTCCAAATTCCCTGGCCGGGCTAACTTCACGGAAACCACCCTAGGAATTCTTTTCCTTCTGGGGATCTCAAACGGCAAAAAGGCTTTGTTACCAAGCAGAGTTGGAGATACAAGTTTGGCTCAGAGAGACAAACCAGACGGCAATCTCGGGCAATCTCGTTCCTTTCCCACCCCATCCCAGCATGGGAAGCCAGCCCTCCGGACCCGTGTAGGAGACAGACCCCCATCTGGAGGAAGCCAACTGCAGTTCCAAGTGATTCAGACAGCGGATTTCCTCAATGACTCCCCATGCCAACAGGAACCTCATTCAGAGAGCCATACAGCTGCTGCCCGAACCCCACCTTCCCTTGGAATAAGCCCCACTGAATCTAACAGGGCTTACTTCTGAGCAACTGTGGTTAGGACTGCGCTATAAACTGTCTCTGATAGTGGCATGCGACAGCTCTATGGCTACATCTACACTGTATTTATTTATTTACTTATGTTTCATTTTTGTTTATGATTTTCGATTTTATACATTACAATAATTTTACCATCGTTTTAACATTTCGAAGCACGACGTCCATCCCCGCCCTCTTTCTGCGCTTCCTTAAATTTATTTTTTTACATATTTTCTGCATGTTCCAAATTAACTTAAGTTACTCATTTATTCATCTGCTTTAAATATATACTCTTATAAAACTGCAGGTTATTAAAATAATCCTGCCAATGTTCTTATCTGTTTACAGTTTGTTTCTTTGGTAAATATTTAATAAACCATTTCCATGCTTTTATAAAAAGTTTGCTATCTTGATTTCTTATATTTCCAGTAAGTTTTGCCATTTCAGCATATTCTGTAAGTTTTTTGTATCTGTTCTTCTTTCGCTTGGACTTCTTCTTCTTTCCATTTTTGGGCAAGTAACATTCTTGCCGCCGTAGTCGCATAAATTTCTATTCAGTTTGGGTAATTCTGTTCCTATAATTCTTCCCACACAATATTTAAAGCAACCAGGATACCTCCTTAAACAGCTGTGGCTTCCCTCAAAGGATTCTGGGAACTGTAGCATGTTAAGGGTGCTGAGAGTTGATTGGAGACTCCTGCTCCCCTCACAGAACTACAATTCCCAGAGTGGTTAAGCAGAGATCTGGGAACTATAGCTCTGGGGGAGGAACTTGTGACCTCCAGACTACTCCCACAGCCCTTAACAACATCTCCCAGGTTTCTTTGGCAAAAGCCACAATTGTTTAAATTCATGGTGGGAATGTGGGAAGAATAATGCCTAGCTTAGGGTCAAATGACTCAATGATGTGGCGTGTGTATTTTTTAAGTGTGCTTAAGTTTGGGTGGCATGGGACACGGATGGTGCTGTGGGTTAAACCACAGAGCCTAGGACTTGCTGATAAGAAGGTCGGCGGTTCGAATCCCCGCGACGGGGTGAGCTCCCATTGCTTGGTCCCTGCTCCTGCCAACCTAGCAGCTCAAAAGCACGTCAAAGTGCAAGTAGATAAATAGGTACCGCTCTAGCGGGAAGGTAAACAGTGTTTCTGTGCGCTGCTCTGGTTCGCTCTGGTTTGCCAGAAGCGGCTTAGTCATGCTGGCCACATGATCCCGAAGCCGTATGCCGGCTCCCTTGGCGAATAAAGCAAGATGAGCGGCGCAACCCCAGAGTCGGCCACGACTGGAGCTAATGAGAGCCAGTGTGGTGTAGTGGTTAGGAGTGGTAGACTCGTAATCTGGGGAACTGGATTCGCGTCTCCGCTCCTCCACCTGCAGCTGCTGGGTGACCTTGGGCCAGTCACACTTCTCTGAAGTCTCTCAGCCCCACTCACCTCACAGAGTGTTTGTTGTGGGGGAGGAAGGGAAAGGAGAATGTTAGCCGCTTTGAGACTCCTTCGGGTAGTGATAAAGCGGGATATCAAATCCAAACTCTTCTTCTTCTTCTTCTAATGGTCAGTGGTCCCTTTACCTTTACCTTTAAGTTTGGGTGAGCTCTGATCTGGCCCTCAGGCTGAAATAGGTTCCTTGCCACAACCCTGAACAATTCTCCCCCATCTTTTTCTTCCTTTTCAGAGACTGCTGGCTACCAGGATCCTCAGGACGCTGCTCATGGGGCTGCCCCTTTACGCAGACTGCCAGCCCGGCCTGCAGCTTATTCTGGTGAGGGTTGAGGACCTAAGACGAGTCAGGCCAATGGCTCAGCATCCTGTGCTCATGGCGGCCTCCTCAATGGGAAACCATCAAGCAGCACCCAAGCCCTAGAGCAACCCTCTTCCCTCCTCTGGCTTTTAGCAACCGGTATTCAGAAGCATTGGGATGCAGGTGGTGCTGTGGGCTAAACCACAGAGCCTAGGACTTGCCGATCAGAAGGTCGGTGGTTCGAATCCCCGAGACGGGGTGAGCTCCCGTTGCTCGAGCCCTGTTCCTGCCAACCTAGCAGTTTGAAAGCACATCAAAGTGCAAGTAGATAAATAGGTAACGCTCCGGCGGGAAGGTAAACGGCGTTTCCGTGCACTGCTCTGGTTCGCCAGAAGCGGCTTAGTCATGCTGGCCACATGACCCAGAAGCTATACGCCGGCTCCCTTGGCCAATAAAGCGAGATGAGCGCCGCAACCCCAGAATTGGCCACGACTGGACCTAATGGTTAGGGCTCCCTTTACCTTTACCTTTATTCAGAAGCATCACTGCCTCCTACCGTAGAGGCACAGCATAGCCGTTGTGCCTAGTAGCCGCTGAGAGCTTTTTCCTCCAGGAGACCCTCCCTAAGGGTTTCTAAGCAGAGCGCCCTTGCCCTTGCTGTATGTTGTCCTACCCAAACTGCACCGTTGCTTTCCTCCCCTTCGCTCTTGGCGTTTTGGGCAGACAGCAGAAATGGCAGATCCTAGCACACCTTTGACTTCAGCTGAAGGCTGGGGTACATCGTTCTCCCCTTATTCAATCCCCACAACAACCTTGCAAGGGAGGTTAGGCTGAGAGGCAGCAACTGGCCTGAGAGCACACAGTGAGCTTCATGGCCGAGCGGGTGATTTGAACCCCGGTCTCCCAGCTCCTACCAGGGATGCGGGTGGCGCTGTGGGTTAAACCACAGAGCCTAGGGCTTGCCGATCAGAAGGTCGGCGGTTCGAATCCCCGTGACCAGGTGAGCTCCCGTTGCTTGGTCCCTGCTCCTGCCCACCTAGCAGTTTGAATGCATGTCAAAGTTCAAGTAGATAAATAGGCACCGCTCCGGCGGGAAGGGAAACGGCGTTTCCGTGCGCTGCTCTGGTTCACCAGAAGCGGCCTAGTCATGCTGGCCAGATGACCCGGAAGCTGTACGCCGGCTCCCTTGGCTAATAAAGCAAGATGAGCACTGCAACCCCAGAGTCGTGCATGACTGGACCTAACAGTCAGGGGTCCCTTTACCCTTTACCTCCTAGCTGCTAGTCCGACACTCTAACCATTACGCCGGCACTGGGTCTGTGTTGGGTATAGAGCATTTGAGATCTCTTTCATGGCTTTCAACTCTTATTTGCTTGTTTGTTCCAAAGTCATGTTTCAAAGCAGCCTCTGTTTGTCTCTCTGTGTGTGCGCAGTTCTGATTCCCATTAGTTGGATCTTAGCGATGAGTGAAAAATACTTCTCTTTCCACTCCCCTCCAATAAGGACAGCAGGGATATTTGTCATGGCTGCAGCAGCTCACCAGGGAGCTAATAGAATTGGTTCTACAATGCAAAGCACTAATCTGCCCAGTGTGGGAATTGGCTGAGCCGGCTTGGCAGAGCGCTGGCAGCCCTTTGCAGGCTGAGAAATTCCTGGTTGTCCCTCTGGCACTGCTTTCGCAGTAGTGTGAATTTGCCTTCCCCAACCTGGTGCCCACTCAGATATCATCATCATCAATAATAATCATCTTCCACACAATGGCCTCAAGGCAACATGTGAAAGAAACAGCAGAAAACAGCGGAAAGCACAAAAGAACAGCCTCTATATTTAAGACAAAACTTAAACAATACAAAATAGACACCTGGCAGAAAGACCCATTTATCCAGCTGGGAAAGCATTAATACAGTCGTACCCCGGAAGTCGAATGCCTTGCGACGCAAACATTTTGGCTCCTGAACGCCACGAACCCAGAAGTGAGTGTTCTGGTTTGTAAACGTTCTTTGGAACCTGAACTTCCGACACGACTTCCGTGGTTTCCGATTGGCTGCAGGAGGTTCCTGCAGTCAATCGGAAGCCATGCCTTGGTTTCCGAACATTTTGGAAGTCGAACAGACTTCCAGAACGGATTCCATTTGACTTCCAAGGTATGACTGTAATAATAATAATAATAACAAGAATAATGGTAATCATAATAGTAATCATAATAAATTGTATACTGTACTATACCGAGAGATCTCAGGGCAGTTCACAACATAAAATCACAACACAAAAAACACAAAAAATACATAATAAAAACAAAACGTCTTCAGTTGTTTCTGGAAAGCACAGGCAGTTGGTGCCGGTTGTATCTCAACAGGGAGGCTACAGGAGCAGCCACGCTTACAAACCCTGGTCAGAGATACTGTGCGTCAGGCTTCTGAGATCCAGCAGGAGAAACTTTCTGCAGGGACCTATTGGGTATAGAAGAGACTTTGCACCACAACACCCACCGGTCCCTCCCAGCCCTACCTGGAGATGCTGGGGTTGAACTTGGGACCTTTTGCTCACAAAACCAGTTCCTGTACCTCCTGGAACATAGGCAGCAGACCCATTGGTCCATCAAGCTCAGTGTTGCCCTACACTGACCGGCAGCGGCTTTCCAGGGTTTCAGGAAGGGGTCTCTCCCAAGTCTAGCTGGAGATGCCTTTGGGGAATGAGCCCAAGACCTTCTGGATGCAAAGCACCTGAGCTATGGCCCTTCCCCTTAGAAACAAGTTAAGATTCCTTCTGCTGAATAAAGGGTTGGATTAAACAGGAGCATAGGAAGCTGCCTTTTACCCAGTCACACCATTGGTCCATCTAGCTTAGCATTGCCTGCACTGACTGGCAGTGGCTTTCCAGGGTTTCAGAGAGAGGATGCTTGCCGGTCTGACCTGGAGATGCAGGGGTGTGTGAGAGTGGGGTGGCCACACCCACTGATGGCATGTGGTCCTTAGAGAATTAACCAATGACAAATGTGGCCTCCAGGCCAAAAAATAAATAAATGTTAGCTGCCCATTTTAACTTCTCTCTGTCTCACCTGATTCCCCAGGTTGTTTAAACTGCAGCAAACTCTCAGAGCTGCTGGAGAGGGTTAACTTCTTAGAAGCAAAGGTCAGTCTCTTTCAATATAATTTTATATACTCTTGAAGGGGCAGTGGGGTTGGGGGGGGGGTCTCAGCTGGGCTGCTTTATCCAATACCGCTCCTCCATCTCTCCAGCCTTGTCAGAAATCATTATTTCAGTGTGGCAGGTTTAGAACTCCCTGCCTATTGATATCAGACAGGGGCCTTCATTGTATTTTTTCCTCCCGGTGCCTGCTTATTTTGTTTTCATTTAGGCAAGCCTCTCCAGAAACATGAATGTTAATGTTGTTCGCCGTTAATTATTTTTTTCAGATGCTTTTCCTTGTTTTTAACTGTTTTTAATTGATAATTTTAATATTTCTTGTAAACTGCTTAGAGGTCTTAGTTCAATCAAGTGGCATGTAAATGTTAAATATATATATATATATATATATATATATATATATATATATATATATGCAATTTCATCAAAGACCAACAGCATCAGAAGGGAAACAGCTCTGCACGCGGAGGACACAGAGTAGAATGAAAAGGATGCCTTCTTGCCTTTCTAATCACATATGGTAGTCAATATAGCTAGCATACTGATCTGAACACACAACCCTCACATACTCAACCCCAACCACGCTACTTCTGGAGCTGCGCCTCCCTGCCTGTGCATGTGTCAGGGGTGAAGACCTTTTGCCTCCTTCGCTGGAGATGTTCCCCTTGTCTTCAGGTAGCGATCCTCTCTGCGGCTGAATCTGTGGACTCTCTGGTGCCCGGCAGACGACTTGCTCCTAAGGGAGGTGACTCTCCTGATTCCGTGGCCCTGTGGGGCTCTATGGCTGCTCAGGGGAGCCCTGGGGATGAAAGCGCAAAAGGTAAGCGGGAGGGAGGCAGTAGATCTTCGGTGGTCATCTGGGGTGTGGTAGGGTGGGCACAGGAGACGAGGCCTTTTCAGTGGTGGCCCTGCCTGTGAATTCCTTGCCTGGTTAGCTCCTTCATGCCTTTAGACTCTGGCAGGGAGTGGGAGCTTCCTCATTAGGGCTGATGGGGCAATGCCCCATGAACCTCAGTCTGGCCTCAGCCAGCTCTCACCTGCCTGCCTTCTTACATACAAGCAGACCAGGGGTTGGCCCTGCCTAGCGGCTTCCTCCCTGCCAGGGAACGAGCCAGCACAAAATCACACAGAGTAAACTCTCCATTAGACGAAACAAGACCTGCTCCAGGGAGTGAGGCCTAATCATCACAGCAACTCTTCTGGGTAGGCAGTTGTGGAGGCTGAAGGTCCCCGCCTTCCCACAGATGCCTAAATCTCCTCCATCCCCAGGTCCTTCCCAAGCAATCTGAGACTACGCCGATGTGCTTGTCTCTGCTCCTCTCTGAACATACCTCTTCTGGTTCTGGGAGACCAGGGGGAGTGGGGATTGTCACAGCAGGAGGGGGAGACACCAGCCTGACTTGTCTCTGCCTCTTGGCTCCCCTCCCAACCTGCTTCAACATCTGCCTCTGATTCTGGACTTCTGTCTGCCGTAGACTCTCCCAGCTCACTAAACCCTGTAACCTTTTTAGCTTCTGGCAGATCCTCTTCCCATTCTGCTCCTTCTTCTCCCTCTGACCACCCATCCTCTGTGTCCAGCCAATCTGTGATTCTCCTCCAGCTCAGTCTCAGTGGTTGCCCTTATAGGGTGCAAAACTAGAATTAGTTAGCTCCACGCAGAATTGTACGGTTGGGACTCAAAGAGTCACCTAGTCCAGTGGTTCTCAAAGTGGGTGGTACTGCCCACTGGGAGTCAGTGGGATTACCGAGGAGGCAGGGGGCGCAGGAGGTGTAAATGACCCCCAGACTTTGAAAAGCTGCTGGATCAAGTTCACCCCCTTTGTTGAATTAAGTAAACTAAATAGTTTTAATTGGATTTTGAATAAATGTGTAATTAATTGTTACTCTTTTAAATTTTATTATGCTATTATCTTCTGTAGTGCGTTGTCAAAACTGCTAAAGAGAGGGCTATAGCTCGAAAAACTTTAGGAACCAATGGTTTAGTCCAATACAGTAGTACCTCGGGTTACATACGCTTCAGGTTACATACGCTTCAGGTTACAGACTCCGCTAACCCAGAAATAGTACCTTGGGTTAAGAACTTTGCTTCAGGATGAGAACAGAAATCGTGCTCCGGCGGTGCGGCGGCAGTGGGAGACCCCATTAGCTAAAGTGGTGCTTCAGGTTAAGAACAGTTTCAGGTTAAGAACGGACCTCCGGAACGAATTACTTAACCCGAGGTACCGCTGTATAGATATAATCTCTGGCGCCCCCTGCTGTTAGCCTCCCTACTTTCCACTCTATCAGTCCCATCAGCTACCACTTTGGCGCCAGGTTAAGACGCTGCTGTCTGGATGTCCTAACAGATGACAGTGTAGGTGTGCATTTTGTGTGGGTGGCCATTGAGAAGCCTCAGCTTCTTTGTTTGCCTTGTCTGTCCTTTTCTGGGACCTGGGTTTTGGGCTTGTTTTGATGGTGGTTAGCCACACTGTTGGCAGATGTTTTAATAAAAAAAAGCAAGATGGAGCAAGAAGCCAGTTTGCTCGGAGAGGGTGTGTGTGTGTGCACGGAGCCTAAACTTGAGGAAAGTCTGAGGGAGTGTCCTTTTACCTGTTGCTTCTTCTTCCCTGAATGAACCGAAGTGGATCATTTGAGGCCAGGTTCTTGCCTACAGGCCTTCACTAGTTCAAGGCAACTGTCCTTGACATTTAACAATGCCCCCCAAAAGACCATTTTCTCTCAAGAGGGGTGAGCAACCCAATTGCCTGCTTGGCCTCATTTCATGTGTGTAGGAAGCAGGCAGGAAAGGGATGCAGGAGAAGAGAAGAGATGAGAGAGAAAAGGTATTAAGTTGTGGGTGAACATATCAGACGACACAGCGATTCTTCAAACAGCTCTTGTTTATTCACAGGCCAGAACAGAACTGAACTGAAGGGTTCAGCCAGCCTGCTTATATAGAGCTCCACTACAATGCAACAGTAACCACTTTCTGTAACTATCCAATCACTGAACGTCACTTTCAATCCCTTATTTGCCTATGTGGACCTGAGTGAAACTATCTACCGTATCCCCCTGCTGGCCCAGGGTGAAAACTTCAGTACATAACCAAAGGGAGTGGGAAGAGAGAGAAGGAGACAAAGGGGTGTGGCAGAAAAGAGGAGAGAAAAGGGGAGGCTGCCCTTTTTGACTCCAGCACTGCCAGGGGGACGAAGCACTTCAGTAGCGCACACCAAAATTTCTGGGATGCACTTCCATCGCTCCTGCAAATTACTTGACAGTCTGGAGGTGACCAAAGTCTGGAGGCTACTTTGCCTCTGCAAAGACACCATGCATTGGCTTTAGCAAAGGGATCACATGTTGCCTTTTCAAGCACATGCTATTTATTTTATTTATTGCATTCATATTCCACCTTTTCCTCCGGGGAGCTCAAAATGGTGTGCGCAGTTCTCCCCCTGGTCCTCTCAATTAATCCCCACAACAACCCTGTGAGGCAGGTTGGGCTGAGAGGCAGGGGCTGACCCCCGAGGTCACCCTAGTGTGAGCTTCATAGCCGAGTGGGGTTTTGAACCCTGGTCTCCTGGATTCTAGGCTGACACTCTTAACCACTAAATGATGCATTCGATTTTGATTTTAAAGTAGGGCAGTGTGGGGGAAGCTGAGATTCTCTGAAAGCAGAATTCTGCGTGGATTTTCTGTGGAATCGTAACTGACCTGCAGCAATTCGGTTTGGGCTGGCTGGCAAAACTGGCTGAAGTTTTCACAAACCGGGCAGCAGCACCCTCAGACTGGCCCTGCCTTCTCCAGGATTGAAGCAGGGACAATGGAGTTTTGCTTCTGATTATCAGCTCCAGCCTCTTCTCTTCTCTCTCCTCCTACCACCCGCCATCTCCTTCCTCCCAAGTCCGCTGCCAGCATTGCATCGGAGCTGGTGAGAAGCACACCAGGCGAGGGGGCCAAAATTGAAAGCAGCTGGCTGACGGGGACTGTCCCGGGGCCTGGCGAAGCTTCCTGGCTTTGGCTGGAGCTCTCTGCAGCTGGAAAGGTTTAGTGGTCCTTCCCTCGCTCTGACAGAACATGTGTTTCTGGTTTGGGCAAAGAGAGGGGAGGAGAAGACGGGAATAATTAATGATGGAATATTTCTCTCCCCTCTTTGCACAAGTTGCAAAAGGACAATGGGCAGAAAGGGTGGCGAGATGTTCTTTCCTGGCAGGGACGTGCAAGGGCTTCCCTCGTCGCTTTGTCATTCATTACACCCAACAGGAAAGGTGTGCTGAACCCTGAACATGATGCGCCGTGAGCAACTGCTGTTGTTCCTCAGTTGCGTTTCTGCTTTGCAGAGAATGTCCCACATTGACTTATGCAGGGTTTTCAGTGCCTCAGAGATGGGTCATTGGCCTGATTCAGCAGAGCTCTTCTTAGGGGACGCGGGTGGTGCTGTGGTCTAAACCACTGAGCCTCTTGGGCTTGCCAGTCGGAAGGTTGGCGGTTTGAATCCCCACGACGGGGTGAGCTCCCGTTGCTCTGTCCCAGCTCCTGCCAACCTAGCCGTTCGAAAGCACGCCAGTGCAAGTAAACCCAAGCACAAGAGCACTTTCCCTAGGGTTTAAAGTCCTTGTGTCTCCTTGCAGCTGGTAGCAGGGTCACTTAAATACCACAGATGGAGAATGAGAGAAAAGCAATCCTGATAACAATTTACTGAGCAGAGAGCAGTGCATGATCTGAGGAGAAAGGAACAGGGAGGTTTCTTCTTATTTACGTCAGGCCTTGTACATAGCAGAAAGAGATTTGACCAAACATACAGAGGAAAACTTCCTCAGAACTACACGGCCAATCGGAGCACATGCTGCCTCACTAAAGATCATGTCACTTTGCCCAGTTGCTAAGCAACACCTGCACCTGTCCCACTCTTGGCCACTTGACTTTAACACGAGCAGAATTAACCCTTACATTACAAATTGAATGATCTCTGCTGCTGCACTTTCAACAGCAGCATTCCACAGATCCTGAAAGAAGGAAGACCAGGGACACTGTGTTGGGTGTGCATGTATTACACTTTTAACATAGCCTTGCTTGTAGGAGCTCCAGGTAACGTCTTGTCCCCTCTGTATTCAGCAGGTTCTCCAGGCCCCAGAGAGAGGCTGAGGACCACCATACCTGGACGGGATGGTATGTACTCAAGCGACTTACAATATTTTAAGGGAAAAAGAAAACGTACAGATACATTAAAAGCAGCATTAAAAATAAATTACGCAAGACATTTCTGTTTTTTTAAAAGCAAACAAACTACATCAAAACATCCCACCTATGCAGAAAGGCCATAGATAGCTAAAAAAAGAATGTTTTTGCCTGGGATCAAAAGATATGTAACTAGTGTCAGGCGAGTCTCCCTGGGGAGAGTGTTGCACAAGTTGGGGAACCACTTCTGGAAAAGGCTCATTTTCATTTTGAGGAGGGGCCGCGTGAAGAAGGGTCTTGGATGACCATTGATAAAAGGAGACATTTTACATTCATCTTTTCTTTTCCTGCTGTAATCTGACATCTTCAAGCATTTCCCTTTACTTTTGGTAAATTCTCAAGGACTGAAATTCTCGCTGCAACACACCCTTCGCCGTGAATCTCAGTCTCAACACATTCCTTCTTAGCTATGGTCACTCCATATATCTGAAGCACACAACTTCCCAGCGAGAGAATTCTGGAACTGTAGTTTCTCCCCACCACAGAGCTACAGTTCCCAGCACCCTTAGCAAACTACAGTTCCCAAGCTTCTTTGGAGGAAGCTTTGTGCTTTCAGTGTATGCTGTGATCTTGTGAATGCGCATCTTCCTCGACTGTTACCCCCTTCCCTTTCCAAACCTTTTGTTTCAGGGAGGCTGGCCTCGCAGGGACCCCCAGGCCCTGTGGGTCCCAAAGGAGACATTGGCATCCGCGGCCCGTCAGGCGTACCTGGTGTCAAAGGCCCTGCTGGACCACAAGGTAAGCCCTCGCTGCTCTACGGGTGCAATTCTGCCTTCAATCCTCTGCATTTCCAGCTAAAAACAACTTACCGTATTTTTCGCTCTATAAGACGCACTTTTCCCCTCCTAAAAAGTAAAGGGAAATGTGTGTGCGTCTTATGGAGAGAATGCAGGCTCCATGGCTTCAGCGAAAGCAACGCGAAGCCTCCGGAGCTCCCGCTGCGCTTCAGAGGATTCGGGCAGCTATCCCTGAAGCCTGGAGAGCGAGAGGGGTCGGTGTGCACCAATCCCTCTTGCTTTCCTGGCTTCGCTTCGCTGGAGAGGCGCTGCATAGTTTTCCCTCTCTGTGCAGCGCCCCTTCAACGAAGCGGGAGGAGAAATGGAAGGGGCTCCGCTTCTCCTGCCGTTTAGCTGAAGGGGCCTTTGCGCAGAGAGGGAGAGAATATTTTTTTGCTTGTCCTCCCCCTCTAAAACTAGGTGCGTCTTATGGTCGGGTGCGTCTTATAGAGTGAAAAATGCGGTGGCTGGCAGCCTTGGGGGAGATCCCCCCTCCCAAGTCTCCGGGACCTTTTTCTGCTGATCCCCCCTCCCAAGTCTCCGGGACCTTTTTCTGCTGCTCGAAATGAATCATGTGGAGGGATATAGTTTGATGTTTCGGACTACAAATCCCATCAGACCCAGTTCAGGTGTGGGGAACCTTAAATCCTCCAGATGTTGCTAAACTATACATCATCACCTCTGGCCATTGGCCATGCTTTCTGTGGTTGATGGGAGATGTAGGTCAACAACATCTCAGCAACATCTGGAAGGCCAAAGGTTCCCCACACCTGACAGTCCAAAACACCTGGAGGGTTTAAGGGGTATTGCTTGGGTTAGTTCTGGGGCTGCATCCTCTAGATTAGGTTCATGCATTTTATTGTTAGACCTTATTATGCATTAGCAATGATTTGTTTAATCGTATTCTTGATCCCTGTGAGATGTTCTCATCAGCTCATCCGTTTATCTGGCTGTTTAAACTTCCTTTAAATCTTGCAGTTGTTAGTGAATGATGAAAGAAACCTTTCTGTGCTTGTTGCAAGTTGCTTTGAGCTTGCCTTGCCTTGCAAAGAAACGGCAACGACTAGGCCAGGGGCTCCCAATTAGCTAAGTACCGTATTTTTTGCTCTATAAGACTCACTTTTTCCCTCCTAAAAAGTAAGGGGAAATGTGTGTGCGTCTTATAGAGCGAATGCAGGCTGCGCAGCTATCCCAGAAGCCAGAACAGCAAGAGGGATTGCTACTTTCACTGCACAGCGATCCCTCTTTTTGTTCTGGCTTCTGAGATTCAGAATATTTTTTTCTTGTTTTCCTCCTCCAAAAACTAGGTGCGTCTTATTGTCTGGTGCGTCTTATAGAGCGAAAAATGTGGTACTTTTGAAAATGTTGATATCTCGACATTAGTTTTTGTTATGTAAATGGTGGCACACAAACCCTGGGGTCCACGGAAAACCAATAATATATTACTACGTTTATATACTGAATTCTTCCTCCAAGGAGCTCAACGTGGCCTACATGATTCTCCCCCTCCTCATCTAATCCTCACAACATCCCTGCAAAGTAGGCTAGGCGACAGTGACTGGCCCAAGGTCACACCCCACGGTGAGCTTCACGTGGCTAAGTGGGGACTTGAACCCTGGTCTCTTCCACGTTGTACTCCCATGCTCTACCCACTGCACCACACTGTCTCTCATTCCAGTGATGTGGTGGTGTGTGCCATGGGCTCCTTTGCAGGACATATGTTTGTACATGTGCTCTTTTTCTCTCTCCCGGTCTAAAACCTCTTTTTTGGGGGAGGGGGACACGAGAGTGAAGTGTGTCTCCCATCGGGGAGGTATGGTTTGGAAGTTGGCCTCCATGATCAGAAATCTGAGGAAAACACAGTCATTGTAGGATATCTTGAAGTCTCTCATAGTGGTTTTATTTGGGGGGGGGGATTTGCTGGGGTGGAAGCACCCTCCCCGGGCAAGCAAAGCTGGGGATCTGAGCTCACGTGGAGCTGTGGTCGTACTTGGCCGTCTCTGTGGGTCTGCTTAATGTTTATTGGGTTTGGAAGGCGTCCCAGAGAAAGTTGCCTCTGGCCGTTTGGAGTTAAAACATTAACCAGTCAGCCCAACCCCACACAGACCCCATTCACCACCCTCTCCCCCCTCCTACTCCTAGGTCTAAGTCTCCTCTGTAAATCCCACTTCTTTGTTCTGGACCTCCCTGAGCTAATTTTTTTTTAGGGGGGGAGCAGGGAGTGAGTGGGAAGGGGTTGCCTTTGCCAAATCCGATCTCCCCCTTCGCTTCCGCCGCTCCCGTCTCTGCACGCTCCCGGTCTTCAGCTGCAAGCCGCTCGGAGCCAAAAACCTGCCTCTGAACCCCTTAGCGATGGGGATGGGGGAGCCTGTGGCACCCCAGATATTGTCAAACTCCAGCTTTCATCATCTGACCCTTTGGACGTGCTTGCTGGGGCTGAGGAGAATTGGAGTTTCATCTGAAGGGCCACAGCTTCCCCATTTGCGCCTTATAACAAGAAGATCACCTCCAATCAGGAAACAGGAGTGGTGTCACCTTTTTTCAGATGCCAGCTATCTATTTAGTTCCCATGGCAACATATTGTAAAGCTTACATGGCAAACAGTTCTCAATAAAGCTGGCTAGGGCCTATTGACTTAGCGAAAGGAATTGGGTTGACAATTTATTTATTTATTTAATAACTTTATTTAGAATTCAACAATAACAGAGGGGGAAAAACCCACAGTAATTGCTACATCAATTCATTACAAGTCACCAATTTTAACACCATATAAATAGTAATAGAAAAATTACACAACATCACTTTTAACTTACTGAAGTTTACGTATTACACTTTTATATCTTTATCTCTTTCTTAACAAATCAAAAAGAAAAAGACCAAGAAAGGAGGCACAAAGAAGAAAAGCAAAGAGGAAGAAGAAGGGGGGAGAGGGGGTAAAGGAAAAAACAAAAACAAAACGAAACAAACACATTTGACTTCTGATTAGACTCACTGTATTATTATTTCTACTATTTTTTCACACACAGTTCCAGATTATTGTATATCTTTCTTTGTTTTCATCAGATATCAAAAAACATTATATTTGTTGTTTTACAAGGATCATTCTATTTCTGCCAGGAGGTATTTGTTACTGGGTTGACAGTTTTAGCAGCCGCCCTCTTCTGCAGACCCCAGTCTTACAGCTACAGAATCCCACAGTTGCAGGGGATCCCCAGAGGACATCCATGCCAACCCCAATCCTCCTTAACAACATAACGACGGCGTGGAGTTTGCCACATGAAGCAGAGCCTTCTCAGTGGTGGTGCCCTGGTTAAGGCATTCCTCTTTATTGAAACCGGACTGTCTGCCCTCTCTCTTTTCGTTCAATATTTCCCACAGGCCTTTGCAGCATTATACGTAATTTGTGTTTGTATCATTTACTGCTGACCTGTCTGTGATTTTACTTGGGAGCTGGCTGTAGTGTTAGTGCTAATCAGAGTAAGCCCATTGAAGTTAATGGATACCACTAACTTAGGTTCATGCACGCATTTCAACCCTTTGTATTGGGGCATCAAAAGAAAGGGCATCATATGGGAAATGTCACAATAATTTATCATCACCGTAATTGATAACGATAGATGTGCTGATAAGTTAAATCAAGCAGGCCGAATTGTGCCCAGCTGCTGATTCAGGAGTAGCAACACAAGAGGCGAAACTTGCTTCCATTTTTAAATGAAAGCTGAGGTTTTCCAGAAGCTGGATTTGGTGCTGCCCTTGTGCACAGTTCTGACAACCATGCAAATCCCTGCTTGTACAGCTCACATTCTGCTGTTCCTCATGCTCAGCATGAGAGCCAGTGTGGCATAATAGTGTTGGACTTGAATCTATGAGAGACCAGGGTTCGAATCCCCACTCTGCTCTGAAACTCACTGGGCGGTGTGACCTGGGACCGCCCACCGTCTCTCAGCCTGACCTACCTCACAGGGTTGTTGTGAGGACGAAATGGGAAGAATGGGGAACCATGTGCACCGTGCTTGAGCTCCTTGACAGAAAAAAGTAGCATATAAATGTGATAAATAACTAAAAAAGTGGCGCCCTGAGCTTTTGCCCACAGGTGCTGGAAGAAACCTACCTTTCCTGGCTCAGCTCTCATTGTTCACCATTGTGCTGCTTTGTTTTGTTTTCCCCTCCCACCATTTCATCCAGGGCCTCCGGGGCCTCCTGGTCCCCCCGGGCGGGAGGGCGCAAGAGGTTTCCCTGGAGAGAAGGGCCTTCCAGGACCTCCTGGACCACCAGGTCCACCAGCCCCTGTGGGACCAAAGATATCGCCCATTCCGGATCAAAGTGAGTACCCTCCCAGGCAAGGGAAGTGTCTTGGCCACAGGGGTAGGGAACCTCACTGTGAGCCGGATACGGCCCTCCCGGCCTCACTATCTGGCTCTTGGAACTCCCCTCAGGCCACGCCCCCTTGGCAGCCCTGCTTCTCACCCTCTCTGAGTGCTTTGCCCTGAGGGGAACGTCTCCTTGAACTCAGATCTTGCTTCCCTGGATGGAGGACTAAGAGGGCTGTGGCAGTGTAGAAGCTTGCCTACTATACAAAGGTTAAATTATTTCAATTTCAACTAGGTGGGCTGCCCTAAAACACTGGCTCAGAATTTCAGTGTTTGATCTAGGGAAGGGTTTGTACCAACACGTGACTAATGAGGAATTTGTCAGCAAATGGCAGAAAACCATGGCTAAAAAAGCCACCTCTATTGGTCTGTCACCCTCCCCCCAACTGTATTACCTGGGTTATGAAGGCGCCCTAAAGACGTTAAAGCAAAGATTATGGGATAATGCACACAGTGACTTGCGATCTCGATCACACGCAGTCTGTAGTCCGCTGGCAGTAGGAGTACAATATGGGCATGCCTTTAAGTTAACATCTTACATTAAAAACCTGACAGTACCAAATTATCGAAGGCTTTTCACCAAAGCCAGACTAAACGTCTTTCCTTCTGCAGTGTTGGATGGCAGGTTGAGAGGAGTTCTCTACCAGGACAGACTTTGCTCGTGTGCTCAAGACATCGATTCCATAAAACATATTTTGTTGCACTGTGCAAAATATGAGCAAGCCAGGGCTGAACTGATATTACCCTTGCTGGTACCTTTCCTGGGGAAATCAGAGGCTCACTATGTCAGGTTCCTATTGGAAGACCGGACAAACACTAGAACATTAGCAGTGGCAAAGTTTTTATTGGTGGTTGCAAGAACTAATGATCCCTATATTCTGAGCAAAATGCTTGTTTAACCTGGAGGTAGGATGTATGAATTGTGTATTGCTTTGTAACGATTTGTTAGGTCTCTGGACCGTAATAAAGGTTGATGATGATGTCAATTATTTACATTCGTCGCCCTGCCCACTTTTGCCTCTGGCCCCGCCCACCACTGGCGTGTGGCCCTTGAGAGGTTGCCCAGAAGGGAATGCAGCCTTTGAGCTGAGAAAGGTCCCCTGCATTAGCTGCTCATTTCCTGGTCTGTTTTTGTGCAGTGAAAGATGCTTAAATCTCTTGGTCCAAGATGGTTTTGCCCATTCGCTCTCCCCTTGATCTGTCTACTGCAGTCTCCTGTTCAAACTGCTGTTTTCTTTTAAGGCAGCCTTGGCCAAACTGGCACCGTCCAGATGTTTGGGACTATATCTCCCATCAGCCCCAGCTAAATCTTCGTTTAGAAAATGCCTTTGGGGCTCTTCAGTTCCAAGAAATATCTCTGCAAAAAATGCAAATGCGGATAAAAGATGGAGGATTTGGGATCCCAGACTTGGAATTGTATCACCAAGCATATATACTGTCAGGTACACAATTCTGGAGACCCATAACTGAAAACAACCATCTAAATTGGGCTACTTTGGAATATTCCTATGTAGCACCATTAGAAAGATGGGCAGCACTTGGGTTCTTAATACATTAATGCTCAAGATGCTATTGAAACAATAACATCAGTTCGAACAATGAGGCACCACATGTCCAAAAAATATAAATTCGGCCTTTTTCCCCACGACAAAATGACTTTGTGGGGAAACCCGTCTTTAAAAATCAGGAAAGAAATGGTCGTATGGAAGAAGTGGATGAATTTCGGTATACAGTGGTACCTTGGTTTAAGAACAGCTTAATTTAGGAACAACTTGGATTAAGAATGCTGCAAACCCGGAAGTAGGTGTTTTGGTTTGTGAACTTTGCCTTGGAATAAGAACATGTTCTGCTTCCTGTTGAGTGTGTTTCATTTGTAAATTGAGTCCCCCACTGCTATGGGAAAGCACGCCTCGGTTTAAGAACGCTTTGGTTTAAGAAAGGACTTCCGGAACAGATTAAGTTCATAAACCAAGTTACCACTGTATGAACGTTAGACCAGCTGATAAACGAAGAGGATAAATTTTATACCTATTCTGTCTTAAGAGTCAAATACAGATTACCTACAAATGCTCAATGGCAATATCTCCAGATAAAACACTTGCTAACCACCATCTATAGACCAGCAGCTTTTATGGCCTCAGAGACCCCCAGAGATATTGAAGCAGTTGATTAATTCTTACACAATAACAACAAATGGCCATCAACATATATAAATCTTTGTTACTAGCTAACCAATTTGATATACAGGTACTAAGGGAGGATTGGAATAAAGAATTAAGAGATAACATCTGGAGGGTGCCAATTTACCAAGGCTGTTTCATGGGGGATGGTTTGACTGCCTATTATAATGGCGGATGTTTTATATTTTGAGGGATTTTAAAACTGTGCGAACTGTTCAGAGGCTTATTTTAGCATTAACCGGTATAGAAATCAATACTTTGAATAACCAGCCTGGTTTCCAAAGGAGAGACACCCATTCCCTGGTCTTTCTCTGCTTGTGTGATTTCAGGGGACCCACTTCTGTCAAACACCTTCATTGAAACGGGGGTCACTGGGCCAGCTGGGCCTCCTGGCCTTCCGGGACCAATGGGTAAGTCTCTTTTTGGCGCTGTATCTTCACTCAGGGATGGGGGAATGACAGGCAGCAGCTCTATGGGGTTTCAGGTGGCATTGTCTGCCAGCCCTACCTAGAAACTCCTTTGGGGATTGAACCTGGGACTTTTTATTTTTTTTATTTTTTAAATAAGTTTTTATTAGATTTTACATTTTTTCCAGTCATATTACAACATATCAAATCGTCAAATAGAAACAATACATTCCCCAAAATTCCCCCTCCCTGCTGGCTTTCCTCAACTTCCTTTTCTGGTTTTGAACATATTGGCTTCCCCTGCTTGCTATATTATATCACATCTAAATTTTCTATATTAATTGTTATTATCTCTTATCATTTTATCATCACCTTTCTAGTTTTCTGTAGTTATTTTTGTTGCTTGTAAGTGTTTACTCAAACCCTGCTAGTGAGTCTGTTTCTTTACATTGTTTCTGTAGATACAACTTAAATGGTTCCCAATCTTTTAAAAAATCTCTGTTGTCTTTATCTCTGAGTCTTTCTGTTAGTTTTACCTCTTCAGCATATTCCATCAGTTTTTGAAGCCATTCTTCTTTAGTTGGTATTTCTTCGCTTTTCCATCTTTGGGCTGATAATATCCTAGCCATCGTCATAGCATACATAAAGAGTTTCTTCTTTTCTCTTGGCAGTTCTTGACCTGTAATGCCTAATAGAAAAGATTCTGGTTTTTTAATAAAAGTTAGTTTGAACCTTTTTGAACCTGGGACTTTAGATGCTCTGAGCTCTGGGCCTTCCTACAGAAACAGCAAAATGTGAAGCTTCCTCAGGCAGACAAACAGGCAGACCATTGTTCCATCTACCGTATTTTTCGCTCTATAGGACGCACCCGACCATAGGACGCACCTTGTTTTAGAGGGGGAGAACAGGGGAAAAAAATTCTCCCCCTCTCTGCTTAGCGCCCCTTCAGCGAAGCGGCAGGAGAAACGGAGCCCCTTCCATTTCTCCTCCCGCTTGGCTGAAGGGGCGCTGCGCAGCTCTCCCTCTCTGCTGAAGCCAGGAGAGTCTTGCTCTCCCGGCTTCAGTGAAAGGAACCTGAAGCCTGCGGAGCGCAGCAGGAACTCGCGCTGCACTCCGAAGGCTTCAGGCGGCTATCCCTGAAGCCTGGAGAGCGAGAGGGGTCGGTGCGCACCGACCCCTCTCGCTCTCCAAGCTTCAGCGAAAGCAACGTGAAGCCTCCGGAGCGTGGAGGGAGCGCTCCCTCTGCGCTTCGAAGGCTTTGCGTTGCTGTCGCTGAAGCCAAGGAGCCTGCATTCGCTCCATAGGACGCACACACATTTCCCCTTAATTTTTGGAGGTGAAAAGGTGCATCTATAGAGTGAAAAATACAGTAACTCAATATTGTCCACACGGACCGGCAGCAACTCTCCAGGGTTTCAGACAGAGGGCATTCCCAGCTGTACCTGGGGAGATGCCATCAGGGACTGAATCTGGGACCTTCTGCCTGCAAGGCGGATAGATACCCTACCTCCATGTTCGGCCCTTCTCCAAAGGGAGTCTAGGAGATAGAGGAGAACCACAGGAGATATTCCAGATGGTGTCGTCATGCAGATTCCACCCTGAACGCTTGAAGTGCCTCTCCCCATAGTATCTGACTGCTGAAATGAAATTTGTGGCTTGCCGACGACCCAGAGACCATGTTAGCTGCGTGGACTCAATCTGTCCTCTGAATGTTTTGGACTCCCACCCAGCCGCAGCCGGTCTTTGCAGACCTGCCATTCCCAACCAGCACAACAGCTTTCTCGTGCTTTTTTTCAGCCTTTTCTGTGAGTGTCCTGGTAGGAAACAAAGCAACCTGTTGCCATCCATGGCTGATGGTTCACTCGACTTTAGGAAGGATTTGATAGCTGGCGTTCTATTGGCCTCTGGTGGCAGGTTTGATTATTGCACTTTCCGTTCCAGGAAAGTTGTTGGAAGTGTTTTCTGACCGTGGTAGGAATTGTTTTCCTCCGCCTAGACTAGAGCTCGAGTCTGCTAGGCCCAGCTGGGAAAGGGAGTCGCACAGTATTGTTGTAAACAAAAATTGCCCTTTTACCTTATGGGGTATCCAAGAGCCCATATAGAGTCCTTACATAGGTTCCCCATTGCTAGGAGAAAATAACAGAGGCCAACCAGAGAATAATGAGAAGCAAAGCAGCTAGTAAGCTTGATCTTTATTGATCTGTTGTAACAGGGTGCTCCCCTCACCCGCAGGAGAGAGGAGGAACCCAGAAAAATGGCGGACAAGGCTTTATAAAGACTTTTGAAAATGCCACACTGTAGATCAAGACCACCCCCAGAAACATCATACATACATCACGGAAGGGGTGTAACCTAAGACCACCCCTCAGACCTACATCACAGAAAAGGAGGTCTAAACAGAAATTTGAATGTTGTTTTTCTCCTGTTGTTGTTTATCTCCTGTCTGGCAGGTTACTTGATTGGATTGCCTGGGGAGCCTGGCTAGTCTTTTGTAATGATAAATACTTAGTTCCTGGGCCAGGTCACAGGCTCACACCCTATTCATATCTTAAATGTGCCCTTAAGACAATATTTGTGAGGAAAGAGACAATGGGGAGGTTTACCACTTTGACCTTGCAGAGAAAACATTTGCTCAGTTTAGGAATCAAAATGGCTTCAGGTTGGTCTTCCTGTGCTGATCTATGTACGTGCAGCTATGAACATTACCATATATCTAAGACCTCAAAATTCCTATCACAGTATTAAGTGGGAGTTGCAACAGATCAGGGCCAAATCGAGTTGCAACAAATCAGGGCCAAATCCTGCCCCCTGGGGGTGGGAAGCAACAGCCACAACAAAACTCAGGGTGGGGTGCGAAGGTTGTAGCTAAAGCTGCAGCCTTGTGGGTGCTGCTGGTTGGCCACTTTGGAAAATGAGGTTTGGGGGGCTTTTGCCCCTCCCTCCAGCTCCTCCCTTCTCAAAGCAGCAAAAATTAGTTGCTGACCAGGGGTGTGAAACCTCTTTCTTCCTGCAGGTCCTCCAGGGCCAGCTGGAATCCCAGGTCAGCCGGGACGTGATGTAAGTACCCCTAATCTCTGACGGGAGGAAGCAAGGGTTTCTGGGAGGGGGAGCACTTGTGGAAACAGCCCAATTGCATTTTGAGCTGATGATTTGAATAGGAGGTGGTGTTTTTCCAGGGCCTGGAACCTCCCAGTATTTTGGGACTAAACTGTAGGTAACACTTAGCTGCCACCGTATTTGGGGTAGGGAGAGATCCCTTGCAACCGACTTGGAATAATTTTTATTAAAGATTTTCTTGAATTGCAAAAGAACGGTCCCATGCAACTGAGATCCACTGTTGTATTATTATTATTATTATTATTATTATTATTATTATTATTAATCGCGTCTTATGCAAGTCGTGTTATGTTGCTGTTTATTTGTACATCACCTTTCATTCAAACAGGCTCCAGAGAATAAACAGATACATGCAAATAACAACAGTGCAAATGCAACACAACTAAAACCAAACTAAATTTTAACCTTTCAGTTTTTTATTGGGACTTTATTTTTATTCAAGTTTAACATAAACTAAAACAGTTGAATGAGCAGGCTCAAAGACAGCCATTCAAGAATTTTGGGGGTGGAATTGAATAAATTTTTGAATAAATTTTGGTGAGTTTATAGAGTTTATATAGAATTGGCAAAATTAACTTCAATTATAAGATATCAATCAAATCAAAAGTTAAGAATGGAGTGGAAGTATTTCAAAGATTATATGTCAAAATATTGTTCTAAAAATGACATGCTAATAGGCTTAGAATAAAAAATGTAAGCAATAACAAAAACAATAAAGAAAGAAGTAAAAATCAGAATTTAACAAAAATAATTTTGTTTATTATAGAATGCAAGGAAAAAAGGTAGAAAGAAATATAAAGAAGTCGAATCGCTGTGGAGGGAAGTAGAGGGTAGGGGGTGGGTTTTATAATTAAGTGTATAATTATGCAGCTGTTGTAATTCAGATTTTATATTTTATGTGAGGGAATCATTGGGAATTTTGGTTATTATGTATATATGTTAAGTTTCAATAAAGATCTTTGGGGTGGGAAAGAATTTTGAAAACATCTGTATGGGAGGGAAAATCTTAAGCTTTCAAAAGTGTTAGAATGCATTCGTTATCACTTACAGATAGGTAGCCGTGTTGGTCTGCCATAGTCAAAACAAAAAAAATTTTTTCTTTCCAGTAGCACCTTAAAGACCAACTAAGTTAGTTCTTGGTATGAGCTTTCGTGTGCATGCACGAAATTTTTTTTTTGTTTTCGTTATCACTGTGGGTTTATTTCCCACAGTTGAGAGCAAGAGAAAGCAATAATAAGTACATAAACAGGAGTCCCTCTCCTTTTAAGGGTCCCAGTCCAGCAATTTCTGGGAGGCCTCAGCCC
Source organism: Podarcis filfolensis (assembly GCF_964270895.1). Classification (NCBI taxonomy): domain Eukaryota; kingdom Metazoa; phylum Chordata; class Lepidosauria; order Squamata; family Lacertidae; genus Podarcis; species Podarcis filfolensis. Next base: position 23,400,091 of record NC_139620.1, on the reverse strand, counting down.
TGGCAGAGAAGGCCCTGGGAGCATCTTCAGTGAAAGGATATTGGATGCTTGAGAGCCTCAAAGTGGGGGTGCACAAGTCTAGTTGTGGATTGTGTGGGAGGGTTTTTTGCCACAGAGGGTAGAAATCACAAGTTGGAGGGGAGTCTGGCATGCGGCAAAACGCCAACCCTCCTGCACAGTTGAAACATATGTGGGGTTGGGGAAACCTTGTTTGTACCTTTCCTGCCCCGACCTGGCCACAGTGATCCATGCGATGGTCACCTCCAGGCTTGACTACTGTAATTCGCTCTACGTGGGGCTGCCCTTGAAGCTGTCCCAGAAACTCCAGCAGGTGCAGAATGCTGCAGCGAGGCTCCTCACGGGGTCTCTGCCATGGGAGCATATTCACCCAGTGCTTTTCAAGCTGCACTGGCTCCCGGTGGAGTACAGGGTCAGATTTAAGGTGCTGGTTTTGACCTTTAAAGCCCTTCACGGCCTAGGACCCTCGTACCTACAGGACCGCCTCTCCCGGTATGCCCCACGGAGGACCTTAAGGTCCATAAATAGCAACACCCTAGTAGTCCCGGGCCCTAAGGAAGTTAGATTAGCTTCAACCAGAGCCAGGGCCTTTTCAACACTGGCTCCAGCTTGGTGGAACGCTCTGCCTCATGAGACCAGGGCCCTGCGGGATCTGATTTCTTTCCGCAGGGCCTGTAAGACAGAGCTGTTCCTCCTGGCCTTTGGCTTGGAGCCAATTTGATTCCCTCCCCCTTTTTCTTTTTCCCCTTTCTCCTCCTGTGATGAGGCTGCATTTTAATGTTTCAATATTTTAATGTTGTATTTTAATCTTGTTTTTAAGTTGTATTCATTCAACTTGTTTTTATTATTGCTTGTTAGCCGCCCTGAGCCTGGCCTTGGCTGAGGAGGGTGGGGTATAAATAAAAATTATTATTATTATTATTTGAAGCTGCGACGGTTCTTTCTTTTAGGGGAGCCCCGGAACCCCAGGGGCCGACGGGGCAGCTGGTACCCCTGGAGAGAGAGGAGAAAGAGTGAGTACCGCCCTCCAGCACCACGTGCTCTCAGACTTACATCCCAGTTTCATAGCATCAGAGAATTGTGTGGTTGGATACACACAGGAATCACAGCTGAGAATCAGCTTCCAGCTTGGTCGATCTCCTTAAACTGCGGTGTCCTTAAGTCAACCAACCAAACTGGTTTGATTTGCAGCCGCGAGCAAGAAATTCCTCTCCACAAGATATACAGTCATACCTTGGGTTGAAGTAGCTTCAGGGTGAATATTTTCGGGTTGTGTTCCGCGGCGACCCGGAACTAATGGAGCGCGTTACTTCCGGGTTTTGCCGCTTGCGCATGCACAGGCGCTCAAAATGACGTCACGTGCATGCGCGGAAGCGGCGAATCGCGACCCGCGCACGTGCGAACGCAGGTTGCGTTCGCTTCAGGATGCGAACAGGGCTCCGGAACGGATCCTGTTCGCATCCAGAGGTACCACTGTAGAGCTGTTATTACCCCTGCTGACGTCTGCACATCAAGCAGCTTTCAAAAGCGTATCTACAGTGGCTGGCTGGAAGATGGCAGAACAGGAAACCCAGTGGAGCACTCAGAGCTCTTAAAGCACTGTGGGGCTGGAGGAACTGCCCCTGTGGGATTTCTCCCTGAGCCAGAGCCATATAAAGAAGCAGGCACCTCCCTCCAGGTCAGGATCAGACATGGGGGTGGGCTCTCGTGTTCGTATACTTGCCCGGAGGAGCTGGGTTCAAATCCTGGCTGCTTGCTTTAGCACTGTGGGGAACCTTTGGCCCTCCGTATGTTGCTGATCTACAACTCCTTTCAGCCCCACCAAGGGGTTGATGGGAGTTGGAGTTTAACAAATTCTGGAAGGCCAGAGGCTCCCTGCACTTGCTTTAACCAGGCAGAGAGGGCCTTCTTGGTGGTGGCGCCTGCCCTGTGGAATGCCCCCTCACCAGATGTCAAGGAAATAAACAACTTTCTGACTTTTAGAAGACATCTGAAGGCAGCCCTGTTTAGGGAAGTTTTAAATATTTGATTTCCCCCCCTGTTTTAATCTGTTGGGAGCTGCCCAGTGTGGCTGGGGAAGCCCAGCTGGATGGGCGGGGTATAAATAAATTATTATCATTATCATTATCATTATTACCAGAGGATGAAGAGCAAAAAGGGGTTTTAGGCAGGTCCCTGGAGGGCTGGTGGGGCAGGAGAACCGAAGCATATAGCCATGGACTGCATTTTCAGGGGGTTGGACTAGATGACTCTTGAGGTCCCTCTCAACTCTACAGTTCTATGATTCTGTGACTCAGGTTTTCTTTTTTCTACTCCTTCATCTCTCCTGTAGGGACCGCAAGGATATCCTGGCCGCCAAGGTCTTGATGGAGAGCGCGTAAGTGTGGCACAGCAGAGGAGGAGAGAATACCCTGCTAAGGGTGGGTGCGAGAAATTTGGGTGGCTAGTGGCAAACTCCAGCAACCAGGGAAGTTCTGCACATTCTGAAAAATGTCTCTAACACTACATGAGAACTTCCTCGGTCACCGTTCTCCATGGGACTTTCATTCATTCGCTTGTTCATTCATTGATTCGTTTGAAGCAGGGCTGGGGGACCTGGGTTCCTCCGGAGAGTTGTTGGGAGTCCATCTCCCATCAGACCCAGGCAGCAAGGTCAAAGGTCGGGGATGATGGGAGTTGAGTCCAGTGACATATGAGGCCTGCGCAGGTTCACCATCCTCGATTCAAAAGCATTTATACCCAGCTCGTCAGTTCCCAGGCTGGCATACAAATCAATAAAAAAGCACAGTTATAATAATCTTTTATCCTTCTCCCAAACTTTAAAAATCGCTTTCCTTATAATATGATTTCGAAAACTTTGATGTACTCTTGCCTTTTCGTACCACAAGTATGCATGCCAGCCAAATCTGTTGTCATATCCTTCCAAATCTAATAGATCTGTATTTTTTAGTTTTATCCATTCCCGGATCCAGCAAATACAGGAGGCTTCAAAATATAATTTCAAGTCAAGTCTGGCAGGGAGAGGCCTCCTCTAGGTACTGGATTCTTAACATTACACAGTTATCATAATGGCCTGTCTCCATGCCCAAGACAGCATCTATAATCTGCCTTTCCCAGGGTGGGCCAAGCCTACCCCCTCTCCCTGCACCACCCTTACCCTTGGAAAGAAAAAAGCTTTGGTTTTCGCTGACACCCGTATGAAGCTTTTTATTGTATTACATACGCCTTACATCATAGGTCACTAACACAAGTTCTGTGAGCTCATAAGTCTCTATGGAGCCCTTCCAATTCTCACCGAAATTCGGTTTTTGCCTGAGGTTGCAAATGCTTTATGCTGGGTTGGTTACTAATTTCCAACCGCTTCCAGCTTACGGAAACCTTTCTCCATCTCTAATCATGACAATGAGATGTTGCGATTCTCAAATGCTCCCAGAGTTATCTTAATAAATCCATCTTACTAGGTTCCCCGTGTGCTTTTCCAAAATGTTGCATGTAAGATTCTCCCTGCTGTTGCGGTACGTGGCTCTTGAATTCAGTACTTCGGCGTTATATGCTGTTTTACACAATTCAGCAAGGGGGCAAGTGCGGTATCTGGAGCATCTATCTGCCTTGCATGCAGAAGGCTCACTTCCCGGCAGCTCCAGGTAGGTCTAGCAATGTCCCCATGTGATTGCTGCTGCCAGTCAGTGTGGGCAATACTGTGCTAGATGGACCACTGGCCTTTACACTCTGTGTAAGGCAGCTTCAACAACAACAGCAGAAGAGGGTCTGATGCAATTTCCTATTTGAAGATTTCTTTTGCAATAACCACAGACCGCCCCAAACCTTTGTTTTCTCATGCCTTTTCTCCTTCTGCTTCAGGGTGAGCCGGGTCCCAAAGGTGAACCAGGCGAGAAAGGCACCTGGGTAAGCTTGTGGGGTGGGGTGAGGGTGGGGACCCTCCTTTTCTCTCCTCTTCCCCCACCGCAGACACTCGCTAGCTCAGTCAAGGGACACTGGGTCTTGGGAACCAGCTAGACCTGCAAAAATCTGCCCTGATGCCCAGCTCTCTGCCCCCATTGTACCCTCATCAACAGAAGCCCATTTCCGCTACTGAGACATGAGCCAAGCTGGCAGGCTTCTAGGGGTGTGCAAGAGATATAAGGGGTACTGAAATGAAGGCGCTTTCCTATTATCTTGGGACCTCCCAAGGTATGCAAAACAGCCAAGAGCCTCGCGGCGCCTTGAAAGCAGCTTCCCCACCAGCACCCACTGATTTTGGACCGCAATTCCCATCAGCCCCAGCTAGCACAACCTTTTTCCCATCAACCCCAGCAACACGAGACTGAGGCTGATGGGAGTTGAAGTTCAGAACCATCTGCAGGGAGGCCAGACTGGGGAAGGAAGGCTACCCTAAAGGTTTATTGTGTGACATGAGCCACCGTGAGCCAAAAGCTGCTTCACCAGACATATTATTTCTCAGAGCTCAGTGCATATTCTGCATGAACAGAACATTGTTGTTGTTGTTCACCAAAATGATCAAAGTTCTTTGCCAAGAAAAACCACGTGATGATCTATCTGGACTGTTGAAATCTTTTGTGTCCACATTTTTGTGGGCTTTTAAGCCTATTTCCACAGCCTTAAGGACTAGAAACTTGGTTTTTTGTTTTAAAAAAGAAAGCTTCCCATCTTGGAGATGCTGAATTCTTCCTTTGCATGGTACAGTGGGAGAAATAAGCACAGCTTTCTTGCCGCTGGCCAACGCAATCTGAAACCAGGACCGGACGTGTGAGGCTGCCTTTCTCCTCCCATAGGCAAGAGAACGGGAACACTCTGGCACGATCCCAACTAGGATTGCCAACTCTTCAACCAGCTGCTGCTGCTCTGCCTTTTAGGAGCAGCTTGGTGTGCAGATGTTGGCAACCGATTGTGACTCCATACTGTGAAAAGTGTTGTGGGCTGATTTCTGCAGATCAGAGGTTTTTTTGAAAGAACAGAGTGGGTGGGTCCATATTTTCTTCTTCCTCGTTTCCAGCCGTTCGGCAACCCTAATCCCAGTCTCCCCCCCCCCTTGCAAAAGTCTCCAGGAGCTTTTTTGCATTGTGCTCTGTTTCATTGCTGCCCCTTGAAATAACATCTGCTCCAGTCATCAAAACGCTCAGGTCATCACCCATCCCATCCATTTAAAGCAGTATCATATCACTATTAACAGTCGTGGCTTGCCCCCAAAGAATCTTGTGAGCTGTAGTTTGTTACGGGTGCTGAGGGTTTTTTAGGACCACCCCCAAATTCCCCATTCCCAAAGCTACAATTGCCAGAGTGGCTAAGCAATCACAGAGTTGTAGAGTTGGAAGACTCCAAAAGGTTCACTAGTCCTACCTTATGCAGTAGGTAAGCTCACCTAAAATAAACCCTTGTTCCCAGACAATTCTGGGAATTGTAGCTCTGTGAGGGAGAATAGAGGGTCTTAACTCTCTGCATTTTAAAGGCGAACCTACCTTGATTTGCATTTTTCAAAACAAGACATGAAAACAAAAATGCAGCCCCCCCCAAAAAAACTTTCATATATCCAAATGTTGCAATGAAAAATTTCCTCCTGGAGAGTGAGCCCAAATGAATGCTAAGGAACTGGGGGGGGGGTTGGTTTGGTTTGGTTTGCATATATCTGGGGTAAGTGTCCAGAAAAATGCGTATATTTGTGGAGGAAAGCATACTAAAAAAGCCTAGTATTACTACTGTTATTAAATTTGCCATGCCAAATAGTCTTCTGAGAAATATGTCAGGGAGAATTGCATGTAAAACTCTGCACGTGTAAGGAAAAAAATGAGTGCAAAACTCTCTGTGTTAGGTGAAAGCGAGTCTCAGATTGCTGTGGACTTAAAAATTAAATTGCAGAACGGCAGGGAAAGTGAACTTCAGTTTGAGGAAACACGAAATGGAGAGAATTTGCCCATTCCTCATGAACGTAGCCGGGCTCCGATCTGGGATCGTATTGCGAGCTCAGCCAGGCCAGAAGCAAAGGCCATAAATGAAGCACGGAGAACAGTTGTGGGGGCACCTTGGGCCCTATGGATGTTGTTGCTGGACTACAACTCCCATCAGCCTCGGCAAACGTGGCTAACGGCCAGGGATGATGATGATGGTGATGATGGGAGTTGTAGTTTAGCAACATCTGGAAGGCTCAAAGTTCCCCACTCCTGACTTGGAATACGCCTCAAATTCTAGAGATGGGGGGAAATATCCGGGGATCCTTGTCTGAGGGCTCTCTGCCTGCCTGTCTCTTTCCCTGACCGCCACCCCCACTGAACCCCACTCACCCCACTCTGCCCAGGGGCTTGGTGTGCTGGTGCCAGAACTCCTGTGTTCTGTCTGTTCCTCTGAGGCACAGAATTGGGACCTTTTTCTGCCCGGGGGGGGGCACATACTAGTGGTGGGCGTGGCCAGAGGCGGGGCAACACATGTAAATTCCACCTTTGTACAATAGGGCAGTTTCTCCCCCTCCATCCTGTCAAGCCAGAGACCTGGTCAGATTTGAAGGGTACATTTCCAGTCAGGCAGAAACTACTGAGATTCCCCACCCTTGCTCTGGGAGGAGGGCAGATCTTAGCCCTCTGCTCTGTTTGTTGTTGCATATGGTGCAAAAGTGGGGGCAGAGTTCGCTTTGCATTACCTCTGCCACTGGCCGGGTCTGATGGAAATTGTAGTCCAAAAGATCTGGAGGGCACCAGTTTGGGGAAGTCTGAGTTGAAGAGATGCCCTCCCCTTAACGGGGAAGACTTGGGAAGGGCTGTAGCTCACTGGTAGGGCATCTGGTTCAGTCTCCACCTGTGGATGGGAAAGACCGCCTTTGTAAAAACAACAACCACAAAGAGTTGCTGCTGGTCAGTGCAGACCGGGCTTCCCAACCCCCCGACTTCATGGACCCCTTTTGTGAGCTTAGGAAGTCGTCACCGACCCCCAACCCAACGGGAATGAGATAAAGTCAAGAAAAATCGATCTGTAACAAACATTTATTAATCCCCATTGCTAGGAATCATAAACAAAAGGATACGGAGTATTGTTGCATTGCAGAATCATCTTATTAGGTGCAAAGATTCCTCATTGGCACTCTGTACATGCTCGTGCCCTTGATTTCTGAGACTCCTAATTCCCACTACAGTCGTACCTTGGTTTTCAAACAGCTTAATTCTTGAACGTTTTGGATTCTGAACGCCACAACCCCAGAAGTGACTGTTCTGGTCTGCAAACTATTTTTGGAAGCAGAACATCTGACGGGTATTCCGCGGCTTCCGATTGGCTGCAGGAGCTTCCTGCAGCCAATCAGAAGCCGCAATTTGGTTTCCGAACGTTTTGGAAGTCGAACGGACTTCCGGAACAGATTATGTTTGACTTCCAAGGTACGACTGTATAGGCCACAAGTGCCTTTTCTGTGCCTAGGATGTTTTCATTCAGCCCCGGCACAAACCCACCAACCTCCAGGGAGGGAGTCAGTATTGACCGCTTTGAGAACCCCCTCTGCAGACAGCGTTGAGTGAGATGGACGGATGCTCTGACTCGCCGGCAAGCAGCTTCCACCATGCCTTTGCTTGTAACTGGAAAGATGTTCCTGCTTTTAGGTTCAGCTGTCTCGCTCGCCCCAACTTGGGACGTTGCTTTCCTAGCTCTCCCTGGGATAGTTTCCCCTCCTTCCAGGTGGAAGTGAGAAGGGCTGTTCTCCCCTCGCCCCATACATTTAAATCAGTGTCATTCCCTTTCACACAGTTGCGGCTTCCCCCAAAGGATTCTGGGAGCTGTAGTTAGTTAAGGATGCTGAGACCCCTCTCCCCCTCCTCGAGCTGCAGTCCTCAGAGTGGTTTAACAGTCATTGCTCTTTCCCAGAGAACTCTGGGGACTGAGCGGGAATAGGGGGTCTCCCCTAACACTGCTTAGCCGCTGTAACAAACTACAGCTCCCAGAATCCTTTGGGGGAAGCCCTGACTGTTCCGAGTGGCATCAAAGCACTTTAAAAGGGATGGTGGGAATGTGGCCTCAGGGATATAGCTCTGGGAATCTGGTTACTGCATCTGTCTCTCTCTCCACCTCCATGCCACCCTCGAGGTCGCTGCATTTGGGACCACCCCCTGCTACTAACCTCCCACGCATGTGCTTCTGCTGTGCCTACACACCTGACTTCCTGAGCAAGGAGGGAAAACTCATGTCTTCTCTACACCAAGCCCAGGCGGCCGTATTTGGGGCTCTGTGCCACTGTGGTTCTTCCGTTCATTTTCTTTGCTTTGATTTGGCATCCTTCCTGCGGGAGCTTCTGGTTGGACCCAGCAGCCTGCTTCTCTATAACCCAGCTTTCTACATGTGCAAAAGCAGCACAGAAGGTCTCCTGTGGCTTTATCTATTTTGCATTTAAAGCCCACCTTTCTCCTCTAAGCAGCTACATGGCCCTCCCCCTCCTCATTCAACAACAACCCTGCGAGGTAGGTTAGGCTGAGAAGGAGGGACTGGCCGAGGCGAGCTTCACTGATTTGATCTCTCTCAGGTCCTAGTCTGACACTAACCATGCAGAAGGTGGCACCCAAGTGGCACTGGTGCCAAGACAGCATCCTCTTCTGCACCTGAGGGCAGCTGGCTAGCTTAGCGGGCAGAGGGCGGGCACCTGGAGTGAGGGCAGGGAATAATAATAATAATAATAATAATAATAATAATAATAATAATAATAATTTATTTATACCCCGCCCATCTGGCTGGGTCCCCCCAGCCACTCTGGGCGGCTTCCAAAAAAAAATTAAAATACTGTAATACATCAAACATTAAAAGCTTCCCTAAACAGGGCTGCCTTCAGATGTCTTCTAAAAGTCTGGTAGGTGTTGTTCTCTTTGACATCTGGTGGGAGGGCGTTCCACAGGGAGGGAGCCACCACCGAGAAGGCCCTCTGCCTGGTTCCCTGTAACTTGGCTTCTTGCAGTGAGGGAACCACCAGAACCTCGGTGCTGGACCTCAGTGTCCAGGTAGAACGATGGGGGTGGAGACGCTCCGTCAGATATACTGGACCGAGGCCGTTTAGGACTTTAAAGGTCAGCACCAACACTTCGAATTGTGCTCGGAAACGTATTGGGAGCCAATGTAGGTCTTTCAAGAATATTGGGTGCCAACACAGCACTGGCTCAGGAAGATTTCTGATGGTGTAATGCAGAGTTAAGAAACTTTCTCCAGCCTGAAAACCACATTCCCTTTTGGGGGGGAGGAATGCTTGGGGTGGGCAGGGCCACAGGCAAAAGGAACGATAAGGCAGCTCATCCAGGGTACGAGGTGAAGCTGCCCCAGTTTCAGGACGAAACACACTTTCCCTCTGATCATATCTTTCTCTCCCTGCGAGCTGCACCAGCTGAATGATACTGTTTGCTCAAACTCCTTAAAGGACTGCACATGCATGATAGATACTTGATAGATGCTCTGTTTGCATTTGCGCCCCTTGGGTGTGTGTGTGGGTGTGTTGTTGTCATTTCTGATGGCTGAAACAAATGCGGACGGGAGGGAGGGTTAGGCATGCCAAGCCTCAGCTCACCCCCCCCCACTCCCTCTCCTATTTGCACGTATTTGTGCGCATGCACACACACACACACACACCCACCCCTGCACGTGCGTCCCCTTCACGGCTGTGTCTGTCTCTCTTTCGTCCGCAGGGGGAGGGTTTGCACCAGCTGCGAGAGGCTTTGAAGATTTTAGCTGAGAGGGTTTTAATCTTGGAAACAATGATTGGGCTGCATGGTGAGTAGAGACAGACAGGAGGACAAAATTCCCCCCGCGGGGCCCCCGGGCCAGGAGGGGTCAGGAAAAAGGGGGCCACCATGGGGGAGGCCCCACCCAGGTCTGTATGGTGATCTGCTTAGGGTGGTTTGCCGTGTTCTTGCAGCCTTTTGCAAAATCCAGGGGTTCAGTTACGCCCCTGACTGGCTACTGGACTGACTCTCTGGGTCCTGTGGGCAGCAGGCCTGGCACAATGCGTTGAGGGCGGCTCAGCCATGGCACAGTCTCCATGGCAATGTCCATGGTGACATCAGGAAGTGGTTGCACAGGGTCTGCTGGCAGAAGCAGATTCCCCCCCAATGGTTGTTTTTGTTGGCATTTGTTTGTCTCAAGAGACAATGGAATGCACTTCCAGAGGTGAACCCAAACTCCTGCGTTAGCAGGACCTAAGTGACCTGCCCGGAGCGCAAACCTGAGCAGTGTGTAAAGGAAAACAGAGCAAGACGTTTGGTACCACCTTGGCTGCAGCAGTTGCCAGGAGGAGGCATGCAAGGCACCCTCCAACCGTTTTAGGGACTCCATTCTGGATCTGTGTAGGTTTACTCCATGGCCTTTTCTTCTCCCAAAAAAAGGCAGCGGAGGTTTAGGACCAGAGTTATCCTTCTCCTAAATGGGATACCTTCCCAGGTGGACAAACCTCATCTCCCCCTCACTTGCTTCTATAGCACATATAGAAATGGTCCTCTGCGCCATTGAGTTAGGGACTTCTAAACCAACTGTCCTTCAAAACATTACAGTCGTACCTTGGTTCTCAAACTTAATCCGTTCCAAAACCAAAGCGTTCCAAAACCAAGGCGGCTTTCTCATAGAAAGTAATGCAAAACGGATTAATCTGTTCCAGACTTTTAAAAACAACCCCTAAAACAGCAATTTAAAAAATACAACCCCCCCAGCAATTTAACATGAATTTTACTATCTAACGAGACTATTGATCCATTAAATGAAAGCAATAATCAATGTACTGTAAAATAAATAAGTATTGCAGATGATAAAAATTTAAAAACTTTTTTTCTTCTTACCTGCACTGATGATAGTCATTGTTTGGATGGGGGGGCTTTTATCCATTTCCGCAGTCACACAATCAATCAATCAGTCAATCAATCAGTAGCTGAACTGGGTTCCACACAGTCACAAAAACAAATTAACCGAAAAAGCCTCAAAAACAAAAACGCAAAATAAATAGCAAAAACAAAAGCGCCAAACTTAATCCATTCCGGAAGTCCGCTTGGTTCGAAAACCAAGGTGCGGCTTCTGATTGGTGCAGGTGCCAACAGTCACATCGGACATTCGGCTTCCGAAAAGCATTTGAAAACTGGAACACTTCTAGGTTTTCATTTGAGAACCAAGGCGTTTGAGTACCAAGGTGCCACTGTACTACTTTTTGTCATATGTTGAACTTTTACTAGTCACTATGGTAAAAAAAAGGTAAAGGACCCCTGGATGGTTAAGTCCAGTCAAAGGCGGCTATGGGGTTGTGGTGCTCACCTCACTTTTAGGCTGAGGGAGCCGGCGTTTGTCCACAGAGAGCTTTCCAGGTCATGTGGCCAGCAGGACTAAACTGCTTCTGGTGCAACGGAACACCGTGACAGAAACCAGAGCGCACGGAAACATTGTTTACTAGTCACTTGCTATATAGAGAGGCTCTAAACAACTCAACAAAACTTGTAGAGTGTCATGGATTTCAAAATTCATGCAGAGAAAGATTTCTCAGTCCGGTGTTAGTTTTATTTGTGCTCATACAATCAGTGGTCATGGGAGAGGAATAGAAAAGGAACTCTCCAAACAGGGGATCCTTATAGAAAAATGTACTCTTACAGCATCGGGCTCAGATAAAACGTAGACAAATTGCCCTCCTTCCTTGTACAGGGATGAACTTTTCTGCTTCTGAGCATGGTTACCAGACAGATAGATAGAGATGGACTGCAGATCTTAGGAAGACCAGGTCTTCTTACGCTTATCACTCAGCTGAACTTGGTTCAAGGCAGAGAGAGGAGGCCTTTGGGGAACACATTGGAGTGGGACATATTTTCCCCTCAAAAGCATAGCATAAAATTGGGGGATATACAATAAAAAAACCATTCAAAGAATATTACTAACCAAAAGTCATTTTCCAATCAAAGCACTCAAACAAGGCAGGTGGGGAATCAGGCCCAGGGTGGGGCTGGTGTTTTTAGGATGGGGTGTTGGTGTGGACGCAGATGAAGCCAGTCTGGGCCAGACTTGGAGCTAGCCTCTGCTCAAGGCCACACAAACGATCTAAAGACAGGAGAATATGCAGAGTCCCTAAGTTAGCACCTGAGGCAGACAATCCCATAAGCACCACCCTCCTTTTCCTGGCAGCAGAAATACAGTACAGTGGTACCTCTGGATGCGAACAGGATCCGTTCCAGAGCCCCGTTCGCATCCAGAAGCAAACGCAACACGCATCCGCATGTGCAGGTCGCAATTTGCTGCTTCCGCACATGCTCGTGATGTCGTTTTGACCATCTGCGCATGTGCGAGCGGCGAAACCCGGAAGTAACGCGCTCCGTTACTTCCGGGTCGCCGCAGCACGCAACGTGAAAATACTTATCCCGAAGCTACTTCAGCCCGAGGTACGACTGTACAGAGAACGACCATATTGCCCACAACCAAGGACTTTTGATGGGGTGGAGTGTAGTGGAATTAGACACACACACAAGGCAGATTTTCCCTCCAGGGTTTTTCTCTCAAAAATGCCCACCTCCCCGAATTTCCTACTGCAGAGTAGCATCTTTTCTTCTTGTTGTTTGACCGAAAATTGAGGCTGTGAGATCCAAGTCTGATTTCCCTGACCTGGTCCCCTCCCCAGATGTTTTGGACTACAACTCCCATCAGCCCCAGCCAGGGATGGGGTGGGGGGGAAATACGATTCCATCTGCATTTCAAAGGAAGCCTCCCTAATTTGCAGTGTCCACACCAATGTGTGAACCGAAACACAGCCCTCCTGTGAAATTTGCACTCCTCTGAATTTTCGGTGCAGTTCTGCTGCCGAATGATGTGTTCAAAAACACATATCTTAGAGTGCATATAAACCATTACATTAGTGAAAACACTTCTGCTATGGTGTATGGACTAAATGCTGTCCTCGTGAAAAGACTATACGAAGCTGCATTATATTGGGGGAAATTGCTTTGCAAAAAACCACAATAATAAAACAGAGCAGTCAAAGCAGTTTGATTCCCCCGGGTCTCCTATGTAGTCTTGTATTGAACTGTGAAATTTCCAAAGTGTGGGCAGAGAGCTTCAGTTGCTACTGCTGAGCATGTGCAGTAGTTTGAACATGCTCAGTGTGGGGAAACGGAGGTTGTGGGCTTCTGGTGGCTACACCCCCAATAAGGTAGGAGCTCAGTGCCCTCTGGTGGCAGCAGCAGGAGAGAACAGCCACTTGCGCTCCCTTTCAACGGAGAGCGCAACTTTCTGAACAATCCTAGGCTCATTTACTCAGAAGTAATTGCCACCCAGTTCAGCTGAGTTTACTCACAGGCAAGTGTGTATAACAACCCTGGATCAGTATAGCTGATATTTTAATGCAACCATCAATTTATTGGGGTCAGTTTGTGACAAAAAGGGCTTTTAAAGGTAAAGGTATCCCTGACCATTAGGTCCAGTCGCGGACGACTCTGGGGTTGCGGCGCTCATCTCACTCTATAGGCCAAGGGAGCCGGCGTTTGTCCACAGACAGCTTCCGGGTCATGTGGCCAGCATGACTAAGCCGCTTCTGGTGAACCAGAGCAGCGCACGGAAATGCCGTTTACCTTCCCGCCGGAGCAGTACCTATTTATCTACTTGCACTTTGACGTGCTTTCGAACTGCTAGGTTGGCAGGAGTTGGGACCGAACAACGGGAGCTCACCCCATCGCAGGGATTCGAACCGCCAACCTTCTGATCGGCAAGCCCTAGGCTCTGTGGTTTAGACCACAGCGCCACTTGCTCAAACCTCCTTGCGTTAATTCATTTCCCCACCTTTCCACTCGAGGGGCATTCCAGGATGTGTGCTGGAGGTGAGGAGGATGCAGAAAGGTGGAAAGCAGGGCTGCTTCCTGGATTGGGATCTCCATACCCTTCCATCATTTTCCCAGTGAAAATAGGGGTATCCTATTCCATTATTATTATTATACCCCAGCCATCTGACTGGGTTGCCCCAGCCACTGTGGGTGGCTTCCAATGTATATAAAAACATAACAAAAGATTAAACATTAAAAAACTTCCCTATACAAGGCTGCCTTCGGATGTCTTCTAAAGGTTGCAGTCATCTCCTTAGCTCGGGGGGTCTCATAACTCCATACCCTCCAGCATTTCTCCAATGAAAAGAGGGACATTCTGAGGAAAAGAGGGACATTCTGGGATCAAATCAGAAACCGGGACAGCTTCTGTAAATCTGGGCCTGTCCCTGGAAAACAGGGACACTTGGAGGGTCTGCATCTCAGAAGAGATACCTCTTTAAGTTGGGAGCAGCATGTAGATTTAGACTCCCATGCCCTCCAAACTTTCTCAGATGAAAATAGGGACATCCCATTCCATTTTACTATTTATACCCCACACATCTTACTGGGTTGCCCCAGCCACTCTGGGAAGCTTCCAACATATATGAAAACATAATTAAACATTTTTTTAAAACCTTCCCTATACAGGATTGCCTTCAGACAACTCAGGAGTCATTTCTGCATCATTTTTTCCAAGGAAAATAGGGACATCTTTAGGAAAAGCAGGACAAGGATTAAACATAAACTATCAATTGATATCAAAGAAAGAGGGTGATTTTCCCTGCCAGATTTGGAACTCTATTATGAGGCAGCCTATCTCTCCTGGATCAGGGAATGGTGTACACTACAAAATACAGACCTTCTATAACTGGAAGGATATGACAGCCATTATGACAACTGGGATGGCTTCTCTAAATCAGGGACGTCCCTGGAAAATAGGGACACTTGAAGGGTCTGGACTCCAGCCTTGTGAGAGCATCTGAACAGTTCTGATGGCTCAGGCTAAGGGATGCCGATCTAGTCCAGCATCCCACTCTCACAGTGGCCAACAAGCTACTCCAATGGGAAGCCCCACAAGCAGGACATCAGTTGAAGAGCACTCTGCCCAACTGTGATTCCCAGCATCTGAGATTCAGAAACATTTATTGCCTCCGACAGTGGAAGCCATTCCGGCTAGTAACTACTAATTGCCTGAACCTATGAGTGGGCCTAATCTCCTTTTAATGCAATCCAAGTTGGCGTCGTCACAACCTCCTGCAGGAGCAAGTGCCATAGTTTAGCTCTGTGCTGCCTGAATGAGAACTTTTCTCTGTCCTGAATTTTCCAGCAATCAGTGTCATTGGGTATCCATGAATTCCAGCGTTTACGAGAGAGGGCGGAAAAACTTCTGCTTTCTCCGTGCAAAGTGAGAGCTCTTAGGGGGTGATGGATGGTGAAACCTTCCCATTGCATCCTCTGGAGCCATTGGGTGAATCAGTATGTGCCTTAGTGATTCTGGAGGTGCCTGTTCCAAAAATAATAATAATAATAATAATAATAATAATAATAATAATAATAATAATACTTGTACCCCACCCATCTGACTGGGTTGCCTCAGCCACTACAGAGAACAGAGGTCTACCAATGGGAAGCTTTATTATATCATATTTATTATATTTTATTATTTTATTTTATTTCCTTCCAAGAAAAAAACTCTTCCTGCATTGCAGGGCATTGGGTTAGATGACCCTTTAAGATTCTGCAATTTGATAATGAAGTTAACTACCAGCACACAGCTCCTTTTCTGCGTGAAACTTTGAGAAACAGAACCACCCCTCCTTTTTAAAAAGGCACAGGCTTTTACATGCCCCTGATCCCCATAAGTAAAGAGTGGAAAACCCTGTATCGTGTCTTGGGGAATTATCACCTTTATATCTTCTGAGCCCCCTGCCCAAATTCTCCACCCGCAGTCACACACCCCTCCAAAGATTCCCGATTCAGACCCCTTTCCCTCTCCCCTCCTCTCCACCCTTTCCCCATAACGAGGGTGAATGAATTTCCGCTCTGCTCTTCTCAATCTCCCATCAGGCCATTAGCTTACGAAGCTTCCTAGAGCAGCAGGCCCAGCTGAAGCTCTTGTCTAGGAGGGTCACCTTGCTGGAAGCTATCATCTGGCCAGGTAACAACAGAGGGGGGGGGCTCCCCCTCTCTCCCTCTCCCTTTTTCCCTAGCATGCTGCATTCACCAATGCAGAGAGCCCATGGCCAGGAGGAACCCCCCCCACACTTTGCTTGCAGACATGGGCTTTCTCTCCTTCCCCGTCATCCCGCCCCAAACTCTGCATGCCACTAGTCCACAATGTCCAGGTTTTTAATTCTCCCTCTCCATAGCCCTGCTGCAGTCAGAGCTGCTTTTATGTGGGATTTTGCCTTTCCTGACCCATAGCCACCGGGGTGGGGTGGAGGGAGACTTAAGGGGGATACATCTGGTGTTGGCTGGGGTGGGGAGGGACTGCTCCTCTTCCTCCCCACCCCTCCAAGCATGAGCTCAGAAGTTAAAAAAAATTGCTTGCCTTGCACCAAAAGTTAACGCCAGCTTGAGGGTGTATTGGATTTGTCAGACGGCTGGGTATCCAACAGCATGGAGCGGGCCTGCCTTTCCGACGGAAGTCTGTGCATGCTCAGTGGCAGTCTCCTCTCAAGCCAGCTTGCACCTTGTAGCTTAAGTCTGCCTGGAGGAGGTCGGCTCAGCGCTGATCCGCCTCTTCACCCACCTGTGAATGCACCAACCAATCCCAGAACGATGTTAGCAGGGAACCAGTGCAGAGGTTTGAGTAGGGGAGTCCGGTGGCTGACCGCAGCTAAGAGACGTGACTTTGCAGCATTCTGTTTGCAGCAGGAGCTCCAAATCAGGACATACGATGGGGACAGCTTCTCCCCTGCATCCTGTTCCCTGTCATTCAGATACATTGCCCATGCAGGTGAGGGTTCCACCTGCCTGCTGCAGCCAGGCGATGTTGCTAGATGCCCAGTTAGGCAGCTTTCCCCCACCCATGTGTCCTCTGATGTCACAACTCCCACCAGCACCAGCCAGCATGAATCAAAGGTGGCTGGGAGTTGTAGCACAACAATGTTTGGGGAACCCAAGGCTGGGATAGGCTCATTCTAAGGTGAGATTCCTTCTGCAGTTTCTCCACTTCAGATTCATTTGGAACAGGAGTTAGTTTAGTTTACACTAAGGAAATCAAGTCTTTTGCTCTTGGAAGACACTGGATCTTGCAGTCAACTTTGAATACAGGCATGGCGGGAGGGACTCCCAGAATCCCTAAGGAGCACCCACACCCTGTTTGTTCTACTTGAGCAGGGATAGGGAACCTGCAGGCTCTCCAGAAGTTGCTGCACAATAAATCCCTTCCTCCTTGACTGCTGGCCATGCATGGGACTCCAGCAACATCTGGGCAGCTGTGGGTTTTCCGCTTGAGCCACCTATATATTTTCCACACCTCTGGAACCATGAGGACCAGAAACTTGTTTTCTTTTTTAAAAAGATCACAAAATGACAGCCGAGGTTCTTGGGTTGCCAAATTTGGCAGTGGACGAAAAGGAGCTCAGCTCTGACTCTTGCTTGTCCTTCCTCTCCATTGACAGAACCAGAACCGGGATCCGGACTGGGCCTTTCCTCCACCAGCATGCCTGGCTACGACCGGGGGAAGCGCGACGAAAGCATGGCAGCTTACAAGATGATCTCCCACCACCTCTCTCAGAGGAGCGAGGAGGAGAGGAAATGAGGAGGGGGCCGTTGGCCTGCCCGTTGGCAGGTGCAGACAAAGAGCATCCTTTTCGGGGAGGGCACGAGAGGCCTCTTTTGGGGTGCCGCCCCCAAGACCCAGCCCTCTTCCTCCCACTTTGGACTGCCCCCCCCACGGAGAAGCAGTGGGGAGGTGTGTGTTGAGGAGGGCGCTTGCTTGCCGACAACCTGCTTCCGTATTTATTTCGCGCAAAGGGTTGTGTGTGTGTGTGTGTGTGTGTCTCTGTAACGGTTGCTGCGATGCACCCCACGCCTTCACCCCACGAACTGTTGCCACAAGTAAGCCGCCAAGCATTCTTTGCAGCCGCCTGATTGTCTCGTAGGGAAAGCCGTTTATCCCTTGGTGCTATTTAATGGGGATATTTCCCCCCCTGCACAGCACAACTGCACCCTCTCCTGTAACTTGCTGTTTTTCTGCTGCTTGGGATTTTGACCTGGAAATTTAACTAGTTTTTCTACTAAATTTCTCCCGATTCCTGAATCGCCCCTTTCCCCCCTTAGCCTGGCCCAGGCAAGGATAACCAAGGAGAGAAACTGGGCTTTTCTGAACTACTGTTTTTAACCGCAGTTGTGGCAGACGTCATGATATCTTTGCCGGGAAAACAAAAGTTCCCCACTCACTTCCTAAGAATGGGGAGCCCTGGTAGGGTCAGGTCAAAGGGATTCCTAGGGCTTCTCTTTCGCTCGGGATGCCCAGCAGTGTGTGTTTGTGGAGAGAGGACAAACATTTTCCCTTCACTGGTAGAAGTTGCCAGCGCTGAACTGTGCAGACGTTGTAGGAACCACATCGGTGGCTGTCCCAACAAAGGATTTGCATGCATAAGTCCTTTTTTGATTGGATCCCCGGGTACAATTTTAGCAGCCGGATCAGATCCGGCACGCAAGCCGTGTATCCCAAGTTGTCAAGTGGGCTGCGAAGGTGATTCAAAGCGAGGTTAGATGTTGGAACAGGTGGGGAGGTGCTGCTGGTGCTGCCATGAAGCCTCAAGCACCTGGGAGACGATCAGACTACTCTTAATGCAAAGTCTTGTGGGCAAAGCAGATCAGGGAGAGAGAAGGATGTGTGTATGTGTTTATCTATGTGTGTCTGCCTCCATATAATGTATGTACTCTCTGGGATTTGGGCTGATAACAGGGACCAGGTCAATAAAGCTTCACTGAACACGAGCCTCTGCCTGAATTGAAGGGAGTGTGGAGGGCCTTGCCTCAAACCTGAGTTAAGATGATGCTCTCTGTATGGATCCTTTGCTGCATTTTGTTAAATGTCCATCAGGCATCAGCTTGGCAAAGGTGACTTTTTGAAGTCCTCTCCTACTGCTTTAAGAGTCATGGCTCACCACCAGAAAATCTTAGCACCTGTAGCTTGTGAACAGCTCTGAAAGCTGTTAGGAACACCCAGGGCTCCCCCCCCCCAAAAAAACACACACGTTTAGCAGTAGTTTCATTTTGACTCAAGAAAATCACCATTTTATAGTTCAAATCGGGGAAAATAAATACAGTAAATGGACAAAATATAAAGATTCACAAAATGTTTAGGGGTATGCGTCCCCCCAGAAAAAAAGCACTGGGAACAATGCAGAATTCGCAGTCATCTGTTATTCCTTTGAACGTTTTAAGAGTACGTTAAACATACAGTGTAGACATGAGTCTGTTCTGCATGGGGTGAGAATGCCCTGCCCCCCCTTCAAAGTGGCTGTATGGGAAAGGCCCAGATTTGAGTTCTGGATGCTTTAGTTTAAACTCGGAACCCCGGAACTGAGATCCCTGCTACAACTCCCAGTTGAGTGGCAGAGCTCATAGGCACGGAGAGAGGTCCCTTTCTCACGAACGCCTAATGTGTGGCAGCCCAGATGGGTTGGGGGCGGCCTTTGCCCGTGTTCCCGCCACCTCCTGATACGTCTCGGGAGATGGTTTCCACAAACACCCATGGAACGCGTGGAAAAACGACTGCAATCAGGAGAAACCTCTGGTTTTGTTATTCCAAGAATCCGCAGGATGGGATGGAAGAAGCCACTGGGTCTCCTTTTGGAGGATTTCCCAAGTGACTTGCAGCCCTTGATGTATGTGCATTGTCTCCTACTTTTGCCCTTGTGATGCACCAGCCTGGCTGGGCTGTACGGCAGCCACCCCATAGCAGCAGGGATGGCCTTGGCTTCAATGGTGGGTCTCACTTTCCTTCCTTCCCAGTTGAGTCCACAGTGAATCACCGCTCAACTCCACCGGCCGTGGCTGGTTTTCTGCCAGGATGCTGGCACTGTTCGGGCTGGCTTGCCAACCTCTGTCCACTCGCTGGCTGGTGCCCGGAAGAGGCCACTAACGAGCAGAGCGGCTCTCTGCCGTCACCACGGCTTGGTCTCCGACGTGGCCTCCGATCAGCAGTGAGACGGCACCCTCCACGTGGCCTGTGGCTGCCAGCGCCACAACTGCCCGCTCGGTTGGGAAGCCCATTTTCTGGAGCTGCTGGAGCCTGAAAGGGCAGGGGGCGGAAAGTCAGATAGTTGTTTATTTCCTTGACATCTGATGGGAGGGTGTTCCACAGGGTGGGTGCCACTACTGAGAAGGCCCTCTGCCTGGTTCCCTGTAACTTCACTTCTTGCAGGGAGGGAACTGCCAGAAGGACCTCGGAGCTGGACCTCTGTGTCCAGGCTGAACGATGGGGGTGGAGACGCTCCTTCAGGTATACTGGGCCGGGACCGTTTAGGGCTTTAAAGGTCTCAGACCAACACTTTGAATTGTGCTCGGAAACGTACTGTTGCCTGCGTGGGGTTACCTGGGGCGAAAGGAGCTTTTAAGCTCTGCTTTGCTTGGGGGGCAAGGCCTGCTCAGGATGCCAGCTCTGGGATGCTCATGTGAAATCTCACGGAGCCATCCCAGATCCCAGAAAGTCTCGCGTGAGCATCTCTAGCCTCCTGGAGTTGCTGTGCTGAGCAGGCCTTGCCTTCCGAAGCAAGGCAGAGAGTTTCAAAGCTCTGTTTGCACCCTTGCAATTACCTGGTGCAAAATGTCTCCCCGACCCCACCCCTACTAGCCACAGGGGTCGCTCTCAGGGTTTGGGGACCTGCAATTTTCACAGGCACACAGAACTCTTGGAACCAAAGCCCCATGTGAGATGCGATTGCACTGTACCCACCTCTCTGATGCCCCACCAAACCCCATCAGGAAGGAAGCTTTAGCTTTCCCCCGGGAAACACTTACCGGAGAGAAGAAACCGAAGATTTGGAAAGTTTCACCTCTTCCTCCGCCATATCCTGCAGAGAAGCCTGGATCCCGGCTTGGAGCAGCTCTTCATCCATCAGGGATCCTTGGAGGGCCGAGAAAGGAGGACCTAAAGCCCCATGGTGGATGGGGAAGGGGGGCAGGGAACCAGCAGCAACTGACTGCCTGCATTCCTGCTCCAGCGCTGGAGTTTCTCCACTCCAGTAAGAGGCAGGTGGTGAAGACAGAAAGAGAGGCTGCGTAGGGAAATCTGCTGGAGGAAACGCTTGGGTTGGCGACTCCGGAGAACGAGGAATCCTGGGAGAGAGAAAAAGATAGGCAAGGCTGTGACCTTGAGCCAAAGAAGACTGAAGCTCAGTGGTGGAGCACTTGCCTGCAGAAGGTTCCCAATTCCCCACCCCCCAAATATTTACTTATTATATTTTCAGGTATACATTTCCCTACAATTAAAAATAGAACAATACAGCCAACGACTTCCCTTCTTCTCCTTCCATGGTTCCTTGTATTTCCAAAATTAACTGAGTACAGTCATACCTCGGGAGTCGAACGGAATCCGTTCTGGAAGTCTGTTCTGACTTCCAAAATGTTCGGAAACCAAAGTGTGGCTTCTGATTGGCTGCAGGAAACTCCTAAAGCCAACCGGAAGCCACGGAAGCCCCATCGGACGTTCGAGTTCCAAAGAACGTTCGCAAACCAGAACACTCAGTTCCGGGTTTGTGGCATTCAGGAGCCAAGGTACGACTGTATTATATTTCCTCCGTCTGGTTTCCCCCTTTCCATTATACGTTAATCCAAATTATACCGTTGAATTTACAATAATCCTGCTAGCGTTTTCATTTGCTTACAATGGTTTTTCTGCAAATGTTCTCCATTCCTCTTTATATACCCATTCTTCTTGTTCTCCTGCCCTGCTGGTTAGGCTTGCTAGCTCTGCGTATTCCATCATTTTTCAGCCGGCATTCTTCCCTCTTTGGAGCCTCTCCCACCTTCCATTTCTGAGCTAACAAAATTCGAGCTGCAGTCATTACGTACATAAATAGGTCTTTTCACCCCCTGGTTACCTCTGTCTGTATCATACCCAGAAGAAAAGCCTCTGGGCCTTTAGAGGGGGGATGTTCTTTTAAACATTTTTTTCATTTCATTACAAATCATTCCCCAATACAGTGCTACCTTGGAAGTCAAACGGAGTCCGTTCCAGAAGTCCATTCAACTTCCAAAACATTCAGAAACCAAGGTGCGGCTTCCGATTGGAAGCTCCTGCAGCCAATCAGAAGCTGCGTCGGACATTTGGGTTCCAAAGAACGTTTGCAAACCAGAACACTCACTTCCGGGTTTGCGGCGTTCGGGAGCCAAAATGTTCGACTCGCAAGGTGTTCAGGATCCAAGCTACGACTGTAATCTGAAGTTTCCCAGGTTTGATCCCCGGCGTCTCCAAAGAGGGCAGGGAATGTCCCCTGCCTGCAATCTGCTGCTCGTCTTCCTCACGGGGTCTCTGCCATGGGAGCCTATTCACCCAGTGCTTTTCCAGCTGCACTGGCTCCCGGTGGAGTACAGGGTCAGATTTAAGGTGCTGGTTTTGACCTTTAAAGCCCTTCACGGCCTAGGACCCTCGTACCTACGGGACCACCTCTCCTGGTATGCCCCACGGAGAACCTTAAGGTCCATAAATAGCAACACCCTAGTGGTCCCAGGCGCTAAGGAAGTTGATTAACCTCAACCAGAGCCAGGGCCTTTTCAACACTGGCTCCGGCCTGGTGGAACGCTCTGCCTCATGAGACCAGGGCCCTGCAGGATCTGATTTCTTTCCGCAGGGCCTGTAAGACAGAGTTGTTCTGCCTGGCCTTTGGCTTGGAGCCAATTTGATTCCCTTCCCCTCTTTCTTTTTCCTTTCTCCTCCTGTGATGAGGCTGCATTTTAACATTTTATTGTTTCAATATTTTAATGTTGTATTTTAATCTTGTTTTTAAGTTGTAATCATTCAACTTGTTTTTATTATTGCTTGTTAGCTGCCCTGAGCCCGGCCTTGGCTGGGGAGGGCGGGGTATAAATAAAAATTATTATTGTTGTTATTATTATTATTATTATTATTATTAAGTCCCAAACAAAAACCCCTTCACCCGCCCAGCCCTACAAAGGAAGCCTTGGGTTCTCAATTCACCTGTCCCTCCTGGTGGCTGGGTCGGCGGTGGGGAGGATTTCAGCAGGTTCTGCTGGGGGCCGGACGAAGTGGAAGAAAGAGTCTCTCCCTGGGAGGGTCTTAAAGATGATTCCACCATGCAGCTTTTCCAGGCGTCTCTCTGATAATTCCAGCGGGGAGAAGACCCCAGCCCAGACTGCAGCGTCAAGGAAAATGAGAGCCTAAGCAGACCCTGGTTGCTGGACCCACCTGGTCCAGTCTCCTGCTCTCACAAGGTCCAACAAGATGCACCATAAATCATCAGTTAATACGCCCCCCCAACCCACCTTTTTGGAAAGGATACAGGCCAGGCCCGTGAGCAGCCCACTCAGATGCAGGAGGAAAGGAGAGCTGGGGGAGAGAATCCAGCTCAGACCCAGCAGCAACACAGCCAGCAGAGGAGGGGAAGCCCACCTCCGGGACCCCCCCTGTTTCCGACGCCCTTGGGGGCACCCCAGCAAGGCCAGGTGCACGGGGGTGTAGCCCCCAACAGCAGAGCCGGCCTGAGCACCCTGCAGCCAGGCTAGGAGGAGGTAGAGGAGGGCCGAGGCGAAAGCGCCAAGTGCCGAAGAGTGGAGGTAGCACAGAGTGCCCTGGCGTCGCTCCTGATGCCAACTCAGCAGCGGAAAGAGGAGCAGGTTGAGGAAGAACAAGGGAGCCTCCGTGAGACACAGGCAGTAGGTCACGAGGCGATACGCTGCGAGGAGGAAACACGGGGTGGTTAACAACATGCCATTATTATTATTATTATTATTATTATTCATCCTATTGAAAATTTTCAGTTGGGAAATAAAGTGGAAAAAAGTCAAAACGAAGTCAAAAGGAGGGGGGGAGTGCTTGAAACTGTGGTAAAATACAATATATGGATAAAGAATTGTAGAGTTGGAAGGGACCCCAAGGTTCACCTATTTATTTATATATATAATTTTCGTTAAATTTTTCTGTTTTACAATTTAAAATACAATAGTACCTCTGGTTACAAACTTAATTAATTCCATTCTTAACCTGAAACCGTTCTTAACCTGAGGTACCACTTTAGCTAATGGGGCCTCCTGCCGCCGCGCGATTTCTGTTCTCATTCTGAGGTAAAGTTCTTAACCAGAGGTACTATTTCTGGGTTAGCAGAGTCTGTAACCTGAAGCGTCTGTAACCTGAGGTACCACTGTATCAATAAAAACCCACATGGGATTCCAGGGGGTGGGGGTGGAAGAGAGTGGTGTGCTGGACCCAAGGAGCCCAGAACGGTTAGGGAGGCAACATGCAACGCACCAGGGGGCAGGAGCCTCAGGTAGCTTACCTTGGAAAGGGCTGCTGAGCAGGAGGTTGGGCGATAACGCCAAGCTTTCGTCTACGCCCGTCAACCAGAATAAGCAGAGAAGCACCATGAGGGTGAAGGATGCAACTGGGGGGCGCCATAACCCCCATGGCCTGGTCCAAAAGCTCTTCATCAGCATGCCCCTAAGGGGAAGGAAAAGACAAGGGAGAAAGTGTCAGGGTTATATTAAAACCAGAAGGCGAGAAGCCATCCATTTGCTAAAGCTTTTAATCACTGGTTACTCAGAGGAGTGTACACCTAGTAAAGGCTCTGGGATTTGTGGGGCTTCCACATTTACAGCACTTTAAGAGTCAGGCCAGCAACCCCAAAGAATCCTGAGTTTACTCCTAACGGAGCTACAATTCTTACGCCCTTAACAAACTACAGTTCCCCAGATTATGCCTGATGTGCGGGGGGCGACGGGGGGAACTTCAGGTTTGTAGCTCCTAACTAATGGCTCCTGCTGACTGCCCAGACTAACCTGTCAGAATTACCCCAATTATGAATTTGGCCACAGGGCAACTGAGCTGTGGCAAGTTGCTCTGGCCTGATCCTGAGTCAGCCCTCACCAACCGAGCTCAGCGGCTGAGCATCTGCTTTGCATGCAGAAGTTCTCAGCTTCAATTCCCCCAGCAGCAACTCCAGATCGGGCTGGCAGCATTCTCTGCCTGAAACCCCGGAGAGCTGCTGCCAGTCAGTGTAGACAATACTGAGCTAGATGCTCAGTCCAAGGCTGCCTCCTCACATTTTTTGGACCACAACTGATTGATGGGAGCCGCCAAAACATCAGGAAGGCCCTGGATTGTCAAAGTGCACACCCAACTCTGCATTTGATTGGTTTGGATGCCTCACAATCCCACGATTAAAGGTCTTATAGGTGAGAGGATTGTCCCTCATCAACGCTGGAACACAGTTTTTCTTCCCATGTAGAGTGAAACCCCAGGGACGCGGGTGGCGCTGTGGGTTAAACCACAAAGCCTAGGACTTGCTGATCAGAAGGTCGGTGGTTCGAATCCCCGCGACGGGGGGAGCTCCCGTTGCTCAGTCCCAGGTCCTGTCCACCTAGCAGTTCGAAAGCACGTCAAAGTGCAAGTAGATAAATAGGTACCGCTCCGGCGGGAAGGTAAACGGCGTTTCCGTGCGCCGCTCTGGTTCACCAGAAGCAGCTTAGTCATGCTGGCCACATGACCCAGAAGCTGTACGCCGGCTCCCTCGGCCAATAAAGGAAGATGTGTGCCGCAACCCCAGAGTCGGTCACGACTGGACCTAATGGTCAGGGGTCCCTTTACCTTTTAGAGTGAAACCCAGCTGGTTCAGAAGAGCCCCCAAAAAACATGCACGATGCACAAGTCACTTATGGAACTCACTGCTGCAGGATGCAACTGGATGGCATTTTGAAAAAGCTGCAACTGGTTTTGAACACAAATGACATAACTTAAGAGGGGCATATGCAAAAGAGGATCCCTGCACCTTTCACGATTGCGCAGGAGAGAATTTCTGGGAGCAAAGCTTGCATGCCTGAGCTGATCCAAGACTTTTTACAAGATCCACCGGCCCCGCATCTCACGACGGGGATGAAGGCAGCCAGATCCTTCCTTCCTTCCTTTTTGATTTGCAGCCTCTCACCCTCAATCTCCGCTGTTTGCAGTTCTTTCCCACTGGGCAAGAACATTGCTTGGAGAAAACTGGGAAAGGCTCTCCCCCCCCGTCCCGCCCCCTATTCCTTTTTCTTTTACCAAGCGCAAGGCTGGCTGCGTGCATGGGGTTGCACCGGCCGGATGGGCAACTCGTCAGCCGGGAGAAAAGGACCAGCGCGCAGCCATTTTGGACATGGCAGTTTGGGATCTGTGAGGCCGGTCGGCGCTGATCCTCTACGACTTGCACATGCTTTTGCAACGAGACAAGGGAGCGTCGCTAAAGAGGAACCAGAAACGAAGGAGCTGGGGAGGGGCAAGATTAGAACTCAGATCCCATCTGCTTCTGCAAAGTCCTTAGTGGTGTTTTTTTTGTTTGAGGGTGGGGGGTAGGAATGAGTTTCAGTTCTCTGTTCTTTTTGCTGGTCTGTGCAGAGTTGGTTTACTCAGTCCCTCCTTTTCGGAACTGCTTACTCAGCAAGTGAGGCCGCCAACGTGGCTGGCTTTAAAAGAGTACAGTTTTACTACTAGCCACAATGGCTATGTTCTCTTGTTTCCACAGGCAGAGGAAGCAATGCCAGTCGCTGCAAACCGCAGCAGGGGAGAGTAGCTTTACCCTTGATTGCGGGTTTCCACTATTGAGAACAGGGTGCTGGACAGGGACTCTTATGTCTACTTAGAAGTAAGCACCTTTCGTTCTGTTGCTTTTTGCCCTGGAAATGGGTTAAGGAATTAAGCAACTAAACAGCGCAGTCACTCAGTTCTTAATCACCTGCTTGTTTCAATTTCTCAGCAATGGGCTTAAAAAAACAAAACAAAACACGCTTGCATCACTTTTCCAGACTCCAGGCTGCATTTGGATTGCAAGCCTCAAAGAGCAGATAATGGTGGGGTTGCGACTTTTTTGTTGTTGTTCCCAAAATGGAGCATGATGCCAGTGCAAAACCGATTTCCGTGTGGGGCGCTCCTGTTATGCGTCCTCTGACTGCCCTAGGCGCCCTGTGTTCTAAATTTGCTCACAGGATCATCAGCTTGTCGTGGTGAGATGGACTCACTGTTAAGACTGTGTTCATGGAAGACACTCTTACTCGGCTACCAAGTGATCACCAAGGAAGAAGAATACAGTGGTACCTCGGGTTACATACGCTTCAGGTTACATACGCTTCAGGTTACAGACTCTGCTAACCCAGAAATAGTGCTTCAGGTTAAGAACTTTGCTTCAGGATGAGAACAGAAATCGTGCTCCGGCGGCGCGGCAGCAGCAGGAGGCCCCATTAGCTAAAGTGGTGCTTCACGTTAAGAACAGTTTCAGGTTAAGTACGGACCTCCAGAACAAATTAAGTACTTAACCTGAGGTACCACTGTATATGTTTAAAGCATGTGGCTCCTCCCTCAAAGAATCCTGGGAACTGTAGTTCATTAAGGGTGCTGAGCATTGACAGGATGCCCTTAACAAACTACAGCTCCCAGGATTCTTTGGAGAAAGAAATATACTTTTAGTATAAGGCATGTACACAGCTTCTGTCTCCTAAGAGAAGACAAGACACCCTGAAAATTGTTGGGCTTTTTTTAAAAAAAAATTTAATGCGTCTATTCTGAATAGATCTAGCATGGGGTGGAAGCCAGTGAAAACAACTCCTTCCTGCGCACACACTAGAAGTCTGCATCTGTATTGGAAAAGTTTTTAGACGTCTTAATTGTTTTGTCAAATAAGAGTTCCCTTTCCAAACACATTCCAGAAAATGAAAGGCCAGTCCCAATAGGATAGTTGATAGCATAACACATAATCATCTATATTTTATTTTGGTGTTGTTGGTTTTTTTAAAAAAATGTCATAAAGAAATATGCTAGCATCACATTGGGGTCTCCAAAATGGAAGTTGTGGGGGATGTTTCGTTGTGAAAAACCTGTGTCCAAACTGTGTTGTACAGGACTGTATGTAGGCCCTGACTTCCTGGGAAATGACAATATTTTTAAAAAACTGTTCCCTTTCTAAGTGTACATAGAAGTACATAGAAAGAGGTGTGCAAGGAGGGGAACACTTTAAAAAGTCAGGAAATAAGGAGAGGAACAGGACAGAAGAAACTCGAGATGGAAGAACAGGGCAGCTTCGAGAGGTATTGGGAGGGAAGTGTTGCTGGATGACACCCACTGGGTGCCATCAGGGTTTCCAGGAGGTTAGAGACTCAGAACTCGGGTGCAGTGGAAGAGATAGCACAGGCTTCCAAAACTTTGGGAGCCAGTGGGCACATCTGGAATTTTGAGACAAAATGGCTGCCATGAGTTATGTGGCACAATTCAAAATGGCTGCCATGGGACCATGTCAGGGACCCAGCCACAACATGGGCAGACAGGCACAAGCTCCATTTTTAATTTCCATTGGGTGTTTACTGAGTTGCAGAGATTGTGGAGGAGCCGACCGGAGTTTCTCCACCATTGCCTTACCTACTAGACTGCATCCACATGCTGTGATTTGCCATCCCCACAAGAGCATCAAAAATGTGCACACATTTTTTCTGAAATGTACATTATTGATGTGCATTATTTTGAAATGGACATTACCAAATGAGAGCTACTTCCTGAAGCTGATAGCAATTTAGGCCCCCCTTCCTTTGAATAGACTGCTATGGAGGCCAAAGGCTATGATATATAACTAGATTCAGACACCAAAACTTCTAGATATTTAAGGTTTGTAGATACTGAAAGAGGTGTTGGATAATGTAACTAAATGCAGCTGCATCATGTCCATCTTTACTCAGAGTAAAGTGGCAGGCTGGTACAATCCGGGAGCTCCCAAACTGCGGTCCATGAGTTTCACCCACAGCATGTTTGTAAAAATATACCGTATATTTCTGTGTATAAGACACCCCCATGTATAAGACGTCCCCTATTTTTAGGGACTCCAATTTAAGAAAATAGGGGGGAGATTGCCCTGTGTATAAGACGACCCACAGTTTTTCACATCATTTTAAAGTAAAAAAACCTAGTCTTATACACCGAAAAGTACGGTTATTTAAAACTATGCAGGATCTAGCTCCAGTGTATTGCAATGCTTACAACAGGAAGAGAAATTGTTTAGGGGTCCGCCAACACCTCCAGCAATTTTCAAGTGGTCCATAGGAGGGAAAGGTGGAGAACTACTGATGTAATCCAGAGGGGAAACCAGTGGCCCTCCAGACAGATGTTGTTGTACTCCCAAGTTCATCACCCTTGACCACTGGCCATGCAGGCACGGTCCATTGGGAATTGTATTATTTATTGTATTCCTATCCCACCCAAGAAGGGACGTGGGTGGCGCTGTGGGTTAAACCACAGAGCCTAGGACTTGCTGATCAGAAGGTCAGCAGTTCGAATCCCCACGACAGAGTGAGCTCCCATTGCTCGGTCCCTGCTCCTGCCAACCTAGCAGTTCGAAAGCACATCACAGTGCAAGTAGATAAATAGGTACAGCTTCGGTGGGAAGGTAAACGGTGTTTCCTTGCGCTGCTCTGGTTCGCCAGAAGCGGCTTAGTCATGCTGGCCACATGACCCGGAAGCTGTACGCCAGCTCCCTCAGCCAATAAAGCTAGATGAGCGCCGCAACCCCAGAGTCGGCCACGACTGGACCTAATGGTCAGGGGTCCCTTTACCTTATCCCACCCAAGAGCTGGCACATATAGTTCCCCTCCTCTCAATGTTAACCTCACAACATCCCTGAGAGGTAGGTTAGGCTGAGAGGCAGTGATTGCCACGTTCAGCACTCAGTGATCTTCATGGCAGAGGGGAAATTGAGCCCTGGCCTCCCAGGGACTAGTTCACCTGGCATGTCAAACACGGTTGGTGGCTTGAGGGGTCAGTGACTGCCTCCCAGCCTAGCCTTCCTCGCAGGGTTGTTGTGAGGATAAAGTAGGGAGTGGGGTGGGGAACCCATGTTGAGCAAAGAAGATAATCGAAGGCATTTTCTCTACTTTCAAAGGGGCTTATTCGCCCCCCCCCCTTCGCCCCCAATCACCTTCTGGGCCAATCCTCCCAGAGAGCCCGCCCCCTTCCCTAATGTCACTCACACACACCCGCCCGACGTTTTTCAATCGCTCTGCCTCTTGGACAATGATCCCTAAAGCCACCCAGACGGAACCATCCGCTCAACAGGAGGGGGTTGCGAGCGTCCGACGCTATTCCACGCAAAGAGCCCCGATCGCTTCCCTCCTCCGCATGTTCCCCTAGCTCTCTTTTTGACTTCTTTGACTCCAACCTGAATTTAGGATAAATACAAAGAGGAGAAGAAGAAAAGAAGTGGCGCGTTGCCTCACCCCCCCCCCCCGCTTTAACATCGCACAGTGGTGCCGACCTGAGTGGAAAACCTCGCGCCTGCGCAGTGCGCGGCGGCAGAAAGACCGGGAGGACGTTAGTGAGGGAGGAGGAGGCGGCGGCGGAGGAGGAGGAAGAAAGAGAGAGAAAGAAAATGGCGTCGACGGGTGAGGATAGCCGGGCGAGGCCTACTCTTAACCGGGGGCGGCGGGAGAGACCTTGGGAGCGGGGAGGGAAGGAGAAAGGGGATCCCTCCGTGAGGGGGGGGAAATTAGAAGGGGGCTCGGGGCGGGAGGCCGGGGAGCCGCGGCCTTTTGTGGAAAGTTCTCATTCTCTGTGGGGGGGGGAGGGGAATGGTTGCCGGGCGGCCGTTAAGTGGGGGGAGGGGCGGCGGCGGCGGGAAGCGCGTGCGACTTCGTGATTGGATGGGGGGGTCAGTAGGAAGAGGGAGGGGCGGCCCCCCCCCCGCGCGCCTTCTTGGTAGCGCCAGGCCTCGTTTAACCTCATGGGAGGGAGGGAGGGAGAAAAAGAAGGTGTGGGGGTGGGAGGAAGTGGCTGCTGGTGTTGCCCCCGGTGCAAGCCTCAGTGCACGCTTCCTCTCCTCTTTTCCCCCTCAATTACAATTTTATTAAAAAACGAAATTATTTTGCAAATCGACGGGTTGCAAGAGCCCCCCCCCCCCGCGGGCGCCCGCCCCCCCGCTAAATAATTAACTTGATTCAATTTCTAAATTAACGAATGGAAAGAAGGGAGCCGCGTAAGGTAGGGAGGGCCTTGAGGGCAAACAGTTAATTTTATTTAGAAACTAATTACTCAGCTTCAAGACCCTTTCTTTCTGTCATCCCATTAAATTATAAATCGACAAATTCTCGTCTTTTATTTTACTCTGCTCTTCAGCCGAGGGGGAGAGAGAAGAGGGGTGTTGCACACCCCACGCCCCCCCCCCCCCAAGTGGCATGATGCTCCTGTCCTCTTTCACAAGAACAGTGATGACGTTGTTTACTGTAATAATTATAAATTAATGATGATTAAAATGTCTGGCGCACAGAGAGAATTGAAAAGAAAAGAATACAAGATATGCGGCATTATCACTAAACTGCTCTGATTATTATTATGAATTCCTTTTCACTGCTGCACCCTGCTTTTCAGATAATGGGGAAGGAGAGCAAAGTATTTATTGCAAACGTTTCTGCCCCTTGCCTTTTCACCACTCTTTGTTCTCAGTTTCTTTTTCCTATGTATGCTTCTGATGGTGGACTGCATTCCACAAATAAAATAACTTCATTAGTCTTAAGGTATCACAAGATTTGTGATGGGTGTTACACAGCAGATCCAACACAGCTGCCCTGCAAGAAATTGCTGTGTGTGGACTGCATGTGTTTCGTTAATGCATAAGGATGCATGCATGCATATACCCACCCACATGTGCATAAACGGGGCTGGGGAAGCTGGCCTATTTTCTCCAAAGATAGCATTTTGGGTATATTACAGACAGAATTAAGCACATTAAAATGCTGCCGACAGTTTTTATGTTTGGGGAATAATTCCATTGGATTTCCTTCTGAGGGAAGATGCATAAGATTTAGCCACATGGCCTGTGGATTCCAGGGGGAAAGTTGAACACATGCTTTTCGCCTCCAACTCCCAAAATGAAATCAATGGGACTCGTAAATCAAATCAGCTACCTATAAATAGTTTAAAGAATTGTATGTAGTCCTGGTCAAAATGTGTATTGTTATGCACACAAAACATAAATAATGCATTACAATGTATACATTTTTTGTCAGGGTGGTGTCGTTAAAAGCAGCTTACAGTAAAATCAACTGAGGGTGCGCTTTTCATTGCAGTCTGTACAGAAGTAGACTTCCATTCTGTTAGAATAAATTTTTTGCAACAAAACTGATCCAGAGAAGCAATGAAGTGCTTATACAGGTCTGTCTCTGAAAACCACAGGGACAAAAAAATGTCATGAGAGATTACCAACTGATTCTGGTGCAAAGACTGATCCAGGGAAGAAGAATTCCTTTCTTTTGATAGAACATTCAGCAACAGCCTGCAACTTAAACAAATTTATCTTGTGTGCTTTCAGCTTTAAAGTAAGCTGGTGGGGTTCCAGGAAAATGAGTTTAGCAATCCCACTAGGCATTGAATACAATGTGTTTTGACTATACGTTATTTTGGCTTTCGGCATGATCCGTGGATCATAACCCCAAAGTAAGTTGCAGGCTTACGGTATATGAAGAATTTGGCTTAGGGTAGTGAAATTTCTTTGGTGAAGCTCATTTTTCTTTTTTTGGTCTGTGTTGAATATTAAAATAAGGTGCAAGTAACATTTTAACATATTTAAGCTATGTTAAACCGCATAAAATACAAAAAAAAAACCAACAGGAGAGATGGAAAAAGATACGTGTTTACTGTTAGTTTGTCTTACTATGATTTTGTTATTGTCACATGTTTTGTCTATAAAGTAGATTGGGGATAAGTTATATCTGTGGGAGATACTGTGTACTCTGATGAAAGTACAGAAATATTTTTTTTTTGCTACAACAACAACAACAATAGCAGCACCAGAACAAGAAGAAAAAAAGAAAAGCAATCGCCAGTTTCTCATCTTAGTACAGTGGTACCTTGGTTTAAGAACAGCCCTGTTTACAAACGATTCGGTTTATGAACTCCGCAAAACCGGAAGTAGTGTCCCAGTTTGGGAACTTTACCTTGGTCTAAGAATGGAATCTGAACGGTGGAAGGGCACCGGCGGCGGGAGGCCTCATTAGGGAAAGTGCGCCTCGGTTTAAGAACGGATTTGGTTTAAGAATGGACTTCAGGAACGAATTAAGTTCGTAAACCAAGGTACCACTGTACTCATTCCCCCACTACATACAATCCAGAAAACCTCATTGCTGTTCCCTGCTCTAGTAGAATTTTGGGTTTTTTGTTTTAAAATGAACTTAAATGCCATTAATACTTTAAAACAAAACCTTACCTCCCATTGCTGCAGATGTAAAATATGCAAAACTTAAAAGGACTAGTTCAGACAAGGTGCTCTCTCTCTGGGTATGAGTGAGGAGAGCTAGAGGTCAAACAGGAGGATCCGAGGGGAGGGGGAGAGTATTGGAAGGAGACCTTGCAATACCACTGGGCCTTCCAATACTGCTGCTGTTTGTGCAGCCTCATTTGTACCCAAAGTGTGTTGAACTGGAAATACGGCACCCTTGGCTATCCAAATATTGGCCTACCTTATTTAACAGAGTTGATCAAGTCTGTTGCTATTTCATGGTCATCTAATATAATAATTATACGTTAACAAGTGCTGATTACTTTAGGGATCCTTTGGGAGGAATGGTGGGATGTAAATTTAAAAAATACATAGAGTAGTGTAGTGAAAGAGTAGACTTTTTGCTTTTTAAGCCTTGAATAGTTTTGTGCATTTGTATGTGCATATTCCAGGTGGCTTAGTGTTGTCCCATTTAGGGTCTGGCCATTAAAGACAGTTATAATTGGGAAATCAGCCGCTCAGTGGTGGAGCTTCATGCTCCGGGGGGGGAGGGGGGCGCCTGTGGGGGGGCGCCCAGTGCGGGGGGGGGCAGCCTTGATGGCACCCTGCTGAGATCACACAGTCGGGGGGGCGCTACCCCCACACTCTTCTTCCTCCGCCATTGCAGCCACTTAATCTTAAAAGTGGAACAACCTGGCAAGAGCTGGGACAATTAGTGTCTCATCCTAAGTATGTTTACTGCAAAGTCCTGAGTTCAGTGGGACTTTGCCTAATAATGATGCCCTATTACTCATACAACAGATCTATTGTTAGCACATTAGAAAATCACACACCATTCTTGACTAGGGTAGTTGGAAATTGTGCCTTCTGGCATGTGACTGCTGCATCAGTCATTTATGTAGTAATTGTAAAATTTGTGCCGTGATTGCAGCTGTGTAAATGCTTTTAGGAGATAGATCGCAGAATGGTAATTGTAATGGGTAAAGCACAGTGCAGATTGTATTTTAAACTTACTGGTGTGTATGGTGGTATTGGTGGTGCTTGATTTGGGGGTATGTCCACACAGAATCCCCAGTCTTCACTAGTTCAATAGTGCAATGATTTATTTAGTAAAGATGACTTACTGTGAAAACAAGCTTTTTAAATAGTGCAGTTTGGTGGAATAGGTAGCTTACATATCCATAGTGCCACTGAAATTGGATGTGTATCAAAAGCTTTTTCAATTTTGGCTGTATCTGAAGAAGTGTGCATGCACACGAAAGCTCATACCAAGAACTAACTTAGTTGGTCTTTAAGGTGCTACTGGAAGGAATTTTTTTTTTTTTTTGTTTCAATTTTTAAATAAGAGTACCACATGAAAACCAGCTGTTTTAACACGTTGAAATGTTCTTTTCATTCCTACTGGAAGCCATATTCTCTTAATTTGTGGCACAAACCGTGTACTCTTCTTGGTTCCTGAGGATAAGTGCTATGGGTTTATGAATGCCCTACGTGGCATTCTTAAGTAATGTTTGCTGTTCTGTTCCCTTGTGTAATGATGAAGAGTAGGCTTCAGTTTTATCAGATTATGCTATTTTGCATAATTTTTACAAATCATAGTTGTGACCACTTTGAAATCTCAGTCTGCTGGGAGTATGATTGGAATAGTAAGCTCCTGCCTGAAGGTCAGTAACTGCCCACAGAGTTCCTCATTTTCATGTGACAGAGTTACATCGTGGCTTTTAAAGTAGAACTCATTGTGCATAGCTGAATTGATGAACTCTTAAGTCAGTTATGGACAGGACAGAAGGTTGCAGCTTTTAGGTTTTCTTTATTTTGAATTTCATTCAAGTGTGATCATGCAATTCTCCCCCTTCCTAGATTTGAGAGCTATAAGTTATGTCACTAACGCTCTTCTGCAAATATTAGCTTTTAAAATGGTGTGTCACAATGTTTAATCATAATATTTGTGCAGTTTGAATTACAGGAGAGGGATTAAATGTTTGGATAGAGGAAAAACAGTTATAGACTTGAATTGTGTTAATTGATATGCAGTTAAATTAAAAGGTACTAAATGGATCTTATTATAGACCTTTCCTTTGTTGTTGAGTGAAGAGTTTTGCAAATTCTCTTACTTTCCTATAGTAATACAACTTTAGACTTTGTGCATGTTAGAAAGGCCAAAAGTGTTCATTTACTATATCAGTAGGAATACATAGCAAGATATAGTATGCTTTGCCTTGCTTCCTTTTTCAACACTGTGTATAGTAAAATTTGCTGCTTGTGTTGGAGAAAGATATTAGGACAAATTTCAGAAAAAGCTTAGTCAGTTTGAATAATCTCAATGTTGACAACCTGGCTTGGCAGCAAAATAAATAAATGAAAGTAGACTCTTTGCCTATTGGAGTTGAGAATATTAAGTGACGTTTGGCTGTAAATAAGCAAAGGCATTGTCTCTGGCTCCTCTCAAAAGGCTTTTACATTGAGTAGGACTAAGAAATTGTAACTTCCAAAATGGAATTTGAGGTCATAGATGATTTTGAGGTGGGGAAGGGTTAGGTTGAAAAAGCTGTAGAAGTGGTGCCAATCTTGGATTTTAATACACAACAGATTTCAGACTTCCATTGGGAAACCACACGGTAACAACAGCTACAGTACTTGTGTTTGTGTCTGCAATAGTGTTGCTTTTAATTGGCCCAGCTTCTCTTGGTGAAAGGGAATCACAACCTGATGCATCTCAGGGGAGTTTTTAATATGACAAACATAAGGGGGTGGGTGTATCCTTAGATTCTGAGCTTATGTTTAGAGGTGTTGAGTGATTCCTCTCCCACCCATCTCCTCTTATGCTTGATTTTATGTCTCCTTACCACCTGCAGATTATAGTACCTACAGCCAAGCAGCAGCCCAGCAGGGGTAAGTTAAGTTTCTTTGAAGATAAATATAGTCTATTCTTGAAAGAAGACTTGGTTTAGAATTCCTATAATGTATTTTATGTTTTAAGGACATTGCAGAGTTTTAATAACAAACTGTTTTAGTACTGCTGTTTTGAAGGTTATTCATGAAGGCATTGCCTTCATTAGTCATTGTATTCTCTAACTTCAGCTTTCTTTCTTTCCCTCCCTTCAGCTACACTGCATATGCTGCTCAGCCAGCTCAAGGATATGTGCAGACCACCCAGGTAATAAAGAACCAAGAAGCCACTTCCCCTCTAAATGCAAATGAAACCACAACCTTTTTGCAAAAGAAAAAGTTGCTAAATGGCATTGCATCTACTCCCATATTTTCTGTTGGGGCTTTTAAAACTAGCTGCTAGAAAGTATAATTCTATTGCTGCAAGTATTCATTCAGGGTGTGCACTCATTCAGTGAGTAGCCATAGCCTTGGGCGCAAGCAGTGGAAAGCTGGCTGTTCGCTGCTCTTGCTCCCCTGTTAATGCATTTTGCTCCTGCCTGCCTGTATACACAGCCCTTGGAAGACAAATCCAGCAAAGCCCTGTGGGAGGTGACAACCTATAAGGGCAGCCCCCATCGTGTTGAGCCATGGAAACAAAACACGGGGCTGCTGTGAGATGGCTGCCAGACCAGACTTAATTGCAACATGCTAGTTGCCATGCAAGATTAAAGTATTAAGGGACTTAGCACAGACATGAAATTTTAAAAGGGGCTCCTGAAAACAAGAGAGAATAATATAACCCTCTTTTTATGTAAAGGAACTGAGAAGCAGCAGTTGATGGCTTCAAGGCCTTTAATTTTGTTAACTTCTAGCTAGGTGCTAGAGGTGTCTCAATTAACTTTTGTTGTCCTTCAGCTAGCTCTTCCTATGTCATGTTGCTTGGGTGCTAGTCAGTACACAGCATGGATGACAAAACAGAGTGAATTAGACTCATGGGATGGCCAATAATACTAGCTGTTAACTGACAATTCTACTATACACCTGTCTCCACTTTCCCTGGCACCTTGTGGGTTTGTGAATCTCCTTTGTCTGAGCAGGAAAATATTTGATACAGGACGTGGGGTTTCACCCGTCTCTGTTGCATATGATTACAGACTTTTTCTGTCCAAATCAAATTCTTAAAATCTCTTGTGTAGAGCCCATAGTTAAAATAAACCCTTTCCCTCTTTTTGTAGCAGGCCTATGGGCAACAAAGCTATGGAACCTATGGGCAACCCACGGATGCCAGCTATACCCAGCCTCAGACAACTGCTACTTATGGGCAAACTGCATATGCAAGTTCTTACGGGCAGCCTCCAACTGGTAAGTGTACCTGTGTCTCTTCCCACCCAGTCTCTCCTTATTTTTTCATTGTGCTTTGGAGACTTTAAATTAATCTGAGGGTGGGAACTCCCAATCTGAGGGTGGGAAGCAAATTGTACTTTAATATTATGGATCACTCTGGGTACTGGTTCACATGGAGATTGAGACATTGCTGAAGAATGCTGCTAGCAAGATGCTAACATACCTGGGGAATGAGGCACTCTACCCTTTGTGACAGTACTAAGACTCTCTTAAACCTTTCTATTGCTCAAGGATGAGTAGTTCACAAGACTGCTTGCCTGTTCTGATAGTCTGCCCTCTACTTCTTGTCTTGTGCTTTCCACAGTAGAAGGGACCAGTACAGGTTTGAATATCCTGCTCAATTTTGCATGGGAAATGCTGTTCATTTG
Source organism: Podarcis filfolensis (assembly GCF_964270895.1). NCBI lineage: Eukaryota > Metazoa > Chordata > Lepidosauria > Squamata > Lacertidae > Podarcis > Podarcis filfolensis. The sequence continues at coordinate 23,362,240 of NC_139620.1, read as the reverse complement.
GTCTAAATTTATGCTGTTAACCCTTTAGGTGGTTTTATTCTAGCAGCAAAACTTGCAATACGGTTGGCACAGGCCCATTCAGTGTTTGCTGCTCATGTTACTTTGCAGCAGCATATCTGCTGTAGAAAGGGTGCCATTCATAAGCTCTTTTTGACTACTGTGTTGTATGGATAAAGCTTGTGTATTAAAATGACAGCTATGAACAAAGATGATTCAAGCTAACCAAACTCAGCTGTCTTCCCGGTGTCCTAAAGGGTGAACAGCATGATTAGACACATTCAGCTGTTGCAGCCACCATCTCTGCATGTTCCATGTTATTGGTTCCTCTTTCAGACATTTACCTCAGTGTTGTCATAAATGCTCTGTAAATTATTTTGCTTGTGCTAAACTGTGTTAAAACTGAAGTTCTGTTCATCCTGATGCTTTATTTTGATGTCTAAAAAATAGACCTACCTTTTGAAGGTTGTACAGCATCCACTTGATCTATGGTCTGAACTTAAAGTGCATGCAAAAACACTGCAAACAGCATCCTGGCTACAGTTTTAAGTAGCATGTTTTTTCCTTGTGCTTAAAACTAATAACTACTGTGTTGGCAGAAAGAAGTTTTAAATAACAAAACGGTGAAACTGTTTTGGGTTGTACATTTAGCCAGTAAAAATAACTGTATAGTGAATGATGCAGATGTATTAGAATGTTTCCAATTTGGCATATGAGACCTATATGTTCCCCAAACAGTTCAGTACTTCTTGCTGTTCTACATTTGCCCCAGTAAGAGGTAGGGATGGAGGAAAGGTGTTGCCTGGAGGCACTGCATATGAGCATGCAAAGTAGATACCTGATATATAAAGTAGGCTCTTTAAATTTTCTCAGGCATAGCAGGAAGAGGATCTAATTCTTCCTTGCATGCCAAGATGACTGAATGCTTATGCAGGTATATCAAATACACAGTTGGAAGAATTGCTTTACTTTTCTCAAATCAGCAATTTACTGGCCCAGCTCTGTTTTTAATGATTAAGTTGGTAGCGTAACAATGGAGGAGTCAGTTGTTTAATCTAGTTCTGAGTTTACAGATAGATTTGAAGACCCTGGAAGGAAATGGAAACATTTGAAAAAAGCTTTGTTCAGAAACCCAAGAAGGGGGAGAAATTGGGGGTGGGTGGAACTATATTACTACTGGGAATAGCTAGGTTTGTCTGTTAAATATGCCACTGGTTACACAAAGATGAAGTGCATCAGTATTAGAACATACCACTCCTTTCCTCTGTGACTATTGTATAGATCGTGAATATTCAGATGCACAAGGGGGATGGGATTCTAGCAGTCTTGGGGAAAACAAATATTGTAAGAAAGTAAACAAAGTTGAGAGGAGAGAACCCCAAACCAGCCACATGAATAATGAGTATGGTCAGTGAGCATGGATCACAGTCTAACTGGGGATAAAGCAGAATAATGTAGTGACCAAAATTCTGAGTAGCAGCACATTGCTACACTGCAACATGTTGTGGTTGGTCCAGCTTTTTTTATACCGTAATTGTCCCACAGGAATTTTAGTGTCATTAGCTTTTTCATTACAGATGTTGGGTCTGCATGATTATTTTTTAGGTCCATATATTGCACAGGGTCCAAGGAGCTCCCTTCAGGCTTCCCCAAGGGTTTGAGCAGTGCCCAGTGGGATTTCTGATTTCCCCCCTTGGGACAGCATATCCTGTTTCATTTCTCAAACTGATTTTGAAAGTACATCCTCAGTTGTTTCTAAGCATTAGAAGCAACTGTTAGAAAACATGAGCCCTAGGACTCCTTGATGAAGCTTGTGGTTTTGTTCACCAGATCCTGGATACCATTTCTAAGCTGAAGTAGTACATGACCACTCTCCCCCCCCCCCATGTCAATAGTTCCTCTAACTTTTTAATTCCATATTGTTAAATATATTGTCAGATCTTATAGCATGGTCATCTCAAGAGGGGCTTGTTCCCCACATCAGTTCAGCGTCGATCCAAGGCATCTCTCTGAGCCTGCCAAGATGGTTCTGTCGTTCTCCCTTCTTCTTCCCAGCATACCTTGTAAAGCCCTAAGTCTCCTGCCAAAGACAAACTCTTACTTTCTCGTGACACACAAACATCCTTGGGAACCTCTGCTCAGGCCCAAGGATTCTTCTTTGATATGGGCCATCCACACCGTCTGTTATGCTATCCCTGGTTAACTATGTGAAGCTACTTGGGCATCCTGAACTGAATGCAACAGCACTTGGCTTAGTTTTAATTAACCAAACTTAGCTTGCTTCATGAATTTATGAGTTGGTTCAAATTCAAGCTCTTTACAGAATCTAAAGATTATGGAGAGTCTGGCCGTCCCCCAAACTTAACAACAATATGCTTAGGATGCAGCCACTTGTTCTTTCATGTCTAACTATTTCTAATAAAGTAAATGTTTAAATAAAGAAAATGAACTTCAATATTTAATGAATAACGAACAGTGCTACTGTTTCATATGCCAAATTATAGCATATGTCTGTGTTCTTTAAAGTAAATAAAGTTGGGGTTCAGTGAGAACAATTATTACATAATTCAGTTTCCCCAAAAAAACATTTTCCAACAACAGTTTAAGGCTTCAGTTTACTGAAAATGGACATCAATGTTCCTACATTGTGGGTTAAAAGACTGCTCCATATATGTTTGAAAGATTTATCACATGACTAGTCATGAATTCAAATTTACTAAGAGATCTGCATATGGAGGAAATCTATTTTAGCTTGCTTTTCTTTATAACTTGCATTTGCAGTTAATTCTGGAAGCCATTCTGAGGTTGAAAATGGCTATTGGCTGCACAAAGCTTGCTACTCTGTTTACAATCCTTACCCATGTTTTGCCAGTTCGTTTTTTGATTCCTTTGTGTTCCACTTCACCTGGAGCTTTTGAAGAATGCTTCATAAGCATTTTGAGACAGTGCCTTTCAGTATAGTTCGGTGCCAGTTGCTTCTAAAGGTTGGATGTTAGAATCATTACAATAGTCACTGTGGAAGGAGTGTCTCCGTGATAGTTATCTAGTACTGCTGTCTTTTCAAAGCAGCAGAGAAGGAGGATAGAGCCTTGTAGCATTATATTATTTTGTCTGAGAACCTTGTGCATTATGACCACATATGGGCATGTGATTTGGTTGCTGTCAAACTCCTTCACTTTGATTTCAGGCCACAGTGATTGCAGCAGTGTGTGTAAAGTGGCTGTATTTTTTTAATCCCGCCCCAGCTCCTTGCATGTCTTAAGATAGCTTATCAGAAATGGGAGCAGTTCTAAATCTTTCTCCTTGATTTGGTTGGTTGATAAGGCAAGTTTTGTTTTTTTAATCTGGAGGGTTCAAAAGAGTGACCCTATCTGCAATCGGAAGTGATAGTAGCACATCATATTGCAAAATGTGCAAAATGTTTCTGCTTCAAGTAACATTTGATAATTAGTTCTCAAAACTATTATCCACCTGTACAAATGTGGAAATTTTCAAGAGCTCTAAGTATACTGCCTGATATATATTTGAAATGAGGCTGAAAAATCCAGTCAGTTTGCCATTCCCCCACTTAGCTGATAGATTTAAGGTTATAGTTATAATGGCTAACAAAGAGTAGCTGTCCATTCTGTAATTCTGGGAACCATCTTGTGTCATTGAATGGTTGAAATATGTGAAAGCTTCAATCTTTGTACACTGACAGTGGCTTGTGATGGGTTTTCTTTTGCGTTATTTCTCCCGTGAAGTGCAAGGGCACTAGTTTTATCAGAATCATCCTAGTACTTTGACATTTCCTTTCGTCTTTTAACAATATTTTGGATTTAGAGATGGCTTCTGGATATGTGGTTTCCCCCCCTGAAAGTAGCTCTCTTTAAGCTGATACTAAAAAAATTCATTACTTAGCCTCTTCTCTGTTGGTATTTTTAATGAGGATGAGGCACTATCCTCCCACAAAGCATTTTTGTTTACAGGTTTCCTTGACTTCATAGAGCATTTCACTAGGGTCCTTAGTATAAATGCTTAGACGGAGTAATCAAAAGTGATGAGAAGCACAAGTGTGTAAGCTTCTCAATAAGGTTTCTTTTTGTTGCAGGCTATACCGCCCCAACTGCTCCCCAGGCTTATAGCCAGCCTGTCCAAGGTTACGGCACTGCTGCTTATGATACAACCACCGCCACAGTTACCACCACCCAGGCTTCTTATGCTGCCCCATCTGCTTATGGCACCCAGCCTGCCTACCCCACCTATGGGCAGCAGCCAGCAACAACTGCACCTGCAAGGTAACATACAAATAAAATGTGATGCATTAACATATACATTCTTGTACTTTTGGGTAAGGGAAAGAACTCTATTTGAGAACACCATCCTCTTGTCTGGCTTCTGCCCTACAGCTTTGATAATTCTGTGGTTTGTAGGCACATTCCCCTCCTCTCCACCTAATGCTTGAATGAAACAGAACTCACATGAAGTTCTTTCTGTGAAGCGCCATGTGGAATAATAGCCATGTATTCTTCTTTCACTCTGGATAAAAAGACAAAACGTACTCAGGCACTATCGCCTTAAAACACATCTGGTGTACTTTGCTGTTGGTGCTTTGATTGGCAATACATTTAAATGGCACTCAGAGTAGGATTCTTTCCCCTCTGTTAATGAAGCACCGTTGTGGCTTCTGTGGCAGTCAATGGATGGATTGTACTAAATGTTTGAATCATACATCGATAATAATTTTAATAGGTTTAGTGCATTTAAAATGGTGACCTGCCCTGTGTGATGAAGGGGAGGGGATATAAATAAAATTAAAATGGTTTTTATATTTGTTATCAAAACTCAAATCTTAGCCTAGGGTTTAAGGCAAATCCTGAAGGCAAAATGCCTGAATAATCTTCTGAGATGTAATTTCCACCTGCAGTTAAGTGTTAACATGCAGAGGCAGTACATAAGGTTGCCAGTGCCTGACATGAAAGGCAGGCAGGGGCTTCTAAAAGATTTATCCTCACGGGTGGATTTAATTTTTAGAGCCCAGGATGGCACGAAGCCTGCAGAGACTACCCAGCCTCAGTCAAGTACATCAGGCTACAGCCAGCCCAGTCTAGGATATGGACAGAGTAACTACAGCTACCAGGTCCCTGGCAGTTATCCTATGCAGCCGGTTACTGCACCTCCATCCTATCCTCCCACCAGGTGAGTTTACTGGAATTCTCAGTATATATTATCTGTTATGTATATGCTATCTGACTGGATGATATTTTGTGTGGTGATGGTGGGGGGACCTCAGGCTCAGGTGCTGATTGCAGCTCCTCAGACTGTGCCCCTCACCTGCCCTGCACCCTCCTTGAGTGCATTTTGCATCCTTGAGCCGTGTATGCCCTTAAACCACGATTAATGCTCTTGTTTGCATGGATGGAGGAACGTATGCATGTGTGGAAGCTTCTGACTTTTGTGTGCCTATGGTGCAGAGTTGAGTCACATACGTTCTGCCCACCTTTGCCTCTGGCCCTGCCCACCACTGGTAGGCAGCCCCCACAAAAGGTTGTCTGTGAGGGAATGTGGTCCTTGGGCGGAAAATTCTCCTCCCCTACTTTAGAGGATGGTTAGAAACGTCAACTCCTTTTTGCGACTTACATCACCTTGGAATGCAGAGGAGCAACAGTTACAATTCTTAATATCTATTGGCATACCATAGATAATGATTTACCTTGCTGACCTGCTCCTCAGAGTGACATTGAAAGCATTAGGCAGACTGTCCAGTCATAGCAGCACTACAGTGATCAGTGCAACTTGGTCTGCTTCTCTTTGTTGCCTTTTTCCCGCCAGCCATCTGGTTAGTTGTACTGCCATTTACCATGGCAAAAGACTTAAGCAGTCTCCAGCAGATATGGGCATCAGAGAAAAACAATAGTGGGGCTGTATCCGTGGCCACAGCAAAAACACAAAAGACTAGTAGTGTTTTGATCAGGGGTAGGCAACCTAAGTCCTGGGGGCCGGATGCGGCCCAGTCGCCTTCTCAATCCCCCCCACGGACGGTCCGGGAATCAGCATGTTTTTACATCAGTAGAATGTGTGCTTTTATTTAAAATGAATCTCTGTGTTATTTGTGGGGCATAGGAATTCGTTCAGCCCTGCCCCCAAATATAGTCCAGCCCACCACATGGTCTGAGGGATGGTGGACTGGCCAACGGCTGAAAAAGGTTGCTGACCCCCGGTTGATTTCCCACATTGTTGCAACCTGGTGGCAAAGTACTAATAGTATGCATCATTCTAGTCTGCAAATGTGCAGGTATTAGGGTTTTTGGGGGGGGGTTGGTCACAGCTTTGTCAATTTTATTGCGGCCAGTGGTGTGTACTGGTCTGGTTTTCTGTAGTTATAGATCAGCCTGGGCAAGGCCAAATTATGCATGTTTGCTTAGGCTTTTGCACATGTATAAATGGAAATAGACTGTTTTACTAAGAGCCGTTTTCCTGTCCTTTGACATATCTTTTCAGCTATTCTTCTTCGCAGCCCAGTAGTTATGATCAGAGCACTTACTCTCAGCAGAGTAGCTATGGTCAGCAGGGCAGCTATGGACAACAGAGCACCTATGGGCAACAAAGTAGCTACGGGCAGCAGCCCCCCACCAGCTACCCACCTCCGACTGGATCCTATAGCCAGACTCCCAGCCAGTACAGTCAGCAGAGCAGCAGCTACGGGCAACCAAGTGAGTGTTAATAGGGGGCGGGGTGTGTGTGTTCAGATAAACCTTTTCAACCCCAAGATGGCAATTGGGACTTTTGAACCAAGGTGTTCTGATTTAAGGGTGGCGTTGGGAAGCTTTCAGATGTTAAAAAAAATAATAATTCAAAAGCCTCAAAACCTGTGCTGTGTTTCTGCTTTTCAGCTAGCCTGTCTTTCATATTTGTCCTTTTTTTAAAAAAAATACACTGCTGAGGAGCCATTGGCCCTCCAGGTGTTGTTGTCCCATCACCCCCACTGATGGCCATCTTTTCCTGGGGGTGATGAGAGTTGGCAACCCAAGAACATCTGCAGGGGCACAGTTCCCCCAGATTCCTTTTTCTTCTGTTTTAATATTTTTCAATGCTTTCATTTTATGTTATATTGAAACAATATAAAGCAACATATTACAGTACAGTGTTGGTCACACAGTTTTCTATCATATTTCTTTTCACTAGTTTGGTCAATGTTTTGTTAATTTAGATTCTTGCTAAAAACAGATCAAGCCCTTTTGGGGCACCTTACAAATAATATATAACATATGGTTGGATTTTTGCCAGAATATATGTGAAAAATCTGCCCCCATGAAGCAGGTAGAAAAGATGCCTCTGTGTGCTTTGCTGGTTGGACCTGTTGGGGTGGAAAGAGTAAAGTAAAGTGTAAAAGCCAGCTGGGGGAAAAAATCAAGTATTTTCCAGCTGATATTTTGCACACCTGTGACTATCTTAATGAATGCTTCAGTACACCATTGAGGGTCACTGCATGTTAACTTTCTAGAGGAAGGAAATGAATGCTGTTTGCCACTTTGCTAAAATTGCCATGTTGACTATTCCTTAGGTTCATTCCGTCAAGACCACCCCAGCAGCATGGGGGTGTATGGCCAGGACTCGGGAGGCTTTTCGGGCCCAGGAGAAAGCCGAAGCTTGAGCGGCCCTGATAGCCGGGGCAGGGGAAGAGGGGGATTTGACCGTGCAGGCGTGAGCAGAGGTGGGCGGGGAGGAGGAGGCCGCGGTGGAATGGGGTAAGAGCAAACCTTTTCTTCCTCTCACCTAATTTGGTTTTACCCCATAGGGTGTGCAATGGAAAGAAGGGCTGAAAGATGTCGATGCAAACCACTTTTCCATGGAGATAATCTAATTAACAGCGAGTAATCTATACGACTAATTAATTCATGGAAACATTTTCTTAATGGGGACTAGGGGCAGGATACATTTTACCTGCAGTTAATTGAGGGTTGGAGGCAAGAGAGTGCTGGGTGTTCAAATTGTGAAACTTTCAGCTCCCTTCCACAATGAACAGAGATGAAACTCTCTGTGGGTTTAAGAACTGTTGGGTTGAACACACACACCCCTTCTGAGAGGTCCGCATGTCATTCATTCCTCCTTGCTGGTGTTTGATATCACAGGTATGTACCATGGTGTCTGCTGCTCTTGTAAAGCATTTTCTTGCCCTAGCTGTGTGTTCTCTTGGCAGTAGCTCTCTGAGCTCGTGTCAAAGCTGAATAGGCTGTGTCAAGATGCTCTTTGAAGCCCAGAGCTGTCTAGCGTAGCTGTCGCGTGTGTTCAGGTTGGTTTGGAATTTGAGGAGAGACCCTACATGGTGCAATAATAATCATAATCATAATAATTAAAAATCGCTTACAATTCTGGACGCAGCTCCATGCTGGAGCTTTCAGGTGTCCCGAACCAGTTCAGCCATTTTAACTGATGGTGGAATCTGGTTTGGGAAGCCTGTTTAGTCAGTACTTGTTTTCCATTACTGGTTTATCTAAGGTGGAAGAGATGGTGGTCAACTGAGAGGCTCAATAATGAAGGGTGTCCTTGTGTGTGTTCTACCCATGTGTACATAGAGCTATGCAGAGTGCTACCCCCAAAACCAAAATGGTCACAAATTTGGACTAGGAGGATGGGAGGGCAGAAAAAGATGTCATGGGGTCCAGTTGACGGATCAGTTGCCTTCCAGTCCCACTGCACGTAAACAGTCTTGACTGGCAAAAGAGACACTCTGCATAGCTTTACTAAAATGAATCCAGATGGTTTGAAATCTTTATTGAAGTCCAACTGCTTTTATTGCTTCAAAAGCTGTTCAGTTAATGACCAAGCCATTTTAACATTGAAGAGTAACCCTTTCAAATTGGCTTGAATGGAAAAGGGCTCCTTAGTTCTATTATAAAGATTTCATCTGTTAGGTGTTCCTAGATGTGTTTTAAAGTAGACGCAGACACTTGAAATTGCTATCACCACATCTTTTTTCTTTTCTAAAGTCCTCCCTAAAAAGTAGGGCAATTTCACACCCATAATCAAAAGTTCGTGTGCAGTGGCCTTGGCATTGGGGGAGTGGGAGGGAATGTAACTGCTATAGGCCTTAGGCAGACCCCATTCCCAGGGTGGCCCTATGAAACACTTACTTGGCCACCAAGGGCCAGGGTAGGGGAACTATGTCCCCTTCCATGGTGTGGTGATGCATTTCAGTGTCTGTCCTGCAGGTAAGGAGCCCAATGTTCTTAACGTGCCCTCTTTCATTGCCTCAATATTTTTTTATATTTTCACTGGCTGTTAAACATGGAAACTTTTTAACATGCTTTGTCGCATTTATATGCTACAGGTTACAAAGTGAGAGCCTTGTATACACTTCAATACTTAAAAAGTACCCGTACTCAGTACTCAGCCGGCAGCATAATGAAAAGTGGGACTAGACACGGTGTCCATATGGAGAGGAAAAAATATACATAGAATATTTTTAACCAAATGTGTTCATTGTATAAATGGAAACCTTCTGTAACTTTGGTAACTGCATATAGTACTTCATGTTTGGTATTGAAACGAGAGGGGAGGTGTAATAACTTTAGAATTGTGTAAAATTAAAGTGTAAAAACATGTGTTAAAAAGGGAAACATTACATATATGGTATATATACTTTGGGAAAAGAGACAAAGCTGCATGCAACAGCTTGGAATTGTGTATATTAAATCTTTTATGGGTTAAAGGTGCAATACTTGCTAACAGTTAGTGGTCCTTCTCCCTCCTTTCTTACTTCCATCCAAATGATTCTTTCACATGCACCCAAAAAGCCATTTTTAGTGGCACTTTATTAATTGGGCACATTTTTGCCCATAAATTATGTTTTGTGGCTTCTCTCCATCCGGCTCCCCCCCCCCCATGTTAAAAGCTAAAGCACTGATTTGTTGTGTTGTGTTGCATTGTATCCACAAAGCTGCACCCTTAGGCCTTTGTACCCTGGTATATTCTGTAAGTTCTCCTTCCACAGAGACTGTTAAATCCAGTAGTGACCTGAATGTATGGCTTTAGTGACTTGTCATCTGAACTGTGTTCTAGGGATTGCTGTATCTTCTTTTTCTCCTTTTCCCCCTCAACTGTTAATGTTAAAGGTCCTCCGCCCAGGAGCTTGGCTTGCTGGCCTCACTCGCAGGAGGCTGAGGGTGCAGTTTTATGTATGCAAAATTAGGAGGGAGTTGGCCAGTGGACATAAAATCTTTGTGTGTTTTGATAAGCGAATAGATAAATGGAAAAGTTCCATTTTTCCTTCTCGGGGGCCAAGTATTGCATTGTTAATACCATTAGCCGTGAAAAAAGGGTCCAACTGCCACCGTGGGGCATCCAAACTCAGGCAAGCAAAGGTTGCGTGTGTGTAAAGGAGATTTGAACAAGCTGCCCTGAAGAAAGGCCTAGTGACGAGATGAGAGAGAGAGAAAGAAAGAAAGACAGACAGACAGATGCATTGTTTGGATATGTTTAGCCAGTGCCCTTCTTCCCAGTGAGCCCCAGAGGCTCCGAGCGGTACTGGCTTTTTAAAGGGAAAGGCCTTCATTTCTTCGTTTATCCCCCCAGCAGCGCTGGAGAGCGAGGTGGCTTCAATAAGCCTGGTGGTAAGTTTTTGAGCATTACAATGGGATAGTGTTTTAAAAAAAATGCAACCAGAAAATAAAAAAGCCCATAATATTTGTTAGTTTCATAAGTCGTTAAAATTCCATATGCAACAAGACTTTTAATGGGTACTGCCGGCAATGCCTAGGGGTCTATAAGGTTTTAACCTACGGTTACAGAACGAAGGGTAAACAAAGGGTGATGATGAGAGGAACTACTCCTTTAATTTGGGGAAGGAAATCATTTTAAGCGGCTTTGGTTTTTTAAAAAATAAAGTAACTGGTGGTAAACAAGCACTGATTGGCCCAAGAAAGCCCCCTTTAACCAAGTGTAATACCAGGTGATGGTTTAGAAAGCTGCTAAAATAGCAAGCTGATCTCGGCAGCAAATGCATAAAGGGTGTGCATTGCAAGTTTTTTTGCAGTGCGGTCAATTTGAGTTTTAACACATGCCATCAAATGGCGGTTGTAAATAGGTAGTTGTGTGTGTGTCAGTAGCGTAGCTTGCAAGGCGTGCACTAACAATCTCTTCTATGATTTCTCTTTCCTGGACGGCAGGACACATGGATGAAGGGCCAGATCTTGATTTAGGTAATTTCAGAAAATTCTTTAAATCTATGGAATGGGTCCCATGTCATTAGTCACCCTCAGCAGAATGCAGTCTTCTCTCGCTTAAAGTAAAATGTTGCTTGTTCATCTTAATGTTGGAGATTGACAGAGTCAGACACTTCTCAGGGCTTCTGGAAAACTGATCAGCCCCTTGCTAGTTTTGCCTTCATTGTGGACAGTAGTTATTAAGGGTGCGTCCTTTTGCTGAGGGCCACCCTACACAGTCCTGGTGCTGGTCATGCCTTTTCTGTGTTTTATTGAGTTTGCATTTTTAAACTGACTGAAGCTCAGTTAAATGGCATTCTTTGAGACTGGAAGTCCAGAAGTATTGGCCGGTCTTGGTAGCCAGCTGTTATTTGTGGTTGCCTCTGATGCCTCTCCTCACTTGGATCCTCTGACCTCCTACCCTTGGGGAAAATGGGTAGTAACCCTGTTGGAGGGAGGAATGAGGCCATGTTTGCTTCCAGTAGCTGTTGGGGTGGCCTGTACATGGTGACACATTTTTCTCTCTCTCTCCCCAGGCCCACCCATAGACCTAGATGATGATGCTGACAACAGTTCAGTGTATGTCCAGGGGTTGACTGACAATGTGACCCTAGAGGATTTGACAGACTTCTTCAAACAGTGTGGCGTTGTCAAGGTAAGTAACACAATTTGTAAGGTGCAGCCTGTCCTGCTACTTGATGGAGTTGTGGGGGAGGTGATACAAATCCCCCTTGTGATTAGGCTTTTAAGTTTTCCCATGTGTCTTTCATTGTCCCAAGAATACCTTCTATTCTCCTCCCCCTGAAAGGAGAGGAGAGATTCCAGACCATCCCTGGAAGACACTGGACACACTAACCACTGATATTAACCACTGGCCTTGACACCAGAGTTTTGGGTGGGGAGGTTAAAGGGGGGAAATTGTTGGTTTGATCTGAATGATTTTTGGACTAGGGAGGTGTGGTTTGAGGTTTTGCTTATTTGCTAATTAGTGGATCAAAGTATTGCTTTGTTTATTATTTCAGTATTGTTAATATTGTTCACTATTATTTATACAAATCTAGAAATGTCTCTCTGCCACTTCTTGAAACAGTCCATTTTGTCCAAGATTTGCAATGATTGAAACAAAAATAATATTCTTGGCAATACATTCATCTTTATAACAGCAATTCGACCCAACAAGGAAAGCTTCAAGTTTGACCATATCTCTAGATCCTTTTTCACTTCTGACCAACATTTCTCATAATTGTCTTTAAATAGGTTTAAGTTCTTAGCAGTCATATTAACCCCCAGGTATTTTACTTTCTTAACCAATGTTAAACCTGTCTCCTTCTGAAACCTCTCTTTCTCAATCGGTGTTAAGTTTTTCTCAAGAACTTTAGTTTTTAACTTGTTCAACTTAAATCCTGCCACATGACCAAATTCTTGAATCAATTCTGATATTCTTTTAGTACTAGATTCTGGCTCCTGTAACGTCAATACTAAGTCATCTGCAAAAGCTTTCAATTTGTACTGTTTGGCTCCGACCTGTATACCTTTAATCAGACGGTCCCTTCTGATCATATTTAGCAGAACCTCCAGGACCGAAATAAAAAGCAATGGGGAAATTGGGCAGCCTTGTCGTGTCCCTTTCTCTATCTTAAATTCCTCTGTCACCACGTTGTTAACTATTAGTTTAGCCTTTTGTTCTGAGTAAATTGCACTTATACCATTTTCAAACCCTTGACCAACCCCCATCCCCTGAAGATTTTTCTTCATGAAACTCCAAGAAATATTATCAAAGGCTTTCTCCGCATCTACAAAAATTTAAACTGCTTTAGTATTAATGTTCACTTGCAACTTCTCCAAAATGTTAATTATATTCCTCGTGTTGTCAGACAAGTGTCTACCCGGGAGAAAGCCAGCTTGGTCTTTATGTATCCCGTCCACTAATACTTTTTTTAACCTTTTAGCCAAGATATCTGCGAAAATTTTATAATCCACATTAAGCAGGGATATGGGGCGGTAGTTCTTAAGTTGTGTCTTTTCAGACTCATTTTTTTTTTTTTAAATAAATTTTTATTAGAGTTTTACAAGAGAAAAAAATAAAAATTTACAGAATAAAAAAAGAAAAACCACAGATAAAAATAGACAATACAAAAAAGAAAACGCACAAAATACACAAAAAACAGCTAAATAAGAAAAAAAAAGAAATTAAAAAGATAAAACAAATCCATTTTTCTCAATATCCTCAAAGTCATATGCTTGTATCCTTGACCTCCTCACACCTCCCCCCTTTTGTGTTCCCATTTTCATACTTAATTCAGCAAATTCTTACCCTTTTTCAAATATCTTAACTTTGTGTCATAACATATTATACCTCAATATTTTCAACCATTCATCAATACATTTTTTACATAATCTTATTAACTTTTGTCACTAGTTACCACTTATTACCAATCCAAGCATAATTTTAACATTCATTAATTTTACAGTATTTCCGAAGATAGTCTTTAAATTTCTTCCAGTCTTCTTCCACCAACTCTTCTCCCAGGTCTCGGATTCTGCCAGTCATTTCCGCCAATTCCATATAGTCCATCAGCTTCATCTGCCACTCTTCCAGGGTGGGTAGCTCTTGTGTCTTCCTTTTCAGACTCATTTTTCGGTATAAGTGTAATATAGGCTTCCTTCCACGACTCTGGTGCTTTTTTCCCCTCCAAAATTTCATTACAAACCTCCTTTAGTGGTTGAATTATCCAATCCTTCAAGGATCTATAATATTTTGAGGTTAAGCCATCCGGCCCTGGAGATTTGCCCAACTGCATATTCTGGATGGCACCTTCCACCTCCTGTTCTGTTATTTTATAGTTCAACATTAACTTATTTTCTTGAGAGATTTTTTGTAATCCATTTGTTTTTAAAAATTGGTCTATATCAAACTCTTTCTGTGGCCCTTGTGTATATAACTGTTTAAAATACCTCTGGAAGCATTTTCTAATTTCCACTGGATTCTGAATATTCTTCCACTTCCAAGTTGGTAATGGTGTTAAGTTTTTGTCTTTTTTTCATTTGCCAGGCTAGCAATTTTCCACATTTATTGGCCGATTCAAATGTCCTTTGTCTCATCTGTTTAATTTTCCATTCTATTTCCTGATTCATCATCTTCATGTATTGAACTTGATATAGCTTTATTTCTCTCAGAATCTCTTGTGACTTTGGTTTCGCGCTCAGTTTCTTCTCACCCTCCTTTATTTTTTCCAAAATTTTGTCTTTTTTCTCATTTTGAATTCTCTTCTTTATTGCATTCTGTTGAATTAGAAACCCCCTCATAACTGCTTTGCTTGCGTCCCAGATTACTCTTTTTTCGATGGTGGTGTTCATATTTATCTCAAAATAGTCTCTCAAGGTTTTTTGGGCCTTCTTGGTAACCTCTTGATCTCTAAACAAGGTGTCATTCATCCTCCATCTGAAGGAACCAGTTGGTGTTAATTTCATCTCCATTTTCACAGCATTATGGTCGGAGCAAGTTTTAGGGCAAATTTCCACTTTTCGAGTCTTAGGTCCCAGTCCTCTAGTTATCCAGATTTGGTCAATTCTTGTCCATGTCATTTTGGCTTCTTCTCTAGGATATTCTTTGAAGCATCTTGCTGAAGAGTACTTCGGGGTGGGGGTGGTCTAGCCTTGGAATTTACTCCTGTCCAGAGCATGATTATCTTCTCTCATTGCCCCTTAGATGAACAAAAGAACTGGACAACCCATGATAACAATCTACCTTGACAAGGACACAGGGAAGCCAAAAGGAGATGCTACTGTGTGCTATGATGACCCACCGACTGCCAAAGCAGCTGTAGAATGGCTTGATGGTGAGTGAATTAGAATAGTACAGTTACTGCTGCAATTTATTACCCATCCTTCACCTTAAGGTCCCAGGGTGGGTTACAACTATTAAAGCACAATATTAATATTAAAACACAATATTGATCAATATTAAAAGCTTAAAATTACAGAAAGGTGGGTCCTAAAAATACACATCTCAAGTGTCAAAAGCCAGGGTAAAGAGTTGCATCTTGAGCATTTGCCATATAATGAAGGTACCAGAGGCACCTCTGAGGGAAAGGAGTTACACAACTTTGGGGCTACCACTGAGTAGGGAAGAAGGTGGTCTTTCAGATATTTGGGGCCTGGGTTCTTTGGGGCTTTAAACACTAACACAGAGCTTTCCAAACTTTTCATGTTGGTGACACACTTTTTAGGCATGCATCATTTCATGATACAATAATTCAGTTTTACTAGCAAACCAGAGGTTAAACTAACCCCTTTCCAGCCCCGAGAGAAGTGTGGGGAGCATTTGCGCAACACACCTACACTTCAGCCAACACAAATGTGTCTCGACACACAGTTTGGAAAGCTCTGCACTGATATATTAGATGCTCAGTAGCTCAAAAGGTTAGAAAATGTCAACCTAATGTATATGTAGTTAAAACAAATGCAGTGTGCCTTATTACATCAAGTTTGATTGCAAGTGGGGTATACTGGGGTGTGTGCCATGATTTCCACAGGAGTGCAGCATGGCTGGGCCAGTGGGACACACAGAAGTGTGTGAACAATGCCTACTGAAATTTCAGAAGCTGGAGGAGCGGTTGAGTGTTGCATACTCCTCTCTTTACATTAGCCTCAGTTATGGAAGTGGCAAAGTTTGTAACTTCATTCCAAAGGCCTTGGCAGTGTGACTTAGATCTACTTGCCCAGTTGTAGGTGGCTCATTCTCTGCAGCAGTGAAGCTCTTGTTCACAGAGAGACTTCTGCTTTGTGTGTTTCAGGCAAAGACTTCCAGGGCAGCAAGCTCAAAGTCTCTCTCACCCGGAAGAAGCTGCCACTGAACAGCATGCGTGGAGGCATGCCCCCACGTGAGCCACGTGGCATGCCTCCCCCACTCCGTGGAGGTAATCTTTGGCTAATGCTGGCCAGCATTATTAAGCCCCCAAGGGCTCTGTGGTGTGCTCATGAACTCACCAAGTGTCTTCTTTCAGGCCCAGGTCCTGGGGGCCCAGGCGGTCCTGGTGGTCCCATGGGCCGCATGGGAGGCCGAGGTGGCGACAGGGGTGGCGGTTTTGCCCCAAGAGGACCACGAGGATCGAGAGGAAACCCTTCTGGTGGAGGAAATGTCCAGCACAGAGCAGGAGACTGGCAGTGCCCCAACCCGTAAGTTTCATTCTCTGCTCTCACCAAGTTTCTGTGCATATGAGAGTCAACATAGATCTTGGCTGGGCTGCCCTGGTGGACTCCTGCATGATAGTTACCCCAGGATGCAGTTATGCAATTCATTTAGGGTAATATTTTGGGTGTGGACATAGTTCCAATGCCCTTTTCTTGGGTAGCAGCCACCACCTCAGTAATTCACTTACCAGCTCACCTAGAATATTGCTAGGTTCCTTGTAAGCATGTGTTCCTGCTCGGCCCGATCAGTTGTGTGGCCCAAAAGGCTAGGCAGCCTGTTTCCGCTGACTTGCCTTTCCTTAGTCAAAACAAAAAAATTTTTTTCCTGCCAGTAGCACCTTAAAGACCAACTAAGTTAGTTCTTGGTATGAGCTTTCGTGTGCATGCACACTTCTTCAGATAGTTATTCATGGGAAAGCATCCTCAAAAGATGGTCCAGATGAATTTGCCTCTGGGTAGAGGCTTTCCTTGTGCTCCCCACCCCAGATGTGAATGAAATTGTGGTCAGCTGGGTTTCCCCCGCCCCAGTTCCCCCGCCTTGGTTGTTTTTTCATGTTCAGCCAAGAAATGCACTTGGCATCTCTCACTATACACTGGTCCTTTTCCAGGGGGTGTGGAAACCAGAATTTTGCCTGGAGAACAGAATGCAACCAGTGCAAGGCTCCTAAACCGGAAGGCTTCCTCCCTCCACCTTTCCCACCTCCAGGTATGTTCCTCTTGTCCGCGAGCTGGGGTGGGAGTCGGAATATGTGACACTGACCTCTGCTTATGTGATGTTCACAAGGTCCTGGATTCTTGCTTGGAAAACCGCTGCCACTTAGAGGGCTCATATACGGGACAAATAGTGGTAAGGGAACTGTACAGGTGGTATATTTTTCCTTCGTTTGTGTATACACTTCCAGCAGAGTGAAATGGGGAGGTGACGCTGCGCCATTCACAGTCGCCATAAAATGGCCACTGTTGGTTCTTGGAAGCACTGACTGTGGACGCATTGACCTTGCCAAGGTTTACGCTGGAGGTGGGGTGGCGCCACATTTGGTGGAGGAGCTGCTCTGATCAGACCCGGCTCCAGCTTTTCATGGGACCTTGGGCAGGGATCACTCGGCACGATCTCTGGGAGCGGGGTGGCTGATGGGGAGTGGTGTGCCCAAAATGGGGGGGGGGAGGAGCCCAAGAGTCTCCAGGGGTTGTGCCTATGGCTCATGGGGGGCTGGCCAGACCAAAAGCCAGGCACATGGTTTCTGGCTTGGCCATGCAAAGGGGAGTGTGGTGCAATGTTGGTAGCCCGTTGCAACCAAGTTCTTGAGCTACTTGCTGGTGGGGACAAGTTAATTTTTTATACTGGTAATATTCCTCCCATATCCTGCAGCAGTCGTAGTCTGCCCAGGAGAGCACATGGTGTTCAGTGCTCAGAGCCATGTATGTGCAAGCTGCATGTGGAGATCGGGGGGAGGGAATGTTAAGGGTTGTTTAAATCAGGCACACTCTCCCCTTCCCCTGACTCCCATCACCAATCTCTTTTGCATGGCTTCAGTTTCACTCACCTTCCCAAGCTGGACAAAATGGGTAATGAGGCTGGCAGGTGCTGGACGTGGGGGCATACAATGGCTTGTCTGTTGAAATCACTTGTATGCGTCTTTTTTTGCCCCTGCTCAAAGTGGTCCATATATATATGAGAGAGAACATTTTGAAACACTACACTGAAACAACAAGCAGGAAAGCATTACTTTCTGTTAAATTTAATCACAAAATTATGGAGGGCCTCTTGGCTATGGGGAGCCATCCATCACAATTTGAACCCCTAGCACTTTACGGAGTAGCCATGAAGAGAAGCTATTGATTTGATTCATCAGTTGGCTTAATGGGGACGAGTTTCAAGATTGCAGGATGAGGAAGTTGGGGAGGGGACTTTGCCCAATGCCATGCAACTCCAAATGGCAGGCCCTGGGCAGTTTCAGGAAAGGTATGGTGCCATGTTGCATTGAGTCAGTAATTGAGCAGGGGCAAATGGTGTCGTCTTGATTGGTGCTCCTCTACGGATGTGTTTGAGTTGCAACTTTAATTCCCCTGTAGGCACTGTTGTCCTTATGTGCTGATCTTGAAAACAAACTGCACCTGCCTGCCCTTAGAAGTGGCTGTTTGAAAAATCATTTAGAGCCAGGGTTGTAGCCCTCCAAACTGCAGTTACCATCAATTCTGACTAGGTCCCACTGGCTGAGACAGATGAGAATTGGAGTCCTGCAACATCCCCACCATACCCACCCCTGATCTATAGAATCTGGTGCGAAGTGGCCTAGCTGCTCTCTGCTCTGTTTACTCTGTCTCAGTGGAGGTGCTTATGGATGTTTTCCTACACTCTCGCGCTGAGTTACGCAAACTGATTCTCCTTTTCTTGTCATCACAGCCTACCTTCTCACATGCTTCCACCAGGCTTCAAGCCTGACTTGGAAGCTGATTACAGGTGGAAGGAGGGCTGCATGCCAAGTTCTGTGTTGGAACCTTAAAGTGTTTTGACCCCAAAGCTGTTTTTTCTCTGCTAACTTGTACACAGCCCATGAGCAGTAACTTCAGTTTAAGAATCGCCAGCCTGTTTTAAAGCCCAACATTAAGTTGCATTAGGAGAAGCAGCTCAGTCTTCCTCTATGGTTGGTGTGTGAATCTAGGTCAGTGTTTCCCAAACTTGGGTCTTCAGCTGTTTTTTCAGACTAAAGCTCCCATCAGCTGTGACCACTGGTCTTGCTAGCTAGGGATGATGGTAGTTGTAGTCCAAAGACAGCTGGAGACCCAGTTTTGGGAAACACCGATCTGGGTCTTTTCTTGTATTGACCCTCTTCCTGCAGTTGCTTCCAGTAGGAATGATCAGCTGTTAGGGCAGGTTATGAGGAACCACATTAAAATGAGGATATCCTTCCTTACGGTGACTTGCAGAAAGGGTGAGAACGATACGGGAAGTGGGCATTTGTGGTACGGTATTTTGCTTGCAGCTTTTCTTGTGGCTGCTGCTGCTGCTGCTGCTGCTGTCACATGTTATAAGAACAGGTGCCATATTTTAAAGCAGTAGGGACTCCCTAAGGTGGTAGCACACACATTCACACCTATGCAACCCAGATATGTGCCATCATTTGGTCATTTTTGTGGGCCTCGGCATGTCTGGGTTCTGCTGCCTGCGCTTCCGAGGCAAGTCTTCAGCTGCCTGTCTAGTGTTACCACCTTCCCAGCAACCCTTTGCTCGATTGAGTGGTGCTGTCTTTCTGCACTAGGTGGTGATCGTGGCAGGGGCGGCCCCGGTGGCATGAGAGGAGGTCGAGGGGGCCTGATGGATCGCGGCGGCCCTGGAGGGATGTTCCGAGGGGGCCGAGGTGGAGACAGAGGCGGATTCCGAGGAGGCCGGGGCATGGATCGAGGGGGCTTCGGAGGAGGTCGGCGAGGAGGACCTGGGGGCCCACCTGGACCTCTTATGGAGCAAATGGGAGGCAGAGGCGGCAGGCGTGGAGGACCAGGAAAGATGGACAAGTAAGGCTTGGGGAGGGGGAAGTGAGTGGTGTTGACAAAGGGGAGGGAAGAGGTCTGGGCTGCAAAAACTGGAGGAGGAGGCTGTTAGTTGCAGCCACATGCTCTTATTTGAAACCTTCTCTCCCTGTGATGCAATAGCCTTTGGGTATGTGGTTGTGAGTCTGACCCCCACCCCCTTTCCTCTCTTTCCTTTGCCAGGGGAGAACATCGTCAAGACCGCAGAGACCGGCCTTACTAGTGGCAAGCCACCCCCTCTCCCTTGCAGGACTGCATTTACTACCAGATTTATTTTTTAAACCAGAAAATGTTTTAAATTTATAATTCCATATTTATAATGTTGACCACAACATTATGATGATTCCTCGTCTGTACTTAGTATTTTTCACCATTTGTGGAGAAACATTAAAACAAAGTTAAATGGTAGTGTGCTGAGTTATTCTTTTTCTCTCTCTCTTACTTTTTCCTTTTAAAAAATGGTTGTTTAAACTAAAACCCATAAGAAAACCATTGTTGTGAGCATGCTCAGTAAATCTGTGTGGAAGACCCAGGAGGAAGGAAACTTAAAATCTGTAACAATGTTAATGGTTGTGATGTTTTTTAAATAAACTTCCAAATGTTTATAAATGCAACACCTCTTAGCATGTCTTCGCAACAGCAGTGACTCCAGTAGGAGGGCAAGCATCCTTCAGGTTTCCCTGATGTGTGGAGGCCATTGGGTTCACCAAGGAGCTCTGTGTCGCACTGTGGTTTGCAAAGTCCCAGGGCCACTGCCAGTGGAGAGGGACTGGAGCAGGCCTATGAAGTGCACTTGCTAAGATACAGCCTGCACCTGCATGGTGAACGGTTGGGGAAACCTCAGGCCCCTTCGTTCTCTGCCCGGCCCTTGGGTCTTCCTCAAGTATCCTGGAACTATGTTGAAGCTTCTTGCCTGCCTTCAAGATCTCCTGATGTTCTGCATGGGTGGAGCGTAGTCTACTTTACGCAGGTAAGGGTCACATCCATTGCCCCACCCCTGTTCCTCTGGCTCTATGGACCACAGGTTGAAAAGAGTTCTTCACCCATTGTAGGTACATGGTTTCCTGTATTTAGAGGCAGCGATTGCTTCAAAAGCTCCTTCGTCCTTACTATTTCAAAGCTGTATAAAAGCACACCGCTGGGCTCCTTAGATACATTTTAATTTCACCTTCACACTGGATTGTACCAGACCTGCTACAGTTCTATTCTGGAGTGTTGTGCTCCCTGCAGAAAATCAGCTGCCCAGGCTGACTGCCAGAAGGTTTTATCAGAAACTACTTTATCTGATCTCTACAATGCTGAGCAGGTAAGACCTCTGCAAAGCTGGACAGCAAATAGCACAAGCATGCTAAAGGTGTTGATTAGAGGAGCCTGTGCTTTGTGCAGTGTCAATTATACATGCATTTGTTGTCTCTGTTCCTTGACTGGTGTAGACACAAGCTAGAAGAATGTATTCAGGTCTCCTGGCTTAAGAGTGTTTTTGAATTTGAAATTCTGTCACTTCTGCAATAAGTATACAATAAGTTTTTACAACCCTTCATCCTTACATTTAGCAGCCTTGAAAGACTACCAATCTGCGAGGCTGCCTACCTTTCAGTGTGCTCTCCTATGGTTCCTGTGTAGTGGGAAGAAGAAATTAAGCTGCAAATCTATTGCATCTTCCAGGAGCAGAGGAGGAATGGGGTGGGCGCTGATGGTAATTGCACTTTGGATTATATCTTGAGAGTGTCTCAGCAAAAATCAGTCCAACTCACACCACTGGGAGATTTTTTTTTAAAAAAACAATCTTATAAAACAAGATCTGCAAGGCAACTCAGTTCTGTGCTATGGGATCAAACCTATTACGAAAGCATAATCAGAATCCTTATGCATACATGAAGGCAACATTTGGTGTCTATTGACCTTTTGTTTTGTGATTCTGGGGCTGCTTATATCATGGAACCTATGCAATACAGTGGTACCTCGGGTTACATACGCTTCAGGTTACAGACTCCGCTAACCCAGAAATACTGCCTCGGGTTAAGAACTTTGCTTCAGGATGAGAACAGAAATCATGCTGCGGTGGCAGCAGGAGGCCCCATTAGCTAAAGTGGTGCTTCAGGTTAAGAACAGTTTCAGGTTAAGAACGGACCTCTGGGACGAATTAAGTACTTAACCTGAGGTACCACTGTAAATTGGATTTGCCATTGTGTTTTACTTATTTATGAAAGTGTTCATACTTCCACAAAATACCAAAGTGGTACCCAGAAATACAGAAATATAGAAAGGACTAAAACATTTTTAACAATACAAATCTAATAATACTGTTAACAACCCATCAGTTTACAGCTGCCCTTGTTGCATCAAGTCCCAAAATAAAATTGCCTGTCATTCAGTACCAGGGCACCTGTTTTGCAAGCAGAATGTCACGGGTACAAGCACTGGCATTTCCAGGTAGGGCTGGTAAAAGGACTCTGCCTTCCAATCCATAGATATCTAGATGAAAGATCTTTGTACTTCCAGATGTTGCTGAACCACAACTCCCATCAGCCCCTGCAAGAACAGCCAATGGGCAGGGATGGTGGGAGTTGCAGTTACTGTGATAGGTATCCATGGCCTGATTGGGTATGAAATAGTTTCTTGTCCTCCAATTAAAGGCAGCCAACTTCTAAGAGCCAGTGACGCTTGCTCTTCAAGAACCACCTTGGATTCTAGCTTGTTTGCTTTTAAATCTTGGTTTTGTTTTTTAATTGATGCTGGTGGAGGGAAAACCTGGGACTAGTGCTTTTGGTGGTATGACCACCAGGTGGCAGTCTGTCATTTGGAAATGCAGCATTATTTTTGAGCTATGTCAGAATCTTCCTTCGTGGGCTTTGATTTTCTGGTGCGCCTGAAAGGCTGGACCTTAGGCGGTAGACATCTGCTTTGTATGCAGAAGGTCCCAAGATCCACCCGCAGCAACTCCCAAGCAGGGCTGGGAAGGTTACTTGCTGAGACCCCCAGAGAACTGTTGTCATTCAGTTTGGGCAAAACTGAACTAGGTCTATCAAGAGAGTGAAGGACCATAGTTCAGTGGCAGGTATTTGCCATGAATGCAGAAGGTCTCTGTTTCAATCCCTGGCATTTCACGGTAGGATTGGGGATGTTCCCTTGCCTACCAGTCATTGTGGGCAGTCCCTAAGTGATCCAATGGTTTCTCCTTTAAATGATCCCTTCATACAGAATCATGAGGACTACATTCTTGCTTCATTTTTAGCAGAGAAGGGTCATAGTTTAGCTGTAGAGCATCTAGTTTGTACTCAAAAGGTCCCAGGTTCAAACTTTGGTATCTCCAGGCAGGGCTGGGAAAGACCCCTTTCTTGAACCCTGGAGAGCTGCTGCCAGTCAGTGTAGGCAGTACTAAACTGGGTGGACTGATCTGTATAAAGTAGCTTCCTGCAACTGCCTGTTTTTGCCCTGCCCTGTGTGTCTAAGAATCCATAGACGATTGTCAGGAGTGGCTGACTAAGGAAACCTTTCCCCTTCAGCTCTGTCCTTCAGATGACTTAATCGGGTCAGGGACTCGTTCCCTGGAACCTGATGGGATGTGACAGAACTGCACTACAGCTGAGAAATCCCGACAAGCAGATGCCCAAGAATATTGTTTGCAAATACAGTGGTACCTCGGGTTACATACGCTTCAGGTTACATACACTTCAGGTTACAGACTCCGCTAACCCAGAAATAGTGCTTCAGGTTAAGAACTTTGCTTCAGGATGAGAACAGAAATCGTGCTCTGGCAGTGCAGCGGCAGCAGGAGGCCCCATTAGCTAAAGTGGTGCTTCAGGTTAAGAACAGTTTCAGGTTAAGTACAGATCTCCAGAACGAATTAAGTACTTAAGCCGAGGTACCACTGTACATAAATGCTCAGGTCCTGCTGGGGCTCCCAACTTGGGGTGGCTGAGAACCTTAATATGATGGGGAACTTCTTTATTGGAAACTTTTGCGGGTGTGTGGGTGTGTGTCACATACCAGTGGTGGGTGGGGCCAGAGGCCAAACTGGGCGGAGCAATGCATGTAAATACCCCCACCCCACCCTGGTCTACACCTTTTTTCTATCCTCCTTCCAAGCAAACCAAGAACGGTATTTTCACAGTTCAATATCACCTTTGAGGGTGCTTTTAAAAAAACCCCAAATGGTATATAAATGTTATGAAAGGGGGGAAATATTACTAAATCAGGGACTTGCCTGGCAGGTGGGTGGGGGTCCAAAGCCACCATTGCCCCCCAGGCCTGGATTTCCGCACCCAGACCTCTAATGTTAAAAAAGAGAGAGCTAAGAATACTGCAGGTGCACAATAAACAAAGCAGGCACCATTTCTGTTTCATCTAAATTTGGTGCAAGCTGTTCTCCATCAAAAGAAGCACAAAAGCAGCTTGTTAGTTTTAGAAGTACCATCCGTGCTAGATCAGAGATACACCACCCTCATTATGTAAGCTTTGCCTTCCCGGAGCTGAAGGGATGAGAGCAGCTTACAGAAACGTTCCGTAGCTGAAAACCATCTAAAGCAAAATTATTTCAAGCTCTGGTCACACGTGGACACACTTAAACCTTCCTGCTCTAACTTCCGGAAAATATCCTTTCTTAAAGAGATTTTCATCTCACTAGTATTATATGTTGACTATCTCATGTCAAACAATTAAGCCCTGAGCCTCTAAAGTTTGGCTGGCAACATCATGAGAAGTCCTGCACAATGATAGATGATGTTGCCATGACATCATCACTTCCCACCCAGAAAGCTGCCATGTCATGCTTTGGGGGTGTGTGTCATGTGACCTCTCTATAATGATGGCAGGCCAGCACGGACCAACAGGCAAAGGTTTTGGAGCCCTTGGTCAATCAAGGGAAGGGTGAACCAAATTAAAGAGAGGCTGAGAAGTGCTTTGGACACAAAATGCTATAGAATTTGAAATTAATCGTTATTTTTTTCCTGCTGTGGCATTCACCCCTGGCATCTCCAGGCAGAGCTGGGCCTGGAACTATGGAGAGCTGCTGCCAGTCAGTGTCAAGAAAGCTAGCTGTACAGATTGTCTGCCCCATTTATAAGGCAGATTCCTATATTCCTATCTCCTTCCAGTTCGGTTTGCAAAGTCATTGGAGGGTGGTGGTCCCGGGACGTCCATAGATGGGCTACCTGGGGCTGTGGCAGGAGGGCAGTGACACAGGGAAAGAAGCTGCATGGGTTATGGCCTATGCTCTCCTTCCATACAACGCTGCATTTCTAAGGCAGTTTCCTGGCGCTGTTCCTCCACATATTCAGAGCGAAGGACGATGGCTCCGTAGCAGAGCACCTGCTTTGCATCCAGAAGGTCCCAGGTTCAATCCCCGGCATCTCCAGGGAGGACTGGAAGAGACCCCCACCAAGAACCCAGAGGAGCTGCTGCCAGTCAGTGTAGACAATATTTAGCTAGATGGAACAATGGGGAACGACTGTAGCTTAGTAATAAATCATCTGCTTTGCATGCAGAAGGTCTCCAGTTCGATCTCCAGGTAGCACAGGAAACATCCCCTTGTGGGCTTGATGGACCAAAGACAGCTGCTTATGTTCCTATCCTTCATGTGTCTGGGTTTCTAATGGGTCCCCCTTTTTCCTCCTCCTCTGTTTTGAATTCACCTTTTAAGCTACGTGCAGCAGAGCCCTGTTTTCTGCACCTTTTGCTCTGTAATGTTCTTTATCCACTTACCCTAACTATGACCAGAGTCTGAAATGTGCATGCCGCATTGGCCGTGCGCCCCATGAGCTTTAATCGCAGAGGGCGTTTCCTGCCATTGCTTTTGTCTGCGAGGAACCTGGCTTGGGTACATTGAAAGGGCTCGGTTGCTGCTTAATAATTGAAGCGCTGTACTCTGTTCTTTCATGTGTTGATGTGTTGCTCTTTTTCCAGTAAATGATACAGAGGAGGCAGGAACAGATCCCTCCCTAACTTAGCTGAACGTCTAGTTAGAGCTAAGGAAGCTTTTTATTATGATGATCACATCTAAGGTAAAGGTAACGGGACCCCTGACCATTAGATCCACTCGTGGCCGACTCTGGGGTTGCGGCGCTCATTCTCGCTTTATTGGCTGAGGGAGCCGGCGTACAGCTTCCGGGTCATGTGGCCAGCATGACTAAGCCGCTTCTGGCGAACCAGAGCAGCGCACGGAAACGCCGTTTACCTTCCCACCAGAGTGGTACCTATTTATCTACTTGCACTTTGACGTGCTTTTGAACTGCTAGGTTGGCAGGAGCAGGGACCGAGCAACAGGAGCTCACCCCGTCGCGGGGATTCGAACCGCCAACCTTCTGATCAGCAAGTCCTAGGCTCTGTGGTTTAACCCACAGCGCCACCCGCATCCCTTATGATCGCATCTACTGGGCTTTTAATGACAGATTAAAACATGGCTTTGTATTCTACAAACCAACCATAGCTACTTGTGGCTTTGGAACAAACCACAGTTAATGAAGCCCAATAAACTGTGGCTTAAGACAAGAGTTTTCAACCGAGTCCCAAGTTTCAAGGAACAAAATTAGTCCCGGGAGGGAGGAGTGTGAGATCACAATGTGTGTGTGTTCAGTTGTGAAACTACACTGCTTGGCAATAGGCCCTGGCAGGCCAGCAACCCACAACTCCATTTGTACAACGCAATGTGTTGAAGGTTCATCCCAACCATATCTCCCTAATACTTTCTGCATGCAAGGCAGATACTCTGCCCCCTGAGCTACCACCCTTCCCCTAAAGAGAAATTAAGATTCTAGTCCTTATTGTTCTTTTTTAAAATTGAGTTGAATTAAATAGGAAGCATACGAAGTCAGACCTATTGGTTCATCCAGCTCAATATTGCCTGCACCAACTGGCAGCAGCTCTCCAGGGTTTACAGGCAGCAATCTCTTTCCCAGCCCTGCCTGGAGGTGCTGGGGATTGAACCTGGGACCTTCTGCATGCAAAGCAGATGCTCTACCACTGAGTTACAGCCCTTCCCTTCTGTGTATAGAGGCATCTCAACAGCAGGTGGTAGCATTTTACAGGATACAGTTCCACTCTGTTGGGTTTTTCCTCTCCTTTGAAAAATAATAGATCTGAGTGCTTTGCCAGCCAGAAGTGTAGCCGCAAAAGAGATTTTTTTGGGGGGGCCTTCCTTTGCCAAGGTGCAAGCCGTTGCCAGATGTTACATTAGAAGGAGAACATAATGGGAGAAGATGGAAGTGGTGAGGCGGGGGGAGAGATGAAGGGCTCAGAGAAGTTGCGTCAAAGGAATAGAATTGGGTGCCTCTGGGGTGAGGGGTTGGCAGTTTAGGGCAGCCACCAAGGCCCCCATCCCCACAGGGGGGCTCTCCACCACCACACACAGTCTTGTCTTAAATGAGACCCATTTTACAGATGGAAAACTGACCAGAAGCACTCCCCCCCCTCCCAAAAAACCTTTATTAAAATCCTGTCTCCCACATCCCCTCCGCTAATGCACTACTGTGAGCAGGCAATAATGCTATTAAGAGGAGGAGGAACGGACTGGAAGTCTCTGCCACTTCTCTGTCCATCAGACTTGATAGTTAAATAATAATAAATGATGTAAAACTTGTGAATTAGTACCACCAAGTACAACAAATGTGCTTGCAATATTTCCCCCCGTTTTGCTTTTTGGCTTGATAGATTTGTTTTCCTGTGCTATCAGTGCTTTTTTTCAGGGGGTACGCAATGGCATGCAGCACCAGCACCGTTTTTTTTCATGTGGCACTTCCTGTAACAACTTCATGGTGAGGAAAGATAAAGGTAAAGGGACCCCCGACCATTAGGTCCAGTTGCGGACGACTCTGGGGTTGCGGCGCTCATCACGCTTTATTGGCCGAGGGAGCCGGTGTACAGCTTACGGGTCATGTGGCCAGCATGACTAACCCATTTCTGGCGAACCAGAGCAGCGCACGGAAACGCCATTTACCTTCCCGCCAGAGTGGTACCTATTTATCTACTTGCACTTTGACGTGCTTTCGAACTGCTAGGTTGGCAGGAGCAGGGACCGAACAACGGGAGCTCACCCCATCACGGGGATTCGAACCACCGACCTTCTGATCCGCAAGTCCTAGGCTCTGTGGTTTAACCCACAGCGCCACCCGCGCCCCGTCTCATGGTGAGTACTGGCACCTATTTTTCTAGGGGAAAAGCGCTGCATATATTCATGTTGTGAACTGCCTCAAGATCTATGGATGAAGGCTGGTAAGCTAAGCAGGGTCCAGTATGGTTTCAAATTGGATGGGGGACCAAGTGTTGAGATTCCTGCATTGCAGGGGGTTGGACTAGATGACCCTGGGGGTCCCATCAAACTCTACAATTCTGTACAAATAAACAAACAAACAAATAAACAAGGAAATTTATTTATTACATTTATATCTCACCTTTCCTCCAAGGAGCTCAAGGTGATATACAATTCACCCCGCCTCACAGACATTGTATCCTCACAACAACCCTGTGAGGTAGGTTAGGCTGAGACACTCTGAATGTGAACTTCATGGCTGAGTGGGAGGATTTGAACTCTGGTCTCCCTGGCCCTAGTCTGACACTAACCACTACACCACCACTGGCTCTGTCAGTTACGGTATTTTAAGGGGATAAAAAGCTGAGATTCTAACAACCCTGGGTTCTATGCCCTGGGCCACATTTGGCTGTGCCATGATGAAATGGACACAGCCCTGTCTTCATGGTCTGGGAAACTACGTCCCGGACTCCATCTCCCATCATCCCCAGCCAGCCTTAGTGCCCCATGGCTGCGCTAGCTGGGGACTGATGGGAGTTGTAGTTCAAAGCATGGAGGGAGGGCGGCAGGTTGGGGAAGGCTGCTTGTGACTTGCCGGAAGGGCAGGGGAGGACGCCAGCTGATTTCTTGCTTCCTAGTATCCGGGCCTCATATTCCTCCGGCTTTGTTCAGCTGGGGTTTGTTTTGTTTCAAACCTTCAGACTGAGCCAATGAGGTCATGACTCAGCCGCTGACAAATCCCGGGCCAACTGTGCTGTGCAACAGGCAGGATGAGGTCACCACCCGTTTGTCTGAAGCTGGAGACAGGCAGCGAGTGGAAAGCAGTTGGAAAGAGGAGGGCCTGCCGCTCATGGGGGCGTTTGCTGACTACAACTTCCATCATCCCTGACTGTTGCCTAGGCTGGTTGGGGCTGATGGGAATTGTATTCTAACAACTTCTGGTGGGCACTGTGTTGGCTACCCCCAGAGGTGTAGTAGCCTAGCATCTCCAGATACCTAGAGACGTTCAATCAGCACGCAATCACCCTTTGTGCTGATTGGAACAACCAGAGCAAAAGGCGGTGAGTCAGCTCTTGAGGACGCATTCCTAGGGTCAACCTCAAGAAAGTGAGCAGGACTGATAATCAATTTAGAAACACCCAAAACACAGGGTTCTCTAGTTTCAAGACAACGGGGTGCAAGTTCTGTTATGTACAATGGAAGTTCAAGAAAAACACAACCCGAGTCACGCTGAAAGAAGGCATTGGAGCACTCCAAATCATTTGCCCATCTATGTGCACAGAAAATAGTGGATGTAGCTAAAAGGCAACAGAGCCGTACCCTGGCCTAGTTGCCGAACGTTTCGGCTCCTGAACAACTGAAAACTGGAGTGAAGTGAGTGTTCCAGTTTCCGAATGTTTGTTTTGGAAGCTGAACATCCTTCCACAGCTTCCGATTGGCTCCAGGAGCTTCCTGCAGCCAATTGGAAGCCGTGCTTTGGTTTCTGAACGTTTTGGAAGTCGAACGGACTTCCAGAACAGATTCCGCTCAACTTCCAAGGTATGTTTGTACATGAATTGACACTTGCAATGCCACCCTAATTATTATGATTGATTCTCAGATTACAGTATATTATTATTTTACAAACTTAGGTAGTATAATCTTAGAAGGGGGTGTGGTTATGATTATCACAAAAGGGATCCTGCATTTCTGGATTTGCCACTATACTCCCAGCTTTTCTTGAATTATAGATTTTTTTTAAAAAATGCATTTATAGTCCACCTTTTTCTCTAAGCTCAAGGTACATGGTTCTCCCTCTCCTTGTTTAATCCCCACAACAACCCTGTGGGGTAGGTCAGGTTGAGAGGCAGTGACTGGCCCCAGATCACACAGTGAGCTTCATGGCTGACTGGAAATTTGAACCCTGGTCTCCCAGCACCTAGTCCCACACTCTAACCACTAGGCCCCACTGGCTTTACAGGACTGGAATTACAGATATTGAGAAGGTACCCAGATCTTACTCAATTTCTTCGGACCCTTTTGGCACAGGGGTCAAGAATCATTGCATTAGTGAACAGCATCATCACTGGTTCATAGAGAGCGCCACTTTTCCTCCCTGAAAGATGAAGCACCCTGTGTGAACTCGAAAGCTTGCCCATTCTTCCGTCAACACGGAGCTTCTGGAAAAGATTGGCTTACCTCTCCATGCAGCTTCCATTACAGGTTGCGCTAAATTATTAAAGGACTGTAGACGATGTGAAAGAAATATATTAAAGCAGCTTAAATTATTTAGTATTTATTTTGCCACTGAGGAGAACGTGTTTCTGTCTGTCTGTCTGCTGCGGGACAGAGTGTGCAGGATCCTTCCCTCTCTCTCGGAAGGTAAGACCCACTTGGTCATGAAGCTCACAGGGTACTGACCTTTGGCCTCTCACTGTGCCTCAACCTAACCTGGCGCACAGGCCTGTTCTAGGGATTAGAGGAGGAGAAATACATTTGTGTGTGCTACCTTGAGCTCCTTGGAGGAAAAAGTGGGATATAAATGTAATAAATAAATAAATAAATAAAATTGTATTGTCCCCATCCTCCTCTGAAGGCAGCCCTGTTTAGGGAAGTTTTTAATGTTTAATAGGTTATTGTATTTTAGTGTTTCTTCTTATTCTTCTTATTGTTATTATTATTATTAGGTAAAGGAAAGGGACCCCTGACCATTAGGTCCAGTCGTGACCGACTCTGGGGTTGTGGCGCTCATCTCGCTTGATTGGCCGAGGGAGCCGGCGTACAGCTTCCGGGTCATGTGGCCAGCATGACTAAGCCGCTTCTGGCGAACCAGAGCAGTGCACGGAAACGCCGTTTACCTTCCTGCCGGAGCGGTACCTATTTATCTACTTGCACTTTGACGTGCTTTTGAACTGCTAGGTTGGCAGGAGCCAGGGACTGAACAACGGGAGCTCACCCCGTTGCGGGATTCGAACCGCTGACCTTCTGATCGGCAAGTCCTAGGCTCTGTGGTTTAACCCGCAGCGCCACCCGTGTCCCATTATTATTATTATTATTATTATTATTATTATTATTATTATTACAACAACAGAAAGCTGGGATAGCTGAGTCAGTAGAGCATGAGACTCTTCAACTCAGGGTCGTGGGTTTGAGCCCCACACTGGGCAAAGGATGCCCGCATTGCAGGAGGTTGAACTAGATGACCCTCATGGTTCCTTCCAACTCTACAATTCTGTGACTCTGGGTGCTAATAGGGAGGCTTTGCTGCCTTGTTTCCTTTCCAGAGAAAGCCAGCTCATGCCCACTGCCCCGGGCCATGCCCTTGATCTCTCCTGTCTGATCAATAACCAGAAAGGGCAAGGTCCTCTCTCCACCTAGCTGGGGGATGTCCTTTATTTGAACCTTCTCTTTACCCCAGATGGCAAGCGTGCTGAATTGACACCACCACCCATCTCTGACCTTCAGTATCCAACACACCTTGTGATCCTGGGCCTGTGTACTTAGTAGCAGCAGCAGCTGGTGCAAATGTGGCACAGCTTCGGCCCAGTATACCTGAAGGAGCGTTTCCACCCCCATCATTCAGCCCAGACACTGAGGTCCAGCTCCAAGGGCCTTCTGGCAGTTCCCTCACTGCCAGAGGTGAGGTTACAGGGAACCAGGCAGAGGGCCTTCTCGGTGGTGGCGCCCACCCTGTGGAATGCCCTCCCGTTCAGATGTCAAGGAAATAAACAACTATCTGATTTTAGAAGACATCTGAAGGCAGCCCTGTTCAGGGAAGTTTTTAAATGATTGATGTTTTGTCGGCTTTTTAATATTGTTGGTTGGTGTCCGGAGTGGTTGGGGAAACCCAGCCAGATGGGTGGGGTATAAATAAATAAATTATTATTATTATTATTATTATTATTATTATTATTATTATTATTATTAAACTTTTCTCCAAACTAAAAAATCCTAAACGCCGCAACCTTTCCTCAGAGGAGTCTCTCCATTCCCTTGCTTGTTTGGGTTGCCTCTGTGTGAACCTTTTCCAACTCTTCCCCCTGGAGGAGGGTTATTGGTTTGTGCTTTTTTTGTTCATATATTTTGTAATTTTACATTGCATATTTATATTGTGAGATCTGCAAGTGAAATGTGGCCGCGCCATAAATTTGTACAACGGCATCACGATGGCAGCATTTATTCTTTAGCATAGAGACAAGCTTCTTTGCCTGTGTGAGAAATCCAGAAGGGCATCATTGGCAGATGGCGGTGGCACAGTTCATGTTGGCGGGTGAGCGAGGCCCCTGGCATTGTGTGTGACATTCTTGGGTCCTGTGAGTGTGTTGCTTGAGCAGCTATGGACTTCCCCTAACCTAAATCAGCTTTTAATGAGCAGCGAAAAGGCCACGTGTTGCTCATCTCTTACCCTGCCAGATTCAAAGATGTGTTGCTACACAAAGCCCTGAACAACTTGGGTTCAGGATACCTTAAGGACCGCCGGAAGCCTCATGTCTCAGTTCCATCACTGAGATCCTCTGGAGAAGCACAGTTAGTTGGCCTCCCCCATGTTACCGTATTTTTCGCTCTATAAGACACACTTTTTCCCTCCTAAAAAGTAAGGGGAAATGTGTGTGCGTCTTATGGAGTGAATGCAGGCTGCGCGGCTAAGCGAGAAGCCAGAACAGGGAGAGAGAGCGCTGCGCAGCACTCCGTCTCGCTATTCTAGCATCTGGCTTAGCTGCGCAAAGCTTCCGCAGGGCAGCGGGGTGCCTTCATCCCGCTGCCCTGCGGAGGCTTCACGGGCTGCCCCAGAAGCCTCCACAGGACATGGGGATGAAGGTTCCCCGTGCCCTGCGGAGGCTTCGCACGAAGCTAGAACAGCAAGAGGGAGCGCTGCACAGCACTCCCTCTAGCTATTCTGGCTTTTGGATAGCCCTGCGAAACCTCCGCAGGGCACGGGGATGAAGGCTCCCTGTGCCCTGTGGAGGCTTCACGCAAAGATAGACCAGCTAAAGCGCGGGACGAAGGCTCCTCGCTGCCCTGTGGAGGCTTCGCGCAGCTCTTGTGGCAAGTGGGGGCTCTTTCCCTTCCCCCACCTCCCAGAAAAGCCCCCAAGAACCGCACTCCCTTTAAAGAGTGCGCGGTTCTTGTGGGAGATGGGGGAAGGTACAGAGGGCAGCTTACCTGCGCACAGCCTCTTCCAGGCAGGGGGAGCCTTCATCCCGCTGCCCGGGAGAGGCTTCAGCGGCTATCCCAGAAGCCAGAACAGCAAGAGGTTATCCCAGAAGCCAGATCCTTCTTGCTGTTCTGGCTTCTGGGATTCAGAATTTTTTTTTTCTTGTTTCCACCCCCGCAAACTAGGTGCGTCTTATCGTCTGGTGCGTCCTATAGAGCGGAAAATACAGTAAGAAATGCTCAGCTGGCCTCATCCAGGAATCCGGCACACTGCGGTAACCAGTCCCATGCTGTGAAAGACTCTTCCAGCAGAGATGCTTCAGGGAGAGTTGCCACCTTTGGTTGGGCAAAATACGGGACAGGTCAAGCAAAATAAAAGGGGTGGAAATTTGGGGCCTTTAAATGACTTTACCTGGTGTGGAAATGACTTCAAAGCAATCCATTCTTACAATGATCAAATGGAAGCTATCAGCAACCGCAAACATTCCGACAACATCATTAAAAGGAAATCCTCCCCACCTGCTGAATATCTGCCTGCCAGGAAGATGATAAATGCAGAAGCCCAACCAAAAAAAAGAAAGGAAAGAAAGTTTTCTTTATTCCGACAGGCCTCTCTGCATTCAAAAACCTCCTTGAACAGCCAGTCATTTTAATGATTGTTCTGTACCGCTCTTAATGATTTTTTTAAAATGTTCTCCTGCCGCCCTGCTGTTTTCTAAAAGGGTGGTCTATAAATACTTTTATTAGAAATAAATAAATAGGAGCAGAGGAGGCTGCCGGACACTGAGTCTGGCCATTGGTCCACCTAGCTCAGCACTGCCTGCACTCATTGGCAGAGGCTCTCCAGGGTTTCAATAAAGAGCTTCTCAGACCTACATGGGATTGAACCTGGGACCTTCTGCATGCCAAGCATATGTTCTACCACTGAGCTTGATCCTTAAAGTAAGATTCTAGTCCTTGGGATTCAGAATATGGGCTGATTCAGCAGAAACATTTTGTTGTTTTGAGATTGCATCGCAGTACAGCTTTCGCCACTCTTTTGTTGACTCTGAGGGCCACTCCATTTCTTTTACGGGATTCTTGCCCACAGTAGTAGATATGATGGTCATCCGAGCTGAATTCGCCCATTCCCGTCCATTTTAGTTCACTGATGCCCAGGATGTCAATATTTATTCTTGCCATCTCATTTTTGACCACATCCAACTTACCCAGGTTCATGGTTCTTACATTCTAGGTTCCTATGCAATATTTTTCTTTACAGCATTGGACTTTCCTTTCGCTTCCAGGCATATCCGCAACTGAGCGTCCTTTCGGCTTTGGCCCAGCCGCTTCATCAGCTCTGAATCTACTTGTACTTGTCCTCTGCTCTTCCCCAGTAGCATGTTGGACGCCTTCCGACCTGAGGGGCTCATCTTCCAGCGTCATAACTTTTATATACCTGTTGCCTTTGACCATGGAGTTTTCTTGGCAGGGATACTGGAGTGGCTTGCGGGTTCCTGCTCCAGGTGGATCACGTTTGGTCAAAACTCTCCACTATGACCTGTCCATCTTGGGTGCCCTGCTCGGCATAGCTCATAGCTTCTCTGAGTTATTCAAGCCCATTCGCCATGGCAAGGCAGTGATCCATGAAGGGGTGCAGAAGCATAGGAAGCTTCAGTATAATGACTCAGATCCTTGGTCCACCTGCCTCTGTATTGTTTGCCTGGATTGGGTTTTTTTTCTACCCCCCCACCTGTGCCTAGAGATGCTGGGAATTGAAACTGGGCCCTTCTGCACACAGAGCAGATGTTCTACCATCAAGCTAGGACCCTTCCCTTAAAAATAAAGGAAGACTTTAGTCCTCAGGATTCGGAACATGGGACTGATTTCGGCAGGATGCCTGAGTCTTTCCCAGACCTCCCAAGAGGCTCCGGGGATTGAACCTGTGACCTTCTGCATGCAAAACAGATGCTCAAACCACGGAGCTACAGGCATCCCCTCCAAGAAGAATGCAGGGCACCCTTTACACATGTCAACCAGGCCGTTGGCAGCGAAATAAAAGGTTGCTGTCTCTTTAACACCCGGCGCAGTGGCTTTCGAGGCCTATTTGGGTCTTTTCCAAATTCCAAGCAGAAAATAAAAGAGGATGTATGTTTTTCTTATCCCCGCCACCCCCACCCCGCTTAGCAACCCTTGTTTCTCTTTCTTCCGCCTGTGTGTTTCTCAGAGGGCGAGGGGAAAAAACCCAGGGAGTTCCCATAGCAATTGGGAAGCACAAGACCCCTCCACCCCCTTCCTGATTCAAAGAGGAACAGAGAACCCGGCACAGAGCCCTGCAGACTTGCGCCACTGAACCAGGCCTCAGCTGGGAGGACAATCTGCAATGCTAGGTTGCTGCAGTGGAGCACACTTAAATCAGGATTCCTCATTTCTGGGGGCCTCCAGCACAGCTGGGAGGTGATGGGAGCCTGTCTCTGAAGCATTTGGAGGGCACCAGGTTGGCAAGGCTGATTTAAGCCATAAAAGCAGAAATTTCACGGGAGCTGCAATCCTCTCATTTAAACCAGGAGTTGGCTGCAACAATGAAGATGATTTATCAGTTGCATTTTTGCACTCAAGGATAGCTTTGCTGGATCAGGCCAATGGCCTATCTAGTCCAGTGTCCTGTTCTCACAGTGGTCGGACAGATGCCTGTGGGAAACCTGCAAGCAGGATCCAAGCACAAGAGCCCTCTCTCCTCCTGCGGTTTTCAGCTCAGAAGGATTACTGACTCTGACTGTGGAGGCAGAGCACGCCATTGATAGCCTTCCTGCCCATCAATCTGCCTAATCCTCTTTCAAAGCCATCTAAGTTGGTGGCTTCAGAGTGACTTACCCAGTAAAACAAAACAAGGAAAAGCATAAAGATCAGATAAGAACTCCAATGCTCGACTGTATTTAAAAGAAATAATGGTAATGCCATAACCACTGGGCATGTGCAGAGTGCTCTTTCCTCAACTTTTCCCCCTTCGTGAATCTTCTGTTCTAGAAATTCAAAGCGCAATGTTGGGAAAGCAGGAAACCCACCGCAATTTACAGCAACCTCCCCGACTGCAGATCCAAACCAGGATACCATCCCTTCAACTCTCAGCAAGGGCTTCTGAGTTTGCACAGAGTGCTTTTCCTCCCCATGGGCAGAGCCAGCCTGCTCCTACATACCTGAGCTCTATGGTTAGAGACCCATTTCCCCAGCTGGCTTAGGCCCCAATTTCTCTTACTACAGAATTTGGGGCTGGTGGTGGAGAAAATCATTATTATTCCCCCTTGCTCCCCCCCCCTCCAAAAAAAAAACACCAAGAACGTAAGAGAGGGACTCCCAAGAAGGTGAAGCCGGACTTCACCCCAGGGTATCTCGGAAGCCCTCGAGACAGCGACGCTTCCACCCCCTGGAAACAGCAGGAGGGGAGAGCGTTCTCGTGCCCCGGTCCTGCTTTGAGTGCTTCTCATTGACGCATCTGCTTGGCTACTCTAGATGGGCCGTTGTGGCTTTGATCCAGTAGCCGGGTCCTTCTTCGGAAAGAGCGAGCGCCTCCTAAGCATGTGCAGAGCGCCTCCCTCCGCCCCGCCACGCGGAGCTCAGCCTGTGCGTGGGCAGGCCCTTTGCGTCACGCGCGCTTGGCAATCCCCGGCACCTCTCCTCTCCTCTCTCTCTCCCTGGAGAAATGAAGCAGTGACCCGACGAGGAGCAGCAGTAGCGAAGGATGGGCGTGTTTCGTCCCTGATCCGGATGAGATCAAGGCGCCGGCAACGGGAAGGAGGCGGCGGAGAAGCAGGAGCAGGCCAGCCGGGGCTGCTCCAGACCCCCCATCTCTCCCATCGCCGCTGGAGGGATCATGGAGGCACTGAGCCCCGGAGGCGGGTAGCCAGCCAGGGCGCACCTACCCAACCTCGCCGCGCCCAGGCGCGCTCCTCTCTCCAGCTTCCTCCCGGCGGGCCAGCGGCTCCACCTCTTCCTTTGCCTCTTTGAGCCGCTTAATTCCCAGCAAGCGATTAGCAGGCTCGGATCGGATCCTGCGGCAGGCGGCGCCTCCACCTCCTCCTCCCGGCTTTGCTGCTGCTGCGCGGCTCTTTTCCCTCCACCGACGGCCCGCTGCGCCTTGGAGAGGTTCCCGCTTCCTCGAGGGGGGCCGGCCAAACGGAGACGACGACCCCCACTCCCACCCCAACCAAGCCTCGATTGCTTGTCCCTTCCCTCTGGAGACAGGTCGCCGAGGCTGCTGCTGCTTCCCTCTCTTCTCTTCGCCCCCCGAGGGGGTCTTTGAATTCTCTCCGTGCGCCCTTGGCCGCGCGCGCAAAAACGGGGGAAAAAGTTCCCGGCGAGGGAAAGGCGCACGTGGGAAAGGGAAACGAGAGAACCCGGGTGCGATGACGCGTGGCTGGTGTTGTTTGAAGGACGGGGAGGGGTGAACTACGCCCCTCCTTCTCTCTCCCTCCCCGGAAAAAAAAAAGTCCACATTGGGTTTGTGTATCCGCGCGGGGAGTGTCTTCCCCATCCCGCCCAGATCCGGGGAGAGAAGCAAGACTCCGGCCCGTCATGGTGATCCGGGTGAGTTTAAATGATAGGACATGGTTTCTTTGCGGGGTTGGGGGGGCAAGCTGTTGGACGCGCGGACGGCATCTGCACGGATTAGGATGGCTGGCCCTGGTTCAGACGTGCGGGCCGCGCAGTGGAAGGCTGCCGCATCAAGTGATGACTTGCATGTGTGAACAGGATGGGGGTGGGGCGGCGGCTTCACCCTCGCCTGTCACACTTTCTTCGCTCTGCTCGAACGCGGTGGCTTTTTTTTCTCGAGGGCTCTGCGCATTCGGTTGCCCTGCGCTGAGCCGTCGTGATCCGTGTGGAAGCCCCCGAACCCGTGAACAGGTTCCGCTGGAAAGCGTCGCGTGGGTGGGAGGGGTGTAGAAGTTTGCCTGGGATGGTGTCCCATTCACGCGCTCAAGCCCTCCGTGGATGCTCGACTGATAAGCTTGCACGTGTGAACCCCCAGAAGCGTGGCATGGGGGGGTTGAGGAGATGGGTATTCAAGGTTTGTCTGTGGTGGCTCATCCAGCACTTGATGAATGAAATATGAAATTGTGTGTCTCAACCCAAATGGCTAAGCTGTGTGAGTGTGATCACACACACACACACACTCACAAAATTCCTCCCACCCCCAATTGTATCTCATTTGTTCTTGCCTTATCATGAGTCCTCGGGTTCCATCTCAGACTCCTCCCCAGAGTGGTATTGTTTTTCCGTCTCATATGACAGGTTTGAGAACTTGATACTGTCATTGTGTCTCTCAGGTGATGCAGGGTCATCGCACCTGCCCACCCACTCAATTAAGTCGTGATGGGGCAAGAGACAGGTAGCTCAGTGGTTACAGCATCTATCCGCCTTGCAGCCAGAAGGTTTAATCCCCAATGGCATCTCCCGTTTGGGCTGGGAGAGGTTCGATACCAGAAACCCAGGAGAGCTGCTGTCAGTCAGTGTAGATAATACTGAGCTATGTGGACCAGTGGCCTGACTGGCAGCTTCCTATTTAATTCAGCTCCGCTTTTAGAATCATGAGGACTAGCTTCTTAATAATAAGGTCTAGCATTTATCTTGTTTTGAGGTGGTACAGACAATACTGAACTGGATGGGCCAGCTGTCTGACTTTGTACAAGGCAGCCTTTAACGTTCTAACCAGTTTCATTCAAAAGGTGTTAGAACGTGGCTCTGATTTTTAGGGTGAAAGTGCCCTATCCCCCCAGTTTATCTATCTGTGCTCCTCCTCCTCTTAAGTTCCAAGCTGCAGTGGAGAAAAAAATGGTTGCGGGAAATGAAACACACCTGTTTTGATCTCAGTCTGACTTCTGCTTTTATAATTGGAGCAGTCCAAGTTTTCAGCATATAGGTCTGTTACCCACCTGACTGTCTTAGAGGGCTGTAAAGGTATCTAATCACAGTTACTCTAGGGACACAGTGATGTTTATTACACAGGTGTGATGTAATGGTTAGAGTGTCGAACTAGGACGTGGAAGACCAGGGTTCGAATCCACTCAGCCATGAAGCTCGCTGGGTGACCTTGGACCAGTCACACCATCTCTTAGCCTAACCTACCTCACAGGGTTGTTGTAAGAATGAAACGGGGAGGAGGAAAACCATGTACACGACCTTGAGATCCTTGTAAGATAAGGATAATAAATAATGATGCCAAGTCAGTCCTTTGGTCTATCTAGCTCAGTATTGTCTACAGTGATTGGCAGCGACTGTCCAGGCTTTCAGGCAAGAGGCATTCCCAAGCTCCACCTGGAGAAGCTGGAGAATGAACCTGGGACCTTCCCCACGCAAGACAGATGCTCTGCCCCTGTCCTTGTCTTCCTTACCTTCAGAGCCAATATCTGGGTTCCCCTTTAGGCTACATCACTGATAGTTACCGTATTTACACGAGTCTAACGCACCATCGAATCTTAATGCGCACATCGATTTTCAGAACCTTGAAACCAAAAAAAGTATTTGCTGGCTAATAATAATTAGCCACAGCGGGTGGCGCTGTGGGTAAAACCTCAGCGCCTAGGACTTGCCGATTGCAAGGTCGGCGGTTCGAATCCCCGCGGCAGGGTGTGTTCCCGTCGTTCGGTCCCAGCGCCTGCCAACCTAGCAGTTCGAAAGCACCCCCGGGTGCAAGAAGATAAATAGGGACCGCTTACCAGCGGGAAGGTAAATGGCATTCCGTGTGCTGCGCTGGCTCGCCAGATGCAGCTTGTCACGCTGGCCACGTGACCCGGAAGTGTCTGCGGACAGCGCTGGCTCCCGGCCTATAGAGTGAGATGAGCGCACAACCCTAGAGTCTGGCAAGACTGGCCCGAACGGGCAGGGGTACCTTTACCTTTAATAATAATAATAATAATAATAATAATAATAATAATAATAATTTATTTATACCCCGCCCATCTGGCTGGGTTTCCCCAGCCACTCTGGGCAGCTTCCAACAGAATATTAAAATACAATAATCTATTAAACATTAAAAGCTTCCCTAAACAGGGCTGCCTTCAGATGTCTTCTAAAAGTCTGGTAGTTGTTTTCCTCTTTGACATCTGGAGGGAGGGAGTTCCACAGGGCGGGTGCCACCACCGAGAATGTATGGTAAATGTGCCATTGAATCTAACGTGCAACTTAAATTTCTCCCCCCCCAAAGGTCGGCATTAAATTCAAGTAAATACGGTAATAAATCTAACACATAGAATTCTGTGCCATGGGATGTGGGAGCTCGAGAAAGGGATTGGGCAAATTGATAGAGGGCAAGTCTATTGATCACTTTCAGCTACTGCAGTTAAGACTTTCAACCCCAGTGAACTATTTATCTGCATGCCAGCTTTGTTGTAGGGAAGATCTGGGCTCCCAGAGGCATCCGGCTAGCCACTGTCAGAAGCAGGAGGCTGGGCCAAGTGGACCTTGAGCTATTCCAGCAGCTACTTCTTACAGCCTTATTTCCGTTGTAAGTTTGGCCCCACCTGCGCTCTGTACATCTCAGTATCATACGACTTTAAATAGTCACGGCTTCCCCCAAAGAATGCTGGGAATCCTTCCCATGGAACTCTGGGAATTGTAGCTCTGAGAGCGGGTCTCTCCTGACTCTCAGCACCCTCAAAGAACTACACTTCCCAGGATACTTTGGGGGAGGGGAAGCCATGGCTGTTTAAAGTGATATGACATTGCTTTAAATGTTATATCGCAGGTGGGGCCTTTGTTCTTTTCCCCAAAGACCTCAAAGGTTTTTCCCCATTTTATCCTCTCAGCGATTGGTTGAGAGAGAGGCCATGGGGTTCAGGTGGTGATCTGAACCCAGATCCCTGTGTGCTGTTGAACCTGATTCACTAGACAGGGTATAAATAATACAGTACCATGATTGATTGATTGATTGATTGATTGATTGCATTTTTATCCCACTTTCTCTTTAAGGAGCTCAAGGTGGTGCACAAATGTCTCCCCATTTCATCTTCACAACAACCCTGCAGTGTGGGTTAGACTGAGAGGTGGTGACTGGCTCAAGGTCACCCTCGCTGAGCTAGACGTGGCCGAGTGGGGATTTGAACCCAGGTCTTCCAGGTCCCCCTAGCC
The DNA here is from genome assembly GCF_964270895.1 of Podarcis filfolensis. Classification (NCBI taxonomy): domain Eukaryota; kingdom Metazoa; phylum Chordata; class Lepidosauria; order Squamata; family Lacertidae; genus Podarcis; species Podarcis filfolensis. Next base: position 23,320,858 of record NC_139620.1, on the reverse strand, counting down.
CAGCGCTCTAACCACTGTGCCACACCGTCTCGCAATGCCAAAACAGTGCCTTTCTTTCTGCATTGCGAGCTCCCCAGCCGCGGCCTTTTCAACTTGGCACCCTGCAGAATCTGTCGGACTACACTTCCCATCAGCTGGCTGGCTGGGACTGATGGGAGTTGTAGTCCAACCATATCTGGAAGCCACCAGGTTGACAACAGCTACATGGCTGCCTTTCCAAGTTGAAGGCATCCCAGCCGCATCCCGTGGAGGGAAACCACTGATGAACCAGTTGGGACTGGATGTAAACTTGGGGATAGATAGTAGAATCATAGAATTGGAACATAGCTGTCAACTTTTTCCTTTTTTAAAGGGAAATTCCCTTATTCCGAATAGGATTCCTCACAAGAAAAGGGAAAAGTTGACAGCTATGAATTGGAGCATTTGAAGGGTCATCTGTTCCACCTCTCTGCAATTCAGATAAAGGTAAAGGTAAAGGGACCCCTGACCATTAGGTCCAGTCGTGACCGACTCTGGGGTTGCATGCTCATCTCGCTCTATAGGCTGAGGGAGCCGGCGTTTGTCCGCAGACAGCTTCCGGGTCATGTGGCCAGCATGACTAAGCCGCTTCTGGTGAACCAGAGCAGCACACGGAAACGCCGTTTACCTTCCCGCCGGAGCGGTACCTATTTATCTACTTGCACTGTGTGCTTTCGAACTGCTAGGTTGGCAGGAGCTGGGGCCGAACAACGGGAGCTCACCCCGTCACGGGGATTTGAACCGCCGACCTTCTGATCGGCAAGCCCTAGGCTCTGTGGATTAATCCACAGCGCCACCCGCGTCCCTCTGCAATTCAGGAATCACAGCTAAATCACCTGGCTTTTGACCACTTGCAACCGAGTGAAGATACCTTGGAGCCAGGATGGCATCTGATATCTTCCCCATCTGGGGATCTTTGGATCTGGACTGTTTTCACACACTAATACCCCATTCTGTAGAATTCGACCAGTTATATTTTATCTCATCAGTCAGAATGAATTTCTGCAACCAAATTGCTTTCTCTGAGCAGCCTGAGCAGGAACACTCACCATTAAGAAAAAGAGGTCAGGATAGGCCAGTATATATATGTGGACTGTCCCTGGATCAAGTGACTTTTCTTCTTTAAGTTCTCAAAGCTCTTAACCCAGCTCAAGGTTGTCATCTGAACTAGCCAGATGTTTAACTGAGAATCAATCACAGCCAGTCCTTTAGAGCCACAGTCTTGCCCCCCAAATGGCAACTAGACATCCCTCTTTGCCAACTGCAACCTTGTTAAATTTCAAGCACACCTGCCAACAGTACCCTCCCTCTGCCAAATGCCTGGGAGCTGTTTGTGGAAGGGCACTTTGCATATACTCTGGTGCACCCATGCTTTTGCTCTCGCCAATCGCAGGGCTGAGCTGCCCTGAGCTGCTGTTAACGGCAGAAAACTAAACTCTTGGGCTGCTTCTCAAACTGAAGCCCACTTAATGGGTGGGTCAGGTTCTGTACTGCGACTCCCCACCCCCCACAGGATTAGGCCACTGTGAATAATAAGAGAGAGAGAGTGAGAGGAAATGAGTACAAAGAGATTCCCTGCTTCCCTGTCCCTCCCTGAAGTTCACAGGCTCTGAGTGGGAACTTTGCCCCTGAATACGTGGGATGAGTCATTCTTACCAGCAGAGGGACTTGAGCCAGAAAGAAGTTTGTTTAGGCACCTGAAAAGCACTGAGCGAGGAGGTGGCTCAGTGCCCGGTTGGTTGGCTGGCACCTGAACCAGCAACACCCCCCTCCAGGGCCTCCATGGAAACCTCCCTGACCCCCCAACTCCTATTTGTGCAGACTGACCCACCCCCACAACAACTCAGCTGAGAGGTTTTCAACCAGATTGCGGACCACAATACTTGAAGCTCTCCAGTGGCTCCCCATTTGTGGAATGCTCTCTCCAGGGAGTTTCTTTTTTTTATTATAAATATTTATTGAATTTTCAAATTTTATACAAACACAAAAAGAAAAAGAAAAAGAAAAATATTAAAAACAAATCAATTTCAATAACAGTTTTTCAATAACATGTTTCTTTGACTTCCTCATACCTCCCCTTCTTGTTTTCTAGTTCAAATTGTTAATCCAGCAAATCCTAATCTCTTAACATTCCTTTTAACTAACACCTTATTTTCCAATCAACTTTTTAAATTTTATGACTTAAACAATTTTAATCCCAGTTATTTTTATCATAACAGCTAGAGACCACATAAGTTCAATCCAGCATCTTTCAGAGTTCATTAATTTTGTAGTATTTCTGTAAATAGTCCTTGAATTTCTTCCAATCTTCTTCTGCCGACTCTTCTCCCTGGTCGCGGATTCTGCCAGTCATTTCTGCCAGTCCCATACAGTCAATCAACTTCATCTGCCATTCTTCCAGCTCTCCCCAGGGAGTTTCAACTGGTGCCTTCATTATACATCTTTAGGCGCCAGATGGAAAGGTTCCTTTTCAGCCAGGCCTTGGGCTGACAGAACATCCAATGCCCTTTGAAATGTGTTGTTTGTAGGGGGAATTATTGGTTTTTGTCCTTTTTTATTTTTTATTTTTTTTTAATATACAGTGGTACCTCGGGTTAAGTACTTAATTCATTCCGGAGGTCCGTTCTTAACCTGAAACTGTTCTTAACCTGGAGCACCACTTTAGCTAATGGGGTCTCCAGCTGCTGCTGCACCGTCGGAGCACGATTTCTGTTCTCATCCTGAGGTAAAGTTCTTAACCCGAGGTACTATTTCTGGGTTAGCAGAGTCTGTAACCTGAAGCGTCTGTAACCCGAGGTACCACTGTATTGTAATTTTATGTTGTGAAGCGCCCGGAGATCTTACAGATGAAGGGCAGCATACAGATTTAATAGCAAAAATTTTGAAAAGCTGCGCCACCAATTGGGGCGGCTTTAAAGGCTTATGCTAATCTGTGTAGGATAAGGCTACTGTGTGTGTGTGTTGAGTTTTGCAGTGTGCCTCTGATTGCCAGTTGCTGGAAATCGCAGGTGGGGAGAGGGCTGTTATGCTCAGGTCCTGCTTGTGGACTTCCCAGGAGAGGTATCTATTTGGCCAGTATGAGATCAGGTTGCTGGACTAGATGGGCCACTGACTTGATCCAGCAGGACTGTTCTGATGTCCCTATGCAGTGTTAGAAATTCCCCAGGTGTGTTTTGCTACTGGTGCAGGTCCAATTGCAATTACGCTGAGATTTACAGTAGTAGCTCGGGTTACAGACGCTTCAGGTTACGGACGCTTTGGGTTACAGACTCCGCTAACCCAGAAATACTACCTCGGGTTAAGAACTTTACCCCAGGATGAGAACAGAAATCGTGTGGCGGCGGCAGGAGGCCCCATTAGCTAAAGTGGAACCTTGGGTTCAGAACAGTTTCAGGTTAAGAACGGACCTCCAGAACGAATTAAGTTATTAACCTGAGGTACTACTGTATCTGCCTTAAAAGTAAAGGGAGCCCTGACCTTTAGGTCCAGTTGCAGATGACTCTGGGGTTGCAGCGCTCATCTCGCTTTACTGGCCGAGGGAGCCAGCGTACAGCTTCCAGGTTGTGTGGCCAGCATGACTAAGCCACTTCTGGCGAACCAGAGCAGCGCACGGAAACGCCGTTTACCTTCCCACCGGAGTGGTACCTATTTATCTACTTGCACTTTGATGTGCTTTCGAACTGCTAGGTTGGCAGGAGCAGGGACCGAGCAACGGGAGCTTATCCCGTCGCGGGGATTCAAACTGCCAACCTTCTGATCAGCAAGTCCTAGGTTCTGTGGTTTAACCCACAGCACCACCCGCGTCCCTCTGCCTTAGTCCATCGTTAATACCATTTCCATTTCCGCTGTGTGCTTTTCTGTGTGAATTGCTGTAAGAGCAAGTTACTGTAAAGCAACGTAGCTGAGATCATAGAACTGTAGTGTTGAAAGGGATCCCTGAGGGTCATTTGGTCCAACCCCCTAGCGAATTGACAGTCCGTTGTGGCGACTGTAACCTAGGTTTAAGGTGCCATTTGGCACCCAGCTTATATATCTGAGTTTCTAACACTGTTCCTATGCTATGTTCTAGCTCCACTGTCAGAGACAATGTGCCTCTGGATATCAGTGGCTGGGAATAATCAGTGCTTTTTTCTAAAAAAATGTTTAGGGGTACTCTCATTTTCCTACTCATTATTGAAATACTGCCTCTCAATGAGGCCAAACTTAGATTCACAAAATATTTAGGGGTATGCATACCCCTGCGTCTCCCCAGAAAAAAAGCACTGGGAATTATTATTATTTTATTTATTTATTTATTTATTTATTTATTTATTTATTTATACCCCTCCCATCTAGTTGGGTTTCCCCAGCCACTCTGGGCAGCTGCCAATAGAATATTAAAAACACCATCAAACATTAAAATCTTCCCTAAGCAGGGTTGCCTTCAGATTTCATCTAAGAGTCAGATAGTTGTTTATTTCCTTGACATCTGATTGGCGGGTGTTCCACAGGGCGGGTGCCACTACCAAGAAGGCCCTCTGCCTGGTTCTCTGTAACTTCGCTTCTCGCAGTGAGGGAACCACCAGAAGGCCCTCGGTGCTGGACCTCGGTGTCTGGGCTGAACGATGGGGGTGGAGATGCTCCCAGAGGTATACTGGGCTTTAAAGGTCAGCACCAACACTTTGAATTGTGCTCAGAAACCGCAAGCAGGGAGAGAATGGTGTCGCACTCAGGTCCTGCTTACAGGTTTCGCAACAAGGATAGATTCCAGTTATGTCAGCATCTGGCAACACTTGTTCCTGCCTTGCAGCAGGTTGGCCCTCGGGCTCCCTTCTAGTGGCAATTCTGTGAATGTAAAGTGGGTGATTTAAGGCCCTGCCCCTGCTGTCAAGGGTCAGTTTCTCTCTGTGTGTGCTGTAAATTGTGGTATCTCCTGATTTTCTCCCCTGCCAGTGATGAGCTGTGGGAATATGCAAGATGGCTGACCAGAGCAACATCCAATCGGCCGCTTCCAAGAGCATCCGCCCCTTCCGCTCCAGCGAGGAGTATCTCTACGCCATGAAGGAGGACCTGGCCGAGTGGCTCAACACCCTCTATGACCTCGACGTCCAAGTGGAGAACTTCATGGATGTCCTGGAGACTGGCTACGACCTCTGCCAGCACGCCAACAACGTCAACCGCATTGCGCTGGAGTTCCAGCAGCTGCACCCAGAGGCGGCATCTCGCATGAGGATCCCGCAGAAAGAGGTGGTCTTTCAGGCCAAGAACGTCATGCCGGGCTCCTTCATCGCCAGGGACAACATCTCCAACTTCATCCAGTGGTGCCGCCAGGAGCTGGGCATCCAGGATGTCGTGATGTTTGAGACCAACGACCTGGTGCTGAAGAAGAACGAGAAGAACTTCGTCCTGTGTCTCCTGGAGGTGGCCAGGAAGGGCTCCAAATTTGGGATGCTGGCTCCCATGCTCATTCAAATGGAGGAGGAGATAGAGGAGGAGATGAGAGACCAGGTGGCCTATGGTGAGCTGGAGACGGAGGAGGCGAGCGAAGTCCTGGGGCCCAAGTCTCCTGTTTACCCGAGCAGAAGCCAGAGGATAACTTTGTGTGACCTCAAGAACCTGGATGAGCTGGTGAGTCTCTTCTGTCCTGCTGGCATCCTCTTTATTTATTTAAAATGTGTCTCCTTTTACACACTGAACCCTTCTCCTGGCTGTAATTCTGGAGGGCTGGCTAGCAATTGCGTCAGCATATTTATTGAGTTATGTAAATGTTTGTTTATGTCGTTATTTTAAAACATTTCTATCCCAGCGGGTAACAAACAGCCACAACACAGATATAACCCTCTTCTGGGAAAAGAAAAAAAAATCCAAGTTAATAAATGAACAGCATCCAACCTGGTTAAGAAATTTCCAGCATTACAGAAGAAACAGAACTGAGCCAGCATAGCGTTCAAAATTCCCCAGGCAATTTTTGCTATTGGTGCAGGTCCAGTTACAACTATGTTGAGATTTCTGGGCGCCAAGGTTGGCAACCACCATTTAAGAACCTCTGCCTTAGTCCCTCGTTAATGCCATGTCCATTTCCATTGTGTGTGTTTCTCCTTTCTGCAAGTGACTTCTTGTACAGCCAAGCAATGTAGTTGAGATCATAGAACTGTTGCACTGGAAGATGAAAAGACATTTGGTTGTGGCGAGTATAACTGAGAATTAATATGTCATTTGGCACCTAGCTTATGCATCTGGGTTTTCTAACACTGAGCCAGAAGTTTCCTCCTCCAACTTGGTGCCCTCCATATGTTTTGCACCGTCAGCTTCCATCACCAGTCACCACTAGTCATGCTAGCTGGGGCTCATGGGAGCTATGGTCTAAAACATCTGGAGGGCACCAGGTTGGGGAAAGCTGCTCTGTCCACTGGGTTTCAGGATTGTGTGCTTAAGTGGAGGTTTCAGTCTAAATTCTGCACTAGGTAGAACAGAATTCTGCAACCTGGGTACATTACACATTTGCATGGCATCGTTCTGCAGAATTTAATTCTGCTTTGATAGTCATGGTGAAGGGCAAAGGCACAGAAGCTACTACACTTCATGACCAGGATCAGTCTCATTCTGCAGCTCCTTCAGTTACTGCATCATTGGCAGGCGCCTGCTTTCAAGCACATTTTTACAGCCATGAGGTCTAGAATCTTGTTGGTTTGCTTTTAAAGGAAACCAGAGCTTTTTCATTCAGTGGAATTCTGAGGCTGGAGCTGCATCTTGCATCCTCTCTGTGTTCTGCAAAGTCGAAGCTCAGTGATTATTTTTTTTGCTTTGCACACAAAAGGACTGAGGTTCATCCCCCAGAACTACCAGGCAGGACAAGGAATGTCCCCTGTCGGAAACCCAGGCAAGCTGCTGCCGGTCAGTGCAGACAATACTGAGCTAGATGGAACAATGGTTCAGTGGCAAAGCATCTGCTTTGCATAGAAGAAATCCTACAATTGCTGGTGGCATCTCTAGGTAGGGCTGGGAGAGACTCCTTGCCCGAAACCCTGGAGAGCTGCTTCCAGTCAGTGTAGGCAGCCCTGAGCAGAATAGACAAATTGTCTGACTCATTATAAGGCAGCTTCCTATGTATGCAAAGCCCTTGGTATTCTCGGTCTACGTTTGAGGGGGGTGTCTGGGATGTTAGGGGAGGGGTAGTACCTTTGGTGGGGGACACATCGTGCTCCTTCTGGGGTACTTTGTCCACAGCTCTCAGCTGCAGCTCCTAGAAGCTGTCAGCTTGCAGCAGCCGCCACACCCTATGAAAGGGGTTTGACTGGCCTGCTAAACCATAATAAAAAAATTCCTTCCAGTAGCACCTTAAAGGTAAAGGTACCCTGACCGTTAGGTCCAGTCGCGGATGACTGGGGTTGCGGCGCTCATCTCGCTCTATAGGCCGAGGGAGCCGGCGTTTGTCCGCAGACAGCTTCAGGGTCATGTGGCCAGCATGACTAAGCCGCTTCTGGCGAACCACAGCAGCACATGGAAACGCCATTTACCTTCCCGCTGGAGCGGTACCTATTTATCTACTTGCACTTTGACATGCTTTTGAACTGTAGGTGGGCAGGAGCTGGGACCGAACAACGGGAGCTCACCTCATCGCAGGGATTTGAACCACCAGCCTTCCGATCGGCAAGCCCTAGGCTCTGTGGTTTAGACCACAGCACTACCCGCATCCCTTCAGTAGCACCTTAGAGACCAGCTAAGTTTGTTATTGGTATGAGCTTCGTGTGCATGCACACTTCTTCAGATATGTGTGCATGCGCACGAAAGCTCATACCAATAACAAACTTAGTTGGTCTCTGAGGTGTTATTAGAAGGAATTTTTTTATTTTGTTTTGACTATGGCAGACCAACCTGTAACTGCGGCTAAACCAAGTGAGGGTAGCCAATGGGACTCAAACCCTTGGTGAGTTAGGGATTTCCGGACAAGATCAATACTGGGTCCAGTGGTCAAGAAGGCGGTCTCTGCGCATGCTGTAGAGAGAAGTGAGGGGCAGATGGACTCATCAGCTTGGGAAGGGAGCGCATTTAGGAGAAGGAAAACTCCAGTCTTAAATCTCCCCTGCCTTGTGGGATATCTTCGGGAGAGGAGTAGTACCTTTGGTGGGGGACACATCATGTTCCTAAGGAATAAACCTCGCACAAATCCAGAGTGGAGTCCCTAAGATGGTTGGAGGATGCCTTGCTGCCAAGCTGGATCACATCAGTGAGGCTGAGAGGCGGGTCTTGTCGTTTGGGCAGCCCAGGACCTCCATACACGCTGCCCAGGCTCACGCCCAGGGATGTGACTTTGGTCTCCACTGCAGCGGATTGACTTCACCCCTGAAGGCACACTCCATTGTCTCTCTAGTTAGGAGGATGCTGACCTTTGAGGGACAGCAAGAAATGGTCCGATTAATTGACAGCTGATCAGGCTGAAGGTGTTTATGAAGTGAGCCAATAAAGGGAAGACAGCACAGGGCTGTTTGCTATGTTTGGGCTTAGCATTGCTGTCCTCTTTGAACTGAAATGCCCAATTGAGGATTGGGCATTAGCATTGCTGTCCTCTTTGAACTGAAATGCCCAATTGAGGATTAACCAAGCTGCCCTCCTTGGCAAGCTTAGGCTTCGGGCTGTTGTGTGATTTAGATCTGCAGGCTATTTGCAGTTTGCTTCAGTGGATATGGGAAAATTCCTCTTGTTGTTTCAACCCTCCTTTTAAAAATATTTGGCAGCTGTCAATATGGGATTCTCCTTCGCATGCCGTTTCCCTAATCAGAACACTGTTTATTCATTTGCTTTCGGTCTCCCTTTGCACACAACTCATCTTCAGAGTTCCTTTATCAGATCTACAGATTTCCTCCTAACCATCTTTCCCGCCAATGGTTGGCATCGTAATCAAGTCGATGTGGTCTAGTGGTTAGAGTGTCAGACAAGAGCTGTGGTGCCGGGAAATCCCCACTAAGGATCTGAAACCCATTTTCAAGAAAAGCTAAGCTTTCCCCACCTCCTCTCTCGGCACTAGGCATTCAACATTTTTATGGAATCGCATAACTGTAAAGCCAGAAAGGACCACAAGGAAATCATCTAGTCCATCTCTCCGCAATGCAGGGGATTTTTTTATTTATTTTAAGAGACATAGAATTTATTTTATTTTATTTAATAATATTTATGCACTGTTTGGTTTGGGGAAAACTTCTAGGCAGTTTGCAGGAAATATTAAAAGTATCAATAAAAACAATTTAAGATAAAATTATTAGTAAAAAGAGATTAAAACATGTCAACGCTGATGTGCCTTGAATAGGCTTGCCTAAACGTTCTGAGTGGGCACCCAAAAATAATAATACAGTGAACATGCCTGCCTGATTTCAATCGGCAAGGAGTTCCAAAGTGCTGCCACATTAAAAGAACAATTTCCTACCTGTGTGGAACAGGTATCGCTTGGCACTTGGCACAGTACTAGTTCCGCAGATCGAAGAGGTTTAGTGGACATATATGTGGAAAGACCATCCCGCAGGAGACTCCTGCCTCTATTATACTTTTTATTTACAAATACAGTCGTACCCTGGAAGTCAAACGGAATCCGTTCCAGAAGTCCGTTCGACTTCCAAAACATTTGAAAACCAAAGCACGGCTTCTGATTGGCTGCAGGAGCTTCCTGCACTCAATTGGAAGCTGCGGAAGCCCCGTCAGACGTTTGACTTCCAAAAATAGTTCGCAAACCAGAGCAGTCACTTCTGGGTTTGCAGCGTTCAGGAGCCAAAACGTTCGGAAACTAAGCTGTTTGGAAACCAAGGTACAACTGTATAGTTTATGAGTTCATCAATACAGTTGTCATAAAATTTCAAGTAAATACACGCATACACATGTGCGCACACACTCATCTTGCAGATAATTTTAAAAATTCAACATTCCAAAAATATTACAGCATATAAATATACTGAAAATTTGGAATAGATATATTGCAAAACTATATGTAAGTACACAAACATATATATATTTTCCTTAAAGGAGATACGGGCAATCTCAGGCCAGGAGTGAAACAGTCCTGTCTATCTGGCCCCTGCAATTCTCCCCAGGCCACAGCTTTTCCTGACCCTGCTTCATTCCCCAGGTGTGTCTTTACCTGCCTGGAAAGTGCCCTCAAAAACCCATCTTGTCTCTTGTTTGCCTGGCTGGAGGGACACAGAGGGGTGTGTGAGGTTGTGAACAAGATAATCTAGCCCACATCGATTGCTGCACCTACCTTTGTCTCTGGTCACGCCCACCACTAGCATGTGGCTCCTGGAAGGCTTCCCAGAAGGGAATGTGGCCCCCAGTCTGAGAAAAAATTCCTGGGGGGAGTGAAAGACTAGAGCAGGCATGGCCAAACTTGGCTGTCCAGCTGTTTGGGGACTACAATTCCCATCATCCCTGACCACCGGTCCTGTTGGCTAGGGATGATGGGAGTTGTAGTCCCAAGACAGCTGGAGGGCCAAGTTTGGCCATGCCTGGACTAGAGGTTCTGCAGTCCCAGCTCCTATGGCCTGTTGGAGACCAATTTTGCTCTTTGCCCATCCTGCAAAATATGCCTCTCTGACCCTCTGCAGATCTGCTCAGCAGAATCCTCGGAAACACAGAGATCCCCTTCCCTGGGCTGTTGTAAACTGCAGAAAACCTGGGCGAAGAGATCTTACGGCACGCTGAGCTTTGGTGCATGAAAATAACTGGCTTCCATTCCAAAGTTCAGCGTGACGTGAGCTTTTTCTCCCAGGCTCACAGATATGCTCGACAGATTCGGTGAGGAGTGAGAAGATCTCTGTGTTACACTGAGCTCTGATATGGGTAGAACCCCCTCCCCAAGAGATTTGTGGGATCTGTGTGGCTGCAGGGACCCCCGCTTCCATAAATCCTATGATATAAGTGCAGAGGACCTGGAGAAGGGTTAGCAAGGACCACAATAATGTCTGGCTGCTCAGGCAAGCCAGTATCTGTGGACCGCTGCACTTCCATGTTAAATTGGCTTTTCACCTGCTGAAACAATCCATCAGAGTACGAGTCTCTGTGCAGTGAAGCGCATTCGATAGCCTCCTATAGAAACGATTGGCGGGTTGCTGTCAGGTGAATTGCTCTGATTCACTCTCATGCTGTTAACTCTGAGACCTCTTAATGTTTCTTGAGCCGGGAGCATTAAAGGAGCATTCTGGAAGGTGATAACCATCGTCCTCATCACTTTGAAAACTGGCCGAGTTCTAAACACTACAGTGTACAATTAATTGGCCAAAAACATTTTTATAAAAAATGGTTTAGTGAGTTTATCCTGCTTTGTTGACTTTGAATCTTAAGGAAAGTTGCTGCTTTGAAAGCGTGAAATATTACGTGCCTTAACAGTGAAGCTGTGTTTTGTTACTGTTGACACTTTGGCTTTTTAATAAACACCCTCCCAAAACATTGACACAGGAAAACACCTCGCTAATAGTTTGGCACATAACCTTGGGAATAACAGCGCCATTCATTTTGCTGCTGGGTTATTTCTGAGGTGGACAAATATTATGACTCTGCGTCTCAAAGGAGCACAGAGGATGCTCTATCGAGGCAGCGCTCTTTGAACGAACGAGAGAGTTCAGGAAAGTCAGGAAGGCTACGAGGGCTTGTCAGTAGATGACAGAAGGCCCTTCTCTCAGAATCCCTCAAATCTGGTTTCTGTGGAGGGCTCCCCTGGCTGAGGAGGGTTTACCGTATTTTTCACTCTATAAGACGCACCAGACCACAAGACGCACCTAGTTTTTGGAGGAGGAAAACAAGAAAAAAAAATATTCTGAATCTCAGAAGCCAGAACAGAAAGAGGGATCGCTGCGCAGTGAAAGCAGCGATCCCTCTTGCTGTTCTGGCTTCTGGGATAGCTGCGCAGCCTGTATTCGCTCCATAAGACGCACACACATTTCCCCTTACTTTTTAGGAGGGAAAAAGTGAGTCTTATAGAGCAAGAAATATGGTATTTCCAAGGCGGCCCTCCATAATTTATGGAACAACCTCATCCTTATCCAGTAGCCATGCTGGCTTGGGCTGATAGGAGCTGGACACCCAAGAACATCTCCTTCCACCCCTGATTTTCGACAGGGACCAACTCTGTGCCCAGAAGCTTGTCCATTGCTATAACCCCTCCCCACCGAAAACCTGTGTACAGTTCTGGTTGCCTCGCCTCAAAATGGATATTGTAGAGGTGGGAAAGATTCAGAAAAAGCAGCCCAAAGGATCAAGGGGGTGGAGCAACTCCCTCACAAGGAAAGGTTGCAGCGTATGGGGCTTTTTAGCTTAAGAGAAAAGGCGAGTAAGAGGCAACAAGATAGAACTTTGTAAAATCATGGATGGCACGGAGAAAGTGGGGAGGGGAAAGCAATTTTCTCCTTCTCTCCTGTCCCTGGAACCGATGCACATCCAATGAAGCTGAACGTTGGAAGATTCGGGACTGTTAAACTACGGAACTCTCTGCCACAGGAGGCATCGGTTGCCACCAACTTGACAAGCCATGATGGCTGCGCTCTGCCTCCACGGTTGAAGGCAGCAATGCTTTCGAATATCTGTTGCTGCAGGAGAGGGCTCTCGTCCCCGGGTCCTGCTTATTGGTGCCCCCCCGGCCTCTGTGAGAACAAGATGCTGGACTAGATGGGCCATTGGCTTAATCCAGCAGGCTCCTTTATGTTCTTACTGGTGTTTATGGTTGGGATGACAAAAAGCAGCTCTCACCATAGTGGTCCATGTGGGGTGGGGGTGGGGAATAAAATCCCAAGCTCTGCTGTAGGGCCAATGCCTTTATTAGGAGCGGCTCAAATGTCACAAAATAGTGAGCATGTCTTAGAAGTTTTCCGGAACCCTTAATCAGGCTAAGATGCTAAACAAAATGAGACGAAGGAATAACCCTGGCATGACGTCAAAGCCTGGGGTGTTCTGCATATTGTAACGGGATCTGGAGGGATCTGGAGACGTGAGCCTCCACTAGGTGCTAAAAAGATGATGGGTCAACTGTTTGACGGAGACCACAGTCACACCATCCATTTAAAGTAACATGAGACCACTTTGAACCATCGTGGCTTCCCCACCCCAAGGAATTCTGGGAGCTGTAGTTTTGTCAAGGGATGCAGAGCATAGCTGTCAACTTTCAGATTTGAAAATAAGGGATCAGCATCCTCGAAAATAAGGGATCAGCAACCTCACCTGTCCCGGGGACAGTCTATGGGATATCTAACAATCCAGGATAGCAGTGGGAAACGGCGCTGGAATAAGGGAATTTCCCGCAAGAAAAGGAAAGGTTGACAGCTATGATGCAGAGCACTGTTAGGAGTTCAGTGCTGCAGTTGTTGATGTTGTACGGTTATAGTAAAGGTAAAGGGACCCCTAACCATTAGGTCCAGTTGTGACCGACTCTGGGGTTGCAGCGCTCATCTCTCTTTATTGGCCGAGGGAGCTGGCGTACAGCTTCCGGGTCATGTGGCCAGCATGACTATGCCGCTTCTGGCGAACCAGAGCAGCGCACGGAAACGCCGTTTACCTTCCCGCCGGAGCGATACCTATTTATCTACTTGCACTTTGACGTGCTTTCGAACTGCTAGGTTGGCAGGAGCAGGGGCCGAGCAACGGGAGCTCACGCCGTCGTGGGGATTCGAACCGCCGACCTTCTGATTGGCAAGTCCTAGGCTCTGTGGTTTAACCCACAGTGCCACAGCTATGATGCAGAGCACTGTTAGGAGTTCAGTGTTGCAATTGTTGTTGTTGTACGTTTATATACCAACCTTTATCTTTCAAGGATAAAAAGGTGGTGCAATTTTACCTTCACAACGACCCTGTGAGGTAGGTTAGGCAAAGAGATGGTGACTGGCCCAAGGTCACGCAGTGAGGTTCAGGGCCGAGTGGGGATTCGAACCCTGGTCTCCCAGGTCATAGTCCAACACTCTTAACCATTACGCCACAATTCTCAGAGTTCCCTATCAAGATCGTGAAACCACCCTGGGAACTGTAGTTCTGTGAGGGGCATGGGGTCTCTTAACAATACTTTTAACAAACTACAGCTCCAAGGATTATTGGGTTGGGAACCATGCCTTTCTAAAGTGGTATCGTGGATGGTGTGAATGTGGCCAAAAAGTGATGCGTCTCAGCCTCTGGTTTTCCTACAGCGCCTGGCCCCAGTGGTAGACTGCCCTGACTCTGGAGGTTCTATCCAGCAGATTGTGTTTTCCATTCCTTTGCATGCACAACCATGTGCTGCTCCTGCTTCATCTTTGATTGTAGTAACTGAAAGGTGTGCAGGGCGCAGGGGAATGTTGAAGGGAAAAGAAAGCGTCCGTGGCAGACGTGTGACTCTTTCTTGGATCAAACGGATGATCAGCGGATTAATATTTGAATCAGGGCCAGCCCTGCCTGCACACGGGAGCCTCCAGTGACCTGAGAAAGCTCCCCTTGGCTGTCCTGCTTTGCACCACTGCAAAGCATCTGCTGTGTGCTGCGTAGCTGTCTTTTGAGCAGAAAATACTTTGGAATTGGCCGCGCTTGCGGTTCTGTCCAGGTCTCTCATTCTGTGACCAGGTCTCTCATTTATAACATTACAGGAGCCGTGGATTAGCCAGGCTATAATTTTCTGGTGGGGTTCGGATTCGGTAGAGAAGCTTTGCACTTTCTCTCCTTTCCATTCCCTCTCCCGGCAGTCTGAAATGAATGCCTTTGGATAAATTGCTGACTTTATTCTTAGACGCAGCGTCCTTGTTTTTTTGCGGCTCCTCAAGTGGAAACTTGCAGCAATGTCTGCTTGCTGCAAGGTGTGAGCCGCCCACTTTGCAAAGGCAGGGAGGCCTCCAAATTCCGTGAACGGGGAGGGCTCTCTTGCCCGTCTGAGGGGGAGCCTCTTGGGGCGGGTTACCGCTTGCATACTGATGACTCCAACCCGACAGGCTCCCTTTGACTAGAAAAACACTGAATAATGGACTCCAAACTGGTGCTCTGGTGTGTGTGTCTGTGTGTGTAGCTTTTGTTCCCTGTTCTGTTTACTCTGCAACTGGAAAGTTAGAGAAGATAGTGCTTTGTTTGCACCCTGCTTTTGGGCGGAAAGAGCCAAGTTGATGGGCCAACATCCCTCTTGGGTTGAGGCAAACTCGTTCTTCCTTTTCTCAGCTGTGGTTTTGAAGCCAGATTTTATTTCTTACAGTTATAGTCCACCTTTCCCCTAAGGAGCTCAAGATGGCATACGTCGTCCTTTACCCTCCACAACCCTGTGAGGCAGGCTAGGCTGAGAGTGACTGGATAACATAGGCGCCAACTACTGGGGGCCCAGGCACTCACAATTTTTTGGGGGGGAGGTGGTGCTCAGCACCCACAGAGCAGACTCTGATGTGACTTCCAGTTTCTACCAAAAGTCGCGTCAGAGGCACGACACAACCACTGAGGAGATGTTGGAGGCCCTGCTAGGCTCCATGAGGCCTCAGAGATCATGTCTGAGGCCCCGTCAGGCCTCAGAAGCGCCACTGTGGAGCGTCACTGTAACATCATGATGTCCCATTATGTCGCAGGTGCCATTGGGCACCCAAAGCCCATGGCCCAAGTTGCCGCCCCTGCTGGATAGCTCAGTTGGTTAGAGTGCGGTGCAGGTAACACCAAGGTTGCAGGTTCGATTCCTGTTGCATATTCCTGCTTTGTAGGGGTCAGCAAACTTTTTCAGCAGGGGCTGGTCCACTGTCCCTCAGACCTTGTGGGGGGCCAGACTATATGGGGGTGGGACGGGAATGAACTAATTCCTTTGCCCCACAAATAACCCAGAGATGCATTTTAAATAAAAACACACATTCTGCTCATGTAAAAACAAACTGATTCCCGGACCATCCGCAGGCCGGATTTAGAAAGCGATTGGGCTGGATCTGGCCCCCAGGTCTTAGTTTGCTTACCCATGGACTAGATAATCCTCAGAGAGGGTCCCTTTCAACTCCACAATCCTATAATTCTATGAATGGCCCAGGGTCATCCAGTGAGCTTCATGCCTGAGTGGGGATTTGAACCCTGATCTGCCAACTCTTCGTCCAACACTCTAACCACTACACCTCACCGCCTCTCACCCTGGATCCCAGTTGGAAAAATACGCAGCTGGACTTAAAATATCTGTGGTTTTCCTTTGGGCAAAGTTTTCTGCTGCTGTATCTCTGGATATGCATATAGACATCTCCCCTGCCAAATCACCTCCTTCCTCAACTAGAGAGCCTTAGGGCCTCCCTGCATTTGACTCTATAATGATGTGATTAGCAATTAGATTATGTGTTTTTTTAAAGTAAACACCAGGTGCCTAGAGGCAGGAGGAGGAGGAGGAGTGGTTATCAAGAATTCTGGCACGGGGAAGGGAGTTTTAAGTCTTCCCTCCCAATCTGTAATCTCCGTGAAATAGCTCCCCGCCAACAATTAGCATTGGGGTTAAGCTTCCCATTGGCGCCCAGGGAGTGCTTGCTCTGCAGTGTTGATAGCGAAATTGCTTGCTTCTGGTATTTAATATAAGTCGTGTTTGCTAATCTCATCATTAACAGGATGATGTTCGATTCAGGTAGTCGGGCCTTAAGGGAGGTCAGGATGGTCAGGAACCAGCATTTTTCTCTCTGCACAACCAGGGTTGTCTGCAAGAAGAAGCTGTTGACTCTACAGCGCCACCACTGCAGCTGGTAGGATGGTGTACTGCAGCTGGCAGAAGTTAATAACATTCCACCTAGTGTTATTTAACCCCTGACATGCCTGGTCTCTCTGCTGTAGGCTGGCATGCTCGCAGGCTCCTACTTGGAGCTTTACTGAACCACCCGCATTCCTTCCTTCCTCTGAGTCACAGCTGGGACACCTAGTCCTCATAGTTTTATTTATTTATTTACGGCTATTAGCCCATAAAATATGTACAAACATAAAAACACAGGGACATAAAAACAGATATATCCGACAACAGGAGGTGAACACCACGATGCAAGGGTGGGTCATTGAGCAGAGCCAAGTGACAGCTTGGGGCCAGGAGAGCTCCAAGGGACAGATCACAGAAAGTCCTCATAGTTCTTGGCATCTGTCTGTCTGGAGAGACAATGGAGTATCCCTCCAGGGGTGAAGGCAAAAAGCTGCATCTGCAGTGCTGAGGTGACCTCCCCATGGTGCTAGCCTGGGCACTATGTATGGAGGTCCTGGGCTGCCTAGATGGCCTCGCTGGACTACAACTCCCATAGATTCACTGCCCATGCTGGCTGAGGCTGATGGGATTTGTAGTCTTAAATATTTGGAGGGCATCAGAGGGGGGAGTCTGGCCTGTGTTAGGCGAGAGTTGGGAATGTCTGAGCAGCATCCAGCCGCTGTGATGGTGGCATTTTGTTTATTAAATCTTTGGCAAGAGGAAGGCAAAGGATCTTGTGGCCAGCATGCGGCGGGGGGCAGGGGGGGATGGCTGAAGAGGACAGAGAGAACACGAGAGACTGCTGGCCTTCCCCACTTAGCAGATCACTGGGGCCTCTGTTCTCTCTTCACAATGGACGCCTGCCACAATCGAGGCTCTTCAGCCAAAGAGCCGGTTGGTCTCTCCTAGCCAAGACTTCGTAGGCAGAAACTCTGGTCCCATCTATACATTTATAGCAGTGTGATACCACTTTAAGTAGCCATGGCTCTCTGTCCCCCGTCCCCAAAGTATCCTGGGAAGTGTAGTTCGTTGAGAGTGCTGAGAGTTGTTAAGAAACCTCTATTCCCTTCACAGAGCTGCGATTCCTAGAGTGGCTTAACAATCAATCCTTCCTCCCAAGGAACTCTGGGAATTTTATCTCTGGGAGGGGAATAGGAGCCCCCTCGCAACTCTCAGTTCCCTTGATAAACTACAGCTCCCAGAATTCTCTGGGGGAAAGCCATGACTTTTTAAAGTGGTGTGGATGTATGGCGTGCTGATGGGACCAAACTTAAAGGAAATGAAGGACAATTGCTGGAACAGATCAAGGTTTACCTAGCCCAGTCTCCTGCTTCTGACAGTGGCAGAAGCAGCCTTTCCCTGTGCCCTTTAATCTGATAATAGTTGAGAGTCATCAATAGACCTGCCCTCCACTCATCTGAGGGGAATAGGGGTCTCTCCTATCAACTCTCAGTGCCCTAAACAAATCACAGCTCCCAGAATTCTCTGGGGGAAGCCATGATTGTGTAAAGTTCTATGATACTGCTTTTAAGTGCATATAATCTTCTTGTTAGCTTTTTCTTTTCATGTCAGCAGGATTCCTTGCATGTTGTTGACCCCTGTATCAGTCCCAGGTTTCCTTTTTGTCATTAATGTTGACTGTTTTTAATTTAGAGAGCAGAATCAGTCCTCATGGCGGCTTTCAGAGTAGAATTCTCTGCCCCGAGGAACTTACAAACTCTGGGTTGTATCCAGGGTTGGTTCCTACCCCAGAGCATTCCCGGCGAAATGAATGGATGTGACGGAGCGATGCTCATTAATTTCAACAGCTTCGTTAATTTCACTCGGTCTGCCCTGAGTCAAACTTAGTTGGAGTCGACCTTGATGCAGTTTGATGCAGAAGCAGATGTGTGCTTGCTGCGGCAAACTGTTTCTTGGGGCCTGGTTGCAGCCTTGACTTATTTCCAAACAACTCGTTAATTTGAACCTGATTTGTTTGCACAGAGTTTGCAGGGAAGCACGTCCGGTGTTCAGCAAGACTTTGCTCTGATTTGTTTGAGGAGAGGTTTTACGATCTTGTGTCAAGTGACTGTTTTTCCGCACTTTTCTGTGTATTTCCCCCATCACCTTGTTGGCAGTCTTTTGGGGGCAGGGAGTCACATGCCAGGGGCGGGTGGGACTATAAAAAGTGAGTGGAGCAACAGATGCTAATTTACTTGCCTGCCCCGCCTCCTGCATCCAAGCAAGCAAGAGGCATTCTCTGAGTTCGAAGGACACATTCTGCCCATGCAAAAACACTCAAGGAGGGTGCAAAGCAGAACCGGTGGGGGGTGGGGTCTGGAGAGAGTCCCTAGGGCCAGATAGAGAGGTCTGGAGGGCTACATTTGATGCCCTGGCCTGCACTCCCCCCACTTTTCTGCTCCTTTACAAGACCCCTGTAAAATCAAGCACCTTTGTGGCTCAAGGTCTAAAGGTAAAGGGACCCCTGACCATTAGGTCCAGTTGTGGCCGACTCTGGGGTAAAGCTCATCTTGCTTTACTGGCTGAGGGAGCCGGCGTACAGCTTCCGGGTCATGTGGCCAGCATGACTAAGCAGCTTCTGGCGAACCAGAGCAGCGCACAGAAACACCATTTACCTTCCCGCCAAAACGGTACCTATTTATCTACTTGCACTGGTGTGCTTTCAAACTGCTAGGTTGGCAGGAGCAGGGACCGAGCAATGGGAGCTCATCCTGTTGCAGGGATTTGAACCGCCGACCATCTGATTGGCAAGTCCTAGGCTCTGTGGTTTAACCCACAGTGCCACCCACGTCCCGGCTCAAGCTCTAGGGTTGCCATATTTCAAAAAGTGAAAATCTGGACACAAAAATCTGTTGAGCTTTTTTTGTCCTTGTTGAGCAATTTTTGGGGAGATTCTTCAAATTTCCCCAGACATTTCAACGATTTCCACCCAGACACTGTTACCAGCTGCTGTATTCCAGCTATGTTAAGGAAATTCCAGGTGTATGGCAACCCTAAAAGTGGCAAATTTGCCCCTACAAAACTATGGCCAACACGCTGCTTTCCTTTGAAGTTTCAAAAATAGCTTACAGCTCATGTGCTGGGCATTCACACCTGCAAGCTGTCGGCTTTTCTGAGCTGCCTCCAGCTATGGTGCGGAGGCTGTGGGCTGAACTGATGTGAGTCAGGAGTCACCAACGCAGATTTGTCTGTTCTAGACTGGCTTTGCTGAAAGAAGACAAGGATGGATTTGTATTGCAATCCACTCTGCGGCCTTGGAATGCGGAAGCTAAAATAAAGGATATGCAAGAACATTAGAAAATCTGCTGTGTCAGTTGCCCTTCTAATCCAGCGTGCTGTTCTTACAGTGGACGAGAGTCCTGTGGGAAATGAGCCAACACTTTGCACATGGCCAGAGAGACTCTTACCTTTGTGCAACAAAACAAAGCAATAAATAAATTAGTTTATTGATTTCGACTGACTTTCAGAGCCCCCAGCCACTTAAACATCTGTGACCTCCCCACCCACATTACTGGATTCCCAACTCGTATCAGCAGAAGCCAGCCTGGCCACTGACTAAGGAGGATAGCGGTCAGAGTCCAGCAGCATCTAGGAACATAATAAGTTCAGTATTGCTGACACTGACTGGCAGCGGCTCTCCAGGACTTAGTATCATAGTTGGATGGGACCACGAGGGTTATCTAGGAAAATCTTTTGCCCCACATGGGACTCAAACCCACAACCCTGAGATTAAGAGTCTCATGATTTACCGACTGAGCTCCCCAGTAGCTACCCAGCCTGGTTCTCTCCCAGCTTTTACCTGGAGATGCCGATTAGGGAATTGAACCTGGGACCTTTGATGTGCAAGGCAGATGCTCTACCTCTGAGCCACAGCCCTATTCAAATCTCCCTATTCAAAGGGAAAGAAGGCAATGCTTGTTCTGATTGGCCAGCTGCTCCCCAGAGCAGGTTTGCTGCTTCCTGTTGCATTGCCTGACTTTACCTACCAGCTAGTAGAGATAAGTAAGGGAGGCAGCAGGCAGGTGACCCCAAGAGAGGCCCAACGTGTGGTTGTGGTTGTTGTTTTCACCCTCTTTTCATTATCTAGAGATCCTGAATCGCATCTGGATTACTCCCTGTGATAAGAGCCTTTCAGGAAGGGGGGGGGGAGCTGAGAGACTGACCTCTCCTGACTCTATAATCTCAAAGCCCTTTTTAATTTAAAACTCCTTCCTGGCCCGATTCCTTGTTAAGTCCCCTGATGACAGGGAGGGAGACCTCTTTGTAGCGTGCCTGGTTGGGGGGGGCAGGCAGGGGGCGGGCAGAGCCGGTTGCCGCAGCTGCTGCCTCTTCAATGGCACTACTGTTGGGTGCCAGGGCAGATTTGGCACCAGGTTTTGCAGTAGGAGGGCAAACGGCTGGCTTTTTACAGGCCCGGCATCCCTTCCATGGGCTGTGTGGTCTTGGAGATGACACAGCCCCGTACAAAGGGCTATTGACTCACTGGGCCAAGACGGTCCTGAAAGAAACGAGTGCGAATTCTGGGCTTGGAGACGTAAACTGGGTTCCCTGTTATAGCCAGTGCTCCCGAGGACAGGGAGAGGGTTTTTCCCTCTTCCGTCTCTCATCATCCTACAACTCGGGGCTATCAGATGAAGCTGAATGTTGGAAGATTTGGGGCAGACAAGAAGAAGGAGAGCTCTGTTGGATCAAGCCAGCAGCCCATCTAATCCAGCATCCTGTTCTTGCACAGTACATATTTATTTACTTATTGCCCACCCTTCACCCTGCGGTGCCAAAGTGGGTTACAGCCATGAAAACACAATTTGAACCATGGGATAGCTCAGTCAATAGAGCATGAGACTCTTAAATCTCGGGTTTGCGGGTTCGAGCCCCACGTTGGGCAAAAGATTCCTGCATTGCAGGGGGTTGGACGAGATGACCCTCGTGGTCCCTTCCAACTCTATGATTCTAAGTCCTGGAGAGCTGCTGCCAGTCAGTGTAGGCAATACTGAGCTAGGTCTGACTTGGTATAGCAAAACAACAACAAACCTATGGTTACATGATACATACTCAATAAACACACAAGACGTAACCGGCTGTACTTTTAAGTAAATGAGGTATACTTCATTGTATCAAATTGTAGATTTCAACGGAAGTTCATGCATAAGGTCCACACATGTATAAGTGTCTATTCCACCTGTCTGTTCATAGAGTCCAATAATCCACATGAAGGGTTGTTACAGTTCCACAGAATCCTTTCACAGAGTCTAAGACAAGGATTTCCGGAATATTAGCCTTGTTTCGCCATCCTAAGCCTTATGCATGAACTGACTAGAGAATGAACTGATCCACTGGGTCTTCTGCTCTTTTCGTAGAACTTTATGAGACTTCTGTTGAAATCTACAATTTGATACAAGGAAGTATACCTTATTTACTTAAAAGTACAGCCGCTTACGTCTTGTGTGTTTACTGACTTGGTATAAGGCAGCTTATTATGTTCCTAGATGCTGCTGGGCTCTGACTGCCATCCTCCTTAATCAGTGGCCAGGCTGGCTTCTGCTGAGTCCAGTAATACGGGGGGGGGGGGTGTCACAGATGTTAAACAACAGTTTCAGATGTTAAACAACAGTTTCAAACAACTAAGCGTCTCAGAAATAAGGTGGGTCCATGGTGAAAACCCATGGACTGCAAGAAGATCAAACCTCTCCATTCTGAAGGAAATCAGCCCTGAGTGCTCACTGGAAGGACAGATCCTGAAGCTGAGGCTCCAATACTTTGGCCACCTCATGAGAAGAGAAGACTCCCTGGAAAAGACCCTGATGTTGGGAAAGATGGAGGGCACAAGGAGAAGGGGACGACAGAGGACGAGATGGTTGGACAGTGTTCTCGAAGCTACCAGCATGAGTTTGACCAAACTGCGGGAGGCAGTGGAAGACAGGAGTGCCTGGCGTGCTCTGGTCCATGGGGTCACAAAGAGTCAGAGTCAGACACGACTAAACGACTAAACAACAACAACACAGTGGAAACTATGGAGTTTGCTCGCACAGCAAGGTAGTGTTGGTCACCAACTTCAAAAAGGATGAGAACACATTTGCAGAGAACCAGGCAATTGGTGGCTACTTATCAGCTGAAGCTTTATGCCTCTGAATAGTAACTGCTTGGGAATTGCAGGTAGGGGGAGTTGCTGTCGGCTCCCAGGTCCTGCTGCCAGGCTTCCTTTGGGGGCACCTAGTTGGCTACTCTGGGAACTGGATGCTGGACAGGCAGGCTCTTATCAGTGTTCGAAATTAGCCACTTTGCGACCAAGTGAAGATACCTTGGAGCCAGGATAGCACTTGACATCTCCACCATCTGGGGATCTTTGGATCTGGACTGTTTTCACACACTCAGACCCCATCCTGTAGAATTCTTTCAGTTATATTTTTTCCTGCAGAATTGGAATGAATTCCTGGAACCAAATTGCTTTTTCTGAGCAGGAGCAGTCACCGTTAAGAAAAAGAGGTCAGGATAGGCCAATATATGCGGACTGTCACTGGGGTCAAGCAACTTTTCTTCTTTAAGTTCTCAAAGCTCTTAACCAAGGCTCAAGGCTGTCATCTGAACTAGCCAGATGTTTAACTGAGAATCCATCACAGTCAGTCCATCATTTGAAAAATAAGACATGAGAGTCGTTGTACCCCAAAATGGCAACCAGACATTCCTTTTTGGCAACTGCAAGCTTGTTTGAGCCATTTGGCGCCTAGCTTATACAGTGGATGCTCGGGTTGCGAATGTTATCCGTGTGGGATGCACGTTCGCGAGCCGCAGTGTTCGCAACCAGCAGCGAGGCGTCTGTGCACGTGTGGGTTGCGATTCGGTGCTTCTGCGCATGTGCAAAGCATGATTTAGCTCTTCTGCGCATGCATGATCGCCGAAACCCGGAAGTACAGTGGTATCTCAGGTTACATACGCTTCAGATTACAGACTCCGCTAACCCAGAAACAGTGCTTCAGGTTAAGAACTTTATTTCAGGATGAGAACAGAAATCATGCTCCGGCGGCGCGGCAGCAGCAGGAGGCCCCATTAGCTAAAGTGGTGCTTCAGGTTAAGAAAAGTTTCAGGTTAAGTACGGACCTCCGGAACGAATTAAGTACTTAACTTGAGGTACCACTGTAACCTGTTCCGGTACTTCCGGGTTTCGGCAGGTGTGTAACCCGAAAAAATGCAACCTGAAGCGGCCTTAACCTGAGGTATGACTGTAGATCTGAGTTTCTAACACTGCTTCTTATGCACTTAAAAAAAGCACCGGTCCAGATTTTTGCTCTCTCCCTCCCTCCATTTTCTGCCCAGAGAAAGATGGGTGCTTGTATGTTAGTAGGTTGGTTGACGTACCCAGCCCCCCTTCTCTCCTCGGAGGTCCCAGGGAGCATTTTTTTCTGCTTCGTAATGTCCAGGCTCCATGCCCAGCCCTCGGCTTTTATGGACATTGTCCGAGTGGAGGAGGAGGAGGAGGAGGCAGTTGAGAACAGACTCTCCTGCTTTCCTTTCTCTTTTGAAGCCACCAGCCCCGAGGCAAGAAGCCTCAGTGGAAATAAAATGCCAACAATCTTGGACGGTCCAGCTTTTCACAGATGAAAATAAACTCACTGCAAGGGTAACTTGGCCCGCACATAAACAAACATGAATGCACCGTATGTGCTGGTATTGTTACTCTAACTACAGCTAGAAATAGATAGAGTTGGGTGGGGGGGAATGAATGAACTGGTTCCATTATCATAGTTTTGTTTCAACATCATCTCGTCCCATTTCTGCTCTCCCAGTTAGAACAAACGCCGCATGCTCAAACCACCCGCCTCCTGTGATCTCCGCTGTGGTTTTGACTCTGTTCCACTATTTCCTCTGTAATTGCTGTTGGTTTCTAAGAGCAGAATAATTGCATTATTAGTGTAAACAGAGGCCCATCTATTCCGCCTTCTTCCCATTTCCTATAGAGACCAGGAGTCAGGTGGCTGCAAGCAATCTTCCTTCCCACCAAAATATCTGATATGTAGAGGTGCAGCTGCATATGGAGGTTCCTCTTAGGCCATTTATTTCGAAGGTTTCTTACTCGCCCATAAGGTCCTAAGGTGGGTTATGGCAATAGAATATACAGTTATAAAAAGGAGACAAAGCCATTGCAGGGATACAACTGTTACCAAAGCTGCTTCAGTGATGATGCAGGTGGAGTCCAAAGTAGAAAGAAACCCTTAGACACACTTTCCTGAAGATAACTGAACAAAGCAGCTTATAATTTGATGAGAAGTTTTGACTTTTCTCTCAGGCCCTGCACACAGAAGGAGGTTTTTCAAGCAAGCATACAGAGGGGAAACTCCCTCACAACTGCATAGCCAATCAGAGCATGCACCACCTCAGCAGGCATCGTGCCGCCTGTCTGGTTGCTAAGCAACGCTTCCACTTGGCCCCCTCTTGGCTAGCTGACCTTCACGCTAACTCTGTTATTCCTTAGGGTTGCACACAGAACGATCCCCGTGATTGCACTTCCAAAAAAGATGAGTAAAAGAGTTCCAAATGGAACAGAACAGTATAAAGCTTGATAAACAGTACAAGAAGGCACAAAGCAAAACAAAACAAAAATACATTAATTGTCAGAAAGCCTGGATCAAGAGGTATATGGCTAAAAAACCCCTACAACGAAGATGCTCTGTGGGGAGGGAGTTCCTCACTTTTGGGGCTGCCACAGAGAAAACCCTAAATCATAGCATCATAGAGCTGGAAGGGACCACGAGGGTCATCGAATCCAGCCCTCTGCAGTGCAGGAATCTTTTTGCCCAAGGCGATTCTCGAACCCAGAACCCTGAGATGAAGAGTCTCATGCGTTACTGATTGAGCTACAAATGGTTCACTACAATGCTATACAGTGGTACCTCAGTACAGACGCTTCAGGTTTGACTCCGCTAACCCAGAAATAGTACCTTGGGTTAAGAACTTTGCTTCAGGATGAGAACAGAAATCACGCAGCAGTGGGAGGCCCCATTAGCTAAAGTGGTGCTTCAGGTTAAGAACAGTTTCAGGTTAAGAACAGACCTCCAGAACAAATTAAGTTCTTAACCTGAGGTACCACTGTATACATAAATGACAGTATTGACATAGGGAAGAAGAGGTTTGAACCTCGCTGGGTCTCTGAATCGGCAGTAAGGCTGGTGAACTCTCCCATATCTGGATTACTTGGATTTCTGCATTGGGTGTGTGTATGTTTAATTATGTTGTTAGAGAGAGAGAGAAAACCCTGGGTTCTTGAATGGCTGCTGCGTAATGTGTGATGAGCTAATCTTTGCCCCAGATCTCTTGAGGTTTCCCAAATATAGTCACCTCTTGGCATCTGCCCGAGGAAAGTAGAACGGGAAAGTCATGGGTGGGCGGCTGGACGGCTGTGTTTTATGGGCAGCTGATTACATTACGCCAGGGCATGACTAGACAGGCGCACAAAGATGCTAATCTATTTGCAGGGTGTGTCAGGCGACAGGCAGAGGAATCTGATCAGGGCTGAGCCTCCTCTGTTTTCTTGAAAAGCCCATTAACATTTTCCATCCAGGTAACCCATATTGATTCTTACCCATCTCTACACATTGCTGTTACTTGGTTTTTGTTTGTTTGTTCAACGCACTTAATATCTCATAAGACGGGGATGTGGGCGGAATAAAATCCCTATTCCTTCCTCCCTTCTCCCTCTGATGACTGAGACCGGAATCATATAAGCAAAAGGGGAAACGTTGCAGAATGAGTGGTGCAAACGAGAACATTTTATTTATTCAGTTTTCCATGCATTTATTAAATGTGCACAAATGATGTGTTTGCTAAGAGAGAGGGAGCACTGGAAACAGCATTTGGGCAAGCTCCGCAAAATGAAAAGGAATAGCTTGCAAGGGAGGCTCCTGTGCTGATCCCAGATGTATGATGGGTGCAAGCAGGACTTTCAGAATCTTCTGAGACCCAGTGGAAAGGCAAGACTGCTTGCTCCCTACCTAGATGCATAGCTGTCAAGCATCCCTTATTTGGTGGGACAGTCCCTTATCCCAGCGCCATGTCCCGCTGCTGTCCCTTATTAATGATCTCCCTTAAATAAGCTACTGAAGGTAATGGGGCCCTTTCTATGTCCAGCTGTCCTTTGTCAACAATAAATTGTTGCTGTTTTTTTGTGTTGAATATATGCTATATGGTAATTTATGGACCTAATAGGTATCTAAAGCCATTTGCATGCAACAAAATATGCATTTTATCAAAGTAATTGTTGATCCCTTATTTTGGCTGCTGATCCCTTATTTCTGAGGCTGCTGGTCCCTTATTTTCAAATGTGTAAGTTGACAGCTATGCCTAGATGTCTCTGGGGTGGGGATTCCTGGGTGGCCAGGCCTAATTCATCCGCATCTGCGTCTTAAACCCAAGAGTTGCCGCCGGCTACTTCCTGGCTCTGCACAGCAGAATGTAGAGTCTTGCCTTGCCTCTTCCAACTCCCTGTTTTCCTGGCAAATCTGGAAACATTTGCGGCTGGGAGGGATTGGGGTGCAGAAGTCGGCCTGGGTGGTGGGGGCGAACGATCTGCTCTCCGCCTTAAGTGTTCCCAGCTCTTCCTCACTTCCACTCCAGATGGGAGAGAGGTCGAGACCAGAAGCGCCCGTTTGCAGCTAACTAAAAATACCAGTTTCGCTTCTCTTCCATCCCCGACCCCCACGACTGTC
This sequence comes from Podarcis filfolensis, assembly GCF_964270895.1. NCBI lineage: Eukaryota > Metazoa > Chordata > Lepidosauria > Squamata > Lacertidae > Podarcis > Podarcis filfolensis. Next base: position 23,293,513 of record NC_139620.1, on the reverse strand, counting down.
TCCAGCTTTGGGCTGGCACAGTGCCAACAGCTGTTGAGATCTGGTTGCTGTGGCAATGGCCGTCCACATGTGTTCTGGAAGGCCGGCCGGCTGTGCCACATGTGCAAAAGATCTCTTGAGCCGGTTGCAAAATAATTGCGGCCGGCTTGCTGCCTCATCTCCAGCCCCTTTGGCAGATTAGACCCCGGAGCGTGACGAGGGATTTTGGACGTTAATTTCTCTTGCGCTGCTGAAGATGTTTCTGTCAATGGGGCTATATAAATAGTAACACCCCCACCCCACCCCACCCGTGCTCCAATTCTCAGCATCTGCTGGTCTCCCAAAAACATTTCATAACGGCTGCAGGAGGAATTAATGTATCCTCATCTGCTTGGAAGCGACACAGAGCGGCATGCACATTCAGAAATATTTTTTGGGGGGGGGGTGACTCTCTGGCTTGGCAGGGGGGGGGTGGATGGGAAATGGTGTCCATCTAGAAGTGCCGCAGCTCAAAGCTGGCGTAGTGCGGCAGACTTTTTTGGATGTGGGATGCTGGGCTGGAATCCTTGCCTCTGCCACAAAACCTGCGACGTGGCTTTGGGCGAGTTACCCATCTCTCAAAATAAAACATTTGCAGCAGGCGTCAAGAGAGGGATATGAGACCTGTGTGTGCACGAACTTTTAAAAAAGAGAAATATGCATTCAGGCCGTGCAGTCTTGCAAATCCAGGGACATTCTGCTCTCCCTCTACATGATTTATGGATTTGTGCACATTAAACACATTTACACAAAGTTAATAAAAGGAAATGAATAAATGTTCTCATTTGCACAAGTTATTCTACGGCGGTTACCATTTGGCTCAATGGATTCTGGTTTCGGTCATTAGAGGGAGAAGGGAGGCGTTCCCCCTGCCTCACCACCTCCCTGGCTTCTGAGATTTCGGCAGGCATTGCCCAGGGCAAGCTTAAGACTAGAAACTTGATTTTAAAAAGAGACGGATGGGAAGCTGATGTCAGGTCGGGCGTTGCATTTTGGATAACCCAACATGGCAGGCGGTCACCATAGACAGTTTGATTTGCATTCAAAGGGCACTCACAGCTCAAACACCCCAGAGTGTCTGTCAGTGCTGAGTGCATGTGTGCATGAGGTGAGGAATGAGTCCAAAGGCCCTTGGTACTTGTGTCGAACCCAAGCAAAGTTTTCCTGCTATATACAGTGGTACCTCGGGTTACATACGCTTCAGGTTACAGACTCCGCTAACCCAGAAATAGTACCTCGGGTTAAGAACTTTGCTTCAGGATGAGAACAGAAATCGTGCAGCAGCGGCAGCAGGAGGCCCCATTAGCTAAAGCGGTGCTTCAGGTTAAGAACAGTTTCAACTTAAGAATGGACCTCCGGAACAAATTAAGTACTTAACCCGAGGTACCACTGTATTTACATTTTACAAGCTGCTGTGGGAGAGTTTTGCTCTGCAAGGTGGCATCTGAAGGGCTTTTGAACAAAACAGGCAAGCAAGCCTCATTGGGACTGTCCCACTTCAGAACACCTGGAGTGGGGAGGCCCCATGTCGGAATTGTGAAACACTTGACACCGCCTCCCTGCCTGTAGAAATCTAGCATGTGGCAGGGAGCAGTTCTAAACCCAGCACCACCTCTCTGCTTGTAGAAAGCTAGCATATGACGGGCGGCAGTTCCACCCTGGCCCCCTCTTCCCTGAGAACTGCAGCAAGGCACTTCTGCTGGAGAACAAGCAGTCAGGAAGACTCAGCTAATCCATCAAGAGCAGCTTTTGGAAATGGGCTCCCTGGACCTATTACAGCTTGTCCATTTTCTGCCCTCGCCTCCCTGTTGGCTTCATTCCCTGTGTTGTGCTGCCGATGCTTTTTGTAGTTGCTTTGGCTGGGCCAGAGCCTCTTCTCTCTGCACTTTAGCACAAGAGGTTAGTTTCTTCCCCGGCCGGTTGGTTCATCTCAGCTCCTTGCATCTCTTCCTGGCTTCTCTTAGAAAAGCGAGAGGCAGCCTAAACCAGCCTTTCTCAACCTGGTGCCCTCCAGATCTTTTAAGCAAGGGGTGGGCCAAGATTTTCAGCTGGCTGTCTGCCAACTTCCTGGCCCTCCCCTCCGCCACTGTTGGGTTCCCCTCCCCAAGGTCAAAAAGGAGTAGTCTTCTACATTGGCTCCCAGTACATTTCCAAGCACAATTCAGAATGTTGGTGTTGACCTTTAAAGCCCTAAATGACCGCGGCCCAGTCAGTAGACCTGAAGGAGCATCTCCACCTCCATCGTTCAGCCCGGACATTGAGGTCCAGCTCTGAGGGCCTTCTGGCAGTTCCATCACTGTGAGAAGTGAGGTTACATGGGCCTTAGGCTTCTGACCCCTGGACTAGACCATGTGAAAATGAACATAATATTTTAGCTGCAGTTCTTTCATTCTCGGCTTTGTATTCTTGCTTTTGAAAGAAAGCGCACCTAGACATTCTGTTGTGGCGCCCATAACCTAGGTTTAAGGTGCCATTTAGCGCCTAACTTGTCCTAGATGCCCCTCAAGGGGTCCCTCCCAACGCTACAATTCTATGATGGTATGATCTCAACTATATCGCTTGTTCCAGAAGGCAAGAAGGAGAAACACGCACAGTGGAAATGGAAAAGGTATTCATTATGGAGTAAGGAAGAGGTTTTTCCACTGGGGTTGCCAACCTTTGGCGCCCGGAAATCTTCACGCAGTCGCCATTGGACCTGGGCCAGTAGCAAAATGAGCCCGGGGAATTTTGAACACTGCCCAGATGTTGTTGGACTACAACTCCCATCATCCCTGGCGAGCTTCGCCAATGCACAGGGATTGTGGCATCCAAAGTCCGACGACACCTGGGGTTGAAGACTTGACTGGCAGCGGCTCTCCAGAGTTTCCTTCCTAGCCCTACCTGCAGACGCCAGGGATTGAACCTGGGACCTTCTGCAAGCAGAGCAGGAGCTCTGCCAATGAGCTACAGATTTCCCTTTAACACCTAGGAGAGCAGGAAGCTGACTCATACCAAGAAATGCCATAAGTCTTATCGAACTCAACGTTGTCTGCAAAACCAGAGGCAGGGAATCTTCCATTTGCCTGATGATGTGAGTCACCGCAGTGGCCCATCTAGCTCAGTGTTGTCAACACTGACTGGCAGCAGCTCTCCAGGGTTTCAGGCAGGGTCTATCTCTCTCTCCCCCGCCTCAGCCTTGCCTGGGGATGCCAAGGATTGAACCTAGGAACTTATGTGTGCAAACTACTGAGTTTTGGCACTTCCTTAACACACAAGAAGGCTGGAAACTAACTCATACTATACCCACCCAGCTCAGTATTCCCTTCACTGACTGGCAGCAGCTTTCCAGGGTTTCGGATATGAGATGTTCTCCAATCCTATTTTGAGATGCTGAGGATTGTAGCTGAGCTATTTTGCATGCAAAGCAGACGGTCTACCGCTGATCTATGACCTTGCGCTATACAGAGCCAGGCTACTGGTCCATCTCGCTCAGCTTTCTCTACACTGGCGGGCAGTGGCTTCCTAGGGGTTCAGGAGGGGTCTTGTCCCAGCCTTACCTGCTGGGGACTGAACCAGGGACCTTCTGCATGCAAAGCAGGTGCTCTGTTGTCTAGCTGTGGCTCTTCAGCTTAAACGGCTCTGCTCTCAAATAAAACTGCTAACAGATGTTGTGTCAGAGGTCTCTGTCCTTGCTTTCAGGAGCCCAACCAAATGTGGAAAAGTTGCAGTCATTTTTGCTGTTTTTTCCTACGTGCAGGAAAAATCCACTTTTCCGCTCCCACCCCACCCCCCACCCCTTTCAGCAAGAGAGCTATTCTATACAGGCTTGTAAAATTCCACACATTAAATTCTGTTCCATCGAGGGAAAATAAAAACTCATACTCTTCCCCGTCCGCCGCCTTTTTAAAAGCCATTTATTTACCTCTTTTCAGAATCATTAACTCACTTTTCCCAGGGATCACAGTGGCTCAGAAAACCAGAAAACCAGATTATTCATCGCTGAAGGTGGATAATCCCTGGAAGATAAGACTAGGGTAAAATACTGTGAATGGTCATTGTGGCAGCTTTGAAGCTGGTCAGTCTAACACTGTCCGAGATAAATACGCACTGCATTCAGCGTTAGCTCAGTGTAGACCCATCACAACTAATAGGCATGACTAAGTTAGACCCATTGATTTCAATGGATCTACTCTGAAAGCAACCCTTCAGGCTTCTGTCTGGCCCAAACTTTTTGCCTAGCTGGAATGTGCCCAAGGAGTCTTGCTTTTCTGGATACAGAGGGGTGCGTAGGAACATAGCCTCTTTGCACAGAGGTCAAATACATATCCATTGCTCCGCCCACTTTTGCCTCCTGGCATGTGGCCCCCAGAAGCTTTCTCAGAAGGCAATGTGGCCCTCGGGCAGAAAATAGCTCTCCCCCCTTGATTAAGGGGGAGTGTCTTGCTGCCCCTAGAAAGGAGGGGAAGGGGCATCCCTCAGCCTCGGGGGCCACTCTAGTAAGAGACCTGATCTGTTGGAACAGGAGAGCTATCTTGTACCAAATCAGATCATCGGTCCATCTAGCTCAGTATTGTCAACACTGACCGGCAGCAGCTCTTTCCTAGGCCTACCTGGAGTGCTGGTGGGAGTTGCAGGTCAACATATCTGGAAGGCACAGGTTGGAAGAAGGCTGTGCCTGGGTTTACTGCATTTGCCTTGCTGTTTTCGATATGTCTCCCTGAGCCGGGAGAGCATAAATCACTGCATCTGGGAGCAGCTTTTGGCTCAGGGCATCACCTCCTGCATCACCTCCTCTGGCTACAGACAGGGTGGGCCCCTTCCTTGTTTTGAACTGGTTGCCAAGGCGGGAGGCCCAAACATCCACCAACTTTCAGTCTGTGGCTAGATGCGCTTTCATCGACAGTCTGCAAGCATTGGGTGGGGGCGGGGAGTTATTCTCCCTGGTTCCTTCAGGGCCATAGATGTGCTGGCTAGGGGCTGGTTTATTAGGGTCCCCAAGGGCCACCTTATCCAACCCCCCAGCAATGCAGGAATTGCAACTGGAAAAGGAGACTGCCCCCGTTTGACCCTCACTGCAATCCTGCGAGGTAGGCTTCGCACAGGGACTTGAATCCACTTTATTTTGTTGTGGGCTGCAAAGGAGCAGCGTGTTGGATTGTTTGTGATGGGTTGGTTGCTAATCAATGACGTTTCTTTTTTTCCTCCATCCCCTCTTCCCCCTTCCCTCTTAGGTAAGAGAGATCCTGGGCCATTGTACCTGCCCATCCCAGTTCCCCATGGTCAAAGTCTCAGAGGGTAAATATAAAGTGGGAGACTCCAACGCCCTGATCTTTGTTCGAGTAAGATCTTCTACAAATACATCTCTTTCCCTCCCCTCCTAGCTTTCCTGTCCCCTCCCTCTCCCCCCAAAAAGAATAATCTCTCTTCCGGGCTCTAAACCAGTGGTTCACAAACTGGGGTCTACCACCACCTAGAGGGCTGTGGGATTACCTCTCATGGTGCTAAGAGGCAAGGGGGCAGCAGATGTGGGAGGGGGGGGGTCTGGAGGTGTAAATGACTCTCAGACTTTGAAAAGCCCTGGATCAAGCCTGTCAAATTTGTTAAACTAATTAAACCACATAGTTTTAATTGGATTTTGAAGAAAACGTGCAATTAATTGTTACCGTTTCAAATTTTATTGTGGTATTCCTTTAGTGGGATGTACAAACCACTATCCTGAATAATGCTTTTTGTAGGGTAAGGAGCACCGGGGATGAGTTTATGGAACCAAAGGGGGGGGCCTCCCCTCCCCCCCCAAAAAAAACAACAAACGGTTTGGGGACCACTGCTCTAGACTCCATGAGATCAGATTATTATTACTGTTATCATTGATTGCATCTATCGGTAGCTTTATGCAAAGCGTCAAAGTATAATGAGGAAAATTTAATACAGTGAGCAAGGCAAAACCCCTTAGATGCTCATCCAGTGATGTATAAGGGCAGAGTGTTACCTGCCTTGTTACGAAACAAGCACCCTCCTAGGGGGCAATGAAATCATAGAATTGGAAGCTTCTCTGACGGTCATCTGGTCCAGCCCCCTGCAATGCGGGAATCTCAGCTAAAGCATCCATGACAGATGGCCGCCCAACGTCTGCTTGAGGAATGCAAAAGACCTGATTGAAGGAAACGGTCTTAGCTTGGGACCCCTGGAAAACACCCCTGAACAGACCTGTTCTCATGTCTCCCTCCCAACCGTGTTCCAGCAGCTCACTTTGGGTTGGGTGCAAGGACCTCTGATGGACACCACAGGGTCTGGGCTGTTTTATATTGGAGAGCCGGTCCTTGACGTTCTTTTAGTAATTTAAGGGCAATAATCTAAAACAGTGTTTCCCAATTAGGGGTCTGCAGAATGCACCCAGAGAGCCCCACCCCTTGCCTCCCCACCCCCAAACTAATTTTTTTGCAATTTTATGGCAATATCACAAAATTTATGGTCTGTTTTAGCACACCCTGATTTTTCAATACATTGGCCAAAATCAGTTTTGAAATCACACCGCCATAACGTTTTTGACCTGGCAATTCGCAGCAATATAAGCAGGGAAGCCAATTTCAAGACACTGCCGATGACGCTGCCGATCTGAGCTGCCTTCCCTGATGCTGAAGGGAAACAGGGCAGCTGATCGCCCTCACTTCAAGGCACCGTGGCACTGCTTTCCCCTGGCACTGAGGCAGAAGCTTTTCTCAGTCAGCAGGGAAGCAGCAGTAGCCACATTGGGCATGCATCTTTGCTGGTTGCCAGCGCTGGCTGCCCCGCTGACGGTGTCTTGATGGCACCCCACATCCCATCCCACTCAAACCATTCAGTGAAGATGACTCCGCTTCCTCTCCTCCCTCTATCCCCCGGATCTCTACTGCTGCCCCATCCCTCATCCCCACTCCCGATCTCCAATTCCAGACATCGTGATATATCTGAATATCACGATGTTTAGCTGCTGATATATGGGACGCGGGTGGTGCTGTGGGTTAAACCACAGAGTCTAGGACTTGCCGATCAGAAGGTCGGCGGTTCGAATCCCCGTGACGGGGTGAGCTCCCGTTGTTCGGTCCCTGCTCCTGCCAACCTAGCAGTTCGAAAGCACGTCAAAGTGCAAGTAGATAAATAGGTACCGCTCCGGTGGGAAGGTAAACGGTGTTTCTGTGCGCTGCTCTGGTTCGCCAGAAGTGGCTTAGTCATGCTGGCCACATGACCCGGAAGCTGTACGCCGGCTCCCTCGGCCAATAAAGTGAGATGAGCACCGCAACCCCAGAGTCGGTCACAACTGGACCTAATGGTCAGGGGTCCCTTTACCTTTACCTTTATATATCACGATGTTGAAAACCAGATATCGCTCAGCCTTGGTCTGTTTTTTAGTACAGTCGTACCTTGGATCCCAAACACCTTGGTACTCATCCGTTTTGGGTCCCGAACACCGCAAACCCGAAAGTGAGTGTTCCGGTTTGCGAACATTCTTTGGAAGGCGAACATATGACACAGCTTCCGATTGGCTGTAGGAGGTTCCTGCAGCCAATCAGAAGCCATGCCTTGGTTGTCGAACGTTTTCGGAAGTCGAACGGACTTCCGGAACGGATTCTGTTTGACAACCAATGTACGACTGTATGCCTAAAATCCTTTGCTTGTTAGGGGCTTCCCCCACATTTTGTTCAAAAAATTTGCTTTGCAGAGGTATCAAAATTTGCAAAAGTAGGGGGTTCCATGCCTTGGCTTCTGAAAAACAGGTGGTCCTCAGTAATTAGCTAATTGGGAACCACTGATCTAAAACACAGTTACACCTATTGCACCCCACCCAGCAATCTCCTCTCTTGCCTTTCCATGTGAGGACGCACCCTATTGATCCCACCAGCAAAACCTGCTCACCTGATGTGGGGTTTTTTGGGTTGCCCACACAGGTGCTGAGGAACCACGTGATGGTGCGGGTCGGCGGGGGCTGGGACACCCTGGAACACTACCTGGACAAGCATGATCCGTGCCGCTGCGCCTCTTTCTGTGAGTATGGAGGACTCCGGGGACTTGTACTGACCTTTTCCAAGCAATCTGCACAAAAGTCTGATCCGGGACGCTTTAACAACATCTCTGCACAGGACCACAGAGTGGTACCCTGTGTGTGTGTATTGGCATGAGTTGGTATTACAAAGATCCTCAGTATCTCTAGATGTCAGGCGGCAGAGGAACCAGCTCCCACAGCAGGTTGCCAGGAGCGGATAAGGCAAGGAAAAGAACCATGGGAGCTGTCGTTTGCCCCCACAGAGCTGCAGTTCCCAGCGCACTTAACAAGCCATACTTCCCAGGATTCTTGAAAGCTGCGTGTTTTCAATGCGTGTGTGTTTGTGTGTGTGTGTACATCATGAAACACCCAGCAGAGCTTTCCAAGGGAGTCGTGCCTCTGAATACAGTGGTACCTTGGTTCTCAAACTTAATCTGTTCCGGAAGTCAGTTCCAAAACCAAAGCGTTCCGAAACCAAGGTGCGCTTTCCCATAGAAAGTAACGCAAAACGGATTAATCCGTTCCAGACTTTCAAAAACAACCCCCGAATCAGCAGTTTTACATGAATTTTACTATCTAGCGAGACCATTGATCCATGAAATGAAAGCAATAATCAATGTACTGCACTATAAAATAAATAAGACGGTATTGTAGATGATAAAAATTAAAATTAACGTTTTTTTCTTACCTGCACTGATGATAGTCATTGTTTGGATGGGGGGCTTTTATCCGCTTCTGCAGTCACACAATCAATCAGTAGCTGAACTGGGTTCCACACAGTCACAAAAACAAAAACTGAAAAAGCCTCAAAAACAAAAGCACAAAATAAATAGCAAGAACAAAAGCACCAAACTTAATCAGTTCATTCAGAAGTCCATTTAACTTCTGAAATGTTCGAAAACTAAGGTGCGGCTTCGGATTGGTGCAGGTGCCCCGGAAACAATAGCCAACAACCACATCCGACGTTTGGCTTCTGAAAAACGTTCGAAAACCGGAACACTTACTTCTGGGTTTCTGGCATTTGAGAACCAAGGCGTTTGAGAACCAAGGTACCACTGTACCAGTCCCTGGAAACCACGGAGGAGGGACAGAGTGCTCTTGTGCCCGGATCCTGCTCTGGGCTTCTGATTGTCCATTGTGAGGACAGGGTGACAGGCTGAATGGGCCATGGGCCTGATCTGGCAGAAAGGCTCTTCTGATATTCGTACAGAACTTCCAGGTGCAGAGGCAGTCATCTTTGGGGCCTTTGGCCACTGTGAGGAAAGGGTGGCGGACTATATCTATCAGCAGCCTCATCCTGCAGACTGCTTTTTTATGCCATCTTGGGGAAAGTGTTTGCGCATAAAGATAAGCCCAGATTTCTGGATCTTTCCCACATTGGCAACCTGCCTTGGCATGATCCTTGGAGGGGCTGCCATTGTTTACAAAGGCCATCCCTTGCTCTCCTGCATTGTAGCTCAGCAAGTCATGCTGTGAGCCTTCTGTTTTCCTTCCCATGAAACTGACCCCATAGCAGCTGACTCTGAGTCTTCCTGTTGTTCAGGGAAGCGGAGAGCATGAAACGATGTTAACCTCAAAACAGCTACATAATCAAGCCTGGGAACTTTCGACTTCTGAAGGTGGGGGGTTTGCTGCATTCCCACAGTGCCCCCTTGTGGCTCGTGGCCATCATAGCTTCCTTCCACACGGGTTCATTGCGCTTTGCACAAAACAGTGACCTGGAGTTACCCAGCCTTGCTGTTTTTTTCTCTGCCTCCTGGTTGGCTTGGATGCTGAGCCTTGCAACCCTATGGGCTAGAAACTTGACTTTTTTTAAAAAAACAGACATTCCACAATGTTCAGCTGAAAGTACATCAGTCCAACTGTAAAGGTAAAGGTAAAGGGACCCCTGACCATTAGGTCCAGTCGTGGCCAATTCTGGGGTTGCGGCGCTCATCTCGCTTTATTGGCCAACCGAGCCGGCATACAGCTTCCGGATCATGTGGCCAGCATGACTAAGCGAACCAGAGCAGCGCACGGAAACGCCGTTTACCTTCCCGCCAGAGTGGTACCTATTTATCTACTTGCACTTTGACGTGCTTTTGAACTGCTAGGTTGGCAGGAGCTGGGAGGAGCTCACCCCATTGCAGGGATTCGAACCGCCGACCTTCTGATCGGCAAGCCCTAGGCTTTGTGGTTTAACCCACAGCGCCACCCGCGTCCCTCAGTCCAACTATATATATTGGGATAAATACCTAGTGGAAGGACAGCTTGTTATCTCCCCAGTAGCATTGGTGCATAAGCTTGTGTTGCAGATGAGACAAAGGAATGGAGCAATGAGGGGTTGGGCTAGGGAGAGTCTGGTGAGACAGCCTTGTAAATCAATTAGCAAAATTAGCCACCTCCCGCAAAAGCCAGGGATAGGGGCGCGAAGCCTCCACAGGGCAGCAGGATGAAGGCTCCCCGCTGCCCTGCATTCACTCCGTAAGACGCGCACACATTTCCCCTTACTTTTTAGGAGGGGAAAAGTGCGTCTTATAGAGTGAAAAATACGGTAACTGCGACTCGAGCCTCAGAAACCTTCAGAAACTGAGCACGCAAGCCAGCAGAGAAAATAACTCTCCACAACAGAAGGGCAGATAGAGGCTGTGTAAAGGCATTTTATTTATTTACAGGCATTTTATTCAGCATCAGGACAAAGGGAAAAACATGTCTTCTCTCCTTCGTGTCCAAGCAAGCAGCATAAGCAAAAGCTATACACAAACGGAAGTTCCCAGCAAGCTGTTTTCTGTGCTGGAGTGTAAACAGGCATGTGACATACAACAGTCATGCTGTTCCTCTTCAGGTGGAAGGGAATATCTTAAGAGTGGCTTGTGGATGCTTTTCTATCCTGGGGATGGAAGACCGTTTTTGTTTCATTTTCCTCACTCGTCCTGATGTCCTCTCTCTCTCTCTGTTGCAGCCCACCGCCTGAACCAGACTCGGGGGCTCGGATTCTCCCCCCAGAAGACTGTGACTCCAGGCAGCCCCCAGACAGGCAGCCCCAGTGCCCAGCGCCGGGCTGAAGCCATGAGCCAGCACAAGCTCTCCGAACCCCTCCGTGGCGGGGATAAGCGGCTCTCCGCTGGAGGGGACCCGAGCCACACGAAAGGGACCCGTCCCGGACACCCGGCCAAGGGGCCTGGAGGAGACCACACCCCTCCGCGGCAGCTGCCAGGGGGTCCTTTGACCGCGAAGCACGACGGGCTGCCCTCAAGGTCCGGCCAGAGCTCTGCCAGCCCACTGAGGGGGCCCACGGTTCAGCGGGACACCAGTGACTCGCGGCTGTCCAACACCCTCAGGTAATGTAGGTTGTTTTCTGGATGGAGGAAGTTGCCTTATCCCGAGTTGTTCCCTGGGTCCAGTTAACTGGTCTACACAGACCAGCAGCAGTTCTGCAGCTTTGCCAGCCTTACCTAGTGTCAGCGGCTGGGCAGAGGAGGAATGGTGGAGACTGCCTCCCTAGACTGATTAATAATAATAATAATAATAATAATAATAATAATAATAATAATAATAATTTATTTATACCCCGCCCATCTGGCTGGGCTTCCCCAGCCACTCTGGGCGGCTTCCAACCAAATATTAAAACACAGTAATACATCAAACATTAAAAGCTTCCCTAAACAGGGCTGCCTTCAGATGTCTTCTAAAAGTTTGGTAGTTGTTCTCTTTGATATCTGGTGGGAGGGCGTTCCACAGGGCGGGTGCCACTACCGAGAAGGCCCTCTGCCTGGTTCCCTGTAACTTGGCTTCTCGCAATGAGGGAACTGCCAGAAGGCCCTCAGAGCCGGACCTCAGTGTCCGGGTAGAACGATTTATTATTTATACCCCGCCCATCTGGCTGGGTTTCCCCAGCCACTCTGGTTGGCTCCCAACCGCATATTAAAAACATCAAACATCAAAGACTACCCTAAGCAGGGCTGACTTCAGATAGCTTTTAAAAGTCAGATAGTTGTTTATTTCCTTGGCATCTGATGGGAGGGCGTTCCACAGGGCGGGCGCCACTACCAAGAAGGCCCTTCCAGAGAAGAAGACAGTTCAGAATTGCAACAGGGGTTTGAGGGAGGTCGCAGCTCAGAGGCAGATGAGGGGGAAAGTTGGGAAATAATGGGAGAGGAGGAGGAGGAAGAGGAAGAACCAGGAGAGCAACAGCTGAAGGACACAGTGTCTTTAGAAAGCATTCCAGACCCACTCCCTTCTCCCAGAACCCAGCGAGCCTTGAAAGTAGGGGAGCAAATGGCTCAGAAGCAAAGGGCCCTCAGCCTCACCTGTATAAGAGATGATGAATAAGGAAGTGGGAGAAAAAGGGGGTGGAGACTCACTCAAGACAACACCATTATTCCAAGAGGCTGCCTTCCCAAGCCTCTCTCTGTGAATATTGAATAAAAAGCAGGTGGTAAGAACTTTTCCTTGTCTTATCCATTCCTGGCAACCTGCTGGTTGGTTTCTCTCCTCTAGAGATGCTGAGGATCTTTGTAATACCAACTCATGCCAATATACACACAGGGTACCACTCTGTGGTCCTGTGCAGAGGTGTTGTTAGAGCATCCCAGATCAGACTTTTGTGCAGATTGCTTGGAAAAGGTCAGTACAGTCACCTGAGCCTTGGGAAGCCCATAGAGCTTTCCAAGAGTGTCGCTCGTTTGACTTCCTCCTTCGGCTCTATGCCATTCCGAAGGGAGAAGACCACCAGGCAGGAAACTGCTTTTAGTATCTCCTGGGTAAAGGGAAGCTTGGGAGCAGGACCCAGGTGCAACATCACTTTCTCCACTGCTGCCCCCCTGGCAGTGGAAGGGGAACATAGCCATCATGACAGCTGTCCCCTCCGTGAACTTGCCTAGTTGTTTTTTCAAGCCATCCAACTTGGCAAGCATTGCTGTATCCGACAGCTCAACGGATGCACAAAGGCGCAGAGAGCCTTAAGGTTCCTCATCTGGGTGGCTGCAATGGAAGTCCTCTACCCTTAGGCTCCAGCTTCACTGTCATAATGATGGAAAACATAAACTGTACAACTGTCGTGGGAAACAGCCAGCCCATGGGCCTGGGGTAGCTCAGTCAGTAGAGCATGAGACTCTTAATCTCAGGGTCGAGGGTTCAAGCCCCGTGTTGGGCAAAAGATTCCTGCATTACAGGGGATTGGAATAGATGGCCCTTCCCACTATATAATTATATGATTCATTACAAATTATCTAATCAGACTACCTCGCCCACTAGGATGTTGTTGTTTTTTTGGAAGATGCCACCTCCTCAGCCTTTCCCCAGCCTGATGCCATTTGACACCTTTCCACAATACTGAGCTGATTTCCAATTTAAATTTTTAAATATATATATTTTAATTAAAAATGTGGTTTCATGTATAATTGTTATAAGCTGCTCTGATGTTTATTAACTTATTTATTCATAAAAATATTTGCATGCTGCTGTGTTGTTGTTTTAAAAAAATCAAAGTGGTTTATAGCAATGAAACAAAAAAACCATACAGTAAAACTTTTTAAAAGGTTTAAGACAGCTACCAGTTAACCCTTGCGGAAGGATATATTCCTAATCGTAGGCCAGGGGGAATAGGAAAGCTTTCAGCAGGCGTTTAAAAGTTGCCTGCTGAATCTCTAGTGGCAGAATGTTCCACAGGACTGGGCCAATGACGCTATTTGTTTGTTTATTTTAAAATTTTTAAAATTTATATACCACCCTTCATCAAGATATCCCAGGGTGGCTCACAGAATGAAACACAAGATAAAACACAAGTAAATAAACTGAAACATCAAAACAATAACCACCACCCTTGTTGTTGTCAAACGATCCTCACCAATTCAGGGAACAAACCACAACTCTTTGGCAGATGACCTCAATGCTTGAACTGGGATACAGTGGTACCTCGGGTTAAGTACTTAATTCGTTCCGGAGGTCCGTTCTTAACCTGAAACTATTCTTAACCTGAAGCACCACTTTAGCTAATGGGGCTCCTGCTGCCGCTGCACCGCCGGAGCACGATTTCTGTTCTCATCCTGAAGCAAAGTTCTTAACCTGAAGCACTATTTCTGGGTTAGCGGAGTCTGTAACCTGAAGCGTATGTAACCCGAGGTGCCACTGTATAAGGATTCAGCCTTTGTAAATTAGCACAAGAAACTTGAACCTGGCTTGGTCGTAGATGGGCAGCTTTTTTAAGAATGGTGTCACGGCAAGAAACTCCAGTCAACAGTCCGGCTGCCGCATTCTGCACCGTTATTGTGAATGGCATTATGGAAATCTTTTTGTATGGATAAATGCTAAGGCTTCTAACCACCACAATTGCCTTTTCCCCTCCTCTCTAGGCCCCCCAGAGCCCGGCGTCTTTCTGGAGACAGCGATTCCTCCGCATCCTCCGCGCAGAGTGGCACTTTGGGGAGGAGGCACAACGAAGACGGCGGCAGCAGCGGCCCAGCACTCAGGAAGGAGCCCGGGCGGCGGCTAGGTGAAGGGACCAGCCCTCAGGCCCACGCCAGCCCCAAGAGGCAGCCGGCCAGCCGCAGCCAGTCACGAGACCGGGTGGACTTGCCAAGGTCATCTCTGGCGCCCCGGAGGACTGAGGCGGAAGAACGCGGCCGCCCCCGGATGGCCAATGGGCACCTCAAGCCGTCCGTGCAGCAGAGCCCTCGCCCACGGGCACGAAGCCAGGGGAGGCCCAGCGGGGAGCCCACTGTTCTGGTCATCAGCCGAGGTAAGGACGGGCAGCACTCTTGGGCGCGGGCCGAAGACCCCAAGGAGAGGCCCGGGGGCTCTGGAAGAAGCACCCCCAGGACCAAGAGCCCAGCCAGGTGGGCGCCAGGGACGCCGGTGGGGTCTCGGAGCCCGGCGCTCGCCAACCGCAGGGGGTCTCTCCCCTCCACGAAAACGACAGACCCCCGGCCTCGGACGCCGCCTCCCTCGGCCTGTGGGACTCTGAGGCAGAAGCAGCCAGCTTTGGGGGGATCCCGCGGGGCCACGAGGCAGCAGCCCCAGCCTGGCGGGAGCGGGCACTCGCGGCAGCCCTCAGACAGTTTAGGACGGGAGTTGGAAGAGCTGGCTCACACCTTCCGGACCCCTCTGCGCCTGGACCCCTGCCAGGAGCAGCAGCTGTTCCGGCAACTGGAGGAAGAGTTCCTGGCCAACTCCCAAATGATGGGCCTGGTGGTGGATGGGGAGCCAGAGCAGTTAGAGCCCCTGGGCCGGGCCTGCGACGGCCCCCGCCTCCTGCAAACCACCCCAGATCAAGGAGCCGCCGACTCGGCCTACTGCTCCTCCAGCTCCTCCTCGTCGTCCCTCAACTTTTTCAGCAAGTACGGCCTCCCGGGCGAGGCGAAAGACGAGCCCAAGAGGAACGCCGCCTCCCAGAGGCCAGGGGTCCCCGAAGCGGGCACTGCGGTGCCCCCCGACTTCCACAACGGCTCGGCCGACACCTGCGAGCTGTGGGACTCGCCGGTGCCTCTGGAGCGAGCTACGCGCTGGAGGAAGCCGGCTCTGTCCAGCTCCTCGGACGAGAGCAACTGCTACGTCTGCCTGAACGACCTGCAGGAGGTCCAGGAAGGGGCGGAGCTTCCCGAGCCTCTGACGGACAGCCCGTGGGGTGTCACGGAGGCGGCCGATTCGGACCTGGGCTCTCCGCCCCGCGAGGCCGGCGAGGGGTCCGCTCCCTGCGAGGAAGTCGTGCTGCGCCCGAAGTCGTCCCTCAAGAAGCCAGACCGTGTGCCTTCCATCTACAAACTCAAACTGCGCCCCATGATCAAGCCTCGCACCGACTCCCAGCCGGACAAGACCCCTTCGAAAATCCCCACGCCCCTCAGCTACAAGGCGGCGGGGGTGGGCAAGTCTCCAGCAGGGGGCGCCTCGCCCAAGGGCAGCCCTTCCAAGCGCCCTCCAGAGCAGTACCGACCTTGGGCAGCCTTCCACAACGTCTTCGCCTCCCTTGTGGAGCCTTCCCATGGCCCGGCGGAGTCCGGGGTGGCCGACGAGGGCGCCTGGGCATGAGGGCTGCCAGAGGGCAACCGGCTGCCTCCTCTCTCCTTCCCGGCCGCTTCAGTTGCCCAGCCTTCCTTCCCCCATCCCTCGGGCACTGTTCCTTCGGTGACCTCAATATTGCTGCTGTTCTGAACGGATTGTGTGGGTGGAGATGCCTTTAATTTCTAAGGTGGTTCTTCCATTGGGGTTTGGTTTTGAATTGTGGCTGGAGAGTGGCATGGCTTCGTAGCAAATTTGTGTGTATGTGTGTGTGTGTGTGTGTGAGAGAGAGAAGCTTTCAGGGGAAAGTCTTTGGACACTGGATAACACAGCGAGGAGCTTCTGACGTGGTCCGATATTCGCTCGCATCGGCCGTTGTAAAATTCTTTTGAGTCGGCTTTGATCGCCTTCCACTCCCCTCCCCAGTCTTCCAATTTGAGTAGCACTTTTGACCTCTAAACCTCTTGCTCCCTTCTCATTTAACCCATGCCTCAGCTTTGACCCCCTTGGGTATGTTTTAAAAAGGCGCCTTCCCAGCCGAGTGGACGCTATAGACCCTTGGGAGTCTTGCAGATAGTGGTGACTCAAAGTGGGAAGGTGTTTAATGTGCACAGGATGGGGGAGACCCCCGCACAGAGACTGGGGGAGCCTCTCCCCACTAGGCAAGCTGACAGCGTTTTCTGCAGATTATCTATTTTTTAAACGAGTTGCGCTTTTGGAGAGAGAGGGTCTCGCTGAAGTCTTGCACATGAATTCCTCTTCAGACAGACCCTCTCGGCGTCCTGGGTTCTGGGCCGTTAAGACTCCTTCCCCCTCAACCAGACCAACCCCCTGCCCCCCCCCAAATGTAGTGTAGGTGTGTTTAAATAATCTATGCATATTTATATAAATACAACCGAGTGTGTCCGCTCGCCTCCTGAGCGCTGCCTCCCGTCTAGTGCCCGCCTTCCGACCCCACGAATGTAGCTAATTGAACTGACCCGCGAGCTCTCGGAACCCAGAAAGTAAAAAAAAGAGGACAAATCATGTGTTTTGACTCTGTGCCTTTATTGCAGAAGTGTGAAGATGGGTGGATGTGAACCAGTCCCAGGTGTGTGTGTGTATCCCCACTAGAGGTAGGCAACATGTTGCCCTCCAGATGTTGCGGAACTGTCCCTAACCGTTGGGCATGCTGCCCGCTGAAGTTGATTTATTTAATTTTGTAAAATTTACTGCTTGGTTGTTCAGCCACCCAAGAAACCTCAACGTGGTTTACAAAAACGATAAAAATAGTCATACAGACTTAGCGACAATGATTTAAGGCTTTCGAAAAGTTAAAAAGCAATAGACTAAAAGCAGATTAAAACTCTCGCCAGCTTTCTAAGCGGCTGGGTGGGGTTGTCTAAAGGAGAACATTTTTTTAGCAGGTGGTGAAAAGAATACAACGAACAGCCCCTGCCTGAAATCAAGAGGCAGGGAGTTCCCAAGGTGCACTTTCTTACAGATACAGAACGGGTATTGTGTGGCGCCTGTAAGAGTGCCAGCCCTGATGGGACTTGGAGTACAACTACCTTTGGGTGGTAGATCAAGCATTGCCATTGGCTGAGATCCATTGCTCAGGAGCATTTGAGAGGACGTTATCACCTGCTGCCCTGCCAGTCCCCGCCCAAAAACCCCGGCACCACAATTTGCAAGCAAGACATAACAAGGGACCTGGTTGAGGATGCTTTATAGATGGTCCAGTATTGCACGGCTGGAATGGGGAGCCCTTCCTTGGAGACTGTGTTAAACAGATGATCAGTGTCTTGTAAAAGAAAGGGGAGGCTGGTGTAGGAGACCCTTGTGTGCTGTAGCCTCTGGCCCAGAGATGATGATGGCAGCTTTGGAGAAAGGAGACAAGGGGTTCCTGAAACTCTTGAGCCCCCTCACCCTGCAACACATTTTTTGGGGGGAAATCAAAAGCAAGCCAAACACTTGATCCCAGCCAACAAGAGTTTGATGGGGTGATGGGGAGAATTGTGGCTTTTAACAAACAAGACCTTTTCTCCTCGCACTTGCCCTCGACTCCCGTTTTGTTTTCACAGCACGCTAGTCCACATTAGTCACAACTGAGTGCAAAAGCAGCATCGGCCGTTGTCCCAGATTATGAATGAACGTGGCGTCAGCAATTGTGCTATTGGGGGTGGGGGTGGTTGTGGATGAATTCCTGAGAAGGCAGGCAGACGTTGCGAAACTGGTTCCCTGGTCTTAGAAAGGAGGACCCTCCCAGTCATGCGCGCGCGTGTTTGTGTGTGTTTTCACAGACCTCATCGAAGCCTCTTGAATCCGCAGCACGTCTGAGGCTTCCGAGGAGCAAGCAGCTCCTTCAAGCGTTTTGCATGCAGAGATTTCATACAGGGAAAGAGGGCGCTTATTTCCTTGTGGCAAATCAAACTGTGGGGAGCCCCTAGCCCAGTAATACCCACCCTGGCTGGCAGCACCTCTCCAGGGTTTCAGGCAAGGTTTGTATCTCTCTTTCCCAGCCATACCTGGAGAAGCCGGGGATTGAACCTGCAGCCTTCTGCATGCAAAGCAGATGCTCTACCACTGAGCTACGGCCCAGCAGATGCTTCTGGAGCGTCACATGGGACCACACAAAGGACTGGATCTCATCTAAGAGGGCAGAAAGAGTCACCCAGCTAGCTGAGGTCAGGCCTGAGATGCTGAAAATCCACACGGCTGCTTCTCTGATGCTAAAAGTGGGCATGCAACTGGGCCCCTCTGTGCAAGAGCCCCAAGCCGAAGAATCGATCGGTAGGCTTACAGGACTTGGCCAGTTGCCTGAATGTTGTCCACACTGACCAGCAGTGGCTTTCCAGAGCTTGCAGGTTGGGGAAGCAGATGCTCTACAACTCTTGCTCTTGCTTCCTCCCTAAAAATAAATTAAGATTCTAGTCCTTCCTGTTCTTTGAAAGGGGTGGTGGCGAATTAATTAGGAAACTGCCTTCTGCTTGGCCAACCCAGTGGTCCACCTAGCTCAGTGTTGTCGACACTGACTGGCAGCATCTCTCCAGGGTTTCATCTAGGGGAGTTTTCCCCAGCGATCCTGCCAGGGATGGAACATGGGGGCAGGTGCTTTGCACCAGAGCCATAACCCTTGCCTTGGAAATTAGAGGGTCTGGCCTGTGCATTTTAAGCGAAGACTGCCTGCTGCTTATTTCTGGGTGCTATACTGGGACCTACAGCCATCAAGCTTTCAGCTGCCCACTGGGTCAAGGCTGGCTCCAGGTCAGAGGCCCCACCCTCTGCTGGGCTTGCTCCTGAGTCAGTGATTCCCCAGCAGCTTGGCTCCCTCCTCCCCACAACTGATTACCTGCTGCAGTAACTGAGTCTGGGGATCCACCTGCTATCTAAAATTTCCCATCGTGTCTAAAGCCTTCCCAATCCAATGGCTGCCCCAGGGCATTGTGGGAAAATCAAAATGGCAGAGGGGCTTCTCAGCCACAGGCACCCACCATCCATGACAGAAAACTGGGCTACGTGGATTTTGGCTTGATGGCACCCCAAAACTCGACTCCCCCCCTCCAAAGGTGTTCATCGCACCAAGCAGAAACGCCCAGGGATTTCAAGGGGTTACTCCTGCAAACACGGCCCTGGTGGCCGAGATGTGGCCCTCAGCTTCCCACTACAGCTCCAATTTCCTAACCTCTTGGAAAGGTGTTTTTTTGGGGGGGCACCCCATTGCAGAGGGTTGGGCTAGACGACCCTCCAGGCTCTGCAATTCCATTGTTCGGTGAGTACGCCCCCTTGTGGCCGGCAGGGTCTCCTCACATCAGGCTGCACCTGTTCCTGTGCAGCGCCCCCTGGAGGCGCATGGCCGAGTGGTTGTTCCTGCAGCCTCGGGCCAAGACGCTGCAGAGGAGCTCCTTGAAGAGGAGGACGATGTGCCAGTTGAACTTGGCCGAGCACTCCATGTAGCCGCACTTCCAGCTCTTCTTGACCAGCAGCGAGAGGGCCCGGCGGGGGGAGAAGCGCTGGCGCTGCAGGTCCCGCTTGTTCCCCACCACAATGATGGGGGCTTCGCCACTGCTGCTCACCCTAGGAGAGGAAGAGGAACCCCAAGTTCATAGAGTAGAGAAAGAAGGTCAGAGCGATGCACAGACCCCGAACCTCCAGGCTCTCCCCAGCCTGGGGCCCTCCAGAAATTTTGGACCATAACTCCCATCAGCCTCAGCCAAGTGGTAGTCCAAAATGGCCCTGCTGCCTAGGGGTGATGGGAATTGTAGTCCAAAGTGGCCATGCTGCCTAGGGATGATGGGAATTGTAGTCCAAAGTGGGAATTGTAGTCCAAAATGGCCTTTCTGCCTAGGGATGGTGGGAATTGTAGTCCATAGTGGCTATGCTGCCTAAGGATGATGGGAATTGTAGTACAAAGTGGCCATTCTGTCTAGGGATGATAGGAATTGTAGTCCCAAGTGGCCATGCTGCCTAGGGATGATGGGAATTGTAATCCAAAGTGGCCATGCTGGCTAAGGATGATGGGAGTTGTGGTTCAAAATGGCCATGCTAGCTGGGGCTTATTTCTTCCCATGCAAATAGTTGTGTTTCATTGGATATTTGAAAGTGGGACTGGGCTTCTTTAAGGTTGCAATCCTAACCCCACTTAAAGGTAAAGGTACCCCTGCCAGTTGTGTCCGACTCTAGGGTTGTGCGCCCATCTCACTTAAGAGGCCGGGGGCCAGCGCTGTCCGGAGACACTTCCGGGTCACGTGGCCAGCGTGACGAAGCTGCTCTGGCGAGCCAGCACCAGCGCAGCACACGGAAACACCGTTTACCTTCCCGCTATAAAGCGGTACCTATTTATCTACTTGCACTTAGGGGTGCTTTCGAACTGCTAGGTGGGCAGGAGCTGGGACCGAAAGACGGGAGCTCACCCCGCCGCGGGGATTCGAACCGCCGACCATACGACCCCACTTACCAGGGAATAAAACCCACGCTGAGTTCAATAGTAGGACTTCCGAGTAGTCATGTTGCACCACCAGATGGGTGGTGGTGGTGGTGTTTACTCAGAAGTAAATCCCACTGAATTCCCTGAGACTGATCCATGCAAGAGGTGGGTTGAGGACTGCAGCCTCACTCTGGAGGGAAAGGCAGCTTTCCTGATTCTGTGCTCCCCCCCCCCCCGCCATATCCACCCCCTCCTCTCCCATCCCTTCTGCTCACCTGTTCTCCTGGATCTGCTGACGGATCATTTTCACATACTCGAAGCTTTCTGGGCTGCAGATATCATACACCAGGACATAGGCATCGGTGTTCCTCAGCCCTCGGGATTTCAGGTCTGACCACTCCTGGTGGGCGAGAGGAAAACATGGGGAAAGCTGGTGCAACGAAAAAGGGACATTGTCACTCAGCTGCATTGTGCGGAGCCAGGCCCATGGGTCCATCCAGCTCAGTACTGTCAACACTGACTGGCAGTAGCTCTCCAGGGTTTCAGGCAAGGACCTTTTCCCAGCCCTATTTGGAGATGGTGGGGATTGAACCTGCCTGCAAAGAAGAGGCTCTGTCACTGAGGTACATCCCTGTCAAATTTGCATCCAGATATAGAACAGGTAGGGAACCATTTTCATCCTGACGCCAACCTTCTCAAAGTTAATGATAACAAAAATAGCTATAACATCTTATATTACTACCACTATTAATTACATCTATTCATTACTTGTCCCACTTTATTTTTTCTGGAGTATGGAGCGAGTTCATAAATGTATTATTATTATTATTATTAATTGAATTTATATACCGCTCTATACCCAGAGGTCTCAGGGTGGTTCACAGAAAACATCAACATAAAACCACCACACACACACACACATTCAAAATAAAAACAACCCAATAACACCCCCCCAAAACAGCTGCATTTTAAAAGGGTGTAGGGTGTCAAACAGATCAACTAAAGGCCTGGTTTAAAAGGAACATTTTTGCCTGGCGCCTAAAAGGTGTATAATGAAGGTGCCAGGCGAACTTCCCTGGGGAGAGCATTCCACAGAGGGGGAGCCACAGCATAGAAGGCCCCGTTCTCGTGTTGCCACCCTTCAGACCTCTTGAGGAGGAGGCACATGAAGGAGGGCCTCAGAAGATGATCTCAGGGTCCAGGTAGGTTCATATGGAAAAAGCCTGTCCTTGAGATATTGCGGTCCTGAGCCATTTAAGGCTCTATAGGTCAAAACCAGCACTATGAATTGGGCCCGGAAACTAATTGGTAGCCAGTGCAGTCAGACCAGGATCAGTGTAATATGCTCAAACTGTCTTGCTCCATTGAGCAACCTGGCTCCTGAATTCTGCACTAGCTGAAGTTTCCAAACTGTCTTCAGAGGCAGCCGTACATATAATGCATTTCAATAATCTAACCTTGAAGTTACCAGAGCATAGACAACAGTGGCTAAGCTATCCCTGTCCAGATAGGGGCGCAGTGGGGCCAGCAGCCAAAGCTGGTGGAAGGCACTCCGGGGCCACTGAGGCCACCTGAGCCTCGAGCGATAGCAAAGGATCTAGGAGTACCCCCAAGCTATGAACCTGCTCCTTCACAGGAAACGTAATCCCATCAAGAGCAGGTGACTTCCCAGCCATCTGGTATAGACATAAATGTCTTAAAGCAACTAACGATCCTGAAAGCATACTGGAAAAGTTTCAAGCAACATCAAAAGAATAAAACCACATTATTTACGTTAAGTGCTCATCCTGCAATATGATAGAAAAGGGCAAATCCTGCCCCACCCTGCTAAAGATGAACACAACAGGCTACAGGTAGGTAGCCGTGTTGGTCTGCCGTAGTCGAAACAAAATTTAAAAATTCCTTCCAGTAGCACCTTAAAGGTAAAGGGACCCCTGACTGTTAGGTCCAGTTGCGGACCACTCTGGAGTTGCAGCGCTCATCTCGCTTTATTGGCTGAGGGAGCCGGCGTACAGCATGTGGACTAGCATGACTAAGTCGCTTCTGGCAAACCAGAGCAGCGCACGGAAACGGCGTTTAACTTCCCGCCGGAGCGGTACCTATTTATCTACTTGCACTTTGACGTGCTTTCAAACTGCTAGGTTGGCAGGAGCAGGGACCGAGCAACGGGAGCTCACCCCGTCACGGGGATTCGAACTGCCGACCTTCTGATCGGCAAGCCCTAGGCTCTGTGGTTTTAACCCACTACGCCACCCGTGTTCCTAAGGTGCTACTGGAAGAAATTTTTAAATTTTGTTTCAACAACAGGCTACGGTGTTATTGCATTGTATCATCCCAATTAAGAACCAACTGCCCAGTGCCTAAAATTTGATGATGGCAATGTCAGGCAGGCACATTTATCTGGAGAGAGTGTTCTGCAGCCAGGGGGCCACCACCTGCATGTGTCAGTGGTAGGCAGAGCCAGAAGCAAAAGTGGGCGGGGCAGTATCTTGCAGCAGCAGCACACTGCCCCCCCCCCCAACTTAAGTCCATCTCCATCTTTAGATCTCCCTTTGGTCTCACCTCCTGCAAAACACAGGCAGGGCCTCCACATCAACTGAAGTCAACTGTGAAATGCAATTAGCGGCTCGCTGAAGCTCAGAGGATGGGATGAAAACGAAAGCGTTTATTTTTAACCCAGATAGTAATAATGAAACACCATGAAACTGGGGAGCAGGAGCGCTGGGGGCCAATCACAATCATGTCATCTTTTCCTGAGGCTGCCACTCATTTCTGGAACCTAAACATTTATTTCCAGTCAAGGAGATCGTCTCCTGAAGGGTCCCTGCCCTGCACTCCTCAGATGAATGTGTCATGGAATTCTACTCAGTAGTGATCCAGAGCAGATTCCAATGTGTAGTTAGCAGAGTAAAAAGTTAAACATGTTGCAGGATTCCCAAAAAATAGCCCAAAGGGAATTGTATTTCATCCAGCAGCGCTTTAATGCTAATGAAGGAAATGAGCATAATGGTCAAAATTATTATTATTTTTTATTATATTTGTACCCCAACCATCTGGCTGGGTTTTAGAATTGGCACTGTCCATGAGAAATCCAGTTGCAGCAGACTTAACTTAAACTTACAATAACTTATAATAAGTCTAAACCTTAACACTAAGCATACTGTGTAAGAACACCACACCAGAAGGAAAAGAGATAGAAAGAGAAACAGAAACCCAGGCTCCTTCTGGCCTTACTTTTATAGTCAGTGTGACTTTGACAGAAAGGATGAGAGAACCAGTTTCAGCCAGCTGTACTCAGCTTCTCTGAAGGTATAACCCAAATGTCATGAACCTTCTGCTTGCTTCTTTCACACAAAGAAGCCTCCAGAACCCTCTTGAACTAATTAGAATAGGAAAGATCACGTCAGATCAATGCTTTCTGCACTAAGAAATGCAACCTGTCAGAACGGATGTCAGGGAACGTGGAGCCCCTGCTTTTGGAAGAAGGGTTTATTTTATTTCTTTATTTCATCTACATCCCACCTTTTCCTCCAAGGAGCTCAAGGTGCTATACATGGTCATCCGCCTCCTTTAATCCCCACAACAAACCTGTGAGGTAGGTTTGACTGAAAGGCAGTGATTGGCCCAAGGTCACCCAGTGAGCTTTATGGCTAAGTGGAGATTTGAACCCCAATCTCCCAGGTCCTAGTTCAACATCACACAGGCTCTTGTTCAGGACTATATATTTTTCAGACCTGGGTGTGTGGGTGGGTGCTCATTCCCCTCCAGGAAACTTTCCAGCGGCCACCCAGTGGGTGGGCAGAGCAACGGGGGCGAATTTTACCTTCGTACAGAAGGCTAGTTTCTACGAACACTCGCCCACCCGCCTCTCTGCCCTCCATCTAGGCAAGCAAAAGGCATCATCAGAACTCAAGGGCACATTCCAGCCTTGCAGAAACTCTCAAGGAGGGTGCAAAGCAGGGCTGGTGAAGGGGTGTGGCCTGGAGAGAGCAGGTGTGGCCTGGTAAGAGTCCCAAGGTCCAGATGCAGAGGTCTGAAGGTCCGCATTTGGCCTCTGCACCTAAAGTCCCCCATGCCTGCATTAGATCAGTATCATAGTGTTACACACCACACCCATCTCCATGAGCAGTGTGAAATCCCAGGGGCTGCAGACACACTTAACAGGGTCTGTATTCCCTTTTGGGACAATGAGGCACAACAAAGGCTGCGGTGTCTTTAAGATATATGGTTTTATATGTGCATACATATACATATACATGAAGGTAAAAAGGGGGGGTGGACCCCTGGACAGTCAAAGGCAACTATGGGGTTGTAACGCTCATCTTGCTTTCAGGCCAAGGGAGCTGGCGTTTGTCCACAGACAGCTTTCCGGATCATGTGGCCAGCATGACTAAACCGCTTCTGGTGCACAGAGGACTGTGACAAGTGCCAGAGCGAACGGAAATGCCATTTACCTTCCTGCCGCAGTGGTACCTATTTATCTACTTGCACTGGTGTGCTTTCGAACTGCTAGGTTGGCAGAAGCTGGGACAGAGCAATGGGAGCTCACTCCGTCTCAGGGATTCGAACCGCCAACCTTCTAATTGCCAGGCCCAAGAGGCTCAGTGGTTTAGACCACAGTGCCACCTGCGTACACACGCACACACAAAGTGCTATTTTTCTAGAAAAAGAGGTGCTGGAGCTCACCACAAACTTCTCCCTTGTTCCCCACCTGAAAGGAGCTGGAGCTGAGCTCCAGTGAGCTCCAGCTGGCGGGCGGGCGGGGGGGGGGAAGCTCTGCACATATACAACCTGGACCTAGATGAGGGGATTTGCAGAGCATTCACATCCTATGAGGGTCTGGCTTCCCCCATAAGGGCAGCAATGGATTCAAAGGACAGCAAGAAGCCCCCCTCTGTGTCTCTGATCTAGGGGTTCCTGAACCTTGCTTCTGCCAGGCCTGATCCAAAGGTACAGTCTCCCTACAGTTCCACCTCCTTTTGTCCACTTAGAATTTAATTCCCACTTCCAAAACCCCTCTCCCTTCTCTCTCACTGAAACAGCCACCTGCTCCTCTGGAACCAATGACCGACCTTTGTCACACTGTGGCCAAAACATCTGTAGAGCACGTCACAAAAGAAGCTTGCTTGCAATAGGGTGTTGCACATACCTCATAAGAACACAATAAGAGCCTTGCTGGATCAGGCCAATGGCCCATCTAGTCCAGCATCCTGTTCTCACAGTACTTAGCCAGATGCCCCAAATGGAAAACTTTCAAGCAGGACCTGAGCCCAAGAGCAACTCTCCTCTCCTGTGGCTTCCAGCAGCTGGTATTCAGAAGCATCACTGTCTCCAACCATCTTGCCTATCATCTTTTAAAGCCATTGTGACATGTGGCCACCACTGCTCCTGTGGCAGTGAGTTCCATAGTTTAACTAGGCAGGGGTTGGACTAGATGACTCTTGGGGTCCCTTCCAACTCTACCATTCTAAGGACTTTTTTTTATCTGTCTAGCATCTTCCAAAATTCAGCTTCATTGGATGTCCACCAGTTCTAGCATTACAAGAGAGGGGGGGGAAACTTCCCCAATATCCACTTTCTTTAGGCCAACTTGCCTCTGACGGGGAGAGGGAAAATAGGCATGAGGACTAGTTCCATCTTTCGCCTGCATCTCATCTGCGATGCTTTAAATGTGGCTGACCCTAAAGAAAGCTTTCCAGTTTTTGTTCTCATCTCCCATCTCCCTTATTTTTCTGTCTTCTTTCGATTCCACCCACCCTCTGCCTTCCTGCCATCCAACAGAACTCGCATCTCACACCTAAGTGAAGATGGGTCATCTGCAGGGTGGGTGTGGCCAAGGGGGTTAGCCTACATTTTCATCAGCAGCCAACACAAACTCTTCCCTTTGGCTTACTATTTAAGGATTCTTAAAAGCCAGAGCGGGGAGATGGGAAGCTTTGGGAAACAGCTTGAGTGTTGGAGGAGAGTGCCAAAATTTGAAGAACCACGTTAACTCCACCCCCACCCCCCTTTCTATTACTTTATTTTTGGACCAGCAGTCAAATCCCACAGACATGAACAGAACCGTCGTTACTATTTCCGCTCAATTTTGCCTCATTCTGCTAGCTATGGGGGAGGTGCAATGTGGGCATTGTAAGTCTCACTTGGAAGCAACTCTGACTGTCTCCATCAGCTGCACATCTGGGTTCCAAGATTTCACCAGACCAAACTGGCACACTTTCAAGCAGGAAAGGGCTGCAGCTCAGAGGCAGAGCATTTGGTTTGAGTGTACAAGGCTCCAGGTTCGATCCCTGATGGCATCTCCAGGCAGGGTTGAAAAAGCACCCTGCCTGAAACCCTAGAGAGCTGCTGCCAGTCAGTGTAGACAACACTGAGCTACATGAACCAATGGTCTGACTTGGTATAAGGCTGCTTCCTACGTATGTATCTCTCTACTGTTATTATAATTACCGTACTTTGATTTATTACCTGCCCTAGTGGTCAGGGGTCCCTTTACACCCTAAGGTCTCAGGGTAGATCACAACCAGTGGCATGCAGTGAAGTTTTTCACAGGGAAACAGGGTCAGAGGTGCCAGATTGCAAGGGCAGTGGGGACTGGGGAGATGTTGTGCCTGTGAGCATCATGCCTCCCTGCCTAAGCCAGGCAGAAGGGTGGCGCTGTGGTCTAAACCACTGAGCCTCTTGGACTTGCCAATCAGAAGGTTGGTGGTTCGAATCCCCGCAACGGAGTGAGCTCCTGTTGCTCTGTCCCAGCTCCTGCCAATCTAGCAGTTCAAAAGCACACCAGTGCAAGTAGATAAATAGGTATCACTGTGGTGGGAAGGCAAACGGCATTTCCATGCTCTCTGGTTTCTGTCACGGTGTTCCGTTGCACCAGAAGCAGTTTGGTCATGCTGGCCACATGACCCAGAAAGCTGTCTGTGGACAAACACCGGCTCCCTTGGCCTGAAAGCAGAGATGAGTGCCGCAACCCCATAGTCACCTTTGACTGGATTTAACCATCCAGGGGTCCTTTACCTTTACTTTTTTCCCTGTGGGCTTTAGGAAGGAGGCACCAGGCTTTAATTCTTTAATACTCTAATTTTCCAGGAGCATTTAAGGGACTAGCCTAGTCCTCCTGGTCCACTGACAGCACACCACTGGTTGCAACAAATTAAAATAATAAAACCAATTGCAATCAGAAGAATAAGGTGGGTCCTGCACTTCAAGTGTCAAAGGCCTGGGTAAAAGAGATGCATTTTTAGCATATGGAGAAAACTGTACTGTGCAGGTGCCAAGACACCTTCTGCGGAGAGGGAATTCCACCTCTTAGGAGCTCCCACAGAAAATGCATAAGGACTAGAGGCATTCATTGTTGTTTGAAAATGTGAAATGTGAGATAGTCGAAAATCATAATGGACAAGTCTATCAACAATCTTCATTAGCCTGGGTCCCTGGAGTGGAATATCCATGTTCGGAGGCAATGTGAGTTGGGTTCCAGAAGATGGTGACCAATGGCATCCTGCCATTTCCCGCTTCACTCCAGTGGAACTGCTGGATATGCACTGTCCTAAATATGGACCTGACTTACATACAGCAGAGCACAGGGCCTTGGTGTAAAATCAGACCTAATGCCTTGCAAGGAGAGTGGAGTTCTCCAGGCTTGCCTGCCAACTCACCCAGCCAGCTAAGCAAGCACATTTTACTCCTGCCCTGTGCTGCCTCGCAGGAGAGTTTAGGAAAATGCTTACAGCAAACCTTTCCTGACCTAGTGCAATCCAGGTGTTGCGGACTACAGTTCCAATCAGCCCTGGCCAGACATGAAGGAACGTGTTGCCTAACAACATCTGGTGGGCTTGAGTTTGCTGCTCCTGGGGAAAAACCACAGTGTTAAGTAACAAAACGAAGCAAGCTTGGGTATGCTGTCCCAATGGTAGAGGTGGAATATAGCCGTGGTAGCTGGTGGCCATTAATTGCCTTATGCCCCCATGAATTTCTCTAATCCCCTTTTAAAGCCATCCAGGTTGGTGGTCATCACTACCTGAAAGACTGCCTTCTTCCCTGCAGACCCTCTTAGGTGCTAAGACTGGCAGCGGGAGCTCTTTTGGTTGTTGAACTGCCCTATGAAGCTGTGATGGGGGACCCAGGAGAGGGAATTCTGTGGGGGCCTCTAAACTGTGAAATTCCCTCTTCCCCACAGGGGTGCCACTGGCACCTTCATTAGACACTTTTTGGTGAATGCTGAAGACACACCTCTTGACCCTGGCTTTGGGTACTTGAGGTGTATCTTTCTATGGTCTGCCTTATTTCTGCAAGTGGTTTCAAATGGTTTTCAACATTGAGCTTTGGTTATTAGGGTGAAGGGCAGGTAATTAATTAATAATCATATGGTGCAGATCACTGGGCTGCTGTCAAGGCAAACTGGATTCTAAATGTGCTCTGATGCACTTTGATTATTGTTTTTCACTAGTCTGGTTTTATTACTTAGTATTTTATAATGGTGTTTTAAAATGTGTAAGCCACCTTGAACCCTAGCTTGGGAGAAGGGTGGGATATATAATATAGTAGTAAATAATAATACGTAGAGTGAATCCCCTAGTTGAACAACCCACACCATATTTCCATCCTACCTAACAGGAGGGCCCCAATCCAATTAGAAAACGAACCAATCTGGCCTCAGCACAGCCACACTGTATCCCACAAGTGATCTGTTGTTCACTTGTAGAATTCACAAGCATAGCCAAATATATTCGGGGGGATGAATTTGGGTTGAGTTGTGGGAGGGTTTAAATAAAAGCCCACCTGAGAGCTGTTTGCTGGGAACGCCGTCAGGTAAGGAACATCCATAATCTTCATGTCGTACATGTTCCCGTTGAAAATGACCGAAGGCCGGTAGGTACGGCGGCGCTCCGTCGGGCTGTAAGACTCTGTAAAGTCGTGGTACAAGAACTGACGGATAATGGCCGTTTTGCCCACCTTCGGGGCTCCCAGGACAGCCACCGACAGAGTCTCCACCATCGTCTTCTTTCAGGACCTTGGAGAGTTCCCAAACTCCCGTCCCCCGCAAGCGATCGGAGGAGAGAAGTGTATTAGTCCACGGAGACCTCTGAGGGCGTGGGGGCTGTCTCGGAAGGCGCCCACAGGGTAAGACTTTAGGGCAGAGTCCCGGGGCCCCACTCAGCAGCACTAGTAGAAGCCCTCCACCCCTCCACGCAGCGCTTTAAAGTAAGTGAAGTAATACCAATTGCCCATTAAAGTAGGGGGGAGGCGGTGACACCATGAAGTCCAGAGTCTAAAATTAGTTCTCTGCACCACTGGGTTGACTTGATGTTGACTTCAGTCGCTCCTCACAGTAAGACATCAGATCCGTGCCGTTGCTTTGAGCCGCAATCCCGCTCACTTCCTTAACGGACCGATTACTATTAATTCATTATGACTGTTGTTTTGCTACTCCGAAAGTCCCCCGGGTCTACAGTCGCTCAGCTGGGCTCTCCTAAGCTCACCTCGTTGAGGGTGGCTCCTCCTCAGCCCGCTTCATCTAGTCTCTCCCCCACCCAAGATCAAAAAGTCCTCCCCCCGCCAACCCTTCCAAGCTCTTCTCAAGTTTGCGTCAATCGAGCTGCTGTCCCGTGAACGCAGGCTGCCGGCTGAGCCGCCCTCAGATAAAGAGATTTGACGATTCACTGGAGAGATGAACTCACCGAGTCGAGAAAGGGAGAAAGAGGCGACCGGAGCTTGAAGGACAGCCGCTCCGGGATGCCTGGTTGGCCAGCCTGGTCCCCCAACTCCATCCGAATCGAGCTGCTTTGAAGGGCAGCGCGTGTGCCAGCAGCGAGCTGGTCCTCCCCACTTTTTCTGCTCTTCTAATCCTGTTGAAAAGGAAGGCGAGAAGTTCCCCCAAATATTGGAGGAGGCTGGGAGACTGAGACGGACAGCTGTCACTCCAGATCCAGACCCGCCCGGCTCAAGATCCTCGCTCCGAAACGGCGCTCAACCTTGAGGAACGGGACGCCAAGCCAGCCTCTGCCCCGCTGGCGCGCAGCCGGCCGGGCATCGCTGCTGCTGCTGCCTGCCCGGCTCCAGCGGCGCCCTCCCGGCCCTGTCCTCATGCTGGACCCTCGCCTCGCCTGCGGATCCCGTCCGCGGCTGCTACCTCTCCTTTCCCGGGCGCCGAAGATGGAGCGGAGCGCATCGCTTCTCTTTCAGCACCCTGGACAGAGCACTGCGGTGCTGCGCGCCCGCCTTTCCCCGCCGCTGCCCGGAGTTCCAAGCTGCGGCAGAAGCAGAAACCCGCTCTATGCCTACTCGGAGAGAGGTCAAGCACGTGAGAAGGGCGAGGCGGGGAAGGAAACGCGCGGGTTGCGTGTGTGTAGGGGAGAGAGCGAGCAGGGGAGGCGCCTCTGCCTGGTGGAGGCTGGAAATCTGTCGGTTAAGCAATCCAGCGCGGGAGAGGGAAGGGTAGGAGGACGAGCTATGTGGGAAGAGCGAGAAGGAGCGGGGGTTTGCGTTGCATCTTCTCTCTCTCTCTCCATTCCTCCCCCCTCCTCACTTCCCAGGGATGCAGAAAATGTGACTTCATAGTTCGGCGCTACAATGCAGCCTTTCCTTATCCAGACGCGCAGCAGAGTTCAACTGAGGAGCAATCTCAAGTCATCCGAGTCTCTTTTGTGGAGCTGGCCGGGTCCTGGGGCGTCCCTTCTAGTAAGGAACGGAAGGGAACGTATAAAAAGTTGGCTTTGTCTTCCGAACTTAAGTGTACGAAATGGTGAGTCATCCGGCACTTCCCGGAAAAGGCTCGAGGTCTTGACGAGCTGCAAATGTATTTACACTTAATGTGACTACGAGGCAGGTAATTTGAAGAGGGAAAGATGTATAATTGATTGACGGGCCTCATTCACATTCCAGCTTGGGGGGGGGGGTGTTTTCACAAGCAATGAGTATTATGATTGTAATGAACAATAAACATTTGTTTGTTTGTTTGCTGTTGTTAATGACCCGCCCTTCACCTCAAGGTTCCGTGGTAGGTTGCAACAATCAAAACACAATACAATGGTATCTCGGGTTAAGTACTTAATTCGTTCCGGAGGTCTGTTCTTAACCTGAAACTGTTCTTAACCTGAAGCACCACTTTAGCTAATGGGGCCTCCTGCTGCTGCCGCTCCGCCGGAGCACAATTTCTGTTCTCATCCTGAAGCAAAGTTCTTAACCGGAGGTAATATTTCTGGGTTAGCGGAGTCTGTAACCTGAAGCGTATGTAGCCTAAAGTGTATGTAACCCGAGGTACCACTGTAGTGAAAACAGCTTAGAATCACAGGAATAAGCTGTGTCTCGAAGAAAGCCAGGGTGGTGTAGTGGTTAGAACGTCGGACTAGGACCTGGGAGATCAGGGTTCGAAATTCCACTCAACCATGAAGCTCACTGAGCTACCTTGCGGGCCAGTCACTGCCTCCCAGTCTAACCTGAGGAGAGGGAGAACTATGTACATTACATTGAGCTCCTTGGAGAAAAGTTGTGCTATACTGTGAATGAAATAAATGGACATCAGAAATGTCAAATTGTCTAAAATGCATCCCTTAGTGAAGGTTTTAAATACGAGGAGGCAAGTGAGCATGATTCATTTTCACCTGAAGTGTCCCAGCCAATGCA
The DNA here is from genome assembly GCF_964270895.1 of Podarcis filfolensis. Taxonomy (NCBI): domain Eukaryota; kingdom Metazoa; phylum Chordata; class Lepidosauria; order Squamata; family Lacertidae; genus Podarcis; species Podarcis filfolensis. The sequence goes on along the minus strand of NC_139620.1, from coordinate 23,260,991 downwards.
AGCACTGTACTTGAATTTATTTTAACATTTCTTTTTACTAAAAGAGGAACACCGCCCCTCCCCCGTTTTAAAGAGGTGCATCTGCCAGGGAAATTGGGAATTTTAAGTTTGTTTATGCTGTCATTATTTGGGCCTAAGTGAATTTCTACTGATCTTATTTTTCTACTGTTAAACTTCAGTTTCCTGATGGTTAGATCCATAGAGGGACTATGAGTCTTGGCACTTCCCTTAGTACACAGGAGCACAGGAAGATGCCTTAATCCCAAGTCATACCATTGAGCCATTTAGCTCAGTATTGTCTACACTGACTGGCAGCAGCTCGCACCTTTTTAAGTTAATAATTAGTTAGCAAGTGCCAACTGGGACATTAAAAAGAAAAAAAGGCTTCAAGCTATGCTGGAGGCAGGTGTGTATGTCTCCATTCTAACCTCAGGGGGGCAGTGACGATATAAACCTCACAGTTCTGCAGTCTTTACTATGAGAATTGGGCTGCTCTGCACCTCTGATGGGGGAAGCTTCCAGACGGTCACTATTTGGGGGGTGAGATTAAGTCACATACTGGCGAATCCAGCTTGAGCCATGGAAATAGATTTGGAGCTCTTGGGGTAACCCACCCCAACTCAAAGAGTGTAGGCAGAGCATAACTATCATGGCTAGTAGCCATCAATGGACCTCCATGAATTTGTCTAATCCTCTTTTAAAGGTTGGTGGCTATTTCTTGTGGAGGTGAGTTCCACAGTTTAACTATGCACTGCATGAACAAGTCCTTCCTTTTATCTGCCCTGAATCTTCCAACATTCAGCTTTCATTGGATGCACATTAGTTCTAGCGAAGCAAATCAGAGTGAATGCTTGTTAGACAAGCCAGCGTCATCTAATCACCCTTCACTGAATGCTCAATAAACAGGTTGTCTCAAGGTGCCCTTGGTTAAAGGAGAGCACAGGAACCTAGGAACCCTGCCTTATACTGAGTCAGACCACTGGTCCATTTAGCTCAGGATTGTCTGCTATGATTGACAGGGTTTCAGGCAGGAGACATTCCCAGTTTTATCCTGAGATGTTGAGTCTTGAACCTGGGACTATCTGCATGCAAATCATGTTCTCTGCCTGTGAGCTATGATCCTACCGCTTTAAAAGAAAATGAAGGTACTAGTCCACATGATTCTAATTAAGGGTAAGTGGAAACACAGGGGGCTGCCTTATATCAGCTCAGTATTGTTGACACTGACTGGCAGTGAGTCTCCAAGGTTTCAGGCAAGCAGTCTTTCCCAGCCCTTTCTGGAGATGCCATTGGAGATCAAACCTGGGATCTTCTACATGCAAGGCAGATGCTCTATCACTGAGCTAAGAAAAATAGTTCAACAAGAAAAAGTCCCCAAGATAATTATTTTAACGAGGAACGTGCATGACGGCTTGGCCTTGAGTTGATTTAACAGCACAGTTCACTCTGAGATAAGTCTTTAATTTCCCAGCTACGTGTTCATAGGACTATAGAAACCAAAGTATATTTGGCGTTCCCAACGTCCGTGAAAATTGTTGTGAGAAAAATAATGGAGTACCCACATCCCCACCGCCAACCAGCTGTTCCTAACAGGAAATCACGACAACTTTCCAGCATTCTCAAGTCTGCTCTGGAGACCCAGCGCAGTGGAATGTGTAGGAGAACAGCTCCCTGCCTTAAGCCTGCTGCTAACGAAATGATTTAATTACCGCAGCTATAAAAAGAAATATCAGCCTTGCACTCAAAACACCCGACTCAGCCTGATTGAGAAATGAGGAGTCTGGCAGGAAGGTGAAGGTCTTAATGAACCATCAAGAACATCGCAACTTTCCCCAGACTTACTGTTTAATATTTGCAAATGTCAGAACATGAGGAGAGCCTGATGGATCAGCCCAGTGGCCCATCCCGTCCAGAATCGTGTTCTCAAAGTAGCCAACTAGATGCCCCCAATAGGAAACCCTCGAGAAAGACCTGAACACAAGAGCACTCCCCATGCTTACAGTTTCCAGCAACTGGTATTCAGAAGCATTGCCGTGGAGGCAGATCATAACCTTCACAGCTAGTGGCCATCAATAGCCCTCTCCTCCGTGAATCTGTCTGATCCTCTTTCAAAGCTGTCCAAGCTGGTGGCCATCCCTGCCTACTGTGGGAGGGAGTTCCATAGTTTAATTAGGCACGGTGGGAGGAAACCCTCCCTTTTACGTGTCCTGAATCTTTCCAACAGGCAAGTGGGAGAAGGGCAGTAGCTCATTGGTAGAACATACAGAAGGTCACAGGTTTGATCTGCCACATCTCCTGGTGGGGCTGGGAAGGTCCCATGCCTGAAACCCTGGAGAGCTGCTGCCAGTCAGTGCAGACAATACTGAAGAGAACTGGATGAATGGGAGACTGTTCTACTCCTGTTCCTGCAGGGTAGGGGGTTTAGAGACTCTCACTGACCCCTGTTTTCCAGGTGAGGGTGCATGAAAGAGAAGATTAGAGCAGCTCTGCTGGATCAGTATCCTGTATCCCACAGTGCTCCTTTACTGTTACTCAGAAGAACATAAGAAAAATCTGGCTGTTGGATCAGGTTTAGCCATCTGGTACGGCATCCTGTTCTCACAGCAGCCAACCAAATGCAGGACATGAACTCAACAGCCCTCCTTCTGCTTTTGATTCCTCCCAGCCAGGGGCATTCAGAGACATACTGCCTCTGTTGGTGGAGGTAGAACTTAGCTGTTGTGGCTAGTAGCCTTTGAGAGCCTCTATAAATTGGAACTGGACACCGGGCTTACAGAAGGCAAGGCAAAGGTGTTCAAAAGTTGCAGATCGAGTTCCATCCAAGTCACTTTTTAGGGTGGGCCAGAACTGTACATACTCACCGACTCCCAGGAAGCTACTGCCCAGCACCAGCAGACGCTGCCAAATTAGCCAGCCTCCGAATGTTACCTGGAGGCAAGGGAACAAGCAGCCTCACCCAACTTAGCAACCCCAAGTGGGATACAATATCTCCCAATTGGGAAAGACCCTCTGCTGTAGATCCTGAATAGTCCTTGCAGTCAGGGCATAGCCAATTCACAAACTCAGCTTAAAGCTCTTTTTTTGCCCATGATCTTAATCTCCTGGTCTTCAGGCAGACACATAGCAATGTGTGTGCTTAATATATTTATTGCCTTCCACACATATGCCTCGAGGTGATGCAGAAACCTCAGTAAAACAGCTAAAGGACAGTTAAAAGCTACAGAAAATGACGTCAGATAAATAATGAAGAAAATTCAAAACAGATACCCAGGGATGCATTCATCCAGCTGGGAATGCTTGCAGAAATGTCTTCAGATGTTCCCAGAAAGTGCAGAGAGGAGACACCTGTTATATCTCAACAGGCATGCTGTTCCAAAGCACAGGGCTGTCAGTCTGAAATCCCTGCTCTGGGTTACACTGGAATTTGCAAGACGAGCTCTCCTGCGAGCCACAGTGATTTACTGGGTATATAAGCAATTCTCATTTCTCCCCTCTTGTGTGTGTGAGAGGGAGGGGGGGAGAGGGAGGGAAGGATCTTGATTGTCTTGGACAGGCAGAACTCCAAGTTCTACAGAGAAACACAGTGACCTCTGAATGACCCAAGAACACCCCCAGGTGCCTGTGCAGCTGAAACAACCTTGAATCCCTTTGTTTCTGCAACAAGATGAAGTTGCTCACAGTCTGTACATCTTCCTGCCTAGAATGTAGACCACAAGACAATGTTTAAGGTTGACGGCCAGTCTCTGCCTGGTGTTTCCATGATTGCAAGCCTTAAGTCAGGCCCCTTTTGTTCAACGAACTCCATCCGTTGGCTTGTGCGAGGGGAAGAAAGCCCGTCCGCCCGCGTTCCTGGAGAATGCTGTTCCTTCCAGAATGTTGAAATCACTTGATTGTCCTGAGCTGAAAGGAGCAGAGAGGGGGTTGCTCGCTGCAAGGAGGCTGTCAGCTTCCACTTGGCACAAAAGCTCATCAGGAGGAGGAATTTCTGATTGCGGCAAAAAGCGTAGCCTGCTCTCGCCAGAGGACGGGCTCTCATCATTGTCTGCACTGTGGCAAATTGATGTGGGAATGCGATTAAGAGGGCAGACAAAGAGGGGCTTAGCAGACCCTCATGGGATGCCAGTCAAAAACACCCTCCGTGGGGGGAATGTCATGTGAGAAAGATAATCGCATCGTCAGACTTCCCCAAGCTGGTGCCCTCCAAGTGTTTTGGACTACAACTCCCATCATCCCCAGCCAGGTACAATAGCTTTAACTCCCCACTCCACTCATTTTTTCATCTCCGCCAAGCTAAGCAGTTGGCTCCTTACCTCTCTCGCCCTGACCTAGCCACTGTGATCCACACAACGGTCACCTCCAGACTAGATTATTGTAACTCGCTCTACATGGGGCTGCCCTTGAGACTGACCCAGAAACTCCTGCGGGCGCAGAATGCCGTGGCAAGACTCCTTACAGGGTCCTCGCTGTGAGATCACAGTCACCCAGTGCTATACCAGCTGCACTGGCTCCCGGTGGGGTACAGGATCAGGTTTAAGGTGCAGGTTTTAACCTTTAAAGTCCTATACAGCCTAGGACCCTCGTACCTACGGGACTGCCTCTCCTGGTATGTCCCACAGAGGAACTTACGGTCTTCAAACAAAAACATCTTGGAGGTCCCAGGCCACAGAGAGGTTAGGCTGGCCTCAACCAGAGCCAGGGCTTTTTTGGCTGTGGCTTCGATCTGGTGGAACGAGAGACTAGGGCCCTGCGTGACTTGACATCTGTCCACAGGGCCTGCAAGACAGAGCTGTTCCACCAGGCCTTTGGCCAAGGCACAGCCTGACTCCCTCCTTTGGCAATCTTCACAGAACTCTAGCCCAATGGTTGCCATTAATTTGATTTGAATTAATTTTATAATGAAATGATTTTAGAATATTGTATTATTTTATTGTTGTTAGCCTCCCTGAGCTCGGCTTCAGCTGGGGAGGGCGGGATATAAATAAAATTATTATTATTATTATTATTATTATTATTATTATTATTATTATTAAGCATGTTACATGCCACCCCAATCACAGAGCAGTCAAGAAATTCCAGGCACCTCAGGCCTAGGGTTCTGTTTCCTTGGAACGAGGCTCAGCAAAGATTGTGGTGCCTTTAAGATATATACGCATGTATGCAACCTGAGCACAGGATGGAGCGGCTCACATCATTAACATCCCAGCAGATCTTGCTTCTCGCTTAGCCACAGCCTGATTCCAGCTTCCCCACAACAGTGGCTGTTCTTCTACTGAGCAGCTAGGTAAGGGGGTGTGAAGAAAAGACCCACCCATTAGCCTGGAGCTCACCATCACTTATTGGTAGTCACTTATTGGGACACGTATGGCACTGTGGTCTAAACCACTGAGCCTCTTGGGCTTGCTGATCAGAAGGTCAGCGGTTTGAATCCCTGTGATGGGGTGAGCTCCCGTTGCTCTGTCCCAGCTCCTGGCAACCTAGCAGTTCGAAAGCAAACCAGTGCAAGTAGATAAATAGGTACCGCTCTGGCGGGAAGGTGAACGACATTTTCCTGCGCTGCTCTGGTTCGTCAGAAGCGACTTAGTCATGCTGGCCACATGACCCGGAAGCAACCTCTTCTTGTCCTATTTTAACCTCACTGGGCACAGGACCTCAGCAGTTAGAAGGGACTTAGGGCATGGGTAGGGAAACTAAGGCCCAGGGGCCAGATCCAGCCCAATCACCTTCTAAATCCGGCCCGCAGATGGTCCGGGAATCAGCGTGTTTTTACATGAGTAGAATGTGCCCTTTTATTTAAAATGCACCTCTGGGTTATTTGTGGGGCCTGCCTGGTGTTTTTACATGAGTAGAATGTGTGCTTTTATTTAAAATGTATCTCTGGGTTATTTGTGGGGCATAAAAATTCATTCATTTCCCCTCCAAAATATAGTCCAGCCCCCAGAAGGTCTGAGGGACAGTGGACAGGCCCCCTGCTGAAAAAGTTTGCTGACCCCTGACTTAGGGGATCATCAAGAACAAGCATAGGCAAACTTGGCCCTCCAGATGTTTTGGGACTACAATTCCCATCATCCCTGACCATCCTGTTAGCTAGGGATGATGGGAGTTGTAGTCTCAAAACATCTGGGCGGCTAAGTTTGCCTATGCCTGATCCAGAAGGATCTCCCAATCCTACAACAATAATTTTTTTTAGCCTGAATAAGTGCAAGAAGCACTGTGTTAAGAGTATACCATCACTGTGTAGCTGTGAAGGCAGCAAAGGTAGCTTTCCTGCTTCCGTCACACCCTTTGGTTTCACAGGTGTTAGATGCTGACAAGGGCAAGCTCCCGCCAGCAATCATGTCGCAGCATTTTGCAGCAGCCGCAGCTTCTGGATCAAGCACAAGGGAAGCCCCACACATCGTTGGCGTTGTGTTCGCTTTCCACACACCGCATAGAGATAAGGTTTATATCCGAAGCAGTGTAGAAATGGCGTGTGTAAACAATACGGCACTTTCAGCTTTCATCCCGGTTTATAAAGGCCAGACAAACTGGGTTGAGGCTGCAAGGAGCTTCCTAGAGGAGCAGGAAACGGACAGGGCTCCTTTGGGGTTTCTGGAGGCATGAGGCACACCTCTTGCGCCAAGAGAGCAGCTGTTTCAGATGGAAAAGCTGAACGTGTAGCTGGAAGGAATTAGCACATTTAAGGAGCAGATGGGCAAAACTTGCGGAGAGGAATAAGCAGACCATGTGACTGTTCAGAGTGGAGGCGGCCTGGCAGTATAAAACAGAGGCATGGGGAAAGAGTATTTTAGGAACAAGGTTTGAGGAACGGGGAGAGTGAGACGTCAGGTTTGGCAAAAAGGAAAACAAAAACCCAAGCCTACTATCAGGGCTGAGGAACGTTTTCTTTTTCTGCTCCAGGGGCTGCATTCCTTTCTGGGGGACCTGCTGGGGGCCACATGCCAGTGGTGGGTGGGGGTAGAGACCCTGGGTTCAAATACTGACCCAGCCATGGGTGAGTCACTGTGTTCTTTTTTGTGCCATTTTTTTAGAAAATAAAAGTTTGCAAGTCGAGGTGGAAATGTGGAAAAACAAGAGAGTGCCCCCAAACTGGCAGATCAGTCCTTCCCTACTGGATGCGGCTGGAAGCAGAATCCTAGAATCAGGAAGCGCAGTTTGGCAGGGCTTTGTTTACATCCTCAGGCTTGCAACTGGACCTCTGGTGGACTCCCAAGGCTCTGCCACAGTGCCTGGTTCTCCTTGGCCAAACTGCTGCGATAGAACAGCACACAGAGAGAGCTCTTGCCCACAAATCCGTGCAGCTCACTCAGCAAAAATTTTAAAAAATTGGGCCAGTGGACAAGCATCCCAGCACATTGAGAGCTTTGATGCCAGTCTGAGAGGCAGGAGGCTTTTGAGAGCTTTAATAGGATGGGGACAATACCCAGGAGCCAGGAGGAGTGGCGGTGGGAGAGGAGGATAAACAGCAATGGCTTTTTAGCACTATGCAAAGAGAGGCAGGGGAGAGATGCCCTTGCAGAAGGAGCCAAAAGAAAAGGCCAGATTTTAAGTATTCTTCACCAAGCCTGCAAATAAGGACTCTGGAAAGTGATGCAAAAGATATATATATCGAACCAGCTGATTGTTGTACTTGAGCAGTAGTGCAGTTTGATAAATGTGTAGTCTGCTGGAATATGACTCCAGACAGGCCCCGCAGCCGCCATAGCCAATAATCAGGGATGATGGGAGTTGTAGTTTGGGGTGGGTGGGTCATGAGTTCCTCTCCCTTGTTTTAGGCCAGCCTCCCCGAACCTGGTATGCTCCAGGTCTTTCGGGTTCCTATCATCTCCCCAGCCAGAATGTCTAGAATGTGAAGGGCACTCAGAGCAGCAATGAGAATATAAGAGCCTGCCAGATCAGGGCAACGGCCCATCTAGACTGGAATCCTGGTCTCACAGTAGCCAAACAGCCAAACCCACAAACAGGATTTGAACACAAGAACCTTCTCCCCTCCTGCAATTTCCAGCAACTGGTGTTCAGAAGCAGGGCTGCCTCCGATAGCCACCGTGGCTAGGATCCATCAATAGTCCTCCCCTTCGCAAATTTGTCAAATCCACTTTTAAAGCCATCTATGTTGATAGACATCACCGTCTCCTGAGCAAGTTCCATAGTTTTAACTCTCTGCTGTGTGATGAAATCCTGTCCTGAATCTTCCAACATTCAGCTTCACGAGTCCAAATCCTGCTCACTTTCTCCATGTCATACTCGCGTTTTATAAACTCCTATCATGTCACCTATTATGAGCATTTCCCTTTTCACTCTGCTGACCTCCTGCCTAGACTACTGTATTGCACTGAACATGGGACAACCCTTGAAGACAGTCCAGAGGTCGCAGCTTCAAGCTGTTGCTGTGCTAAAACTCCCACCATCCGTGATTGTCAGTGGCTGATACTTATGGGGTACTGGAGCCCGACATCAGCCAGAAGGACCCCATTGCCGCTCTATAGAGTGTGGAGCAAATTAAAGGTCAACACAAACATCTATGGGGATTCACTGGAGCTCAGGCGTTCTCTTCCTAAGTTAGAGTTCACATTTATTGGGTTGCTGAGCATTCTTTATGAATTCCGTGGGTGTGAACACCTGCCTGCTAGGAGGCAGCCGCGATGGTTGGCACCAGCTGCCTGTGGGCACATTCACACAACATCCTCACACATTCGTTGCGACAGACAGCCAAGCCTTTGCCTACACAACACATAGGGAAAACAGACGTTTTCCTCCTTTGAGGCAGCTGCTGAACATTTGGGACAGACTCAACTGTTCCCATTTTTTCATGGAGGCCAACACCAGCAGGAGAGAAATCTCACTCCCCACTCCAACCCCAAATATAGAAAATTGCCTAATCCCAGGCCAATCTGGTTCAGGCATCGTATGCTTCACCACTGATGCAATACTGACAGCTGTCTAACTGAGTCCTCCCATAGGACCATTAAACCCAGAGTCTAGATGCACCTAGATGCCCAGAATCTGCAATCAGATCTTTTAAAGAAAAATTGAAATGTCAGCTATTGAACTTATTAACCTTAATGGCTGCATTCTATTGCCACTGTCAGAGGCAACAAAACTTACGAATTCCAGCTGCTGAAAACCACATGAAGAGAGAATGCTCTTGGGCTCAGATTCCGTTTGCAAGCTTCCCATTCGGGCATCTGGTTGGCCACTGTGAGAACTGGATGCTGACTAGATGGGCACTGGCCTGAACACAAGAAGAGCCGTGCAGGATCAGGCCAGTGGCCCGTTGAGTCCAGCATATCCCACTCTTGCAGTAGCCAACCAGATGCCCCAATAGGAATTCCACAAACAGGACTTGAACACATCACTCCCCTCTTGCCGTTTCCAGAAACTGGTACTCAGAAGCATTGCTGCCTCAGACCATGGAGACAAGAGCATAGCCATTGTGGCTGGCAACCGTGGATTTGCCGTCTCCTCCTCCATGAATTTGCCCTGCCCTCTTTTTAAAGCCACACACGAGTCAGTGGCTCCTGCAGGAGTGAGTTCCGCAGATTAACCAATCGCTGAAGACAATACCGAGCCAACGGTTTGACCCAGTATAAGGCAGCATCCTCTGTTCCTACAGATCTGTTGGCATAAATGACAGGCAGCAACATCTGCAGGGTCACCGATCCCTCCTCCCTTGCTTTATAAGCAAGTGATCACCCACCATTTTAACCAAGGACCCTCATGCCTACGGGACTGCCTCTCCCGTTATGCCCCACGGAGAGCCTCAAGGTCCATAAATAGCAACACCCTAGTGGTCCCGGGCCCTAAGGAAGTTAGATTAGCTTCAACCAGAGCCAGGGCCTTTTCAACTCTGGCTCCGGCCTAGTGGAACGCTCTGCCTCATGAGACCAGGGCCCTGCGGGATCTGCTTTCTTTCTGCAAGGCCTGTAAGTCAGAGTTGTTCCGCCTGGCTTTTGGCTTGGAGCCAATTTGATTCCGTCCCCCTCTTTCTTTTTTCTTTTCCTTTCTCTTCCTGCGATGAGGCTACATTTTAATGTTTCAATATTTTAATGTTGTTTTTAAGTTGTATTCATTCAACTTGTTTTTATTATTGCTTGTTAGCCGCCCTGAGCTTGGCTGGGGAGGGCGGGGTGTAAATAAAAATTATTATTATTATTATTATTAATTTTCCCACCCCCAACATGCACAGAGATCTTTTTGGGATATTTTTAAGGCTGGGCAAAGAAAGCACAAACCACATGGCTTTCGTTTTCAGCACTAGGAGCGTTTGATTGTTTATTCAGATGAGAGACTAGCAAGACGGCAAAGGGTGGGGTGGGGGTGGGGAGACGCTAGAAAGATGCATGGCCATCATCATCATCACCACCTCCCTGACTCGCATAGCCACAGCACGGTGCGCGTGATCTCACGCTGATCGTCGAACTTCTGCACATGTACAAAGGGCAAAAAGAGAGAGCTGAGTGCAGGGCTCTCGAAAAGAGGCAGAACGTCAGCCGAGGGGAACAGGGAGGCAGGAATTCTGAAGTTGACATGCAACACACACGCACACAGAAAAATCTCCCATCCCCTCTGCAGAGATCTTCTTCCCAGCACCTCTACGTTTCCCCTGAAGCTGAAGACCGGGTCCCGGTTGCTCTCCAACATCCCCCCACCTCACCCCACCCCCGCCCTCCTTGCCGGTTCCCAATTTTTAGGCGATTAATGCCGTCGTTTCAGAAGCGTTGAAAACACAGCTTGCATCGGGAGGGGTTCGATTCCACAAAGAGAGGGGCAGGCCTGGAGGGGTTTGGGGTGTTTTGTTTGTTGGTCCCAATGAAATCTCACCACCGCTTCTGGGATGGGGGGGGGGGGCGGGGAGGAGGAGGTGGGTTCCGGAGGGAAGGGGCAGAAAAGAGACGGGAGGGCAGCAGCAGCAGTGCACGGAGGAGACTTCAGTTCTTCAGGATGGTTTCGTAGGCCTGGAAAACGTGCTGGGCCACTTCAGGAGCCCGGCACTTCAGAGACAGCTGCAGGAGAAAAGGAGGAAGGGGAATATATATGTATTTATTTATGCATCCCTCTCTTTCTCTCCCTCTGAATGCAGAAGTGCAGAGTTTCTTACTAGGCCAGCAGTGTTAGTAAACTGGAGCATATTTAATCCAGGAGACGGGGGGAGAGGAAAAAAATAAAAGACGACATGCTCAGAGATTAAAAGGAGGACGGTTATGCCAAGTTATCAGTGGGTGGAAAAGAGAGCGGCAGCTGCAGTTTTAGCTCAAGGCGGCCTTTTCCAGATTGGAAGTTTCCCCTCCCGTCCTTCCCCTGAAACAAATGTCACATCTGCACCACATAATCAAAGCACCGCTTTACCGCTTTAAACAGTCATGGCTCCACCCACCCGAGGATCCTGGGAGTTGTAGTTCATTAAGAGATGTTAGGAGAGAGCTTTACAGTTCCCCTCGCAGTGCTACAATCCCCAGAGTGGTCAATCCCTCTTTCCAGGCATCTCTGTGAATTGTAGCTCCGTGAGCAGAACTATAGGTCTTCTCCTAACAACTCTCGGTGCTCTTAACCAACTACAACTCCCAGGGTTCTGCGGGGCTGGGGGGGGGGCATTGCTGTTAAAAGTGGTACCACAGTGCTTTAAATGAATATTGTGGGCACAGGCAATCCCTCCCTCTATCAAAGGCGCTGATGTCAGCAAGGGACTCAGTCAGGGATGATGGGACTTGCAAGTCCAGCATCATCGGGAAGCTGCCAGGTCGGTGGAACTGCTCTAACCACTACACCAGCTTGTCTCTCTGGGGTTTTTAGAGACAGCACTGGTCCAGCTTGTGTTAATAACCTGGGAAAGGGAGGGGTACCCATTAGGGCGGTTCATTAAAAACTTTTTAAAAAAAATGCCTGCTCCAAAGGTCTGATCTTACTACACTAGGGATTATATAGCTATATCAGTTAATATCTTGACCCTGCTCCACTGAACTGAAATTTCAGCCTTCACGACATAGGAAAGCAGTCAAGTAAAACATCTATTTTCGTGGAGGAGGGTCAAGATATTACCGTATTTTTCGCTCCATAAGACGCACTTTTTTCCTCCTAAAAAGTAAGGGGAAATGTGAGTGCGTCTTATGGAGCGAATGGCGTTGCGCGGAGAGGGAGAGCTGCACAGCCCCGCGCCCCTTCAGCGAAGCGGGAGGAGGAACGGAGCCCCTTCTGTTCCCCCTCCCGCTTCGCTGAAGGGGCGCTGCGCAGCTCTCCTGCTTCACAGCGACGCACCTGTCCTGCGAAGCCGGAGGAGGAATAGAAGGGGCTCCTTCTGTTCCTCCTCCCGCTTGGCTGAAGGGGCGCTGCGCAGTTCTCCCTCTCTGCGCAGTGCCTCTCCTGTGAAGGAGGGGCGCTGCGCAGAGAGGGAGAACTGCGCAGCGACATGCCTGCCCTGCTTCACAGTGACGCGCCTGTCCTGTGAAGCCGGAGGAACAGAAGGGGCTGCTTCTGTTCCTCCTCCCGCTTGGCTGAAGGGGTGCTGTGCAGAGAGGGAGAACTGCGCAGCGCCCCTTCAACGAAGCACCTCTCCTGGCTTTCTGCCTTAGCCCTGCGCAGCCTCTTTGGGCAGGGGGAGCCTTCATCCCACTGCCCTGAAGAGGCTTGGCGCGGCTATCCCAGAAGCCAGAACAGCCATAGACTATCCCAGAAGTGAGATCCCTCTTGCTGTTCTGGCTTCTGGGATTCAGAATATTTTTTTTTCTAGTTTTCCTCCTCCCAAAACTAGGTGCGCCTTATGGTCTGGTGCGTCTTATGGAGCAAAAAATACGGTAGCTGATGTGCATGAAATTTCAGATGTAGCTATATAATCCCTAGTGTAGTAAAGTAAGACCTTTGGAGCAGGCATTTAAAAAAAAAAAAAGTTTTTTATGAAACGCCCTAGTACCCACTGAAAGGACAGACTGGCCTTGCCACACAAGGTGAAAGGAGGAACTCTGGTTCCGAGCAAGGTATTATTTCAGTGACAGTGAAACCTGCAGCCATCTGCTGAACTACAACTCCCATCATCCCTGACCATTGTGGACATGGTTGCTGATGCTGATGGGAGTCCCACAACATCTGGATTAACACCCATTCCCGCCCCCCCCCATCACCAGTGTCGTTGCTCTTCTGAAGTTCCCCCCCCCCCCACCGCTGGCACGATCTGTTATTTGTTAAGATGGTGCTTGCTTGGTGGTGCAGCACTGCCAAAAAGAACATCAGGCGCAAGCTGGCAGGGGGAGGGGCTGGAATAAAATGGCAGGGGGTGAAGTGGAGAGTAAGCAGCTGGATTCAGAAGATTTCTTTTTTTAAAAAAAATAAAATGAAAAGCACACAAATATTCTGCTAACCTCCAAATCCTGAAAGATCAGGGAGGGGCGGGCCCATGGGGAGGGCGGATGGACATGGAAAAACAAAAACACACACATACAAATAGATTAAATTGTCACCCCAAATGTGGGGGGGAAGAATGTTTCATAACCAAAACAGGAAGGGAAAAACAAGAGCACGCCACCAGTTCTATCCAATGGGGCAGGATGGGGCAGGGAAGCAGGTGGTTATGTTTTTGGTAATCATTTTCTCATTTCAGATGTATGGAAAGGGTGGGGCGTCAACAACAGGCCCTTCTCCAGAGACCCCAAATAATAGGGGGACCAGAGACTTCTTGGTGGCGGCACCCTGACTATGGAATGCTCTCCCCAATGAGGTTTGCGTTTTAAGAAATTCACAAGCTTTTTAACCTGGCCAATTCCTCCTCCCTCATCTAATTATTTGTTTTTTGAGGCTGCTTTCTTAGGCACCGTACAAAAATTAGAAATTCCACAGGCCTGATGCCAGCAGTCAGCCAGATCAGGCGCTTGTGGGCCCTGAAGGCGTGTGTTTGATAAGGGGTGGTGTGGCCGGGTCAGGCTGGAGGGGGACACTTGGCCAGTGCCCAACCCTACTTGCACCAGGACTGGGGTATGGCTTATCTTACTATAGAATAAGACTGCAAGGTTTTCATCACTTTGTTCTTGTTGGCTGTTTTCCAATGTTCTAAAGGGGGGCGGAAAGGTCACTCTGTGAAAACGGAGTTTCATAAGGTGGGAAGGGAAGTTCTAAGGTGCTGTCTGTGGGGTGAGCAGGTGGGCAATGATTTTTGCACCACACCCAGCGAATTTTAAAAGCACCTGTTAATATCACAGATTCATCTATGCCTAAAACAATGATGGAACTATACAGAGAACCTCTGCAAAAAGCAAGGAGGTGCACAAGAAGGGCCATACCGTGAAGTTATTGCTCCCAGGTTGGATCCGCAGCTCTGCCAGGACCCAGATGCCATTGGTCAGCTTGAGGGACTGGTACAGCATGTCTTGGCCTTCAACATTCCTCTTTGCAATGGTGAAGATGTTGCTTCCTTGAAGCTTGCTGCTAACTGCATCTGTGGGACCAGACACACACACACACACATGCAAATAAATTGTGGCGCTATTGCACATGCACACAAAACTGAATGGGCACCACTTCAGTTTGCCTGAGGCTTCCAGCTCTCCGATGAAAAGAAAGAATCAAGTTCCTAGTTCTTATGTTTGCAGAAGAACACTGCTGCTGGCTGTCGGTGTAGATAATACTGAGAGCTATGGACCAATGAGTCTGACTCAGTATAAGGAGCTTCCTAGGAAAATTAAATTTATTCAGTGCATTTCCATCCTGCTTTTTCCCCCTCTTAAGGAGCTCAAGGTAATGCACATTCTTCTCCTCCCCTTCTTTAATCCACACAACGACCCTGCGAGGGAGGTTAGGCTAAGAAGTAGTGACTGGCTCAAGCTAACCCAAGTGAGATCCATGGCTAAGTGGGGATTTGAACCCTGGCCTCCCAGGTCCTAGTCTGGCACTCTAACCGCTACACCGCAATGGGTAATGTAACGGCCCTGGCCCACCAAACTCAGTCAGCCCCCACCTGCAAGCCTTCCTACTTAACCACCAGTCAAGGGCATGGGAGTGTCCAATCAGCTTCTTCCTCCTCCTAAGTCTCAGAGCTGTTCCTATAGAATTCAGAAGGGAGGAGGACAGAGGAGAAACTAAGAATGAGTTGGCTGTGCCTGTCACTGGCTTTGGCGCTACCTACTACGCGGGTGGCGCTGTGGTCTCAACCACAGAGCCTAGGGCTTGCTGATCAGAAGGCTGGTGGTTCGAATCCCCGTGACGGGGTGAGCTCCCGTTGCTCGGTCCCAGCTCCTGCCAACCTAGCAGTTCGAAAGCACGTCAAAGTGCAAGTAGATAAACAGGTACCACTCCGGCAGGAAGGTAAACGGCGTTTCCGTGCGCTGCTCTGGTTCGCCAGAAGCAGCTTAGTCATGCTGGCCACATGACCCGGAAGCTGTACGCTGGCTCCCTCAGCCAATAAAGCGAGATGAGCGCAGCAACCCCAGAGCTGTCTGCGACTGGACCTAACAATCAGTGGTCCCTTTTACTGTTGGGCTCCCTGCCTTCTGCCCTACTGGTCCCAAAGGGCACCGGTTGTCACAGGTCAAAAGGCTCTCTACTGGAGAGTCTCTACTGATGGGTCCATACAAGTGGAAGCGGCAACCTGCCCTAGCTCCTTAGTACAACAGCACACCAGTTTACAAATTCCAGCTTGCCGTCGCCGTTATGTGCCTAGGAACCACAGCGAAGCTGGCCTGAGCTCTCTAGAGAACAGGAGGGCATATAAGCACATGGTCAGCAGCTATTCTAGATCAGACAGCTCTCTTCTCACCTGCACCAAGAGGGCAGTCTTTGATCTGGAACTGTGCTTCATTCTCGTTGGGGATGTCCTTCCAGGTAGCCAGGAACATTTGTCGCTCTGGAGGAGGGAGAAGCAGAAGAAGAAGAGTTTGGATTTGATATCCCGCTTTATCACTACCCGAAGGAGTCTCAAAGCGGCTAACATTCTCCTTTCCCTTCCTCCCCCACAACAAACACTCTGTGAGGTGACTGGGGCTGAGAGACTTCAGAGAAGTGTGACCAGCCCAAGGACACCCAGCAGCTGCATGTGGAGGAGCGGAGACACGAACCCGGTTCACCAGATTACGAGTCCACTGCTCTTAACCACTACACCACACTGGCTCTCCAGTATGAAGTGGTATTGCAGTGCTTAAAACACATGGTGTGGATGCGGCCAAAAATGCTACTCCTGGAGGAGGCACCCAAGTCTTTTTCATCCTTCCAGCTTCAGCGTCTTCCCGTCTTCTGCATCCCAGACTCTCACCAACCTACCCATTTTCCCGTCTTCCACAAAGAGGATGTGCAGAGGGTAGAGGGTGCTGAAGTAGAACACATCGATGTTGTTCTTCACAGCCACCTGGAACCAAACAGAGAAGCGGGGGGGGGGGGAGAAGAAGATAAGATTCTCTGGCTAGGCTGGGACCCACCAACAGACATTCCAGAGCTGGGCTAGAAACGCAAGCCGCAATTCTGCAGGAGCACAGAACAGAACTTTCTTTCAGAATACTACTCAAGTTTCTAGCCCTTAAGATGTGTTCTAAAGCGTTATGGACAAAGCCTGCCGAAACAGAAGCTGGTGCCTTGCAAAGGCTTGTGTAAACGTGCACGGACGTGCGTGTGTAAAAGCTTCCACTCATTTTCCATAGAACTGTACAGAACCACAAACATAAATACTTGCCGAATTCCAAGTATATCACCTACAATTCCGGGCATCTGCTTGGCCACTGTGAGAAGAAGATGCTGGGCTGGACAGGCCCCTGAAAGATCCAGCCGGCTTTTCTTACGTTCTTGCCATAAGTCAGTCACGTGTGGATCACCCTGCCACACTGTTGTGTGGGTTGATGATGGGCAAAACGGGGGTGGGGTGGGTTCCTTTTATTTATCAATGTGACTGATGCATGGCTCTCCAGAGCTCCAGACAAGAGCGTTTCCCTCAGGCCACTCACAATGTCTCAGCCTAACCTACCTGACAGGGTTGTTGTGAGTATAAAATGGGGAGAAAGAGAAGCACACACACCACCTTGAGCTCGCTGGAGGGAAAGGTGTGATACAAATGGCCAGATCTAAAAATACTAGAAGAAATGTATTATTTCTCTACCAGATTTCTTCCTCTTTTGTTTTTGCCTGCACAAATATTAGGATTCCCTGGAATAGGAGAACAAATTGTCCTGAACCACTGGAGCTCTGTCTTCATTATTTCCTTGCCCCGTTTTGTCCTGAGATTGTTTCTGATTTCTTACGGATATAAGCTCTGGAAAGTGCCCCTGAAGTGACAAACAATAGCTGTGTTGTTGTTTCACAGCTTCTGGAGTCTCCGACGATCCTTAGATGTTGGACCGTTCCAAGTTTCCCACTCTTAATAGTTTTTCTTTTTAACATCGTTAACTGCCTTGAATGGCCTTTTGTGCAACAGGCAGGAATTTTTATTTTATTGTTTCCCCTTGGGATTAAAACGAGGATATAGAGATGACTTTTTTAAAGTTTAATTCTACTGACGTTTAATTGGTTTTTTTTAATGATTGCTTTCCCCCCAATGTTTTTCGCTGTTTCTATTTTAGTTGTAAACTGCCTTGAATCCCTGTGACGGGAAAAGGCGGGATATAAATAAACAGAATAGAAATGATAAATAGATACCCAATGATAAATAGATGTCCAGTTCAGCATTGTCTACACCAACAGCCAGGGAGTTCAGGCAGGGGTCTCTCTCACAGTCCTACCTGGAAATGCCATTGGGGGTCGGCATTTTCTATAGGCATAGCAGATGCTCTTCCACTAAGCTACAGATTCTAGTCCATGTGGTTTAAAAAGAACCCAGAGCCGAGTTAAACAGCTACCCAATATTGAATCGGACCATGGGTCCGTCCAGTTCAGTATTGTTTGCACTGACTGCCAGCAGCTCTCTCCTGAGTTTTACACAGGGAAGTCTCTCTCCCAGCCCAGGCTGGAGATGGCGGGGACTGAAGCTGGCACACAACCTGGGACTTCCTTCTGCATGCAGAGCAGGGGCTCTGCCACTGAACTACGGCCTCTGCGCCACACGATCTGCTGCTGGCTCCACGCCACCTTGGCTCACCTGGAGGTTGTTCAGGGGGTCCATCTTCATGACCGAGCCGACCGTGTTGAGGGGAAGGGAGATCTCCACGCTCTGGTTCGGAGCAAGGGGGGCGTGGACCTGGAGGGGTGCGGCGGGGGCCAGGCCGAAGCTGAAAGGGAACAGCCAGTTAGAAGGGGAGGGCCCCCGGTGTGGCAAGACCACCTGGAAGAATTTTACCTTTATGATTTCTATATAATCATATATCCATATATAACCATATATCCTAATGATGATTTTTATATATCCATGTATCCTAATGGTGTTCAAATCACTAAGGCTTCAGCAGAGCTAAAAGTGCTTAAATCTTAAAAATCCAAAAGTTGCCTTCTGCCCTATTTCTCTCTCTGCCCTGCTATTGTGCTTGAAGGAAACAATAAATCTGATGTGTTAGCATTTTCTATAGGGAACCTTCTCCAGACAGCTTCTCAGGCTCTCAAGATGGGGCTGAGTTAGGGAACAGGAAAAAGCAGTCACCCACAATGCAATGTTCTAAATCTAAGATGGTGGGCATTATTCAGGTTTCAACGGCCAAATAGGTTTCTTTTCCTCTTTATTGCTGAAAATTAGGGTAAAGGGCAAATTGATGCACCATCTGAGAAAAGCAGAAGTATTCTTTACATGGGCAGAAGAAGAGCTGGTTTGATTGGTTTGATTTTTGCTGCAACATATGAATATGTCATGTTTTATGCTGTTTGTACTCAGGTATAAAAACCCAATGCACAGGGGCTTTGGCACCCAGGCTCTGGAAACTACTCCACTGGGTCTTTATTGCTCAGCAATAAACTTTGCCTTCTTTTTCTCCACTGCTGCGTCTGTCGATTCTTGGACACATTTTGAGTGGGCAACAGGTATTCCTTATTTACTTGCAACACCGGGGGTTGCAAGGGATACGGACGAGGAAAGACAGCAAGATGCAACCAGTGGTGGCAGCAACAGCAACAGGCTTTCTTTTCTTTTCTTTTTTTGACATCATAAAAATAAAAACCTTTATTGATAGTATGAACGTTTAAGGTTTAATGCTGCCAGCTATAAAAATGGAAAAAAGACTTCTGCTTCAGACATTTGACTTTACAAACATACAGGTGTTAATGACAATTAATACTAGATTATGCAGTCTGAACTTCATTAAATTCCCATTAGCCAGTGATAAACCTCTCCAGCAACACACGATTCAGAGAAGTCTATAGACACAAGTCTATAGAGAACTTAAAATACTAACCCTAGAAGTCTCACTGGATTAACTGGAACCATTTTAACTGTTGTGCTTTGTTTAATCTCAGAAGATAGGCTACTAGCAAAAATACATCTTTCCTCTTGCATTCTCCCTTCCTGTAACCCATTGTTGAATACAGTACTCAGTGCATTTCCTAATAAAATTATTGTATATAAATCTCTATCATATCGTAAAGAAAGGATACTAGGTAGTGTAAACACAAGGAAATATTTAAAGGGCTGCTACAAAACCCTCCTGTTTAAGGTTAGAAGAGACACTGGAAAGAAACCAGCAACAGGCTTTCTTTGGCAAAGGAGTTTAGATGCCGGGTCACTCTCCGTCAGGGAGGCAGGAAGGTGACAAGAGTGTGAGGGGTACAGAAGAAGCTGCCTTATAGACTGGGTCAGATGCATTGGTCCATATCACTCAGCATTGCCTACACTGACTGGTAGCAGCTCTCCAGGGCTCCAGGCAAGGGACACTTCCACTCACCAAGCACATGCTCCACAACCAAGTTGCGTCTCTTCCAAACTGGCCAGCACAGGAATTAGTAAATGGCACAGACACATCATACAACCAAACGCAATACAGTGGTACCTCGGGTTACATACGCTTCAGGTTTCATACGCTTCAGGTTACAAACTCCGCTAACCCAGAAATAGTACCTCGGGTTAAGAACCTTGCTTCAGGATGAGAACAGAAATCGTGCTCTGGCGGCGTGGCAGCAGCAGGAGGCCCCATTAGCTAAAGTGGTGCTTCAGGTTAAGAACAGTTTCAGGTTAAGTAAGGACCTCCAGAACGAATTAAGTACTTAACCTGAGGTACCACTCTATGCAAGAAACAATAAGGATCCAATTCAATATCCTACTGCCTCTAGCACAGTGCATTACAAAAGGCAAAAATAATAAATAAATTCCCCCTTAAGTCAGCGTTTCCCAAACTTGGGTCTCCACCTGGGTTTTTTTGGACTACAATTCCCATCATTCCTGACCACTGGGTCCTGGTAGCTAGGGATGATGGGAGTTGTAGTCCCCCCCCAAAAAAATTAGCTGGAATTGCGAATTGCTGCCTTAAGTGGTCTGCCAAGAACTTCAGCAATTTTCAAATGTTCCGTCAGGGACTGCTATCCCTGGCCACGCTACTGGCGGGCGCAGTACTGTGGCCCTGCCCAGTTTTGACTCTGGCCCTGCCCACCACTGCCATGTGGCCCCCGGAAGGTCGTATATGAGGGTATGTGGCTCTTGGGCTGGAAAGAATATTCCCCGCCCCATCCTAGCTGGTTAAGCCTCTTCAGTCAACTTCTTAGAGGGCGAGGTTGGTTCATCAAACCAGCCATTCAGCGACACAAGGATCATCACAAGAGGCTCCCTGGCTATGGCGCCTCCTCTGCATGGGAGGACTCCTTGTGGGGGTGGGGAGAGAAGGCCACACTGAAACGCAGCACAGAAAGGGAAGAGGCGGCGGCTTTTACCTGTTCCGGTTGAACTGGATGGCGAAGTCAGACATGACTTGCAGAGCCTTGTTAGAGAGCACGAGGTCCATGGAGATGGAGCCCACTTGCCGGCTGAAGGTACCCGAAATCTCCAAACCCTTGGCCTTCATGGCCGGGAGCCAGACCTGAAATGGTGCAAGGCGACATTAGTTGATGCATTGGGGTAGATTCCTTCATTGCACATATAGCAGGGCCATCGTTTGCAATGAAACCACCGTCACAAGCCTGGAAAATCTGGAACTCCGCTTGACAATCAAGGAACACTTAAAGTATTTTTCGCTTCATAAGACACACTTTTCCCCTCTTAAAATCTAAGGGGAAATGTCTGTGCGTCTTATGGAGTGGATGTGTGGTCCCTGGGGCTTGGGGGGGGCCGGACCCGGGCTTCCCCCGCCAGCCCCCACAAGCTCTGGGAGCAGCAGGAAGGCTGCTCCTTTCGCTGAAGCCTTTCCTTTCGCCTCTCCTTTCGCTGAAGCGAGGAGAGTCCTTCTCTCCTGGCTTCAGCGAAAGGAACCCGAAGCCTCCGGAGCACAGCGGGAACTCCCGCCACGCTCCAGACGCTTCGGGTTGCCTTCACTGAAGCCTGGAGAGCACCGACCCCTCTCACTCTCCAGGCTTCCAAGCCCTGAAGGAACTCCCGCTGTGCTCCGGAGGCTTCGGGTTGCCTTCACTGAAGGCGAAGGCAATGTGGGAGAGGGAGAGCTGCGCAGCGCCCCTTCAGCGAAGCGGGAGGAGAAATGGAAGGGGCTCCGTTTCTCCTGCCGCTTTGCTGAAGGGGCGCTGCGCAGAGGGAGAGAGTTTTTTTCTTGTTCTCCCCGTCTAAAACTAGGTGCGTCCTATGGTCGGGTGCGTCCTATAGAGCAAAAAATACGGCAATATTATTATTTATCTATGAAAATACAACTTTTATTCCCACTTTTTTCCTTTCATTACCTCTGTTATTTAACCCGTATGTGACTTGTTTTATGGGGTTTTTTCTTCTTTTCATTTTCATCTGTTGTTATAATTGCTTTCTTTTATATACATTCATACCTTAGAAGCCGAACGCCTTGGCTCCCAAATGCCACAAACCCAGGAGTGAGTGTTCCGGTTTGCGAATGTTCTTTGGAACCCAAACGTCTGGCACGGCTTCCGATTGGCTGCAGGAGCTTCCTGAAGCCAACTGGAAATGGCGCCTTGGTTTCCGAATGTTTTGGAAGTCGAACAGTCGGATTTTGTTCGACTTCTGAGGTACAACTGTATGTTATAAAATGAAAAACAAAAAAATCTTAACAAGAACCTGCCCCGCTACCCAAATGTTGGAGTTCGATCTGGACTAAGTCAATTGCACTTGTAGCACCTCATCCCTCTCAACTGTAAGTCTACTTAGCAGGGCCTGGTTTTTTTAACTACTCTACAGTGCTTAGCAGTTTTTGACGCAATAAATAATGACAGTAATCTGTGGATTTTGCTGCTGCTGGGGGAACTAGTGGATGCAGAAGTTACATAACCCCACACTAGCCTAGGGATGGGGAATATGTAGTCCTCCAATTCCCATCAGCTCCAACCACCATGGTCAATAATCAGGGATGATGACCAAATGGTAGGGCCGGCCCCAACAGGGTATGAGAGAACCTGATACTCGCTGGGAGCTCCAGGAGAGCATCAGACCAGGTCAGGAATGGGGAATATCTGTGGTCTCCAGAAGCTGTTGGACTACAGTTCCCATTATTCTTCACCACGGGTCATGCTGCTTGGGGGAGATGACGGGAGCTGGAGTCCAACAACTTCTGGAGGGTCACAGACGTTCCCCATTCCTTCTCTAGACCAATGCACTCATGGAGCACCTACAGAGCTCAGGCCCTTTCATTCCCTGTTGGGGCCGGCCCTACCATTGGGTCTAGCAAAAGGAAAGAAGCCAGGCATCTTACAAGCAATGGCAAAAGCACTTGGCGCTTGGTTCCCGGCACTCCTCGGGGGCCAGTGCTACTCACCGTTTTGGGAGCTACGTAGGACCCGGACAATGTCCCCACGCCGCCGGCCAGGTCAAAGAGGTCTCCCAAGCCCCCGCCCAGGGGCGCTCCCAAGTTAGAGGGCATGACCGCGCTGGGCGCTGCGAAACTGGGACCTCCCATCTGCAGGGAGACAAAGACACCAAGATGTTACAAGTTCACAGAGGCAACTCCAAAGGCAGCGGGGTGGGCAGAGACATGTGCCTACAGGAGGTGGCTTGAGAGTAGGGAGCAGAGGAACAAGAGACATTACACAGAGCTGCATTACACAAAGGGCCACTTCGTGACTTACAAGAAGAGCCAAATGCACAAGCTTTTATAGAAATCTGCCTAATATTGCATCAGACCATTGGTCCATCTACCTCCAGCCTTGTCTATATAGACAGGTAGTGGCTCTCTGAGGTTTCATGCAGGACAAATTCTACCTGGAGTCAAACAAGGGGTTGAATCTGGGAGCTAAGCTTCAGACCTCTGCATTTACGCGCACACACAGGATGAATAAACCCACACACGGGGGGGACGGGACTGGGAGGGGGGATTCTCCCAAGAACATGCCATTAACACAGAGAGAGACACATACACACACACACACACCTGTTGGATCAGACTAATTTATGTATTTCGATAGATCTGGTTTGTTGCATTTTTAGTGTACTTCACACTTTGAGATGATCAGGTAGAAGGCAATTAATACTGCTAAGAGTAGTATCCACCTCGTCCCCCCCGCCCGCCCCCCCCCAGCCCCGGTTTCCCAGCAGGAAAGAGTGGAGGGAAGGGTGGGGAGGAAGGGGGTGGCTCACTGAAGGGAAAGCTAGTAAGAGGGCTGGACCATACCCCTTCAGCTTCGTCCCCCATCTCCAAGAAGCAGCAGGCAAGTTGGAAGAGAAGAGACAGCCACATGCAGAGAGAGAGAGAGAGAGAGAGAGAGAGAGAGAGAGAGAGAGAGAGAGAGAATAGCCAGGATTTGGGGGGGGGAGGAGGGAAAGAGACAAAACAAGAAGGGGTGAAAGAGAGGTTAGTCACTCAAGACTACAACACACAGATGCTATCAGCCACAGCGCTACAAGACAGCTCCCCACAATAAGAACGCAGCACCCCCTCTGCCCTGCCTGTTCAATAATAATTATAATAGTAATAATTTATTATTTATACCCCACCCATCTGGTTGGGTTTCCCCAGCCACTCTGGGTGGCTCCCAACAGAGTATTAAAAACACGATAAAAGATCAAACATTAAAAATTTCCCTAAACAGGGCTGCCTTCAGATTTAGAAGACGCCTGAAGGCAGCCCTGTTAAGGAAATTTTTAATGTTTGATCTTTTAGAACTCAGATAGTTGTTTATTTCCTTGACATCTGATGGGAAGGCGTTCCACAGGGCGGGCGCCACTACCGAGAAGGCCCTCTGCCTGGTTCCCTGTAGCTTCGCTTCTCGCAGTGAGGGAACTGCCAGAAGGCCCTCGGAGCTGGACCTCAGTGTCCGGGCTGAACGATGGGGTGGAGAAGCTCCTTCAGCTATACTGGGAATCGTTCACGCTGAACAGTTTCCCCTCTGCCAACTCCCAGCGGAGCTTTGAATTCGTGTCTCTGCCAGCCTTGCGAAAAGGGGCTAATCCTTCACTGCCCATGCATGCCTAACCATTGATGTCCTAAAGTGGAGGGTGGCCAACATGATGCCCTCCTGATAAGACGACAGTTCCCATCATCCCTGACCACTGGGATATGTTGCCTGGGGGTGTGATGAGACCCCAGCAACATCTAGCGGGCGCCTTTTGGCTGCCCTGATCCAAAAAGGGTGTGAGAAAGGCCCGGACAGATTCCTCAGCTGCCTTTCTGTGCAAAACGGGACCAAAGATTAATGGATTGTGTCCAGCTGTTTTAAGTCAGATTCAGAGCAGGAAAATGAAAGGACACAGCTAAGCCCACATTCACACTGCACATTATTTATTTTTATTCTTACTGTTAACTATGACTGTTGTTGCTGAGGCTGCTGCTGCTGTTATCTATTACCTGCCCTCCACCCTCATGTCCCAGAGCGGGTTACTGAATTAAAACACGATTTGAAACAACGGACAATAACAAAAAAACGAGGCGGCTCCTGAAACATACACATTGTGCCAAAATGGCAAGAGCGAAGAGGTTATGTCTTCGGTCCTTTGGTGCCACTTTAAGCAGTCATGGCTTCCCCCAAAGAATTCTGGGAGCTGTTGTTCGTTAATGGCGTTTTTAGGAGAGACTCCCCCATTCCCCACACAGAGCTACAATTCCCAGAGTTTCCAGGGAAGAAAGATGGACCACTAAACCGCCCTGGAAACCGTAGCTACGGGAGGGGAATAGAAGGACTTCTTAACAACTCTCAAGGAGAATTCCCAGAATCCTTTGCGGGGAAGCCATGGCTGTTTAAAGTGGTATCCCAAAGCTTTAAATGTATGAACGCGGCCCAACTTGGGTCCATTAATTTCAGTGGGCCTACTCAGTATAACTTAAGCAGGACACGGCTGTATATCTACACACAGTCTTAAAACACACAGGCAGCGTGAAACATGTGCAGACAGGGAACCAACAGCAACTAAGCATAACGTCAGCGGCCACACTTAACGCTGCTGTTTTCGAGGATTCAAAGTCCTCCAGTGAAAACGCCCTGCCCTCTTGCGTTGCAAATCCTCGGGAGGGCAGGATTAGGGCTTACCAGGCTGTCCAAGCCACCGCCGAGAAGGTCAACGGCGCCCATCTGCACCGACGAGGTGGCAACCGGAGGGCCGCTCACGGGGGGTCCCAGGTCAAGGTTCAGCAAGTCTCCCAGGAGGTCTCCTTGCGTTGGGATGACTGCTGGCTGCTCAGCCTGGGGGGCGCCCGCTGGAGCAACATCTGGGCTCTCGGCGCTTTCGCTCCTGTGTTCATAGTGTAGGGTGGGGTGGGGAGGAAGAGACGAAGACAATTTAAAAATGGCCTGCTTCCTTCCTTCCAAAAAAAGAGACACAGATCAGGAGTACGCAAACTGTGGCACATGTTCCACCAGCGGTTTGCATGCTTCATTTTTTTGGGGTGTGTGTGTTTCATTGCATGCCTGCATAAAATATTCCTATATAATCAGTAGATTTTCTGTCTGCTGTAGTGATTATAATACACTGGGCGAGATGCTGCGTGATGGTTAATTGCATTTTTATCACTTCTTTCATTTCTCATAATGCATTTTATTGTATCCCGATCCAAATTCAATGGAATAAAAATAAAAATCAGAAATAAAAACCCAATTATGTACCATACAGGATCTCATCCAGCACATGGCTTAATGATTATTCTGCCTGCTGTAGCAACTGCAGTCTACGGAGACCATCAGCAATTTCCAAGTGGCCTGTGGTGGGGGGCAGAGGGGAGTTTGGGAACCACTGACTCAAGAGTGTGTCTTTCTCTGGATCTCTGGACTCAAAGAGGTGGTTTGTGAAAAGGTAAAGGTAAAGGGACCCCTGACCATTAGGTCCAGTTGTGGCCGACTCTGGGGTTGCGGCGCTCATCTCGCTTTATTGGCCGAGGGAGCCAGCGTACAGCTTCCGGCTCATGTGGCCAGCATGACTAAGCTGCTTCTGGCGAACCAGAGCAGCGCACGGAAATGCTGTTTACCTTCCCGCCAGAGCGGTACCTATTTATCTACTTGCACTTTGACGTGCTTTCAAACTTCTAGGTTGGCAGGAGCAGGGACTGAGCAACGAGAGCTCACTGCGTTGTGGGGATTTGAACCGCCGACCTTCTGATTGGCAAGTCCTAGGCTCTGTGGTTTAACCCACAGCACCACCTGTGTCCCTTCTGTGAAAAGGTACTTGTATAAATTTAGATTTGGTAGAAATGTGAGTTAATTACTGTTTTCATTTGCGATAATGTAACTGTGAAAAATTAATAAATTATTATTTAAACCCCCCCCCCCCGCCAAAGAAAAAGTGTGTGTCTATTTCTGCTACCCAGCCACCCTACCCCAGGGTCCCTTGCACCAGCAGATGGGTGGAACCCAATGCAGAAGTTGTGGCTAGCGGAAACCGGCTATGAAAGAGATTGTGAAATCTACTGTGCAGCGAAGTTTCCGGCAATCTGGCACAGTGACGTTTTGCAGGCACAGCACATTTCACCCGTGGAACACATGGACTGCTAAGTGATTTCAGCTTTGTGCTACATTGGCTACAACCACAGTAGTCAATGTATTGGTAACCTTGAGGCTAATCACTGCAACATCCTCTATGCAGGGCTGCCCTTGGGCCTGGTTTGGATGCTCCAGCTGGTGCAGAATGCGGAGGCCAGACTGCTGCTGACGGGGGTATCTGGCAAGCAACACGAGACATGGCTCTTAAAGCACCTGCACCAGCTGCCCCTCTACTACTCAAGGCATTCATTTGTAAAGTCCTGAATGACTTAGGTCCAGGGTGCCTCAAAGACCACCCGAACCCTTGTATCCCAAGCTTGATCAGTGGGATCATCTGGCCGTTCCTCAAGTTGGCAAGACAACAGCGGGAAACTGAGCCTTTTCTGTGTCGTTGGCCCGGCCCTGTGGAACTCTCTGCCACTAGAAATCCAGCAGGCGCCATCTGTGCCAACACCTGCCGAAAACCCTTCCTATTCTGTAGGGAATGCCGAACACTCCTTTCCCTAACAGTTTGCTGGTTTCTTTTTTTATATGCTTCCTCTTGTATGGCGTTATGCATAATCATTGCAAACCACTCTAGATTTTTTTTAAAAAAATGCATGGCGGTATGTAAGCATATCCATGGCTATAGCCTACACCAAAAAAATGTTTCCTGGGGCTGCAATGGTGCAAAAATGTGGTTACAAAGCACGGATCCACATGCATTCTCAGGATTTTTGCATTGGGTCACCCCAAATTCACCATCAGATCACATAGCATGCGCATGGCTACAGCCTGCAACAAACAAATCACGCACCCACTGTTGTGTGGGGCTGCAATGGCGCAAAAACGTCGTTACAAAGCACGGATCCACATAGATCCTCAGGATTTTTGCATTGGGTCACCCCAAATTCACCATCAGATCACATAGCATGCGCATGGCTACAGCCTGCAACAAACAAATCACGCACCCACTGTTGTGTGGGGCTGCAATGGCGCAAAAACGTGGTTACAAAGCACGGATCCACATAGATCCTCAGGATTTTTGCATTGGGTCACCCCAAATTCACCATCAGATGACACGTCTGTGGCCACAGCATGAACCACAAAAATCATGCATCCCCTGTTTCGTTCAGAATATTTTTTTTCTTGTTTTCCTCCTCTAAAAACTATGTGTGTTTTATGGAGCAAAAAATACGGTATTTTTATAAATAGAATGAAAAAAAAGAGAGCCAAAGACCAAGTGGACTGTAGAGAGGAGCAACAGAACCACCTCTCCCTGCAGTACCACCACTGCCTCCAAAGGGTACTCACGATCCTGTCCGTGGAGGGAGGCTCTTATGGACAATGCCTCTGCTCCCCTCCACGAAGGCGGTGGGGGGCTTGTGGTAGACGGAGGCCAGTGTGCCGATGTAGCAGATCAGCTCGTCCAGCAGAGTTGGCTCAATCAGGTCCGTCTCTTCAGAGATGAGTGGCTTCTCTGCCAGAACCACCTCCTTGGCTGCCACAGGATCGGTAGAGAGCAGGCGCCAATAGATGTAGCCACGGTCCCTCAAGTCGGGGTTATCCGAATCCTAAGTGGTGGGAGCCGCGGGGGGGGGGGGAGGAGAGAAGGAAAGGAGCATGTGTGTGCGTTTGTGTGTTTTCACACCAGGGGCTCTCCCAACCTGCCCAGAGGTCAGTTAACACACTGGATATCTTAATAGATGCAGGCCGCTCTGCCTCATTCTTTCTCATCCTTGCAGAGGCCAGATGTCAGAGTGCTGACACTTCTCATTTAAAAAGAAAGCAAAGTTTCTAGTCCTTGTGACTGGAAAAAAAAAAAAAGGCCTGAAAGCATTTAAAGCGATGAACATAAATCCAGGGCAAGTTTAAAACTGTTTAATCATTTGCTTGTGTTTTATCTTGTACAGTCGTACCCTGGATCTCAAACGCTTTGGCTCCCAAATAAATCGGCTCTCGAACGATCGAAACCCAGAAGTGAGTGTTCCAATTTTCGAATGGTTTTTGGAAGCTGAACGTCCGGCACGGCTTCTGATTGGCTGCAGGAGCTTTCTGCAGCCAATCGGAAGCCGCGTTTTGGTTTTGGAAGTCGAACAGAACAGACTTCCGGAATGGATTCCGTTTGACTTCCGAGGTATGGCTGTATTTCAGTCTGTGAACCGCCCTTGGTATATAAATGTAATAAATGAATAAATCTGGATCTTAAGCCTCTCCTCAGGTCACCACCCCCTTCCTTGGAGTGTTTTCTCCTGGCTTAGAAATGTCCCTGAACTCCAGTCGTGCCTATTGCTTTCCCTGGATGAAGGGGGGAAAGGAGCGTGCAACTGTTGCGTAGAAACTAGCCTCTAGTGTACAGAGGGTCAAATTTGCATCTGTAGCTCCGCCCACTTTTGCTTCTGGCCCCTCCCACCCCTGGCATGTTGTCCTCAGGAGGTCGTCCAGACTGACAAAGCTTCCGCACCACTGGCTACCTTGCAGAACCCCTGCAAGGACATAAAGGGGGCCTCCAGGTTTCCAAAGGCAAAGCGAGGCCACCTCTTCTTCCCCTACCTGTGTAGCCAGGCTGAGGACCTGCTGGACCAGCTCCTGGGTCTCGGTGGGCTTCTTCAGGAAAAGCTTCACAATGGCCGTCAGCAGCTGCAGCTGCACCTGCAGTGGACGAAAGAAAAAAAGGTGGACTGAACCTGGGATCTTCTGCATGCAACAGCTGGCGTTCTACTGCTACCATCCTGGAAGAAATTGGCACAAGCAGTCTGAACGGGAGGCTGCAGGAGGGAAAGGGGGCATCTAGGAGGAAGATGGCTGCTGAATGCTTGAAGCAGGGTTTTGAGCTCTAAGGCCAACTCTAAGGCAAGTTTCTGCTCTATAACCAACCCTTAGCATTCGTTTTTATCCCCTCTTCCATTTTATTTCTTAACTCCTTTTAGTGCTTCGTTTTGTTGTTTTCATTTATTGTTTTATCTCATTGTTTTATTGCTCTAACTCCCCTAAACTGGGAGGCTGCATGAAGCTGGGCTGGGCTGAGCACTTTGCTTTGTTGTTGTTGTTTAGTCATTTCGTCGTGTCCGACTCTTCGTGACCCCATGGACCAGAGCACGCCAGGCACTCCTGTCTTCCACTGCCTCCCGCAGTCTGGTCAAACTCATGCTGGTAGCTCCGAGAACACTGTCCAACCATCTCGTCCTCTGTTGTCCCCTTCTCCTTGTGCCCTCCATCTTTCCCAACATCAGGGTCTTTTCCAGGGAGTCTTCTCTTCTCATGAGGTGGCCAAAGTACTGGAGCCTTAGCTTCAGGATCTGTCCTTCCAGTGAGCACTCAGGGCTGGTTTCCTTAAGAATGGAGAGGTTTGATCTTCTTGCAGTCCATGGGACTCTCAAGAGTCTCCTCCAGCACCATAACTCAAAAGCATCCATTCTTTGGTGATCAAAGTGCCAAATGCAAGGCTGAGCCAAGGTTGGCTAGGCAGTGCCAAATGCAAGGTTGAGCCGAAGTTTACAAGATACTAGTTATAAATTAAGGAAGAGAAACATCTTGATTATCAGAACTGTTGACGGGCATCTACAGGAGGTGCCAATGAAGTTGACGTGCAACCTGAGAGGTGCATCGCCCAAGACACAACCTCTAGGGTTCCTGGAGGGGTGCAAGATCTTCACGGGTTGGCTGCTTGGGGGAGGCAAGGCACCGTGGGGGGAAATCTGGAGGGAATCGTTGCAGCCTTTGCTGCCTAATCCTCAGCCACCCCACCTGGGAGACTCGGGCCCGTCTCACCTGGGTGCTTTCGTCGTGGAAGCCTTCGAGGAAGCTCTCCAGAAGCTCGTCCGCGTTGTCTATGCGCTCTGCGTATTCGCCCACGATCCAGATCATGGCTGCCCGAGCCTCGGGTTCGTCGAGGGAGTCCAGGTTCTCGCACAGGGTGGCGATCACGCTCTCGTACCTGCGTGTCAGGGGGACAGGAGGGGTGGGAGGAGCTAAGAGACAGCGGAGAACCAAGTGCGGCGCAGCGGTTAGATAAGCATCAGATTACAACCTGGGAGAGGACCAGGGTTCAAATCCTACCATTTGGCAACTGCCCCTCCTCAGCCTGACCTACCTCACAGGGCTGTTCTGGGGGATTAAATAAGGAGAGAGTGAGAGAGAAAGAGAGAGAGAGAGAGAACCATGTAAGGGCCCTTGGTGGAAAAGTGGACAGGAATGCCTCTGCACAACAGGATAGATTCTTTTAAAGGCCAAGAACTAGCTCGGCATGTGCTGGGCATCTCATGTCATCAAGAGCCAGTTCTGATGCAAAAAATATAAATAAAAGAAAAATCTATATTTCTGGATAGGTTTCATTGTATCATTATCATTGCTCATGTATCACGGCTTTGGACCCTCGTACCTACGGGACCGCCTCTCCCGGTATGCCCCACGGAGGACCTTAAGGTCCATAAATAGCAACACCCTAGTGGTCCTGGGCCCTAAGGAAGTCAGATTGGCTTCAACCAGAGCCAGGGCCTTTTCAACACTGGCTCCGGCTTGGTGGAACACTCTGTCTCATGAGACCAGGACCCTGCAGGATCTGATTTCTTTCCACAGGGCCTGTAAGACAGAGTTGTTCCACCTGGCCTTTGGCTTGGAGCCAATTTGATTCCCTCCCCCTCTTTCTTTTTCCCCTTTCTCCTCCTGTGATGAGGCTGCATTTTAATGTTTCAATATTTTAATGTTGTATTTTAATCTTGTTTTTAAGTTGTATTCATTCAGCTTGTTTTTATTATTGCTTGTTAGCCGCCCTGAGCCTGGTCTTGGCTGGGGAGGGCGGGGTATAAATAAAAATTAATTATTATTATTATTATTATTATTATTATTATTATTATTATTAATGCCTTTTCACAGAATCATGGAAGGGACACCCAAGGGTCATCTAGTCCAACCCCCCCTGCACCACAGGAATCTTTTGCCCAACGTGAGGCTCGAACCCGCGACCTTGAGATTAAGAGTCTCGCGCTCTACCGACTTGAGCTATCCCAAACCACCAGTTTTAAAAACAGCAAGTGTAATAAGTAATAAAATGTTCCCAAGTGTTATCAAGATGGTAACTTTTCGAGGAGGGCTTCTTACTTGTTGGGGTACTTGCGGAAGATGTCCTTGATGACGACAATGGCTTCCTGGACCACATAGTTGACCTTGGTCTGGATGAGGTCAAGCAAGGTGCTTACACAACGCTCTGCCGATTGCTGGGCAGGAAGAAAGAGAAAGGGGGTTGGGGCTGTGTGGAGAGGAACTGGGGTTTAGCCAAGAGGCTTAGGAGAAACTACGGATGCTTGCTTTTAAACAGGGAAGTTAAAGGACACCTAGGTTATCTCCCAGCAAGGGTGGGATGTTAGCAGCAGGAAAGCCAGGAATTTCCTGGCTGTAACAAAACAAGAGTCACATGCAGCCTTCTGCACACTAGAGAAGACCAATTGGGAAGGGAGAGGCAGGTTCCCCATGCTATGAGGGATGCCTCCAGCGCTGTTACAGTCATACCTGGGGTTACAGACGCTTGAGGTTGCATTTTTTCAGGTTACGGATGCGCCGATACCTGGAAGTACCGGAATGGGTTACTTCTGGGTTTTGGCCATCGCGCATGCGCAGAAGCATCGAATCGCAACCTGCGTGTGTGCAGATGCGGCACTGCGGGTTGCGAACGTGCCTCCCACACGGATCACGTTCGCAACCCGAGCATCCCCTGTATTTTTAAAAACCTGGCTCCCTGCGCAAAGACGTGTTGATCTCCAGCACTATGGACACCGCTTGCCTCAAAAAACGAATGTTAATGTTGGAAGGCTCTATAAAGGTCAAACCCCCTTTTCCAAAGAGCCAAGATCTACCGGATGTCAGAAAAATGTGCTGGATCAGGCCAGTGATTCCAGCATCCTGTTTTCATAGGGGCCTACCAGGTGCCCCAAAGGGAAGTCTGCACGCACGATCTGAGTGCAAGAGCACTCTCTGCTCCTCTCCCTAATGTCTTCGGCCCCCACCCTCCCCAAAAAGAGAAAAGTGAGGGGGGGCGGGTTCACAACACAGAATGCAAAATTCATTTGTGCTCTCCTACTTGCAGCCTCTAAATGCTTGGAAAGCCAAGTATGTTTGAAGTTAAGCCTTTTGCAGAATCAGGCCACTCTCCTGGATAGATGCCAGCCTCCCCCAAACTGGTGCCCGCCAGATGTTCTGGATCACGCCTTGGCTCACCTCGACCTTAATGGCACACCGGCCAATCGCCCGGACGGCTTTCCGCACAAAGTCCACATCAACTTCCGTTGCGTACTCCTTTAACTCGGCAAGCACCTATAAAATACATAGTAATAATAATAATAATAATAATAATTTATTATTTATACCCCGCCCATCTGACTACGTCTCCCCAGCCACTCTGGGCAGCTTCCAACCAAATATCAAAAACAATAGAGCGTCAGACATTAAAAACTTCCCTAAACACTTCAGGTGTCTTCTAAAAGTAAAATAGTTGTTTATTGCCTTGACATCTGCTGGGAGGGCGTTCCACAGGGCGGGCACCACTACCGAGAAGGCCTTCTGTCTGGTTCCCTGTAACCTCACTTCTCACAGTGAGGGAACCGCCAGAAGGCCCTCAGTGCTGGATCTCAGTGTCCAGGCTGAACGATGGAGGTGAAGATGCTCCTTCAGGTATACAGGACTGAGGCCGTTTTATCAGAAGATGTGGGGCAAAGCAAAAAAGGAAAAAGCAAGCCCAGGGCAGAGCATGCTCTGTAACTTTGGAATGCTGAGTGGCAGCTAGAAAATGCACGCGCTGAAAAATTGGGGCAGGAAGGAGAGATGAGTGGAATGCATTCTTTAGAGGCAATAGCTGGCTTCAGCCTTCCCAAACAATGGGTGCCTTCCAGATCTTGCAGGACTGCAATCCCTTTCAGTCCTAATCCTTGAAGAGCAATGGAGACTCCGAAGCAAATTCGGGGGGTGGGGAGGAAGAGAGAAAAGAAGAGGATTTACCTGTGCAATGTTGGCCTGCGAGGCCAGGCGGATCATGATATCCAGCTTCTCCAGTTTGACGTAGATCGGATCGTTGTACTTCACAAAGAAGACTTTCATCTCATGCTTGAGGATCTCAGGTCTGGGAGAAGAGGAAAAGATGCGATCAAGAGATCCGGAGAAGAAACATACCCAGCTATGCAACTTATAGATTGCAAAAGAATCTTTAAGTAAAAAAAAAAATCAGATGTTTTCATTTAGTAATAGCATAGAATGGTAGAGTTGGAAGGGACCGCGGCGGTCATCTAGTCCAACCCTCTGCATTGCAGGAATCTTTTGTCCAATGTGGGGCTCAAACCCACAACCTTGAGATTAAGAGTCTTGTGTTCTACCGACTGAGCTATTAGGCAACACTGCTCTCGGAAGTGTCATTTTAGGATGAATCGTGTGCCTCGTTAGCACCGGTACAGTAATTATACTGTAAATCAAAAGTGAAACTGTAAAAGTAGGTGCCATGTTGCAGGTTGGGAGTCAGAGGTGGGTCTCAGTTCTGGACCGTTGAAAGATCTACCTTCTATACAAACATATTTACATGCCCATAGGTCTTATATATGATCTTGGCAGCTCGCATAGCAATTGCAACTCAATGGAAAACAGCCCCCAAATTTTACACCGGGAGCTTGGTACCACTCACTCTGAAATATAGCTATAATGGAAAAAACTATGTATAATTTGATATTTCGACAAGGTCTAGAAGCTCCAGACACTTTTCATTTGATCTGGCATTCCTTTAATTACATTTTGTATTGGAACCATCATTTTCAAGTCAGCCCTCGTCACAAGCCTGGCAAATCTCAAACTATACTTGACATTTTTACATCCTTAAGATATCAATGACTTCCCTTCTTCTCTTTCCATGGTTCATTTTACATATCATAAATCCCTGCATATCTTACAGAACTATACCATTCAGTATTCCATTATTACATCCAACATAACTTATTTACACTGTTGAATTTAATGCTGCCAGCGTTTTCAGCTGTACACAGTTGTTTCCCGCATATTCAATAAAAGTCTTCCAATTTTCTCTAAACGTATGTTCTTCTTGTTCTCTTATTCAATATGTTAAGTCTGCAAGCTGTGCATATTCTGTCAACTTAAGCTGCCATTTGTCTTTGGTTGGGACCTTGCTCGTTTTCCATTTTTGGGCTAACAAAACACGGGCCGCAAGTAGTGGCACACATAAATAACCTTTTTTGACACCTGGGAATTTCAGTCTGAATTATCCCCAACAGAAAGGACTCTGGGTTTTTTGGGAAAGTACTTTTTAAACATTTTTTTTTCCAATTCATTGTGGATCATTTCCCATGGACTTTGGTATTTTAACCCATGTGCCTGTTTTATAGTTTTGCTTCTCATCTTCTGGTTTTTCACCTGTTGCTACAACAGTTTCTCTGTTTTATATTTGTTATAAAAGGAAATCTCTTTAGCAAAACCCCCAACAAACCCAGTTACATGCCTGAGAGCATCTCGGTGTATCCCTGGAAGCAGTGCTACTGCCAACCACCCTGCCCACCTGTAGCCAACAGAGCATCCACCATCACCTTTTCTGCACAATGAGGTTGATGTTTCGGAGAGCCACGTATTGCAGCTCTGGCTCAGCAGACAGTAGGGTGACGAGCGGGGGAGCCAGCTTCTTCAGCAAAGTGCCGTAATAATCCAGGTCCTTCGACAGCATCTCCATGAACTTCATCAGCACTTTCACAGCCGAGAGGACCACGGCGGAGTTAGCGTGGGACAGCCGGGGTGTCACTCGCTCACAGATGCTGCAGTGGGGGGAAGAGAAGGAAAAGGAAGATGCAGCAGACAAATGCCAGAGGAGATTTTTCACAAGTGCGCAGAGCCACTGACCCAGCAGCCCTGCCTCCTAGGTGCAACCAACAAAACCCTGTTTCTGTGGTCCTGCACTGCAGCCATTGGGCAATCTGGGAAAATGGCAGAAAAGGAAGAGTTGTGCTCTGTGCTAGCCTTGCTCAGGAAACCACAAGCAGGACCTGCATTTTCCAGCTGCTATTTCTTTTCATTTTTTTAAAAAAAAATTACCATATTTTTTGCTCTATAAGACTCACTTTTCCCCTCCTAAAAAGTAAGGGGAAATGTGTGTGCGTCTTATGGAGCGAATGCAGGCTGCGCAGCTATCCCAGAAGCCAGAACAGCAAGAGGGATTGCTGCTTTCACTGCGTAGCGATCCCTCTTGCTGTTCTGGCTTCTGAGATTCAGAATATTTTTTTTCTTGGTTTCCTCTTCCAAAAACTAGGTGCGTCTTGTGGTGTGGTGCATCTTATAGAGCGAAAAATACGGTAAATTAAATTAAAATTAATTAATTTAATTAAATGAAAACTGTTTAGCATACAATACAATAAAAAACAAACTAATCCAAATAAAAACAATAAAAACACTCTCCGTGACCTTACCACGTCAAAAAGACTGATACTGATGGATTGAAGAAATAAAAATGCGTCCCCCTTCTACGATTGGATTGAAGACTTATACAAACTCGCAACATATGAACAACTTGCATATAAACACAGGCTTGCCATGGATAAATTCAGTGATATTTGGAATCCATTCTTACAAATAGTGTAGTAGGTTAAGATCTGGTGAAGTACAATAACAACCTTGTAAAGTATACAGTTTTGGGTTTCCTCCCTCCCCTCTTTATTTTCCCTTCTACACAGGTGCTGTTTCTCTTTTTGTCTCTTTTATTTGCGTCTCACCATGTTTAGTTCACATATAATTATGTACTTTTTGAACTTTCAATAAAGATGTTTAAATTAATAATAATATAAAAAATAAAAAACACAATACGATAAAAATAAAATACAAAAAGGAAAAGAAAAGAAAAACAATAAAAAAGAAAGAGAAAGAGGAGGAAGGAAAATACAAAGCTTCCATCAGTTATTGGTATTCAGAAACATGCAGCCTCCGATTGGGGAAGCCAAGAATAGCCATTGTGGGTAGTAGCTATTGATAGACTTGCCCTCCCTGACTTTCTCTCATCCTCTTTTAACATCATTCGAGTCTGTAGCCATCACTGCCTCCTGGGGCAGCGAATTCCATAGTTTAAAATAAATCCTCTCTTTCATCTGCCCTGAATCTTCCAACGTTCCAATGTCCAGGAGTTCTTTGTTGTTGTTTAGTCGTTCAGTCGTGTCCGGCTCTTCGTGACCCCATGGACCAGAGCACGCCAGGCACTCCCGTCTTCCACTGCCTCCCGCAGTTTGGTCAAACCCATGCTGGTAGCTCCGAGAACACTGTCCAACCATCTCGTCCTCTGCCGTCCCCTTCTCCTTGTGCCCTCCATCTTTCCCAACATCAGGGTCTTTTCCAGGGAGTCTTCTCTTCTCATGAGGTGGCCAAAGTATTGGAGCCTCAGCTTCAGGATCTGTCCTTCCAGTGAGCACTCAGGGCTGATTCCCTTAAGAATGGAGAGGTTTGATCTTTTTGCAGTCCATGGGACTCTCAAGAGTCTCCTCCAGCACCATAATTCAAAAGCATCAATTCATCGGCGATCAGCCTTCTTTATGGTCCAGGAGTTCTAGAGAAGGATAAAAACACTTTCTCCATATCTCCTCTTACTCGCTTTTCCTCTAAACATGATGCCCTTTCTCAAAAAAAATCTGTACAGAGTCTTCTGAAGCGCAGAGTGCTACGGTAAAGAATTTG
The DNA here is from genome assembly GCF_964270895.1 of Podarcis filfolensis. Classification (NCBI taxonomy): domain Eukaryota; kingdom Metazoa; phylum Chordata; class Lepidosauria; order Squamata; family Lacertidae; genus Podarcis; species Podarcis filfolensis. The sequence continues at coordinate 23,223,437 of NC_139620.1, read as the reverse complement.
GCTCCGTTGATAACAAAAACAGAGGCGTGGGACAGACAGACAGACACACAAACTGCACACAGACTGGGCTGTCTCTGGGCAAGGAAGTGCACCTCGCACAACGGTGCCTGCAAAGCAGCATGGTCGACACGGGGCTCGAGCAAGTGAGCCAACCCGCAGCTCTCACCTCTGGGCCTCGCGGTCATCCTTGGGCATGTAGTTGGCCAGGCAGTCAAGGATGAAGATCTGGCCCCATTCCGTACACTCGTTCAGGGCAGTCAGCAGCTTGTTGATGGACTGCGGGTTCAAATCCAGCAGGTTGCTGCTGGGGTGAGATTCAGCTATCTCTGAGAGGGCTGCTACAGCATTAGCTACCACCTGGGGGAAAAACAAAAGAGAGTAACAGTGTGAAAATAGGAACATGGGAAGTTGCCTTATCCTGAGTCAAATCGTTAGTCCATCTAGGCTCAGTACTGCCTACTCTGACTGGCAGCAGTTCTCCAGGGTTTCAGGTGGAGTCCTGCCGAGCCCACTGAGATACTGAGGGCTGAACTGCGACCTTCTGCATACAAAGCAAATGTTCTGCCACCTGAGCTACAGCTGCAGGTCTGTCTAGCTCAGTATAATTCCTGGAGTGCTCCAATAGTCAATCTCTCTTTCCCAGGGAACTCTGGGAATCGTAGCTCCATGAGGGGAATGCAGGTTTCTTATATAACAGGCATGGCCAAACTTGGCCCTCCAGCTGTTCTGGGACTACAACTCCAATCATCCCTAGCTAACAGGACCAGTGGTCAGGGATGATGGGAATTGTAGTCCCAAAACAGCTGGAGGGCCAAGTTTGGCCATGCCTGTTCTATAACAAACCAGAGTTCCCAGAATCCTTTGCAGGAAGCCATGACTGTTTAAAGTGGTACCGTAGTGCTTTAAACGTAGGGTGTGAAGGTAGCCTAAGTCTTGTAGGCCTCACCAGGCAAATACCGTATTTTTCGCTCCATAAGACGCACCAGACCACAAGACGCACCTAGTTTTTGGAGGAGGAAACCAAGAAAAAAAATATTCTGAATCCCAGAAGCCAGAACAGCAAGAGGGATCGCTGCACAGTGAAAGCAGCAATCCCTCTTGCTGTTCTGGCTTCTGGGATAGCTGTGCAGCCTGTATTCGCTCCATAAGACGCACACACATTTCCCCTTACTTTTTAGGAGGGGAAAAGTGAGTCTTATATAGCAAAAAATACGGTAGTTCTCGGCAGCTCTTGCCTCTAAAAAAAAACTCTCCACAGAAAATGCTCCTGGAGGCACCGGGGGTACAGAGATGTGTGGAAAAGAACACACCCCTACCGAAAAAGAAAGAAAATTAAACCGAATGTTATTGCTTCCTAGCAAGACCGCTATTCCTCTCAGCAACCCACAGGCCCAAGGAGCATTCGAGGCCATTTGGCCTAAATTAAAAATTCATTTGGAACTTGGTTTGCAGAGGCGGCTGATAGTTCTCTCATTACGTTCCTTTTAAAAATGTAGGAAGCGTGGAGCGGGGTGGGGTGGGGGGAAGAAAAGGAGCAGCGCTCGGGTTGGGCGTTTCTCCAACGCTGGTTAAACGTGCAAGACGGCAGGCAGCCCTTTGCCGCTCAACTGCTTCCATTTCAAAGATACAAGTTTGGCTCCAGGCCAGGGGCTGCACACAGAAAGACAGCCGATCAGGGGGACGTATTCCTAACCTGCTATCTTTCCTTGTTTTTGGTAACCGTCACGGACGCTAGCAATTCCTACACATTTAAGCTAACCATGTAAGGGAATGGAGAAGAACTCTTTGCAGCTGGTTCCTGTAACTCGCTCTACGTGGGGCTGCCCTTGAGACTGACCCAGAAACTTCAGCGGGTGCAGAATGCCATGGCGAGACTCCTAACGGGGTCTTCGCTGCGAGATCACATTCACCCGGTGCTATACCAGCTGCACTGGCTCCCGGTGGAGTACAGGATCAGGTTTAAGGTGCTGGTTTTAACCTTTAAAGCCCTATACGGCCTAGGACCCTCGTATCTACGGGACCGCCTCTCCTGGTATGTTCCACTGAGGACCTTACAGTCTTCAAACAAAAACATCCTGAAGGTCCCAGGCCACAGAGAGGTTAGGCTGGTCTCAACTAGAGCCAGGGCTTTTTCGGCTGTGGCTCCAATCTGGTGGAATGCTCTGCCACAAGAGACTAGGGCCCTGCGGGACTTGACATTTGTCCGCAGGGCCTGCAAGACAGAGCTGTTCCACCAGGCCTTTGGCCAAGGCACAGCCTGACTCCCTCCTTTGGCAATCTTCACAGAACTTTGGTCCAATGGTTGCCATCAATTTGATTTGAATTACTTTTATAATAAAATGACTTTAGAATGTTGTACTATTTTATTGTTGTTAGCCGCCCTGAGCCCGGCTTCGGCTGGGGAGGGCGGGATATAAATAAAATTTATTATTATTATTCTTATTACTACTACTACAAACTGAGCGAAGGCTGGGAGTAGTAGCTCATCCCTTCGACTACCTGGGAATCCCTCCGGACCCAAAGCCTTTAGCAGAGCTTGGTTCAGCTGGGGCAGGGGAGTAGCAGCCTGGGCAGCCCCCCTCCCTCCCCGCCCCCAGGCAAGAAGGGGTCCATCACCATAGGATTGGAGTCCGAGATGAGGTCCTTCAAGGTGTCCAGGAAGCCCTGGTCCTCCACCAGCTGTGCATTGATGTCGTGGAGCTTTGCCACGCAAACAGCCGCCGTCTTGCGCACGTAAGGGTCCTCATCCTTCAGGCACTTCCTCAGCGGCTCACAGAGGTACTCGGTGATCTTATCGACCCGGATACAGCCCATTGTGCGCACCGCCAGGGCCCGGATGAGGGGGTTGGGATCTTCGCAGTCCTGTAGGGTATGGAAAAGGCATTGTAGAGTTGGGAAAAGGTTCGGAATAGGGCAACCCAAACACTCTAGGTGTGGAGTGACTCGCCTATGAAGAATAGTCTTGATTTCTTTCCATACATTCCATACAAGAGTTCTTGATTTCTTTCCATACATTCTCATAATTGTATTTAAACAGGTTTATATTTTTCGATGTCAGCCAAATTCCCAGGTATTTCACCTTTTTAGCTACCATAAAAAAGTTTTTATTTATACTTTTCAAATTTATACATTTCATTAGTTATACAATCAATTTAACAAATTTGACTTCCTTCCCCCTCTTTCTGAGGTTCCTTAAATTTATTTTTTTGTATCTTCTGCATATCCAAATTCATTTAATTTACTCATTTAATCATCTACTTTAAATATATACTCTTATGAAACTGCAGGTTATTACAATAATCCTGCCCATGTTTTTATCTGTTTGCAATTTTTCTGTAAATATTCAATAAAGCATTTCCACTCTTTTATAAAAAGGTTGTTATCTTGATTTCTTATTCTTCCGGCAAGTTTCGCCATTTCTGCTTATTCCATAAGTTTCTGTATCCATTCTTCCTTTACTGGGACTTTTTTCCACTTTGGGGCAAGTAGCATTCTTGCCGCTGTAGTTGCATACATAAATGAATTTCTATACAATTTAGGTAGTTCTGTCTATAATTTCCAAAAGAAAAGCTTCTGGTTGTTGTTGTTTTTTCCCCTCACAAAAGTTATTCTGAACATCCTTTTCAATTCATTGTATATCATTTCCCAGTAAGCTTTTAACCTTACGACAAGGCCACCACATATGCGTTTGGGACTTCTTGGTTCAGAGAAAAGACGAGCAAAGGGGGACGTGACAGAAGCTTATAAAATTATGCATGGCGCACATAGAGAAAAGTTGTTCTCCCTCTCTCGTAACACCAGAAACTTCTGGACGTCCAATGAAGCTGAATGCTGGAACATTCAGGACATACAGGTAAAAGAAAGGACCGTTCGTAGTTAAACTATGGAACCCTCTTCCACAGGAGACAGTGATGTCCACGTGAACTCAAAGCCAATTGTGGGAAATTTCAGGGCAGATAGAACTGTGGAACTCACCGCCACAGGAGCCAACGGTTGCCACCAATCTGGATGGCTTTGAAAGAGGATTAGACAAATTCGTAAGAGGAGGAGATGGCTATCGACAGCAGCTAGCCATGATGGCTCTGCTCTGCCTCCACCGGGGGGGGGGGGGCAGCGATGCCTCTGAATTCCAGTTGCTGGGAATCGCAAGTTGGAAGAGTCCTGTCGCACTCAGGTCCTGCTTGCGGTCTTCCCGGCTGACGACTGGGAGAACAGGCTGCATCATCACTCTTTAAAAAAGGTAAAGGTACCCCTGACCGTTAGGTCCAGTCGTGGCCGACTCTGGGGTTGCGCGCTCATCTCGCTTTATTAGCCGAGGGAGCTGGCGTACAGCTTCCGGGTCATGTGGCCAGCATGACTAAGCCACTTCTGGCGAACCAGAGCAGCGCACAGAAACGCCGTTTACCTTCCTGCCAGAGCGGTACCTATTTATCTACTTGCACTTTGACGTGCTTTCGAACTGCTAGGTTGGCAGGAGCAGGGACCGAGCAACGGGAGCTCACCCCGTCCGGGGATTCGAACCGCCGACCTTCTGATCGGCAAGCCCTAGGCTCTGTGGTTTATAGACCACAGTGTCACCCATGTCCTGATCACTCTTTAGCTTTGCCTTAAAGCTGAGATTTTGTATGGGATAGCCATAGAGAAATAGCATGACCCCCCTCTATGCCTAAGCTGGCTGTTTTGATCAGCGGAAGTGGCACGATTACAAGTCCCAAATAATACGCATTTGTAAGAAATCGACTTTTCTTTTAGTGTGATTGCAGCACACACACACACACACACCCCGGAACTCCTTGCCTATTGACATCAGATAGGCCACTCCGCTGGACTTTTTCTGGCACCTGCTGAAAAATATTTTCATTTATATGGACATCACAGAATGCTGGCCTGAGTTCAAAGCTGGGGGTTTTGTTTGTTTCTTAGCTTCTCGTTGATTTTAACTCACTTTTGAATGTTTTAAAATAGTTGAGTCATTTCATTGTTTTATTCTTTTTGTAAACCGTTTTGAGGTTGCTGTTGTTTTACAATCAGGCAGCTTTCAAATTTCGTGAAATAAATAAATAATACTTATGAAACACCCACACGCTCAAAGAAAGATCGGAACGCTCGTCCGCTGGGGAAAAATGGGCACTTCCGTTTTTAAAACTTTAGAGCAGGGGTCAGCAAACTTTTTCCAGTGTCCCTCAGACCTTTTGGGGGGCCGGACTATATTTTTGGGGGGAGGAAAAGAACAAATTCCTATGCCCCACAAATAACCTAGAGATGCATTTTAAATAAAAGGACACATTCTACTCATGTAAAAGAACGCTGATTCATGGACCATCCGCGGGCCGGATTTAGAAGGCGATTGGGCCGGATCCAGCCCCTGGGCCTTAGTTTGCCTACCCATGGTTTAGAGAACAGGTGCTGCTCCTGCTCCTGCAACTCACCTTGACAAAGGTGTTGACAGCCATGATGGCCATGTCTGGCTGGCTCTTGGCATAGTTCATCAGGTACAGGTAAACCAGCTTCTTGAGCTCGAGGTTGTCCGTCTGCATGCAGTTCACAACGTCGGGGAAGAGAGCGCTGGAAACGGAGAACAGGCAGGCGGCGTGAGGAACCAGGATACAGATGGGGAGACACACACACACACACACACCCTTGACGCCAGGCAGCGCTGCTTTAGAGCAGCTGGTCAATGGGCCAGGAAAAACGTAAGCCTTGGAAATAATAGTAATAACAGTGATGATTTCATTATTTATACCCTGCCCATCTGGCTCTGTTGCCTCGGCCATTCTGGGAGGCTTCCAAAACACATATAAAAACATAATAAAATGTCAAACATTTTTAAAAAACTTCCCAATACAGGGCAGCCTTCAGATGTCTATAGCAGGAAGACAACAGGCAGCCATGTTGGAGACCTCTGAATTACAGCTGCTGGGAGTAGAGAGGGGGCTGCTTTCGGACCCAGGTCCTGCTTCTGGACTTTCCAGGGGCGTCAAGTGCTGGGGCTTGGTGGCGTAGACCATCTGCTTTTCATGCAGAAGGTCCTAAGGTTCAATCCCCAGTGGTATATCCAGTAAGGGCTGGGAACACCTAGAAAGCTGATGAGGACAGTGTGGTTTCCCTTGGGTCTCCAGCTGTCTTTGGACTACAGTTCTCATCATGCTAGCTAGGGATGATGGGAGTTGTAGTCCAACAACAGCTGGAGACCCATGTTTGGGAAGCCCTGGTATAGACCGTACTGAAAGAGATGGACCAATTTCTCCTCCCATCGCCCCACCGGAGAAAGACGAGGAATTCCTAAATCTACCAGGCCAGCTAGAAAAAGATATTAACTTTTCCCAGGTTGCCGTGCCAGATTTGGACTATCTGCCTGAAGGCTTTGCAACTGCTTTGCTAACTTAAGTCTGTCCAGACAGCCTGTTGCTTGGTTACACTATTCCTGCACAAAACTACCACAGGACAATCACACCGCTGAATCCTTCCTACTGCACTCCTGACGTTCATAACCAAAATTCCCTGCACAAAGAAATCCAGCCAGAGAGCTGTGCTAACAGAGGCCGATAGGATTTCTAGCCCAGAACAGATGGAGGGCAGTAGGCTGGAGAAAGCAGAGTTAAATGTTATTTTTTCATCCTCATTTTTTAAATCAGTACCTGTGTTGAGATTCACTGCTCTGGCTTCACCATTCAGAGGCCTCTCCTCCTGGCCCCGACTACTATGTTTTCCCTCCCTCCTTGTTATCGTGCATTGGTTCCTTCAAGGCTGGATTGTTGCAATATGCTCTAAGTGGGGCTTCCCTTATGCAATTGCTGGAAGGAATACAGCTCCTCTGCTCAAGAGAGCTGCACTGGTTGCTCATCTGCTCCCGGGCCAAGTTCAAGGTTGTGACTATTAGTATATGAAAGCTTGGGACCAAGTTTACCTGTGAGGTCGTCTTACCCCACTGATGCCCCACTAGACTGCTCTGATCTACAGAACTGGCAAAGTTACACGTGCCACAAAATACACGTTCTGCATTTGTAAGAAAATGATATACCGCATTTTTCGCTCTATAGGACGCACTTTTTCCCCTCCAAAAATTAAGGGGAAATGTTTGTGCGTCCTATGGAGCGAATGCAGGCTCCTTGGCTTCAGCGAAAGCAATGCGAAGCCTTCAAAGCACAGAGGGAGCACTCCCTCCGCACTCCGGAGGCTATGCGTTGCTGTCACTGAAGCCTGGAGAGCGAGAGGGGTCGGTGTGCACCGACCCCTCTCGCTCTCCAGGCTTCAGGGATAGCCGCCTGAAGCCTTTGGAGCGCAGCGGGACCTCGCACCGCGCTCCGAAGGCTTCAGGTTCCTTTCGCTGAAGCCGGGAGAGCAAGACTCCTTCAGCCAAGTGGAAGGAGAAATGGAAGGGGCTCTGTTTCTCCTGCTGCTTCGCTGAAGGGGCGCTGAGCAGAGAGGGGGAGATTCCCCCCCCGTTCTCCCCCTCTAAAACAAGGTGTGTCCTATGGTCGTGTGTGTCCTATAGAGCGAAAAATACGGTATTTAGTGCAGCAATGCTGACACTTCGGAACTCCCTGCCGATTGGTATCAGATAGATGCCTTTGCTGTGCACTTTCTGGTGCCTGCTAAAAACATTTCTGTTCAGGCAAGCCAATCCAGGCACGTTGACATGTTTTAATTTCGGTGCGGGCTTCCCACCCAGCCCGCCTTATCCTAGAGTTTAATTCATTTTTGAATGTAGTATTGTAGAGTTGGAAGGGACCCCGAGGGTCATCTAGTCCAACCCCCTGTAGTGCAGGAATTCTGCCCACAACCATCCCTGAGTGGGATCAAACCACCAACCTTCTGGTTAACAATCAGACGCACTGACCCCATGGCACCGCAGGAGGGCTCTATAAATAGTTGCTTTCAACTGTTTCAGTGTTCTATTTCTAAATCACTTCGAGGTTTTGCCATGACCAAGTGGTATACAGGCCTTGTCAAATAAATAAAAATGAACGGAATTGCTCCCTGGTCAAATTTCAAAGCCGCAAAATGCTCAGCACGTGCGAAGAGTCCTGCTCCCTGAAGGTCAAGGACGCAGCCGACCTCCTTAATCCAAACAGAGAAGCCCGGAATCCGGATTATTCCTACGCCACACATCTTTAACTAGAAGCGAGGCTGATGGCTTGAAGCTCTGGTGCGCAGAAGCATAGCTGTCAACTTACAGATTTGAAAATAAGGGACCAGCAGCCTCGAAAATAAGGGATCAGCAGCCAAAATAAGGGATTTTCAGAGCACAGGTATGTTCAACTTCTGAGCCCCTCCGAGCCAAAGGCAGAAAGCCCAGCCAGCAGCCAAACAAAGCCTCAAGCGGTGGTTCCCACAGCGCAGCAACCCGGCAAAGGGGATGCAGCAAGGAAAACCACCGTCACCTCTCCGCTGGGAAGTGCTGAGCAAAGGTGAGTCCCCAGGCAACGTGGCCAATTTGATTGGCACAAGGCATGCAAGCTCCACCCCCAGTTGTTCTTAGACTCCTTATTGGGTGAGCAACGCAGCCAAGCAACGCAGTTGGAGCCTCCTTCCTCCCTGGCTGGCAGGGAGAGAGGGAGAGGAGATGCTTCCATTGAAACCCGGGAAATTTAAGGGACATCATCAATAAGGGACAGCAGCGGGACACGGCGCTGGGATAAGGGACTTTCCCACCAAATAAGGGACAGTTGACAGCTATGGCAGAAGGCAAAGGCCAAGTCAATGAAACCAGGCAGAGGGCTTTGTGAGAACCACCACTTGTTCCACCTCTCTCTCATTTCCAAAATGATCATTCTGGGAACGGCATCAGCGAGCCGAGGGCCAGGAATCTCTCAGCTTGGCTCTCATGACAACGGAACTCGTGGACGGAACTCACATTAGAAGATTCAGGGCAGGCAAAAGAAAGGATTTCTTCATGCAGCGTATAGTGGAAATGTGGAACTCCCACAGGAATCAGGAATGTGCCCTTGTGATCGGGTTCTGCTTGCTGGCTTCCGATTGGGGAATCAAGGTGGCCATTGGGTGGCCTAGATGGGCCAGTGGCCTGATTCAGCAGACTCTTCTTATGTTCTCAAAAATCACAGCCATGCTTAAAACTACCCAGCCTAATAATAATGATGATGATGATTTTATTATTTATACCCCACCCATCTGGCTGGGTTTCCCAAGCCACTCCGGGTGGCTTACAGCACATAAAAAATGACATTGAAATCTTCCCTAAACAGGGCTGCCTTCAGATGTCTTCTAGAAGTCAGTTGTTTATCTCCTTGACATCTGACGGGAGGGCGTTCCACAGGGTGGGAGAAGGCTCGGAATCGTACTGGGAGCCAATGTAGGTCTTTCAAGACCGGTGTTATGTGGTCTCGGTGGCCACTCCCAGTCACCAGTCTAGCTGCCGCATTCTGGATTAGTTGTAGTTTCCGGGTCACCTTCCAAGGTAGCCCCACGTAGAGCGCATTGCAGTGGTCCAAGATAACCAGAGCATGCACCACTCTGGCAAGCAAGACAGTCTGCAGGCAGTCAAGACTGCCTGGGGAAGAGAAACAGTTGTTGGGGCTTCACCGTGAAGCATAATCTACCATGTAATCCATGGGGAAGGCAATAGGCTCAGTGGGAGAGCACCTGCAATGGGGCAGAGCATCAGCCAGCACAGCCACTGAGCCCCAGTTGCGCTGGCTGGGGCTGATGTGAGCTGTAGCCCAACACCGTATTTGGAGACCCCAGATTGGCTCATATGTTGGACCAACGCATCTCCAGAATGGCAACGTACCTGACATCTTTCCCCACCGTCATGGACGCGATCACCTTTTTCACAGCTTCCTTTTTCTTCTCCTTTTTGTCGCTGTTGAGCTCAGCCTTCAGCTCAAATATCTCCCCTGGAGAGGGGGGAAAAAACCGTGGAAGTTTAAATCAAGGTGGCAGGAGGTCCCGCTCAGCACCTAGAGAAAGTACCCCAACAGGCAGCACAACAGCACTCAAGAGCAGCAGCTTACACAGGAAGCCCAGTCTAGCTCAGTATTGCTAACACAGACTGGCAGCAGCTCTCTAAGGTGCCAGTCTTTCCCAGCCCCACCTGGAGATGCCCATGGGGGTTGAATCTGGGACCTTCTGCAGACAAAGCAGATGCTCTACCTTTAAGCTATGAACACCCAAAAAATTAGATAATGCCAGGTGGCCAATGGCACATCTAACCCAGTATCACCTACAGTGATCCATGCGATGGTCACCTCCAGGCTTGACTACTGTAATTTGCTCTACGCGGGGCTGCCCTTGAAGCTGTCCCAGAAACTCCAGCGGGTGCAGAATGCTGCAGCGAGGCTCCTCACGGGGTCTCTGCCATGGGAGCATATTCACCCAGTGCTTTTCAAGCTGCACTGGCTCCCGGTGGAGTACAGGGTCAGATTTAAGGTGCTGGTTTAAAGCCCTTCACGGCCTGCGGCCCACGGAGAGCCTCAAGGTCCATAAATAGCAACACCCTAGTGGTCTCAGGCCCTAAGTAATTAGATTAGCTTCAACCAGAGCCAGGGCCTTTTCAACACTGGCTCTGGCCTGGTGGAACGCTCTGCCTCCTGAGACCAGGGCCTTGCAGGATCTGATTTCTTTCCACAGGGGTTGTAAGACAGAGTTGTTCCGCCTGGCCTTTGGCTTGGAGCCAATGTGATTCCCTCCCCCTCTTTCTTTTTCCTTTTTCCTTTCTCCTCCTGTGATGAGGCTGCATTTTAATATTTGAATGTTTCAGTATTTTAATTGTTGTATTTTAATCTTGTTTTTAAGTTGTATTCATTCAACTTGTTTTTATTACTGCTTGTTAGCTGGCCTGAGCCCGGCCTTGGCTGGGGAGGGCGGGGTATAAATAAAAATTATGATTATGACTACCTACACCAGGGGTCTGCAACCTTTAAGACAAAAAGAGCCACTTGGACCCGTTTCCGAAGAAAAAAAAACTGGGAGCCGCAAAACTCGTCATTATAAAAATAACTTTTTTGTCACTTTTTTATTATTTCTTTGTTTGACCCCTCAGAATTACTCCTCCTCATAGAAATAAACGTTAAATTATCAAGTTACCTTTTTGTGTGTGTGTGTTCTTCACTCCCCTTCAAAACAGTGACCAGCGTACATGCCCCCTTTCAATGCAGTGACCAGCGTACATGCCCCTTACAATGTAGCGGGCGGGCGGGCGGGCGGGCGGGCGGGAAGGTGACGTCGGGACAGTGCGTTACTAATGCACGCACCGCCCCCATGCGACATCACAGCCAGTACAGCGCCCGCCACAATGGGGAGTGTCGGGGCGCACAATGCGCCTCCTCCCCTTGCTAGTATCCGCCCCGGAGCCGCGGCAAAGGTGTAAAAGAGCCACATGCGGCTCCGGAGCCGCGGGTTGCCCACCCCTGACCTACAGTGACAGGCAGCCGCTCCCCCAGGTTTCAGGCTCTCCCGGCCCTGCCAGGAGATGCTGGGCAGATGGCTCTACCACGGAGCCACCACTTGCTCATGCGTTCTGCCTCCACGATTCAGGTTTTCAGAGTCTGCTTTGGCAAGGGGGGCAGGCAAAGCGACGTGGGAAATGAATCAATATTCTGCTTCCTATGCTCTCCAACCAGCTTATGAATTATTTTGCAGGTTTCTGAATTGCCGCTCATCCGAACAAATCCCAGAGGCAGCAGACAAAATGCAGGATGTAATAATCCTTCCATTTAAAAAAAGATTAAGAACAACGAAAAACTAAAATAATCATCATCATCATCCTGTGCCACAGCTGCCCCGGTTTCATGGAACAGCATCCCTGTTGACATATGGCATGCTCCCATCCTGCGGAAACAAGGTGAAGGCATTTTTCTGTTTTGGCTGGCTTTTCAAGCTAGAAAAAAGGTTTCTGCTTTAGGTTTAAAAACAACGCAAAGGAACAGCTACCTTTGGCTGCTTTTCGTACCCCTTTAAAAACTATTTTGAGGTGCTTTGCACAGTTGTGAAGTTGGCTTGTTTCAACAGGCAGCAGTTAAGATTAACCACAGTTTAGAGCAGAGGTAGGCAACCTAAGGCCCGGGGGCCGGATGTGGCCCAATCACCTTCTAAATCCAGCCCGCGGACGGTCTGGGAATCAGCATGTTTTTACATGAGTAGAATGTGTCCTTTTATTTAAAATGCACCTCTGGGTTATTTGTGGGCCTGCCTGGTGTTTTTACATGAGTGGAATGTGTGCTTTTATTTAAAATGCAACTCTGGGTTATTAGTGGGGCATAGGAATTTGTTCATTTACTTTTTTTCAAAATATAGTCCAGCCCACCGCATGGTCTGAGGGGCGGTGGACCGGCCCACAGCTGAAAAAGGTTGCTGACCCCTGGTTTAGGGTTTCAGCCTGGGTCATGGGGGAACTATGCCCTGTCTCTGAAGGCATTACAACAAGCCCATAAGCATCGCTTCACTTTTAACATTTTACTTCTGGTATTTTGATGCTGCGTGCTTAGATTTTGCTTGTGGTTTCATGGCTGTTAACTTATATGAGCTGCTTAGAGATATCGATGCTAGATGGTATGCAAGTTATTAAAATAAATGGGGGGGGAGCCTATAAGTTGCCTTGAGATATATGCAAAAGGCGATTCATATAAATTCATAAATAAAAATATTAGAACTTCCAGAAACTTGTTATATGTTTTGCCATTCCTTTAATTACATGCACAACAGAACAAAACTAGACTTGACAATCAAGTAACACTAATATTATTCATGCGAAGGAAACATTTATTCTCACTTTCTTCTTTCGCCTTTGCTATTTTAACCCATCTGCAACTGTACTTATTCTGTGTGCCTATTTTATTGTTTTGTTCTTCAAATTATAATTTTCATCTGTCTTTATAACTGTTCTCTCTTTTTTATATATATTACCAAAAATATAAATTAACTAAGTAAAAATAATGTTTCTTTAAGCTCCCCTGCATGGTTGAGAGTTTTCCCCTGTTTTGAAGGGGGGGGGGAGAAAGAGATTTCTGCATATTGAAAGATAGCATTTCAGGAAGGAGGCAAGCATAGAAAATAATGATGACCGGGACCCTCGAGGGGGTGACTGGAAGTCACAATGGAAGTTATGCTGTAAGAATTTAATTTATCCTTTGTAAATCGTAGTATTCTTTGGTTCTTTTTGGTTATTGTAATTTTTCTTGTTAAAACTAATAAAGCAACAAACAATAAAAAAAGGAAAGAAAAGAATGATGATGATAGCAATAATGCCAGCATTCTGGGCAGCTTACAGCATATATTAAAATGTATATTACTCTGGGTGGCTTGCAGCATATATTAAAATATTAAAAAACACATCAAACGTGTCTCCCTGATATGTTTTTCTATGTGCAAGGAATGGCTTCTCCTCCTATGATTAGGGAGAGTCTAACCTGCCGCTCTGACATGGAAAGAGTCCTGGAACAATTTTATAGCCTTGATTGGATTGCCATTTGTAGAAATCAGGCTCTAGATGCACTTCTCTCTCTCTCTCTCTCTCTCTCTCTCTCTCTCTCTCTCTCTCACACACACACACACACACACAAACACACACCCAATCTAAAAGCAACCCATATTACCTTTCTTGGTGGTGGTGAAATACTTGGAGTCTGACATCTTGTTTCCTGGTTTGTTGCTGCTTCTGAAAGAGGGAAAAAAAGAAGAAGAAAAATATAGCAGGCTGCAGAAGAGGTTTTAACGCCCAACGAACCCTGAAGGATAAACAGAGAGGAAGGCCGGACACAAAGGGAGAGAAAGGACAAATTCAGAAATTTGAAAAGGAGAGGGGAAGAGAAACCAGCATTTGGAGAAGAGGCTCTTATCTGGGACTTTCAGAGATGCCTTAACAAGGTTTGCCAGAGGCTGCCAAGTCAGAGGAAGGAGCATTTGGCAGGGTGTGGAAGGGGAATTCTCAGAAGAGCAACGATGGGTGGTCAGACCCACAGATCAGGTTTTAAAAACACTACGCGCAGAGATACACCACCAGGTTTGCTGGATAACAAACCCCCCCAAAAAAACAACCAGCTGGGGAGATGCCAGGAGCGAAGAAACAACCAGCATATTCAGTGCCAACGAAAGGATCAGCAAGGCAGTTCTAAAGAGAACTTTCACACACGCACAAACTGCAAACACCCAGTTCACATCAGGAATCCACTGTCATAATGGGATGCTCTTGGTGGGTTTCAGGCTAAGTGGCTTTCAAGGAAAACAGAGGGAGGTGCCCTCTACTGAGTCAGATCATTCATCAACAGGCCTACACTGGCTGGAAGCAGGTCTCTCCAGGGTTTCAGCCAAGAGTCTTTCCCCAACCAGACCTGGAGATGTCCAGGATTGGACCTAGGACATGGGTAGGCAAACTAAGGCCTGGGGCCCGGATCCGGCCCATTCGCCTTCTAAATCCGGCCCACGGACGGTCCGGGAATCAGTGTGTTTTTACATGAGTAGAATGTGTCCTTTTATTTAAAATGCACCTCTGGGTTATTTGTGGGGCCTGCCTGCAGGCCGGATTTAGAAGGCAATTGGGCCTTAGTTTGCCTACCCATGCTCTAGCATCACAGCTGTACATTATTTCTATTAGCAAGTAGGACTAGAGTCAGGAGAACTTCTGAGCCCAGTGAATAATTCCTTCCTCTTTCCTCCAACCAAGCATAACCCACCCTTCTTTACAGAATGAAGGAGACCAGATAATAGCGCCATGGGTCTATTGCTCTTCATAAACCTGGGTCCCTGCAGGCCTGTTCCTGGAAGCTTAGGATTGCTCCTGCATTATATAAACACCACCACCAACTTACAGAGAGACACTGCATTCAAAGAGATACTGCTAAAGACAGTCAATGCTTGGGTGTTTTTGGTGATGCTTGGGTGTTTTTGGTTCAGAAAGAAGCCTTCCTTCAAAACCAGCCTCTGGGAGAATTCTGAGCTCCAGAGCAGAAGAAAAGGCCGAAGCTTCAGCAAAGCAATTGGATCCCTGAAGGAGGAGCACAGTACACACCTGGTTCTTTGAAGCCACTTAAGGACTGGTTCAGACACTGAGGCCGATCTACAGCTTGGTACTTTGCTCATCATAGGAAGCTGTCTGAAGTCCTTAGTCCATGTGGCACAGTACTGTCTGCACTGACGGGCAGCAGCTCTTGATGGCTTGGGGGAAGGGCTTTTCCCAGCCCTAACTGGAGACCCTTGGTATTGAACCCGGGACTACCTGCACGCAAGGTGGCTGCTCTACCACCGAGCTACAGCCAAATGGCTCACTGCCGTTTCCCCTTTCCTGGTTTAAGAGGCAAACCACAGCTTTTGAGAAATCATCTGAATGCAGGGGAAAAAACATGCTTTGCACTTTCTTGCAAATCTGCACTGGAGGCATGCGACAGGTTTCCAGTCCTGGGTCTGCAAGCAAGCAAAAGACATTTCGCTCGTGCAGACCAAAACCAGCAGAAAGAGGGAGGAGGGAATTACGATATGATGTCAAAGAAACCCCAACGTGATATTCAAGGCTTGCTCACGTTTCACCAAAATGTGGCTGGCTGTGACATCTGAGCCAGCCTCGGGTTTTTGGAAACCACACTTTGAAACCTAAGAAAAGAAGAAGAGCCTTGCTGGATCAGGCCAATGGCCCATGTATTCCAACATCCTGCTCTCACACTGGCCACTCAGATTACCGTATTTTTCGCTCTATAGGACGCACTTTTCCCCCTCCAAAAATGAAGGGGAAATGTGTGTGCATCCTATGGAGCGAATGCAGGCTTCAGGCAGCTATCCGCAAGCCTTCGGGCTCCGAAGGCTTGCGGATAGCAGCCTGTTCTGGGGGCTGGGAAAGCTCGGGCTTCCCCCATCCCCAGCCCCGCAAGCTCTGGGAGCAGCGGCGAGGTTGCGCGCAATCTTGCCGCCGCTCCTGGACCTGTTCTGGGGGCTGGGGGAAGCTCAGGTTTCCCCCGCCCCAGCCCCAAGGTTGGGGGGGAGGAAATAATAAATTTTTTTCTTTATTTCCCCCCCCTAAAAACTAGGTGCGCCCTATGGTCTGGTGTGCCCTATGGAGCGAAAAATACGGTAATAAAACTACACTCACACTGTTTTCGCCTGTTTCTCCTCGCCCAGCAGCAGGGAGGGTCAGACTGTAAGCTGCTTGGGACAAAGACCTGTCTCACTCATGGGTTGATTGCATTTAGATCCCACCAAGGAGTTCAAGGTGGTGTGTGTGTGCAGCTCTGCCCTCTCCTCAATTAATCCTCACAGCAACCCTGCGAGGCAAGTTAGGCTGAGAGGCAGCGACTGGCCCAAGGTCACCCAGCCCATGGCCAAGTGGGGATTCGAACCCTGGTCTCTCAGGTCCAACCTGACACTGTAACCCAGCGGTTCTCAACCTGTGGGCCCCCAGATGTTGTTGGACTACAACTCCCATCATCCCTAGCTAGCAAGGCCAGAGCAAAGGGATGATGGGAGTTGTAGTCCAACAACATCTGGGGACCCACAGGTTGAGAACCGCTGCTCTAACCCACGCTGGATACACCACGGCGCTACAGAAACCACCACTTTCCAGGAGGACTTGAAATTCAGGAGGCATCACATTACATCACTTGTTTATCTGCTATTCCCTTTCCACTGTCTTCAGGAAACAATTTGGTAATCAAGTAAGTTCAAGGTCTCCGGAGTGAGATTTTCACAACGCAGAGCCAACCCTGTCCTGCACAGATGTCCAGCCTGACCCAAAGCCGCGCTCCTTAATTAGTGGTACTCCGAGTCCTCACTGTTGCAACTTAGAAGGACGCAGCTGGTTGCTGCAATCTCAGAAGACCAAATCAGCATATTTTTTAATAATCCAAAGGGGGAGCTATAAGAAGGAAGCTCGGATTTGTTCAGTGACTTTCACTCCTGCGTAGGGGTGGGTGAAATCCACATCACTCCAATGGGAAAGCCTTAGAAGCAATGACCTCACTGGAGAAACCCCTTCCAGGAAACTGCCATGCCCCAGCCAAAGTCTTTCTGTAGCAGCTAGTTGACGATCTCTGCTTTTTAGATTTCTTAAGTGGTTTTTATTGTGTATAGGTATTGTTGCAAACCAGCTTTGGGGG
Organism: Podarcis filfolensis; assembly: GCF_964270895.1. NCBI lineage: Eukaryota > Metazoa > Chordata > Lepidosauria > Squamata > Lacertidae > Podarcis > Podarcis filfolensis. The sequence goes on along the minus strand of NC_139620.1, from coordinate 23,206,398 downwards.
GTTTGTGTGTGTGTGTGTGACATGTTGTCGCTTAGTTGTGTCCGACTCTTTGTGACCCCATGGACCAGAGCACGCCAGGCACTCCCGTCTTCCACTGTCTCCTGCAGCTTGGTCAGACTCATGTTTGTAGCTTCGAGAACACTGTCCAACCATCTCGTCCTCTGTCATCCCCTTCTCCTTGTGCCCTCAATCTGTCCCAACATCAGGGTCTTTTCCATGGAGTCTTCCCTTCTCATGAGGTGGCCAAAGTATTGGAGCCTCAGCTTCAGGATCTGTCCTTCCAGTGAGCACTCAGGGCTGGTTTCCTTAAGAATGGATAGGTTTGGTCTTCTTGCAGTCCTTGGGACATAGTGGTATATGTTTCAATTATTTAATTAAGATCACATAGCATGTCCATGGCTACAGCCTGCACCAAAAAAACCACACATCCACTGTTTTGTGGGGCTGCAATGGCACAAAAATGTGGTTACAAAGCACGTATCCACATGGCTCTACAGGATTTTTGCATTGGGCTACCCGAAACTCACCATCAAATCACATGTCTGTGGCCACAGCATGAATCACAAAAATCATACATCCACTGTTTCATTCAGAATATCTTTTTTCTTGATTTCCTCCTCTAAAAACTAGGTGCGTCTTATAGTCGGGTGCTTATTATGGAGTGGAAAAATATGGAATTTCATTTTATTTTATAAATAAATACAATTTATCTCTCGCTTTCCCAGCTTTAAAAACATGTTCTGTTAACAGCAGGTCTGCAAATAACATCTTCTAGTCTCCAGGATGAATAGATGATTCACAAGCGGAGTGTGCGTGGGGTGGGGGGAACATGGATCAATTGTGTCAGAATATAGCCAGCAGCACACTTGCTAGTCACCTTTTCTGTGTCTTCGAGGACTGAAGAATTTCATAAGGAGGCCAATATCATAACACCCTTCTAAGAAATCCACGGTGCAGCTGCATTTGGAACACCGTGAGTACAGTTCTGGTTGCTACACCGCAAAAAGGATATTTTAAGAGTTGGAAAAGGTTCAGAAAACAGCTGGCGAAGTGATAAAAGTGATCAAGGGGATCACTGAGGAAACACTGCTGGCTTTGGGACTTTTCAGTTTGGGGAAGTTAAGGAGGAGTTCAGAGGAGACAAGATAGGAAAATGATGCATGGCACAGAGGAAGTAGACAGAGGAATGTTTTTCTCCCTCCCTCTCTCTCTCTCTCTCTCTCATAACACTGGAAGTCGGGCACATCCAAGGAAGCTGAATGTGGGAATATTCAGGAACTGTGGAACTCACTGCCACAGGAGGCAGCGATGGCCACAAACTTGGGTGGCTTTAGAAGAGTTTGTTTAAAAGTTAAATTCATGGAGAAGTAAGGCTCTCAGTGGTTATTAGTCCTGATGGCTATGCTCTGCCCTATGCAGCCTAGAACCCATGTACCTAAGGGACTGCCTCTCCTGGTATGACTCACGGAGGACCTTAAGGTCCACAAATAACAACACTTTGGAGGTCCCGAGCCTCAAGGAGATTAGATTGGTTTCAACTAGGGCCAGGGCCTTTTCAGCACTGGCCCTGACGTGGTGGAATGCTCTGTCACAAGAGACTAGGGCCCTGCGGGACTTTACATCTTTCCGCAGGGCCTGCAAGACAGAGCTGTTCCGCCTGGCCTTTGGTTTGGGCTCGGTCTGACCCTTATGTTTCCCTCCCCTTATGGTCTTGATTTATCAGCTACTTTAAAATGAGGCTGCATTTTAAATTGCATTTTAACCTGTATTTTAAATTGTGGGGTCCCCCCCTTTCCCCCCTATTATGTTTTTACTGTGACTTTATTGGTGTTAGCCGCCCGGAGCCCGGCTCTGGCCGGGGAGGGCGGGGTATAAATAAAATTTATTATTATTGTTGTTGTTGTTGTTGTTGTTGTTGTTATTATTATTATTATTATTATTATTATTATTATTATTATTAAAGGCAGCGATACTTCTACATACCAGTTGCCAAGAAACCACAGGGGAGGAGAGTGCTCTTGTGCAGAGAGTCACCTGATCGTCTACTGCGAGAACAGGATGCTGGACCAGATGGGCCTGATTCATCCAGCACTTGTTATCTTCTAAAAGTGATAGAGCCCTTGACTTAAGGCGGGGGTTCAGGAGACATGTAGGGGCAGCCAGAAGTTGTTAGACTACAACTCCTATTACCCCAACTCGGACTGATGCTGCCTGGAGGGCACAACGTTGGCTATCCTTGCTGCAGATGCCGTACTAAAACTCTGACTGCCCCCTGTCCCTGGTCAAGCTGGCTGCTGTGGCTAATGGGAGTCCACCAAATCTGGAGAGTTACAAGGTTAGCCACTTCTGGCTGCAGGTGCCATTCACAGGTTCTTCAACAGCAGGTCCGGGGGAAGGGAATCTCCCTCTCAGGCCTTCTGGGCTCAAGGGGCAAATGGTCCATGGTAGCTTCTACAACCTGGTGCCCTTGAGATCAAGAGTTCTTCAGCCTCTGACACATTGGTTGGCTCAAAGGGCAGCTACAGCCGAAAACATCTGGAAGGCACCAAGTCGGGGATGCCAGACTCTCTTTGCTACCCATTTCCACTCAAAAGGGAAGTTGGCATTGCCAACAAAGGTCCGTATAGTTAAAGCTATGGTCTTCCCAGTAGTGATGTATGGAAGTGAGAGCTGGACCATAAAGAAGGCTGATCGCCGAAGAATTGATGCTTTTGAATTATGGTGCTGGAGGAGACTCTTGAGAGTCCCATGGACTGCAAGAAGATCAAACCTATCCATTCTGAAGGAAATCAGCCCTGAGCGCTCACTGGAAGGTTAGATCGTGAAGCTGAGGCTCCAATACTTTGGCCACCTCATGAGAAGAGAAAACTCCCTGGAAACTCCCTGATGTTGGGAAAGATGGAGGGCACAAGGAGAAGGGGACGGCAGAGGACGAGATGGTTGGATAGTGTTCTCGAAGCTACCAGCATGAGTCTGACCAAACTGCGGGAGGCAGTGGAAGACAGGAGTGCCTGGCGGGCTCTGGTCCATGGGGTCACGAAGAGTCGGACACGACTAAATGACTAAACAACAACAAGTTGAGAATTCACAAAATGGTAGTCTCCAGAAGTTTGGGACTGCAACTCTCATCGGCCCCACGCTAGCTGGGTTTGATGGGCATCACAGCCCAAAAACATCTGGAGGGTGTCAGGTTGGCGAGGGCTGGCTTAACGCTTTTATCTAAGTTTAGTGCTGGGAGAGCAGAGAGTCACGAGGCGGAGGTTGTTTTGTAATTACGAGGAAGGGAACAGAGAAGTCAGAGAAAGGAGAACCTCCAGAGAAAGCAGCTTTCCTCGAAGCCTGAAAATAGGCAAGCATCTCCCTTGAGTCATCTGCAAGCCCAGCTGCAAAGCAGCAACTCAGGGTGTTGGGAAACCAAAAAGTAGCTTTCCCTCAACATTCTTCAGAGCTGGCCTAGGCAAGCAGAAACATCAGGTGGTAGAGGCCCAAGATGCCACAGCAGACTATGCCCTTTCCAAAACTGGAGGTGGAGAATCACATTTTTGGAAGTTCCTGCCATGTGGAGGAGGAATTCCTTGCAAGTAGAAATCTAGCGCAGCAGGCTAGTTTTCCACCTGCAGGCTGATTTTTTGTTTGTTTACAATGGAGAGTCTATGTAACAGTCTGCATTTACCCCCTTTAGGGGGCTTCTCCTATCCCCTTTTTTCTTTTAAAAAAAAGTTATTTGCTTTTTGAAACCTTGGGATTCAAGCCTGCCAATACTTCCCTCTTCAACAAGGAAAGTGCCATTTGGGTTATGTGAGCAACGGCACAGACCAGGGAAGTTCAGAAACAGAGGGAGATAACCAAATAATTGGTTAAGCAGATCTCACACAACTGGGCTCTTACAAAGATGAATGGGGGCAGAGAGTTATCAGTGGCTTGCAATTCCTAAAAACATAAAATAAGCAGAGTTCACCCTACAGGTCAGTTGCCTTGGCAGCAAATTCTTAAACAACTCCCCCCTACCTGTGTGAGGGAGTTGAAAGTCCGCTAGCTAGAACTACAGGCTTAGAGTCCAACAATCCCCAAAACAGGCAAGAATTGACATCAAACATGCGATACGAAGCAGAGGGATTTCTTCCACAGAACTGCTTTTTGCGAACACAGGACTAAGATGAACAGCCGCATAATATATAGCTCAATGATTCCCTTTGAGTAACTTTGAGCAGACACACAAAGGACTGCAACACGAGTGCCTCGACAATGTTTAAAACAATCTTCTCCCAACCTGAGGCCCTTCAATTGTTTGGGACTACAACACCCATCAGGGATGCAGGTGGTGCTGTGGTCTAAACCACTGAGCCCTGGGCTTGCCTATCAGAAGGTCAGTGGCTCGAATCCCTGCGACAGGGTGAGCTCCCGTTGCTCGGTCCCTGCTCCTGCCAACCTAGCAGTTCGAAAGCACGTCAAAGTGTAAGTAGATAAATAGGTACCACTCCAGCGGGAAGGCAAACAGCATTTCCGTGTGCTGCTCTGGTTCAACAGAAGCAGCTTAGTCATACTGGCCACATGACCCGGAGGCTATATGCCCGCTCCCTCAGCCAATAAAGCAAGATGAGCACTGCAACCCCAGAGTCATCCGCGACTGGACTTAACGGTCCGGGGTCCCTTTACCTTTACCACACCCATCATCTACAACAAGCACATTCTGTCTGTGGATGATGGAAGTTGTAGTCTAAAAACATCCGGAGGGCTCCAGGTTGGGGGAATGACTATTTAGTGTTAAGGTGAAGAATTTGCCTAACAGGCATGCATTATTACCCTCACACCTACAAAAGGAGTGGGATGAAATATAACCAGAAAATCAAGCACAGTGGTTCAAACAAAAGAAAGGAAAAAACCAGATCTCAGGGAGAAAACAGCGCTGTAAATTTAGTCCACAACTCTTTACCTTGTTTGCCTGCTCACCTACATATTCTCAAGTTAGTTACTTGTGGCTTAAGGGGTAATGGTTGGGGGGGGGGGAATCCAGGAAAACTTGGCTGCCTGTTCATTTCAATGTGATTCTTATTGCAGCAACCGAACCAAGTGAGTGTCCATCCACACACATCCAATTAATGGAAGCAGCAGGAAGATCTAGCGACCACTTGGAAGTACCGTGACAATGACCTAAAACACTCCAACGCCACTTGGCTTCCTCCCCCCAGAAAGAATCCTGGGAACTGTAGTTTGTTCAGGTTGCTGAGAGCTCCCACAGAGCTACAATCTCTAGCAAACGACAGAGGTGAGATTTGCACCAGGAACTTCCCTGCCTCTATATTCTTTACAGCACTGAACACGTTACATCACAACAGGCCAGGACTGGGAAGAGTATCTGCTTTGAATGCAGGTTCAACTCCTGGCATCTCCAGGTAGGGCTGGGGGAAAGACCCCACCTAAAACTCTGGACAGCCACTGCCTGTCAGTGTTGGCAATACTGAGCTAGTTGGACCAAAGGTCTGACCAATAAGGCAGCTTCCTATTTTCCTATACCACCAAGGGTGCGCTTGATAGACAACTGCATGGCACCAATCATAACTCAGCTGAGTGTACCCCCCCCCAAAAAAGGAGGAAAAAAGAACATTATTATGTTCCAGTTCATGGATTGTATCTTATGTGCTGTGATTCCTGCATTGCAGGGGGTTGGATGACCCTTGGAGTCCCTTCTCAACTCTGCAATTCTACGTGTGCTCTTAATAGTCAATAGTGTTTCCCCCCTAAAACACACACATACACTATGTGTGCAGATACCCCTTTAAAGGGGTAGTAAATTGCCAGGTACTACTGGACTCCTGGGACGCGGGTGGCGCTGTGAGTTAAACCACAGAGCCTAGGACTTGCCGATCAGAAGCTCGGCGGTTCGAATCCCCGCAGCGGGGTGAGCTCCCGGTGTTCGGTCCCAGCTCCTGCCCACCTAGCAGTTTGAAAGCATGTCTAAGTGCAAGTAGATAAATAGGTATAGCTCTGGTGGGAAGGTAAACGGCGTTTGCATGCGCTGGTCTGGTTCGCCAGAAGCGGCTTAGTCATGCTGGCCACATGACCTGGAAGCTGTAAGCCGGCTCCCTCAGCCAATAAAGCGAGATGAGCGCCGCAACCCCAGAGTCGGCCACGACTGGACCTAATGGTCAGGGGTCCCCTTTACCTTTACTGGACTCCCATCAGCCTAGGCCAGAATGGCCAATGGTCAGAGACCATGGGAGCTGTAACCCAGTGAAATCTATAGGGCCTAGATTCCCCCTCCCACACACACAAAATGCTGCCACAACACAAATGCATTACACAACCTTGAATGTTTTAAAAAGCAGAGCCCCTGACCCAGGAACATGTCAGAAGTTGAGGAGGGAGCCTATTGACCTTTGCACTGTAAGACCAGAAAAACACACTAGCTTGTTGGTCATTTGTTGCCCAACTGACCAAGCCAGACCATTCCCAGCAACTAAGGTATTTCTAGGGAAAGGAAAACAAGACTCAAGCCTTGACTGGAGACTGGTAATATCTTCCAAAATCATGAAACCCATTTTTCACTTCATCAAATGCACTTTGTGCATGCTCAGGGATCACTGGCTTGTAGTCTTTTTTGAAAAGAAGCACAAGCCAGTGATTAGAAACGGATGCAGTGGCTGGACCAGAGCCCAAATCACACTCCCCACCACCCAAAAACTTAATATTGTAAAGCTCACAGAAACACACACACAAACAAGAGGTAGGAGAATCGACCCATGACTATTAAAAGGCTTTCACGGGCGGGGTGTCTATGTGTGTGTGCGGGGGGAGTTTTAGACCTGACCCGGACTGTGAGGGCATGGGAGGGAGCAAAGAGTTGTGCAATGGGGCTCTCCAGACATCACTTAGGAAGTGGGGACCCCCCTCGGCAGGGCAGCCAATCTCCTATTCTCCTCCTTTCCCATAAGGAGGTTGGCTCCCCACCTCCATGCACAAATACAGGTACAGCGTCTTTTACAGCCCCTTCCCCATTGAGGGGCAAGCCAGGTTTCCCACTGCCTCCCCATAGACATAATACAGGCAGGCAAGTAAAGGTCTATCCCTGTTGCCCCCAATGCATAGAGACAAGCATTTGGGGGGGTCTCTTCCAATCCCCTCCTCAAGGGCAGATGGACAGGCAGGGTCTCCTATTGCCCCCCTCCCCATAAGCAGGCAGGCCATCAGGCAGGTGGCAGCAGGGGAGTAATCTCCTATATTCCTTAATCTCCAAGAACAGACTGTGAGGGCGGCGGCGGCGGAGGGGAGGGAGGTGATTCTTACAGGCCCCTCCAAGGGGTAGACAGCAAGCAAGGAGGAAGGTCTCCTAATAGCCCCTCTCCCCATAAGCAGGCAGACGTGGGGGGGGGGAGCAATCTCCTCTAGCCTGAAGATTATGTACGGATAGGTAAGAGAGGCAGGCAGACAGACCCCCCCCCCTCCTCAAGGGCAGATGGACAGGTCTCCTACTGCCCCACCTCACCCCACATAACCGGACAGACCGATGGGTGGGGGAGTGGATATCCCCTATTGCCCCCCAGGCAGGCAGTCTGTCACGGGCCCCCAAGGGAGGGCAGAGAGAGAGAGCTTCTTACAACCTGTCCACCCCATAGCTGAGCAAGCCGGCCGCGTCTCCTACACGACCCTCCTCCCCATAAGCAGGAGAGGTGGGGTAGAGATATCTGCCCTCCAACCTCCAAGTACAGCCAGGCAAGGGGGGTCTTTCATAGACTCCCCTCCCCAAAGGGCGGGCAAAACGAGCTCCATATAGCCCTCCCTGCCCCATAAGCAAGGTAAGCAAGCTAGCAGGGTCTCCCATGACCCTCCTCCCCACAAGCAGTGGGGGCAAAGGGGCTCTGACCCCCCCTCCCCTAGAGCACGCAAGCATTTAACCCTTCAGGGGTAGTGGGGTCACTCGGGGCTCGTCGAGCAGGCAGCCCCGGCGGGCCCTTCCCTGCCTACCTCCGGGGCCGCTGGCGCTGAGCTCGTCTCCGGCTGCAGCCGCTTCGCCCTCTCTTGGCTCTGGCCCCAGCGGAAGTGACGGCGGGAGGAGGAGGAGGAGGAGGAGGAGGAGCGGGAGGAGCAGCCGGGGATGGCGGGGGGGGGGCAAGAAAACGCCACGCAGAAGCACTGCCGGGGCGGGAGGAGGGACGGACCGGAAGGAGGGCGGGGGAAGAGAAAAAGAGAGGCGCCGGCTTCATCCGCCCGGCCTCTCGGATTTTGCCCTGCTGAGGGTTCTTTTGGTTAGCGAGAGGTTCTGTTTCTCCCTCTTTCCTTCCTTCCCCGCACAAGGCGGCAGGCATAACGGGCAAGGGCAGGGCCCTGCCCCGAAGAGCCTGCAATAATGGATATTAAGATAATAATAATAATAATAATAATAATAATAATAATAATAATAATAAAGGTTTCACACCTGGCTGCCAGCCCTCTGGAAGGACAGTCTACAAGGCATGTTAATAATGCACACTGTCCTTCCAAAGGACTATTAGTGTTATAAGAAAAATAACCTCTTCATTCCCTTACAGGAGTGCCCAAAATTTATTCCATCAGGCATTTTAAGTTAATGTTCAGGTTTCTGGTTTTGTGGTTAATTTTTAATGTTTTATTCTCTATGTGGTTTATCTTTATGCAAACTGCTTAGATCTGCTAATGATTAAGTAGCATAAAAATGTGATGAATGAATGAATGAATGAATGTGTCTGCAGCTGCTCCTTCATTCTTGTGAATGAACCATCCCCTGAAGAAGTGGAGGCTGGTTCATGGAGAGGACTGTCCACTTTGTGTAGCTGTTCCTTGCGCTGCTCTGTTTCTCATTTTCCCGTTTGGGATAGAAAACTCAAGATGGTGGGCAACTCAGCATCGCTACTGTTTTAGCAGTGAGCCCATAAGTGACTGTGGAGGCCAATTCTGGACCCACACGTTCTTCCACAGTGGGGACATAGGTTTCTGGATGGGAGTTGATCACGGTGAGGGTTTGCCAAGTGTGCCTTCCTCTTAGCGCATTTCTCCCTTTCATCCTGAGTTTGAGGGTCTTCAAAGCCCATGGCATCTTTGGTAAAGGCTGTTCTCCAATTGGAGCGCTTGCAGTTCAGTGTTCACCAGCTGTCGGTGTTTATACTACATTTTTAAAGATTTGCCTTGAGAGGGTCTTTAAACTTCTTTTGTTGACCACCAGCATTATGCTTTCCATTTTTAAGTCTGGAATAGAGTAGTTGCTCTGGAAGACGATAATCAGGCATCCAAATAACATGACCAGTCCAACAAAGTTGATGTTGAAGAATCATCGCTTCAACACTGGTGATCCTTGCTTCTTCCAGTACACTGGCATTAGTTCGTCTGTCTTCCCAAGAGTAGCAATGGCCTGTTCCTTCCTGAATTTGTCCGATTCTCTTTTAAAGCCATCCAAGTTGGTGGCGATCATGGCCGCCTGTGGGAGCAAGGTTCGCAGTCTAATTATGTGCACTGCCTCACTATATGCACATCATTGGCTCTGGTTACCACCTACTGTTCGTCTGTCCCCCCAATTTCTGGTCCACCAGTCCTAAATGGCACCAGCCACCACTGCTTACAGCCACCCCCAAATGCAACACACACAGTGCACCCTTCTAGGACATACCCTGAATATATCTTTTGTGAAAGGTCTTGCCCCTACTGTAATGAATCTTGGACCTGTGAAAACTCTCACCCAGCTAGAAAGCTGGCAATGGACCACAGCAGGCTTTCCATAAGCCAATTCTGGACATAATGCAATTGGCAGCTTCATCGCCATGGAAGCAATTATGAGATAAAGAGCCAAAGCGAGCAATTTCTGTGGCTATTCACAGATGGACGTGTGTGTCGTAGCCACGTGTGTCCTTCCAAGTGCACATTTTGAACCCTTCAGACTGTTTCGGAGCCAGGACAATGAGCCCTTTGGAATGATACAGCAACAATGTTTGGATTTAGCTCCCTCTAGTGACAAGAGTATATTTATTTCGATACAGTCATACCTTCGAGTTACAGACGCTTCAGGTTGCGCTTTTTCAGGTTACGGATGCGCCAAAACCTGGAAGTACCGGAAAGGGTTACTTCCAAGTTTTGGCTGTTGCGCATGCGCAGAAGTGCTACATCGCGTTTTGCGCATGCACAGAAGCGCCAAATTGCACAGACACCGGGTTGCAGGGTGTGAACGCTGCGGGTTGCGAACGTGCCTCCCGCAAGGATCACGTTCACAACCTGAGCGTTCACTGTACCTAGAAGAAAAAGCACGGGTGGTATGTATTTTTGTATTTTTAGTATTGTAAACTTTTCTGCAACCTTCGGATGAAGGGTAGTATACAAATTGAAGAAGAAGAAGAAGAAGAAGAAGAAGAAGAAGAAGAAGAAGACAACAAGATACTGGTTTGGGTTTCAAATAGATAAAACCTTTATTGATGAATGCTTAAAAGATCTGGAGCTGACTAAAACCACTAACTGCTAAACTTCCTCCCACTGAAATAGGGAGGTTGCGGGTATTAATCTGAAATGACACTGGAGCATTTTCTCAGCTCTTTTGGGCCTACTCCCTTAGCAAAGGGAAGCGGGGGGGGGGGAGCTCCTGCTCCTAGCTAAAACTTAAGAGTGTGCAAAGGATACCTGCCCACCTCAGCAACCTTTCAGCCACACAGCTTTGGAGGGGAAAGTCAGACAGGCCTCAAGAGAAACTTGAGAAAGAAGGTTCTTTTTATCACATGTGGTGTTGTAGTAAGGTTAAAGTTTACTGGGAAATAATATATTAGGAATTAAAAAGGATGTTTAAAATAACATTTGTAAAAAACAACAACCCAGAAGCTTTCCTTTTGGGAATTATAGGGGCAGAACTACGCAAACTGTATAGAAATTTATTAATGTATGCGACTACAGCGGCAAGAATGTTATTTGTTCAAAAACAGAAAGAAGAAGTCCCGCCAAAAGAAGAATGGATACAAAAACTTTGCAGAAATGGCGAAACTTCCTGGAAATCAAGATAACAAACTTTTAATAAAAGAATGGAAATGATTTATTGAATATCTGCAAACAAATTGTAAACAGATAAGAACATTGGGAGGATTATTGTAATAACCTGCCGTTTTATAAAAGTATACATTTAAAGTAGATGAATAAATGCTTAAGTTAATTTGGAATATGTAGAAAATATAAAAAAATAAATTTAAGGAAACCGCAGAAAGAGGGGGAAGGAAGTCGAGTTTCAAAATGTTAAAACAATTGTAAATTATATATATACAGTATATTTAAAAAAGAGAAACTCTTGTCCACTCTATTATAAAGGGTAAAGGGACCCCTGACCATTAGGTCCAGTCGTGGCCGACTCTGGGGTTGCGGCGCTCATCTCGCTTTATCGGCCAAGGGAGCCGGCGTACAGCTTCCGGGTCATGTGGCCAGCATGACTAAGCCGCTTCTGGCGAACCAGAGCAGTGCATGGAAACACCGTTTAACTTCCCGCCGGAGCGGTACCTATTTATCTACTTGCCCTTTGACGTGCTTTCAAACTGCTAGGTTGGCAGGAGCAGGGACCAAGCAACGGGAGCTCACCCCATGGTGGGGATTCGAACCGCCGACCTTCTGATCTGCAAGTCCTAGGCTCTGTGGTTTAACCCACAGCGCCACCCGCATCACTCTATTATCCCATCCCCCAAACCTCACAACCATGATGGGCAGAACTTTGAAAGCATCCACTGTGTTCTTAATTCCACCCCCCACCTGCCTCTACCGTTCATTTAAGAACCTGCCTACCTGAATCTCTCTGGCCCCAGCCGGAAAGAAAACACTCAGGCCCCAGACCGATATGGACCTTTTAAGCGGGGGAGGAGGAGTTCCTACGCGGCCCCAAAATATTTGGCGACGGGAAACACCATACTGAGCGGAGATCTTTACTTCCGACGGCCAACCCAAACCTCCGTTGCCTACCCTGGGGCTGCCTCGCTTTTGCTGCTGGTAACTGGGGGAGCCGGGCTGCTCCGCCCACGCGGCCGCCCGCTCAATAAATGAATGAAAAAACGCATCAATGAACGCGCAGCCAGCAGCAAGCGCCGAAGGAACGAATGAATGAAAGCGCAGCAACGAGAGCGCCCAGTCAATCAACGAAGGCGCGGCGCCAGAGGCGACAGCAAAAGCCTATCCCTCGGCGGAACAAAAACGCGAGTGGGAGGAAAAAAGGAAACGGGAGGGCAGGGTCTGCCCTTTAGGAAGCGGTTCTCCAAACTCCCTCGATGTTTCTCCTAACTGCACTTTTTCTGCTGGGATTGGGAAAGGATTGGACCTTATAAGAACTGGATGCTGGACTAGGTGGGCCTCTGGCCTGATCCAGAAAAGCTCTTCTGATGTTCTTGGACAAGACCTACATTCAAAAAGTAGGCTGTCCTCTGAAAAAACCCTGGACCCCCCGGTCACTCTGAGTTAGAGATCAGAGCTCCGTACCATAAACTCAGGATAATAAACACGAAGACCTGAAGAACTGGTGGACATCTGATTAAGCTGAATGTTGGTTAGACTATGGAACTCTCTGCCACAGGAAACAGTGATGGCCACCAACCTGGATGGCTTTAAAAGAGGATGAAACAAATTCATGGAGGGGAGGGCTGTCAATGGTTACTGGCCATGAGAGCTGCCCACAGTTGGAGGCAGCAGCGCTTCTGAATACCAGATGCTGGAAGCCAGAGGAGGGGAGAGGGATCTTGCTCCCTAGTTCTGCTTGAGGGTTTCTCCATGGGGGCATCTGGTTGGCCACTGTGACAGCAGAATGCTGGACTAGATGGTGGTCTGATCCAGCAAACTCTTCTTACAATGTGGATCCGCCTTATGCTACCTCAAACCACCTAGGCTCTCTTGAAATTTCAGCGAATTCTACAGAAAAACAGTGTGCTCAGTCTAAACGGTTCCCCCCCCCCTTAATGGTTTGCAAACTCCCCTAAAGTAGCTGAACCCAGATTTTATTTTCTTGCTTGGAATGGGGGGCTTACTCCATGGGCCAAGCTTCCTACGAAGTGTCAATATCCATGCACAATTCACCCATAAAAGTAAGGTAGGCTAACTCGCTGTTGAATCGTCTGCAATAAGCTCTCCTGCCTGCTGAGACAGGAAGCTGCAGACAATTGCTGGCGAGATCCCAAGAGCTATGCAACAAATTTTTGCAAATGCAGCAATCCCCCTTAGTGTGTGGCAGGTTTCCAGGGGGGGAAGGGGGAAAGGCAGTAGACCTTTTCTTTTTTGTCTCCTGAGATCTTTGGAAGAGTGCTGGTAATAGGAGGGTGCCTCATCACCAAGTATATAGATAAGCCTTTCTGCAAGCATAAAATAGTTTCCTGGTGGTTCTAGGCAGTGTCTTGTGAAGACTGCAGAACTGGATTTTACAAGGCCATTAAAAACTCTGCCTAGCGACTGCCTCTGCTGTTGTTTGGAAAAGGAAGCAGACACCGTTCCCTGTTCAGTGCTAGACGCATCAACTGCAGGAATCATCTTATGTTCTTCGGCATAATTTCCAGAAATGTACGTAGGCTTATTCTGAGCCCAGTATTGTATACACTGACTGGCAATGGCTAGCCAGGGTTTCAAGATAGGGGGCATTCCCAGACCCACCTGCAGATGCTGGTGATTGAAACACTGATTTATGGCCAGTCAGTCAGTTTTGTTTTATTTTTTTAATAATTTTTATTAACTGGCCAATCACATCAAATTAAATCACATCACATAAATTCCAAATTACAAAGCCAAATTTTTAAATTTTGTTGGGGGAACCCATACTTCAAGATCCAAAGGGGTAGTCAGTTTTATTGCACATAGCCAAAGGCTGCCGCAATGTACACAGAATTATTTGACAATTAAAAGAAAATATACTGAATTGATTAAAAAAAAGACTTACAACATTTATATTATTAAAACATTATGTACTCTAAACAAAGCTATAAAAATACCCCAATGTACAAATAAAAACATTAAACAATAAAATTCATAAGCTAAAATCATCACATGGTCACTGATGTTAAAAACAATATCAATTAATACAGTGTGCAATTTATACTCAGAGTTTGGTGACAAAGATAGAGCATAGCCTGAGGTAGATAGATAGGATCAAATAAATTCATCTCCTTTACAATTAATGGCTACCTCGGCTATATAATTTGCTCTAATTTTCCTAGCAGCAGTTGCAAAAAGTGTTACCCGCCAGGTCACATACTTATCTGTGTCTGCAAGGAGATATAAAATCATGTCAAGGGGGTTCTGGCCAGGGGACCCTGTCATTATAGGTACCAAAAATCTTTTTCTTGCATCATTATATACACTGATTTATGGCTTTTCCCTTAACGAAATGTGAGCATAGCAATGTGCCTTATAAAGAGTCAGACCATTAGTCCACCTACCACATGCAAAGCAGATGCTCAGCTTCTAGACTATGATCCCTTTTTTTAAAAAACGTTAAGATTCTAGTCCTTATGGTTCTAAAGAAGGGACTGAATGAAATAGACACACAGGACTGCCTTGTACTGAGTCAGAACACTGGTCCATCTAGCTCAGCATTGTCAACACTGACTGGCAGCGGCTCTCCGGGGTTTCAGGCAGGGGTATCTCCCAGGCCCACCTGGAGATGCCGGGCGTTGAGCCTGGGGGCTTCTGCATGCAGAGTAGATGCTCTGCCACTGAGATTCTATGCAACATAGAAAATGTAATGTCAGAGAGAACTTTTAGTTCATGAGGCTGTATGAGTTGAGACAAGATTACGGCATGGGTGTGGGAGGAGGCCCATGCTATAAGTTTGTAATGCCCTCTCCCAACAATGTGTGGGTCCTGTCCGCATGACAGACCCTTTCAGTATCTGTTGACTGCTATCATCCTTCCCATTAACCTCCTTCTCCTCCGTGACTTTGTTGAATCCTCTTTTAAAGCCGCCAAAATTGGTGGCCGTCCAAACATCTTGTAGGAATGAGTTCCATAGTTTAACTGTGCTTTGCTGTTCCTCTGATGGTGCTTCAATCTTCACAAAAGGAATTTTGCATGTCACCTGGAACGAAGAACAAAAACTGGTGGTCTGCGCATATGTGTGTGTGTATAAAGCTGAGAGAGAGAGATTTTGCTGTTTGCTCACCTGGACCACAGGGACGCGGGTGGCGCTGTGGGTTAAACCACAGAGCCTAGGGCTTGCTGATCAGAAGGTCGGCGGTTCAAATCCCCGCGATGGTGTGAGCTCCTGTTGCTCGGTCCCTGCTTCTGCCAACCTAGCAGTTCGAAAGCATGTCAAAGTGCAAGTAGATAAATAGGTACTGCTCCGGCAGGAAGGTAAACGGCGTTTCCGTGCGCTGCTCTGGTTTGCCAGAAGCGGCTTAGTCATGCTGGCCACATGACCCGGAAGCTGTACGCCGGCACCCTTGGCCAATAAAGCAAGATGACCGCCGCAACCCCAGAGTCGGCCACGACTGGACCTAAAGGTCAGGGGTCCCTTTACCTTTACACCTGGACCACACACCTATTCCAACATCCTTTCCTCGCAGTGGCCAGCCTAGGGGAAGCCTGCAAGGACTTCCACTCTGTTTATCGTCATGCCACCCCCAGTGCAGCTTGATGCATGTATCAAAGAAGAAGCGCAAGCAGGCAAGAAAAAAGGAAGTAGAGATCTATTCCCCAAAGCTACCCACTCAGCAGCCAGAAACAGCCACTAGGGCTGTTTCCAAAGGGCACTTTCCAAAGGATGCTGGTTGACATAAGAGCACCTTGTTCCAAGTGTACAAGGATCCTGATCCAAAGGCGGCTGCAGTCGACGTGCAATATGTAGTAAAATGTCGCGAGAGGGAGAGGAATTTAGGAGTGGCCTAGAAGTTATTTTTATAAAGAAAAAATAAAAGAATGCACATGGATGGGGCTGAATCTAGGGACACCCCTCCCTCCATTCTTAACCACAAAATTGTGCCCCAGTTAACATCCAAGATTGGTTGTGGGATCTCAGTGCCAAAGGTAAGCCACATCCTGCCAGCATTTACCGGTAGGTGGAGTTGGGGAAGAGCTGTAGCCCAGTGCTGTAGCTTCTAGTTTGCACACAGCAGGTTCCAGGTTCAAATCCCTGGCATCTCTAGGTCTGTCAGGGCAAGGTTTCTTGTCTGAAAACCTGGCAGGACAAATCAGAGACTGTTGGGAGCTGTAGCCCAAAGCATCTGGAGGGGCACTCGGTTGGAGAAGGCTGGAATGTGTCTACTGCAATACTATGCCTAGGTGTGATCTGGTTACATCAGCTAAGCAGGTTCAAGCCAGGCCAGTCAGATGCGGGAGCCTTCAGGGAAAAGCCCTGAGGATACAAAGATGTGATGTTGTTGCATCTTTGGACCAGGAGATGGTGCTCCTTTCCCTCAGTGACAAACCTGTCCAGGATAGGGAGAGATGGAAGATGAAGGATAAGGCTGCCTTCGTGTGAGGGGGGGTGGGGGTTTGCATAAATATGCATGATTATAACCTGATCTTGTCTGAGAGGCTTGAGTTAGGGAACCATGGATGCAAATGCTGCAATTAGATGACAAGTGTAAGTCACTGCATTCAAATCCAGTTATCAGAATTGCACGACATCTCCCATTTCCCCTGTCTGCCCTTAAGTTGCAGACATGGGAATCTATGTTATATTCAATGGGCGGAGAGAATTCGGTGTGGTAGCACTGCTGGACCTGAACTGCGCCTGGAAGGGAGACTGTCTTAGTAGCCATGCAAAGGTCAGAGGCTTCTGTGCACACGACTCTGGGTTCAACCTGGGACTTTCTGCACAGAAAGCAGATACTCTGCCTCTGAGCTATGGCCTTTCCCCTTATAACGTTAAAATCCTAGTCCCCATTGTTCTCAATGAAGGGCTGGATTCAATAGGAGTCTAGGGAGCTGCCTTATACCAAGCCAGTCCGTTGAGCCATCTAGCTCATTATTGTCTACACTGACTGGCAGCATAGCTCTCTGGAGCTTGAGACAGTTTTCCCCAACACTACCTGGGATTGAACCTGCCTCCTAAGCAGATGCTCTATATCTCTGAGCTGTGGCTGTTCCCCTTATAGTCCTGATAGTCTAAAATTGCTTCTCATGCAGGTAGCTGCTCGCCCAAGCCGTTAGCTTGCCAGTCCTGCCTCTAAAGTCTCTGCAAGCAAACTGGGTGTCCCAAAAGCCAGGGTGCCACCTATTGCTGCTCAGTGCTAATGATTCAGCACTCTGGCTCTTGAAGGAGATGCAGAGAGCAATGCGGTGTGTGTGTGTGTGTGTGTGTGTGTGTGTGTGTGCGCGCGCGCGCGCGCAGCTCCTGCAGCCCAAACACCCAAGCCCTCCAGATGCAGATGAGGCGGGGGGTATCGGCAGGGCTGGGGGTGGGGGGCGGAGAGAGGCTTGATGGACCTCTAAGATCACCTTTCCTCAGGAACAGTTCCAGACGCCAAGGCTGTTAAAAGCCACAGAGCGGTTTTGCATGGATGGTGAGAGGCAGGAAAGAGCTAAGGAGCTGGCGGGCGGGTTTGAGGTCAGAAGGCGAGGTGGGGAGGGGCGGGGGGGGCGGGGGGTTGGCAGAGAGAGAGAGAGAGAGAGAGAGAGAGAGAGAGAGAGAGAGAGAGAGAGAGAGAGAGAGAGAGAGAGAGAGAGACCCCAGGAGGAAATGTGCTAGGTCAGAGGAGACATTTCTGCACTGTGTTGGAAAGTTCCTGGTCTGCAGAGCGTCCTGGGGTGAAAATGGCTGTGTGTCGGATAGAGAGATATTTTGCTGCAGTGCTACAATTTGTTAGTTATGCTCCGTGTGCTGAGATGCTCCTTAAAGATGCTGTTTGAGCCGGATGCTGTGACCAGAGCAATGCTTTCAGCAGCAGCTTGGCCAGACTACATATCACAGGTAGACAATTTGGTGTTCTCCGGCTGCTGGAAACCAAAAGGAGGGGGAGAGTAGCTGTTGTGCTCAGATTATGCTTGCGGGCTTCCCACAGATGTCTGGTTGGCTGCTGTGAGAACAGAGATGCTGGACTAGATGATCCACTGGTCTGATCCAGCAGGGCTCACCCGATGTTCTACCTATGCTGTGGACTACAATTCCCATCAGCCCCAGCCAGCCAACAGCTGGGAGCAATAGCTTTTTGCTATTAAAACAGATAAGACCTGACACACAAGGAAAAAGGCATGAGGAGGGCAGAGGAGAAAAGCAAGCTCGGGCACTGCTCCTTCAATTTGCAGCTTTTTGCAGCAACCAGCTGGGATGGAAACAGTTCAGGAGGCCTTGAGGAAGGTCTGCTGTTAGGTGACACTTGGGGAGATACAAAAGCAGCTAGCTTTTCAGCAGAGGTGACGGAATTGCCCTGCCTTCCTCTTGCGTCTGCAGCCTGATATGGGAGGAGGGCATGGCTACAATTACTGAGTGGCACAGTAAAGACACTCTGCATATTTTTAGCAACACTATTTTTAATTTTACTTCCTGCCTTCTAAAGCTGAGTCCTGACACTGAAAAGCTGAGCTAGGGCTCAAATTAAGGCACACGACTGACATGACATATGGAAGGCAAGGTGAGACCTTCAGCTGGACTCACCTTTGGTATCACAGAGAGCAGGTGTGGGGAACCTCTGGCCGGTGGGCCAATGGCCCCCCCCCCTCCAGCCCTCTCTATCTGGCCTGCAGCAGGACTCTCCCAAGGTCACATACCTCACCTTTGAGGAACTGGCTGTGGGTTATATTATTTGTTTATATATATATATATATATATATATATATATATATATATATATATATTATTGATTTTAACATATAAATTATAAAATGTACCACAAAACATATCACTTATACAATCTTTTTAGACTTCCATCAGCACCTCTGATGATCCACCGTTTTAACCACTTCTTATGCATTTCTTAACTTTATATTGCCTTTACATCTTTTAACAAATCATCCTCCCCCTTTCCCATTTTTACAATACTTCTAATAATACTCCTCACAAAACTTCTTGCAAACCTACAAACGTCGTCTGATCTTCACAAATACTTTTCAAATAGTCCATAAATTTACTCCAGTCTTTCGTGAATTTCTGGTCCCGCCGTTTTCGAATCCTTCCTGTTAGTTTATCTAGTTCTGCATAGTCCATTAACTTCATCCTCCATTCTTCAATCCTCGGTAGTTCTTCTGGGTTATATTATTTGTTAATAGGGAGATAGGAAGCTGCCTCTGTCCTGACTGGCTGCATCTCCCCAGGCCTTTCACAGCCCCACCTGGAGATGCTTGGGATTGAACCCAGGGCATTCTGCATGCAAAGCAGACACTCTACCACTGAGCTACAGCTCTTCACTATAGTGATTCTAGACCCACTGGTCCATTTAGATCAGGACTGTCTGCACTCACTTGCAGGGTTTCAAGACGGAGTCTTTCCCAGACCTTCCTGGAGAAGCCAGGGATCGAACCTGCGACCTTCTGCATGCAAAACAGATGTTCTAACCACTGCGCTACAACCCTTCCCCTTCTGCCTGACTGCCCTGGAACATTTGATCACATTTGGCTCTGGTTTATATATTTCAAACACGTAATATCCATCGATATGTCTTTATATCATTGGCATTGCCTAACTCGTAATTGATTTAAAATGGTATAATGTTAGCCTCATCAATATGAGTTTTCTTTATTTGGAATGTCATATTATATTTTGAAATGAATTTGTATTGGACATATTATAGAGATGTGTGGGTTTATAAACTGGATTATTATTATTATTATTATTATTATTATTATTATTATTATTACTTTCAGCCAGACATTTAAAAATAATGGGGAATATGAAGAAGGGTCATAGCTCAGTAGCAGAGTATCTGCTTTGCATGCAGAATGGCCTGGTTCAATCCTTTACATCTCCAGGTAGGACTAGGAGATGCCTGGAAATCCTGGAGAGCTGCTGCCAGTCAGTGTAGACAATACTGACCTGTATGGACCAATGTTCTGATTCAGTATAAGGCAGCTTCCTATGTTCCTGTTTCTTTGCTGCTTAGTACACTTTGGGTTTTATTTAGTCTTTATTTTAATCATTGTAGTGAGCTTAATTATTGTTGTTTCATTGATTCACCATCGTAGCCACATTTAAGTTGCTGCAATTTCATTGCAGTGTTGGACGAGTCAGTGGGGGAAGTTTGCCATTTAAAAATCCTTACTGGTTATCCCATTTGAAAAGCTTATTCAGACCCCAATGACTTTGCAGAAGGAGATTAGCTTATCTGGATACAGAACAATTTACTGTAGCCCCAGCTGGTTTTAAGTCACGCCAATCAGCCTCAACCCGGAGAAATGCCCCCGATGTAATTTGCAGAAATATGGATTCGTGGAATCTCCAGCCCTGGCATTTGCAGGGGCACGGACGGCCACTCTCCCAGGACACAATTCAATTTGCACCTGAGTCCAAAGTCAGCATCACTTTTCACAGCAGAGTGTCTCAGCTATTTTAGGCTGCAGATGAAAGGCAGACAAAAAGGAGGCATTAGACAAACTCACAGGAGAATCCTACCCCAAATGGCCTCGGTCCTGTCTACCTGAAGGAGCGTCTCCACCCCCATTGTTCTGCCCGAACACTGAGGTCCAGCGCCGAGGGCCTGCTGGCCGTTTCCTCGCTGCGAGAAGCCAAGTTACAGGGAACCAGGCAGAGGGCCTTCTTGGTAGTGGCACCCGCCCTGTGGAACACCCTCCAACCAGATGTAAAGGCAATAAGCAACTATTTTACTTTTAAAAGACAACTGAAGGTGGCCCTGTTTAGGGAAGTTTTTAATGTTTGATGCTGTATTGTGTTTTTGATATTAGGTTGGAGGCTGCCCAGAGTGGCTGGGGAAGCCCAGCCAGATGGGCGGGGTATAAATAATTTCTCCTCCTCCTCCTCCTCCTCCTCCTCCTCCTCCTCCTCCTCCTCCTCCTTCTTCTTCTTCTTCTTCTTCTTCTTCTTCTTCTTCTTCTTCTTCTTCTTCTTCCAGTGGTACCTCGGGTTACATATGCTTCAGGTTACAGACTCTGCTAACCCAAAAATAGTGCTTCAGGTTAAGAACTTTGCTTCAGGATGAGAACAGAAATCATGCTCCAGCGGCGCAGCAGCAGCGGGAGGCCCCATTAGCTAAAGTGGTGCTTCAGGTTAAGAACAGTTTCAGGTTAGGAACGGACCTCTGGAATTAATTAAGTACTTACCCGAGGTACCACTGTATTATTATTATTATTATTATTATTATTATTATTATTATTATTATTACTACTACTACTACTACTACTACTACTACCAATGGTGACTAGCCCTTGGAGGCTGGTCCATCAGTGTGAATGGGGGCACTGCTGCACCAACCTCAGCAAGAGACTCACAGGCCTTGACATACTTTAGATACTGGACTCTTAGGAGCCAAGGAGAGGAGCTGTCTGTCCCTGCCTGGCACCTTTTTCAGTGGCTGGGCAATGCAATCTTGGAGTCCTGGCACAACCCTTCCCTGTGACACTGTGCCAATTGACTGGGGACATCTTGCAGGTTTGGGACTCCAAGCAGCCCTCCATCTTTTTTCCATCCTGCCTGACAACAGCAAACTTGAGAGAAGGCACTGCAGGGGAGGAAGGGGGGGAGGGGAGAGGGGGGGAAAACATTTTGCATCAGCAGCAATGTTATGTACTGAGTTGAATAGGATCCAAACTGCAGCAGTCTGATTGGTCCTAGAACAATAGGATCCAAAAGGCAGCAGTCTGATTGGTCCTAGAACAATAGGATTCAGAATGCAGCAGTCTGATTGGTCCTAGAACAATGCAGCAGTATGATTGGTTGGCAGGAACCACCCAATCATGCTCCAGATAGAAGTGAATCCACAACCTGATTGGCTTACAGTAGAATTCCGGAATTAGCCAATCATGTGCAGCCCATTGTGTAAATAATGTATATAAAGCAGATACCTTGAGGGGACTTTCATTCATTCCTCCTCACCACTATGAGCTGAATAAAGAGCATGAAATCACTTTGTGACTCTGAGTATATTTCAAGCAACAAAAGGGATTCCTGAATCCTGCGAGATGCACAATTGCCGTTTGTCCTGAGATGATCCCGGAGAGCAGAAGAGGAGCCGATTTTGCTCAGGAGCGGAGAAAGGAGAGAATATCTGTAGCAAGGCAGTCCCACGGCGGCAGGGGCCTAAGAAGGGAAGAGGATGTGAGATCCTGTTAGGAGAAAGGTGTTATGATACACTCTTACTGCAAGAGAGCAGCTCTCCTGTAGCAGTTAGCATCTGGGGTTAGCATTCTCCACTTTAAGCATGGCTTCCACTGAGCGCCCCTCCAGAGGTCCTTTTTATTCTGCGTTCAGGATGGTTTGTGCTGAGGATGCTCTTGGAGTGATCCTGCTTTCAAAAAGAAAGAACTTTTTCACACAGCACAAACTATGGAACTTGCTCCCACAGGAGGCATTGATGGCCACCAACGGCTTTAAAAGAGGATTGGACAAATTTATGGAGGAGAAGGCTTTTGATGGCTATTAGTTAGGATGGCTATGCTCTGCCTCCAAAGTCAGCAGTAGCAATGCTTCTGAATATTGTGTTGGTGCTGACCTTTAAAGCCCTAAACGGCCTCGGCCCAGTATACCTGAAGGAGCATCTCCACCCCCAGCGTTCTGCCCAGACACTGAGGTCCAGCTCCGAGGGCCTTCTGGCAGTTCCCTCCCTGCAAGAAGTGAGGTTACAGGAAACCAGGAAGAGGGCCTTCTTGGTGGTGGCGCCCGCCCTGTGGAACGCCCTCCCATCAGATGTCAAGGAAATAAAGAACTACAGCAGTACCTCGGGGTTACAGGCGCTTCAGGTTACAGACTCCGCTAACCCAGAAATAGTACCTTGGGTTAAGAACTTTGCTTCAGGATGAGAACAGAAATTGAGCGGTGGCGGCACGGCGGCAGCGGGAGGCCCCATAGGCCCCATTAGCTAAAGTGGTACCTCAGGTTAAGAACAGTTTCAGGTTAAGAACGGACCTCCAGAATGAATTAAGTTCTTAACCTGAGGTACCACTGTATCTGATTTTAGAAGACATATCTTTTAGGGAAGTTTTTAATGTTTGATGTTTTATTGTGTTTTTAATATCCTGTTGGAAGCCGCCCAGAGTGGCTGGGAAGGCTCAGCCAGATGGACGGGGTATAAGTAATAAACTGTTGTTGTTGTTGCTGCTGCTGCTGTTACAGTTGCTGGAAATCACAGAAGGGGACTTTGCTCTTGTGCTCGGGTCCTGCCAGCAGTTTTTGCACACAAGCATCTGAGTGGCTCCTGTGAGAACAGGATGCTGGGCTAGATGGGTCATTGGCCTGATCCAGTAGGGCTCTCCTTATGTACTTTAATGCTGTTAGTGCCTGGAAAAGTTTATGGACGAACATACTACTTTGCTTCCCATCCGTGCAAGTTCTGTAACTACAGTCATACCTCATGTTACATTTGCTTCATGATACGTTGTTTCAGGTTGTGTCCGCTGTGACCCAGAAGTACCAGAAAGGGTTACTTCCGGGTTTTGCCGCTCGTGCATGTGCAGATGTGCAAAATGATGCCACGTTCATGTGCAGAAGCAGCAAATCGCAACCCACACGTGCACAGATGTGCTGCTGCGAGTTGCGTTCTATTCATGTTGCGAATGGGCCTCTGGAACGGATCCCGTTCGCAACCAGGGATAACACTGTACCTGCAGAAATCCTATAGTTTTTCATGCCACAAATATCTCAGGGTTGCTGCTGTCGTTTTGGACTGGCATTTGCTGCGTGAGTGCCCCTCCAGATGGCAACAATATGTTATCATTCAGGAAGCATTGCGGAATGGCTGTTAAAGTGGAATGATTTGTAGACGGTCTAGAATAGAGCCCCGCACTCACGCAGTCCTGTTGCAAAATGTCCTGGGCTGGTTTGCTGCTAAGTGTCAAATCTTGAGCTTCTTTAAGAACGTAAGTGCCCCACTGGATCCGGCCAAAGGGGCCCAATCTAATCTGGCATCTCATTCACACAATGGCCAACCAGATGTCTCTTTAGGAAGCCTTCAGGCAGGACCTGAGTTTAAAAACAGCACACTCTCTCCCCACTTGAGATTTCCCCAGCACCTGGTTCTCAGAGGCTTACAGCCTCCATCAGTGGGGGGAGAACATAGCCATCATGGCTCTTGGGGTCGGTGAGGAGCAGAAGGCATGGAGATCAGTTGCAGTTCATGAACCATAGCTCAGCGGCAAAGTGTCTGTTTTGCATGTAGAAGGTCCCAGGTTCAGTCCCTGATGGCATTTCCAAGCAGAACTTGAAGAGGCTCCTTGTCTGAACTCCTAGAGAGCTGCTGTCAGTGTAGACAGCTTTGGCAGTGTCAAACGAGATGGACCAATGGTTTTGACTCAGTATAAGGCAGCTTAAGGGACACAGGTGGGGCTGTGGGTTAAACCACAGAGCCTAGGACTTGCTGATCAGAAGATCGGCGGTTCAAATCCCCGCAACGGGGTGAGCTCCCGTTGCTCGGTCCCTGCTCCTGCCAACCTAGCAGTTTGAAAGCATGTCAAAGTGCAAGTAGATAAATAGATACTGCTCCAGCGGGAAGGTAAACGGCGTTTCTTTGTGCTGCTCTGGTTCGCCAGAAGCGGCTTAGTCATGCTGGCCACATGACCCGGAAGCTGTACGCCAGCTCCCTCGGCCAGTAAAGCGAGATGAGCACCACAACCTCAGAGTCGGTCACGACTGGACCTAAATGGTCATGGGTCCCTTTACCTTTACCTAAGGCAGCTTAAGGGGTGGCTGAGCCCATGCAGAAGGTTCAATCTCTGGCAATTTCGGGTAGGGCTGGTCAGAGAGATTCCCCCTCGGAGACCCTGAAGAGCTGCTGCCAGTCAGTGTAGACAATACTGAGCAAGATGGTCTGACTGGGTATTTGTTATTTCTTACATTTCCATCCCGTATTTTCCTCCAAGGAGCTCAAGGTGGTGTCCATGTTTCGCTGCCTCCCTGTTTTACCCTAACAACAACCCTGTGGGGTGGTTAGGCTGAGAGACTGTGACTGGCCCAAGGTCATCCAGAGAATTTCATGACTGAGTCAGAATTTGAACTCAGGTCTCCCAGGCCCTAGTCCAGCACTCTAACCACTACTGCACCACTGGCTCTTCCTATGTCCCTATGCAGAGATGTTCTGTACAGAGAAAGGAGCTAAGTTTTCTTTTTTAAAAAAACATGCTGCCTATTAATTTCCCTGTGTCCATTAACATCTCACTTAGGAGCAGTTTTCAGTGTGGGGATAATAAATGAGGCCCATTGCCTAATGAAATGCATCCAACTGGCTTTCAGCAGCCTCCTCGCAGCGCTGTGAAGGGCATCCAGAATCTGGATGGCGCAAAAGGAATTGGCAGCCCATTAAATGGCTAATGCAAAGAGATGTGTGATTCGATTAGCTCCTCTTTATCCTTCCCATCATGCCGACATCGCCACAGAGAGCTCTGCAGACACTGTGCAGCTGTCCCAAAGAGGCTCTTCTCCATTCAACAAGGGATGCCTCGTGGAAGTCTGGTTCCATCGGGTACGAAGCCCTTAGCAGCAAATGAGGGGAGTCATGAAGGTGCAAGTCCCAGTGGCAGAAGTGGCTGCTGTAACCATTGTGAATGGTAGGGCAGAAGGCAAGGAGCCCAACAGTAGGTGGCGCCAGAGCCAGCATTGGGCGGAGGCAACTACAGTGGTACCTCGGGTTACATACGCTTCAGGTTACAGACTCCGCTAACCCAGAAATAGTACCTTGGGTTAAGAACTTTGCTTCAGGGTGAGAACAGAAATCGCGCCGCGGCGGCAGCAGCGGGAGGCCCCATTAGCTAAAGTGGTGCTTCGGGTTAAGAACAGTTTCAGGTTAAGAACGGACCTCCGGAACAAATTAAGTACGTAACCAGAAGTACCACTGTGTCTCTAATTTTCTCCCCATCTTCCTCCCTGCTGAGATCTACAAGGGACAACTGAGACTTAAGGAGGGGGAAGTTGGTGGGGCAGAGCCAGACCCTGGGCTGGTTATAAGTAAAAAAGCAGGGAGGCTGGCTGGCTAAGGGCAGACAAAATTTGATGGGCCATTGCTGCATTTGCCCTAGAGTAGCATCCTGTTCTCAAGGAGGCCAGCCAATGGCGCCAATGAGAAGCCCTCAAGCACAACCAGAGTACAAGAGCATTCTCCCCTCCTGTGATTTTCAGCAACTGGTATTCAGAAGCTTCGCTACTTTCTCAGCTCCTTGTAACTACCTGGATGAAAATACCGTACTTTTCCGTGTATAATAAGGTTACCAGATTTTTTTCAATGAATCCGGGGACACTTTTCAACTTCAATAGGAATGATAGGATTTTGTATGGGGACTGATTTGTAAATCCGGGGACTGTCCACGGGAAACGGGGATGTCTGGTAACCTTAGTGTATAAGACTATTTTTTCTTCTTCAAAATTCATGTTAAAAATTTGGGGTCGTCTTATACATCATTGTGCGGATGTGGGATTGGTTGCTGCCGCGAGTCGTAGATTGTCATAGGTGGCTGTGGCAAGTTTTGGTGATGATTGGCTGCTGTTGCAGCAATTGGGTGGGCGATTTGCTGGGGGTCTTTTTTGGTGGTGGGACAGAAGAAGAAGAATAAGAAGAGGAGGAGGAGTTTGGATTTGATATCCTGCTTTATCACTACCCACAGGAGTCTCAAAGTGGCCAACATTCTCCTTTCCCTTCCTCCCCCACAACAAACACTCTGTGAGGTGAGTGAGGCTGAGAGACTTCAGAAAAGTGGGACTGGCCCAAGGTCACCCAGCAGCTGCATGTGGAGGAGCGAGGAAGCGAACCCAGTTCACCAGATTACGAGTCCACCGCTCTTAACCACTACACCACACTGACAGAGGATAGGGCCACCACCCCAAAAAAGCTCAACAACTATGGGGAATACTCCCCCCACTTTTCTTAAAATTGAGTCCCCCAAATAGGGAGCGTCTTATACATGGGGGCGTGTTATACAGTGGTACCTCGGGTTACATACGCTTCAGGTTACAGACTCCGCTAACCCAGAAATAGTGCTTCAGGTTAAGAACTTTGCTTCAGGATGAGAACAGAAATCGTGTGCCAGCAGTGCAGGGGCAGCAGGAGGCCCCATTAGCTAAAGTGGTGCTTCAGGTTAAGATCAGTTTCAGGATAAGAACGGACTTCCAGAACGAATTAAGTACTTAACCCGAGGCACCACTGTACATGAAAAAGACGGTACTCTCTCACTCTGTCCCTTAGCTATACCCCTTAGGGGCGTGTGCTGAAAGGAGGTCAACCTCTCTTCCTCTGCTTAGCTTATTCGGTGGGATTCTCTCTCTGGTGCCCCGTTTTCAACCACGCTCGGCTTTAAAGGTTCCTGGAGGGCCCCCACCCCACCCCCGCTCCCTCCTCTCAATGTCACACTGATCTCTCTTCCCTCTCTCGCATCCTGCCAAGATACTCGGCTGTATTGCCTCCTCCAGCATTTCCCCGCGATTGTTGACGAGGTCAAAGCACACGGCAGCATTTTCTCCCTTGTACGTATTGGCTGGAAGGGGAGCAGATTCCCCAGATGTGCTGAGGCAGGCCAGCTCTCCTTGGCTTCCATTGAAGCTGGAATGCTCAGCATTTGGGATGTGTGAATATATCTAACCCTGGCTGACAAACAGCAGCCTCTGAGCCAGGAAGCGGCTGCGTCTTTAAAGGAGGGGGAGGAGAGAAAATGCTCTATCATATTCAGCAGCTGATGGGTTTCCTGCTGCCCAGGGAAATAGATTTCTCTGAGCATTTTGCTTCTGGGAGGTCAGAGGAAGCCTTCGCCTTTTAAAAATGTCCTCTGGATGACAGAGCAAATAGACAGGGAGCATCCTTTCAGGGAGGGATTGCTATGAAATGCCGAGATGAGCTTCCAGAAAGAGGAGCGCCAGAACAGTATTCTAGAATAATGTTATGTACTGAGTTGAATAGGATCCAAACTGCAGCAGTCTGATTGGTCCTAGAACAATAGGATCCAAAAGGCAGCAGTCTGATTGGTCCTAGAACAATAGGATTCAGAATGCAGCAGTCTGATTGGTCCTAGAACAAGGCAGCAGTATGATTGGTTGGCAGGAACCACCCAATCATGCTCCAGATAGAAGTGAATCCACAACCTGATTGGCTTATAGTAGAATTCCGGAATTAGCCAATCATGTGCAGCCCATTGTGTAAATAGTGTATATAAAGCAGATACTTTGAGGGGACATTCATTCATTCCTCCTCACCACTATGAGCTGAATAAAGAGCATGAAATCACTTTGCGACTCTGAGTATATTTCAGATAACATCTCATATCTGTCAGTCCAGCGATCTCAGTCTCCTGAGTCTTTCCCAGCCTGGATGAGAGGGGTACCCACTGTAAGCTACGATGCAGGTCCTCAGTGAATAGGTTGGCACAGCAGACCTGCCACCATACAAAAAAGGAACATGGGATACCCTCCTTGCTTGAGCCTCAGGCACATGGTTAGCTGTGATTCCTGCATTGCAGTGAGTTAGACGAGATGACCTTTGGGGTCACTTTCAATTTTCCAATTCTACTGTTCTATTATTCAGTGACTAAGTATTTCCTTTTCCAGCAGGCATTTGGTGGCAGTCTTCCATTTTGTGATAGTCTTCCATTTTTGTCATTTTATCTCCCCATTTCCTGTTGGTTGGCATCCCGTCTGTCTCTGGAGACAATGGAGGAGTGTGCCTTTGGGGACGAAGCCAAACTTTTGGACGGCTGCAGCGCCTGCTGTGGCTTTCAAGACCAATATGAGAGAGTCCTCTTTTGTTGCTGCTGGGGCAGATGAAGGCGTCTGGTTGTGCTGCTGCAGATGCACCATGACATTTCTTGTAGGATGTGATACATAAGTAGCAGTCAAGTACAACATTCCTTGTTTTCCTAGAGTGGACATGCAGGGGAATGTTTGGTCCAGCCAGTTGAAAACTTCCTGTTTCCTCCTGGCTGGGACATCCTTCCTTTGCATGTGAGGTGGGCATGACCTTACCTGCCCAGGTAACAAAAGGACAAGGCATGCCGCCACACTCTCTCTCTTTGACTTCCTCCGTCCTTGGAGTAGCTTTTTAGCTAGAAATGCTCTCAGCCAACAGAGGACACTGGGATTATCCCCATATGGGATAGATCCACATGTATATACTTTGTAACTAAGTCTGCCTTCAGGGATCCAACTGAACTGATGATGTGAGTAAATTTATTTTATATACTTTACACAAGATTGTGGCGTGTTTATTCTTTTAAGAAGGATATAAGGGAACTTATCAGGAACCTTATATTGAGAGGCTTAAACAAGCCTGCAACCAGCTATCCGCTGTGAAGTTTAAAAGGGGAATGTAAAACCCTGCTACAGGGAAGCGGGTGGTGCTGTGGTCTAAACCACTGAGCCTCTTGGGCTTGCCAATCAGAAGGTCAGCGGTTCGAATCCCTGCGACGGAGTGAGCTCCCGTTGCTCGGTCCCAGCTCCTGCCAACCTAGCAGTTCAAAAGCACACCAAAAAGTGCAAGTAGATAAATAGGTACCACTCTGGTGGGAAGGTAAACGTCGTTTCTGTGCACTGCTCTGGTTTCGCCAGAAGTGGCTCAGTCATGCTGGCCACATGACCCGGAAAAACTGTCTGCGTACAAATGTCAGCCTGTAAAGCGAGATGAGCGCTGCAACCCCAGAGTCGTCTGCAACTGGACTTAACAGTCAGGGGTCCTTTACCTTTTAAAAACTCTGCTAAGTCAAGGAACTTGCTAGCGCAAGTTAGGAAGGATATTAATAAACAATATATCCTCTTCTGCGTCCCTGAACATTCCTACATTTCTTCTCTCTGCACTCCTCCCAGCAGTCATTGCTCCTCTGGTCACTTGCTCTGGCTACACAACCTGATTGTCTGTTTCCGGGCACTGCGTTCGGGGTTGTCTGCAGGGTTGATGTTGTCAGCGTTCATGTCACGTTTGCAAACATCTTTGCTTTTTTACAAAATATATAATTTTTTTTTACCAACAACCAAAACACAAACAGTGAAAACAAACAGTAAACCCCCCCAGGCGGCTGATACATTAGGTATACATAATCAATAATAACATATTCAAATCAACCATATGTACAATTCTATATACCTTAACACTCCTCCCTCCACAAGGTTTATTTAACTTTTAACATTTTAATTGCCCCAAATTGTTCAAACCTGCCCAAATAATTCAATATCTTCTCAAACCAACCCTCCTCCTTCTCACTGACCTTAAACCCTTTCATTTTATGTATCTTCATAGTTAGATATTCTAAGATTATAATATTTTTCAATTTTTCCCTTCATTGGTTCACCCCTAGCTCTTCTGCATTTTTCCAGTTATTCGCTATAACCTGTCTGGCTGCAATTACCATTAACTTTACCCATTTTACCCATTTTACCATTTTACCCATTTACATTCCTCTTTTGTTTCTTTGTAACACAGAGGTGGTCTGCCAAGGGGCCTGGTTCCTGAAGCCAGCTCCCCATCCTTGGGGATGCTGCCATCTTCCATTCCAAGGAAGGACCTGACCAAGCCAGCTTAGATGTTGCTGAGACAGGAGTGCAAACATGCTAGGAATGTGCGCTTGGGAGAACACATCTTTGTTTGAAACTCTGTCCTGCCACGTGATAAGCAAGATCTCCCTGACGCAGTGCATTGAGGTGTTGATCCTGACGGTTGCCCACCTCAAGCAGCCCATGCAAGCCTGGTAGACATTCACCTTGGTATTGGACAAAGCCCTTCACGGCCTAGGACCCTTGTACCTACGGGACCGCCTCTCCTGGTATGCCCCACAGAGAGCCTCAAGGTCCATAAATAGCAACACCCTAGAGGTCCCGGGCCCTAAGGAAGTTAGATTAGCTTCAACCAGAGCCAGGGTCTTTTCAACACTGGCTCCGGCCTGGTGGAACGCTCTGCCTCACGAGACCAGGGCCCTGCAGGATCTGATTTCTTTCCGCAGGGCCTGTAAGACAGAGTTGTTCTGCCTGGCTTTTGGCTTGGAGCCAATTTGATTCCCTCCCTCTCTTTCTTTTTTCTTTTCCTTCCCCTCCTGCGATGAGGCTGCATTTTAATATTTTAATGTTTCAATATTTTAATTGTATTTTAATCTTGTTTTTAAGTTGTATTTCTTCAACTTGTTTTTATTATTGCTTGTTAGCCGGCCTGAGCCCAGCCTTGGCTGGGGAGGGCGGGGTATAAATAAAAATTATTATTATTATTAATAATAATAATCTTGCGCTCTCCCATACCCTTTTGGAGAGGTGAGCCTTTGCAATTCCTGTAGAAAAACAACAGTGCACAATTTAAAAATGAAGCAAAATCCCCCCCAGAAATGGAAGGAAGGGAAGGTCCCAACGAAGGAAGAATAGATAACCAAGATGATGGACTATGCCAAAATAGCGAAGATAACCATGAAGATCAAGATGATAAGAAATTTTGTAAAGGGTGGGGAAAATTTATAGAGTACCTTAAAGACCACTGCAGATACATAAAAACGTTAGCAGGATTGTTATAACACTTACTATGTAATGAGATTAAAGGTTTAAAAAATGATATAAATTGAATTTGGAAAATGTAATTAGATAGAAGACAAGGGGAAAAATGGAAACCAGGGGGGAGGGGGGAAGAAGTCCAGGGATTCAAATAATCTCAGATGTGTCAAGATTGGAAATGTATATGAATATTTCTTTTAAAAATATGAAAATAAAATATATATTTTTTTAAAAAAATCATGAATCAAAACCATTCTAACATAGTTTAAAACATTCTAAAAACATTTACAATTAAAAACATCTCAAATTGGTTACGGTGAAAAACGTTTTAAGACCATTTGCCATTTAAAACATCCTTCTATCCAATGATTACAGGGTAGCCAGGAGCAGTAAAGGTAAAGGGACCCCTGACCATTAGGTCCAGTCGTGACTGACTCTGGGGTTGCGGCGCTCATCTCGCTTTATTGGCCGAGGGAGCCGGCGTACAGCTTCGAGGTCATGTGGCCAGCAGGACTAAGCCGCTTCTGGCGAACCAGAGCAGCGCACGGAAACGCTGTTTACCTTCCAGAGCAGTGCATGGAAACGCTGTTTACCTTCCCGCTGGAGCGGTACCTATTTATCTACTTGCACTTTGACATGCTTTCAAACTGCTAGGTTGGCAGGAGCAGGGACCGAGCAACGGGAGCTCACCCCGTCGCGGGGATTCGAACCGGCAACCTTCTGATTGGCAAGTCCTAGGCTCTGTGGTTTAACCCACAGTGCCACCCGCGTCCCTCAGCCAGGAGCAGTACACCCACTGAAATAAAGGGCCATGATGACTAACTAACACTCATTCATTTCAACGGGTCCACTCCTTTTTGCAGCATGGGTCTCCTCTTGCACAGGAACATAAGAGTGAGGGGTGGTGCAGTGGTTAGATTGCAGGGCTAGGACCTGGGAGACCAGGGTTTCAATCCCCCACTCAGCCTTGAAGTTCACTGGGTGACCTTGGGCCAATCACTGCCTCTCCTACCTAACCTACCTCACAGGGTTGTTGTGCACAGAGGGTGGGAGAACCCTTTAATACACACCACCTTGAGCTCCTGGGAGAAAAAAAGGAAAACAAAACTTTTGGTGACTACATCCCAGCTGCTGTTGTTGTTGTTAAACCACACACACACACACACACACACACACACACACACACACGTTGCTTTTTAAAAAAGAAACTTTGGAAACAAGGATGGATGGGGAAGAGTGGAGAGATCAAGGTTGTCTGCTCTCCCTCCGCCCCCTCCTGGACGGAAACTACACTCTCCCACTTGGAGTTATCTTAACCCGCCCCTTCCCTGGCGCGACATGCGGATCTGCCCAGCCGCACGTATGAATTGGGCCAGAAATAGGACCGGACTGGCATGACCTGGCCCTCTGCAGCAGCGGAGGCGGCCCCTCCCTCCTGTTCCCGCACCTGGATTGCGGCAGAAGCCCCGGGAGGGAAGGAATTGTCAATACCAGCAGCCCAGCAGGCGCCCACCCCTCTCTTGCGCACTCAGGGGTAGTCCCTGCTGCTTGCTCCAGCCACGTGTCACAAATAGCATCTGAAACGGAGCGGAGGGGATCGTCTGCGGCGTGGAGAAGTGGGTGGATCGAGGCGGATTTGGGTACAGGAAGGAAGGAGTCATGAAAACGAGCGAGCAGAGCGTCAGAGGAAGCTGGAATGAGTTCTGCAAAGAACATACACGGTTCCTTTTGTCTTCTGGGCAGGGAGTGAAATTGACCACTCCTGCCGCTTTATGCTGAGTCAGACTCATTCGCCCACCTAGTTCAGTATTGCCTACACTGACTGGCAGCAGCAATCTCTCTCTTTTTAAAAAAAGATTTTTATTGATACAACAAGAAAAAAGAAAAAAACACAAATACCAAATTACACACAAGAATAACCATAGACACATAATTTTCTTAGCAAACAATAAAACATATATTGGTCTTAACACTAAAGACCCAACCTCCCGTCTATTCCATATTTCAAATTCATATTATTTATTGCCAATACACGCTTTTCATCATAATTAAACTTATTCTTAATAAATCTAATTTCTTATATCTACCTTGCAACTATTACTGAAGTTCCTTGAATGCTGCAACAGAATTTAAACGACTATATTTACTTTTCAGATATTCTTTGAAAACCTCCCATTTTGAAACAAATTTCTGTTTTGATTTATTCTTTATGTTTTCTGATAGACCATCTAATTCGGCATATTCTGACAGCTTTTGGATCCAATCTTGTATAGAGAGGATTTCATTACTCTTCCATTTTGCTGCGATCAAAGCTCTTGCCGCCGAACTGGCAGCAGCTCTCAAGGGTTTCAGGCAGGGGTGATTCCCTGGGGATGCCAGGGAATTGAACTTGGGACCTTGTAAATGCAGAGCAGATGTTCTACCACTGAGCTATGGGCTCCTTCTTGAGATAACCCCACAAGGTTCAACACAAGTCCTGGGAGAAGCTAGCTGGAAACAGGATGCTGAACTAGAGGAGCCATTGACCTGATCCAGCAGGGCCACCCCAGCTCTGAGATTGCAATAATAATACTTGTAATGCCACTTCGTTGGAACACTCAGTTCCAACCTGAGCAGTCTCTAGCTGTGGCTGGTGCCCCTTGAGACATGGAATAGGATGGAAGGGAGGGAGCCCAACAGTAGGTGGCGCCAGATTCAAGGACAGGCAGAGCCAACTACTTCTAGCTTTCCCACCATCCCTGCTGAGTTATAGAGAGAGAGATTAAGGAGAGGAAGCTGACAGGCAACGCCACCCCCTGGACTGGTTAGAAGTTAGGAAAGCAGGCTGGAGGGGACTTGCTGAGATTGGCACCCCGTTCATCAAAATTTGGCAACCTCCCCTGCCTGCCATTTCCAATAACCTACTGAATCCACCCTCTCCGCCTCATTTATTTATTTAGGGATGGAAAAGACACTCCCTGTCTGAAGCCCTGGAAAGCCTCTGCCGGTCAGTGCAGACAGTTCTGAGCTAGATGGAGCAATGGTCTGATTCGATATTAGGTAGCTTCTTATTTCTTGCAGCTTCTTCGTTTTAGAACCATAAGAGCTCGTATCTTAACTTGTGGTTAGGGGAAGGGCTGTAACTCAGGGGCAAAGCACCTGCTTTGCATGCAGAACGTCCCAGGTCCAAACCCCAGCATCTTCAGGTAAGGCTAGGAGAGACCCTTGTTTGAAATTTTGGTGAGCCACCGCCAGGCTGTGTAAATAATACTGAGCCAGATGGTCTGACTGGATATTTATTTATTTCATTGCACTTATATTGGGGTGTATAGGGTGTTAGGGGAGGGGTATTAACCCCAGAGTCGGCCACGACTGGACCTAATGGTCAGGGGTCCTTTTACCTTTACCTAAACCAGGCATAGGCAAACTCGGCCCTCCACATGTTTTGGGACTACAACTCCCATCATCCCTGACCACTGGTCCTAGGGATGATGGGAGTTGTAGTTCCAACATCTGGAGGGCCGAGTTTGCCTATGCCTGGAGTAAACTCTACAGAAATCCAGAGTGGAGTTCCTAAGACGGTTCTTCTATGCCTCCTGCCAACTCCTGCAACCAAGCTGGTGCCAAACGTATTGCTCTGCTTTCCTTTGGACCACATCAGCCAAGCCGAGAGGGGAGTCTTGTTGTCTGAGCAGCCCAAGGACCTCCATGCACACTGCCCAGGTTTGCACCCCAGGGAGGTCACTTTGATGCTGTTATCACAGTGGCTTGACTCCCCCTGCCCCGAGGCACACTCCATTGTCTCTTGAGGGATGCCAACAATTCTTATATCCCACCTTTTTCTTCTAGGAGCTAAAGGCTATATCCATGGTTCTCCCCCTCCTCACTGAATCTCCACAACAACCCTGTGAGGTAGGTTAGGCTGAGAGACAGTGGCTGGCCACCAAGGTCCAGTGGCGTAGCATGGGTTGTCAGCACCCGGGGCAAGGCAAGTAATTTGCGCCCCCTAACCTGTGGATTTGCGCCCCCTAACCCATGGATTTGCCCTAACCCCAGATGTTGCGCCCGGTGTGGCCGGCCCCCCCTGCACCCCCACGCTACGCCACTGCCAAGGTCAACCAGTGAGCTTCATAGCCAAGTGGGGATTTGAACCCCAGTCTCCCAGGTCCTAGTCCAACACTCTTCTCCTGCCTTCACTTTAAAGAAGAACCACAGTCTCAGGTGTGGGAGACAAATGCAGCCTTCCAAGCCTCTAGTACAGTGGATGCTCAGGTTGCGAACGTGATCCATGTGGGAAGCACATTCGCAACCCGCAGTGTCCGCAACCCGCAGTGCTGCGTCTGCACACGCACGGGTTGCGATTCGGTGCTTCTGCGCATGCGCAAAGCGCGATTTAGTGCTTCAGTGCATGTGCAAGCGCCAAAACCTGTTCCAGTACTTCTTGGTTTGGCACGGTGCGCAACCTGAAATCACGCAACCCAAAGCATCTGTAACCCGAGGTATGACTGTATCTGGCCTTCGGGACTTTCCTCAGGCCACGCCCCTCGCTGACTCTGCTCCACCCCCCTTCCCTTGTGCTTCCGCTCCTCTGGGATGTGCCACTTCTGGCTTCCTTGGATGGAGAGAGACTCTGTTTGGTACAAACTTCTGAAATGTGCCTGGTTTAATTGTAGCCTACAAAACCGTCGCATCTGTTACTCCGCCCATTTTTGCCTCTTGCCACGCCCCCATTGATATGCAGCCCCTGAAGGTTGCTCATGGAGGAATTCGTGGGCGTGAGCCCCCGAGACCCTTTAAGTAAAATTAGCCACCACATACTTCCAGCGGAAGGAGCCCCAGAACCTCTTAACAATGAAATGTGGATGTAATTAATGGGTTCATTTGTTCTGATTACAGGTTATAAAATACAATGAATGCTGTAAAGGAAAAATTAGTATGATATAGTAGCTCGAATATTATATTAAACAGAAGATGGTTAATCCTATTTGTAATATATTGTACTTTAAAGAAATGTAATCTGAATCCTGAAATATTGTTTAATGAGCTAATTTATATTTATACTTTCAGCAATGTTACTTTTGTAACACAGTTTGGTATGGGAATTTTTTTTTTTAAGTGTCAGAATCTGGAAAAAGAAAAAGAAATCAATAAAACCATCACACACCTTGAGTTGGGGGAGGGGGAGACATGAGCCCCAGGACCTTTTCAATTACACTAGACCATCATATGCTGTACCTCAAGCTGGGGGCTCCCGAACCCCAGTCCCAGATCCTTTCAAACAATTAAACCATCACATATTTCAGGCCGGGAGGTGGAGGAAAGACGTGAGCTCCGGGACCTCTTAAACAATACCGCCCCACCCCCCGAAATAATATATCTCACGTTAGGGGCAAGACACATAATTTGAGCTCCGGGACATCTTTTCAAACGAGGAACGCTTCTCCATGTCTCAGGTTAGGAAGGCGGGCTACTACTTTGAGCCCCGGTACCTACTGAAAAGCTCTGCAGAGATTCCCTTTGGCAGGAGGGGGTGGGATGCGGGCACAGGTATATGTGTGAGAGAGGGGGGAGGGGGGAAGAAGCCGTTTCATCTCCTCGTCTACCACCCCGTCTCTTTCTCTCTCCCTCCCTCCTTCCCTGCTCGCAGAAGGGGCGGCCCCGGGATGCTCGGCGGCCGCCGGCGTGCGGTATATAAGAACCGCGGCGCTCCCTTCTGCCGCAGTGGCCTCTCTGGCGTGTCGCTCCGACGGCAGCGGCGCCCTCCCCGCCACCACCATGATGAGCTACGGCATGGACACGCTTTATAGCGGCCCCTCGTACCGCAAGGAGCCCGGCTTCGGCGGCGGGCGCTACTCGACGGCAGCCGCGCGCTCCGCAGGCGGCAGCGGCTCCTTGGCGTCGAGCGGTTTCCATTCGCAGTCGTGGTCGCGGGGCTCGGCGGTCTCCGTCTCCAGCTACCGGCGCCTGGGGGCGTCGTCGGCGTCCGGGGCGGCGGGGGTCTTGAGCCAGCTGGGCTCGTCGACTGAGAGCCTGGAGTCGTCGCTGAACGGCGACCTGCGCGGGCGCAACGAGAAGGAGGTGCTGCAGGCGCTCAACGACCGCTTCGCCGGCTACATCGACAAGGTGCGGGCGCTGGAGGAGCAGAACCGGCAGCTGGAGGCCGAGGCGGCGGCGCTGCGGCAGCAGCAGGCCGGGCGCTCAGCCATCGGGGAGCTGTACGAGCGCGAGATCCGCGACATGCGCGGCACGCTGGTGGTGCTGAGCGCCGAGAAGGGGCAGCTGCAGCTGGAGCAGGAGCACCTGGAAGAGGATCTGGCGCACCTCAAGCAGCGCCTGGACGACGAGAGCCGGCAGCGCGAGGAGGTGGAGGCGGCCATCCGGGCGCTGGGCAAGTTCGCCGACGACTCTCAGCTAGCCAAGGGCGAACTGGAGAAGAAGCTTCAGGCGCTGCGCGAGGAGAGCCTTTTCCTGCGCCGCAGCCACGACGACGAGGTGGCGGAGCTGCTGCTCCAGATCCAAGGCAGCAGCGCCCTCCAGGTGGCCGTCGAGGCTCGCGACGCCGCAGCCCGCTCCGACGTCACCTCTGCGCTCAAGGAGATCCGCGCCCAGCTGGAGGGACACACCGTCAAGAGCTCCATCCAGTCCGAAGAATGGTTCCGAGGTGAGACTATAGACGGGGCGGGCCATCCCGGAAAGGAGGAGGGGGCGTCAGGGAGCCCCCCGACGGTGGGATATGAGAGCTGCGCGCGGAGGGGGCAGCTTTGTCCAAAGGAGGGAGGGAGAGGTCACCCCACCCGCAACCCTTCCAAGGACATGGAGAGGGCCGTCGGGGAACCACTGGAGGGCCCCCAGTAGCTGGGCTGGGCGGGGGCGGCAGCTTTGTCCAAAGGAAGGAGGAGGCGGCCACTCGGGAACCGCCCCAGGAATAGGAAGGAATGAAGGGGACGCCGGGGAGCCACCGGAGAGCCGGCAGGGAAGTAGGGCTGCGGGGGGAGACGCCTTAGTCTAAAGGGGGTCGGTCGGAGAACCATCCTGCAGTTAGGAAGGAAGGAAGGCGTGCCGGAGAACCACCTCAGCGGCAGCAGAGGGAGAAAGTGCTGTCTCCTAGCAGCCGCTTCATCAAAGGAGCGGCGAGGAATGGAGGGGGTGTCCCCCTCGCTTCATAATCCAAGAGTGGACCCAGCCCCCCGCAACTATTTGGAAGTTTCAAAGCTGGGAGCGCGCCTACGTTGGGAAGGGTCAGCGGATGGGGGCTGGTGGGTTTCATTAAAGGTCCCCTTTCTCCCCCGACCCCAGATAGTAGGGCGCAAAGAACCAGATATGATTCATTCTTCTCCAGGACTATTATTTTTCTGGTTATTATTTTAATTAATGTACCGTCTCGTTATAG
The DNA here is from genome assembly GCF_964270895.1 of Podarcis filfolensis. Lineage (NCBI taxonomy): Eukaryota > Metazoa > Chordata > Lepidosauria > Squamata > Lacertidae > Podarcis > Podarcis filfolensis. The sequence continues at coordinate 23,167,555 of NC_139620.1, read as the reverse complement.
TCAAGCATAATAATATGTCATCATAACTGCAAATTAAATAAGTGGTCGTTGTTAGGCTTGAAAAGGAGCGCTTGCGAAATTATCTGTTGATTTTTCTTCTTTTTGGATAAAGAGCCATTTCATCTTGGATATATTCAAGGGCAGGCTGCGAAAACTCCCTGTGAATCTTCACACACAAACATACCGGGCGAAACCTCTCTTTCTCTCTCTTCTCTTCCCCCTCTCACATTCGCCTCCCTCCCCATCCCTGAAATCGCACTCCTACCCCAAGGCAAGAGGGGAACAAGTCGCCTGGAGCGGAGGGATTTCCAAATGTATTTTTTTCAGGGGGGGGGTTGTTCTTTGCGTGCCGGGGTGGGGAGCGGCATCCCTTGACTACCCATTACTCTGCAAAAATGGATACCTTGTCATGGAAGTCTCCACGCAAAGGAAGGCGTTGCAGTGGGGGCGTGTCCCTATCTCAGTGCCCCCCCCCCAGTACGTCTAAATAGCTTCAACTGGGAAACCTATGATAGCAACACTTACAGGTAAAGCGGAATTCCACCCCCCCCTCCCCAAGTGAGGCCGACGAACCATGTGGAATTGCTTGTGTAAGATAGGCCAATGCAGCGGACAAGATACTTCTGCGGGGGCGGTGGGGGGCGGGGATACTGGTCATCGCCCCACCCCAGCTGCTGAGTTGGGGGAAGATGTCCTGTCATGGAGGTCAGGCCCGCTAGCCTAGATAGAAAAAGATTAGGAAATGCGTTGGGAGGGGGAAGAAATGTTGGGGGAAGGAGGTGGATTGCCGATTAAAAGAGTTGGGAGGTGGATGAAAGACTCTCTTTCCAGAGTCTATAGCGAGGGAAGAAAGACTCCAAAAGGGGCGGGGGGCGGGGAGAGAATGCATTCAGGGGTTCAGGGGGTACTGGTGAACTTTGGGGATACCTGGACTGTGAGCGCGTTGCTCCATTGCACCAATACGAGGAGGGAGGGAGACTGATTCAGCACTGTGGACAGCGGTGGAAGGAAAGTAGAGTAGTACCTCGGGTTACATACGCTTCAGGTTACAGACTCCGCTAACCCAGAAATAGTACCTCGGGTTAAGAACTTTGCTTCAGGATGAGAACAAAAATCGTGCTCCGGCGGCGCGGCAGCACCAGGAGGCCCCATTAGCTAAAGTGGTGCTTCAGGTTAATAACAGTTTCAGGTTAAGAACGGACCTCGAGAACAAATTAAGTACTTAATGCGCGGTATCACTGTATTGCGCCGTCACTCTTGGGGGACAGAGGAGGGTGTCCTTTCATTCATTTGCTGGGGGTGCAGTTTCTACAGGGGAAAAAAGACGAATCTATGCCTCTCCTTGGTGCAAAAGACGGCTACATTTCCCGCCGCCCCCCCCCCGGGGGGAGAATTGAATCTGTCACCAGTCCTATCCGTACTGCGGAGGTACCTAAGGAAAAGGGGTCGATCCGCCTTGCTGCAGAGAGTGGGGAGAGAAAATGGTGGGGGTAACCATGTGTGGGACGAGGTTGGAGGGGGGGGAACGCGCGCTGTGTCTGGGCGCCGCTCCGCAGTCTCTGCTGAGTCAGTCCTCGCCTCCTGCAGTAACTTGAAGCCAAAGTCAGCTGCACGCGGGGAGGGGGGTTGTGGGGCGGAGGCGGCTGCCAGGCTGGCGCAGGGTGTCTGACTTCTCTTCTCACAGCCCCTCCCCTCCCCAGGGCCCCGATCCTCTCTCGCCGCCCCATTTCTCCTCCTCCTCCTCTGGCCATTTCCCAGTTCCCATGGGATCCACCCACACACCTACCTATTGAAGCGAGAGAGGCGCGCTGAAGTGGGGGCGGGGCGGGGGCGCCCCGGAAAGGCTGGTAACGTCGGGATCGGTTGCAGTTCGGGCGGTCCGTGCAAGCGATCGCGCCTCCCAAAATGAGTTAGGTGGCAGGGAACCTAAGCTGTTTTACACCGAGTCAGACCATTGGTCTGTCTGTGTAGCTCAGAGGCTGCCCCAAGAGATCCTGGATGGGGACATTCCTAGCCCTACCTGGAGACGCCGAGGATAGAACCTGGGACCTTCTGCATGCAAAGCAGGTGCTTAACCTTTTTGCTACTGCCTTTCCCCCCTAAACGGAGCCCTTTCGACTCCCAAGCACGGGCGGATTTCAGGGACTGCAGCAAAAGCAAGTTCTCAGAACCAGCCGGAAAGTTGGACAGCTCGAGTCACCGTCTCTACCACCTAGCCGCTCTTTCCCTCTCCACGCGCCCCTTTGGCCGTGCTAACCCGCATTCAGTGCCCCTGGGGGTGGAATGACGCTGTCCAGGGTCCTGATCCAGCAATGTTTTCCAGGACGCTTGCTTTATCATTATGACAGGCGCAGGCGCTGTCCGCGGTGCTGATCCTGCTTCTTCGTGCCGTTGTCGGCGGGGGTTCTGATCCTGCTGTTCGATTGATTGGTTGCATATATATATCCCACCGTTTCCCCCCAAGGAGCTCAAGGCACTGTACATGGTGCTCCCCCTCTTCATTTAATCCCTGCAACAACCCTGTGAGGTAGGTTAGGCTGAGAGGCAGTGACTGGCCCAAGGTCACCCACTAAATTCCATGGCTGAATGGCGATTTGAACCCTGGGTTCCCAGGTCCTAGTCTGCACCACTTTAGACCGTGCAGCAGGGGTTCAATTGCTCTGTTCCTCACGAAGACTGGCGCAGAGTGTTACTAGTGGAGAGAGTCTCCGATCACAATACCGCAATTTATTCCTGGGATTGGTGAGGCGAGTCACATATAACTTCTCCCTAAATTTACCTCCTCCTTCTTAGCACTGTAAGGGGAATCTGTGTTGTTGGAAGTTAGCGGGAGGGACATATTTTTACTTCCTACAGTTTGGGAAATCCCTGTTGTTGTTGCTGCAGTCCAGCTTTAACAGCTCTCTTGTCTTTCCTTAGCCATTCCTGTTTGGTAGCCACCAGCAATACTTTCATAAAGGCTGGCAGAAGCCTGGAGGGCAGCTGCAGGAATGTGAGCCAAATATCTAAGCTGGTTTTCCCACAGGCATCTGGGTGGCAGCTGTGAGAACAAGACAGTAGACTGGATGGGCCATTTGCCTGCTCCAACAGCCAAACTCTGTTTATGTTATTGTGGGGAAATGGAAAGCTCATGGTGGCACCAGGTTATTAATATTTATTAAATTAAATGTTTCACATAGCACTTTCATTGTGCAAAAAGCAGAATATCTCTTTCCCCTGGGGGTGCAAACTGCAACCCGCCCCGCCCCCCAGCTTCTAGAATTATCTGTCCCACAAGCCCTTTTAAAGTATGTTGCTTGACAGCTCTTCAGCATGCCTGCATTGTGAAAACGGCACAGGCTTAAGAGTGAGTGGGATGTGACCTAATGGCTCTATTATAGTCCTGTCAGGCAGGTTCCTGTACTGAGAGGCAGTGTCAGATGAGATTGTCAGGTTGGCCCTGCAAAAGCAGTTTGATCTGCCTAAAGAGAACCACCCACAGAAAGTACCGTAATTGAGATGCACAGCTGAAGGTCACTTAATGCAGACAGGTCAATTTTAACACACACACACCCTGCTCACAATACGAGGTGCTAAAAGGATGTTTCTTCTCCCCAATGCCCCATTGTATGGTCATTTGTAGAGGCTTTTTGAGTCCATTTTCACTACTGATTTTGGCTCCTGCCTTTGTTCTAGAATGAAACCATCCAGACATCATAACGTATTGCCACTTCCTTAATTTCCCAATGGAGTAGTTAGCGATGGTCACTAAGCGAAAATGTCACCACCCACATACAAGAGGCAGGTTATTGGCAAATGTGGGAGAGATATAAGGCTTGCAGGAATAAAAAAAGAGAAAGGAAAGGGGTCATGAAGTCCCCCAAATGCAGGTGGGGGGGAACTGTTTGATCACGTACAGCTAGAGTTTGTGAGGGGTGTTTTTATGGCTATGTTTGTTTAATCTATTCATCTTGCCTTTTTACAAAAAACATTGCAACCTTTTCAAACATTATTAAAAAAACACAGTAATAAGAACAAACCGGCTAAAGGCAATAATTAAAATACACCAGAACAGATTTAGAACCTGCAGTTAAGATTCTGACCATAGCCCAGTGATCAGCATCGTCTGCACCTTAGTTTTCAAAGGCGTGTCTGAATAAGAAGGTCTTAGGCTGTCAGCAGAAATATGACAAAGAGGAAGCCAGTCTAACCTCTCCTTGGGAAGAAATGCTACTGGATGGGAGCAGCCGCAGAAGGGGCTCTCTTGTGGATAACCACCTGCCGTGATTCAGATGCCGGTGGGATTGAAAGAAGTTCTAATTTGGCAGCACAACTGCAATAGTGACTGATGGTAAACTAATCCCCCTGCCCCCTGCCCCCGGCTTCCTGTCCTTGATCCCACAGTTGCTATGCTCTCCCCCAAAAGAGCGCTGTGGCAGAGGCCTTTCCCCAACAAGAATGGCTGCCTTCAGGCCCAGACATCACCAAGGCCAGCCTATCCAGCAAAGTGTGTGTCGAGGTTGTTGAGACCAGCTCTCCCTTTCTGAGAGGGGCACCTCCTATCTGGAGGTCTGGAGTGGGGTTGTGTGAGCTTTGGAGGTGTAGATCAGTGAGGGCAAGTGTCAGCTAATCTGTGTCTTCTAAGGCTGTTACTCTTCAGACACAGTACAGTCTCTCCACCAAGAAGGGGGAGATTTGAAGTCTCAAAAGACAATGTTGATTCTCTCTCTCTCTCTCTCTCTCTCTCTCTCTCTCACACACACACACACAGAGAGAGAGAGAGAGAGAGAGAGAGAGAGAGAGAGAGAATGAATCAACATTGTCTTTTGAGGCTCTTTGTGCTCCCTCTAATACTGAGTTCAGGTGGTTGAATGTCGACAGGATTTCAGCTCAAATTTGGCCAATGAGAAATATATAGCCATGCTTTGGTGAATCCTGAAGTCCGCAGTACAGTAGTACAAAATACTTGCAGAAAAATTAAATTAGAGGACTTCCTCCCCACCCCCCAAAAAACCCCAACAACCAGCAGCCAAAACCAGCAGCCCCAGGAACTACGGAATAATGAATGTCAATTGGTGATGGAACAGGCAGAAAACCAGGAAAGGGGGCAGGGGAGAAAATAACTGGTTTGCTTGAGCCTTTTAGAGTAGGGTAGGCTGGAAATCTGAAAAGGAGCACTCTTAACCAAGGGTGGGGAGACACTGCAAAATTTTGTTGTGGATCCCACGATGAAGAGCTCAGTTGTGTATGGAGATGGTCTGAACAAGCATCTCAAGCAGCAGCATGGGCCGTGCTCTGGGTCAGAGGGAGGTGGGGCAGGAGTTGATTCTGCCACTCTAGAAAGTAATCTCTGTAGATGGCTGGTCCTTCTCCTTGCTTGGAGAGACTGAGCACCACCACCTCCAAACCAGAATGTGTCCTCCTCAGCACCAACTGTTTAAATCATAATTCCTATGCAGTTCTTAAAAGACCAGGTGTTTTGCAATATTAGCGTTCATCTCCACACTAACCCTGCGAGGTAGGTCACCATATATATATATATATATATATATATATATATATATATATATAATTGGTTTTTGCACATGTTTTCCAAAATAACATCCCATCTTATACAATATAACAAACCTTTGGCTATCACAGCCTAGGACTTCTGTCAATCTCGCTTAATGGTTTTCTAACTTTCTTTCTGATTTTGCATTTTATTTTAATAGTTATTGCTATAAAATCCAAATCCTAAATAAACTCCTTCTTTTTTTTGCAATAATTCATATAGTTCTCCTTACAAAACTTCTTGCAACCCTACAAAGCACAGCCTTATTTTCAAGATGCAGGAAAATCTGTTAGTCTATGTTAGTTTCCATTCCTCAGGATCCGTTCATTTATGGCCATGAAGACATAGGTGTTTCCTTCTCCCTGCCCTTCATTTCTGATATCACTTAAAGCAAACAGCCTTTTTCTGACCTACCTCATCTATTTTTTGCTCTTCCTGCCCACTGCTTGCCCATATCATTTTTCTATGGTCCCCTAGCTGGAAATGATCCTGGGAAAAGTTTATTCTGTGGCGGCCATAGCACAGGAGGGAACAGTCCTAGCTCAGTTGCAGATCATCTGCTTTGCATGCACAAGGTCCCAGATTCAATCCCTGGCATCCCCAAGTGATTTCAGAAAAGACTCCTGTCTGAAGCCCTGGAGAGCTGCTGCCGGTCAGTGCATACAATACCGAAGTAGATGGACCAACAATTGGGCTCAGTATTAAGCACAGAGCCTAGGACTTGCCGATCAGAAGGTCGGCGGTTCGAATCCCCGCGACGGGGTGAGCTCCTGATGCTCGGTCCCAGCTCCTGCCAACCTAGCAGTTCGAAAGCACGTCAAAGTGCAAGTAGATAAATAGGTACCGCTCCAGCGGGAAGGTAAACGGTGTTTCCGTGTGCTGCTCTGGTTCGCCAGAAGTGGCTTAGTCATGCTGGCCACATGACCCAGAAGCTGTACACCGGCTCCCTCGGCTAATAAAGTGAGATGAGCGCCACAACCCCAGAATCTGTCACGACTGGATCTAATGGTCAGGGGTCCCTTTACCTTTACCTATGTTCCTCTATGTATTCAGAGGTTAACTGCCTTTGAATGCAGAGCTGCCCAGAGCTATCATGACATTTCCCAGCCACTGGTGTGTGTGTGTGTGTGGAGACATCCTGCATTTATCTCAATCCCTTTAAAAATATTATAGAGTGCCATATGTTAACTACACATTAGAGAGACAGTGTGGTTCAGTGGTTAAAGTGCCAGGCTTAGGACCTGGGAGGCCAGGGCTCAAATTCTCACCCAGCCATGAAGCTCACTGGGGGGACAGGACTTGGGGGACAGTCACTGCCTCTCAATTTATCCTGCCCACAGGGTTCTTGCCGGGATTAAATGAAGAGGGGGGGAATGCCATACACGCCACCTTGAGTTCCTTTGAGTGTAAAAAAGTGCAATAAAATAAATCAAATAAAATAAATACATATTTATGCACCATGGCAAATACAGCGTTCGTTTAGGCTCCATTCCATTTGCCACCTTTACTGCTGCTGATTCTTTCTGGAGAATCAGAAGTACAAACACATTAAGGTTTGTTTTTCAGGATGCTGCAGTCAGCAATATGCGAATGCTGCGCGAGCCCTTCTGAAAGAGACAAATGATGTATGAGCAGAGATCAGAAGAGCTCACAGCTATTTAACAATAGCATTCAACTGATTTGGGTTTTGTTTTTTAAGTTGCGTTTGTTCTTTTTCAATTTTAGCAGATCATTAATGAACCCAATTAAAAGGAAAAACCCTTCACCACCATCGCAGTGCGGGTGACTGGAAAGCAGAGAGCGAGAAAGGGCTCACATTCATTCTCTGCATCCATTTCCTGCATATGTGGCAAGGCAGTAACACGAAGTATTATCCCTCCACAGGATGCCACCTGAAAATCCAAATTCCCCTCCCGTTCCTCTTGCATCTGGGAGCTATGAAACCCCTGCTGAATCTAGTGGGTGATCAGGATCAAACCCTCCTTTATATCCAAGGCTGTATACCTTATAGCTTACGATGCTGGAAACAAGACACAGCAAGCCAGCAGCTTAAATAATATAAAACAGACAAGAAGTATAAAAATCAGTTTTGTGGTTTTTTTGTAGAGGGCATATTGAGGCAAGTCTATATACATTTGGGAGCAAGATTCATTCCACTTTTAAACCTGAACAGCCTTAAACGAGTGCAAAACCAGTATATTGTATTTTTTAAAAATCCGTTCAGAATGTTTTAATAATGCACAGTTCATTCCCCCCCCCGGAACTTGCCTAGTTCCGGATGGTGATGCTGAATCATGTTGCAGATCCCAGCAGAGGGGGCTGGGCTGCCCTTTCGTCTCAGGAAGCGAAGTGATGGAGGCTTGGAGGTTCCCATCAGGGGCTGGCCAAAGCGGCTGAATTGTCTTAAGCCTGTTATTATCCCTTCCTCCTCTCTTTCCCCCACATCTCCGCAGCTGTGTTTGCTAGGGCTGCTGGGATCTGTAGTCCAAAAGAGTTGGAGGGGGTTGGGGCAAGCGGGCCGGCATTGCAGTGATGGGCGTGGCCAGTGGCAAAAGTGGGCGGAGCAACAGGCTTCACTGCCGCCTGAGTACCGTAGGCTACATTTAAGCCATGCACAATTCAGAGCTGCATACGGGCATCTCTCTCTCTAGTCAGGGAAGTAGAAGGCACGATCACAAGAAAACATGTGGCCCATCTAATCCAGCATTCTCACAGTGGTCACCCAGATGCCCCAAAGGGAAGCCCAGAAGCAGGACCCCAGAACAAGAGCCTTCTCCCCTCCTGTGGTTTCCAGGAACTGGTGTTCAGTAGCACGACTGCCCTCCAACGAGTGCCATATAAGCTAAACAATCTATAGCTTAGGGCCCCACTCTCTTGGAGCCCCCCCCAAAAAATCAAAGGAAAAAAACCCGGATGTACATTTCCAAAATATAAGATAAAAAACAAATAAAATAAAACCTACATACAGCAACAGTGTTTTGTGTTGTGTAAGTAATGGGCCCCGCCTGCTAGCTTGCTCTCTAAAATATCACTGGTTTGCTCATTTTCTATATTCAGTGGTACCTCGGTTACATACGCTTCAGGTTACAGACTCCTCTAACCCAGAAATAGGACCTCGGGTTAAGAACTTTGCTTCAGGGTGAGAACAGAAATCGTGCTCTTGCAGTGCGGCAGCAGCGGGAGGCCCCATTAGCTAAAGTGGTGCTTCAGGTTAAGAACAGTTTCAGGTTAAGAACGGACCTCCGGAACGAATTAAGTACGTAACCAGAAGTACCACTGTATCTCTAATTTTCTCCTCCTCTTCCTCCCTGCTGAGATCTACAAGGAACAACATTGAGACTTAAGGAGGGAGAAGCTGGTACTTAACCCGAGGTACCACTGTATAGGGTGCCAACATTCTGCATGGACTGGTAGCATGGTAACATGTGCAAATGGCTTTCGATACCTATCAGGTCCATAAATTACCATATAGCATATATTCAACTCAACACAAAAAACAGTGACAATTTGTTGTTGACAAAGGACAGCTGGACATATAAAGGACGCCATTACCTTCAGCAGCTTAGGGCTTCATCAAACCTAAATCCAGCCCTGCTTCCAACCATGGAGGCAAAGTGCAGCCATCATGTCTAGCAGCCTCAATGAATAGCTTGGTCCTCAATGAATTAGTCCAGACCATGAATTCATCCAATCACATCTCAGAGGCACATTCCAGTCTGGCAAAATCACTAAGTAAAGGGATAGCAGAGAGCATGTCACAGAGGTCTGTCACATGGGAAGGGGCACAGCATGTGGAGAGTCCCAAAGGCCAAATCGAGAGCCGGGGGGGGGGGCGCATTTGGCGTCTGGGACTGGAGTTCACTCCTGTTTTAGACTGTTGTGGATGAAGTAGGAATGGCCTGTACTTGGCAATCTTTCCTTGACGATATATTTTGGCATGCTTTGCGACTGGATAGATGCTTTTTTTTTTTCTTTCCCCCCAATAATATTTATTGACTTTCATACAAACACATAACTTCAATAAAACAAAAATAAGAAAAACAACAATAAAAGAAAAGAGAAAGAAATAAAATATTACAAACCTCACAAATAATACCCAAGAATACCACCACATACACAAATACAATAAAACTTAATTAATTAATTTAACTTCCAACTTCATAAACATATTACTTGACTTCCTCTAATCTCTTCCATCTGAATTTCCTTGTAACTGAATGTAGCAGTTTCCAATATCATTATTCCAAAAAACAATATTCCGGTTATAATCAAATTTCCTAACTTTTCTTATCGTTCTGTTTCTCATTTATTTATTTAATCCAAATTTAATCCTAGGCCTAATTAGTTCTTTCAAGTAGTCACAAATCTTTAATATTACAATATTTATTCAAATAGTCTTTAAATTTCTTCCAGTCTTCTTGAGATTCCTCTTCTTTCTGGTCGTGGATTCTCCCAGTGAGATCAGCCAGCTCCATAAAGTCCATCATCTTCATCTGCCAATGACTGGATATATGCTTTTTCTCCTTTCCCTTCCCCATGTTACAGTGAGGCTGGACAAGCTGTCAGAAGCGGCCAAGGTGAATACTGATGCCATCCGTACAGCACAGGAGGAGATTTCTGAATACCGCCATCAGCTCCAGTCCAAAACCACCGAGCTCGAAGCTCTCAAGGGGACGAAGGAATCCCTGGAGAGGCAGAGGGCCGACATTGAAGACCGCCATCATGTTGATGTCCTCTCCTATCAGGTAATGTGTGGGCCAATGGCAGCTGCCTACTACAGACTCCCCCAACCAGGTGCCCTTCAAATATCAGGTCTCATCAGCCCCCCATGTGGGACAGCCAATGGGGAGGAAGGATGGGGCCATAGTCCAGTGATATCTGGGTTCAACACCTGGATTTAAATCCACCAGTCTTAGCTGTATAACCCAAGGGTAGCCCAGGATAAGCCAAGCTCTCTTAGGCTGAAAACAGACAAGAATGTTTAAGAAAAGAAGTGTTGAAGCTTCTCCCACTGCCAGCACTGAAGGAAGATCTAACTACCGCCCTTATCAACCTCTGTCTGTGGATTGAAGAAGGTGCCATCTTGTCTTTTGCCCAACGCAGAAAAATGGGTGATAGTCAATGGCAGTCCTCCTCAAAGCAGACCAGTTGGAGTTAATAGGCATGGGTAACTTTGGTTTGATAATTTCAATGGATCTACTCTGAGTAGGGCTTAGGTATAGTTTGTTAAGAACTCTTAGCACCCTTAGGAGTCCCCTGTTTCCCTCTCAGAACTAGTTTCCCAAGCAATTTAATAATGAATCCCTCTTCACTGGGAACTCTGGGAATTGTTGCTCTGAGAGTGGAATAGGGGTCTCTCCCAGCAACTCTCAGCACTCTTAACAAACAACACTTTCCAAGATTCTTTGGGGGAAGCCATGACTGTATAAAGTGGTAAAATACTGTGTCTAGATGAGACCTAAGGCATACAGCTATTAAAAACAAAAAACAGACCTTAGGTGGATCTACACACGGGGGGAAAAACACTATTAAAAAGGTAGAAATGAAATCATTATAAAAGAAGAAGAAAACACTGTAAAAATCACATAGAATTTTTTATTTTTATTTTTGCTCTCCTGCGCCATCCCGTGTTGCATGTTTATAACGCATTCAAAACGTTGGTTGGTTTTTTTTACTAATGTAGCTGAGTCCCTTGTCTGGTTGGCTTGAAGACAACCTCCCTCCCTTATACACACATGCAGATAAGCACCAAACAAAAAATGTTCCACAAAGCAACATTATTATTACAGTGGTACCTCGGGTTACGTACTTAATTTGTTCCAGAGGCCCGTTCTTAACCTGAAACTGTTCTTAACCTGAGGGGTTACCACTTTAGCTAATGGGGCCTCCTGATGCTGCCACACCACCGTGGTGCGATTTCTGTTCTCATCCTGAGGTAAAGTTCTTAACCCGAGGTACTACGTACTTCCAGGTTAGTGGAGTCTGTAACCCGAAGTGTTTGTAACCTGAGATGTTTGTAACCCGAGGTACCACTGTAGTAGTGTTTTGTTGATGTTCCTAACCAAAATGTTTAGGGCTATGCGTCCCCCCAGGAAAAAAGCACTGGTTATCGTTATTGTTGTATTACAATTGGAGTGTGTGCCTTTTCGACTAAGCTCTAATTGGTGTGTCTCAGGCCCCTGCCAGTGGCAGTTAATGCCCATTGGGGCTGCTTGGGCAGAAGGCAGGGAGCCCAACACTAGGGGGCGCCAGAGCTGATGGCAGGCAGAGCCAACTAATTCTTTGTTTTGTCTCTGTCCTCCTCCCTGCCAAGTTCTACAAGGGGCAACAATGAGATGAAAGAGGAGGAAGCTGGCAGCCGGGGTCACTTCCCTGGACTCGTAAGTAAGAAGGAAAGCCAGTGGTGGCCTGGCTGAGAGCAGGCAGAGGTTGGTGGCACCTCTGACCAGCCTCTGATGCCTTCCAGGAACTAGCAAAGTAGATCTCAGAAGCCTGAAATCTGCCTGCATTTGATCTAGCCAAAACCCAAGCACTTTCAAGCCCCATTCAGTTCAATGGGAGGGCTAAGCATGCACCGAAACCAGTGCAGTCCCGCTTGAACTGCATCCAGGTCAAAGATGTTGAAGTCGTAAGGGGGAGAAAGAGATTTCACTCTTAAATATTCTTTCTGGGTGTGTGTGTTTATTTAATTATTTAAAGGTAGTTTTAAGCCACCCTTCACCACAAAAGTAATCCCAGCGCAGTAAAAGGATTGAAACCACAAATACCAATTACAAATAATAGAAAACCAAGGGCAGATAAAACAAACAAGCAAACTGCTGCAGAAGCACTAACAGCAACATGTCAAGCATAAATATCCTGTGGCAGCCTGTAGTACTGAAAACTCATTAAGGGTGGGCACCTGCCGCTTTTTGGGAGTGTGGTGTAGTGGTTAGAGTGTTGGACTAGGACCTGGGAGACCAGGGTTCATGAGGAAACTGACTGGGTGTCCTTGGGCCAGTGGCTGCTTCTGAGCCTAGCCTACCTCTCAGGGTCGTCGTGGGGGATTAAATGGGGGACAGGGGTGAACCAGAAACACCACCTTGAGCTCCTTGGGGGGGGGAAGGTGGCATTTAATCACAGTCAATGAACAAAACAAATAATAGGATGGAACAGCAGCACAGAGCCTCAGATCTCAACTCTGGCAGGGGGGGGAAATCCCCGAGGATTTGCTGCCAGCCAAGAGGACCATTGCAGTCCCAGACGTGCGCTTGATAATAGACACACTAGATTAAACACCTCTGATGTTTCGGTACAGCTGTCCTGTGCCAGTATTAAACCCTGCTTACTATCGTGTCTGGGGCGCGGGTGGCGCTGTGGGTTAAACCACAGAGCCTAGGGCTTGCTGATCAGAAGGTCGGCGGTTCGAATCCCCGTGATGGGGTGAGCGCCTGTTGCTCGGTCCCTGCCCCTGCCAAACTAGCAGTTCAAAAGCACGTCAAAATGCAAGTAGATAAATAGGTACCACTCCGGCGGGAAGGTAAACGGCGTTTCCGTGCACTGCTCTGGTTTGCCAGAAGTGGCTTAGTCATGCTGGCCACATGACCCGGAAGCTGTACGCCGGCTCCCTCAGCCAATAAAGCGAGATGAGCGCCGTAACCCCAGAGGTGGCCACGACTGGACCTAATGGTCAGGGGTCCCTTTACCTTCACCTTTACTATTGTGTCACATCTCGCTTGTGGCCCTCTCAGCCTGACCAACCTCACAGGACTGTTGTGAGTAGGGAGAAGAGCCATATGTACATCTCCTTCCGTTCCTGGGATGCAAATGCAATAAATCCAAACAAAAATAACAATAAGTAAATGGGCTCAGCATTTTTTTTTTAAATAACGATCATTTCCCACATTCTCATCAAATCTTTATATGTCTTTTCCCAGGCCTTTTAAATAATTTTACATTGCCACTACATATGGTAGCCTCTTCTACTTTTTGCCCTCCTTTCCTGTTTCTTCTCTATCTCAGTCAAAGGCTTTGACTGTGAAAGAGTGAAACAACTTCATGCTGATTGGGCAGATCTAGGATGCCGGTGGCTACAAAAATAGCAATAGGTCTTCGATTCCTCCATGACCCTGGACCTGACCAGTACCCCACACTGGTCACTGTGGCCCTTCGGCATCAGTCACCTCACACTCTGCCTAGTGCTAGGGCCAGCTTTGACCCTGCCATTCACTCATTGGCCCCCTGAAGATGATCCACACTCTACTCTGCCTCTCTTTCATAGGAGAGCATCGCCCAGCTGGACAATGAGCTGAGGAATACCAAGTGGGAGATGGCCGCCCAGCTGAGGGAATACCAAGACTTGCTGAATGTCAAGATGGCTCTGGATATAGAGATTGCAGCTTACAGGTAAGTGTCTCTTCATATCCCTACTCTGACAGGCTCACAGGCGTAAGCCCTTCCTCCTCCAGACACGGCATCATTTCCTTTCATGCTGTCAAGAACAGGCGCATCCCTGTGCATGCCCAGCCTTGTTTTCTTCACCTCGGTCCTTCAATTCCACTCCTCCACAACCCATTCTTTCCTTGGGTTTATTTATTTATTAAAATATATATATTTCATTTTAAAATGTATACCCTGCTTTTCACCATTTAGCATACAAGGATTTTTTTTTTAATGTACAAGATTTAAAGCAAATGAAATCTCCAACATGTAAAAACTTCAGAAATTTATAAAGTCTCAGAAATTTAAACAAAGAACACCTGAAATATTTTAAAACATTGGAGGAACACTCGGGACACAAAAGCCTCCTGGAATAAAATGGTTTTAATCAGGCACTTGAAACTCAGCAGGGAGATTTCCTATGCCTGACTTCTAGTGGGAGGGAGTTCCACAGAGTTGGGCCCACACAACTGAAGGTGCAGCTTTGTGTTGAGATGAGTCGTGCTTCTGGTCCCTGGGAGATCATTAACATTGCTTCCCTGGGTGAGTTTTTAATTAAAACTGTGGAGTGTCTATTTAGACATAGATCTAGCCATTATTTTCCAGGCACTTTCCTGGCAATGAGGCCAAGGGAATAAACATTATGCACCAGCCAAAGTAAAACAAATAGATACTGGCCAACTTCACACCATACATTCAAAGCTCTATGGTACCACTTTAAACATGGCTTCCCCCAAAGGATTCTGGGAGCAGTAGTTCAGTAAGGCTGCTGAGATTTGTTAGGAGACCCTTATTTCCCTTCCCAGAGCTACAATTCTCAGAGTGGTTTAACAATCAATCCCTCTTGCCAGGGAACTCTGGGAACTGTAGCTCTGGGAGGGGAATATAGGGATCTCCAAACAACTCTCAGCACCCTTACTGAACTACTGCTCCCAGAATCCTTTGGGGGAAGCCATGACTATTTAAAGTGATATCATAGAGCTATAAATGTACGGTGTGGATGTGGCCATTGCTGTATGCCCTCCTGGTTTTCTGCATGGCGATTGGTAGTCGCAGCCAATTGGTTTAGCAGACTCTGACTTCTTTTGATTTCTCCCACCCACCTTTTTTTGGAAACAGGAAGCTCCTGGAAGGCGAGGAATGCCGCATGGGAGCTGGGCTGGGCCTCTTTCCTTTCCCTGAATCCGTCCCCAAAGGCCCCAGCATTTCCACCCACATCAAGTTCAAGAGTGAGGAGAAGATCAAAGTGGTGGAGAAGTCTGAGAAGGAGACGGTGATTGTGGAGGAGCAGACTGAGGAAGTTCAAGTGACTGAAGAAGTCACGGAGGAAGAGGGAGGTGAGAAAAAGGAAGAGGAGGAGGAGGGAGAGGAAGAGGGAGAGGGAGAAGAGGAAGGAGAGGAGGGAGGAGAGGAAGAAGGAGATGCAAAAGAGGAAGAGGAACAGGGAGAATCTGAAGGAGGAGAGGGTGGTGAAGAAGAAGAAGAAGAAGAGGGAGAGGCAAAAGAGAAGGAATCTCCATCAGCAGAAGAAGCTCCAGAAAAAGCACCAACGCCTCCAGAAAAAGAGGTCAAATCTCCAGACAAGATTCAGTTGCCAGTGAAGGATGATGCCAAATCTCCAGGTCCTAAGTCTCCAGCTCCCAAATCTCCAGCTCCCAAATCTCCAGCTCCCAAGTCTCCAGCTCCCAAGTCTCCAGCTCCCAAGTCTCCAGCTCCCAAGTCTCCGGCGGTTGCCTCCCCGACGCAAGAGGAATCCAAATCCCCGGCCAGAGCGAAGTCTCCAACAAAGGAAGAGGCCAAGGCTCAGGCAACAAAATCTCCCGAAAAGCCCGCATCCCCTACCAAAGAAGACTCCAAGTCTCCAGCAAAAGCGCCATCTCCCACCAAGGAGGAGAGCAAGTCTCCAGATAAGGTCAAGTCTCCGGCAAAATCTCCGGCAGCAAAATCTCCGGAGAAAGGGGCCACCCCGACAAAGGAGGAGTCCAAATCTCCAGGGAAGGTCAAATCCCCCACAAAGGAGGAGGTGAAGTCCCCAGAGAAAGCCAAGACCCCGCCAAAGGCCAAGTCACCTGAGAAGGAGAAGCCCCCACCAAAGGAACCAGCCAAGCCACCTGCGAAGGAGGCCAAGGCCCCTGCAAAAGAGGAGGAGAAAGCCCAGGTGATGCCAAAAGCAGAGGAGAAGAAAGAGAACAAGAAAGAAGAGGAGCCCAAGAAGGAGAGCCCGGCCAAGGATGTGCCAAAACAAGAAGCCAAGGTGGAGGAGAAGAAGGGGAAGGAGGAAGACCAGAAGAAAGCCACCAAGCCAGAGAAGGAGGAGAAGGCACCTTCCAAGGCAGAGGATAAAGTGAAGGAAAAGGAGCCCACCAAAGCGGCAGTGAAGGCCAAGCCAGAGGCAGAGAAGGAAGCGGAGAAAGCCAGCAAGAAGGAGCCCGAGCCAAAGGCGCCGGCCAAAGAAGCGAAGGCCAAGGAGCCGAGCAAGCCGGCCGAGAAGGAGCCTGAGAAACCCAAGGTAGAAGAGAAGAAAGAGGAACCCAAGAAGGAGAAAGCAGAGCCCAAGAAGGAGCCGGAGGAGAAGCCCAAAGCCGAAGCCAAGCCCAAAGAACCAGCCAAGGCGGAGGTCAAGGAGACCCCCAAGGCCGAGCCGGCAAAGGAGCCAGCCAAAGCCACCAAGCCCAAGGCTGAGAAAGTAGAGAAGTCGTCCAGCACAGACCCCAAAGACAGCAAAGCCGCAGAGAAGGCGTCCGCGGCAGAGGAGAAAGCGAAGAAGAGCGAGAAGTGAGAGGGAGGAAGCTGGAGGCACCGGCGGATGTCGGAGGAGCTGTTCAAGGGCCCTCGCTGCCTCAGGACGGGCTCCAATTTTTGCCCTTTTGAAGGCTGGACCTTTTCTGCTTAGGCGAGTGGTGACTCTCGCTCACCTGCCGAGGCATGGAGCTCATGTTAGCAATATGTTTATGTGAAAGAAAAATAAACAAGACACCCCAAATAAGCAATGAACCGAGCCGCCGCCACCCCCCGAAAAAGGTGGTTCAATAATGTTATGATAGCTTCCGTAGCAGAATGTGATATACGCAGAATGCCACATTTAAACACTTGAATTTATTTAAGGAACGGGGAGAGGGAGGAGGGGAGGGGAATATCCAGAGCAAAACTTGACTGCCCTTTTCAAATAAGTGCATTTATTTCCAAGTATGGGCAATGATGGGTCGAATGCAATAAATGAATGTATGCCGTTAGAGCTGGGATTTATGCTTTGGGAGATGTATAGTAGGCTAGAGAATTCCAAAACGATCTAGAAAAAAATGCCTTGTCTTCATTTTCACACTGTCGAGAGCTTCATCCGTAGCTGGTCTCAGGAGGAAGGTCATTCAGGGCGCGTTTTATACCGGAAACCTAAACGGGTTTCAAAACGGGTTCCATTGCTTCGGTTCCTCGCTTCCATTCTTAAGGGACCCTGGGAAATACAAGTTTACTATGGATACCGAAAAGGGATTTCTCAGCAGAATCCCTTTGCAGGGGAACAGCAGTTCCCGATGTTTTCTGGGAGGGAGCCAGGCCAGTCAAAACTGGTTGAAAACCTGGCTTAGGTTTGACGTATAGATGTGCCCTCTGTCGTTAAAAAACAAAAAAACCATGCACACACATGCACACACTCACCCACTGGAAAAAAGAAGTGCACTACAGCAAGTCAAACGTTCACTTCCAGTTGCTTCTGTGCAATAAAAGCAAACGAAAATGCTTACAAGAGCTGACTCTCTCCTCTATGTTGTGGTGTCCTTACTGGGGTGTCAAGAGGGAAGGTTTGGCAGGTGGAGCTCAGTGGTGAACGATGTGCTTTGCATGCAGAAGGTCCCCGGTTCAGTCCCCTAGCATCACCACAAAAAGGGATCAGGAAGTAATGGCAAAAATCCTGGGGAGTCATTGCTGGAGTGAAATCCTGGGCTCAATGAGCAAATACTATTATTATTATTATTATTATTATTATTATTATTATTATTATTATTTGTGGTACACTGGTTTGACATCGTCTGATAGGAAGTGCCTACAGAGGGTGGTGAATACAGCACAATATATTATGGGCTGTCCCGTGAATCCACTCGATGAAATAGCAGAAGAATGTTGCCTCAGGAGAGTGAGGGAAATTCTCAGGGATTATTCACACCCTGGCCGGCTCCTGCCCTCAGGCAGAAGATATAGAAGCATGATTAGTCTCACCAACAGGGTAAAGAACAGCTTCTATCCATGGGCTGTTAGGCGGCTGAATGAAATATAACAACAGGGCAACTGACTTTTGGGTTTGGTGGGTGTGCGTCAGTAAACAAGGGGAATGAAGACTAAGAGAGCTGAGTGGGGGGTGCTCGTGGAATCTCACTGTATACAAGTTGTACAAGTGACAATAAAGTATTTCAAATTTCAATAATAATAATAATAATAATTTATTATTTATACCCCGCCCATCTGGCTGGGTTTCCCCAACCACTCTTGGTAGCTCCCAACAGAACACTAAAAACAGAATAAAACTTCAAACATAAAAACTTCCCTAAACAGGGCTGACTTCAGATGTCTTTTAAACGTCAGATAGTTGTTTATTTCCTTGACACCTGATGGGAGGGCGTTCCACAGGGCAGGCGCCACTACCGAGAAGGCCCTCTGCCTGGTTCCCTGTAACCTTGCTTCTCACAGTGAGGGAACCACCAGAAGGCCCTCGGAGCTGGACCTCAGTGTCCGGGCTGAACGATGGGGGTGGAGACGCTCCTTCAGGTATACAGGACCGAATGCTCTGACCTCAGCTTCCTTTGCTCCTTTAACTAGGCTGTTAGAAACCCTAAGTATTAGGGACTGAGATGCACTTGCCTAGGCAGCTCATCCCAGTCTAAGGCTTCCAGCATGGGTTGGGTCGCAACTCAGAGCAACTGGCTTGCATGCAGAAGGTCCCAAGGCAGCTGCTGCCAGTTGGATTGAGCTAGAAGGACCAGATGCTGTATAAAGCCGCTTCCTGTGTTCCTGCGTCTTAAGGGAAGGCCCGAAATTCAATGGCAGAGCATCTGCTTTTCATGCAGAAGGCTATTGGCCACAACCCTGTCCTGCAGTGCTGAATTCTATGTGCTAAAAAATACATTTATTCTCAACCAGCAATGTAGAACACCTGTGCATGCAGAAGGTCCCAGGTTCATTCCCCAGCATCTCCTGGCAGGACAGAGAATGCCCCCTGCCTGAAACCCTGAAGAGCTGCTGCCGGTCAGAGTAGACAAAACTGAGCTGGGTGGACCAGCGGTCTGCAAAAGGCAGCTTCCTCTGTATCCCTTGGCGTTAACACACTGTCTATCGGCTTCCTGCCTAACGTGACCTGGTTTCCAAGCTTACTCATGTAATATATATGAGCATCCTACTGTCCTCATAAGTAGCCTGTACTACTTAAAACCAATGGATCCACTGCCCTTCTTAATGGATCTTCTTTTCCGCCTTTGGTTTGGCCCCAGCTGTGCTTCTGCTACAAGTCCAGCCTATACCCAAGTGGCTTGCCCATTTTGCAGCAGTATTTTTGATTTGGCACTGCAACCCACACCCTTCTTTTGCACCTGGCTCAGGGCTGTCCTAGATCCTACAAGCATGCAAGCTGCCTGCCTTCACTCTAAGACGCCTCACCGATTGAGTAATTGTCCTGATCTGCAGCTTGCAGAGTTATATGACACCTGCAGACAATCAAGCGTTTGTTCCTATTTGTCTGCAGGGACGTGACGTCGAGCACAAACTTCCCAGTGCATATTCCCGTCAACTTTCTATGCTGCGAAAAGTCCGGCTTCTTTGGAAGGGGAGGGAGAGATCTTGTTGCACAAGAGCATCAAGCCCACTTAATTGCTTAAATATACTCAGAGTCAAGAGTGGATTTCATGCTCTTTATTCAGCCCATAGTGGTGAGGAGGAATGGAAGTTCCCCCAGAATGTCTGCTTTATATACATTATTTAAACAATGGGCCCCACATGATTGGCTAATTGCGGGATTCTCCTGTAGGCCAATCAGGTTGCGGATTCACTTCCACCTGGAGCTGGATTGGGTGGCTCCTGTGGACCAATCAGACTGCTGCATTCTGGATCCTATTGTTCTAGGACCAATCAGACTGCTGCATTCTTGATCCTATTCAACTCAGTACATAACAATTGCGTACTGTGAATTTGCTGGTATGTGATTAAATCCCATTCACAAAACAGCAAAGCCCTGGAATCAGCTTTTGTTTGTTTCATTCTCCTCCCAGCCCCAAATACAGGGATAATCACACATGGGGTGGGGTGTGTATGTTACACTGATCCTTCGTGTACTTGAATCAGCTTTGCTGGGGGGTTCCAAAAGCAGTTATGAGATGCATCTCAGATTGCAGAATTCAAGCTGTATTTACCAGTGCAGTAATAAAAGCCAGACAAGTGTCTACATGGAGGAGCGAGATTTGCACAGGTCTTTGTCCAGTTGCCTGCTGCCCCTTTGGCTCTGCATGCTGATAGACCTCTTTCCACCCATACATTAGGCTTCTTGGATTTCTGTATTGCTTCCCAACTACAAAAAGTTGGGAAGTGAATTACAATGAGTGAATTACAAAGTGAATTACAATGAGTGAATTACAAAAGAAGTGAATCACAATGAGAATGAAGCACAGCAATAGCTATATATAAACATATTAAAAACACAGGACAAAGAACATCGAATTATTATTGGTGCCGCACTGGGAAACCAAAACGTCTTTGCCTGGCATCCAAACAATGACAAATTTGGGGCCAGGTGGGCCTCCCTGGGAAGAGCATTCTAAGGACGGAGAGCCACTATGAAAAAGGCCCCGTTCTCTTGTCGCCATCCTCCAGACCCCCCTTGGTGGTGGTTCTCTGAGAAGAAGCTCAGGTGAAAATTTCAGTGTCCAGAAAGGTTCATTTTAGGGGTAGGGCCCCTGGGCTTTAATTGTCAAAACCAGCATTTTGAAATGGGTTGGAAACAAATTGGCAGCCAGTATGGATACAGATAAATATGCCGGCCCAAGACATTTGCCATCCGAAGCGAAGGCCAAGGTGGTGTCCCTATTCCACCTACAGAGGATGATCAGATGAATCCCATTGCAATAGGACAGTGTCCTCCTGAAGTCAGCAGGATAAGTTATTGGGTGCAGAGCAGGCCACTCAGCCCGCACAGCACCTGCCGCCTTAGGCACCTGCCTCATTTTGCCTAATGGTAGAGCCAGCCCTCAGCCCTAGGGGCGCAGGTGGCGCTGTGGATTAAACCACAGAGCCTAGGACTTGCCGATCAGAAGGTTGGCGGTTCGAATCCCCGCAATGGGGAGAGCTCCTGTTGCTCGGTCCCTGCTCCTGCCAACCTAGCAGTTCGAAAGCACGTCAAAGTGCAAGTAGATAAATGGGTACCACTCTGGCGGGAAGGTAAACGGTGTTTCCGTGCGCTGCTCTGGTTCGCCAGAAGCGGCTTAGTCATGCCGGCCACATAACCCGGAAGCTGTACGCCGGCTCCCTCGGCCAGTAAAGCGAGATGAGCGCTGCAACCCGAGTCATCCATGACTGGACCTAATGGTCAGGGGTCCCTTTACCTTTACCTAGAGCCAGCCCGGCTCACCGAGTCTTCCAGGCAGGTCTTCTTGCTTGCAGAATGTGGGTTTCTGAAGCAGAGAGATCCAGACTCATCCCAGCAGACAGAGAACTGGGCCTGGCTGAGGCTGATGGAAATGTAGTTCAAAGCTTCTGGTGGACACCAGAGTTTTGAGCGGCTGTTCCAGATTCAATCTATTCCTGTGTACACCACTTCACAGCTGCTTGAATTCTCAGTCTCGAATGATAGGAGCTGTATTTTGTGGGCACCACTATGAAGAAGAGTTTGGATTTGATATCCCACTTTATCACTACCCGAAGGAATCTCAAAGCGGCTAACATTCTCCTTTCCCTTCCTCCCCCACAACAAACACTCTGTGAGCTGAGTGGGGCTGAGAGACTTCAGAGAAGTGTGACTGGCCCAAGGTCACCCAGCAGATGCATGTGGAGGAGCGGGGAATCGAACCCAGTTCACCAGATTACGATACTACCGCTCTTAACCACTACACCACACTGACTCTCACCACATTGCTTACCCCTGCTTTAGTGGAAGGATTTCCCTTCCCTTTATTCCTGGAGAAAAAGAGCTCAGTTGCTCTAGATGGAAGACCCATTCCAAGGTGAAAAAGACTATGGCACTTTTGTGACGAAATCCCAGCAGGGGAAAAAAAAGAGAAAATATCTGCACAGTTGCTTTACATTAATTAGCGAGAGCCAATTCAAAACAATTCTTGGCGGCGGCAGGAATTGGAAAGGCGTCTGAAGACCAAACATCAGAAAGGAAAGCTAATTGGATATACATAGGAGTCATCAGGAGAGAGAGATGCAAAGCGTTCTCCTTGTTCCCAAGTGCCCTCTGCCAATGTCATTTCATAACACGACGTCTCACTGAGTGGCTCTGGTGGTTTGCATGCAGAAGGGCCCCTGGTCCAAGCCTCCAGCTAAAAGGATCAGGCAATGGGGAGAGACTAGCCTCTGCCCAATACCCTGGAGAGCCACTGCTGTCAGAAAGCAGAAAGATCAAAAGTAGGCACAGCCAGAGCCAATGATAGGCAGTGCCACACTCTGCCTGCCTGGAGACAGGTAGCTTTGGTCAGATTGCTGCAGTGCTTCCATTTCTAGCCCATCTTACCTCCAGGGAATTCAAGGTGACTTGTGGTTCTCCCCTTCCCCATTTAAACCTCACAACAACCCTGTGAGGTAGGTTAGGCTGAGAGATTGTGACAGGCCCAAGGTCACTCAGCAGAGTTCTTGAATGGGTTGTTGTTGTTGTTTGTATACCACCCTATACCCGCAGGTCTCAGGGCAGTTACAACATAAAATCACAATATAAAAACAAAAGATACATAATACAAATAAAAACAAAAACAACACAATTACCCACCCACCCCGGCCACTTTTAAAAAAGGCATTGGATGTCAATCAGCCAAAGGCCTGGTTAAAGAGGAACCTTTTTATCCTGGAAACTAAAGGTGTATAGTGAAGGTGCCAGCCGAATCTCCCTGGGGAGAGCGTTCCCCAAAAGGGGAGCCACTGCAGAAAAGGCCTGGAGGCGGCGCACAAAGAAGGGCCTCAGAAAGATTACCTGCGTCTATGTAGGTTTATATGGAAAGCGGCATGAGGGCACTGACAGGGTCCTAGAGCAGGGGTCAGCAACCTAAGGCCCATGGGCCAGAAGTGGCCCGCAGAGGTCATTTGACCAGCCCCCAAGCCGCCCCCGAACTGAGCTGCCTGCTTGCGTGCTGTGCTAAACTGGCGCGGGGCACGGGGATTCACTTCCACGGCCCCGAAAATTGCATCTGAACATGCGTAGACACCGAAAATCCCAGGCAAGATAAACCTTGCTGACCCCTGTCCTAGAGTCTTCCTATCTCCTTCTCAAAGCCTAGTTAGCACTTTCTCAGCTTTAGGAAGGAGGTGGGAAGGCTCCAGGACTCTGCCAGAGCTTTGTGCCACCTTCTCAAAACCTGGCTTTGGGAAGACAGTCCGAGGGCCGTAGGAGGTGTCAGATTTTGGTCTCGCTCCCCGCACTCCACATGATAAGGCAGTGTGCAGCGTTCTGTGTGAAGTACTTTTGCAGCCTACTTGGTATGAACAGCTGGACCACCCTGAGCCAGAGAGAAAACTGAGCTAAAAGTGAATTATTGCACCCGAGTAATGCTTTGGGTGTACAGGGGCCCTACTTGCTTCCAAGATTTAGGCAAATCCTCCACTGTTAACAGCCAGAAGTGGACCCCCAGAGGGCATATCTGATACAGGTGTGCTTGCCCAACAGTGACCCATTGGGGGCTGAAGTCTGCACCAAAATAAGCATGGTCTTTAGTCGCTGAACTACATCTGTAGTTCCAGCAACATCTGGAAAACCAAAGGTTCCCCACATCTAGTTTAGACAGTTCAGGGTATCCAAGGCAAGTTTGGTTGAATGCCAGCTTACGGGGCCCATATGCCTAGCTAGAGGATTGGCTCATGAGGCCATGCTCAATCGCTAAACTCTCTTACAGAGAGTAAGAAGTCCCCATTGATCCACAGAAGATGGCTACCACAAGCAGCTTCATGGGGATCAACAAACAGGAAGGTGAAGCAACCTGGAAAAATCAGAGCATGTCTAGGATGGGCTTTTGATGCTGCAATCCAAAATGACACGTGGGTACCAGCTTGGGGAGGGCTGGTTCTCTCCCAGGTCCTTTGATAAAGGCTGGGGTGGGGGGGGGGGGAACCAGGAACAGAGACAGAAATGGGATTTGTGTCTCCCTGGAAAACTTTTGCTGAAACTGTTATTTGCCCACCTTGCAGGACTGTTGTAAAGAAGCACTTTGAGAGAGAAAACACTCTACTAATACTGGATGTAGTTATGGAGTATATTAACTGCTGCAGGACCCCGCTGAAGAGAGAGACACTGTGGGTGAATTCCTGTTTTTATTTTCCAGCGAAAGTGAGCACAGCAATGTAGCAAACATGCCAGCCTTTTCACAGCATCTGGACCGTGGATGGAGGCCTGGCTCCAGCACTCTCCCTTCCCCATATCTCTCTCCCCCTTATGGTTTCCTGCAGCTCCTTCTTCCTAGCTATGTGCCCACATCCCATCCTCCAGAGCTCCCTTTTCTGCGGGTAAAGAAGCAAGTCAGACACCGAGGCTAAAAATAGGCACCTAATGGAAGCTGCAATGCAGTCCTCTCTTCTCGGCATCCTTGCGTTCGGGCGGCAGGGAGCCAGCTGACTTGGCAGAAAGATGAAGCCAGGAAGGCAGTTTTCTGAAGGTGGAAACGGAGACCAACCTGCCCCAGGCCCCATCAGCTTCCCCCAAGGAAGCCGGGGAAGATTTGAACAAGAGGTCCTTGCGCTTGCCAACAGTAGTTTTGGCCTCAGCGAACCCAATTACATCTCTCCCTGCAGCAGGGACCCAGCTTTTCAGCCCCAATCAAGCCAGGCTATCTGCTCTGAGTCTCGGCTGCAACTGCAACTTGGTGCAAGCCAGTCTCTGGCACGGATCCTGGCAACTTCAAAGCTCTGTGTTCCGTTTTCAAAAAGTGCGGCAGGGATCCGAGCAGCATGGGAGGCCAGGAGTCATTTTGTACAAGACACCTTTCCTATGCAGGTGAGAGGAAAGCGACAGCTTCCGCTCCCAAGACAGATGCATCTTGCCTGGGTAATGGACCGGATGAGAGCCAACAAACTGAAGCTCAATCCAGATAAGACTGGGGCACTGTTAGTGGGTGGTTCCCTAGAGCAGATGGGTGGGAGGTTGCCTGCTCTTGATGGGGTTACCCTTCCACTGAAGGAGCAGGTTCGTAGCTTGGGGCTACTCCTGGATCCTTTGCTGTTGCTCGAGGCTCAGGTGGCCATCCATCAGCTTTGGCTGGTGGCCCAGCTATGACCCAATCTGGACAAGGACAGTCTAACTACTGTTGTCCATGCCCTGGTAACCTCAAGTTAAGATTACTGCAATGCATTATACGTAGGGCTGCCTCTGAAGACGGTTCAGAAACTTCAGCTAGCACAGAATTCAGAGGCCAGGCTGCTCACTGGAGCAAGACAGTTTGAGCATATTACACCGATCCTGCTCCGACTGCACTGGCTACCAATTAGGTTCCGGGCCCAATTCAAAGTGCTGGTTTTGACCTATAAAGTCTTAAACTGTTCAGGACCACAATACCTCAAGGACCACCTCTTTCCATATGAACCTACCCAGACCCTGAGGTCATCTTCTGAGGCCCTCCTTTGTGTGCCTCCTCCTCAAGAGATCTGGAGGGTGGCAGCATGAGAACGGGGCCTTCTCTGCAGTGGCTCCCTGTCTGTGGAATACTCTCCCCAGGGAAGTTCGCCTGGCGCCTTCATTATTTACCTTTAGGCACCAGGCAAAAACGTTCCTTTTTAACCAGGCTTTTGGTTGATCTGGTTGACATCCAATGCCCTTTTAAAAATGTGGCTCTTTTTCGGGGTGGTTATTGAGTTGTTGTTTTTATTTTGATTATATATATTGTGGTTTTTATGTTGATCTTTTCTGTGAACCGCCCTGAGACCTCTGGGTATAGGGCATTATATAAATTCTAATAATAATAATAATAATAATGCGGCTGTAGCAAAACAAAACACGCCACTTGCCCGCGCAGGAGTTACATGGTTCTTAAACCACTTATGGGGCACAGGGCTTTGCAGCTGATTGGTACTGCTTTTGGCCCAGCTCCCTCTGTATCTGGCCCACACATGACAACTGCAGAGCATCTGGGTGTAGCCAGAAAGTCTGTGCTGTTGTTGCCAGGGTCAAACAGATTCCTTACCCTCTGTTTCAGTAAGCTGCCTTTGGTTCTCTGCACAACAGGAGAGACACATGTATAACAAAATGGAACTTGTAAAAGCACACACTCAATTTAATATTTTAAAACAATCCCCGCTACAGATAGAATGGAATGGATAAAACCAGAGGTGGGCAGAAATCTCTGGTGAAAGTCGTCGGCAGGATGAAGCTGAAACTGTGCCAACCAAGAATCCCAGAGGGCAACACTTCTCCTCTCTCTTTCTCCTTGCATCGAGCTGCCTGGAGGGAGGATCCCAGCTGCAGAGGAGTCAGCGATGGCTGAAGAAACCCTGAGGATGGTTGAACTTGAAGGGCTTCATCCGACTGGGGCCCCTAAGAAAGAAGAGAGACTCCTGAATATCAACAGCTATTGCAGGACAGCTCTTCTCATCAAATGCTTTCAAAAAATCTGTGGATCCTATATCAGGATCGTGATGAAAGGGCCTTTTAGAAAGTCACGCTAGTACCTTTGTAGAGATCTGCTGGATGTAACAGAGGAAGATAATCAAGAATTTTACCTGAACAACTTAGGTCCAGGGTACCTCAGGGATTGCCTGAGCCCTCATGAAAGTCTCCTTTCAAACAACCAGTACAGAACCAGGAAACTCCACAACATTCACTGATCACACCAGCTGCCCACAGATACCTGACCTCCACATTCTCCTTTTTATTTGAGCAGATTTACGCACACTTCTGCCTTTGTGAAAAGAAACAAAAATACTGCGGCCTCTGGCTGTCTCACAGCATACACTTCCTTGCTCCTTTCGACTGCCTTTGTTAAAGCACAGAGGACCTTGAAAGGAGGCAGGCAGAAACCCAGTCGCGTTGTGGGTGCAAAAATCAGAAAGCGCCATGGCAGGAGATGAAAAACAGGAGACAGCTCCCAGAAGGCACTGGAGATGAGATGAAAGCGCCAAAATCCAGGGGAATGAACAGCTTCCTGCTAGAGATAGAGCTCATTCTTCCTCCCCGCTGGAACAGGAAGAGGCAAGATGAGCCCTCTAGAAGCATGAGTAGAAGTGCCAAGTAAGGCTCATAGCTGTACAAGGCGGGAAAAGATAAAGGGCGGTGAGGGAAGGAAGAGACAGCAGGAACAAGGTGTGCCAAAAATTTTGATTGGTGGGGAGGGGATAGAGAGAAAAACAAAGCCCCATGTAGGTCACAGCCAGTTAAAAGAAAACCACAGCTTTCTGCACAAGGTGCACAATGAAGCCGTCTTGTATGGAAGCTGCCAATCTACCTCAGTAGTGTCTACACTGACTGGCAACAGCTCTCCAGTGTTTCAGGCATTAAGTTGCTCACTCACAGCTACGGAGGTTCTTTCACCTGGAGCCTGGCCAAAACCTGGGCATCTTCTGAAAGCGCACAATGCCCCCCCCCACAGTCTGGCTACTCTGCTTTAGAGGTGCCACAGTACAAGTGTCAGGGACTGTGCTGAGGAGGGCTGCACTGAGGAAGAATGGTGGGAGTCACCCCCTTCCCCTGATCCTGAATCTCCCCAAGAGCAGGAGGACAATATAGATTTGGAACAGGCGTTTGCAGAGGGGCATAGTTCAGAAGGCAGAAGCTTGGAAATACTGGATGAGGAACAGCTAGGAGAAGAAACACTGGGAGAGAGTTAACAGATCCACAGTTTCTGGACAGCATTCACTCCCCCCCCCCTTCTCCAAAGACATGGAGAGCTTAGAAAGTGTTAGAACACAAAGCGTAGAGGGTACAAGCTCAGATTACAAGACGTAGGAGTGACGTAGATTAATAGGGACGGAAGGGGGGGAGTGACACTTAATTGGGAGCACCGTCATTTCTAGGAGACGTGTTCTTTTCTCTCTCACTGTGATTATTAAAGAATCTAACTGGTAAGACTTCCTTTCATTTGATCTTCTTATTTACTGCCATGGGGGAGGAAGCAGATTTCCCAAAGTTGGACAATGAGACACACACATGCCCTGCTCCTTACCTGACGAGGCGCAGACACATTTTCTCCTGCGGAAACTCCTTGGGCCCCTCCACACTGTTGTCGTGGGTCTCCGTCTCAAGGTAGACATCCAGGACGACGCACAAGCGCTGCAGCTGGTTGGTCAGGAGCTGGTAGCCTGGCTTGGGACCGTACAGTTCTTTGTAGTAAACAGAGACCTCGCTCTCCATGGCCTGAAGAGAATCAGAGAAGGGACAGAGAAGGAGAAGTTGAAAAGGGGTCCCTCGGAGATTGCCCAGCCATGTCCTGTATCAGGGATGGGGAACCTGCGACTCCCCAGATGGAACTCCCATCATCCCTGATCATTGACCATGCAAGCTGGGTCTGATGGGAGTTGGTGAGCCATAGGCTCCCTGGCTGAGAGTCCTCTTCCCTGGGTTTGGGCCCAGCAGCGTACCCGGATGTTGTCGTCGTTGCTGCTGGTTTTCTCCCCTTTCCAGTTCAGGCACAGGCTGAAGATGGGAGGCATGGAGGAGTAGCCTGGATTCAGCACCACCGCTACCTGCAGCTTGGCTAATCACAGAAGGGAAGGGAATGGAATGTCATCATAATTATTATTATTACATCTGAAGGCTGTAAGTTCAGGGAAGTTTTTAATGTGTGACATTTTAGTGTATTTTTGGTCCTTGTTGGAAGCCGCCCAGAGTGGCCAGGGAAACCCAGCCAGATGGGCGGGGTACAAATAATAAATCATCATCATCATGGAATGGTCAAAATTTCTAGCCCCTCTTGGTTTATGAGTAAACACCAAAAAATGAAGGCATGCACAATGAACCTTGCCACTGAACAAAGGTAACCCACAGCTTTACTTGTCGTTCTCTTGGCCTCGATCACCAAGCGGCCCCTGGAAAACTGCACACAAGGGAATGCAGCCCCCAGAATGAAAACAGTGGCTTCCAGCAACTGTTAATCTGAAGTATTACTGCCTCCAACCGTGGAGACAGAGCACAGCCATTGTGGATATGCTCTGCCCCTGCGGCTGGAGGCAAATACGTTTCTGAATACCAGCTACAAGAAACCACAGGAGGGGATAGGGGTCTCGTGCTCAAATCCTGCTTGTGGGTTTCCCGCAGGCAATCTGGTTGGCTGCTGTTGAGAACAGGATGATGGTGAACTAGGTGGGCTGCTGCCCTGACCCAGCAGGGCTCTTGTGACTCTTATGGTCCACACCTCTGCTGACAGCCATGCCTTCTTCTCAAGCCTGCTTGCGGTGGGGAAACACAGGAGAAAGAGAACCCACCTGTTCCTCTTTCTATCAGGGCCATGTAGTACAGGTGTGTGTCCTCAGCCAAACCGGCCTCGACGACATCTTTTGTGTAGGACAGCTCCTGCAGTGGGAAGAGGGAGAAGCGGGCGGTGAGCTGGGTCTACAGAGATAGGGACGCTGCGTATCCACACACAATGAAGTCTCTTTACAACACAAGCACAGATCAGACGGCTCAGATCGACACGCAGTGCAGAAAACCGGCAGCTGAGGCCAGCGGTGTGAGATGGAAAAGCAAGAATAAGCATTCCACTTCCAAAAACTTATTGCTTCATTAAAATAGTAATAATCTGTCAGGCTTCAGGGAATCTGATCCCCCTCCCTCATGGCAGGCTGCCAGTAATGGAAAGACAAGAAGCTCTTACCAAGGTATTTTATTCAATATTCAGAGGGAGCCGTACAAATGCCGTCTCTCGGATAATGGCGTTGCTCCGAGTAAAGTCCCACCCCATCCGTCTCTGCTATTATACGCCATCCCTGCACTGGCTGATCTGTGCTTTCTGCCTCTGAGCTTTCTGTTCTCCTACTCTCAATGCCTGCCGGGTTCGGGGAGAGGGGTGGTGGTCTGGAATGCTTTCTAATGACACCGAGTCTGTCAGCTGTCTCTCCCCTGGTGGTGCTGCTTCTTCTTCCTGCTCCTCTTCTAATATTCCTAGCTTCTCCTCTCTACATCCTCTGAACTGTGACCTTCTGCAAACCACTGCTGTAAACCTATACTGTCTCCCTCTTCTCTGGGAATTGCAGGAGGAAGAGGGGGCAGTCTCCACCATTCCTCCTCAGTCCAGTCCCTGACATAATGATAACAATACAGTGGTACCTCTGGTTACATACTTAATTCGTTCCAGAGGTCCGTTCTTAACCTGAAACTGTTCTTAACCTGAATCACCACTTTAGCTAATGGGGCCTCCTGCTGCCACCACGCCGCCTGAGTACGATTTCTGTTCTCATCCTGAAGCAAAGTTCTTAACCTGAAGCACTATTTCTGGGTTAGCGGAGCCTGTAACCTGAAGCGTATGTAACCCGAGGTACCACTGTATAACACGCCCCCATGTATAAGACGCTCCCTATTTGGGGGGACTCAATTTTAAGAAAAGTGGGGGGAGTATTCCCCATAGTTGTTGAGGTACTATTTCTGGGTTAGTGGAGTCTGTAACCTAAAGCGTCTGTAACCTGAAGCGTATATAACCCGAGGTACCACTGTAATAGATACAATACCAACCAAACTGAGCAAAGCTGTAATTGGCTCTTCCTCTACATGGCTATTCTTAAGCAGCATGCACACATATATGATTTTCAAGCAAAGCAGGAAGCACTCTCAGATGTAGCATTCAAACAACATTAAATGGGCTTTTCTGATCCCCTCCCTCCCAGCTCAAATCAAGTATTTCAGGGCAGCCTTTCCCCACCCAGTGGTTTTGGACTACACTCCATCCAGCACAGCTGTTCTTGGCCTCAGCTCCCCATCAAGTCCCAGACAGTCCAGAACAGCTGGCGGGCACCAGATTGGGGGAGGCTGGTTTAGCAGGCCAGTTCTTTCTCACAAGACTCCACTTACCAGGTAATCCTCATACGTGAGCGCTGTCCACTTCACCAACCGCGACACAATCTTTGCCGGAAAGAGATGCTGGCACTCGCTGGAGACCGGCAGAATGCCATGCTCTGAAGCCCAAGATGGGGGAAAAAAAGAACATAAATATGATCCAAGAGAGTCCCCTTTCCCTAGCAAGGTCAACGTGTTATGTTCAGAAGTGGTAGCTCGAAGGGCAAATCTGGCCGCTGGACAATTGTGGCTTTAGGTTCCTGTCATATATGGTTAAGCCAAAAAGGTTCTAAACCTCTGAAGGCTCAAAAGAGTTCTGACAGGTAACAGCTGGTGATAGGACCAACATGCTGATGAGTGATAAATTAGCACAAAGCTTGCTCCATTGGAGATGGAAGTGGAAAAAACAGAGAGGTGCTTGGAAGCTGCAAAGGCAGTGTTTGACCAAGATTGTCTCAGTCAGTGACAAGCAGAAGATGTACTGCAGGATCCCTCGGCCAATTCCCAGTGAGCCGCTGAATATCTGTTGGTTGCTAGGACTCTTGCCAAGAATGCTGGGTTAGGGAGATTGTGGTCTGATCCCACAAAGGAGATAGGACTGTGGGAACTGGCCGGTCAATTCCCGTAGCTTGGTGAGCCCGATATGGACCTTGCGCTAGCCACCCACTTTTAGACCTTTTTCTTTAGAGAGGTTCAGTGTTCGCCCCATTCTACTCAGTGCTCTGAAGATTCCATTGTCCTGACAACGTTTCGATGGATAGCTGATAATTGTCAATCACACCCGGGACACCTATTTGGACACATGGAACTGTGTATATTAATTTATATGTTCAAGTCAAGATCGGTGGGATATTTTAACAGTCTATGAAGCTGTCTGTGTTTCCTTTCCCCTTCTATTGTAGCTTCAAAACTTTACAATTTTGGAGAAAGTCAGTGGGGAGAATGTGTGGAAGGGATGCAATCTGGATGAACCCCCTCTACACCATCTCCCTGCCAAAAATTGCCTCTCAAAGCTTTTTTTAATGTTCCCCCCCCCCAAAGGAGCTACTACAGCAGCTTCCAGGGGGTGATTTTTGTCAAGGAAACAGGCATGGGGAGAATAATTACTTAAAATTCCCCCACTGTCCATGCCATTGCCATGGGGCTCCCACAGCTGCTTGTTCCTAATTGAAGAAATTTAGCTGCTTCTAAGCAAGCAAAAATGCTTTTTAAGTTAGATGTAGTTAGGCCTGGAGGTAGCAGATTTGCATCTGGGAGGCTGCCACCTCGGATTACAGGTGGGGGGGGGGGTCCCATGATGTGATTCTCCATACAAAATAAAAATCCCTGCACCCAGAAAACTAGCAGTGTCAGAGGAAATGGGACTCTAGCTACATCTTCCTGACATGCTAGGTTTTCCTGTGCAGGGATTATTTGTTTGTTGTATGAAGGAACATTCCGCCTCACTTTGTAAGTTGGGGCTGAAATGTGTCCCAGGCCTGAGGGTGAGGGGCATCTGATGCTCAGAGTGTGTGTGATTGGTGGAATCCAGAGTGTCACTACTGGGGGAAGCAGCAGGGCAGCTGGGATTTACCAAGGGAAGCAAACTGCTTGTGTAGAGCAAGGCGGGACTCCAGCCTCATCTTGAGCAATTTCATGGTCCTCTCCATGTGGCTAGCACTCAGCGAGTTATCGGCAATCACAGGATTCTGCAAATGGGATAAAGGCAAAAGTGGTGTTACCTCCACACCACTGAAGAGCCAGGAAACTGGGCAGGCTTGACCAGGTTGGATTCTCTCGCAGCTGCAACCTGTTTCCTTGCACAGCCTCATCTGAGATGAAAAAGCCGAGATCCTGACATCATCCAGATTCCTCTGTGCACAACATTAAAACTCGTCCTTATGCTGACAGACGAGAGAATGGTGGATAAAGTCATAGAAGCGATCATCTAGCCCAATCCCTGTCCCATATGGGGATTGAACCTGCAACCTTGGTGTCATCAGCAACATGTTCTAATCAGCTGAGCTATCCTAAGGATACTTGCTGAGTCCTCCTTCCACTGCCCTGGGACTCTGCTCTTATGGTTTGGAACCACCTAAACATGCACAAACTTACACACACACACACACACACACACACACTTCCATAAGAAGAGCCATGCTGGATCAGACCAATGGCCCATCTAGTCAGGCACCCTGCCATGGGCATAGCCGGGGGGGTGCAGCTGCTCCCCCTAAAACAAGTAAATAAATAAAAATACTTAACTGTCCAATTGCGTCTCAGATAACTCAGTTCTGTCCCCACCCAACATAAAACCTGACACACCTAAGATAAATCCTGGCTATGCCCATGCATCCTGCTCTCACCATGGCCAACCAGATGCCCCAATAGGAGGCCTGTAAGCAGGATCCGAGTAAAAGAGCTCTCTCCCCTCCTTGCAGTTTCCAGCAACTGGTGTTTGGAAGCATTACTGCCTCCAGCTGCAGAGGCAGAGTGCAGCCATCACAGCTAGTAGCCATGTCCCCCATAAACCCCTCAGTGCATCTTCATTCACCTGCCCGCAAGCAAATGCTCACTCCGTTTGCAATTTGGAGAGCCTGGTCCAGCAGTGCCGGCAAAGGCTGCCTATCGAGATTTGGGCTGCGTCTTCCCCATTGTTCAGAGGCAGCTCTGCACCTACCTGGGGCTGATCCTTGGGGAAATGCAGGCCCCCCAACTTCTGCACCCACAGGTAAGGGTGTCCCAGTTCTGCAACGTAGTCACTCAGGGACACGATCCTGGAAGACACAAGGAGGGAAGGAGGGAGGGCGCAGGTGAGAAGCCATGAAGGAGAGGCCTACAAGGCAAGCACCTCTGTCCATTACCAGCTTACCCGACTTTATCAAACTGGAACTGGTTGGCGGGGTTTGGAGTCCTCTTTCCGTGATCTCCAGGATACAGGCAGCTCAGGAGGGTGTCGGGGCACAGCAAGTCTCTAGAAAGAAATAGGAACAAGGGATGTGAAATTCAGGATCTTCTTTGTTGGAAGATCCAGCAAAGATAGGAAAAAGTCATTCTTCACACAGCAGAGTTGAACTACGGAACTTGCTCCCGCCGGAGGAAGCAACAGCCGCCAACCTTAGGTGGTGTTAAAAGAGGATTGGGCAAATTCAAGGAGGAGGGGCAAGGCTATTGATCACTACTAACCACTATGAGCAGGCTCTGCCTCCATGGTCGGAGGCAGCAATACTTCTGAATACCAGGTTCTGGGAACCACAGGAGGGGGAGGCCACTGTGAGAACAGGATGCTGGACTAGATGGGCTCTTGTGCGACTGTGTTTCATTTCTATCTAAGTCAGATCTGCCAAAGAAAAATCTCCCCGTATGAACGACTCTAAGATTCTGTGCAAGTTTACTTCTGCTGCGTTGCCATGGGAATTCCGCAGGAGATCTGCAGGGACCTCTGTTGTGTGTGTCTGTGTTCTCCTCCCCTCACCCACTGGAACATTCTGACGTCGCTCAGATCTTTTGAAACTCCATTTTGCATCCATTCCTGTCGTCTGCGCTGTCCCCCTTTCTAAATGGGCCACAGACTGTCATCTTGCAGTGATGACTCTAGAGTTGTATGCAGGCATACTCTGCATTCTCTTCAGATCATATAAATCTTCCCCTCCCCTTTTAGAGTTGAATGCAGGCAGTCCCCACAGCTCCCACCCTTTCTCTCAAATGCTGCCGACAGAAGTAAACGGGTTCTCTGATCAGCAGCAGATTAGACTGAAAAGTCACATTAAACACAGTTAATGAGGGCAACCAAGAACCCTGTGTTTAGGCAGGAGCACAATCAGATCATAGCATTCGTAGTTATCAGCGACTTTAAGAATCAGGGTAGTTAGCCAAGCAGGAAGTCAGGTTACTGAAGGCTGCCACCGGGAATTAACAGCAGAAGTGTCCAAGGATGAATAATTGCACTGGCACATATACACCCCCCAACATCACCTCCTCTTTTTCCACTATTAAAACTGCCTTAATTGGGAGTGTGTGTGTGTGTGTGTGTGTGTGTGCGCGCGTGCAATAAACAAAGGTTTAAGTGATGCTCTGCCGAACGTCTCAGCTTTAACTAAAGTTAATGTTAGACACGTGTGAAGCAGGCTACTGCAGGGGAAAGAGCAAGTTGCTTTTCCCAAGCCTATTTTGGCAGCTGTGCTTCCAAGCCAGATTTCCACGCACACCCCAACACACACAACTCCAAAGGGATTAAAAGCTCCACTCCCTGAGGTGAGGTAACTCACAGAGCAGAAGAGGGAAGGGAGAGGAATAGGAGGAAGCAGTCTCAGCAGAGAAAGAGACTCAGCGACCATGCACAGGGAGAGGAAGCGATTAGTCTGCTAGAGAGTAATTAAATGAGACAGGGAGACGAGATGCGATCAGCCCCTAATTTATCCTCGCCAACTCAACAGAGCACCAGAGACACATAGGTCCATTTGTTGGTTTTTTCCCTGCTATCTGACCCATAGGAATGCTCCTCTCTCATCAGGCTCCTCCCTGTCTCGCTGCCAAGATAAATTAAGAGATCAGAGACAGATCTTGTCTTTTCCGCTAAAGTCTCTCCGCTCTTTAGGGGCGAACGAGGCCCAAGAGGGGATATATAACTGCAATGACTACAAGCGACATGCAAGTGACTCTGCAAACTTGTGTGCCCACAGTGCCCCCTGGTGCAACTCGATTGCAGTGCCCATCTTTTGCGCTGCCCCAAACAACGTATTGCAGTGTAAGGCAGAAAGCCAAATTCTGCCCAGTTAGATGGGAAAGTTCAGGTTGGGGAATTTTTAGGCCTGAGGTTCTGGCTGATTGTGGTTTAACGGGAGGCCCACCGCTCCGTTACACAGATCAGAAGACTCAGATCTTCAGTATCTGAGAACAGCAGCTGACAAATCCTGTTCTCTGTTACTCCAGAATAATTCTTCAAATTTGTGGCACCGTTAAAATTCGCACTTGTGTATACTAACTGACTCCAAATGCAGGACAGCAACTGTGCCTGCTTGTTTCAAGGTGCTGCCTTCTGTATAGTTAAGTGGACAATTTAACAAGACCCAAGGTTAACAAATGGTTTTGCCTGCGTAGAGCAAGAGATGTGAGTCTGTTGATACTTCTGCACTGTAACCTATATAGTGAGCACAGAGCATGGGTGCAGAACCCTTTTCGCTCCACAGGCCAAAACCGTATCTGCCACGCGGGGCCAAATGTGACAGGTGGGCGCAGCCCGAAACATGTCAAAATACCATAAGTACATAAGAGTCTGCTGTTCTCACAGTGGCCCACCAGATACCTGTGGGAAACCTGCAAACAGGATTGGAAACACAAGAGCACTCTCTCCTCCTGTGGTTTCCAACAGCTGGTGTTCAGAAGCAATTATGCCTTCAAGGGAGGAGGCAGAACACGGCCAATGTGATTGGTTGCCATGGATAGCCCTCTCCTCCATGAATTTGCCTAATCCTGTTTTAAAGACATCTAGGTTTGTGGTCATCGCTGCCTCCTGTGGCAGAGAGTTCCATGGTTTCAGCCCAATCTGGAAGGTAAAATCTCTCTGTGTGCGTGTAAAAAGGGGGGCGGGAAGGGGAAGGAGGCTTGCAAAAGCTTTTCCCCTCTCTCCCTTTAAGGTCTGGGGACTTAAAAGTAAAGCGAGGGAGAGATTTGCAAGTCTTCCTCTGTGTTGGCTTAGTTCAGTTCTCATAAGGAAAAGAAATTCCTAGGCTCAGAAGTTCTCTGTCCTGCAAAGAACACAGGAAGTGACTGGCTGCTTGATCAGGCCAAAGGGGCTCCTGTTCTCAGAGTGGCCAACCAGATGGCTCTTTTGGGAACCCCACAGGTAGGAGCTGTGTAGTGACCCTCAGCATACTGCCCCCAACAGTGAAGGGAGAACACAGCCACCTTTTCTACCTGGCTCTGGTTGGCAGATCTTCCGGTTCTAGTAGATCCAAATTGCCAACTGTCTGCCCACCCCAATCAAGATGGACCAACAACCTAAGTCAGGTTAACATTGCTTCTCGAGTCCCAAAATGAGGTACCTCTTTGCCAGGTGCTGCAGGAAAAGGGTACGCAGAAAACACTCACAAACTTTCCACGTCTCAGAACGACTGCACTGGAATCTCTCCTTTTTCTTCGGGGGTTAAAAAACAACAACCCACCGGGCAAAGTAGAATTCTGCCAGAAGCCACAACAGCAGGTTTGCTTGCCAACACCCCATGAAATAATTTCCCAGCTGATCCCACCCTCAACACCTGGGATCCATCAGCGACAGCCTGTCCCCTTGCCACCCCCTGCGAAGCTCACCCGGCACTGATGGGCATGGACATCTCCGCAGCTGCCGTCACCTTGGCTTTCGTCGTCATGACGTTGAGGTTCATCAGATAGTAGAAGGTGAGGAGGAGGAGGCTGCCATCTGCAATGACACAGCCAATGCCAGGGGTTTAGGAAGGGAGAAGGCAATTTGTCGAGCAGGGAAGGTGCAGAGAGAGAAAGGAGAGAGCGACAACTTCCAGTTGTGTTTAAACCACTGTGAGAGGATGGGGGTCAGTGAACTGCTCCCTTACCTGTTGGAACTCACTAGCTATAATACATGGAGAACCTCAGGCTTGTGGGCTGAATATGGCCCACCAGGACTCTCTACCTGTCTGGCCCTCGGGGCTCTCCCTCTCCTAAGCCACACCCCTTCTCCACATGCAGTGCCCCTCCCTGGCCCTACTTCATACCCTCCTTGGGCGCTCTTTCGCCTGGTTGTAAATATGTCCTTGATAATGCTTCTCGCTTGCCGTTCTCCATCCAAAGAAATGTGTACAAAAATGCATGGGAAGAGAGCATGTATTTAAAACCCATGTTTTAGTGAAAGTAACATGCAAAACTTCCTCTTGAGGCAAAGTTGCTTGAATATTAGGAGAAAGGCGCAGGGAAACAATTACACTTTTTGTGTGAAAGTGTGTTGTGTGTGATCAAAAAATCGCAAGCTGCTGAGGAGATGTCGGGGACCACCCTAAGACCGGAAAAACGAGCAACTAACTGATACAGAAATTGACATATTCATGCACCCCTAACTTCCAGAGAAGGGAAAGACCCCCAGTTTAGGGGCACCAACAGATGAGCCGCTTTGCTCTCTCACGTACCTTTGCATTTCAGGCTGACGGTGACGGACAGTGGGTGCCTCTTGAGCATTTCCTTCCGCTTGTCATCCAGCTGCACCCCTAAGGTTGGGCGGCGACGCTTCTAGAGTGGGGAAGGGAGAATCACAACACATTTCTGCCTCCTTTCCCCCAACGAGCTTCCCCCGCAAGTCTACACTTTGTTGTTGCACCCTGGGCTGCTGCTACCTGCCCTGCCCATGTGCTTTGAAGTGCAAGTGTGAGATGGGCAGCAGGAAGGAACAAGCACAGCCACCCACCCATCCCCACCACTAGGGTGGTCACTGGTACATCCCAATCTTTCCATTTTCCTTTCGAAGGGGCTGTTGCCCCATTCTGAATAAGCTCCGTTTCAAAATTCTAAATCCAACACCACAGAGGAAAGGAAGTGCTCACGAGGAACAAAGGAAGTCGCCCCATACAGAGTCAGACCATTGGGTCCATCTAGCTCAGGGGTAGGCAACCTAAGGCCCGGGGGCCGGATGCGGCCCAATCGCCTTCTCAATCCGGCCCGCGGATGTTCCGGGAATCAGCGTGTTTTTACATGAGTAGAATGTGTCCTGTTATTTAAAATGCATCTCTGGGTTATTTGTGGGGCCTGCCTGGGGTTTTTACATGAGCAGAATGTGTGCTCTTATTTAAAATGCATCTCTGGGTTATTTGTGGGGCATAGGAATTAGTTCATCTCCCCCCCCCCCAAAAAAAATATAGCCAGGTCCACCACATGGTCTGAGGGACAGTGGACCAGCCCACGGCTGAAAAAGGTTGCCAACCCCTGATCTAGCTCATTATCACCTACATGGACTGGCAGTGATTGTCTGCGGTTTTAGGTAGGGCTCTCTCACGCCCCTACCTGGAGATTCCAGGAATTGAAGTAGCAACCTTCTGCATGCAAGTCAGATGCTCCAACACTGAACTACAGCTCTTGAGTATACAAAGTCAGACCATCGGCCCATTTAGCTCAGTATTATCAGTGGTTCTCCAGGTTTTCAGACAGGGAGTCTTTTCCCAGCCTTATCTGGAGAGGCTGGGGATAGAATGTGAGACCTTCTGCAGGCAAAGTAGATGCTATACCACTGAGCTATGCCCCTTCCTGCAGCCCCTCCCAAGTGAGGAGGCCAGGGAGAGCCAAAAGGAAATGATAATGCAGATGACCGAAGGAGATGGTCTGTTGGTAAGTGCATCACCAAGTCCCAGTATGTCTGTTTCTCCTCACTTCGTTACATGGGAATGGCACACAGGAAAGGCCCTTCACTTATGATTTTTAATGGTGATGGGGTGGGTGAATGACAAGGCACATTAGACGTGAAAGAACAGGTCTAATGACACACAGCATACCAGTTTCAAGGCAGAAGGAGACATCTCCCCACAACATCCCTCCCCTCCCTGCAATTTCATAGCGCAGTGGGAAGGTGGAGCTCTTACCGTGGTCTGCTCCTCCTCGGCATCCGAGTCACTCTCATCATCTGTGAATCCAAATAAATGAATGCTAAGAGCCTGGCTGCATCAGGACAAAGACCTATTTAACCTAGCATTCTGTTCTCACAGTGCCCAACCAGATGCCTGTGGAAAGCAAACAAGTAGGACACAAGTGCAACAGATCCTTTAGTGATGGCCGCCA
This sequence comes from Podarcis filfolensis, assembly GCF_964270895.1. Lineage (NCBI taxonomy): Eukaryota > Metazoa > Chordata > Lepidosauria > Squamata > Lacertidae > Podarcis > Podarcis filfolensis. The sequence goes on along the minus strand of NC_139620.1, from coordinate 23,127,704 downwards.
ACTTGGATGGCTTTAAAAGGAAGGATCGCCTCTCCCCTTATGAACCAACACAGACCCTGCAATCAGCACTTGAGGTCCTCCTTCGTGTGCCTCCTCCACGAGAGGCCCAGGGGGCGGCACAAGAGAATGGGCCTTTTCTGTGGTGGCTCTCATCTTATAGAATGCTCTCCCCAGGGAGGCTTGCCTGGCCCTATTGTTACATATCTTTAGGCGCCAGGCAAAAGATTCCTCTTCTCCCAGGCCTTTGGCTGATTAAACAATCTGTGTCCTTTGTTTGTTATTATAGCATGCATTTTTGTGCTTTTTTATATTGTAAACCACCATGCCCTTCAGATGAAGGGTGATATAGAAATTTAATAAGAATAATAAATGCACGGAGAAAGAGGCTGTCGATGGCCACAAACCATGATGGCTATTTTTCACCTCTGCCAGCAGAGGAAGTACCATATTTTTCGCTCCGTAAGACGCAAAAACGTGGTTACAAAGCACGGGTCCACATGGATCCTCAGGATTTTTCCATTGGGCTACCCCAAACTCACTGTCAAATCACATGTCTGTGGCCGCAGCATGAACCACAAAAATCATACATCCACTGTTTCGTTCAGAATATTTTTTTTTCTTGTTTTCCTCCTCTAAAAACTAGGTGTGTCTTATGGAGCGAAAAATACGGTATGCCTCTGAATACCAGTTGCTGCACATAGGTCCACTATGTGGGCTTTGTGCTGGGGCAGCTGTTTCGCTACTGTGAAGACAGGATGTTGGATTAGGTGGGCCTTTGACCAGATCCAGGTCTTCTCTGATGCTCCAACAACGAAGCAGCAATGCCTCCCCAGTTATGGAGCATGTTTATCCAACTGCAGCCAGGGCACCCCATACAACGTCCAGCATAGACACGTTAACACTGTAGGACAGAATCTCCTAATTTCCTCTTTACAAGTTTAACAGTTTTTGTTAGCTTTGAGCTCAGTTTTAACATGCAAGCTGCCAGTGGGCCACCTGTATTTTGCAGCACTTGTCAGACTATGACTCCCCGTCAGTCTTGAACCTCAGGCGATGCTGGTGGGGGTTGATTGGAGTTGCAGGCTAGCAACTTTTGGAGGGCACCAGTCTGGGGCAGAACAACTTCTGTCAGACCCAGCCAGCATGGCAAATGGGGATGCCGGGAGTTGTAGCCAAAGAAGGCTGGTCTATGCCAACTGGCTGCTGCTCTCCAGGACATTTCCCAGCCCAGGTAAGTGGGAATCCTCTTGCTGGAGCTCCTGAACCTGAAATCCTATGGAAGCAAAGGACATGCTCAGCTGAAGAGCCATTCACAGCAAGTGAAGGCAGCTTATGGACCCACACTCACCCTGAGAGTCCTCTGGAGGTTTGCAGAGAGCTTTGGCTTCCTCCACGTTGCCTTCGATAGCCACAGCCAGCTTCTTGTCTGTGAAGGAGATGACACCATTAGCCACACCTCCCCAAATATGACTCCCACAAACTCCGTAAAGCTCGGAAGCAACAAGGTTCTCAAATGCAGATGCTTCATCAGGTTTTGGGCAGCTCTGCTCTCTCTCTGTGTGTGTCTCTCTCTCATTCTTCCCCAACCCTGCAGACTCAGGGGAGCCAGGGATCAGATTAAGGGTGGAGGCGGGGAACACACCAATGTGTCAGTCTTCAGATAATGTCACGCTTTCTGCAAGCAGCTGTGAAATTTGACACCTCTGCTCCCCTTCAAAGCTCAGCTACCTTGAAATAATAACTTACCACAGGCCTGGCCGTAGGCACTGGCTTGGACAAAGAGAACATAGAGGGGTGGCGGGAGATGCCTGGCTGTCTCATACTGCTTGTGAACCTGGTCAAAAGGCATGGAAAGGTACTCCTGGACAGGGAGCGAAGCCTGGTAGGAAAGAGGACCGACAGGGGGGAAAATGGGGGTTATAATTCTGTGGTTTGGGCAGTGACCCATGAGAACAGGTTGACACCAAAATGCCCCCAAAGATGCTGTTTTTATTACGTTACGTTGTCAGTACGTGCCCTTTCATTATTAGGTATATTATGTTTTGATGCACAGGGGGCAGGAACCTGTCACCCAGGGGCCGCATGTGACAGAGCGGAATGTGGGAGAGAATGTGCAGAAACTGAGCTTCTGTACAAAGCAGGGAAATTACATATGTTGCCCCACCCATTTTTGCTTTGGCCCCACCCACCACTGGCGTGTGAAACGTCTGGTGGCTCCAACAACCTCAGGAGGCCTGCAGCTTAGCCAACCCTGTTATAAATAATAATACTAATTGCAGTACAGTGGTACCTTGGGTTAAGTACTTAATTCGTTCTGGAGGTCCGTTCTTAACCTGAAACTTTTCTTAACCTGAAGCACCACTTTAGCTAATGAGGCCTCCAGCTGCTGTCGCGCCACCGCCACACGATTTCTGTTCTCATCCTGAAGCAAAGTTCTTAACCCGAGGTACTATTTCTGGGTTAGCAGAGTCTGTAACCTGAAGCGTATGTGACCTGAAGTGTATGTAACATGAGGTACCACTGCAGTAGTAAAATAACCAGCATACTGAAGGAGAGGGAAAGGAAACGGTCTGCGTCATAGTCAGTGGGGCTTGCGATAAAAGTCCCACCCAGAATCTGTTCTTACTGAAAACCGCTCATATATATTCAGGTTTTCTTTTTCCGCAGCAGGGATGGGAATCTGTGGCCCTCCAGAGGCTGCAGGACTCCCAACCCCCCAGCCAAGCATGGCCAATAGCTGAGAATGATGGGAGATGTAGTCCAGCAACATCCCGCACTAGCTCTGTAATCGATGGCTTGGTTCTGTATTGAAGGCCATCTCCCATGCTGCACCAACAGGGTATGCGGGTTTCTTAACCTCCTGCTGAGAACTCCTAAAGCAATTCTTTTTAAAAGCCTGACCCACAGCATACCTGCATGATGCTGTTGAGCCGAGGCTGGAGGTTACTGAGGTACTCCTTCTTCACTTCTATCTCTTTCAGGATCTTCTCTTTGTTCGCCAGACTTTCTTTGTACTTCTCTGCCAGCCTGCACGTAAGAGATTCACAGTTACAAACAAGTGACAATGTGTCCAGAGAAAGTAGAGGAGGCAGAAGGGGGAGACAAAGTCTGGGAACACAGAAAGCTGCCTTATAGTGACTCAGATCGACGGTCCATCTAGTTCAGTATTGACTACACCGAATGGCAGTGGCTTCCAGAATTTCAGGATGGGATCTCTACCTGGAGGACTGAACCTGGGGCCTTCTGTATTCAGGGTGCTTGAACTATCAAAAGAAGCTGAAATTATCCATCTGGCAGGGGGCGCTCCAGGGTTTCATGCAAACGGCTCTCACAGCCCTACCTAGAGATGCTGGGGAACTGACTAGGATCATCTGCATGCAGAGCAGAAGCTCTACCACTGACATTTCAGTCCTTCTTCCTCAAGTCCTCCTCTCGTAATATTTATAAACTTGGAACACTGTGGGACCACTCTTCTAGATTCCCAGGTCTGTTCATTTTCTGGCAGTCTTTAAAATGCAGGGTCCCCTACCCCTGCAAGCATGCCAACATCGCAGACTGTCTTGCCAGAGTGGTATATGCTCAGGTTATCTCCTGCTTGGACTACTGCAATGTGCTCTATGTGGGGCTACCTTTGAAGGTGACCCAGAAACTACAACTAATCCAGAATACAGCAACTAGACGGGTGACCAGGAGCGGCTGCTGAGACCATATAACACTGGTCCTAAGCACTGGGATCTTCACTGGCTCCCAGTACGTTTCCGAGCACAATTCAAAGTGTTGGTGCTGACCTTTAAAGTCCTAAACGGCCTCGGTCCTGTATACCTGAAGAAGCATCTTCACCCCCATTGTTCAGCCCGGACACTGAGGTCCAGCTCCGAGGGCCTTCTGGTGGTTCCCTCACTGTGAGAAATGAGGTTACAGGGAACCAGGAAGAGGGCCTTCTTGGTAGTGGTGCCCGCCCTGTGGAATGCCCTACCATCAGATGTCAAGGAAAGAAACAATTATCTGACTTTTAGAAGACATCTAAAAGCAGCCCTGTTTAGGGAAGTTTTTAATGTTTGATGTTTTATCACATTATTATTATTATTATTATTATTATTATTATTATTATTATTCTGTGAGCCACCCAGAGTGACTGGGGAAACCCAGCCAGGTGGGCAGGGTATAAACAAATTATTATTATTATTATTGTTATTATTATTATTATTATTAGGGCTGCAATCACTGTTGGCTCTCACTGCCTGAGTTCACTATTAGAAGGACCGATACTGCAGAGCAGAAGGAAAGGGCGGAGAACCATAAGTTTGCTGAAAGCCACCTAGCAGCTGCTGGGCTTTCCTACTCACCGCTTGCGCTGCTCCAGCTCCCAGTCGAGGCGGGAGAGCGTCTGCTGGTGGGGATCAGCGAGCGTAATCTCCGGCTTGCTGATTTCTGCAGGGGCCTCCTTGTAAAACTCCTCCACGCTCACCAGCTCAATCTCCTCATGCTTGGACCTGAAGGAAGGGGACAAAGAGAAAGATAAATAAGTGGGGGCAAGGGAGGGATCTTCCTCTATACCCAAGGTCATGTGTAGCCCAAGGACCGCAAGACTGAGCTAGCTGCAGTTCAGTGGCAGCTCTCAAGTTGGGCCTTGGAATGGGCTTATCAAAGCTGTGCAGACCAACTAGATAAGGCTAACTTACAGTTCAAACTTCTCAAAAGCTATTTTTTAAATATTTTTTTTTTGCAAGTGGCCAGGCTTGTAATAATGAGATACTGGAAGAACTTGGAGGCTGCATCTTTGACAAAAAGGATGGTCAACAGCACTTGAGGTGAAAAAAAGTACTAACAAAATAAAACTGGCACAAGGTTTGAAGCCTCATTAATCTACTACTGGCTAACTTTTGGGGGCCTCTCCACCCTCCAATCACATCCTATTTTTTAAACTACTTACTTAAACTCCAGGCATTTTGTGATCTCCTTCTGCAGGTGCATGACTTCGTACAGCAGGTTTTGAAGCTGCAGGTGATAAGCATCCACTTTCTGCTTTGCCTGTTAACACAGAGCACACAGCGAAATCATTACAAGGCAGGGCAGTGAAAAATCAAGTTGGTGTGGCTGAGATGCACGGCTGGTGATGCGACCTCAAAAGAAGTGGCAAGTTGGTGAAACTGAACTGAGGAAGATTTACATTGGGGTAGGGAGCCTTTTTCAGTCCCCAGGGCCATATTCTCATGTGGGCAACCTTCCAGAGGTCACCTGCCAATGGTGGGCAGGGCCAGAGGCAAAAGTGGGTGGAGCAACAAATGCAAATTTTATTTTGTATAGTAGGCTGGTTTCTACACACACTCAACACACCTTTCTCTGTCTTCCATCCAGGCATACAAGAGGCATGATCAGAGTTTGAGGACACATTCCATTCCATCACTCAGGGGAGGGAAGTAAGGTCTGGGAGAGGCAAAGCTCAGGAGGGTATGTGGCCTGGGGAGAGTCCTGAAGGGCTACTTTTGGCCCTGAGTCTGATGTCCCCCACCCCTGATTTACATATGCAAAGCATGTTGTTGTTGTTTAGTCGTTTAGTCGTGTCCGACTCTTCGTGACCCCATGGACCAGAGCACGCCAGGCAAAGCATACAAAACAACAAATTTCGTTTTACCCCATGGGGAAGTGTGTTTTAAGAAAACACAGAAAACCATGTTGTGGAAAACAGTGTTGCGTATCAATACCAGTACAATCTCACTTCTTTTTAAAGAAAATATGTTAGCTCCATCAGTCAAAATAATGGGTATTCTCCTATCTATGTCGTCCTCACTTGGATTTGAATGTTCAGCCCAACACACAAGTGGGAGTGAAAGGGTGGTGTGACAAAAAAAAATCTTAAAATTTGCTATCTTGTAATGTATAGGTTTTATTATTATTATTATTATTATTATCATCATCATCATCACCATTATTATTAATTCCCCGCCATTCGCCCTCAGGTCCAAGAGTGGGTTGCAACATAAAACAGTTTAAAACAACAGACAATCACAAAAATAAGGTGGGTCTGAAAAATCTTCCCTAGAACTGCCTTGTATGAGAGTACGTGTCCAACGAGGGGGAGGGTTTTAAGATGTGGAGGAAGCTTCGGTGCTATTGCATCTAATGATCTGACCATCCAAGATCCTGTAACCCTACCCTGGTTCTCTGGACTCAACCATACCTCGTGGGTTTGATCCCTTCCCTTCTTTAACCGGATGTGAGCCAAACGGTTGAGTTTCTTCAGGGTCATGAAGTGGACGCAGCTCTGGATGCGACGCTCCTCAATCTCGGAAGCCTGAAAGGCAGAGAGTGGGGAAAAAGAGGAAGCTGATTAGGACAGTCCTTAATTTTCTTACCTTTATATCCCGCCTTCCTTACACCATCATGGAACCCAAGGTGGTTTCTGTGAGGTTTCCCGGTCTTCATCCATCTAGGCACTGCCCCAAACCTGCCTAGCTTCAGCAAGGTGGGAGTCTCATGTGCCTTCAGACCACAGCCCAGGACCCAATTGTGTACCTAACTCCTCTGCCCCCTAAATCTGCCAGGTTTATCCTTTCCTCTTTCAAATATCTAAATTTTGCTCTGCTATGATAAAATGGGCACAAGATGTTGGACATAACATTATGTTTGCTGACTGGGAAAAGTTATGGACCACAGGTATGAAATTTACGGCATGTAATGCCTTAAGAGAATATTATGAAAATGATTTACAGGTGGTACATGACACCAGTCAAGCTTGCAAAAATATACCATTTGCCCGATAATAAGTGTTGGAAATGTAAAGAAAATGAAGGTACATTCTTTCACCTTTGGTGGACATGCCCAAGGATTAAGGCTTTCTGGGAGATGATCTATAATGAAATGAAAAAGGTATTTAAATATACCTTTCTGAAGAAACCAGAGGCCTTTCTCCTGGGCATGGTCGGCCAATTGGTGTTAAAGAAGGATAGAACTTTCTTTATGTATGCAACAACAGCAGCAAGAATACTTATCGCAAAGTATTGGAAGACACAAGATCTACCCACCTGGGAAGAATGGCAAATGAAAGTGATGGACTACATGGAACTGGCGGAAATGACTGGCAGAATCCGAGACCAGGGAGAAGAGTCGGTAGAAGAAGATTGGAAGAAATTTAAAGACTACTTACAGAAACACTGTAAAATTAAGGAATGCTAGAGGGATGCTGGAATGAAGTTATGTGGTTTTAGCAATAATGTCATAAAGGAGTATGTAAAAATGGATTGATAACAGTTGAAAATGTAAGGCTATAATATATTAAGATAAAATATTAAGATTAAAGTAAAAAGGGTAAGGATTTGCTGAAACAACTATTGAACTAGAATACAAAAAAGGGAGGTATGAGGAGGTCAAGGAAATAAGTAAATGAAAGATAAGAAATGGAAATACTGATTTGTTTTTTAATTGTTTTTTCTTTTATTGTTCTGTATTTTGTATGATTTTTGTTTCTTTTTATTTTTTCTTTTTCTTTTTTCTATTTTGTAATATCTTTGAAACTTTAATAAATATTATTTGAAAAAACAACAACAAACATCTAAATTTTGCTAGGGTTTATCTACACCCCCCCCAGCCCCCGGTCACATTAGAATGCCTTGACAGGGGTGGGGAAAATATTTTTTAGCCAGAGGGTTGGATTCCCTTCCTGGGGCTACATGCCCATAGTTGGCAGGGTTACAGGCAAATGTGAGTGGAGTGGCTAATGTAGTTTTACCCTTGTACATTAAACTTTTTTCTGCTCACACCCACACACTCCTCTCTCTACCTGCCATGAGGGCACACAAAAGTCAATTTCAGAGTTGAAGGAGACATCCCAGCCAGCCAAAAACACCTGAAGAAAGGCTAGTGGAGTGTGTGCGTGGTTGGGGAGAGCCTAAGGGCCACACAGATAGGTCGGGGAGGCACATATGGTTCCCCACTCCTGCCTTACACTGTCTTTGTTGCCTTTGCTCTTCAGCTCCTGGATTTCCGCCATAAGCCTCTGGAGGTCCTGGCAGGTCTCTTTATAAAGTTCGTAATCTTTGCTGGGGTCCCGCAGGTCCATCTCAGCCTCTTCGCTGTAATATTTGGCATCCTGCGAATGGAAACAGAGAGGAAAGCTAGACTCTTTGAAGTTCTCTTCTCTTCAGAAGGGAAGGGATGGCATATCATACAAAGGGCTCTCTGTAGCATCTCTGGTCACTCTTGAAAGCAGAATATAAAGGTAGGCAAAAATGATCCTGGCACTGCAAACTCCATCATCACCCTTCCAGTTTATCTTGTTTCTGAGACCATGCCGCATTAAAGCTCAAGGAGAAAGTAAGTTTAAGTTTGAGTACATCCTTCCACAGCCTAAGAGGGAAAGCTCCAGGTGAGGACACCGGCTAAGCATTTCTCAGCACCCCCTCTGAGAATCTGTTTTCAAAGACAGGAGAGGTAGCGATACACTAGGGGCATCACAGCATCCTAGTTGCTAAAAGGCTCCTTCAGATGGTTACTTGGGAGTTATATTAATTTTGAAGCAGTAAAAAATGTTAAATTATGCCCACAAACCTGCAGCACACAAGCCTGCTACACACCAAGAATGGAATTTGATGAAGATATAATTCTCTAGGTCTGGAAACATCTGTCCATTTTGGCAGGCAGCAAAACCAGGGGGCTTGACTGAACCCCAGGCAGATTCCTATGCGTGTTTGGTGGGCTGTGTTAAGGCTCTTTGAGTCACAAATTGGGCAGGCTTGCTCTGAGACTCCCTCCCCCTTTTATTCCTGACACACTTTACAGTAAATGGCCACAACTTTGAGTTCACCAGGACATAATCAGTTACTAGTCAAAACCTGGCAGTTAAAATACAGTAACCCCAAGGGCTAGTCTAGAGCGTCTTTTACAGACATACCTCCATACTGCTCGGCTTTTCCAAACAGCATCTAAAAAGCCCACAGGTAACTCTGTTACAATGAAACTACCTGATCAGTGTCTGGCCGGCCCCTCTTGCCTTCCGATGGGCCTCCATCTGTCCGGATGACCTTCGGCTTCCGTTTCTTACTGGAGTCTGACGACATTTTCTTAAAACATGAGAATCTGAAAACCCATGAAAAGGGGGCAGGGGGATCAGTTAATCTCAAGTAAAATCTACTTTCATATCAATCATTCTCCAAGGCAATGTGGAAAGTGTGCCTGTGACTACCAAAGGACGATTCCTTTATTATTTTAAATCACCCAGAACCGTTCAGATTTACCCCTGGACATAAAAAATATGCTGAAAGAGAGGTGACTGCAGGAAAGGTCATTCTGCATAGAACATCGTAACAGGAGATCAACACCATATAATATAGGAACCGGGTCTTCAGCATGGTGGTCCTTACCCTTTCAAATCCCCACCCCTGATGCCTCCCTTGTTTTCTTTTTGGCACTTACTGAAGAGTTTCCTCATCCAACAAGCCATCTAAAGTGGGACTTTTTATCCCAGTCGCTACATGTACCAAATTCAAAGGTGTTTTTTTTTGTATACAATAAACACTCTATGTTGCACTTAACTCTTTGGGCTCCTTTAGGAGGAAGGGAGGATAAAGAAATTTGATCAATAAAACAAATGAGTCCCAGGCCTCATTACCTTTCAACCACAATGGCAACTTTTAAAATACAATTAATTTGTATTTCATAATGTTGTTGTTTTTTTAAAAAAAATGTTGTTAGCCGACTTGAACCCCTACAGCTTGGTAGAAAAGCGGGATAGGTAAAGGTAAAGGGACCCCTGACCATTAGGTCCAGTCATGACCAACTCTGGGGTTGCAGCGCTCATCTCGCTTGACTGGCCGAGGGAGCCGGCGTACAGCTTCCGGGTCATGTGGCCAGCATGACTAAGCCGCTTCTGGTGAACCAGAGAAGCGAACAGAAACGCTGTTTACCTTCCTGCCGGAACAGTACCTACTTGTCTACTTGCACTTCATGCTTTCGAACTGCTAGGTGGGCAGGAGCAGGGACTGAGCAACGGGAGCTCACCCCGTCGCGGGGATTCGAACCACTGACCTTCTGATCGGCAAGTCCTAGGCTCTGTGGTTTAACCCACAGCGCCACCCGCGTCCCTTATATACATTAAATAACGGCAATTGACAACAATAATACAGTGGTACCTCGGGTTAAGAACTTAATTCATTCTGGAGGTCCGTTCTTAACCTGAAACTGTTCTTAACCGGAGACACCACTTTAACTAATGGGGCCTCCCGCTGCCGCCGCTGCGCAATTTCTGTTCTCAACCTGAAGCAAAGTTCTTAACCTGAGGTACTATTTCTAGGTTAGCGGAGTCTGTAACCTGAAGCGTCTTTAACCTGAAGCGTCTGTAACCCGAGGTACCACTGTAATGACCCTCTTCCCTCCCCATTCTTGTTCACTATAAGAGAATAATGCTTAGAGACCCTTGGATGTTTGCATATGCCCAGAGGGGCTCTCACCTGCAGCAGCCGCCACAAGTACCAAGAGGCTGAGCCCTTGCCCAGAAAACGAATACCTCCCGGGGCTAAAAGCCCCCCCCCCCACCGAATTCTCCTCGCCCTCCCCGCCTCCTGATCTGATTTGGAGAGGGAGGGGGTATTAGCAGCGGCAACCCCACCCTCAGAGGGCAGAAGGGAAGAAAGAGGGAAGCCGTTAACCGACGGTCACGCGCCCTCCCCTCCCCCCTCCCGCCATCCGGCTCTCACCGATTGATCCTCCTTCTTCCACAAAGCCTCAGAGCCCAACCGGAAGCACCGAACCGGAAGCGCGGGCAAAGCAAGCCGGCCGCCGGCGAAAGGACTAGAGCGTCGGCACAGGTTTCCCCCGCCCTCTTCCGCCCCCTCGTGGCGCCTCGCGGATGCTTACAGGAAAGGAGGGAGTAGCTCCTTCTGCTGTTTTTTCTCCATCCCCGCTTTTCCACTCCTGCCCCCGCTTCTTGAAAAATAAATTTTTTTTATTTCACGTTTATATTTTTCCTGTTGTATAATTATTTAATAATAAGCATTGCTGTTATGGATTGAAGTTTCTCTGCTTTATATAACAATCTTACCACCACGCTGCCGGATTTGCTTATAAGCTAAGCAAGCTGTGGCTTAAGGCCCCACTCTCTTGGGGGCCCCCAAAAATTTAAAGGACAAAAAACATGGATGTGCATTTCCAAAATATAAGATGAAAAATAAAAGCTATATACAGCAACAGTGTTTTGTGTTGTGTAGGCTGCTATGGTGCAAGTCGTGGGCCCCGCCTGCTAGCCTTCTCCCTAAAATATCACTGGTTTGCTCATATCTATATATAGAGGGCCTACATTCTGCGTGGACTATTATGTGCAAATGGCTTTAGATACCTATTAGATCCATAAATGACCATATAGCATATATTCAACACAAAAAACAGTGACAATTTGTTGTTGACAAAGGACAGCTGGACATATAGAGTGTCCCATTACCTTCAGTAGCTTAGGGCCTCATCAAACCTAAATCCAGCCCTGCTGGATAGGGACCAACTCCTGTGGGAGCTTTGGCCCCCCACAATAAAATATTTGAGGGGACCAGGCCCCCACAAAGTTGATGGACATTCCCATTCAAATGGTGTGTGTGCACTGCGTCATGTGATCGATTACACAGGGCGGGGATTACCTGGGGCCCCCACAATATTTTATTCAAGTTGGCACCCCGGCACCCAGCACCAGGCATGTGTGTATGTGTGCTCATATCACAGTGCACTGGCCCAGACTGGCTGCTGGGAGCTGAAGTTCAACTGTAGCACCCTGCTTGTGGTTAACGCTTAGCTGGAATGAAATATTCAACGCAGCAATAGAGAAATTAAAATAATTTATTTGTCAGACAAATAAATGTGAGACACAGTGGTATATGGTTACCAAAGCTCTGCCCACTCCAGCCCTGATGGTCAGCACTTATATTTCCTCAGCTCAGCCCCCTTGCTCCTCCTTTGGCTGCCTCTGTCCAATCAGCCTGGTTGAAATTCCTATTGGCTGTTTGCTCGAACCAATCATAAAAGATACACCCATTTCCTATTGCCTTTTATGGGAGACAAAGAGCTATATTTCCTTCTGTCTATAAATGGCAAATAAGTAGTCATATATCTTAGATTAACATTATTATACCTTAATTAACATTTCACCTCTTGCCCTCTTGCCCTATTCACTGCAAAACAGATGGCTAATGGTTTTTTTAATTTTTATCTTAAAAGAGATCTTGGGTTCTCCTCTCACACATTATCAATGAAAGATCTCCTTCTTTGGAGGTCTTTAAGCAGAGGCTTGACAACCATATTTCAGGAGTGCTCTGATGGTGTTTCCTGTTTGGCAGGGAGTTGGACTTGATGGCCCTTGTGGTCTCTTCCAACTCCATGATTCTATGATTCTATGATTCTATGAAATAAGAATCTAACATAAGAATCTAACATTTCTTACTTTCTAAATCTTTTGCATAATTACATTTAAGCCAATATATTTCATACATTAACATATATAGCTTTTTAGAAGGAAAGGAAAGTCCTTTTCAAAGTAAAAACGGAACTTAATAAAAACAGTTTTGAAAGCAACCCCTTAAATCTACACCCCCCCTTTCAAACCAGCTGCTGTTCCTGTTAGCTCTTGCCCTTTTAACCTGTGGCTCAAGTCTCTAATGGGAGGCACAATAATTATTACTATTTAATTGTGTTTTTGCAATCTTGATTATATTCTGTAATTTGTATGGTCAGTGTGACCTTTTGCTCCCAGCCTGTAATTTCCTTTTACAACCCTGAAATCAGTGGGGCCCAGGAAGATAAACACCTGCCAGTCTTTTAGACAACTGGTCTTCTGCCTGGCATGAGAGATACAAACATTTGCAAATATATTTTTTAAGCTCATTTTAAAATACAGATCTTGATCAGATGCCTCATAATACAGATCTTGATCAGATGCCTCACAACAACGTGTAATTTCTTTGTTGGTTGCATTTTATATCCCACCTTTCCCCTCCAAGAAGCTTAAGCTGAGCACATGTTAATTTATATGTATGGATAACAAATATAAGCCTGTGAACAACTTTGAACGGTGGCTGGGGTTACACACACACACACACACACACACTTGCAGGAATTTATGTATGGGGGGGGTTGCCCCTCCAGCAGGTATCATGCATATGCAGCCCACTACCAAAATCAGCACAACCACTTTTGTGACTTTTGTAATTTGTCCCCACAAAACATTTCATCACAGTTTCTTCCTATCTATTCAAAGGGCCTTTGCTGCACGATACCAAATGTAACAATTCACTGATAAATGTACTGGCTCACAGGGAAAACTTCTGAAATTCATAAAGACATGTGAGCTCAGCTACTCAGCAGCCCCTCTGCCTGAGTGATAATTCCTGGCATCCTGATACCTGAGTGTCAGCCAGCTAGCCATTCCAGAAATAACAAAACCAGATGAAGACAAAAGGGTGTGATTAGCTTGGCTGGGAAACAGGGAAATGTAAATATCTTTTTTGTTACACTTGATGGGTGTTTGGTGGAGGGCAAGGAGAACCATGGGGCAGGGTCCAGAATGCTCAGATTACTGCCACCAGACCTCCCCTTTCATGATGTAACCATGATGTATTAGTGATGTAGTTTGGGGGGGGTGTAACATGGGGATTAGCAGCTAATAAAAGTTTGGGGGCTCTTTTGTTTGGGGCTTCCATCTTGTTCCACCTTGTGGCAGGTGGGAGTCCTGTTGCAACAGTCTTCAATAAAGACCAAGCCTACTAGCTGCTGTTTTGCTCTGGTATTCCTGGCTGGTGTCCTAGTTTTTTGTCCAAGGGAGCCCTCAGATTTCTCCGTTAACACACACACACACACACACTGCAGCAAGCTCAGCAGCCCCTGTAAGCAAAGTCCCAGCGCAAAATACTAAAGTGGGCACCCCTTTCATTTGCAAGCCTTTGCCACAGTGCAAGGATGGGAAACCTGCGATGCTGCAGGTGTTGCTGGAGTCCCAACACCCATCAACCTCAGCAGTTATCATGGAAAATGCAGACAGAGGCGTAGGAAGGGGGGGTTGCAATGAGTGGGATCCAGGTGTCATGACTGAGAGGTGTGTGACAAAGTGGCAGGCGAGTGGGGGGGGCACACTTTGCGCCCGGCGGCAGCAGCTCTTCTGTCCTGGCGGCAGAGAGCAGCCCTCCTCAGCCATGGCGAGGCACACCTGGCTGCAGCAGCTCCATCGCCGGGTCATGTCTGACCCAGCCGCAGAAAGCAGGAGGAGAGCGAGTAGCAGTTTCCCCGTCCCTCTCCTACTGTCACGGTCCGGTTCACAGGCGATCGAAGTCCCGGCTGGGGACGTCAGGACCGGGGGCAAGATGGTGGGGTGGGAGCAGGAACAGGGTCCAGAAGCCAGGAGTCAGGAAGCCAAGAGTACGAGGGTCAGAGAGCCGGGAGACAAGAAGCCAAGGACCGGGGGCAAGATGGCGGGGTGGGAGCAGGAACGGGGGTCGGGAAGCAAGGAGTCACGAAGTCAGGGGTCCGAGGATCAAGAAGCAAGAAGTCAAGAAATCAGGGGTCCGAAGATCAAGAAGCAAGGAGTCATGAAGTCAAGGGTCCAAGGATCAAGAAGCAGGGAGTCAAGCGGCTGAGGTTCAAGGACCAGGAAGCAAGAAGCCAAACACAGAAAGGCAGGAAGCGTGTTGCTGTGGCAGAGAGCTGAAGGGAAATGCTGACCTTATATCGCTTCCTGGCTCTTGCCACCAGGTGCTGTGAGTTACCAGTTGGCCTCACCTGTGTGGCCACGCCTTGCCGCTTCAGAACAAACTTAGGAAGGCCCCAGTCCTGCAAAGTCCTATTGGTCACAGGGCCTGGCTCCTGCATGCACACCTGACACCTATGCTGAACTGTGGCACGTGGGAGGGCACCCTACACCCTCCGTGCCCCACGCCCCTCGGGAGCGCGTCCGCCCTGGGCAGCGTGGGCATATGCTCTGCTGCTGAATGCAGACCAAGTCTCCCTATTTTCCAGGGACTTCCCTGATTTAGAGAAGCCATTCCGGTTTCTGATTTGATCCCTGAATGTCCCACTTTTCCTTAGGATGTCCCCATTTTCATTGCAGAAATGCTGGAGGGTATGGAGTTATCTGACCCTCAAACCTTCCTGTATAGGGAAGTTTAAAAAAAAAAAAAGTTTAATGTTTTTATATATGCTGGAAGCTGTCCAGAGTGGCTGGGGCAACCCAGTAATATGTGTGGGGTATAAATAGTAAAATTATCATTATGGAATGGGACTTCCCTATTTTCATCGGAGAAATGTTGGAAGGTATGACAATGGTCAGATGGGAGTCTGCAGGGCCACAGGTTCCCCACTCCAGCTGTAGTGGTATGTTCCACTGTAGACAAATCAATTCTGTAGTTGTTGTTTTCTCAAAATAATAATAATAGACAAGGAATCTTCAGGAGAGGGATTTGGTGCGTTACAAGTTTCTATCAAACCCAGATAAATGATACACTCCCTTGAGAAACATTTTTTTTAAAGTTTATTTTCTCCTTCGGATCTATAAGGACTAGAAACTTGTGTACTGCTTTTGTTTTTAAACTGAAATCTGATAGAATCAGGAGGCTGTATTCAGTTCCATTTAACAGATTTCATGTAGACAACACATGAAATGGTACCTCAGATTACATACGCTTCAGGTTACAGACTCCGCTAACCCAGAAATATTACCTCGGGTTAAGAACTTTGCTTCAGGATGAGAACAGAAATCGTGCTCTGGCGGCGCAGCGGCAGCAGCAGGAGGCCCCATTAGCTAAAGTGTTGCTTCAGGTTAAGAACAGACCTCCAGAACGAATTAAGTTCTTAACCTGAGGTACCACTGTATTCAGATCCAACTGTACCATTAGACAAGGCCAGGTTGAAAAGAACTGTGTATTTCCACAGGTCTGAGCAGGACTGCTTAAGTTTTATCCTCATTGCAAAAGCAATGAGAAACTACTTTTTTAAAACTCCCAAATTTAAAAAAGAGTTTGCCGTATTAGGAGTTGGGGTGGATAATGTTTGAGAAACACCTTCTGTTTGTACAAATACAAATAATCATTTATTGCCCATGTGCAAAAATACTGTAAACAAGTTGAAACATTAGCAGGATTTTAAGTAAACGCTTGCAACTAGCAGAAAAATAGATAAAATTAAGGGAAATAATAATTGGAAAAGTATAAGTATGGAAATGCAGAAGAACTTGGTTAAAAGAAGGAACCAGAAGAGGGTATGGAGGGAAGTCCAGAGATTTAAAGAATCTCAAAGAGAAGGTTTGTGAAAAGGCATTTGTATAAATTTAGATTTGGTAGAAATGTGAGTTAATTACGGTTTTTATTTGTGAAAATGTAACTGTGAAAAATTAATAAAAAATTATTTACAAAAAAGGAGACAAACGCCTTCTGTTTGGCACATTCAGTGTTATTTTTATAGAAAAAGAGGTGCTGGAACTCACCCTGAACCACGCCCCCCCTTGTTCTCTTATAACGGCTACAGAGCCCACCTGAGAAGTGCCGGAACTGAGTTCTGGTGAGTTAAGGCTTAAAAAACCCTGATCCAGTTTATGTGGTTCATTCGGTACCGTGGCCTGAATGCCGAAAGCTGGAGACAACCGAAGACTGGGAAAGTGAGAAAGGAGCCAAAATGGACAGATCTGCCCATCCACCCCACACAGCGCTACAGTTCCCCGCACCCTTAACAAATTATGGTCCCCAACATCTTCAATGGCTGTCAAAGTAGTATAACAGTGTTTTAAATGGGATGCGACCTTGGTTAGCCATTTTGTCTCCCCCTCCCTCCTCCGGAGGTGCTACGACATCAGAACCACCACACGGGTAAGGATCATGCACTGAACTTTCATTTGCTTAGCATCTTCCGCTACACCAAGAGACATCTAGGCCCCCGTAGGGTGGGAACTGGGGCCCGGGTTTTCGTTATCCTGTGTGTCTTCTTTTCTGACTCTCGGCTGGGCCAGCAAAGGTGCGTTCATAACTGAGGATGTGCTGGCTGGGCTGGCGCTTTGGATAGAATCAGTCGGACCGTTGTCAACAGTCCTGGAAGAGAAAGAGAAACTGCCCCCGTGAGGAATAACTAATATCTCATGACGGCAGCGCATCTGTGCTGCCATCGTAGACCCCATTGACACCACACAGTCATGGCTCCCCCCACAAGGAATCATGGGAGCTGCCATCGGTTCAGGTTGCTGAGCCTCATTAGAATTCCTGCTCCATGATTGCAGTCATGGGATTGTTGTCTATCACATGACGGTGTATGTTTTGACTCCACAGAGTGGGAAGTGACGGAGATAGGATGTTTGTGTTCCGTGAAGTGGGACTATTGTCCTTTGTTCTTTTTCTGTTTGCTGTCTGATGCTAGAGAGAGAGGGAGCCATGTTGCAGTGCTCCGTGTGTGTTTATATGTAAATAAAGTAGATTAGCCAAAATGCTGAGTTGCTGAGGTCTGTCACGCAAGCTGCGAAGACTCTGCGGATCCCTAAGTGTGCGGTGTTGGTTGGGATCGGTCGCTGTGATGTTCGAGCTGAAGAAAGCTTTTGAAGCTCCCTAACGAAAGACCAGGAGGGAGATAACATGCCAGTCAGGCATGTGTCTCTGCCAGGGTCCTACTCGAGTGTAGGCTGAACTCCTGACACTTATCCCCCTCACAGAGCTACCATTCCCAGAGTTCACTGGGCAGAGGGATTGCTAGTTGGACTACTCTGGAAACTGTAGCATTGTGATGGGGCACTGGAATTCTTCTAATCCCCAGTTTTGTGTTTTGATATGGTATTTTGTGTTTTTATATTGTGATTTTATGTTGTAACCACCCTGAGACCTGTGCGTATAGGGCAGGACAGTGGTACCTTGGTTCTTGAACTTAATCCGTTCCAGGAGTCTGTTCCCAGTGGCGTAGCGTGGGTTGTCAGCACCCGGGGCAAGGCAAGTAATTTGTGCCCCCTAACCCATGGATTTGCGCCCCCTAACCCGTGGATTTGCGCCCCCTAACCCCCAGATGTTGCGCCCGGTGCGGCCGGCCCCCCCTGCACCCCCCACGCTACGCCACTGTCTGTTCGACTCCCGAAACCGCCATGGGATTTTTCTAGGAGAAGTGCCTCAGAGACGCCACACAGGCCAGCTCTTTGTGCCCACTGTCAAAACAGAACACCTCCTTGCACAGCCAGAGTGAGGACCATGAATGTGTGGACAACCTCGAAAGAGAAACTCTACCTTGGAAAAGTGGAGAGTTTTGCCCTGCTGAAGGTGTTGCTACCCAGGAATGAGGAACGGCAGCCACCGGGGCTCAGCATAACAGGATGCAGGTCGACTGTACTGCTAAAAAACGAAGAAAGGAAATGGTTTGCCATTGTGTTATGTCTCACCTTTCCCACCAAATGGTCTCAAGGTGACTAACCATCACCCACACAAGCACATTTAAAACATATTAATTACCCCCAAAGTATCCTGGGAAATGTCTTTTCCCCATTATAAAACAATAACCCAATGTTTCCTAAACAAACTACAGTTCCCACCATAGCTGTCAACGTTTCCCCTTTTTTAAGGGAAATTCCCTTATTCCGAATAGGATTCCTTGCAAGAAAAGGGAAAAGTTGACAGCTATGGTTCCCACAGTTCTAGTGGGTGTTGTGCATGGTGTATACAGAGCCATACGCAGGTAAAATCATAGGGGCTGAACAAACTTCATCGTACTTACAACAGCCAGATCAAGCCCATTTTAGGGGCAAAAGGCCTGTCTGAATAAAAACATTTGATCTCCCAGTGTATACAGCTGGATATTTTCTTGCATTTTGCTACACCGGGGAAGTCGTTTGCTTGCTACGCATCTGGATATCTTAAGATATCATAATCAAATTTTGCATAGTGATTCCTACAATCAAGGAGCAGGTTTTCATCCTTGTTTGAATCCAACGGGACACTGTTTTGAATCAAGATGGTGGAATGAACCTTTCAATACTACACTGATTTTAACCACCGATATCAAAACTGCACAGATTTTTTGTTTGTTTGTTTCTTCAAATTCACAAGGAACATGGGCCCATAGCAGCTAGAACATAATAAATAAATTCCATTTTTTTTTCATTGAATAAAGTCCTGCATTACTCCCTTGACTGGATTAAGATTACAGTGGTACCTCGGGTTACATACGCTTCAGGTTATAGACTCCGCTAACCCAGAAATAGTACCTCGGGTTAAGAACTTTGCTTCAGGATGAGAACAGAAATTTTGTTTCAGCGGCACGGCGGCAGCAGGAGGCCCCCATTAGCTAAAGTGGTACTTCAGGTTAAGAACAGTTTCAGGTTAAGAATGGACCTCCGGAATGAATTAAGTACTTAACTCGAGGTACCATTGTACTTAATTTTGTCACATTTACTACCTCTCATACTTCCATTGTCCACTTGTAGGGTGAATAGGGTGCTGCCCCACCAACCTCAATCTGCTCTCTTCCAACCCCCACCTGCCTGTCTTCCTACTTAACTACCAGGGGAGGGGTTGGGAGTGTCCATTCAGCTTCCTCCTCCCCCTCAGTCTCAGTGTTGCCCTCATATAACTCAGCAGGGAAGAGGATGGGGACAAAACTCAAACTAGTTGGCTCCTCCTTTCATTGGCTCTGGCGCCACCTACTGTTGGGCTCCCTGCTTTCTACCCTACCCAGTCCCCATTGACATCAGCCACCACGGCATCCAGCCCACCACTGCCTCCAAGCGCCGGTTGAAGACCAGTCTCATTTGCACTTGTTGCTGAGTTGTAGATCTTTGTCTGGGAATCACATGGTAGTTCACAACATTAAAAAAAAGTTGGTGATGGCCACCAACTTGGATGATTTTAAAAGAGGGCTGGAGGAGGCTACTAGCCACAATGGCTATGCTCTGCCTCCACGAATGCTTCATGGTACTGTTTTACCGCATGAGGCCTGTCAACGTTTCTGTAAAAAAACAAAACCCCAAATCCCACTTTACTACAATGTCGCCCAAATTTGGGTCTTTTTGGACTACAACTCCCATCATCCCGAGCTAGCAGGACCAGCCGTCAGCGATGATGGGAATTGTAGTTCAAAAACAGCTGGAGACCCAATTTTGGGAAACACGGCTCGACTACCTTCTTAACGTTCTGTATCCCACCCATGCATTGTGGGATGACCTTGCCATTTTGAGCCCCCCCTCCCTGCCCACCTTGCCCTTCAATCAGCTCCCACCTCTTTTGATTGACTGGTGATATGCCAACCTGGGGCTGCTTCAAGTCCACGTTCAGAGAACCCGTCAATCTCTCTGCCTGTTTGGGGGTGGAGAAGGTAGTCTCGTTATTGCCCAGTCCACCAAAATGGACAGATTTGTTGTCTTCCTATGGATGGGGGGGGGGGCAAAGCATCTTGGCACAAACCTGTTTTGGGTACGGACCAAAGACTTTGGGCATGGCTGCAACAACCTGCTCCGGAAGCCTGGCTTGGCCTGGCATGGTCTTGCTTGCCCGTCTCTCCAACTGTGATGCCCTCTTGGCCGCTGAAAAGGAGTAAAAAAAAGTAGTTTGTTACGGGTGCCAGGAGTTGTTGTCCTGCGATGGATAAGCTCCAGAACCCAGGATTCCTCGGGAAGGAAGGAACCACGTCTTCAGAGGCATGGCATGTCCACAGCCTCTCCTGGCTGGAGCAAAGTCCAGAAGTAGCCCCTTCCCAGCCCTTCTACCTAGAGGAAGGCAGGACCAACCAAAAGCATAGTTGCTGGCCTTCTGCATCTCCCGTTTCAGCTGTTCCACCTCTTCTTGGATCTCCTCCATTTCCATTGAGTTGCTGTGTTTGAATAGTGAAGAGATCTTGGCCTGGAAGAGAAGGGTTGGCTGGGTGGAAGACAGGCTGGGCACCATAGCAGGGCTGGAGAAACTTATCCTGACCTGTCACCACTACTATAATAATAATAATAATAATAATAATAATAATAATAATAATGATGATGATGATATATTATTTATACCATGCCCATCTGGCTGAGTTTCCCCAGCCACTCTGGGCGGCTCCCAATCAAGTGTTAAAAACAATACAGCAGTAAATATTAAAAAATTCCTTAAACAGGGCTGCCTTCAGATGTCTTTTAAAGATAGGGTAGCTGCTTATTTCCTTGGCATCTGGTGGGAGGGCTTTCCACAGGGCGGGTGCCACTACCGAGAAGGCCCTCTGCCTGGTTCCCTGTAACCTCACTTCTCGCAATGAGGGAACTGCCAGAAGGCCCTTGGCGCTGGATCTCAGTGTCCAGGCTGAACGATGGGAGTGGGGATGCTCTTTCAGGTATACTGGACTGAGGCCGTTTAGGGCTTTAAAGGTCAGCACCAACACTTTGAATTGTGCTCAGAAACGTACTGGGATACTGCCGCCTCCGTAGGCCAAGCAGGACAGGTGGGTGGGACAAACCCCCCTGTCAATCACCTGCTGTCAGGTGGGGTTGCCCAGCCTGGTGGGTTTGTGTGGGGATTAGATGCAGGGCTAAGAATGGAATACACTCAGTTTTTGTTGTACAGTGGTACCTCTGGTTACGTACTTAATTTGTTCCAGAGGTCTGTTCTTAACCTGAAACTGTTCTTAACCTAAAGCACCCCTTTGGCTAATGGGGCCTCCCACTGCTGGCGCACGATTTCTGTTCTCATCCTGAAGCAAAGTTCTTAACTAGAGGTACTATTTCTGGGTTAGCGGAGTCTGTAACCTGAAGCGTATGTAACCTGAAGCATATGTAACCCGAGGTACCACTCTCTATATTAGCAACCCGCTCATGTGGATTATTGGGATGGGGTGGCACTCTGACACTTCATTTGATGCAAAATGCTGCTGTTAAACACTCGACTGGCACAATGTGTTAGGCTCAGGTGAGGCATCTCAGGACCCTGAACTGGGGTTTAGCCTCCACTATGCTGAATCATCCATGTCTGGAAGCAGCCGGTTTACTATGAAGAGAGAAAGAGAAGCTCTAAATACAAATGAGGCACAAAAGAGGCAAGCCTCAAAATGCAGAAAACTTCCATTTTGAGGCTTGCCTCTTTTTTCCTCTTTTCTCTCTCGATACTCTTTTCCAGACGTCTCGAGGTGCCCCCAGCTTTACCTTCAAGTAGGACGCCATACCCGCCTCCTCACTCTCCAGCTGCTTCCTCTTGCGCACAATCGACTCGCAGATTCCTGGATTCTGCTCCATTTTGACATAAAGGTCCTGCAGGGATTTCTGGGTGTACGTCAGAGATTGCTTCTCAAAGTCCTCTGGGGAAATCCGCTTGCAGAAAGAGACGTAGAGCGGGGATTCGTTGTCAAATTCACCCAAGGTCTCCATCTTATCCCTGGAGAAGAAGGTAAAGAAGTTCTTGATTTTAATTGTTTTAGTAATTTATTATTTTAGTAATTATTTTAGTAACTGCCTTCCACAGTCTCTTTTTTATGATTTTCAGTTTTATACATTTCAATAATTTTACAATCGTTTTAACGTTTCAAAACTTGAGTTCCTTCCCCCTCTTTCTGCGGTTCCTTCATTTTGTTTTTTTTTATATTTTCTGCATATTCCAAATTAACTTACGTAATTTACTCATTTACTCATGTACTATAAATATATACTCTTATGTAACTGCAGGTTATTACAATAATCCTGCCACCGTTCTGATCTGTTTACATTTTATTTGCAAATATTCACTAAACCATTTCCATTCTTTTATAAAAAGTTTGTTATCTCGATTTCTTATTTTTCAGGTAAGTTCTGCCATTTCCACATATTCCATGAGTTTTTGTATCCATTCTTCTTTCACTGGGACTTCTTCTTCTTTCCATTTTGGGGCAAGTAACATTCTTGCCACTGTAGTCGCATACATGAATAAATTTCTATACAATTTGGGTAGTTCTGTTCCTATAATCCCCAGAAAAGAAAGCTTCTGGGTTGTGTGTGTTTTTTTACAAACATTATTTTAAACATCTTTTTCAATTCGTTATATATCATTTCCCAGTCTCAAGGCTGTTTACATATATACCTGTTTGTGTGCATTTTTGAAGATGTGGAGACGGTCACCAACTTGGATTGCTTTAAAGGGGGATTAGACAAAAATTCATGGAGGAGAAGGCAACCCATGGCTTTGTTCTGCCTCTATGGTTGGAGACAGTCAATGGCAGCACCAGAAATGAATTTCGTGGTGTGTGCAGGGGTCACAGAAAGGGCAAAGTATATTTCTAAGCGGTGAGCTTTGTCCCACAGGCTACCATTGTTTGCATTTCTTAGTACAGAAAGTATGGGTCTGATGTGTAGAGATCTTTCCTATTCTAATTAATTCAAGAGGGTTCTGGAAGCTTCTCTGTGTGAAAGAAGTAAGCAGAAGGTTCATGATGTTTGGGTTATTCCAGGCTTCCTTAACCTCGGCTCTCCAGATGTTTTGGAGACTACAATTCCCATCATCCCTGACCACTGGTCCTGCTAGCTAAGGATCATGGGAGTTGTAGGCCAAAAACATCTGGAGGGTCGAGGTTGAGGAAGCCTGGGTTATTCCTTCAGAGAAGCTGAGTACAGCTGGTTTAAACTGATTGTTATCTCTTTCTGTGAAGATCCTGGTGACTATAATAATAAGCACACAAGACGTAACCGGCTGTACTTTTGAATAAATAAGGTATAATATTCATTGTTTGATTAAACTGCGGGAGGCAGTTGAAGACAGAAGTGCCTGGCGTGCTCTGGTCCATGGGGTCACGAAGAGTCGGACACGACTAAACGACTAAACAACAACAATATTCATTGTGTCAAATTGTAGATTTCAATGGAAGTCTCATAAAGTTCAATGAAAAAAGCAGAAGACCAAGTGGATTGTTTGACTATAATAATAGGCCAGAAGGACCCTGGGTCTTAACTTTCTCTCTTTTCCTTCTGGTGTGGTGTTCTGTATGCTTAGTGTTAAGGTTTAGACTTATTATAAGTTCTTGTAAGTTTAAGTCTGCCGCAACTGGATTTCTTATGGACAGTGCCAGTCCTGAATGCATTGGATTTGTGACCATTATGCTCATTTGCCTTCAGTAGCAGTAAAGTACTGCTGGATGAAATACAATTCCCTCTGGTCTAGTGCTCGCTTCGGCAGCACATATACCAATTCCCTCTGGTCTATTTTTGGGGAATCCTGCAACGTGTTTAAGTTGTTACTCTGCTAACTAGACGTTGGAATTTGCTCTGGATCAATATTGAGTAGAATTCCACGACAACCGTATCTGAAAGAAAAATAACAGCAGTGGAGGGGCAGGTGGAGTGGAGCTTCTTGGGGGTTTTTCTGGGAGGAGGGGGGCACTGGCTCTGTCCATTGAGGCAGTATGATTCTGAATGCCAGTTCCTGGAAACCACTGGAGGGGAGAGTGCTGTTGTGCGTAGGTCAGGCTTGTGGATTTCACATTGGGGCATGCTGGGCAAAATGGGCCATTGGGCTGATCCAGTAATCAGTCTCTTCTTGGATTCTTATGCTTTCAGGTTTTGCAGGGGTGGGGTTCATCACGACTATGGCCTACGTGGAAGAATTAAAAGGTCCTCCCTGTGTGCAGCAGTTGCAAACTGGAACGGGGCCTTCCGCAGCTGTCTAGGCACATTAAATGCAATCACGTATTTTTCATGGGGTCCAGTTTTTCCCATTTCAGGTTTTTGATTGCAACCTCAATCAGAACGAATGTGAAACGGCAAATGTACAGATTGATAAGAAAGACCGGAACGGAAAATGGAAGAGTTAGTTTAAAAATGTTAGCAGCAGCAAAAAATACGGGGAAAATGCTCTGGAAATTATATTACGATGTTATCTAAGTCCCTAGTTATTGAGCGGAATATACGACTACAAATCTGCCATGGTGGAAAGGATAGCAAGAAATAAGCTCTTTCTATATAACATGCAGTGGAGTTGCAGGGTAAGTAGGAAATTTCGGTCAGCAGAGTTCAGGAAAATGGGTGTCATTACAAAATGCTTTATAACTATTGGACTGAGGCTAGTATTACTGTCTGTTATTTACTGCTGAAAATATGCAACAGAACTTGTGTAAGAAACGTTGAGAAGTTTCTTGTTAGCAAAAGTTTGCTTAGCAATAGCAGAGAACTCTGGTCACATTTAGACCATGCATTTAAAACATTACGATGCCATTTTAAATAGGCAAAACTGCTCCCCCCCCAAAAATATATATTGTGGGAGCTGTAGTTTGTTAAGGGTGCTGAGAATTATTAGGAGACCCCCCTATTCCCCTACCAGAGCTACAATTCACATAGTTCCCCGTGAAGAGGGATTGGTTGTTAAACCACAGAACTGTAGCTCTGTGAAGGGAATAGGGGACTTCTAACCACTTTTAGTACCATTAGCAAACTACAGCTCCCATAATTCTTTGGGGGGAAGCCATGACTGTTTAAAATGTCATCACGCTGTTTAAGTGCATGGTGTGAAGGTGGCGTTAGTGTTGCTCAGGGGTAGGCAACCTAAGGCCCGGGGGCCGGATGAGGCCCAATTGCCTTCTAAATCCTAACTGTGGACAGTCCAGGAATCAGTGTGTTTTTACATGAGTAGAATCTGTCCTTTTATTTAAAATGCATCTCTGGGTTATTTGTGGGGCCTGTCTGGTGTTTTTACAAGAGTAGAATGCGTGCTTTTATTTAAAATGCATCTCTGGGTTTTTTGTGGGGCATAGGAATTCGTTCATTTCCCCCCCCCCAAAAAAAATATTGTCCGGCCCACCACATGGTCTGAGGGACAGTGCACCAGCCCACAGCTGAAAAAGTTGTTGACCCCTGGTGTTGCTCCCTGGAGAACCCAGCAGGGAGGGAGGTGAGGAGAAAAACCAGAATTAGTTGGCCATGCCTCTCATTGGCTGAGGCTCCTCCTAACAACTGGTTGGATATTAGGTGGGTCATTAGCCCAATCCAGCAGGCTCTTCTTATATTCTTAAGAGGCCAAGACTGAGTCGTAACTCCCTCTGTGTTCAATGGGAGTTACTCCCCATGAAGTGTGTGCAGGATTACAGACAAAACCTTACAGCGGATGCAGTGACTCCCGCAAAGGCAAACGACTAACTAAAGTGGTACCTCTATTTGGCAGGTGTTACTTATTCCCAAAGGCTTTTATAGACCTGCAGTAGCCAAGTAGCTGATGCTTGGGGCCAGCTAGCCAGGAAAGGAGGTGCAGTTTTGACTCTGAGGTGGCTGGTAGAGAGCAGCTTTGCAAGCCAACCCATTCTGCTCTGATGCCCTATAGCTCCCAGCCTCAGGAGGAATTGTGACATCAGAGGCAGATGAGCCAATCCCTTACGTGTCCCAATTGTTGCCTCCACCTGTGCAATTGTGGCATCACAGATCAAAAGCAGCCAATCATCATTCCCAGCACCAGCTTTCAAGGGCTGCTAGCCTTGATGGTTATGTTCTACCTCCGCCGTAAAGGCAGTGCACTTTTGAGTACCAGCTGTTGGAATAACAAGCCGGGAGAGCACTGTTGCACTTTGACCCATCTAGTCCAGCATCCTGTTCTCACAACGACCAGCTTCCTCGGGTTCACAAATATTATAAGGCAACTGCCTTCTACTGAACCAGACCATTGGGTCCATCTAGGTCAGCAGTCTTTACACTGACTGGCAGCAACTCTCCAGGGTTTTAGATAGGTGTCTCTCCTAGTCCTGTCTGGAGATTGAAGCTAGGGCCTTCTACATGCAAGGCGAATGCTCTGTCAACCTAGCATTGCTTTTAAAGTCCTCATGAAAATTCACCAGCATTTTATAGGGAATTTCTCTTAATATTCTGATTTTTAATGCTATTTTTGCCCAATACAGTGGTACCTCAGGTTAAGTACTTAATTCGTTCCAGAGGTCCGTACTTAACCTGAAACTGTTCTTAACCTGAAGCGCCACTTTAGCTAATGGGGCCTCCTGCTGCTGCCGCGCCGCCGGAGCCCGAATTCTGTTCTTATTCTGAAGCAAAGTTCTTAACCTGAAGCACTATTTCTGGGTTAGTGGAGTGTGTAACCTGAAGCGTATGTAACCTGAAGCGTATGTAACCCGAGGTACCACTGTATACATTTTTGGCAAAGCCATTTCCCACAATATACAACTGTACCTTGAAGTCGAACGGAATCCATTCTGGAAGTCTGTTCGACTTCCAAAACGTTCGGAAACCAAGACGCAGCTTCCGATTGGCTACAGGAATCTCCTGCAGCCAATCGGAAGCTGTGGAAGCCCCATTGGATGTTTGGCTTCCAAAAATAGTTCGTAAACCGGAACAGTCACTTCCGGATTTGTGGTGTTTGGCAGCCAAAATGTTCCAGAACTAAGCTGTTCGAACGACTATAATGCCTTATTGCATGTGGTTATCAGTTTTATGCTTGCATTATTACAGTGGTACCTCGGGTTACATACGCTTCAGGTTACAGACTCCACTAACCCAGAAGTAGTGCTTCAGGTTAAGTACTTTGCTTCAGGATGAGAACAGAAATCGTGCTCCGGCGGCACAGCAGCAGCGGGAGGCCCCATTAGCTAAAGTGATGCTTCAGGTTAAGAACAGTTTCAGGTAAAGAACAGACCTCCGGAACGAATTAAGTACTTAACCCGAGGTACCACTGTATTTTATTTTTGCAAATTACTGGGCTGGTGAACTGCACTGCAAAATTTGGAGAAGGGCAAGTTTCCAAAGGACACCTGTATTTCGGCTCCCATATCGTTTCACCGTTATGCATGTTGGGGAAATGAATCAAATTTCTTCCCCATCTGATGAACTGCTGATAGTCCACAATTTGCCAAGATATAAAGTGGCCACTTTCCAAGGATACCAGGCAGAGTGTGTGGAAACCATGACATCTGTGTCAAGCTGAATATTTGCAAATACAGCAGGGGGCGGGGGATAATAAAACACAGTTTTAGATGCCCGCTTTTATTTTATTCATGACTCAGGAAGCAAACCCTTTGCTGTAGAAAACACACAACGGCTTTATGGACCTTGTCTCAATCTCTCCAGTTGTCCGCCAAAGGATCAGCATGCGTGAGAAGCGGCAGCGAGGGCCTTGGATGTTTTGTAGCACAAACATCACTTGCAGTATTTGCTCGTGTCCAGCTGTTTATATTCCTCTTGGTATGGAGCCCCTGCAAAGCAGATGGCTGCACTACGGTCGCACTCACAGACGAACGCTGCACATTCATCGTTGTCATCTGAAGCAGGAAAAGGGCAAGAACGAACTGGGTGACTTCTTGGGAGAAGGGCCTTAGCCAAGTGGAAGGGCACTTGCCTTGCATGCAGAAGGTCCCAGGTTCAATCCCTGGCATCTCCAGGTAGGGGTGCAAGAGACGCCCTGCCTAAAATCCCGGAGAGCCACTGCCAGTCAGTGCAGACAACACTGGACTACATGGACCAATGGTCTCACTCAGTATTAGGCAGCTTCCTATTTAATTCAGTTTCTTTCTTTCTTTCTAAGAACCCTAAATTATAGAATCCTAATTTGTTTTTACAGGAAGGTTTATAGCTCTGTTATAGAGCATCTGCTTTGCTCTCCTTGACCGAGATCTCTCACAAGCTCCACTACTGAAGATAAGAACATAAACGCAGGGCTACCTTTGAAGGTGACTCGGAAACTGCAATTAATCCAGAATGCAGCAGCTAGACTGGTGACCAGGAGTGGCCGCCGAGACCATATAACAACAGTCCTGAAAGACCTACATTGGCTTCCAGTACGTTTCCGAGCACAATTCAAAGTGTTAGTGCTGAGCTTTAAAGCCCTAAATGGCCTCAGCCCAGTATACCTGAAGCAGCGTCTCCACCCCCATCGTTCAGCCCGGACACTGAGGTCCAGCTCCGAAGGCCTTCTGGCGGTTCCCTCACTGCAAGAAGTGAAGTTACAGGGAACCAGGCAGAGGGCCTTCTCAGTAGTCACACCCACCTGTGAAATGCCCTCCTGGCAGATGTTAAGAGTTAAGCAACAATAGATTTTTTTTTGTAGACACCTGGAAGCAGCTCTGTTCCAGGAAGCTTTTAATGTTTGATGCTATATTTTGTCGGCAACTGCCCAGAACGGCTGGGGAAATCCAGTCAGATGGGCAGGATATAAGAAATAAATTATAATTACCGGTATATTATTACAGTGGTGCCCCGCAAGACGAACGCCTCGCAAGATGAAAAACCCGCTAGACGAAAGGGTTTTCCGTTTTTCAATGCGCTTCGCAAGACGAATTTCCCTATGGGCTTCCTTCGCAAGACGAAAGCCCATAGGGAAATCTCCAGGACAGCGGGGAAGCGCAGCGCGTCTTCCCCACTGTCCTCGGACCTCCTCCGAAGGCTGGCGGTGGGGCGGAGAGACCTCCTCCCGCCGCCAGCCTTCGGAAGGCTCCTCCGAAGGCTGGCGGTGGGGCGGAGAGACCTTCTCCCCGCGCCAGCCTTCGGAAGGCTCCTCCGAAGGCTGGCGGTGGGGCGGAGAGACCTTCTCCCCGCACCAGCCTTCGGATGGCTGTCCTGAAGACTTGCGGTGGGAGGAGGGTTTTCCTTCCCACCGCCAACATTCAGAATGCTGTTCTGAATGTTGGCGGTGGGGAGGAAAAACCCTCCTCCCACCGCAAGCCCCGGGAACAGAGGAGAAGCGCCTTCCCCTCTGTTCCCGTACCTGTCCTGAAGGCTTGCGGTGGGGAGAAAAGCCCTTCTCCGCACCGCCAGCCTGGCAAGCGGTCTCCATAGGAACGCATTAATTGATTTTCAATGCATTCCTATGGGAAACCGTGCTTCGCAAGACGAAAAACTCGCAAGAAGAAAAAACTTGCGGAACGAATTAATTTCGTCTTGCGAGGCACCACTGTATCATTATTATCATTATTATCATTATCATCAGTATCATTATTATTAACAAGAGCCCTGCTTGACCAGGCCAAAGGCCCAAATAGTCCAGCATCCAGTTCTCACAATGGCCACTCAGATGCTTGTGGCAGGATCCAAGCACAAGAGTCCTCTCCCTCCTGCGGCTTCTAGCAATTAGCATTTAGAAGCATTGCTGCCTCTGACCATGGAGGCAGAACATAGTCACTTTGGCTAGTAGCCATTGATAGCTTTCTCCTCCCCAAATTTGTCCAATATTCTCTGAAAGCCACCTCTTTAACTCTGTGATGGAGTACCTGCAACCAGTGCTATTTTTCTAGAAAAAGAGGTACCGGAACTCACTATGAACACCTCCCTTGTTCTCTTAGAATGGCTAAGGCGCCCACCTGGGAGACGCCAGAAGTTCTGGCTGAAAAATAAAGCCCTGTAACCATACAGATGTCAACCCAACACCTGCTGACCATTGGCCACACTGGCTGGGAGGGGGGGGGTGATGCTGGGAGTCCAGCATTATCGAGATGGCCAGGAACTGTGTCCATCCCTGATTTAAGACAGTGGGGATTTAATTTGGAAACTGAACTAGGCCCTCTGACATAGCCAAAGCAGGGTGGAGGCTGAATTTACCGCTGCAGGTGACATCACTGCCTGAACAGCTGTAGGCGTAGGTCTTGGTGTAAGGGTTGTCTATGAGGAATTTGCACTCGGAATGCTTCTTGGCCTCACTGTAGCAGTTGTCGTGGATCTGGCAGCACCTATTCGAAAATTAGAAACATTCGAGTTGATTCAACGAGCTTGGGAGACAATTAGGAGCTGCCTTGTTTAGTGAAGGAACGTTGATTTCTTTAGACAACATCACAGCACACATTTAAAGCACACCAATCCACTTTAACCAGAAGAAAACAATGCAACAATCAGTAAGTATAGTTAAAAGCAAATACTCAAATCCAGTTAAAATCAAGGATAAGGTAAAAGGCCATATTGAAACACATGTCAACATTCTATGCCACACTAAAATATTAAGTTAATACAACTGCAGAACAGGTATTATGTGGCATCTCTAACAGTGCCACTTCCACAGATCGAAGCAGTCAAGTGGGCACATACCGTTATCAGGGTAAGGTGATCTTGCAGGTAAACTGGTTCCAAGAGGTTAAGGGCTTTATATACTAATAGTTGTTGCTGTATGTAGATAGATCCCTAGATCCAAGTGGGGCAGAATACCCTCCAATAAGAGAGAGCCACAGCAGAGGTTTTAAAACACAAAAACACACAGCAAAGTGAAGAGTGGGAATATACGCTGTTAGACCTTTTAAATATCCCATTTTTAAGTCACTTGTGTACAGCGCTTGCCCTTTCTATCCCTTTAGAACAACAGAGACCACACTATTTGATAAGTTTAAAAGAATAGTTTACTTACACACTTCAAAGGTCAAATTCATGTGCTTTTCCATGCAGCAGCCAGAAAAATGCAGGTAAAAAGGCTAAGTTTACAAAATATGGCAAATGTTTCTGAACACACTTTCTGAGCTGGGAGCAGTCAAGCTCAGACATCCTCTCTGATCGGCTTCACATAGTAGAAGTGAACAATCAACAGAAAGAAGGCAAAGAAAAAAACTTTCCTAACTGCCTACTGGAGGTGAGAGGGTGTGACCTGGTCAAGTCTAGCAATAACAGCTTATTCTGTGGTCTTAACCCCTTAATGCATTAACCCGAACTAAACATGCTAGTTAGAATCATAGAATCATAGAGTTGGAAGAGACCACAAGGGCCATCGAGTCCAAGCCCCTGCCAAGCAGGAAACACCATCAGAGCACTCCTGACATATGGTTGTCAAGCCTCTGCTTAAAGACCTCCAAAGAAGGAGACTCCACCACACTCCTTGGCAGCAAATTCCACTGTCGAACAGCTCTTACTGTCAGGAAGTTCTTCCTAATGTTTAGGTGGAATCTTCTTTCTTGTAGTTTGGATCCATTGCTCCGTGTCCGCTTCTCTGGAGCAGCAGAAAACAACCTTTCTCCCTCCTCTATGTGACATCCTTTTATATATTTGAACATGGCTATCATATCACCCCTTAACCTCCTCTTCTCCAGGCTAAAAATGCCCAGCTCCCTTAGCCGTTCCTCATAAGGCATCGTTTCCAGGCCTTTGACCATTTTGGTTGCCCTCCTCTGGACACGTTCCAGTTTGTCAGTGTCCTTCTTGAACTGTGGTGCCCAGAACTGGACACAGTACTCCAGGTGAGGTCTGACCAGAGCAGAATACAGTGGCACTATTACTTCCCTTGATCTAGATGCTATACTCCTATTGACGCAGCCCAGAATTGCATTGGCTTTTTTAGCTGCCGCGTCACACTGTTGGCTCATGTCAAGCTTGTGGTCAACCAAGACTCCTAGATCCTTTTCACATGTACTGCTCTCAAGCCAGGTGTCACCCATCTTGTATTTGTGCCTCTCATTTTTTTTGCCCAAGTGCAATACTTTACATTTCTCCCTGTTAAAATTCATCTTGTTTGTTATATGAGGCCGCATTTCCCACAAGAGCAAGATCTTGAACTTGGCCTGGTAGAAAATGAGCAACCAGTACACATCACTTAGCAGAGTTTTATATGCTGACAAGCCCTCTCTTCTGCCAGCAACCATGCTGCAGCATTCTGCTGTAGTTGCAGCTCTCAATTTAAGTGCAAGGTAAGCCCCAAAGAGAGCAAATTTTTAAAGGAAGATCTTTTGCAGTAGAGTCCACTTTAAGTGTAGAAAACTGAAGTTCTGGTATGTTCTTAAACCCCTCCTGCAAAATACTGACCACCTGCAGATGCCCTAATAAAATTAGGAGGTGCAAAGCCTTGGAACACGTTGGGGACAGGGGGGGCAGAGGGCAAAGATGAAAAATTTGCTTACTTGTCCAGCTCATCGACTGGTATCCCGCTGCCCCCCAAGCCACAGTAGCAACCATAGTCTGCATAATCCTTCAGTGGGTCACTGCTGGGAATGGTACATTTGATCATGTTATGGAACTGCAACAAGTTCCTAGGGATGGAGGCCGTGTCCGAGCCTACTAGAAGGGAGACATAAACTTCCCACAAGAAGAGTTCGGTTAGGGTTAGGTTGGCATTTCCCAGGCTTCTGAGAGCTGAAGCATCATCCTGCCTGCTAAACGCAAGCTGGAAAGCAAAACCCCACCCCGAGGGTGCATTCCTGAAGCCAGGCTGCCCTTCGGTCTCCAAGTTTGACCGTGCCAAGGCCCCTTGCTGAATGACCACCCACCCAGCCAGCACTCGCTCACTCCTCTCTTGGCGTGCCACATTCCCTGAACGGTGGGAACAGATCAGGCCCATGGATGGGGGAGGCGGGCAAGGGGCGACCCCAGCACAACCTGCCCCGGCGCTCCTCTCTGTGAGTGTCAGGGGGTTTCGCCTGCCAAGGGCTCCATCAGCTGGCTGCGTTCCCCTCTGCACAGCTGGACAGGTGATGCAATGCAGCCCTGCTTGGCCCTGGTAGCGGGTCGCTCCTGCAGTGTTGGCGACTTGCCTGGCAAGCCACACTACAGTGCTGGTCAGGGAGCACATCAGGCAATGGAGGTGGAGTGCCAAAAGTACCATGAACTGTTAACCAAGAAGCATCCTTCAGAGGGAACCCAGTTAATAAAGGAATTTATCCCCCACCCCCAACACAGCATATCCATTTCCCGTTTCAGTAGGAACACCCATTCATCCCTTAAGAGCCACAACTTACTTGATGCCAAGATTAGGAACCGAGCAAGGTTCATCCTGTCAGCTGTTAAGTCCTCGCAAGAAGGGTTTTCCTGTAGGGCGTTCGGCCTCTTTATACCTTCGCTTTCACCTTGGTCCCCGGCAAAATTCAAGATAAGATACCTGGAGGTTTGTGTGTGTTTACCTTTATATAAGTGTTGCCCAGGTGATCTGTGATTAAACCAAGGCCACCTGAAAGCCAGCCATCTTATTTTCCGGGACTCTGCTTAGCTATCAGCTTTCCCACAGAGGAATGTTCTTGTTTTAAACTTTTGGGGCACGGTGTGTCAGGTGCTGGTGGGTAACAGCTCTGCAGACCAAAATGGGACTCCTTTGGGCTTAAGTTACCCCATGGGCTGGAGTTTCCCCATGCCTGCTATATGGGGCCACCCACAACTGCAGAGAAAATTGTTCATACCGTTGGTTACATCTCCTGGGAACTGGTTTTCCAAGGACTGCTAAACTTGAGATCCTTTCAACCTGAGAGTTGCTGGGGATTGGACCTGGGAACTTCTGTGTGCAAAGCAGATGTTCTACCACTGAACCATTGGTCCATCTAGTGCTTTATTACCTACACTGACTGGCAGCAGAGTCCAATGTATGATATTCCTTATCCTTCCTGGTGATGCCAAGGACTGAATCTTAGGCCTTCTGCACACAAAGCAGGTGGTCAATTTTATTGTATATAGCCAAAAGCCTTTAAATGGACAAGAGAGAATAAAAGGAGAACTTTCCTCTAAGATCATACACGTAACCTGTCAGGGAACTGCCATCGGCTCAGAGGCGAGAAATAGAAGGGCAGTTGTGTTACAGGGAGCCTCCGAAAATCTTGCGAAGCAGTTCCTCTTCCAGGGAGGAGGAAAGCCCACCTCCAGGGGGGAAGAGGTGCAGGGACCAGGGGATGCTGGTGAGAGCCTTAACACCGCTTCTGGGCAGGCCAGACAGGAGGGAAACATGCCCTTGGCATCGCTCATCCTGTGCAGTAGTTTGAGGTGCAGAGAGGGGAGGAGGCATTTGGGGGTAACGAAACTCTTATCTTGGGGGAGGTCCAAAAAGAGACCACTCCCGGATTCTGCTAGCGATTGAGCCAGACATGAGCTTTGGGGCTCTTCACTGTAAATACCTGTAAAACACAGGTTGGAGTCCTGCCTGGTTACTCTCGAGCAACCACAACAGCCATCTGACATAACCTGTAGCAGTTTACAACATGAAAAGAAATTTACAACATTAAGACTTAAGACTGGAGTGCATTCACATAGCTGGAACGCCGCTTTGTGGCTGCCAGTGCAAATTTGGTTCCTTGGTGTGTAAATATAGATGTTTATCTGCTAGGAGTTCAACTGTCATTTCCTGTGCGGACCGACCCGGAAGCCAGTTAAGAATTGGTGACATAAATTTTGCTCTGGCCGTTGTATACAGGGGGCAAATCAGCAGATAGTGTGTAATGTCCTCTACCTGATTGCATCCAGATATACATTTGCGATCCATAAGGGGAATTCCCTGAAATCTCCCCTCTAAATATGAGGAGGGCATCTGCTAGAATTTTAGTTCTGCAAAAGTCCTGTGTAGTTGTGGGAAGGTCAGAGTCTCAAGGTAACGGGGCCTTGAGTGATGGGTCTTAATTTGGGGGTACCAAGTAGAGTAACGGGTGGCAATGATGGATGCTCTGTCTTACGTTGGCATCCTGATCAAAAATCCAGTTTCTAAGGTCACGTGGGCTAAGGGCTAAGTAGTTCTCCATTTGAAGATTATAAACCCTGAGCTTATTTTGGCACTTTTGTACCCAGCCCGCCCCCCGGTCTTCCACTGAGCTAAACCCAACCCAACAACACCTGGGAAGCCACATGTTCCTCATTCCTAGTCCAGTATCAAGTGTATAACATGATGCACAGGGGGGAGAAAGTGAATAGAGGAAAGCTTTCCGCCATCTCTCATAACTCTAGAACTCAGGGACATCCATTGAAGCTGAAAGGTGGAAGGGTTCAAGACAGATAAAACTCCTGCAAGAGGGAGTGACTGCCACCAGGATTCTCTGTGCACAAAAATGGAAGGAAGAAGTTGCCATCAAAGAACGGGTAAGTAAGGCGATGGAACTATGCAGAACTGGCAAAGTGAACGGCCCAAATAAGAGAACCTAACAATGATGGCTTTGTGGAAGAATGGAAGCCCTTTTTGGACTATTTAAGAAAATATGATGAACTGACAAGCGGGATTAGGACTATGAGCAACAGAAGGAATTAAGAAAACACAGCATCAATGGGATAGAATAAGATGCAGAAGGTGTTGTGCAGCCGAGGGGGAGAAATAGAATGGAAAATAGAGTGGGAAGTTGAAAAAAAAAGACAAATGTATCATATACTTAAGTAAGGTAAAGGTAAAGGTAAAGGGACCCCTGACCATCAGGTCCAGTCATGACTGACTCTGGGGTTGCGGCGCTCATCTCGCTTTATTGGCCGAGGGAGCCGGTGTACAGCTTCCGGGTCATGTGGCCAGCATGACTAAGCCGCTTCTGGCGAACCAGAGCAGCGCACAGAAACGCCGTTTACCTTCCCGCCGGAGTGGTACCTATTTATCTACTTGCACTTTGACGTGCTTTCGAACTGCTAGGTTGGCAGGAGCAGGGACCGAGCAACGGGAGCTCACCCCGTCATGGGGATTCGAACCGCCGACCTTCTGATCGGCAAGTCCTAGGCTCTGTGGTTTAACCCACAGCGCCATACGTGTCTAATTCTTAAAAACTGAAAGAAAAACTACCAAGAAAAGTGGAAGAGAAAAATTCATGGATGAGAAACATTCACGGATGAGGTGGTGATCAACTATCCACGATGGCTATGTTCTTCTACAGTGCTCATGTAATAATCTAGTCACTGCTGACTACATTACAAAGTCTGGTACCTCGCTTCATTTAAAGATTTTCAGAGACTTTGAGACTAAAGATTTCATTTTGTACTTGTTACCAGACTTTGTAATGTAGTCAGCAGTGAGCACTGTTCCACAGCATTTGATATTTTCATTTACATACATTCATTTGAAATAAGATGGGTTTATTAGGCAATTCTATATCCTCCCACCACGCTGACGAAGAATTCTAAGAAATAGTAGTCAATATCCAGAATCACTGTTCAGTGTTGGACATCATATTTGCCAAATACACAAAGCTTCACGGCTTGTCTTTCATCTTACAAAGTTTGGTACCTCACTTCATTTAAAGATTTTCAGAGACTTTGAGACGATTTGTACTTGTGATTTGAAGGAATTCTATAAAGATTGTCTGTTGCGTACGTACATGGTCATCATGTTGCCTAGACATTGCTGACGTTCTCCTTGCAACACAGAGGATAGGAATCACAGGCAGGCAGAGGGCTGCTGTGCTCTGGTCCTGCTTTTGGGCTCCCCAGTGGGGTATATGATTGGCCGCTGAGAATAGGATGCTAGACTAGATGGGCCGTTGACCTGATCTTATGTTCGCTAACCTTGCTGCAGGCTTTGCCCTGACTCTGCTACATTCCGCTGAACTGCCAACAGCTTTGCAAACAAAACAGGCAGCTGAGAGGCAAATTACACAATGAACAGGTGGTTGGATCCCCACACTCCTGCCCTTTCTAGGCCTCAAAGGACAAGGCCCGGTTATGCCCATGGCAGGGAACCTTTCCCCAGCTTGAGGGCCACGTTTCCTCCTGTGTGACCTTCTGGGGGCCACACCGACTGCTCCTAGCACAGACCTCTGCCACAAACACACATGGCAATCCATCACTTTCCTCTCAGCCCCCTGAAATGTATACAGCCCACACGGTGCAGCGGTTAAAAGGGTCAGACTTGGATCTGGGAGACCAGGGTTCAAATCCCCACACTTGGCCATGGCTTTGGGCCAGCCATTGTCTCCCAAGCTAAACCTTCCTTCCAGGGTTGTTGTGGGGATTAAAGGAGGAAGGGGAGAATCACATGAGCTCCTTGGAGAAAAAGGTGGGGTAGAAATACGATAGAAAAATGATAAACAAGGAATAAGGTAGGGCAGCTGGCGGTGGTAGAAAAAGTCACAGAACATAACAGACAGCGTTAAAGGTAAAGGGACCCCTGGCCATTAGGTCCAGTTGTGGCCGACTCTGGGGTTGCGGCACTCATCTCGTTTTACTGGCCGAGGGAGCCGGCGTACAGCTTCCAGGTCATGTGGCCAGCATGACTAAGCTGCTTCTGGCGAACCAGAGCAGTGCACAGAAACGCCGTTTACCTTCCCGCCAGACCGTTACCTGTTTATCTACTTGCACTGGTGTGCTTTCAAACTGCTAGGTTGGCAGGAACAGGGACCAAGCAACGAGAACTCACCCCGTCATGGGGATTCAAACCGCTGACCTTCTGACTGGCAAGTCCTAGGCTCTGTGGTTTAACCCACAGTGCCACCCATGTCCCTAACAGACAGCGTTAAGAGGGATTAAATCCAAAACAAGGTTCTCAGTTACTTGGTTTCTGTTTGTTGAATTTCTTTTGCAAGAACAGGGAGCAGTACTGGCCCCGGATCTTCATTGTCCATTATGGACAGGTACTATACCTAAACATTTTTGGTCTTCAGCCTTAAAAAGGATAAATCACTTCCTTTGGTCTTCCAGACTGCTGTTTCAACAGATCACCTGTTTTTGTGACCTCGGGTTGCTTCAGTTCTCTCCCTGGTCCCCCTTGCATCAACAAAGTAGTACTGGGACAAAGTTCACACTCAGGTTTTGTTATGTGCTGTAAGCTGTGTTTGATATTACAAATTACAGTGGTGCCTCGCAAGACGAAAAGAATCCGTTCCGTGAGTCTCTTCGTCTTGCGGTTTTTTCGTCTTGCTTAGCGGATTAGCGCTATTAGCGGCTTAGCGCTATTAGCGGCTTAGCGGATCAGCTGATAAGCGGCTTAGCGGATCAGCTGTTAAGCGGCTTAGCGGATCAGCTGTTAAGCGGCTTAGTGGATCAGCTGATAAGCGGCTTAGCAATCAGCTGTTAAGCGGCTTAGCGGATCAGCTGTTAAGTGGCTTAGCGGATCAGCTGATAAGCGGCTTAGCGGCTTAGCGGATCAGCTGATAAGCGGCTTAGCGGATCAGCTGATAAGCAGCTTAGCGGCTTGGGAAAAAGGGGGGGGGGAAGGAAAAAAACCCCACAGGAACTCGCAAGACATTTTCGTCTTGTGAAGCAAGCCCATAGGAAATTCGTTTTGCGAAGCGCCTCCAAAACGGAAAACCCTTTCGTCTAGCGGGTCTTCCGTCTTGCGGGGCACCACTGTATGTCATTTATCTCAGAAAAAAAATCAGTAAAATTCAATATAAAATGATTAATAAAAATATATAGGGATGCTGTTGAAGGGATAGCTCAGTCGGTAGAGAATGAGACTCTTAATCTCAGGGTTGTGGGTTCAAGTCCCACATTGGGCAAAAGATTCCTGCATTGCAGGGGGGCTGGACTAGATGACCCTCATGGCCCCTCATGACTCCACAGTTCCATGACACTGATCTACAAGTTTGGTATTTCACGGGTCTGGAGGAGAGGAAATTTTACTCCAACCCCACAATGGACAATCAATGCACACTGCCACACACACAGTAGTATATTAAATATTTTATTACATGTGCAGCTAGGCTGTTTAACACGGTCCCTAGGCAGAAGAGCACTTAAAATAGTTTATTACGAACAAGCGCAGCCTCACTATGCTACCCCGAAAAGGGTAACTGGTCAAGAGACAAGATACATTGTGCCAACGAGAGGACCTTGTCTCTGTCCACCTCCTCTCTTAACTCACAGCTGGGCAACCACATTTAAACCACCAGGGATTTTTCGGTCTGTGCACATACAGAGAGACCAAGCTAAGCAGGCTAGGAGGAGGACACTTTTGGCATTCCAGAGGCTGCAGAACTACAACTTCCAGCAAGCGTGGCTGGGTGACCATGGGAGTTGTAGTTCAGCAACATCCAGCAGGTTATAAAGGTTCCCCACACCCAAAGTACACATTCATTACATTCCTGAGAACGCTACCCTGTTGTGCATTATAGTCGTACCTCGGAAGTGGAACAGAAACCGTTTCGGAAGTCTGTCCGACTTCCAAAATGTTTGGAAACCAAGGCGTGGCTTCCGATTGGCTGCAGGAAGCTCCTGCAGCCAATCAGAAGCCGCAGAACCCATGTCAGATATTCCGGTTCCAAAAGAACGTTCGTAAACTGGAACACTCACTTCCAGGTTTGCAGCGTTCGGGAGCCAAAACGTTCGACTCGCAAGGCGTTCGTCTTCCAGGGTACAACTGTACAGTCATACCTTCGTTGTCGAAAGCCCTGGAACTGGGACGTTTTGGCTCCCGAACGACCGAAACCCAGAAGTGACTGCTCCGGTTTTCAAATGTTCTCTTGGAAGCCGAATGTCTGACAGGGCTTCCGCGGCTTCCGATTGGCTGCAGGAGCTTCCTGCAACCAATTGGAAGCCGCGATTTGGAAGTCAAATGCTTTGGAAGTCGAAGGGACTTCTGGAACGGATTCCGTTCCGACTTCCAAGATACGACTATTTCATTTTAGAAAGGTTTGGAGACTGCCTTTGCAGCGATCAAAAAGACTATTTCAAGGATAAGAACTGTTGCGGGGTGGGGAGAAAAGAGTCATTTCCTTTGTAATCCAACAATACCCACTTAGGTGGCATCCACACCTTAAAGGGCTATGCTATTACTTTAAACCTTCATGCCTCCCCCCCCCAATGATTTCTGGGAGCTGTGGTTTGTTGAGAAGTCTCCGCACCCTTAGAAAGACCCCCTATTCCCCTCCCAGCACTACAATTCCCAGATCGGTTTAATAATCAATCCCTTCCCCCAGGGAACTCTGGGAACTGTAGTTCTAGGAGGGGAGCAAGGCGCCTCTTAACAACTCTTAATATAATTGTGTTTGCCACAGCAAGCAACAGCCAGCACCCTCTAAGCAGCTTCATCTAGAGAATCATCAGCCTCTGGAACAAGGCAGACTGGGTCGTCCATCTGTGGCAACACGTCAAGCCTTCCAGCTTCTCATTCAGAGTCAAAAAGATGAGCTCAGCAGGATTCTGACACACTTTCTGGAAACCAAGAGGCTGGAAGGAAAAAGGGGGGAGAAAGGCAAGGAGATGGATATCTCCAGACAAAGCAGCAAGAGAAGATAGGGGGCAGGCGAGGGGTGAAGAGAAGGTCAGAAAAGAGTTCAGAGAGGATCCGGGCGGATGAAAATACAGCCAGCTCAATTTCTTTCTGCGTGTTTGGTGCAGAGAGAGGGGACCTGGCGACAGCATCATTGCAAGGGAGAGAT
The DNA here is from genome assembly GCF_964270895.1 of Podarcis filfolensis. Classification (NCBI taxonomy): domain Eukaryota; kingdom Metazoa; phylum Chordata; class Lepidosauria; order Squamata; family Lacertidae; genus Podarcis; species Podarcis filfolensis. The sequence goes on along the minus strand of NC_139620.1, from coordinate 23,086,877 downwards.
CTTCAAAGGGATCATGATTCGCGATTCCATGCTCCGGACCAGAGGCACTGCAAAAGGAAAACCCGGTGGTCACTCGGCAAGGACACAGAGCAGAGGAACCTGCCCGCCACTGCCCGCTCCACCCTCACCCTCAAAAGGGAGCCCCACACAAGCTCTCTGGTCCAAAGACATCGATACCAAGCACTGACAATTCATAGGACTTCTCCAAGGACTGAGTTCTCCCAGGGGTAATGCCAGGGTGGGCATTGGGAGCAGGCCAGCAGGAACTCACAAGGCGTCAGTGAAGTTAACTCTTTGAAGAGACAAACGGCTCAGGCCTAGTGAACACAACAAGGCTTTCCAGTAGGTCTTGCCGTGATGAGGCAGTTGCGAAGACCAAAGGTCCCCACAGCTCCCTAAGTCTCCTCTTCCCCCAGGTCCTTCCCAAACAACCTGAGAATTCTCTGCCTTTTCTGCCTTTGCTATGCTCTCTTCATGCCTCTTTTGGTTCTGGGAGACCAGGGAAGAGGGAAGCTGGTCGCAACAGGAGGGGGAGACTTCCTGGCTTCTCTCTGCCTCTTGGCCCTCCTCCTCTCCTGCCTCTGATTCTGGACTGCTCTCTGCCACAGACTCTCCCTCCTCACTAAACCCGGTTACCTCTTCAGCTTCTGACACCTCCTCCTCCCAGTTTGCTCCCTCTTCTCCCTCCAACCAGCTAACTGTCCACGAGGGCAAAAGCAAGTCACCTGCTGCCAGGTGATTGACAGGTGGGATGGCCACACCACTTGTCAAACTTGGAGGAGGGTGGAGGAGATAAGGATTCGGCCCACTGGCTAGATCTAGTTCTGCACCCCTGGTGTGAGGGTACACCTGGATAAGCAACTCCTGAATTTCATCTTCAAGCTCAAAAGAAGAATTTTGGAAATGGGACTCTAAGGATTAGGGGGAGACAAAGCTTTTTCCTGTGGAGGATGTTCCGATAAACAGCTTCTCTAAGCGCCAGGGATGCAGGAGAGATCAGCCGAGGCAGGGAGTACAAAATAAGTGCTCTCATCTCTGTCTCATTCCTAGAGCCTGTCATTGGTTCTGGGCTGGCTCCCCCTGCTGTTGGGCTCCTGCCTTGCAAGCCATCAGCCCCGAGTACCAGCCACCACCATTGAAAAAGATGCCTCACCTGTATAGTAAACGTTCTCATCCCACCCTCGCTTTCTCCAGGCAGCGTTCCTCGTCTCCTCTCGAGACTGCAGGTCCCTGTAGGCTAGAAGGACAGCAAACCACTACATCACAGGAAAGCTCAGCAACGTGGGAAGCTTCTCGGCTGCTGCATAAAGTGGCTGACTCATGTTAAGCAGCAGAAAAAGCTAATGCAGTCTTGGTAGACCACAAGCGTCACATGAGTCAACAGTGTGATGCAGCAGCAAAATAAGCTAATGCTGTTCTAGGCTCCATCAACAGTATAGTGTCCAGACCAAGAGAAGTCATGGTACCACTCTATTCTGCCTTGGTCAGACCACACCACACAGTTCTGGGCACCACAATTTAAGAAGGATATTGACACGCTGGAAAGGGGGCAGAGAAGGGCAACCAAGACATGATCCAGGGTCTGGGAATCAAGCCCTATGAGGAACAGTTGAGGGAAACCGGGTATGTCTAGACTGGAAAAGAGCAGGCTGAGAGGAGATATGATAGGGAACTGGCGTAATTGACATACAAACTGCGAGACAAGGACAACTGTGACTTTAAAGAAGAATGGGAACTTTTTACAAATTACTTAAAAAAACAACAAAATGAATTGGACTCCTTGGCACGTTTTGAATAAACATACACCAATTTATTATTGTTAGCATAAAAGATAGATAATTTAAGGATCTTTACAATTTTACAATATGCAGAGAATAATATGTGTTGAAAAACCGGAGAGGGGAGCTGAGGAAAGTCTGGGGTGTGGGTGTGTGGGAGGGACAGTTTTTCTTGGGGAGGGCGGAAGGAAAAAATGGGGGGGGGGGTTGGAAATGAAGATGATAAGTTTTTGATAATTTGTTATATTGAAATTCTTAATAAAAACTATTTAAAATACTAAGAGCTGTTTGACAGGGGAACGGTCTTCCTCAGGAGGTTGTGAACTCTCCTTCCTTGGAAAGTTTTCAAGCAGAGGTTGGACGGCCATCTATCATGGATGCTTTAGCTGAGATTCCTGCATGGCAGGGGGCTGGACTTGATGACCCTTGGCGGTCCCCTTCTGTACAATTCTCTGTTTCTATGAAATGTACAGAAAGGCAGGCAGTTAAGGGGTAACCCAATGGAGCTCATGGCCACAGGCTTTTTTGAGAAGGGTGCAGGGCTGTCTTCCCCTGAGACCAGCAGTTCTCAACCTGTGGGTCCTCCGGTGTTGTTGGACTACAACTCCCATCATCCCTCAGCTCTGGCCTTGCTAGCTAGGGATAATGGGAGTTGTAGTCCAACAACATCTGGGGACCCACAGGTTGAGAACTGCTGCCCATGACCCTCTGGATCTTTTGGACTACAACACTTTTCATCAGCCCCATTTGGGCAGCCACCTACCCCACAAGTGGTGCACGATGTACAGCTCCCCGATCTGTGAGAAGAAGCCGCCCACAGCTTCCTGGTTCTCCTGGCGATATTTAATGGCCCGCGCCCTGTTCACCAGTCAAGAGAGAGAGCAAGACGCAAGCAAGTAATAAATGAATCGTTATCATTGGCCATTTCTGCCCTACCCAAAGAGATAATGGCAAACCTGCACTTGCCCCATGACTTCAGGGGTGTAGCCCTCCAAAGGTTATGGGCCTCCAACTCCCAGCCAGCAGCCAACATGGCCCCAAGTGAGGGATGATGGGAACTATAGTCCAACAGCATGGGGGCCCACAGGCTCCCCAGCTATGCAATGGGTGCATTGCTTCCTTCACAGTGTGCATAAAAATGCATGCAGCACAGAAAGCAATGTACAAAAACAATGCCTTAAGGGGAAATGGCAAAACTGTCTCTTTCACTTTTAACTAACGAGCAAAGTCTATGTATTAGTAGAAATGAGCACTGAAAAGCTGGTGGGTTTTTAAAGGACTTAATATATATATGTATATATATATATATATTTGTAAGTACATAGAAACCAACATTTCCAAAAACCTCTAAGCAGTAAAAAAACAACAACAACCCGCTTATATGGCAAAATGTACTTAAATTTGGGGAAAGCGAGGAGCTGAAATTGACATATCCACCACTATTTGTGGACGCTCAAAGCTGGCTTCCTGAGGACAGGTTTGGTTTTTTGCTGCTTATATCTGCAATCCTGACCGCATCTACTCAGAGGCAAGTCCCTTTAAATTCAGTGGGGCCTACTCCCAAGGAAGCAAGGTTAAGCTTTCAGCCTTAGAAATCTTTTTTTTGCTGAAAGGGGCAGTGGAAGCTACTCCTCCTTATAAGGTCCTGTAAGGCACTGTACCAGCAGCTCCACCTCCCTTAAATGATCTTTTGGATAAAGGCACATTCAAGGTATTTGAAAAATCTGCTTACCAGTTATTTCCCCACTCAATCATGGTCCCAGGCTGAAAGCAAAAGGGAGAGGTGATGTACACAGCTTGTAGTCATGATTGCAAAACTTCAGGGAAAGCTCTCTCGAAGAGTTGTGGTGAGCTTCCCAAGCTCAATTTTTGGGGCGTATCTATATATAGCTTCATTGATGCACAGGAAACTGAAGTGGTGCTCCAGAAACCTACTAAAGGGTGGGAAACTACAAGGAGGAAGCAGTTGGAGGGAATGACTCATTGTTTCAGTTGTCTCTACACTAATGCACAGCGTATGGGAAACAAGCAAGCTGAATTTGAGCTTTCAATACACGATGGGAAATATGACCTAATAGGCATTACTAAAACCTGGTGGGATGAGACTCATGACTGGAATGTAGAAATTGAGGGGTATAACCTATTCAAAAGGAACAGACCAAACAGGAAGGGGAGAGGAGATGCATTGTACGTAAAGGATATGTACACTTGTGAAAAGATCCATGACCTGGAGCACGGAAGGCAGATTGAGAGTATATTGGTAAAAACTGTAGGAGTGTGTGGCAATCACACAGGGTCCCTGGACGTTTGACGGTCCTATTGATCCCTGTGCCACCACTGTGATTGCCTCCTCGCTGCCACCAACCCGTTTCTCTCAGGTACACACGGAGTCCAGACAGTTGTTAACATTAACAAATAATCAAGTTTATTTTATAAGAATGAACAAGTTTATGGTTTCAGTTAATTTTTCTTGTCAGTTTCTTAATCCTAGTTCCTTTACTGACCTATACGGTCCTAACAACTTCAAACTGATTATCCCAACTATCTATCTGACTCTACCTAACAGATCCTCTCACTCTCTCACATTAAAACTCGACCAACCCACAGACTTATCCTCCATCTTCCTTCTCCAACTCCCAACTCTCTCCTTAATAACTCTAACTCTAACTCCTCCCTTTGGGTTCCCACTAGCCAATCACTTCCCACTCATTTAACCCTTTCCTTATGACCCAGCATGATGTCACCTAGGAGGGCAAACGCCACAGAGAGCGAAACAACAGTGACCTTCCAGTGGGGGGTCTGCTATAGACCTCCAAGCCAGACTGAAGACTTGGATGATGCCTTCCTAGAGCAGATTATTACCAAACGTTCAAAATGGAGGGATACAGTAGTCATAGGAGACTTCAACTATCCCGATATCTGTTAGAACTCAAATTCTACTGAGAATGCAAGGTCCAACAAACTCCTCAATTGCCTCGCTGACCATATGCTTTCCCAGAAGGGCGTCAGATGACCCGAGAGCCCGTGTAGGTTTCATATTGGCAGAAATGTTCCAGGAGATATTAGTATCCTGAGCCGTAACATCCATCCCCTCCCCAAGATTCACCCCCCAGAACTCACTTTCAGCTTGTACGTCCTCAATTCATAGATATTGGGCCCAGGTCGTGGCAAAGGCTCATTCCAAAAGCTGAACTCCAAGAGCAGCTGGTTTCTTCGGGACAACAGCATTTTGCTCCTCTCCTTCCGGAATTCCAGGTACTCCTGGAAAGGGGGAAAGATCAGAAGGGTCACTTGGGCACTTAGCTGTGGGCTTTCAGTACTTTCCATGGGGGGGGGGCATGATCGAAGAGAGTGGGCTAGTGTTGTGCTGTGTAAGCATGGGATTTGGTTCTTTCAAGTGAGTTTCCAGTCCTCATTGACCTGAAAGTCGTATGTTGGCAGTACTTATATGTCGGATGGTTATTGTTTGGGTTATCCCATCCACAATTTGAAGGTGACCTGGAAACTGCAACTAATCCAGAATGCGGCAGCTGGACGGGTGACTGGGAGCGGCCACCGAGACCACATAACACTGGTCCTGAAAGACCTACATTGGCTCCCAGTACATTTCCGAGCACAATTCAAAGTGTTGGTGCTGACCTTTAACGGCCTTGGTCCAGTATACCTGAAGGAGCCTGCATTCTCCAGCGTTCAGCCCAGACATTGAGGTCCAGCTCCGAGGGCCTTCTGGCAGTTCCCTCAATGCAAGAAGTGAGGTTACAGGGAACCAAGCAGAGGGCCTTCTTGGTAGTGGCGCCTGCCCTGCGGAACGCCCTCCGATCAGATGTCAAGGAAATAAATCTGACTTTTAGAAGACTTTAGAATGCAGCCCTGTATCAGGACGTTTTTAATGATTGATGTTTTATTGTGCTTTTAATTCTGTTGGGGGCCGCCCAGAGTGGCTGGGGAAACCCAGCCAGATGGGCGGGGTATAAACAATAAATTATTATAGTTAGCCAGGGACTTGAACCAGGGGTCAGAGGCACAAGCCTAACACTCTACCCAGAGTTAGGGCCGCAACCCAGTGGTAGAGCATCTGCTATGTATGCAGAAGGTCCCAGAACATCTCCATGTTAGGCTGAGAGAAACTCCCTCTCTGAAACGCTGGAGAGCTGCTGCCAGTCAGAGTATACAACACTAAGCTCGATGGACCAAGGGTCTGACTCAGTTCAAGGTAGGCATGTTCCAGATGTCCCATCGTTCTTGATCGAGGGCCGTGTTGGCTGGGCCGATGGGAGCTGGGGACCCCCAATATCTGGAAGACATCGCCTTGGCTACCCAACTGTGCCATTAAGATTGCCACTGGCTCTTTGCTGCAGAGACCAGCTAGCCAGATGTGGCCTGGCAGTGGAACCGTTGGCTTGCCAGCAGCGTTGAGAATCATTCCTCCGTCGCTGCTGGTGTGTTTTCCTCACATGTCTGTGCTGACATTCCACAGTGTTGGGAGTCATGAGAACAGAAGTTCAGTTTACACTGTTCCCATATGTTGTGCTATTGCATTATCTGTTCTCTCTTGGGTGAGAAGGAAAGTGGAGACATGATTCCTTTGTTCTGTAACACTTGATCTTATACATAATATATTAGCTTAAAATTATACACCTGAAGTCCAGCTTCTGCTCTGAACTCTGCTATGTCTGTGTGTGCATATATGTTCGGATATATGTCGCAGTAGCGACTCGGGACAGAAGAGTGATGAATCATCCCAAGGGGCGCTTTGGAGGGAAAGACGCAGTTCCCTGGTGTTTTCCCAACAAGCATTACATCTGGAGAAGAAGAGAGACCTGTGCTTGGTACCTGGTTCTGTTTCAGCTTGTTCATGCAGTCCACGAGGGCCGGGTAGCCACCGGTGAATCGCCAGAGGTGCACTAGGACAAGAAGAGGAGAGCCTCAAATCTTTGCAAACCCCAGCTGAAAGCTAACACCCACGTGGCTGACTGCTAGAGCATCCATTTTGCACGCAGAAGGCGATTGTGGCTGATCTAGTCCTGAAATTCCCTTTTTTATTGGGAGGAGGAAGGGCTGAATCTCGAGGGCCTCCTTAGGGAATGCACACAGCATCTAGTAATTGTGGATGTACTGCTCTTGCACATGGAGGTTCTGATTAGAGGAAGTGGCTAATGGATTACGCCGGCAGGGGTCAGCAAACCTTTTCAGCAGGGGGCCAGTCCACTGTCCCTCAGACCTTGTGGGGGGCCAGATTATATTTTGAAAAGGAAAAAAAATGAACGAATGCCTATGCGCCACCAATAACCCAGAGATGCATTTTAAATACAGTGGTACCTCGGGTGAAGTACTTAATTCGTTCCGGAGGTCTGTTCTTAACCTGAAACTGTTCTTAACCGGAAGCACCACTTTAGCTAATGGGGCCTCCTGCTGCCGCCGCGCCGCCAGAGCACCATTTCTGTTCTCATCCTGAAGCAAAGTTCTTAACCCGAGATACTATTTCTGGGTTAGCGGAGTCTGTAACCTGAAGCGTATGTAACCCGCGGTACCACTGTAAAAGGGCACATTCTACTCATGTAAAAACATGCTGATTCCCAGACCGTCCGTGGGCTGGATTTAGAAGGCGATTGGGCCGGATCCAGCCCCTGGGCCTTAGTTTGCCTACCCATGGATTAGGGGTTTGTTTGTTTGTTTGTTTGTTTTAAAGATGGAAGGGGAGAAAGGGCTGAATTGCTACGGCTCCCTGAGTCGTATGCCATGAACTTCCTGTCAAGGCAGAACTCGAAGGCCCCTAAACCCACCCTGCATGGTTGGCCCTGCCCCCTCACCTGCCTGGTCCTGTTCACCATACCAAGTATTCCAGTTGCCAACCAGGTCGCAGGGATAGTCCGAGTCCGAGTGCAGCTTTGGAAGTACCTGTTCCCTGCAAAGCAGACATGGAATCGACAGGTGAGGTGGGGATAGCCAAGGCTCACATTTATTATTAGCAGCAATTATTAATAACAATACTTATGGCATCAACTTAGTCCACATATGTCCCCACAACCACTTCGATCGGCAGAACTGGCACTGTTCCAAGTACTACATAATGCCTGCTCTACATTCCTAAAAACGTGATATTTTAGTGTGGCGGCACCTACACTTGTGGGTTTTTTGTGATTTTCAGTTTTATACATTTCAATAATTTTACAATCATTTTAACATTTCAAGACTTGACTTCCTCCCCCCCCCCTTTCTGTGGCTGCTTAAATTATTCTCCCCCCTCCACGAATATTCCAAATTAACTTAATTTACTCATTTACTTTAAACATATACTCTTATAAAACTGCAGGTTATTACAATAATCCTGCCAACGTTCTTATTATCTGTTTGTAAATATTCAGTAAACTATTTCCATTCTTTTATAAAAAGTTTGTTATCTTGATTTCTTATTTTTCCTGGCAAGTTTTGCCATTTCTACATATTCCATAAGTTTTTGTACCCATTCTTCTTTCTCTGGGACTTCTTCTTCTTTCCATTTTTGGGACGAGTAATATTCTTGCCACTGTAGTCGCATACATGAATAAATTTCTATAAAGTTTGGGTAGTTCTGTCCCTATAATTCCCCCAAACACCTACACTTTGGAACTCCCTGCCTGTTGATATCAGGCAGGTGCCTTCACAGGAGGACCTAGTATTATGAAAAGTTGAAAAGTGTCTCTCTCTCTCTCTCCACACAATTTAATACACCTCTAGCTATTGTTGTTGTTTATTATATTTTAAATTATGTTCCTCCTTACACACATCCCCTGCCACTAAAAACAGGGGGAGCCCCTTCCAAGGCTGAGAACACACTATACAGTGGTACCTCGGGTTACATACGCTTCAGGTTACATACGCTTCAGGTTACAGACTCCGCTAACCCAGAAACAGTACCTCAGGTTAAGAACTTTGCTTCAGGATGAGAACAGAAATCGTGCTTCGGTGGCGCAGCAGCAGTGGGAGGCCCCATTAGCTAAAGTGGTGCTTCAGGTTAAGAACAGTTTCAGGTTAAGTACAGACCTCTGGAATGAATTAAGTACTTAACCCAAGGTACCACTGTACTTTTAAACACTGTACTTTTTTTAAGGAAAACTTGGGCGGGGAGCAGAATGCAGTGTCTGGAAATAACAGGATGGATGGAAGGAATGGAGTGTCCGGGGGTCCAAAAATGGAAAGAAGATAAGAATTGCGGATGAAGCTGATGGACTATGCTGAAATGGCTAAAATGACTGGCTAAGAATCAGAAAGACCAAAATTTTAATATGGAATGGGGAAAATTTGTAACGTATCTTAAAGACCACCATAAACAGTTAAAATTGTTAGGAGGACTGGAATATCACTTGTAGTGAATAAGGGTGAATTTTGGACATAATGGAAGAGGTAAAAGATTTGGATCATCGTAAAAGATGCCAGAGGAAATGATTAATAATAGGACCCACAAAGGGTAGGATGGAAGTCCAGGAGATTCCTTGGAATCTTGTTTTTAAGATTTACGCTTTATGTATCTCTGTAAAATTTTAATTTGAAAAACCAAATAAATAAATAAATACTTTAAAAGGAATGGAGTCTCCGGGAAGATGGAGTAGGTACTGGACGGCTCCCTGAACACTGCAGTAAAATTCCCGCTTGTGGAATTTTATTACTGAATTTCACTATACTGTTGTTAGGCCTTTTTAAAAACCTCTCTTCTCAATCTCAGAATTCCCGACAGCGCGAGATACTTACGTCAGGCTGTTATAGGCATCCAGGCACTCAGGTTTCACATTGTGGACTGAAATGACAAAGAAAACAGTTGCGTTTGGCTGAACATCAAATGCGAAACAAGAGGGAGGGAGGAAGAGCGGAGGAAGCCTGCAGCAAAACAGTCTCCTTGAACAGGACCAACTCGTTCCCCTGGTGAGCTAGCAGGGAAATTCGTGGCTGCCCCACAGCAAGCATTCTGCACCAAAGAAATAATAATACATTTCCTGAAGCAAGGAGTATTCTGTCCAGATAAAAGACGCATCAAGAATCCAGATTCTATTCTCAAATTCTCAAGTAACGGCAACAGGGTGTTTTTATTTTTGAAATGGAATCCTAGAACTGTAGAGGTGGAAGGCACCCAAGGGTCATCTAGTCCAACCCCCTGCGAGACAGGAATCATGGCTGAAGAATCTGACAGATGGCAATCCCACCCCTGTTTAAAAACCTCAAATGAAGGGGAGGCCACGACCTTCCAACGGAGCCCATTCCACTGTCAAACAACTCAAAAGTTCTTCTGAACGCTCCATCAGAATCTTCCTTCTTGTTGTCTGAATCCATTGGTTCGGGTCCTATCTCTCTGGAGCAGCAGAAAAAGTTTGCTCCATGTGACAGGCCTTCAGATATTTGAAGATTATTCTGTGTGCATTATTCCTGCCTAACCAGCACACATAATTCTCAATGTCTGTCTGTCTGTTTGTTTAGTATTTGCATCTTGCACAGAATTTGGAACTTCTTGGAGGCAAGGAACAGATTGGGCGGTGGGTGTTTTGAGTAAGTCTGCCGTGGACGCCGATAGGAGATTGGTTGGAAGCGGGCAGCAAGAAGTCACTATATCACAGACAACAGAGACTGTCAACGTAGCTTCTGTAATCCTGGGGTCGAGAAACTTGACTTGCTCCCCCCCCCCAAGCAATGCCTTAATATTAAGCGTTTTCTCCTTCATCCTTTTACAACACCTGACATCCATTCATCTCCCATTTGAGAGGCGACCATCAATTGAGACAGCCTCCCCAGATCCAGAGAAACATCTGGAGAGACCTAATTGGACTTTCTAGATGAGGATGAATCCTGACAAGACAGAAGTATTGCTTTTGGGGGACAGGAGGCGGGCTGGTGTGGGGGACCCCCTGGTCCTGAATGGGGTAACTGTGCCCCTGAAGGACCAGGTGTGCAGCCTGGGAGTCATTTTGGACTCACAGCTGTCCATGGAGGTGCAGGTCAATTCTGTGTCCAAGGCAGCTATCTACCAGCTCCATCTGGTACGCAGGCTGAGACTCTACCTGTCCGCAGACTGTCTCACCAGAGTGGTGCATGCCCTGGTTATCTCCCGCTTGGACCACTGCAATGCGCTCTATGTGGGGCTACCTTTGAAGGTGACCCAGAAACTACAACTAATCCAGAATACGGCAGCTAGACTGGTGACTGGGAGCGGCTGCCAAGACCACATAACACTGGTCTTGAAAGACCTATCCCAGTACGTTTCCGAGCATAATTCAAAGTGTTGGTGCTGACCTTTAAAGCCCTAAACGGCCTCGGTCCAGTATACCTGAAGGAGTGTCTCCACCCCCATCGTTCTACTGAGGTCCAGCTCAGAGGGCCTTCTGGCGGTTCCCTCCCTGCAAGAAGCCAAGTTACAGGGAACCAGGCAGAGGGCCTTCTCAGTGGTGGCGCCCTCCCTGTGGAATCCCTCCAAGCAGATGTCAAAGAGAACAACAACTACCTGATTTTTAGAAGACATATGAAGGCAGCCCTGTTTAGGGAAGCTTTTAATGTTTGACGCACTATTGTATTTTAATATTTTGTTGGAAGCTGCCCAGAATGGCTGGGGAAGCCCAGCCAGATGGGTGGGGTATAAATAATAAATTGTTGTCGTTGTTGTTGTTGTTGCCAGATGGGTGGGGTATAAATAATAAATTGTTGTTGTTGTTGTTGTTATTTGCATTATAAACTCCTTCTAAGCAGTTGTTCCAGCTTTAAGCTGCCGCTATGCTTTGTTTAGGGACGCGGGTGGCACTGTGGGTTAAACCACAGAGCCTAGGACTTGCCGATCAGAAGGTTGGCGGTTTGAATCCCCGCGATGGGATGAGCTCCCATTGCTCAGTCCCTGCTCCTGCCAACCTAGCAGTTCGAAAGCACGTCAAAGTGCAAGTAGATAAATAGGTACTGCTCCGGCGGGAAGGTAAATGGCGTTTCCGTGCGCTGCTCTGGTTCGCCAGAAGCGGCTTAGTCATGCTGGCCACATGACCTGGAAGCTGTACGCCGGCTCCCTTGGCCAGTAAAGCGAGATGAGTGCCGCAACCCCAGAGTCGGTCACGACTGGACCTAATGGTCAGGGGTCCCTTTACCTTTACCTTATGCTTTGTTTCCGAGAAATAACACACCAGCTGCTATTGCTGTTGGTTAGTGTACAGTCGTACCTTGGAAGCCGAACGGAATCCGTTCCGGAAGTCCGTATGACTTCCAAAACGTTCGGCAACCAAGACGTGGCTTCCGATTGGCTGCAGGAGCTTCCTGCATGCAATCGGAAGCCGCGTAAGCCACGTCGGACGTTCGGCTTCCAAAGAACGTTCGCAAACCAGAACACTCACTTTTGCAGCGTTCGGGAGCCAAAACGTTCGACTGGCAAGGCATTCGGCTTCCAAGGTATTTTGAATTATGTTTCTTATATGTGAGAAAGCAAAATAATAAATTTTAAAAATATTTAAAAGTTTTCAGAAAGCCAAAGTTCTGCACCAAGAAGGTTCCATGGTTTTTACGCAAAGCATGGAAGGCTCTTTGTCAATCACCCACCTCCCCAAGCTGCTCTGCTGAACAGAAGACGCGAAATCTGCTGCTGCTGCTGCTGCTTACAGTCCTTACCCGCGGACCAGCCCTCAGCCCTCACCCGTGCAGAAAGCAACACAGAGGCTTACAACAAGAGCAGAGGGGAAAGCAAGCTTAGGGACGAGGGAGTTGGCGGCTCACACTGGATCTTGTACAGGTGGTTGGTCTCTTTCTTTGACAGGAGGTTGGAATGGGCATCCTTTCGGGGGTCCACTTTGTGGACAAAGAGGGAACGGAACCAGCTGCTTTCGTGGTCTTTGGAGTAGTCCCTGAAAGAAAATGCAGGTGTCAGAAAGGCAACCCACAAAAGAAAAGAGGAGGTAGCAGCCTTCGCAGCAAAACATCTGGACCAGGTTTCTGAATTGCTACTCGCCTGGTTGCCTATGGCGAGTGAGAAATGACCTCCAGGTGACCAAGGAACAGGACGAATGTCAATTCATTACTTCTCAAAGGCCAATAATGAGTTTCAGTCCCTGCATAATCAGCATAAGGGTTCTGAAGCAAGTAGCCTTCCTTGTTTTAAGTAATTATGCCCTTGTGTTGTGGATAATTCTGCATCAGTTCGCATGGGCTCTTAAAAACGAGCTGGTGGAGGACGAATGGAGCATTTTGCATCTTGGAAAACTATGCTACTAGTTTACCGTATTTTTCGTTCTATAAGACGCACTTTTCCCCCTTCAAAAACTAAGGGGAAATGTGTGTGCGTCTTATGGAGCGAATGCAGGCTCCTTGGCTTCAGCGATAGCAACGCGAAGCCTCCGAAGCGCAGAAGGAGAGCTCCCCCCGCACTCCAGGGGCTTCAGGAGGCTATCCGCAAGCCTTTGGAGCACAGCGGGAGTTCCTGCCGCTTCGCTGAAGGGGCGCTGAGCAGAGAGGGGGAGATTTTTTTTTCCTGTTCTCCCCCTCCTATGGTCCGGTGCATCCTATCGAGTGAAAAATACGGTACTTTAGTTTCGTGTACCAGCTTGCTCCAAGCTTCATTCCCAGCTGTAAAATGGAAACAGATGAAAACATTTTTGTTCCGGCAAGCCTATCCAGACATGCAGAATATCAGCATCTGTTATAACCTGCTTTTTACCTTATTGTTGATTTTAAAATTATTTTAAAACAGTTGTTTTAAACCTTTTTTAATGGTAATTTTAACGTTTTGCAAACTACTTTGAGTTGTTATTACAATCCATCGGTATATAAATCCTGTGAAATAGAGTGAAATGTGAATCAGGACAGACCCCACATTTCACCTCTTACACCCCCCCCCAAAAAATCTAGGAGATGGAGAATAATAATACAGAACTACCTCACAAGGTTGTTTGTATGGATAACTGACATGAAAAGGAAGTTTACAGTACAAATATGGTTATATAGAAATTCTGATCAATATAGCTGTCCACTTTTCCCTTTTCTTGCGAGGAATCCTTTCAAAATAAGGGAATTTCCCTTAAAAAAAGGGAAACGTTGACAGCTATGCTGATCAAGCTTCTCTCTCTTAAGCTCTCCCCACGTAAAAATAAAATATCTATCTGCAAAAGCTGCGAAATAAAAAATGAACGGCTTCTCTTGAACACAGCTTTACCGAGCAATGGGTACCATTCCACTCCAGCCAATGTTATGGATCTAATATTCTGCTCTTATCTAAGATGGCAACTAGATAAATAAAGAGAGAGAGGGAGAGAGAGAGGGAGAGACCCTTTCTTTGCAGCCAAGACCTTTGCACCAACGCTGGTCATTCATTAACTTCAGAAAATAGATGGTAAACAATCCATCAGGGAGGCACTGCTAACTCCACAGGATTCCCACTGGCCCCTTCAGGGGCTGTGACTATGTGAACATGGACACCAGTGTTCCCCAACCTGGTGCCCTCCAGCTATAAGATGCTGGGGTTGGTGGCAGCTGGGAGTCCAAAACTGCTGGAAGGCACCAAGTTGGAAAAGACTGACCTGATAGCCAAGGGCTCGTAGCTAATCTCTAGTCCAAAATTCCAGCTTTCCAAATAATTTGTTACTTACAGAACAAGCCTAATAGGTCCATCTCCTCAGCCAAAAACCCTGCTGGATTCAGTGGGGCTTACTTGCAGGTCAATGGGATTAGCTTTGCAGCCTAAGGCGTCATAGACTCTTAAGAGCTGGAAGGGACCCAAGGGGCATCTAGTCCAACCCCCTGCAATGCAGGAACCTTAGCTAAAGCATCCATGACGGACAGGAGAAGGGAAAAAGAGAAGACTCTCAAAACTTGCAAGAATCAAGCAAACGAGCATTTTAAAGCAGGGTTGCATCCAACCAAGTCAAGAGCAGGCCCACTGAAGTTCATGGCACTAGGTTAAGTGACGTCCATTCATTTCAATGGGCTTCCTAGGAGTAGGAACCCAACATTGGATACGACCCCAAAGTCCACTGCGTTTTAAGAGCTTCCAAGGCCAGGCCTCACCAGCCCTCCAAGGGCGCAAAGTGAAAACGATCCTTTTCCTTCCTCCCGGGTTTGTTGCGATCCTAAGGCAGGCTTAATCTCTCTCCCCTCCCCCCCCCCGCCCCAAGCCTGTTGGAGATTAACCCTTTGCCACCCGGGGAGCGCCCGAAGCGCAAGAAAAAGCGCAAGACTTTGGGCACGGAGAGGTGCGCAAGGCAGCATCGGGGGAGGGCTCCGGGTGGGGAGGGAAGGGGAGGGCAAGCTGCTCACCGGCCCCCGCCGCTGCCGCGGGCCAGGCAAGGGTCTCCGCCCCGCAGCGCCGCCAGCAGCAGCAAGCGCCGCGCCGGCATCCCGCACGCCCACGTCGCCATCTTCGCTCTCGCCCGCGGCTCCAGCAAGACCCGGACGAGAGGAGGGAGGAGGAGGCGCCGCCGCCGCCGCAGCGACGCTTTGGGGCGGATCTCGGTGCTCCGATGCGGCACACGCCCCCCGCTCCCCGGGCGTAGGAGGGACCCCTGGGGTCTCGTTACAGCCGCAAGGGGGCGTCAGCGGCCGGCAGCCTTCATGCGGACTAGCCACCCGACGCCATCCCTTTAAAGCGCGTTCGAAGGGCAGGCTTTCTCGCAAGGGATTCTGGGGCGTGTAGTTCACCCCTCGCAGAATTACAATGGCCGGCTGCCCTTCACAAACTACAGCGCCCAGAATTCTTTGGGCGGGGGAAATGTGTTGGGTTGAAATAACGACAGACAGGTAGCGAGTGTCATCTGGGAGGCATCTCTCGAGCAAGTCTCGGGGAGTCCCTTTTATTGAATATTACAGCATTGCCACACATGTGCTTATTGCTGATTGGTTAACACAAGTACAAAGCAAAAGGTTGCATATAGGCATTAATCACGGATAGATTAAGGGCTGGGAAAGGGAGCACAGAACTAGACAGGCATGAAAACCTCCTAATTAAAATATAACTAATGATTGATAATGCAAGACTTAAACAATTACGTTCCAATAGATGTGGTCAACTATGCATTAAGGACAGGTCAGGGTACGGTGTTTCATGAACTCAATGTGAACTGAACATTCTGGGGTGGTGAGGGAATGTCTTAGTATTGGGACGGTTTGTGCAGCATTATGTGCAGGAGCGAAGCGTGAGAGCAAGACTTCCCATCAGGCCACAGTCGTGTATTAGGATCATAGCATCCAGCATCCCATCAGAAATGCTTCTAAGGTTGCAGCGTTTCGTGCTTTTTTTAAAAAACAAGTTTAGAGAAAAGGCGATAAAGAGGCAACACAAAAGAAGTTTGCAAAAGTATGCATGGCACTGGGGGAAAGCTGTTCTCCTGTGAGTTCAACAGCATTCTTGGTGCCTTAGCTTCACAGGTTTTAAACTTTATCCCAAGGACTTCTTAACTTTCTGTCCGTATAGTTAAAGCTATGGTTTTCCCAGTAGTGATGTATGGACGTGGGAGCTGGACCATAAAGAAGGCTGATCGCCGAAGAATTGGTGCTTTTGAATTATGGTGCTGGAGGAGACTCTTGAGAGTCCCATGGACTGCAAGAAGATCAAACGCATCCATTCTGAAGGAAATCAGCCCTGAGCGCTCACTGGAAGGACAGATCCTGAAATTGAGGCTCCAGTACTTTGGCCACCTCATGAGAAGAGAAGACTCCCTGGAAAAGACCCTGATGTTGGGAAAGATGGGGGGCACAAGGAGAAGGGGACGACAGAGGAAGAGATGGTTGGATACTGTTCTCGAAGCTACCAGCATGAGTTTGACCAAACTGCGGGAGGCAGTGGAAGACAGGAGTGCCTGGCGTGCTCTGGTCCATGGGGTCATGAAGAGTCGGACACGACTAAACGACTAAACAACAACAACAAAATATAACCAGTGATCCTCGCCCGCCAACAAACAAAATTCCAGCTAGTTTGAGGAACGGTTTGCTTGCTTGGGAAAGCTGATTTCATAAAGCTAGCACTCATCATCATCAGTATTTATATATTGTTTAATACGCGAAACCCCGATATAGAAAACGGGGGTGGTTGGCTTTTGCTGCCCAACTCCCCAAGGGACTGAATCCCCTAAGTCCATGATCCGTCAGAGATGAATGGATGGAGGCAGGAGGCAGTGAAAGCAAGGCAGATCTTTATTTTTCTGTTGCAACAGAGCTCCCTCCCCTCCTAGCAAGGAGGCAAGAGAGACCCAGAGCCCAGAAGAAACATCTCTTTGAAGCGTTTGCATTTTGGCGTGGAGAAGCAGGATATCCTCTCTACAAACAGTCAGAAATTACATCTCACACAAAGTGGGGTAGCTGTGGCTCAGGCAGGCCAAGGTGTGCTATTCCTGAATATTTAGGAAGTTTTACATAGTTCCAGACACAGTTTACACAAACATAAGCATAAGACAATCAGGATGCCTGTCAGACATCCCTCAATGCAGAGCATCTGGGCAAACAATGACAATACAAAGGAGGTTCATAAGATACAGGAAAGGAATCCCTTCAGGAACTTTTCCTGATTGCTAGCTGCCTACCTGTTCTCAGACAATGGGGATTAAGGAGGCAGAGGGAATATTTAGTTTTTAGGAGAGCCAAGATTGCTTTTGGATTGTTCTCCAGTACTATTTTAGACATGTGACGTATATACTTATGTGTGTGTGTTTACCTTGTGCAATTAACAACATTTATTCTATATTTGAGACCTTAGAATTTCTATAACACCCGTAAGCAGTTTACATAAAACACAAAAAGGTATTTTTTAAAAGAGAATGAAAAATGCAACTAAAACAAATACAAAGGAATACATCGGTAAAAACAGAGAAGCCATTGATGAAACATTGAGTTAAATATCAATAAATAACAAAACAGAATAGTGTGATTAATCTTATTAGCCCAACAATGCCTGCTTAAATATATGGGTCTTTAAAGGTAAAGGTAAAGGGACCTCTGACTGTTAGGTCCAGTCGCAGACGACTCTGTAGTTGCGGTGCTCATCTTGTTTTATTGGCCGAGGGAGCTGGCGTACAGCTTCCGGGTCATGTGGCCAGCATGACTAAGCCGCTTCTGGCGAACCAGAGCAGTGCACCGAAATGCCGTTTACCTTCCCACCGAAGCGGTACCTATTTATCTACTTGCACTGGCGTGCTTTTGAACTGCTAGGTTGGCAGGAGCAGGGACTGAGCAACAGGAGCTCACCCCGTCACGGGGATTCGAACCACCGACCTTCTGATCAGCAAGCTCTAGTTTAAAACTTGCCACTATTTTCTGCTTCGTGAGCAGCGTGTGGAAGGGTATTGCAGAGTTTGCAGTGTATTGCACTGTGCTGCGCCAGTGTAATCGATTTTCTTTTTGTCTACCTTGTTAAAATCAATAAATTTATCTGAAAAGAAGAAGAGGATTTGCTGCTCGAGGGTGACAGAGCCTTTTGATCCACCTTACTTTTGCAAACCTAAAGGTCTAGTGTGAGACTGAATACCTCCAGCAAAATACCGGCAAATCAGGAGGCAAGCAAATAATTCAATAATTATAACAGAAATACATAGCAAAGGCCCCCGAGTGTAGCTTACTGGTAATCTAATTCAAAACATAATATAGCAATCCCAAATAAACAACTCGATTCGAGTAATCCTCTGGAAATGAATTTTTAATCAAGGCTTATCCCAAGACTTGTATACAGGTTTCCCAAGATTTATATACATATTTGTAAATCGTCTCATTTGAATCCTTTAAAAATGTCTAGCAACTTAAATATGTATTTATTAAAGAGCCACCAATAAATACATTTTCTGGCTTCCTGCGGATTGAAATGTTCAAGACAAAAACACGAAAATGAGGACACGCAGTCATTGAGCTGGAGACAGGAGAAGGAAAACAGAAAAAGGAGTCAGGTCCAGCAATTGCATTTCAATTTAAACGGGAGCGAAAGGATGTCTGGGTGCAGAAAATGAAGTCTGACATTGACAAATCCACTCTTGGGCTTAATTCTTTTTCTATTCTCAGGGAAAGGAGAATTTCAATTGCTCTTGGCAAACTTCCTGAAGAAAGTGAATTATCTCTATTCTTAAGGAAGGTGACCCACATTGAGGGATTGGCCAAAGAAACACAATGAGCGCCTCAGGGAAGAGCCTGATTCTGAAGAGATCGGTGCCCCTTCACAGAACCCTCAGGCGCCTCTGGAGAATCTGAGCTGCCACCTGAAACTAAACTCTGCTAGTCTGAAGCTGCCATCCCAGTGGTGGGGAATCTCTGGGATGCTAGACTAGCTAGGCCTCTGACCCATAGGCTAACTGGCCTCTGGCTCTGACCCATAGGACTAGCTAGGCTCTGATCTGCAGGACTGACCAAGGCCACTAGGCCTCCCCGTGTGGCCCCATTTAGTTAATAAAATCAACTAAACCGGGGTGGGAGACCTACATACCCTCCAAAATTTCTCTGATGAAAACAGGGACATCCTATTCCAGAATAATAATAATAATCAATGGTTTTTTTTCTGGGGGTACGCAGGGGTACACATACCCCTAAACATTTTGTGAATCTAAGTTTGACCTCTTTGAGGGGTAGTATTTCAATATGAGTAGGAAAAGAATACCCCTAAACATTTTTTTAGAAAAAAGCACTAATAATAATATTAATAATAATAATAATAATTTCATTATTTGTACCCTGTCCATCTGACTGGGTTGCCCCAGCCACTCTAGGTAGCTTTCAACATACATTAAAAACCATAATAAAACAGGGCTTCCTTTGGTTACTTATCTCCTTGGCTCAGGAGTTCCATAACTCCCTACCCTCCAACTTTTCTCCGATGAAAATGGGGACGTCCTAGGGAAAAGAGGGTCATTCCGGGATCAATTCAGACAGATTCTGTAAATCCAGTACTGTCCCTGGAAAATAGGGGCACTTTGAGGATCTGGACCTCAGGTGCAGGGACCAAATGTGGCCCTCTATCCCTCTTTATTTGGCCCTCTGAACGCCCCTCAGGCCACACCTCTCACTGATCCTGCTTTGTACCAAAAACCAGAGGTGGGGACCATCAAACCTAGGGGCACAACATGACCCACCAAGCCTCTCTGTCTGGCCCTGGGACTCTCCCCAGGCCACATCCCCTCCTGCACCCTGCTTGGATGTTCTGCTTCATTGGACGGTGTCCTTGAACTCTGATTGTGCCTCTTGCTTGAAGGATAGAGAGTGTTGTGTGTGCATGCATGTGTTTGTGTAGAAACTAGCCCACTGTACCAAAGGCAAAGTCAACATTGATTGCTCCACCCACTGTTGCTTGTGGCCCCGCCTACCACTGGCATGTGGCCCCCAGAAGATTGTCCACAAAAGACTGCGGCCCCCGGCTGAAAAAAGGCTCTGCACCCCCATATTAAACCACAGAGACTAGGACTTGCTGATCAGAAGGTCACGGTTCGAATCCCCGCGACGGGGTGAGCTCCTGTTGCTCGGTCCCTGCTCCTGCCAACCTAGCAGTTCAAAAGCACGTCAAAGTTCAAGTAGATAAATAGGTACTGCTCTGGCGGGAAGGTAAACGGCGTTTCCGTGCACGCTTCTGGTTCACCAGAAGCGGCTTAGTCATGCTGGCCACATGACCCGGAAGCTGTACGCCGGCTCCCTCGGCCAATAAAGCGAGATGAGCGCCGCAACCCCAGAGTTGGTCACGACTGGACCTAATGGTCAGGGGTCCCTTTACCTCCATATTACCCCCATATTAAAGCTTTCCCCTTGGCTAACAATCAAATGTTGATGTCCTGAGACCCATACGTGCTTCTGCTTCTCATGCATAAAGTCCAAAGTCATTTTTCTCTCTCTGCAAAATCAAATTGTTTTGGTCCAGACAGAGCTTGCTCGGTAGTAACGCTTGATATATTATATTTGGATGAGAGCCAGGCACAGAGACTTGAGATCCGTCGGAGAAGACGAAGTCTGGAAACATAAGCAAGTGAATAAATAAAAAAGGAACAATTTTGTTTAATTTTTTTAAAAAGCCCTCAGCATTCTTTGGTATGGGGCATCATAGCAGGGCTACGACACTTAATGGATAAGATGAATTGATTTTAAAAGGTGCATCTGAGTAATTGAGCAGCAAATGTTTAACTACATTAAAAACACAGGGAGCGGCCTTCCACTGAGTCAGACCTATTGGTCCATCTAGCTCAGTATTACCTACACAGACTGGCAGCAGCTCTCCAGGGTTACAGGCAGGGATATTCCCAGCCCTGCTTGGAGATGCTGAGAACTGATTGATTTCATTGCATTTGTATCTCACCTCTTTCTCCAAAGAGCTCAGGGTGACGTACATGGTCATCGCAATCAGTTCTCCATGGCTGGTGCAAGGCGACTGATGTGGACCTACGGGACCTCCTCTCCCGGTATGCCCCATGGAGGACCTTAAGGTCCATAAATAGCAACACCCTAGAGGTCCCGGGCCCTAAGGAAATTAATTAGCCTCAACCAGAGCCAGGGCCTTCTCAACACTGGCTCCGGCCTGGTGGAACGCTCTGTCTCATGAGACCAGGGCCCTGCAGGATCTGATTTCTTTCCGCAGGGCCTGTAAGACAGAGTTGTTCCACCTGGCCTTTGGCTTAGAATCAGTTTGATTCCCTCCCCCTCTTTCTTTTTCCTTTCTCCTCCTGCGAAGAGGCTGCATTCTAATGATTTAATGTTGTATTTTAATCTTGTTTTTTAAATTGTATCTTAATCAACTTGTTTTTATTATTGGTTGTTAGCTGCCCTGAGCCCGGTCTTGGCTGGGGAGGGCGGGGTATAAATAATTTATTATTATTATTATTATTATTATTATTATTATTATTATCGCTACAACAGTCATGCAAGGTAGGTTGGGCTGAGAGAAGCAGCAAATGGCCCCAGGTTACCCCAGTGAGCTTCATAGCCAGGAGGGGATTCGAACCCTGGTCTCTCAGGTCTTAGTCTGACACTCTAAGCACTACACCACACTGGCTCCCAGATTTAAACCTGGGGCAACATTACTGCATATAATTTAAGAGCGGGGCTTACAGCGTATATGGCACATGACAGCATCTCTCTGCCGGGAAGTTAATCACTGATTAGGATGTTACAAATGGCTCGCAGACAAGGCTTTGGTCTGCACCTTCAATGCTGTGCTGGCCAGCTTGGGGAAGTGAATTATGAAAGCCTTTAATACCTTTGACTCTGTAAATGACCCATAGTGACAATCGGGAAGATACAGCATCCACTTGGGAGGCTTAGCATGTGCTTTAAGGGAAACAGATCTCTTTGGAACAGCACGCTGGCTGAGTTTCAATAAAGCGTTCCTGTTGTAGGTGATCGATGGAGGAGCTATAGGCAAGTAATTGAAATAATTGGATCAATCGCCTTGCACCAGCCAAGGAGAACTGATTGTGAATCGCCAGAAAAGAACCTCACAGGTTCAACCCTCTGAAACTCAGGCAAAATTCCCCATGCTTGTTTGCCTGACGATAATAAGATTGGAGGTAAGAAATGGTTAAGTCAAGAGGGAGGAAGCTCCGGCCCATGATACTACCATAATTAGTCCTGTTTCAGCCACACTGAGTCCACTTGGTTAAATTGTAAAAAAAAAGAGGTGTTAGCAGGTCTCAGGGATTATTGAAAACCAGATGCCCTTAGCTGGACTCCTCCAAACTCCTGAAGCACTGGTGGCTTGGTTTGCTAAATAACATATGGCCCTCTGTACATGCTCAGAGGTGCTTTCAAGTTCAAGCAGCCTACAGTCAAGGCCACCGCACTGATGCCACATAGGATGTGCCACAGGTGTAAACATTTCCCCAGTCCAGGTATCATAGGACCGATTTGTGACAGCTCAAACAAGGGAGCCAGATCACACCCTCCAGGTGTGATGAAACTGACAAAGGTTCTGTTTGTATATCATAAGTCATTGCTTTGGCGCTCCCTGAATGTAAAGAATACAGTGGTACCTCGGGTTACAGATGCTTCAGGTTACAGATGCTTCAGGTTACAGACTCCACTAACCCAGAAATAGTACCTCGGGTTAAGAACTTTGCTTCAGGATGAGAAAAGAAACCACGCAGCAGCAGCGGAGGCCCCATTAGCTAAAGTGGTACCTCAGGTTAAGAACAGTTTCAGGTTAAGAACAGACCTCCAGAACAAATTAAGTTCTTAACCCGAGGTACCACTGTACTGCAGTGTGAATCGCTTCTGGCAATATTCAGATTAATATTTGGGGCAGGCAAAAGAAAGAAAGAAAGAAAGAAAATAAAAATTCTCCACAAATCGTGTAGTTAAAACTATGGAACTCAGGACCACTTGATATGAAGTGATGGCTATCAACCTGGACGGCTTTACAAGGTGACCGGGCACATTTATGGGGCACAGCTGGCCCCCAAAGGTTATGTTCCACCTCCACTGATGGAGGCATTGTACTTCTGAATACCATTTGCTGGGAAGAGGTTGAGAAAGTGCTGCTCTTGTGCTCTGGTCCTGCTTGCAGGTTTCCCGTGGGGGTATTATCTGGTCCATTGTGAGAACAGGATGCTGACCTTGGATGGGCCCTTGGCCTGATCTGACAGGCTCTTCTTGAAGAGACTGAAGGGAGATCGAATTCTGGGAATCCTGGACAAAGATGTATCAAAAGAGGAGCTGACCACTTTTCACTTCTTGGTGAAGTTCAACCTAATAATAATAATAATTTATTACATACCCCACCCATCTGACTGGGTTGCCCCAGCCACTCTGGGTGGCTTCCAACAAAATATAAAGAACACACGATACATCAGGCGCACACCTGTAAGAATGGAGCTACAACTTTACATTGATTTGCCTATTTCTCTTTTAAAGCCATCTAGGTTGGTGGCCATCACTGTCTCCTTGTGGGAGGGAGTTCCGTAGAAAAGTCCTTTCTTTTATCTGTCCTGACCCTTCAGCTTCCTGACATTCAGCTTAATAGATATCCACAAGCAGTGCTGGATTTATGTACTGTATAGGTTAAGTAAGCTGAAGCCTAGGGCCTCTAAATCTAGGGGGCCTCGCCAGCCCGCCCGCTCCCCAGCGGGCAGTCTCCCCTCTCCTGCCAGAGAAGTACCTATTTATCTACTTGCACTTTGATGTGCTTTCTAACTGCTAGGTTGACAGGAGCTGGGACTGAACAACAGGAGCTCACCCCGTCATGGGGATTCGAACCGCCGACCTTCTGATCGGCAGAATTTTAAATACCCGTCAACATCCTTGGTGTCACTGTGATGGGAATTTTATGGTCTTAGATATATGGTAATGTTCATAACTGCACATACATAGATCAACGCAGGAAGACCAACCTGGAACCATTTTGATTCCTAAACTGACCAAATCCTTTGCGTGGCGAGTTCCCGCCCCCCACCAAGATAAATAAACACACGAGACACCATAATTAAGGTTAATTGGGCGAATTAGGCCACAACTTTATTGAATTCAGGAATGAGAGGCATTGGCTTAGGCATTGGTCCTATCGACTATCCGGCTCCAGCCCATTTGCTGGAGACACGGGGAAGGGTTAACACTAATCGGGGGAGTCTCCCGCCGAGGCACGTCGACTAGGAGCTCCCCCGGGTCACCGCTCTGGGGCGTGCCTTTGGCCCACACCTCCATAGGCTTCGGACAGGGCCACGCCCCCCGGAGTCCTTTAATGGACCACCCTTCGTTCACTGGGGGGAGGTGATGGCGTTCCTCCCCCCCCACACATCCTCTTAACCCCTTCTTACCAATGCCTACCGCCACCGAGCAGTCGCTCGCCGCCAATACTCTCATGCCTGAATCCAATCCCTTATTCCCTTTGCAATATCCATCAGCCAAACATCGTTACCAGCATCCGAAAGATGCACGCCATCATACCGGTAGAGGGCCTCCTGACTGAAGCGAATGCCCGGGTGGCCAATGAGCCTCCCACCCAGGGCTGCCACTCTACGCACCACCGCCCGATCCAAGGCTTTCCTAGCCCTATTCATAGCTATCGGGCACCTGCAGTCTCTCCAAACCCGCCTCTCCATCAGCGAGGCCCAAATAATTGTGACATTTGGGTAAGCGACCTTCAGCTCCTCGAAGTCGCTAAAAATGTGCCACTGCAAATCCACTGCCTTCCTGTAGGCTAGGTCATTTTCCCCCAATTGTATCAGTAAAGCGTCTGGGGGGCCCTCCACTGCTGCTCTGGACTTAATTGCGGGCAGCATCTCGGCCCAGCGCATTCCCCTCCGGGAGACCCAGGAAATGGTGACGTCAGGTGGCAAGCCCAAGCGCGGCCCGAGACCGGAATGGATGGCGCGTACCCTGGCCCAATGCACAATACTGTGCCCGACAATCCAGACGCGCACCCCCATATCACCTGTAGGAAATCGAAAAGACAGGCCATGGTCAGTCACCGTCACAAATTCTTTCTCAAATAGCGCTTGTACGCGTCAGATTTCCAGCGACCTAAGTCCCTAATCCTTTCAGTCGTCAGACCCAGGTGCATTGCCGTGGTGGCTGCTCCTATCCTGAAAGAGTGTGATGCAAAATCTGCTGCGGGGATGCCGCATGCTGCCAGTGCTAAACGCATGACCCGAGTGAACTGGTGATGCGTCAAAGGTAAACCATCTGCGTGGATCAATAGAGGCCCTGCCGAGTTGGCCCTCAGGGATAGGAAGCGCCTTGTGTCTTTAACTGGACATGGGCCAGGACTATCGGTGGCCATAAGCTGAACAAGAGCCCCCCTCCCGTACTGGTCTGTTTTAGAGCTGCGTATCCGTATTACCAGGTCCTCCCGTGACAGGGTAACATCGCTTAAAAGCAAGCCCCGGGAGAACCCGTGCCGACCCACTTCATAAACTACCTCACCCACGCGCAGAGCTCCAAAAAAGGCAATGGAGTAAGCCGCTGAAAATAAGCGCGCCTCATACTTTGACCAGCATACTGTTCGCAATTTTTTATGGATTTGGGAAAGGATGTCGAAAGATATTGGCCTTCTCATATCGCAGTTTGGGGGCTGTAGCCTGCGCCAACCCTCTAACGTCCTTCGTATAACGAAATCGTCACAAGGATCTGTGGAAAATACCGCCTTGCAAAAGAATGAAATAGCTGCGGCTTGAAGGTTGAGGGTTCTAGGGGCGCGGCCCAAGCGTCTCAGGTAAACTAGGTAAGATAGCACCTCAGGCTTGACGGGAGGGGCATTGTTTCTGATGGCGGGGGTTTTGTTGCGGAATTTTAAAAAATCCGACCACGCCTTCTTATACGATCTCAAAGTGGAAGGTGCCAATGAGGCCATTACTCCCTGAATCACTTCTGGCTCCCAGGACTCTGGTCCCCACGCCTCTGGTCCCCGAGACTCCACAGATGTTCCGGGAACGGCTGAGGCAGCAGCTCTGCATCCGGTGCTAACGAGCGGAAGCGGTCCATCTGAAAGCGAGATAGGGCGTCTGCAATGTCATTATTTACACCAGGCACAAATTTTGCAGAGAAGTGTATGTTGAGCTCTAAACACCGGAGAACGAAGGAACGCAGGAGGACGCCTACCCTTGGTGACCGTGCGACCTGCCTGGAAAGTACCGCCACTACGGCCTGGTTGTCAGTGTGGAAGCATACCCTATGGTTACTAAAGGTTTCAGGCCACAAGTGCACCGCCACTACAATCGGAAAGAATTCCAGGAAGGTTAAGTCTCTGGTAATGGGGCCCCCTTGCCAGGCGGCGGGCCAGCGCTGAGCGCACCATTGGCCCCTAAAGTAAACGCCAAACCCCAGAGAGCCAGAAGCATCCGAATGGACCTGGAAGTCAACCTGCAGCGACAAGTTGTCCTGCCACAGGGAAATGCCGTTGTAGTTCTGCAAGAACTTCAACCAGACTTCCAGGTCGGACTTCACTTCCTTGGATAGCCGAACCCTATGATGAGGGGAACGCAGTCCCGCTGACAACTTTGCGAGGCGGCCGCAGAATGGGCGGCCAGGGGAAACCACGCGGCAAGCAAAATTTAAGTGTCCTAACAGTGACTGGATTTGCCTGAGTGTAACTTTTCTAAGGGGGAGCAGCTGCCGAATAAGGTCACCAAGCGCGACGAGTTTTTCCCTGGGAAGTTTTGAGGTCTGAGCGACAGTGTCCAGCTCGATACCTAAGTAAACCATTATCGTAGCCGGACCCTCCGTTTTGTCGGCGGCTAGAGGAACCCCCAGTTCCCCCGCTAATGATGTAAAGGCTTCAAGGAGCTCTGAGCACTTAAGCCTGCTATCAGCCACGAGGATAAAGTCGTCCAGGTAGTGCGACACGCCCTCAGCGCCGGTTCTAAAGCGAAGCGCCCAGTCCAGGAAGGTGCTGAATGCCTCAAAGGCTGCGCATGCCACAGAGCAGCCCATGGGCATTGCCTTGTCCACAAAATACGCCCCTTCAAATTTGAAGCCAAGCCATCGGAAATCTTCTGGATGAACTGGCAGGAGTCTAAAGGCTGACTCAATGTCACATTTTGCCAGCAACGCCCCCCTGCCGAACTTGCGTATGAGCTGTACCGCTTGGTCAAACGTGGCATATCTTACTGTGCAGAGTTCCTGCGGTATCGCATCATTGACGGACCCCCCCTTTGGGTAGGAAAGGTTGTGAATCATGCGATACTCACCGGGTGCTTTTTTGGGGACTATGCCTAGCGGGGATATATGGAGGCCTTCAATTGGAGGGACTAGGAAGGGGCCGGCTACCCTTCCTGCTTTAATTTCCTTACTAATTTTCCTTTGGGCAACCTCGGGCATCTCCCTCACGGATTTTTGGTTTGGAGGATCACCTGAATTGGGGGGAAAGGCTACTGGAATCCTGAAACCGGTACTAAAGCCTTCCCATAAATACTCTGCTGCAGTCCTGTTAGGGTAATGGTCTAAAAGGTTTTTTAACGGGGCCAACTTGATGGGTGACCAGGCTAGGCCCAGACTGAAATTACTGCCTGCTTCCCTGGGGTCCAAATGGCGCTCCGTGGCCACCTCTAGGTCCCTGATTGTAGGCACCTCTCCCACCCCGAAAGGGCTGCCTCCCTTTAATGCAGGCAGTGGCTGGGTGGTTACCAAGACATTTTTCGCACTCGTGGCTGTACTTACAGACAGCCCGTGCACAAACCCCCTTGTTGTACTCCCAACACAGTCGCCTCTGCTTCGCAGCGGTCTTCCAAGATTTTGACGACTCCTGGTGCTTCTTCTCCACGAAGGGACCCACGTGCTCTGACCAAAAATTTAGGTCCCTCAGATCCCAGCGCGTGGACGACAAAAGTGACGCATTTCTGCGGAAATCTTCATCATAATTTAGAGCAGCCATATCTCCCGCTAAATCGCGTGCCCTCCTAACATGGGCGAGGTACGCAATCAGGTGCATCGCCCTCTTTGGATAAGCAGCACTAACGACACCCATAAACACCTGGAACCCGTCCAGCCAATTCTCAAAAGTTCGCTCGGCTCTAGGTGTTCTGTACCTGCGTTTACCATACGTGCGCCTCTTCTCCCCCTTTCCCGTTAGCTTTGCTGGAGGTAACAGTCTAAATATATCTACAAAGTCCCCATTGAGGATCTTATTTCTCTTTCTCTCCGATAAATGAGTGCCTACAATGACATCCGTAGACAGATTAGTGGATGTTTTGACATCCTGAACTAATGCACCATCCTTCCATTCGAGGGTCCCGTTAAAGGATTTTCTGTAGGAGTTGGCCCTTCTCTCATGCACCCATAAAGGAAGACCCACAGAATCCTCCCCGTGGCCCCAGTATTCCTCCCTAGGAGCATCGCTATCCGAATCGGAAGAAGAGGAGGTACCTGAATCATGCTCTGAGTCCGAATGCCTGCTCTTCTTACTCTTCTTTGAGGCGTGTTTTCTCTTCTCCTTCCTCTTCCCTGGCTGGCCCTCTGGCATGGCTTGATCCGGTACGGTGATTGCCTGTGCAGCTCGCGGCCCCTGGGCTTCCTCATCGGAAGAGGAACTTGAGGCAACCTCGACTGGTGCCGCCTGCGGTGGCGGGTTCTGAAAGAGACTTGGAACACCTGGATCCTTTTGCAGGTTAGTAGCCCCAGGACAATGAACGCAAGCCTTACCCTTTTTTCCACCCCTCTGGCCCCCTTTTGCCTTGCCCGGGGCGGCCGACTGTGCTCGGGTATTCCTTTTAGGCCGCGGTGTTGACTCCTTGGCTGCTCTCAGCGCTGCCACAGTGGCTGCAGAAGTGCCGGGAAGTTGCACCTCATTGAGTTGTGTATCCGGGATGAAGTCCTGTGTGAATGCTCTTGGTACCTCTGGTACAGATACCGCCACCGCTGGTGCCGGTGGTGCTGGCACTGGTGCCAGTGGTGCCCCTGCCACTGGTGCTGCCGGTGTTGCTGCCCCTTGTCCTGACGACCTGTGCCTATAGAAATCCTGAAAAGCCGTGAAAAACTCTGCCAAGGCTTGAGGGTTACTTGGGATTACAAAGGGTTGGGGCTCCTCCTGATTCCCCTGAGGCCCCCCGGATGCGGTGGAATTTACTTGGTTTCCTTGGCCAGACATAATACGATCTAGACTCTTGCTTACCTTGATCAATGGAACACCAGCCACTTAGCTCAGCTAATGCGCGTAGTTCAGTACTGTCTGCACTGGCAAGACTTTAATGGAAAGATAATTAGTACACCCTACCAATCCCGTTCAATATTGTGCACACCAGTAAAACTCCAGCTGGTGTCAAAATTACTGGTCTAAATGGAGAGAGGATGCAAATACCAGCAAAGCAGACAGGAAAAGTAGCTGAACTTAGTTTAACAAGTTATTTATGAATTATTTATTTATTACTTTATGCTTCAGAATTATTTATTTATTTATGCTTCAAATTATTTAATTATTTATCAATTGCAATTCAGATTAGCGCTGTTTTAAAAGTAGGAATCAGAAGCCTGCAGTAAGCAGAGCACCCCAGTTAGAATAGCTATGTGTTTAAAATTATTGTTGTAATTGATATACGTAAAGTTTTATTTTCGTTCTATTTTATTTTGAATATTATTATTTATTTACTTATTTTTTATAATGCGTTCAGCCGCTTTTTTAAGAAGGTGTGGGCGCTGTAGGCAGGGGGCAGTAAGTGCCCTTGCTCCTGATCAACCAAATAAATTTAAAGTAACCACCCAATAAAATGAGTTGGCCAAATGAACCAACTTCCAATTAATTTAACGGAATTAAACAAATAAATTGACTTGCAATAATATGATGGCTTCTAAATAACCCAAGCACTGTAATTAAATCAGTTAATGCAGCTTTAATGTTTTCTAAAAGAAGGGTGGGGCGCTTTAGGCAGGAGGCAGCAAGTAAATTTAAAGTAACCACTAAATAAAAGAGTTGACCAAATGAATCAACTTCCAATTAATTTAAACGGAATTAAGCAATTAAATTGGCATGCAATAATATATACTATTTCTAAACAAGCCACTAAGGCGATGAGGTAAATTAACCAACCAAAAGACTTAAATCAACCAAATGAATCTAATCACCAATTAAATTGATATATAATAAGAATCCAGCAGCGATTGATTTGCCCTTTCTCTTAGTCAACCAAATGAATTTAAAGTTCCAACCACATGAATTAAATTACCAAATGAATCCACACTCGATAAGTTTAAATACAATTGGAATCAAGCAATAAGTTGACTACTGCAAGCCCTTTTATTAAATCAATCAAATTAATTATATCTCAGGATTGTATATATATCCTTGGAGCGCTGAAGCCCTTGATTAAAGCGCTTTAATATAATAACACGAAGACTTGACTCCACTCAGAGTCAAACCTCTTATGAGGTCTTAAAACGCTTAACCTAAATAACTTAAAATCCACCAATTGAGTTATATTGTTCTCTTACAATATTGTCACTTATAAAGCCTAAAAGTTATGAAAATCAGCCTCCTGTGCTTAGCCTTAGAGAAAGAAACAGCAGAAGCACTCACACTGAGCCCTGAGTATCCAATTCCCACAATAGAGTGCCTCACCTAAAATGGCCGCCGGGCCAAACCACGTGGTTAGCTCAAAATGGCGGCCGCAACTGCCTGGTCACTAAGCAACACAGCTATCAACTTCCTGTCCCTGGCTGCCAGCGTCCTGCCCCTGTGTCTGAAACAATAACCCTCAACCCGGGCGCGCTGAATAAAAGCCCCCCGCAGAACCCTTTTGGAGCCGGCAAATCAAATCACACAACACCATACACACCAGTCGAAGGCCGACAAGCACACACCTCACCCCCCTTTTCAATGCCTCAAGTCGAAGCCCTGTACTGATATAAAGGAATATTCCCACAAAAATTGCCCCTATTAAGATGGCGGCCGTCCCCCTGGTCACGTGGTCCCTTCAAGGGCTATCAGGAAGAGATCGTTACTAAGCAACCCCGCCGCCCCTTCTCAGTAGTTTCCACGGCAAGTAACACACAGCCGGTGTGCTGCTAAAGGATCCTCTCACCTGGCAACGATGCAGCTGCTACCCTTGCCTTTACCTCTCTTAAGCCGATGTGGAGAAAAGCTGCGCTGAACTCTGCCAAGCAGCCTCTTTCAGACGAAAGGACCTATGAGAATAAAGCCCACCCCTGCGCTGCGAGTGATTTCAGCCCGGGAAAGCTTGCAGTTGAAGTGGAGTTCGGACTCCAGAAGGAATTAAATTTCCTTTAGTGATTTCAGCTCAAAACGCGACAGCAGCTGCAGCTTTGTCCGGAAAGATCAGCGCCTGCTGCGCTGAAGCTCCACGTGGTAGAAGAAAAAAGGCTCCAACGACGACAGGATCAGCTGGAAAACGTGGGGGCTAGCCGGAGAAGAGAGGGCGAGCCCCCTCCGCTCCGGCCCTAAATAGGGCAGGCCACGCCCCCCCAGCCAGCCGATTGGCTGGCTGGGAGGCGTGGACGGTTGGGATTCCCCTGCTCTCGCGGGGGCTGAAAGCAGCCCCCGCTCACGTGGGGAGGGCGTGATGCCCGCAACCCCACCTCCTGGGGCAGGCCTGGAAGTGGCTTTCTCTGCAAGGTTAAACTGGAAAAGCCTCCCCATTGTCTCTTTCCTCACAAATCCTGTCTCAAGGATATGTCTGTTTGAATAAGGTGTGAGCCTGTGACCTGGCCCAGGAAATAAGTATTTTACCACTACAAAAGAATGGCCAGGCTCCTCAGGCAATCCAATCAAATAACCTGCTAGACAGGAGATAAACAACAACAGGAGAAAAAACAATATTAAAATTTCTGTGATGTAGGTGGGATGTATCTGAGGGGTGGTCTTAGGTTACACCCCTTCTGTGATGTATGCATAATGTTTCTGGGGGTGGTCTTGATCTAGAGGATGGGAATTTCAAAAGTCTTTATAAACCCTTGCACAGCATTTTTGGGGGTCCTCTTCCTCTCCTGCGTGTGAGGGGAGTACCCTGTTGCAACAGATCAATAAAGATCAAGCTTACTAGCTGCTTTGCTTCTCAATATTCTCTGGTTGGCCTCTGTTATTTTCTCCTACCAATAGGGAACCTATGTAAGGACTCTATATGGGCTCTTGGATACCCCATAAGGGAAAAGGGCATATTTTTTATTTTACAACAGATGGCGACCACGAAGGGACTTTTGGTTACCCGGATTCTGGGAGCGAGGAAGGACTGGTGGTCCAGCGCACACCAGGCAATTTGCCAGGAGGAATAACCAGTCCTCCATCGATCCCAGGGTCTGGAAATAACTGGAGGTTCAGCGGGGTTAACCAGAGGAAGCAACGCTTGATCAGGCCGGCCTTAAACAACCAGTCAAGAGATCCCGGGATCACCAGGACAGCGGTTGCGAAGTGAGTATAAGTAGGAAAAAACGGGTAGTGGGGTGGGATTCTGCAAACCACAACAAACATATACTTCTCAAATCCTTACTTCTTTCCTCACTTTAACTCTTAAAAAAAATTGCCTTCTGCTCCTTTCTGTCCTCTCGATCTCAACACCAGCCCTAGCCCTTCGGAGTATGCCCAGGCACAAGGTTGTGTGTGATTTCTTCCACTTAATTCTATATGCCAACCTATTCCTTCGGAGTTTTGCCCAGAAAGGTTGTGAAATTTCTTCTGCACTGAAAACTATAACTCCCAGCGCAGTCGCACCTCAATTTTGTTTATAACACTGTTATGTACTGAGTTGAATAGGATCCAAAATGCAGCAGTCTGATTGGTTCTAGAACAATACGATTCAGAATGCAGCAGTCTGATGGTCCTAGAACAATAGGATCCAGAATGCAGTAGTCTGATTGGTCCTAGAACAATAGGATCCAGAATGCAGCAGTCTGATTGGTCCTAGAACAATAGGATCAAGAATGCAGCAGTCTGATTGGTCCACAGGAGCCACCCAATCCAGCTCCAGGTGGAAGTGAATCCGCAACCTGATTGGCCTACAAGAGAATCCCGGAATTAGCCAATCACGTGGGGCCCATTGTGTAAATACAGTGGTACCTCGGGTTAAGTACTTAATTCGTTCCGGAGGTCCGTTCTTAACCTGAAACTGTTCTTAACCTGAAGCACCACTTTAGCTAATGGGGCTGTAGCCTTATGAGGCTTTGCCCTCGGGTGGGAAAAATATTGCGCCTGGGAAAGGGAAGTGGGAGTCAAAAGACACTCAAGGAATAGTTTCGGAGAAGAAGCTTTTATTTCTACCATCCATGAACTGGTAGAAGGAGCAAGTGTGATAAGTCACAAAAAGCATGCACGAAGTTCACAATCATGTGCACAAGCATATATACCCCTTTCCAGTTCCCTCCTCCTTTCTCCTCCTTCTTGAAGAGTCCTGCCCCATTTTGAGGTTCCTGAGCATGTACAGAAAGCTGTCTTGGGACTATTGTGGACTCTTGGCACCCTTCCCAGGAAAGGGGTTTCAGAGTGTTCAGATATGTTTCAATCTCTTGTTCTGGCATGGTTCCCGGACAGAAAGTAAGTTGCAATGTGGTTCTTTAGCAAGGCCAGAAGGCATCAGAAAGGCCTGAGAAACAATGGACTGTGTTCCCTACCATTGTTGCAATCTTTTTAGTTACAGCAAGCGGAATGTTTCTGATGCTTAGCTAATGCCTTTTAGCTGCTGAGAAAAATGATTTTGAAAAGCTCTGAGAAGCTTTGAGCCCGCTTTGGTGGGGGGTGACTTCGGGCCTAGGTGAGGTCACCTGTCCTCACCTTCCTTCAGGGCCTCCTGCTGCCGCCGCGCCGCCAGAGCACGATTTCTGTTCTCATCCTGAAGCAAAGTTCTTAACCTGAAGCACTATTTCTGGGTTAGCGGAGTCTGTAACCTGAAGCGTATGTAACCTGAGGTACCAGATTACAGGTACCAGGTATATGTATATATACATATATAATGTATATAAAGCAGAAATTCTGGGGGAACTTCCATTCCTCCTCCCCACTATGAGCTGAATAAAGAGCATGAAATCCACTCTCGACTATATTTCAAACACTCTTCCATTTTCTTCTAGTCGTGAGGGTGGAGGATGGGGAGGTTCCTCACAAATGGAGTAGCCTAGGACCTCTCTTCATCTAAATCTGGCCCTGTCCAGGAGTTCCAGATGTTCTGAGAGGATAAAAACTTTTCTGCTCAGAATTCTACTTTCTCCATTTCTTTCTGTCTTTCGCTAGGGGGCGCCCAAGGCCACCCCATTCCCGGCCCCGCCTCTTTTCCTGCCTCTCCGCCTTTCCAAGCACAAAGCCGAGGCGGGAGTCGGTCACTCTCTCTTCGGAGCTTCTATGGTCTAAAGCGAGGGGCGGGTGGGTGGGGAAGAGGGTGTACGTCGGGCTGAACGGCAGCGCCGCTCGACCAATCCACGAGAGCAGAAGACGTAGAGCCCCCACCCACTTCCTAACATAGGTGCTTAAAGGTGGTCACAAGCCTAACAAAGCTATACAGAAACTTCCGGTCCCCTACCGAAAGTGCTGAGGTGGGTGGGAAAGCGGCAAGCATGCTAAGAAATCATTGCGTGGGGAACCGCAGTACATGGCCACCTATGAAAGAGCTACATAAATTCGGGGTGAGGGGGGCGGGATACAAAGCGGTTCCTGCCGCTTTATCCCCCTCCTCGTTTCCCCCCCCCACCCCCGCAAATGGCTGGCGTTCGCAATGAAACCGGAAGTATAGCTCTCGCATTCCCTCACAGATCCCTATTCGTCAGGGGTGGGTAGGGGAGGTGGGAGAGGCCCGACGTCCCGCCTCCGGGGGGGACCTCTCAGCCAATGGGAAGAGAGTGGCGAGGAGTGGCAGGTTAGGCTGTGGTGGCTGAGGTGAGGGGCAGTTTCCCAGTCAGGGAGGGGGGTGGGGAGCAAGAGAAGCGCCCCAGGGAGATTCTACACCCCCCGGATACTTTGGTGGGTCCGAAAGAAGAAGGCCGCCCCTCCCCGCCTCAAAAGTGCCCTCGTAGGAGCATCCTCCCCCCCCATTCCTGGGCGGGAGACCCTCCCCAGCTCTTGGCGCCCCCTCCCCCTGTCCCCAAGTAGGCCCCCTAAATATCCCTCCCCGTTTCACAGTAGGAATTCTAAGTTCTCCCCCCACCCCCGTTCCCATATTGAATTTTTGGGTCACCCCCCCTTTGCAATTCTCCCACCATTTCCCACTTAGAAGGGCCCCCCATTTTACTTCATCCTTCTCATGCCCAAAAATTCTACCCCTCCCCTTTATACTGAGTTTCCGGGGTTGTGTATTATCCTTGCCATTATTGCCATTATCC
The DNA here is from genome assembly GCF_964270895.1 of Podarcis filfolensis. Taxonomy (NCBI): domain Eukaryota; kingdom Metazoa; phylum Chordata; class Lepidosauria; order Squamata; family Lacertidae; genus Podarcis; species Podarcis filfolensis. The sequence goes on along the minus strand of NC_139620.1, from coordinate 23,051,487 downwards.
TTCTTCTTGACTTTCCGGCAGCGTCTCCCCCAAGGGGCCCTCTGCCCTCCCTCCAAATTGCACGCAGCGACACCTGCTTTGCGGAGTTGGGATCCCCTTAACCCCCCCCCCCCACCGAAACCACTCACATTTCTTCTTCAAAAGGATGCCTTGAGACAGAAAACTCCATCCTCCCGTCCCACCCTTGGTCGGAGTTTGAGGAAACTCGTGTCTTTACAGACTCTTCTCTCTCAAAAGAACATTGCAAAACCTTACCTGCCCGCTTTTGCACAACAGGGCAAAACCTTACTTGCAAAACCTTACTAAGCACAGCCAACGCTCAGCTCTTGCCCATCCACTATCCCCAAATCATCTCTTCTGGTCGCTAGGGACATCTCCCGATTTCTGAAGGCTGAACACAGCTGTTGGTTCATAGCAAGAGTGGCCCGGCAGGTGCGTGGGTGGTTTCTCCCCCAAACATTTCTTTACATTTCCTCTTCCCCTGCCATTTTGAAAGAAGAGGTGTCCTTATTTCCATTTATCCTTTAACACTTTCCTTTGACAGAGGAGATAAGCACAGACGGTCCTAGAGACTTGTTAGATGTCCTGCTGACCCCTTAGCTTTTTCCTCCTGCCCCACAACACCCCAGAAAATCCAGGAAGGGTGAAGTCGTTCTCTGAGGTTTCTCTCATTTGACCCCTCAGTGTTTGCATCTGCACAGTGAGTAGAGGGGTCCGTCTCCCCCTCAAGCAGTCCTCCCATTGTTGGGAACATTTCCCTGAAGTTAGGAGGGAACGATTGCACCCTTTGGGAGCTGGGGTGGCTCCCCAGGGCTTTCGTCATGGCTGGTGCCATTGCATCGCGCATGAGTTTCAGCTCACTGAAGAGAAAGCAGCCCAAGACCTTCACAGTGCGGATTATCACCATGGATGCTGAGATGGAGTTCAACTGCGAGGTAACGGAGGTGGCTGTGTGTTTTGTTGAAGTTCGGGGTACTTTGGTTAGAATGTTGCCTAGAGGGGTGTTCTGCATCTGTGGTGCCTTGTGCACCTCCCAAAATCTTTATTAGTTTTATCTTGGACCGTAAGTTTCAGAAGGATGTTGAAAAGCCGGAACGCATGCAGAGTAGGGGGACCAAGACAACCAAGGGCCCGGAAACCAAGGTTTATGAGGAATGGTTGAGGGAGCTGGGTCTGTTTAGCCAGGAGAAGAGAAGACTGAGAGATGATATGATAGTCATCTTCAAATATCTGAAGATGGAGTTCTGCTCCAGAGGGTAGGAACCGAACCAATGGATTCAAATCACAAGAAAGGAGATTCTGGCTGAACATTAGTAAGAACTTCCTGATGGTGAGAGCTGTTTGACAGTGGAATGGACTCCCTTGGGAGGTGGTCAACTCTGTGCCGTTGGAATCTTGTCTAAAAGACTCTGCCAGGGATTCTTTCGCTGTGGACTAGATTACGCTTGGGGTCCCTTTTGACTCTACTGTTCTGTTATCCTGTTTTAAGAGCCCTGCTTCATCAGGGCAAAGGGCCATCTAGTGTGGCGCCTCTTCTTGCAGTGGCCAACCACCACTTGCAAGCAGGAGCCAAGTGAAACAGCAACTTGTGATTCCCAGCAGCAACTGAGATTTAGCGTGGGGCTTGCATCTGCCCTGTCTCATCCTCTGCCATAGCAATCCAAGCTGGTGGTAACATCTGTCTCCTGTAGAAGAGAATGCCATAGTTTAATTATGTGCTGTGTGAAGAATAATTTCTTTTGTCTGTCCTGAATCTTCCAACATTCAGCTTCCCTGGATATCCCCAAGTGCTAGTGCTGGAGAGAGGGAGAAAAAACTTTCCTCTAGCCACTTTCTTCATGCATAATTATATATACCTCTGCCTTTTCCCCTCCCCTTTAACTCACCTTTTCCGTAAACTGAAAAGCTCCAAACGCTGTCAACCGTTCTCGTAAGGGAGTTGCCCCAATACTCCATTGATGAAAATGTGCATAATGGAACCCTGATGATCCTCTCATTTTTTTAAAAAGGAAAAGCTATTCTGGAATGGGTGATTTTTCAGAAGAGAGCGAGCTAGCAGTGTTGGTTACCTGTTCTCTACCTGCACCTTCCCCACTCCTGATCCAACCTCTTTCTTAGGCTTCAAGCATGTACAGTATTTGGAAGAAGTGAAATAGGTTAAAGATGGTTCAGGGTATAAGAATGAAGGTCTGCAAATTGGCCATTAATGATTTTCAGCAGAAAACCAGAAGGTTAATGGCTCATTTAGAAGTGGAACATTTCTCCCTGGAATAATTAGGAGAATAAAGAGTGCTCCCAAGTATATTTATGCACAATTTTCCTGATGGTATGAGCTGTTTGACAATGGAAGAGACTGCTTTAAAAGATAGTGGCTTCTCCTTCATTTGACGTGTTTAACCAGAGGCTGAACAGCCAGCAGAGTGCCTGCCTCCGTGGGGGGTTGGGGGGTTGGACTAGATGACGTTTTAGATTCTTTTCCCCCCTGGTGGGTTTTGATTTATGGACATTCAAGGGCCAAGCACTTTCTCTATCCTTCTGTCTTCCTCTTTGCAGGATTGATCGTGATCTTGAGGGTTGATGGTGTTAGTGAGAGATAACTGTAGGTGTGTCAATTATTACTGTGGTTGTTATAATTTATCACCCACCCCTTCACCCTAAAGTCCTAGGGTGGGTGACAACAAGATAAAAGCTAGTGTTAGAAATGGCTTAGAACAACTTACAGTCGCCAGAAGGAAGGTGATTAAAATAGAACTATCAGGGTCTTAAATATGTACACCCCAAGTGCCAAAAGCCAAGGCGAAGCAACGCGTCTTCAGCGTTCACCAAAAACTGTAAGAAAGATGCCAGACACACTTCTGTACTGTGTGGCACACAAATGAATACAGAATCTAATCAGAGGAGTACAAGGTCCAGTCGGTGTAGGCGTGACCCACTCCTGACTCGCATCCGTTGGTGATGAATAGGAAAAACAAGATCAGTGGTGTAACTGAAGCTGTAAAGCGAACATAGAAAGCTGCTTTATTCAGAGTCAGACCATTGATCCATCTAATGCAGTTTTATCTGCACTGACTGGCAGTGGCTCTCCAGGGTTTCAGCCAGCCAGGGTTTCTCCCAGCTCTGCCTGGAGATGCCAGGGATTGAATCAGGGACCTTCTGCAGGCAAAGCAGATGCTCTACCCCTGCTTCTCCTGTCATTGGAAGTTGTCATATACCAAGACAGACTATTGTTCCATCTAGCTCAGTGCTGTCCGCACTGACTGGCAGCTGCTCCCCAGAATATCTCTCAGCCATAAATGGAGATGCTGGGAATTGAACCCGGGGCCTTCTGCAAGCAAGGCAGGTGCTCTTCCCGAATTGCTTTCTGCCGCACGCTGGAGATTCGTAGGGTCTTGGGAGGCCAAATACCACTGTCAAGATCTTGCTTCTGAATTCCACTCCAGCTGCTTCCTACTGGAGCAGCTTTTGTCTGCAGGTTGCAGACCAGCAGAGGGAGTTTGTTACCAGGCTCTTCATTTCAGAAGCACTCTGGGGAGACTTCAAGCTTCTTCTTTGATGCTGGCCCAGAGCATTGTAGGCACAGTTTGAGGTGGCTTTTTTGATACGCAGGGGCCTGTGTGCAGCAGTACATTGAAGGTCAGAGCTGCTTGGGCTGGCTGCTGCGTGGAGGTGCTGTTGCTGCTTATACCACTTCTTGTGGGAAGGAACAGCCAGCAGGGGAGCTTCGTTCCCAAGCAGGACGAGGTAGCGGCAGCAGCAGCAGCATTAGCGATAAGGTGACATGATAGAAGTTCACAAAATGACCCAGGGCACGGAGAGAATGGATAGAGAACAGTGTTTCTCCCTCTCAAGTAACACTATAATTTGCAGACATCCAATGAACCTGAATGTTGGAAGATTCAGATAAAAGAAAGGACTTGTTCATCCAGCGCAGAGTTGAAACAATGGAACTTGCTCCCACAGGTGGCAGTGACAGCCACCGACTTGGATGGCTTTAAAAGAGGATTGGATGGGTTTTTGGAAGAAAAGGCTATCAGTGGCTACTAGCTGTGATAGCTATGCCCTGCCTCCATGGTCGGAGGCAGTAATGCTTCTGCATACCAGTTGCTGGAAACTGCAGGAGGGGAGAGGGATCTTGTGCTCGGGTTGTGTTACCAGACTTCCCATTGGGATATGGTTGGCCACTGAGAGAAGAGGATGCCTTTGGCCTGATCCAGCAGGCTCTTATGCCCTTTTGAAGGTTGTTTAGTCAAGATGACAGTGACCGTGACCATACGATCTTATGCAGGCCTACTAGGAAGTAAGCCCCCTTTGAATTTAGTGGTACCGAATTCCCACATATGTCCAGGAACGCAGCTTGAATCATAGAAGTATCTTCCCTTGTCCGTGGGATAATTTAGATTTTCTTACTAACATAAAAAGTACACTACTTTTCTCGCCAAAACAAGAGCCCAAAACATAACATGATAAATACAAGACAGGATATAAGCAGCCTTGTAAAGTACGCCACCTAATACCACACTTTTAAGAAATCTGTGTGCTTTCCCAACCAAAGTACTCTACCCAAAAGCTCGCTTTGAAAATGGAATCACATCTCAACCCCTTTCTGTGGCATTCCTGGTGAACAGTAGGCTTAAAACTCAAGGAAATGATATAGTTGTTATAATTATATCCATTATGGCTATTTTATATGGAAAGATGAAAGAGAATGCCATTATTTTCTGCAGTATAAATAAAGCAGAGATGGGGGATCTCAGGGGTGGGGGCCAAATGTGGCCCTTCAGTTCTCTTTCTGGCCCAGGGAACTCTGCCTAGGCTATACCCCTCTGAGGCTACACCCCTCCTAGACCCTGCTACACAGCTTCCTTGAGTGTTTTTTTTCCTTAGCTGGGATGACCTTGAGCTCTGATTGTGCTTCTTGTTTGCCTGGATGGAGGAGTGTGCAAGTGTGTGTAGAAACTTGGCTGTTGTACAAAGCTGGAATTTACATTTGTTGCTCCACCCACTTTGCCTCTGGCCCCACCCACCAGTGACACGTGGTCCTTGGAAGGGTTGCCCCAAAGGGAATAATCCCTTGACCCGAAAGGAAAGGAACAGAAGGCTGAATAAATCTGGAAGGCACAATCATTTGAGCTGTCAGAGTTTTGCCTCCTGTTTATTGCCTTTTGAAAGCAAATAATTTCAGGCTTTCCCCAGGGACAGAGTCCCCCCCCCTTCAAAGATCCACATCCATTTAGCTGTCCTTCTAAGTCTCTTCCAGCTCAGTGGTATCATGTTTGCCACGAAGTGACAAGTTCTGTCCGCGGGTGAGGGTGCTCAGTTCGGATTTGTGTAATGGTGTTTTGAAGAATTTCTTCTCTTCCTGTGATTTTTCCATTCCGAATTCTTACCCTGTGGAAGTGCCAACGCTGGTCCCAGCTGATTTCCTGACCTTAACACTCTTGACAGAGAGTGCTTTTGCAAGCCTTGAGTTAAAAGCGAGCTGGAAAGCTCTACAAGAAACCATAACAGGGGACAGTTTTGAGCTGGCAAATACATCAGAGATTACCTTACAGCTTATTACTACTTCGGAGGCTGAAATGCAGCAATTGGTGAGCTTTCTTAGCTACCTAATTCCAGCATTTAGGTCTGAAATTGGTTAGCTTTCTTAACGATCAATAGATCTCTGTACATCAGAAATGTATTTATACTCATTCTACGAGGAAGGCTTGTAGCTCAGTGGTAGAGCATCTGCCTTGCATCCAGAAGGTCCCAGGTTCAATCCCAGGTGGGGCTGGGAAAGACTCCCTGCCTGAAATCCTGCATAGTCGCTGCCAGTCAGGGTCGACAATACTGAGCTAGATGGACCAATGGCTTGACTCACAATATAGCACCACCCTGTGTTCCTCAGCATCCTGAGATTGTTATTTGATGAACTGGAAGAATAAAGATACGATACCCTTTAATCAATGGATTGACAATATGACATCCCTTGCAACTTATGAATGGACTGCTTACAGGCACAAACGTTTGGATAAGCATGATAACATTTGGAATTAGTTTATACAGAATGTAGTAGGCTATTAACATTTGCATAAGTATTAGGATAATAACACTATATCAGTTTATTTAAGAATGTATAGGAATATCTTATCTTCTTCTTCTTTGGTGATCACTTGTAGCTGAGTAAGATTGTCTTCCATAAACATGGTTTTAAAAGTGAGTCCATAAGTGACTTTGGAGGCCAATTCTGGATCCACACGTCCTTCCACAGTGGGGACATAGGTTTCTAGACAGGAGTTGATCATGGTGAGGGTTTGCCAAGTGTGCCTTCCTCTTAGTGCGTTTCTCCCTTTCGTCCTGAGTTTGAGCGACTTCAAAACCCATGACACCTTTAGTAAAGGCAAGAGTATATTATATTGCATTTGTGTGTGTGTGTGTGAATTTCTTATATACATATTAGCCCCCCCTCACTTTTCTTTCTTTTTTCTGTCACTTAAAAAAACCCAACCAACCAACCAGCACCCTGTGTTCATAACCTACACATTCCCTGTGGTTCTGGGACACTTTGGAGAAGGGCTGTAGCTCAGGGGTAGAACAACTGCTTTGCATGCAGAAGGTCACTGGCGACTCCAGGTAGAGTTAGGAATGTCTCCTGCCTGAAGCCCTGCAAAGCCGCTGTCAATTTTTGTAGAGAACGCTGCACTAGGTGGACCCAATGGCCTGACTCAGTATAAGGGAGCTTCCTGTGTTCCTATGGATGATTTAGCACAGCAGTTAACCAAAGGCATTTGTCTTCGGGTGGTTTCCAGGTTTCAAGCGACTTCCATTGAAATCAGCCTGGAAGAGGAATAAAAGGGTGTGTTTGTGTGAGAGTGAGTTTATTCACTTCCCGATATCTTGTTTGCTGAACGCTGTTTGCAGGAGGTGATGTCGTGTCAAACAAGTGCACTGACTTCAAAGTGCATTTGTATTGTCACTTTTCTTATTGCACAGGATTCTGTTCTTCAGGGGAAGCAGGCTAGTTGCGCAAGAGCTCTACAAATTCACTTGAATTTGCCCAACGTGAATTGGCTGGTAGGTGATTAAATCCTACCTGCACAATAGTAACAGTCTCAATGTGCCTTGAAAGTGTTCTGTCTTTAGGACCAGGAGAGAGAGAGCTGACTAAATGAGGGATTGCAAAAGGCCTTTCCAGTGCAAGCCCCAAAAGTTCACAGTGATCATCTTCTCATCTCTAGGCTTATATTGTAGAAGTTAGTGAGGACAGGTAACTTCTGTATTAAGGTTAAAAAAAAGGTAAAAGACCCCTGGATGGTTAAGTCCAGTCAAAGGCAACTATGGGGTTGTGGTGCTCATCTCGCTTTCAGGCCAATGGTGTTTGTCCACAGACAGGTTTCCGGGTCATGTGGCCAGCATGACTAAACCGCTTCTGGCACAACAGAACACCATGATAGAAACCAGAGCGCACAGAAACACTGTTTACCTTCCCGCTGCAGCAGCACCTATTTATCTACTTGCACTGGCATGCTTTTGAACTGCTAGGCTGGCAGGAGCTGGGACAGAGGAACGGGAGCTCACCCCACCGCAGGGATTCAAACCGCTGACCTTCTGATTGGCAAGCCCAAGAGGCTCAGTTGTTTAGAGCACAGTGCCACCCGCGTCCCCTACTTCTGTATTGTCTGTTCAACAATGGTTGAAGGATTTGGGGGGCAGGGAGAGCATAAGTGATTCCTTAACTGTGATTCCTGCATTGTTGTTGTTGTTATTTATTAAATTTCTATACTGGCCTTCATCGGAAGATCTCAGGGCGGTTTGCAGCATAAAAATATGGAATAAAACCACAAAGTACGTAGTAAAAACAAGAACAAACCAAACCAATAACCCCCGTCCCACAGACTAAATGACCCTCTCTGTCCCTTCTAACTCTACAGTTCTATAAGTCTGCTGCGACACAGACAGACCGTCTTCATAATAAAGCTGATGCCACTAAGGGCTGTATGCTTGGGGAGAACATGCGGTAGGTAACCCCTCTGGCCTGTGCAGCCAGCAGATGTCCTGATTTGACCCGCGAGGTCCTTTTTCTCAGCAAGGTGTTCCCTAGGATTGGTGTCAAAGAAAATCAGCCTTGCTTCCCAAGGCTGTGAGGTATTTGGAGCAGGGACCCGAATGATGCTCAGAGCATGTGGGAAAAGGTCTCAAGCCGTTTGTGGCTTTAAAGGTGGAGAAGAGCACCTTGGATTGAGCCTTGAAACTAGTTGGCAGCTCACGCAAATCACGTAGAGCCAGCAGCGCGATAAAATCAGATCACCCGGGCTCCCATCAGCATTCTGGCTGCATCATGGCTGGCAACGCATGGAAGTTTCCCAGAATTTTCCAAGGGCAGCCCCACATGGAGGTTAACATGAAATTGAGAGTCCTCAGTTGTACAAGTGAATCTAGAAGCACATCTCATTTTAGACCTGTGTCGGCAATGACGGTGCCTCCAGCTGCAACTGTGTAGTGTGTGTGTGCGTATGTTTGCACAATGGATGGGGGGGGGAGGCAGGTGTGTTTGTGTGTTACAATCTGCTTCCAATGCATAATCAGGGGTCAACAAACTTTTTCAGCAGGGGGCCGGTCCACTGTCCCTCAGACCTTTGGGGGGGGGGGGCAGACTAGATTTTGAAGAGAAAAAAAATGAATGAATTCCTATGGCCTACAAATAACCCAGAGATCAATTTTAAATAAAAGGACACATTCTACTCATGTAAAAACACGCTGATTCCCGGACCGTCCGCGGGCCAGATTTAGAAGGCTATTGGGCCGGATCCGGCCCCCAGGCCTTAGTTTGTCTACCCATGGCATAGATTGTCTTCTTTTTTTAAGGGGTGGGAGGATTTTACTCTGTTCAGGGCAAACTTGGAAGGGTCACTTGCCAGTAGTAGAGTTCCATTTATATTTCACATACCCCCTGTTTTGAAGAAGCTGCATTGGTTGCCTATAACTTCACGATATGGTTAACTGCAAATACTGAAGAGGCAACTTTTTATCCTGGCCTTTGACGTTTGAGATCTACAGTGGTACCTCGGGTTACATACGCTTCAGGTTACAGACGCTTCAGGTTACAGACTCCGCTAACCCAGAAATAGTACCTCGGGTTAAGAACTTTACCTCAGGATGAGAACAGAAATTGTTCTCTGGCGGTGCGGCAGCAGCGGAGGCCCCATTAGCTAAAGTGGTGCTTCAGGTTAAGAACAGTTTCAGGTTAAGAACGGACCTCCGGAATGAATTAAGTACTTAACCCGAGGTACCACTGTATATTTCTAGGGCTCCCTCTATTTCTGTCACTTGTTTTAAAATGTTTCGTATTTTAAATTTTTTTAACCCACCCTGGGACCTTGGGTGAAGAGAGGTCAATACATTAAAATAATAACAATGATCTTAAAAAACAGGAGGAGGAGTCTAGCTGCAGTGTGGATCAGTCCCAAGGGCAGCCCCTGGTCGAGCACATTGCAGTAATCTATGCTTGAGGCCACCAATGTTTTTTTCCTATAACAGCCTCTCCTTTCACTCCCATGAAACATCTTAACAGTGAAGCTCCATTGAAGTCTTTAGTAATCTGATTTACCAACCTTTTGTGGGGGTTTGCGTCGCTTTGATTTCTGGATTTTATTTTTGTTGGGCGGCCTTAATTTGAAGCTAACTGCTTTTAAAAACCATATCTGTTTTAAATGTTTGCTTTCTGTCTATTGTAAGCCACATTGCGGGCCTTCACGGTGAAAAACTAGCCTTAAGAAAAAAGAGAGAAAAAGGTAATTATCAGTTGGGCAGACCCCAGTTTCTGGTGTGGATCAGAGCCAGGGATTAGACTTTCCCCTCTTTTACAGTCACAATAAATTTCTTCTGGCTGAATTAAAAAAAGAATAAGTAGGCTATAGATATCAACAGATCCCGTCTGTTTGTTTATTGAAAAGTCAGAAGCTGTCAGGATGTTTTAACCCAGTTCAATCATCATTGGAAAAACAGCTGGCGATCTGGCAAGGCTCTCATGTTGCCCGTTTAAGTTGTGATGTTGGATAAATACCCAGGGTTAAAAATAGCTGTCTTCTCTCCTCCTGGACACTTTCCTTAGTATGACCTCCCTTTCCACGCTGCTGCTACCAGGATCTGGCCCTCTACTGTTCTGCCCTTAATCTATCTGTCTGCACCTCGCTTCTGCTCCGACAGAGAGGGCCAGTCAAGTGCGCTTCTGTAGCTGTACCTTGCCATGTCTGCTGTCTCCTTAGAGGTTGCACAGAAATAGCTTTTAATTAAAAAGTCGTTATCAAGTTGTCGTGCAGCATAAGTAAATAAAAATAGCTTTTTTTACGGCTTCTGCTTGCAGCATAGTTAAGTGGCTCTTTAAGGGGTTGTGGGTTTTTTGTGACATCTGTTTGTTGAAGAGGGAAATGAGAGGAGCTCTCTTGATTTTCAAGCTCTCAGTGTCTCTGAAATATTATGGGTTTTCTTCTGTGGCTGCTGACCTAGCTCCTGCTGCTGATGTGTGATACCGTTATTGAGGACTTGTCATACCCCATTATTTATCTGTTGCTTCGGATGCCAATCTCTTGGAAGGTGTCTTGTAAAATGCTCCGGTATCTTTTCTAAACCCTTTTCATTGCCAATTGAGTAATTCTAGAGATGCCACGGTCAGCCACAGCTGGGCACAGGATGATGACAAGGTAAGAGCATCAGAAGACCTGCTGGATCAGGCCAGTGGCCCATCTTGTCCAGCACCCTGTTCTCATAGTGGCTGACCAGGTGTCTGTGTGAAACCTGTAAGCAGGATCTGAGCACACGGGTGCTCCCCCCGTCCTATAGTTTCCAGCAACTGGGACTCAGAAGTATTTTTCCTTCTGTTGAGGCCAAGTGTACCTTCGAAGTTGAATGGAATCCATTCCGGAAGTCTGTTCGACTTCCAAAACGTTCAGAAACCAAGGCATGGCTTCCAATTGACTGCAGGAAGTTCCTGCAGCCAATTGGAAGCTGCGGAAGCCCTGTCGGACGTTCGGGATCCAAAGAACGTCCGCAAACCGGAACACTCACTTCTGGGTTTGTGGAGTTTGGAAGCCAAAATGTCCGAGTATCAAGGTGTTTGGGATCCAAGGTACCACTGTAGTACGCCTCTATACACCAGTTGCTGGCATTTGCGCTCAGGTCCTGCTTGCAGGCTTGCAATAGGCATCTTGTTGGCCACTGCGAGAACATGATGCCGTCCCAGAAGGGCCTTTGGCCAAATCCAATAGGGTCTTCTGAAGTTTTCCCATGACCCCGAGCTCTTCCAAATAATTTGGAGCCACATCCATACTGGATCCCACTCTGCAACCTTGGCTCATCATGCCGTCCTGACTTCATCTCTATCCACAAGTGGGCTCCTCTCTCCTAACATTTGCCATAACTTCGTAGCGGGCCGTAATTGCCTGAGGAGCGGCGGTGCGGCGCTTGTAGCAAGGACACTGTCCCCATATTAAATTGCATTATCGGAGTGACGCTTTGGCTGCCTGCCAGGTGCAAATGACTCCTGTTGCAGGTTAATAAATAATGTACACCCTGTTAATAGATTTCTGCTCCCCCTTCCCCAAACTCTTGACATCTTGGCTGGAGAACAAGAAGAGGCCCCCATTCTCCCATCGTCGACTGGTTGCTGAGTTTTAAGTGCTTACTCCTGTTTACTTTTAGAAAAACGACAACCAGGAGATGCTGATGAATTGCAGGCGCTCTGCACTTAGTTGAGATCATAAATCCCAGCCCTGCAAAATCACCGGCTTGCGGCACTTAGCCCTCTTTATAACCGGAGTTTATCCACGTATTCCGGCAAGACTTGCAAATATATCTAACAAACCATGTTAAGATAAAGCTAATGGAATATGACAGGACCACCTAGGAGAGAGCATTCATTCTCAAGCTGCTGGCTCAATTTGGGGTGTCTCGAGGCGGAGGGAGAGAGAGTGTGGGGGCCCCCCCGCCAAGCCCCATTACCCCCAGACGGGAGCCAGGCCATTGCAGCCCTTGCTTTTTATAAATTATGGCTCTGCCTCTAATGCAGTTTTTATTTTGGGGATATAGCTTTATTATATCATTCTGGCCACCACTCCGGATGATGGTGGGGGAAGAGCTGTGATGAGGAGCTGTGCTTTTCTTTCAGTTGGTGGTGACCTTCATCAGATGCGTATGCTAAATCTCACAGCCGCAGTGAGCAAGAATAGTGGAGTGGATTGTTAGGAATTCAGGAAGTTGCTTTATACAGTGGTACCTCGGGTTAAGTACTTAATTCGTTCCGGAGGTCCGTTCTTAACCCGAAACTGTTCTTAACCTGAAGCACCACTTTAGCTAATGGGGCCTCCTGCTGCTGTGCCACCGGAGCACGATTTCTGTTCTCATCCTGAAGCAAAGTTCTTAGGTACTATTTCTGGGTTAGCGGAGTCTGTAATCTGAAGCGTATGTAACCCGAAGTACCACTGTACTGAGTCAGACTATTGGTCCATCTGGATCAGCCTTGTCTACACTGACTGGCAGCAGCTCCCCGGGCAGAGGTCTTTCCCAGCCTTACCTGGAGATGCCGTCGGGAATTGAACCTGAAACGTTCTGCATGCAAAGCCACTGAGCTACCACCGGTGTTAGAAACTCAGATATATAAGCTAGGCTGTAAACCAGGCTTACAGTTGCCAAAACGGAATGGCTCGTTGCCATTTTGGTGCCACACAGCTCGAAATTTTTATTTTTCAATTTGACTTTTTGGTTCCTGAAATTCATTCTGATTGGGCAGATAAAATATGACAGAATTCTACAGGATGTGTTGCTGGTGTGTGAAAACAGCCAAGATCCAAGGATCCCCAGGCAAGCACCTCCAGATGGTATAGGTGCCAGGCGCCATCCTGGCGCCTGGGCATCTTCACTTGATCACAAGTGGTCGATAGCCAGGTGTAAAACGCACCTGGCACCTGCCAAATTTTGAACAATCACTACCACCCTTCCCATAAAATAAATACTCTAGTCCTTATGGGTTTAAACTGAGTTACATAGGAAGCTGCTTTATACTGAGCCAGATCATTGGTCCATGTAGCTCCGTATGGTCTACACTGACTGGCAGCGGCTCCCCAGGACTTCAGGCAGGGGTATCTACTGGAGATAACGGGTTGAACCTGGAACCTTCTGCACCCACAGCAAGTGCTCTGCCACTGAGCTACGGCCCTTCCTGGTTTCCAAATGTTGATCGGAAGGTGCCAAGTCTGCTTTGACTTAGGGAGCACAAGGAACAGGAATGGGTTGAAACGAAACCCCACACAGGGCTTAAGGGCGGGAGATACGGTTGATGGTAAAAAGGGCTGTATTTTGATTGCTGCGAATGTCCAGCTAGAATGTTCACTGTGGGTTTCCAGGTACTGACATGATCACTGCCTATACTGTGTGCTCAAATGGTGCCCCAAAAAGATTCGGGTCACGTCCACACCGTGGCTTTAATGCACATGGTTTCCCTCAAAGAATTCTAGGCTGTAGAATTCCTAGAGCTACAATTCCCAGCAACCCTTAGCAAACTACAGTGCCCAGAATTCTTTGGGTTAAATGATGCGCTTTGAGTGTGCTTTAAAGGTACAGTGAGTACACAGCTTGAATGTAGACATAAAAGTGATCAGAATAAACACCTGAGGCTGCTCAAATGCCACACAATGCACGGTTTCTTCCAAATAATCCTAGTAAACTGTAGTTTCCCATCGCAGAGCTACAATTCCCAGCACCCTTAGTAGACGACAGTTCCCAAGATACTTTGGGGAAAAGCCACATGCTTCAAATGTACAGTTCAGCTTTTCCGAATTGGTTTTTAGCATCCAAGTGAAGGAATCCTACCATATGGAATGAGCAAAGGAGTGCCAGTAAAGTTTGATCTTAGTTAAGCTAATTGTGGAAAGACGCCGAATGCAGATTGGTTGTTGAGCCAGTTGCTATGCACAGGTCCATCTCGGAGTCTATGGCTCTCCCAGCAGCCGTTAAATTGGTGTTACGGCACTTGTGAGTCAAGGCATAAAAACCTAATAGCACCAGCAGCCATCAAAGTGCCTGTTTATGTGTGCGGGGCCAAACTGCCGCTGCAGGGCAGAGTAGGGCAGAAGGCTCATTGCCATAAAATGTAGGCGATCAATATCTTAAAACCACACTTAGAAATCATCCAAATCTCTCTCTCTCTCCCTCCCTCTCTCTCTCTCTCTCTCTCTGTCCCCGCTCCCACATCCTTGTCCTATGCGCTAGACGCGATGCCTGAAAATGGTTCAAGAACTTCCCTGTTGGCTTTGTGTGGGCTTACATAACACCCCACATCATTTGCAGTCTGCAGACAGGCTGCCGCTTCCGGGAGGGAGGGCTTCCGCATCGTTTGTAGTCTAAAGCACGGCTGGAGTTTGAAAACACCAATTCCACAGGGTGCACACCCTGCATCTGTGGATGAAAGCCTCTTTTCCTTGGCAAGGCTGCTGCAGGAGCCCTGCATTTGCAAGCCCCTCCTTTTGCCGCCACTTTCCACTCCAGTGAATGGATGGGTCGCTTTGCCACGTGGACTCCAGGGCTCTCATTTCACCGTTCTGTCTTGGCAATATCCATTTGTAAATCCAGTTATTCTGTTTGCTTGTCTTTCCGTTGCATTTCTCCTCTTCACCTCCAATTGCATTTCTCTCCTGATGCTCGTTTGTGGCTGCTCCACTGTCAGAGGCAGCAATGATTCTGTTCGTTGTTGGAGACCACAGAAGGTGCTCTTGTGCTTGGGTCCTGCTTACCTTTTTCTCCCACAGGCATTTGGCTGCCCCTGTGAGAACAGGATGCTAGGTAGGGTGAGCCATTGGCCTCATCCACCAGGGCTCTTATGATACTCTCATATTTTTGAGCTCAAGGCCATTGGTGACCCCAAATGCCAGCAAACCCAGGGGTGAAGGAAGGCTAACCAGCACCCGGTGTGGGGTGCTGGGGGTGGGGCAAACCGCCCAACAGCGCATGCGCTACTGCGTACTGTGCATGCACGTGCACAGTATGTAGCAGTGCCGCACATGTGCCCCGCAGCGGTTTGCTGATGGCGCCGCTCAAGCGCCGTATGGATGGCGGTGGGATCCCGCCACCACTGCTGCAACCACGAGCGGCAGATCCTTCGCACGTGGCTGTGGCGGCACAATGGTGGCGGAGCGAACCCCCTGCAGGGTGCCTTGTCACCCCCTCAGAGATGGCACCTGGAGCGGACCGCCCCCCGCCTCCCTCCGCCACTGAGCAAACCAACATGTCCACAAGCCATTATTCATACTCCCCTCCCCCGGCGTCGTAGGCAGCGCTGACCCACACAGTGGCTGCTTCACAGGGCTGGTATTCCCATTCCTCGGTCTTAATTTGTCCAGTTTTGTTTCTCTTGTAATCACTAAGTGAAGCTAAACACTTTGAAATGGCCGAGCTCGACTCATCCTGTGCTTGCAGCTGGCATCCATTCATTGTTGGTAATGAACAACCTCTCCACCCCGAACGTATGAAATGGAATATTTTCCACCAGAAAATAAGGCACTGGGGGGGGGGGGAATTCACATCAGTGGTACTGGAAATAATTTTGGCGCTGGGGTGGGGGGGTGCAAGGCAAAAGGAATTAGGATTAAAACCTCTTTTTGATGCAGTGGGGAGCAGTAGCCACAAGTGGGCAGTGTGGAATAACAGCTGGAGAAGGGAGAGCAGCTGGAGCAGAGCTGTTGTGCCATGTGTGAGGATTAATATTGAATGCTATGCCGGTGATCCTAAGACTTGAGAGATACTGACAAGGTGGGAGGGAGGCCCCCCTGCCTTAATGCTTCAGAAGAGCAGCCATATGTCTCTCCCTGCAATTTTATCGATTCCCAGAGGTAGAAAAGCGCCAGGATCTCGCTCGCTTTATTTCCTACTGGTGTACCATTTTTTTTAAAACAAGCCAAAGCTTTCTTTTTATACTGTTGATATGCAGCCATTTGAAAGACCACCTCTTTTTTGACTGCTCCAATTTCCCTTACTTTTACTCCAGGTGAATTTCTCTGCTCCCTACTAACCCAAAGTGAACGTGTGGGTTTGCTTTATTGCAATACCTCCTCTTGGGGCTGCTGCTGTTGAGACTTTTCTTTTGGGGACCCTGCAGTCTTTTCCTTGAAAGGCCTTTTCCTGATGAGGGCCGCACTCACTTGGCACTGACCTGTTGTGGGGGCCGAGGGCACATCTCCATACAGAGCATGGTTAAAGTATGGAACGTGCTGCCGCAGGAGGCTGTGATGACTGCCCGCCGACCAAGATGGCTTTAAAAGAGAATTAGACAAATTCATGACAAATTCATCAGCTCGGCCTCCACAGCTGGAGGCAGCAATGCTTCTGAATACTAGTTGCTGGAAACCACAGGAGGGGAGAGGGCTCTTGTGCTGGAATCCTGCTTTTGGGCTTCCCATTGGGGCATCTAGTTGGCCACTGCGAGAGCAGGATGCTGGACCAGATGGGCCACAGGCCTGATCAAGAAGGGCTCTTTTTAGGTCTCCATTGGCAGATGTCGAGGCATCTGATTTCTGGCCCTTGACATCCTTCTCCCTCCCTCCTTACCCAGTAGACTGGTGAGGAAGAGATGGAAGACTCTTTCCAGACATCTCAAGGAAGTGCTTGTGAAATTTGGCCAAGGGGTGCATGTGGTCTTAGGTCTGTAGCTCATCCCCTAATTGCTGTAAGGGTAGCCTGGGTATGGGAGGCTGTACTCAGTCCTGTCTAGATGTATGTCAGTATAATGCAGTCATACCTTGGAAGTTGAACGGAATCTGTTCCGGAAGTCCATTTGACCTCTGAAATGTTCAGAAACCAAAGCGCGGCTTCTGATTGGCTGCAGGAAGCTCCTTCAGCCAATCAGAAGCCGTGGAAGCCCCGTCGGACTTTCGGCTTCCAAAAGAATGTTCAAAAACTGAAGCACTCACTTTCGGTTTTCAATCCTTCGTGAGCCAGAACGTTTGACTCCCAAGGCATTCGGGAACCGAGGTATGACTGTAATAGGTTTTCAAGGAAGTCCGTATCTTCCCTTCATTAGAATGTAAGAAGAGCCCTGCTGGGTCAAGCCAAAGGCCTGGCCTGTGCACCATCTTCCTCTCCCAAACCAGATCGCCTTTGGCTAACCAGATGTCCAGATGGGAGGCCCACAAATAGGCCCTGAACACAACAGCACTCCCTCCCCATTTGTGATTCTCAGCAACTGATGCTCAGAGGCATGCTACCACTGACAGTGGAGGGAGACCATAACATAGAGCCAGGGTGGTGTGGTGGTTAGAGTGTTGGACTAGGACCTGGGAGACCAGGGTTCAAGTCCTCAGTCGGCCATGAAGCTCACTGGGTGATGTTGGGGCCAGTCGCTCACTCTCAGCCTAAACTAGCTCAGAGGGCTGTTGTGGGGATTAAATGAGGAGGGGTGGGTGGGGAAACCATATATGCCACTTTGGGCTCCTTGGAGATGGGATATAAATGCAGTAAAATATGTGGAGCCCTACTGGATCAAACGTGAGGCTTCTCTTCCAGATATCCTGGACCCAATCATACATAACAAAATCAGTCCCTGCGTATGAAAGTCATCTGTCTCTGCTCCTTTCTAATACTTCCCCTTTTGTTACCTGCTTTCCTATAACCTCAGCATTAAAAAGCCCATGCTTTAATGCCTCCTCTCCAACTGCTTAATTGAAGAATAATGCATATATGGGAAGGGAATGCAATTGCCACTCTAAAGAGAGAGTGAAAGCTTAATCCTCAGGGTAACTGCCTGATCAGGTTGCTTTAGCTGTCTCCATATTTCTATGAGCATTGCTCTGCTTACATAACCCATCTCCTTCTCCCTTGCTGCCCTGCATGCTCAAAATGTCTTCCCAAACACCTACAATGTGCCACTTCCATTCAGTGGAAGATGTGCAAAGTTAACCCGGTAGAAAGCACACAGGGATCCCAACGAGTATACATATCCTTATGAAATGGGATGCATGATTTAGAGCCTTAAATCTAAATTTGCTGCTGCAACAGTGCACGGAGACTAACCAATTGCTACCCTGCAGAAGAGCAACTAAATTTTGAGATGTGTACGCCACTGGTTATTCTTTTACCCCCCCTCCCCCTTTTGAGTGAAGCATTCAGTTTGTTAGTGAATTCCGTATTTGTTGCGGTTCTTATTGAATTTTTTACTAGTGAGTCCCAGAGTGGGTTACAACAATTTGAAGTACAGAATTGAAAACAGTCAAAACCAATTAGTCAGAGGGATAGGCTAGGCTCTGGAAACACACATCTCAGGGGTCAAAGGCTGGGGTAAAGAGGGGCATATTCAGCATTTTCTGAAAGTTGTATAGGGAAGGATCTAGATGCACCTCTGTTGGGAGTTCCACAACTTAGGGGTTGCCATGGAGAAGGCCCTCTCCTAGGTCACTCCCTGCTCCCCCTGAACTTCTGCGGGTTGCATAAGTGCATAAGAAGAGGCTGCTGGATCAGGGCAATGGCCTATCAAGTCCAGCATCCACAGTGGCCACCGGGATTCCCAAGGGAACCCTTAAGGAGGACCTGAGGCCAAGAGCCCTCTCCCCTCCGGTGGTTTCCAGCAATTCAAAAGCATTGCTTCCTCCTCCAATCATGGAGACAGAGCATAGCCATCACGGCTAGGAGCCATTGATTGCCTTCTCCATGGATTTGCAGTTCTGCTCCTCGTTGCAGCTGTCCTGTGGAGCAGTGTATGAGTCACCCAAGAGATTGTCAGCTGCAACGTCCTTGATGGCAGGAGCATTTGCCCACCAGACAGGAACCCAGTTGGAAACCCCTAAATCAGAGATGGGGAACCTGCAGCCTTCCAGATGTTGTTTGATCCCCAACTCCCATAATCTCCAACTGTTGACCGTGTTGCCTGGGGCTGGTGGGCGTTAGTTTCCACAACAACTGGAGGACTCATAGGTCCCTGCTTTAAATGTTACAGAACAAGCAAGCCCTGTGTTGCATTTGTTCTCCCATAGAGGTCTTATTTCTGCTTTTTCCAGTCCGGTGGTGGCAATGGACACAACCACACGTCGTCCAAAGCGAACTTGTGTCTGGGAGCAGGAGGCTGTAACTTTTGTTTCCCTTTTCCGCAGGTCAAGTGGAAAGGAAAGGACCTGTTTGACCTGGTGTGCAGGACACTGGGACTCCGCGAAACGTGGTTCTTTGGCCTGCAATACATGATCAAAGACACAATGGCGTGGCTCAAGATGGATAAGAAGGTAAGGACAGAACGTTCTTGTGGACATTTCACGGAGCTGAATGTTGGAAAGTTCAGGGCAGAGAAAAGGAAGGAATTCTTCCTGCAACGCACCGTTAAACTAAGGAACTTGCTGCTACAGGGAGCAGTGATGGCCACCAACTTGGATGGCTTCAAAAGAGGATTAGGCAGATTCATGGAGGAGAAGACAATCAATGGCTATTTGCCAGGATGGCTGTGTTCTGCCTCTACAGTTGCAGAGGCAACAGTGATGATAATGATGATGATGATAATAATAATAATACTAATAATTAATAATTAATTTATTATTTATACCCCACCCATCTGGGCGGCTTCCAACACAATATTAAAATACAGTAATGCATCAAACATTAAAAGCTTCCCTAAACAGGGCTGCCTTCAGATGTCGTCTAAAAGTCTGGTAGTTGTTGTTCTCTTTGACATCTGGTGGGATGGTGTTCCACAGGGTGGGTGTCACCACCGAGAAGGCCCTCTGCCTGGTTCCCTGTAACTTGGCTTCTTGCAGTGAGGGAACCGCCAGAAGGCCTTCGGCGCTGGACCTCAGTGTCCGGGTAGAAAGATGGGGGTGGAGACGCTCCTTCAGATATACTGGACTGAGTCCGTTTAGGGCTTTAAAGGTCAGCACCAACACTTGAATTGTGCCCGGAAACGTAGTGGGAGCCAATGTAGGTCTTTCAAGACCGGTGTTATGTGGTCTCGGCGGCCACTCCCAGTCACCAGTCTAGCTGCTGCATTCTGGATTAGTTGTAGTTTCCGGGTCACCTTCAAAGTTAGCCCCACGTAGAGCACATTGCAGTAGTCCAAGCGGGAGATAACCAGAGCATGCACCACTCTGGCAAGACAGTCTGTGAGCAGGTAGGGTCTCAGCCTGCGTACCAGATGGAGCTGGTAAACAGTTGCCCTGGACACAGAATTGACCTGTGCCTCCATGGACAGCTGTGAGTCCAAAATGACTCCCAGGCTGCGCACCTGGTCCTTCAGGGGCACAGTTACCCTATTCAAGACTAGGGAGTCCTCCACACCTGCCCGCCTCCTGTCCCCCCAAAACAGTACTTCTGTCTTGTCAGGATTCAACCTCAATCTGTTAGCCACCATCCATCCTCCAACTGCCTCCAGACACTCACACAGGACCTTCACTGCCTTCATTGGTTCTGATTTGAAGGAGAGGTAGAGCTAGGTATCATCCACATATTGATGGACACCCAGCCCAAACCGCCTGATGATCTCTCCTAGTGGCTGCATGTATATGTTGAAAAGCATGGGGGAGAGGACAGAACCCTGAGGCACCCCATAAGTGAGAGCCCAGGGGTCTGAACACTCATCTCCCAACACTACTTTCTGAACACGGATTCTGAATATAGGAAGGGAGAGTCTCTTGTGCTCAGGTCCTGCTTGTAGGTGTCCTATGGGTATCTGGTTGGCCACTGTGAGAACAAGATGCTTGACTAGATGGCCCATTGGCCTGATCCAGCAGGCTCTTCTTACGTTCTCATGGATTCCATGGGGACCAGCTTCTTAGTAAACCGTAGCCATAAGATTACTGCCTCCAATTCCTAGGTAGCAAGTAGCTGCGAGTTCATTCCTGTAGCTCAGCTGTAACTTTTGCACGGTAAGCCTGAGTGTTAACTATAAGTCAAGGCTAGCATATCTGAGCTGCATGTAGTACTGGCGAATTCTCACTGGGGAAGCTTGCTTCGAGATGGCTTTCCTCTCCTTAATCTGTTCCCAGGCAGCTGAAGTTGGATGACATTTCGGGACCAGACGTATGTTGTGCATTAAGAGTGTTTACTCAGCACACCGTTCCCTCTAGCTGGATGTGTTTGCCTTGACTGATGGGACTTTGCACTGTCTGCTACAAAATCTGTCCAAGGCAGCGGTGTGGTGCCAAGCAAATGCTTATGTCTTAACTAGAGACCTGGGGCTTTAAGCTACACTGCGGTTTCCTAACTAGGGAAGCTCCGGGTATCAGAAGCGTTGCGGAAAATAAAGAGCAAGGCCACTCCGAGATAAGAGCGAGGAAATCTTTATTGGTGGATGTCTAGTTTCTCTGGAAAAATAGTAAAAAGTCTTAAGTGTGTCTAAACGTTTAGAAAGGCCTAGAAAGCACATGGGACGGGGACCCGCAGGCCAGCTCTTGCTCCAGGGAAGCATACCAGGGAACCTTAAATACCCATTGCTGAGTATTTATTTCATAAAATCTATACGCTGCTTGATTGTAAAGAAATCCCTCAACGTGGTTTTCAATTAAACAATAATCAGCAAAAAGAAAAATTAACAGCGCCAATCTAAGACTTTAAAAAAGTGAAAATAGCACAGGCTGGATCCAATTTCACCAAATTAATTCTATTTGGACCGAGGATAAAAAAAATGGGATAAGTGAGAAAAAATCTAGATTTCAGACTGAAATACTAGAAAGCAAAACAAAACTCCTATCGAAAATGTATAGCCTGTTGCTTGAATGGGACACCAAGGATGAAGAAGTAAAGGAGGTAATGGTGAGATGGGCAATGGACTTCGGATATAACATAGAGTTTGATAAATGGCAGGCATTATGGAATAAAGGTATGAGATTCTCGGCATGTACAACACTCAGGGAAAATATGTATAAAATGATGTACAGGTGGTACATAACGCCCGTAAAACTGGATAAAATATATAAAACTGGTGATAAATCATGTTGGAAGTGTAAGATCAAGGAGGGCGATTTTTATCATATGTGGTGGTTATGTGAGCCTATCAGAAAATTCTGGGAATCTATTTACAACGAACTTAAAAAAATCCTTAAATATACCTTTATAAAAAAAACCCGAAGCCTTTTTGCTGGGGATAATTGGAGAGGAAATAAAAAAGGAAGATCAAACACTTTTTCAATACGCGACAGTGGCTGCCAGAACTCTAATAGCGCAGAATTGGAAGACACCAAAGATCCCAACCATAAATGAGTGGCAATCCAAACTATTTGATTATTTAGAATTGGCAAAAATGACACAGAAAATAAGAAATCAAAAAGACATAAAGTTTAATAAAGATTGGAATAAATTTATGGCATACATGGAAACAGAGGTAAAAAATCTAAAAATTACAGTAGGTGCGATATAACACTTGTGATGTAAAGAGCTTTTTGAGGAAAAGAAACTGCAGATAGAAAAATCTTACAACACATTCCGAAACCGAGATGAAGGGAAGTCAGTCAGTGTTGTATGTTACGTAGTTAATGTAGTTCTCCTTTGTCCTTTTTATTATTATTTCTCTCTTTTATTTTTTTTATGTATTCTTTTTTGTGTGAATGTGTTATGTGTGTGTCACATGTTTGTTTTAATGTACGATGTTACAAAATGAATTAAAATCAATAATAAAAAAAAGTGAAAATAGCAATGGGCTGAGAACAGATTTAAACTCACATCAGTTTTCTAAACATCTGAGTTGGTCTGCTGAAACAAAAGTGTTTTTAGAAGGACCCGAAAAGTGAAGGTGCGTGCCTGATATCAATAGACAGGGAGTTCCAAAGTGCAGGTCCTGCCACACGCGGAATGGGTATTATGTGGCACCTGTAAAAGAGCCAGTTCTGCGAATTGAAGGAGCTGAGTGGGTGTATATGGGGCAAAGCGATCTAGTAGGGAAATTATTAAATATTGCTTTAAGAGAATGAAGGACTGACCCACACCATAAGGATAAAGCACATCCCAAGCACATTTGAAAAACGTGGCTTCCTCCAAAGGATCCCAGGAACTGTAGTTTACCAATCACAGAGCTACAATTCCCAGTATCCTTAAGAAACTTCAGTGTCCCAGGATTCTTTGAGAGAAGTCCTGTGCTTTAAACAGGTTCAGCGCCGAGGGCCTTCTGGTGGTTCCCTCACTGCCAGAAGCGAAGTTACAGGGAACCAGGTAGAGGGTCTTCTCGATAGTGGCACCCGCCCTGTGGAACACTCTCCCACCAGATGTCAAAGGAAAAAACAACTACCAGACTTTTAGGAGACATCTGAAGGCAGCCCTCTTTAGGGAAGCTTTTAATATCTGAAGGACTATTGTATTTTAATATTTTGTTGGAAGCCACCCAGAGTGGCTGGGCAAAACCAACCAGAGGGTGGGGTATAAATATCAAATTATTATTATTATTATTATTATTATTATTATTATTATTATTATTGACGTATGTGTAGATTTGCCCTACATTGTAAGCAGAGTAGGGACTGGACTTCTGACTCTTGGCTTCATCATAAGGCTTTGTGCCTCTGGACACTTGCTGGAGTTTGGTCTGCTCTGTTCTGTGTTAAGAAACCAAATGTGATGGTCAAGGCTTTTCATACATTCTTCCAAGAGATTAAAAGGAGATCTAATTCTGCAGGTCCTGGACCATGATGTTCCAAAGGAGGAGCCGGTCACTTTTCACTTCCTGGCCAAGTTTTACCCAGAGAACGCAGAGGACGAGCTCGTTCAGGACATCACTCAGCACCTATTTTTCCTTCAAGTAGGTGTTTTGTAAGGGAGACTCATGTTTGCCTGACCCAGCGGGAGGGAAAATACTTTCAAGTCGGAATGGAGGCATTGCATATTTTGGCAGCCAGGAGGCAGCTGTTGTTTCTGACTTTGAAAATCCAGCATCTGAAAGGGAGCCCTTAAGGGTTTAATTTTGATGCATTGCAAGGGGTTGGACAAGATGTCCCTTGGGGTCCCTTCTAACTCTACAGTTCCAATTCTGTGATTCCAGGATCAGAGGTGAGAGTGGGCGGAGCTGCGGGTGTGAGCCTTAGCTTTGCACAGTAAGCCATAATCCAGCGTGGTATAGTGGTTAGGTATGCGGGTGGCACTGTGGGTTAAACCACAGAGCCTAGGACTTGCCGATCAGAAGGTCGGTGGTTTGAATCCCCGCGACGGGGTGAGCTCCCGTTGCTCGGTCCCTGCTCCTGCCAACCTAGCAGTTCGAAAGAACGTCAAAGTGCAAGTAGATAAATAGGTACCACTCCGGCAGGAAGGTAAATGGCATTTCCATGCGCTGCTCTGGTTCGCCAGAAGCGGCTTAGTCATGCTGGCCACATGACCCAGAAGCTGTACGTCGGCTCCCTCAGCCAATAAAGCGAGATGAGCGCTGCAACCCCAGAGTTGGTCATGACTGGACCTAATGGTCAGGGGCCCCTTTACCTTTACCTATAGTGGTTACAGGGTTGGACTTCAGCCTGAGACCAAGGTTCAAATCCTCACTCAGCCGGTTACTGCCCCTCGGCCTACCCTACCTCGCAGGGGTGTCGGGGGATTAAATGAGGAAGAAGAGGAGAACCATGTATGCCACCTTAAGATCCTTGGAGTAAAAGCTGGGATATAAATGCAATAAATATATAAATAAGAAGTCAGAGGCTTTTACACACACACACACACCCTATCTAGGAAGAGAAGACGTTCTTACAGTTGAAGGACACATCCCAGTGTGACACGCAAAGGATGTGGAAGGGGACCAGTGTTGGGTGTGGCATGGTTGTGGGAGAGAGTCCCAAGGCTAAGATAAAGGTCTAGAGGACTGCATTTCCCTGCCCTAGTCTACAATGTTGTGCCTGGATCAGGGAAGGAGGCCTGGCCTATTCCTGCTTCAGTTAGATATTTCTATGGGAATGTTGGGTTAAGTTGCTGCCTCTCAGCCACCATTTCCTCCTCTGTAAAATGGGAGCAGTGACCTACCTCGCTGTGCCAAGCAATATTTTTCATGTTTAAATGGGGGGGGGGCAGCATCAATTTGGGGTTGGATCCAGACTTGGTTGTATACATAGAGTAGACCAGGGGTCGGCAACCAAAGGCCCCTGGGCCACAAGCCGCCCACGGAGATCGTTTAACCGGCCCACGAGCCATCCCTGAACAGAGCCACCTGCCTGGCGAGTCCCTGTTCGCTGTGCTAAATTGGCGCAGCGCGGCGACTCGCTTCTGTGGCGTTGAAAATTGCATCTGTGCAGACGCTGGAAATCACGGGAGCGCGTGCGATTCGGCCCACAGAGGGATCTCCGCTGGAGTGAACCGGCCCAGGCGAGGAAAACCTTGCCAACCTCTGGAGTAGACGCTTTGAAAAACATTGTGGCCGTCTGCTGGAGTTGTCTTTCTTAGCTGCACTATAGCTCCTGCATTTTTTTATTCAGGTGAAGAAGCAGATATTGGATGAGAAGATTTCCTGTCCCCCAGAGGCATCTGTCCTCCTTGCCTCTTACGCAGTCCAAGCCAAGGTAAGGACAGCGGCATGAATGACCATTTTATTTTAGTTTTCATAAAATTTATGCACTGCTCGACTGTAAAACAAACAAAAAGCAAACAAACTCAACAGCTTCAAAGTGGTTTACAAAAAAGAATAAAACAGTTAAATTATCCATAAATACACTTAAAGACAGCAACTTTAAACTTTCAAAAAAGAAATCAGTGACAAGCAAAAAAACAGATTAAAACGCACATTATCATTCTACATATCTGGGTAGGCTCGTTGAAACAAAAAATGTCTTTAGTAGGTACCGGAAAGAGCACAGTGATATCAATAGGCAGGGAGTTCCAAAGGGTGGATGAAGCAAAGCTGAAAGGTCAGTTTCCTACCAATGGGGAACGCGTATCATGTGGTACCTGTAACAGTACCAGTTCCACAGACTGAATTGTTCTAGGGGGGCGTATAACGTGGTTAAGTGACCCTAAGTTGTTACGGGCAATGGGCGGAGCCCAGGCCAGCTGTGGGCGGGGCTAGCAATACAGGTGCAGCTCCTTGGTCTCATTTTGATGCTTTGTTGAAGAAACCTCAGAGTTCTCATCTCCTATATCGCCACCATCATGTCTCAAGGCAGTGTCCAAGATGCAATAAAAACAGTTTTTTAAAAAAATCTTGGGAAACGACAGCAGATAAATGTAAAAAGTAGATACTCATAGCAGAGACCTATTTATCCAGCTGGGAACGCCTGTCGGGGAAAAAACCCCTCTCTACTTGTTGGCAGAAAAGTGCTGATAGCAGGTGCCTGTTGTATCCTGACAGGGATGCCGTTTCACAGCTGAAAGCCCTGCTCTTGAGTTTCAGTGAAGCGGGCTTCTGATCTCTTTGGAACTTGCGGGAGATGGTCTCTTGCAGACTGCAGTGACCTACTGGGTAAAAACGGGATCCTGCCCATACAGCAGGCCTCGTTTTGCCGAAGGGTCAGCACTTGCCTTGGCAATGTGGTCACTTACCTCATTTTGTCGAAGAGGAGATGTGTGGCGTCTCAGGGCTTTGCTGCAATCTCCATTGATGGCTTCTCCATGTCTTCAGCTGCAATGGTGTGTGTGTGGGGGGCAGATTCATGCATCGCCCCCACCTAGCAAACGTTCATAGCTTACTATGTTCACTGATTATACCCCCCGCCTCTTGTGTCATTTCATTTGAAAAAAGAGAGGAAAAGAACACGGCTTGTGGGGGTACAGTTGTGTAGAAAGGCGATGCTTGAGACATAAATATTGATAAATGCTTATTGTTGATGCTGTATTCTTTGCGGCTCCAACGATTGGTGACTAATGCATCTTACCTTTTCCTTAGCCAAAAAAAAAAAAAAAGTCATTTCATTTAGGGGACTGACCCCGCAGAGGTAGATGAGTCTCTTAATAAGTGTTTACAAAAGACTGCAATGTATTGAGCCCCTGTGCACCGTCCTGCTATTAGACCACACGGGTGAGCGTTGATAGTCTCCTTTTGCTGCCTGTGCATCATGTTCTCAAGCAGGGGGTGCGTAGAACACCTCTAATTGGCAGAAAAGTAGCTCTCTGGAGCAGACTTCGCCGTCTTCTACCTGTTGAGCTCCAAAATCGTTATTCCTTTGTGTGTTTTCTCCTCAGCACACGGTTGTATAACATTTCTTCTTCCTGTAAAGGAGCTCTTGCTCGTTTATTTCATCTGTTGGCCTTGTGGCTGGAAATATAATGTTGTCATGCACATCTTTTTGAGAAACTGCAGGCAGGGTGGTTCTGTAAATCTGCTTGTCGGTGGTGACTAACCCTCTCACCAGCGGCCAGATGCAGATTGGGGGTATGTGGGTGTCACGAGAGGGATCATGTGCCCCGGGCGGCAGGTTAGAGGGGTGGCAAAACCACACCCTGTGTGGCGGATCCTGCATTTCCCTTCTTAGAAAAGGTGGGCACAGCCTCCAATGTTTCTCTGAGGAAAATAGGAACGTCCTGTTCCACAGTAATAACAACAATAAATTTACTGTAAATCTGACTGGGTTGCCCCGGCCACTCTGGGTGGCTTCCAACATTAAACATTTAAAAACTTCCCTGTACAGAGCTGCCTTCAAATGTCTTCTAAAGGCTGTATAGTTACTTATCTCCTTGGCTTGGGGGTCGCAGGACTCCAACATTTCCCCAGTGAAAATAGAGACGTCCTAAGGCATGGGTAGGCAAACTAAGGCCTGGGGGCCAGATCCAGCCCAATTGCCTTCTAAATCCGGCCCACAGATGGTCCGGGAATCAGCTTGTTTTTACATGAGTAGAATGTGTGCTTTTATTTAAAATGCATCTCTGGGTTATTTGTGGGGCATAGGAATTCAATCATTCCCCCCCCCCAAAAAAATATAGTCCAGTCCTCCACAAGGTCTGAGGGACAGTGGACCAGCCCCCTGCTGAAAAAGTTTGCTGACCCCTGTCTAAGGAAAAGCAGGACATTCCAGGATCAAATCAGGAAGCGAGACGGCTTCTGTAAATCCGGGGCTGTCCCTGGAAAATAGGGGCACTTGGAAGATTCTAGGGGGGTGGCCACCTCCCTGCTTCTTCTAATAAGTGAGACCTGGTCATTAACATAAGGAATGACCAGACATGGGCTGCAGGTCTGTGGCACATCTCCCCCCGCCCCCCGCTTTCCCCCATGCCATGTTGGCATCAGGGCCAGACTCCTCTTTTATGTTCCTGCTAAAACATGTACATGATGTGGCTGGCTATGGCCTATCCACGTCGTCTTGGAAGCCGCTGCCATTTTTTCCTTCCTCTTCCTGGAGCAGGCAAGGAGACGGGTCTTTCCGCAGAAGCCTGCATGGGGCACAAAAGGAAGAAATACTTTCTCTACTTTGGCACCCCTCTGCTGGTGCCAGTGGTGCAGACCTTTGCCCTTTAGGGCAAAATTTGTAGACCTGGCACTCTGGCAAGTGTCCCCACCCTGCATGCCCTCCCCAAAGACTCTCCGCTAACTTTTGCTGCTCCCTCTTTCAAAAGGTGTAGCACAGCCTTCCCCCAACCACAATTCCCATCAGCCCCAGTCAACATGAGTCAGATTAGCTCCCCCAAAACTGGAGGTTAGCCACCCCAGCTGTATTACATTCATGCCATTGTGCTCATGGGCAGGTGTTTAAAAAAATGTGACTTTTTTTTTTTAAAAAGGCCCAATAAACGCCCTTTTCTCAAAGCAATAAATGCACCAAATCCTTTTCCTAAAAGTGTGAGTCATTGTCATAAGTGACTCTGCCTGTTACGGCCTCTTGGATTTTGTAGTATTGCAGCTCCTTCCAGCGCTGCTGCTCCTCCCCCCTCCCCCTATTTGTTATTTCTGAAACTAATAATGTTTTGGTATCTTGAATATAAATGTGAACAAATTTATTTGGTGCAAGCGAAACCAGATGTTTGCGTGATAGAAAGACAATCTACAAGTAAAAACACAAACATGAATCAGTGTTCCTTCAAGAAGAACCGTTTTCGTGACACTTTTAAATATCTCGTTTAATTGAAAAGCTCTCTCTGTGTGTGCTTTATTTCTCCTAAAAGTTTGCAAGGTTACGCAAGCCAACATATCTTGAAGAATGTATGCTATCCTTCATTTTCACAGCCACCCACCCCCTTTCCTAAATTTGAATCACCAATCCCTCATCCTGGCTCGCTGTTGGTAAATCACTCCCAAGCTATTTGTTAACCGTGCTCTGAACTCATAAGTAAGGCTGTCAGCTGATTTAAAGATTATTATTATTGTTTTAAAAAATGGTTTTGACTTTTCTCCAGTCAGTTAAACTTGAATTATTGCAAAGCTGCTGTGAAGGTGCCTTTTCTGGGGATTTGTGAAGGAAGGTGTCTCTCTCTTAATGTGTCTGATAAATACAAGGAGGTATTGCTCAGTGTTAGAAAGGAAGTCTCCCTCTTAAAAATGTCCCTCTTAAAGATGCCAAAATAAGGTTTGCTAGGACTATAGAATATCCAGTTTGAAAGCAAAACTCTACTGCCACTTTTGGTCAGTTGCATTGTTACTCCTGGGACGTGGGTGGCGCTGTGGGTAAAACCTCAGCGCCTAGGACTTGCCGGTCGGCGGTTTGAATCCCCGCGGTGGGGTGAGCTCCCGTCGTTCGGTCCCAGCTCCTGCCCACCTAGCAGTTCGAAAGCACCCTTAAGTGCAAGTAGATAAATAGGTACCGCTTTATAGCGGGAATGTAAACGGCATTTCCGTGTGCTGCGCTGGTGCAGGCTCGCCAGAGCAGCTTCGTCACGCTGGCCACGTGACCCGGAAGTGTCTTCGGACAGCGCTGGCCCCCGGCCTCTCAAACGAGATGGGCGCGCAACCCCAGAGTCGGTCACGACTGGCCCATACGGGCAGGGCAACCTTTACCTTTTTTATTGTTACTCTTACTGCTGGTGTGTTACAAATGCACTGGCAGGAACACCGGGTTGGTTCTGCTAATGCCTTTGCACTATGCTGACCTTGCTGGTGTTCCTCTACTCCCAGGAAAGCAACAGCAACAGAACTGATCAGAGTATTGTAGCCCTGTCTAAATCTCGTTGCTGAGCAAGCAGTGGCTAGGAGTCTCCAAGGAACACTTTCCTGAGAGCAGAATCCACATACGAAGTCCGACAGCCCAAAGATCATGTAGTCCAGATGATCACAGAGTCATGGGTCTAGTCCAGAGATCAGGGAACCCTTATGGTAGCAGAGTTAAGGGTACAGTCCAGAGGTCATGGAGTTCAGTTGATCACAGAGTCATGGGTCCAGTACAGAGGTTAGGGAATCCAGATGATCACAGAGCCAAGGGTCCAGGCCATAAGTCAGGAAGTCCAGATCAGGGAGCCAAGGGTCCAGCAGGAAGCAGCAAGGAAGAGCCAGGAACTTCAGGCATTGTTTGCAGCACCTGGCTGCTGCTGAATGCTTTCTTTATGAAGGCCAAAGCCAGCTGGTTCTCACCAGTGCCTTCTCTCTGTGAAGGCTGATCAGCTGCAGGTGGAGTCATTCCACCTTCTCCCCCTTCAGGCTGCTGTTCAGCAGGCGAAGCTGACCCCTGGCCCATGACACAGAGGTCAGGTGAGCTCAACTGTGTCGTCGTCTGCTGCTGGTTAAGTGAGCATTGCCATCTTCGCTGGTCTGCACCCTTTTTGTTTTTAAAATAAAGGTCCTAATACTTTTATCCAAAAGGGCCACCACGCACCGAGTTTGGATGGAAGCAGGAAGGAGAAACTGTCTTTTTTTTAGTCATTTGCATTCTTTGCCAAGGGGCTTGAAGAAGTGGGCTTGTTTTTCTAACCCTCCTTATTTTATGCTGCGCAATGACTCTGTGAGGTGGGTCAGGTTGAGAGATAGAGAACTGGTTCAAGGTCACCCAGTGTGGTTTCATGAAGTGTGGATCTAAATCAGGGGCCAGCAAACTTTTTCAGCAGGGGGCCGGTCCACTGTCCCTCAGACCTTGTGGGGTGCCAGACTATATTTTGAAGGGGGCAAAAAATTAACGAATTCCTATGCCCCACAAATAACCCAGAGATGCATTTTAAATAAAAGCACACATTCTACTCATGTAAAAACACCGGGCAGGCCCCACAAATAACCCAGAGATGCATTTAAAATAAAAGGACATACAGTGGTACCTCGGGTTACATACGCTTCAGGTTACAGACTCCGCTAACCCAGAAATAGTACCTTGGGTTAAGAACTTTGCTTCAGGATGAGAACAGAAATCGTGCTCTGGCGGCGCAGCGGCAGCAGGAGGCCCCATTAGCTAAAGTGGTGCTTCAGGTTAAGAACAGTTTCAAGTTAAGAATGGACTTCCGGAACGAATTAAGTTCTTAACCCGAAGTACCACTGTATTCTACTCATGTTAAAAACATGCTGATTCCTGACCGTCCACGGGCCGGATTTAGAAGGTGATTGGGCCGGATCTGGCCCCCGGGCCTTAATTCGCCTAACCATGATCTAAATGGTAGTGCCATTTAGCACCACTGCACTGAGCAAAGACATTTTCTACTCACCTCGCTCCCATAAGAGGTAGTGATAGCCAGTGGTGTAGCGTGGGGGGTTCAGGGGGGGCCGGCCGCACCGGGCGTAACATCTGGGGGTTAGGGCAAATCCACGGGTTAGGGGGCGCAAATTACTTGCCTTGCCCCGGGTGCTGACAACCCACGCTACGCCACTGGTGATAGCCACCAACCTAGATGATGATAAAAGAGAATTGGGCAAATTCATGAAGACTTTTAAGGTACTGGCCACGATGGCTATGCTCTGCCTCTGTTAGTGGGAAGCAATCATGCTTCCAAATACCGGTCGCTAGAAACTGCAGGTGGGGAGAGTTGCTCTTGCATTCAGGTCCTGCTTGCAGGTTTCCCACAAACATCTGGTTGGCCACTGTGAGAACAGGAGGCTGGACTAGATGGGCTTTTGTCCTGATCCGTCTGCTTCTTCTTACGTTCTTACGCATTGCAACATGTTTTCCTAGCTGTGCCAAATTTCATCGATTTTTGTGCCTGCTGTTTCTGTGCTTCGATTGATGAATGGATTGATTGCAATTTTATGATGATGGCTGATTGCATGCTCCATCAGGTGTCTTATACTGAAAGGTGGCATAGAGATTATAGAAGCAATAATAAACATACTGATTCAAATCCACCTAGCCCCATAATCAATCTGTGATGGACTCTGGAGTTGCACTGATGAATCTGTTAAGAGCCCTCCCCATAATTTTTAGTATTTTCGACTGCCTGGAACTGTAAATCCATTTTCCTTGGACATAAATGCTTTGGACCACACCCTTCTCTTGGTGGTTGGGTTCCCCCCAAATATCTCTGCTCCTACCGAAACCAGTGGGGAGCTGTCAGGTGCCCAGCGCATCCCTGGATGTTCCCTTACAAAGTTTCTTGCATAAATTGGAGTCTGAGTCAGATGCTGATGGGGCATTTCCTTTCGCATCTGTGCCTGCTCCAAATTTGGCACTTCCGCCTTGAAGCCCCTCTTTTCTCGCACCGAACGCCTTTTGCCGCCTTGAGGATGTGTGTGGGCAGCTTGTTGATGCTGATTGTCAAGCTCTGTAGCGTGTGTTGTCCCGCCCCCCCATCCTTGCTCAAAACTTTTAAATAGAGGCTGATTGAGAAGGATTCCTGACTTCCTGACTTCGCTTTATTTGATCATTTGTCTTGCTTAAAAAACCGCCATGCAGGACTCTCCTCCCCTCTGACTTTCCTCGTGGATGTTGAGGACATTCTTTGCATACCGGGGTTAATTACTGCATGAAATCACGTCCTGGCTTTATAAGTGAATGATGGCAGGACGCTGGCAGCTCTTTCATCGGCGGGCCAAAATGGAATCAAAATATTTCCGGTACATATATATCTATATCTAGATATATTACTTGTAAATGGCCTTCTCTTGGAACACCAGTTCAGGGGGCGTCTGTTACGTGGCCCTTTGTACTGAATTCCTTCTGCGTGTTCTATGGGAGCATCTGGCTTGAGTTCTTAATTTCCAAATTGACAGTTTCATCGGGCTTCTCGCTATTTGAAGGGTATCGGCTCAAAATGATGGATCGTATGAACCCTCGTGAGTAATAATTTTGGTGCTGTTTAGTGGCCCAATTTAGGTAAAAGAGCTTTTGGCAGGCAGATTGGCTGCTGTCTCCAGCTGCCCATCTAAATCTTGCTTACATGGATGAAAGGTTTTTTAA
This sequence comes from Podarcis filfolensis, assembly GCF_964270895.1. Classification (NCBI taxonomy): domain Eukaryota; kingdom Metazoa; phylum Chordata; class Lepidosauria; order Squamata; family Lacertidae; genus Podarcis; species Podarcis filfolensis. Next base: position 23,018,362 of record NC_139620.1, on the reverse strand, counting down.
ACTTTTTATTTTTCATGTACAGTGGGTGCTCGGGTTGCAAACGTTATCCGTGTGGGAGGCATGCTCGCAACCCGCAATCTGCGCACGCTTGGGTTGCGATTTGGCGCTTCTGCGCATGCGCAAAGCGCGATTTAGCACTTCTGCACATGTGTGACAGCCGAAACCCGGAAGTAGCCCGTTCCAGTACTTCCGGGTTTTGGTGGGTCCGTAACCCAAAAAACGCAACCTGAAGCATCTGTAACCCGAGGTATGACTGTATAACTATAGCGTGTAAAAAAAATCCACAATACATAGAAGCCCTTTTCCTTGTTACATTTACAAGGTGCTCAAGGCAGCATACAGAGCTCTCTTCCTCCCTGTTTTATCTTTACAACAACCCCACGAGGTAGGTCAGGCTAAGAGACAGTGATGGTCCCAAAGTCACCCAATGAGCTTCATGGCTGTGTGAGGATTTGAACCCTGGTCTCCCAGGTCTCAGTTCAGCACTCTAACCACTACACAAATATTGGCTTATATTTGGTTTGGTAGCAATTCTACCTTTTGTATCATTATTTTTAATAGGGGGAATCTGAAGAGCAGTGCACTGTTTCACTGCAGCATACCAGATCTCTCCAGGAAAGTTATTGTGATGCTGGTGTTGAGGCCCCAGTTTCACTAGGTCTTGACCCTGGTATGAGCCCGTGCCACTGTTCTACAAAATCATTTTCCACCTTTGCTTCGTTGCCGGTACTTGCTCTGTCCATTGGGGCCAAATTGCCATATTAAAGATTTTCCATTCTCTGTCTTCCAGTTTTCCAATTTCTTGGTCTTCCCTGTTGCATCTTATCTTGACTGATTTTCTGCCCCTGCTTTTCGCTGTTTTAGAATCTGTTAAAAATCCAGGGACATTATGAGGGCGTTTCCTTTATTGGTAAGATGAAAATGCATTGCATATTAAGAAATTTACAAGGTGTTTATGCCCCCCACACATTCTAACCAATAATAATAATAATAATAATAATAATAATAATAATAATAATAATAATAATTTATTATTTATACCCCGCCCATCTGGCTGGGCCTCCCCAGCCACTCTAGGCGGCTTCCATAAAAACCAAAAATACAGTAAAATATCACACGTTAAAAACTTCCCTGAACAGGGCTGCCTTAAGATGTCTTCTGAATGTCAGGTAGTTGTTTATCGCTTTGACATCTGCTGGAAGGGCGTTCCACAGGGCGGGTGCCACTACCGAGAAGGCCCTCTGCCTGGTTCCCTGTAGCTTTGCTTCTCGCAATGAGGGAACCGCCAGAAGGCCCTCGGCGCTGGACCTCAGCGTCCGGGCAGAATGATGGGGGTGGAGACGCTCCTTCAGGTATACTGGACCGAGGCCGTTTAGGGCTTTAAAGGTCAGCACCAACACTTTGAATTGTGCTCGGAAACGTACTGGGAGCCAATGTAGGTCTTTCAAGACCGGTGTTATGTGGTCTCGGCGGCCGCCCCCAGTCACCAGTCTAGCTGCCGCATTCTGGATTAGTTGTAGTTTCCGAGTCACCTTCAAAGGTAGCCCCATGTAGAGTGCATTGCCGTAGTCCAAGCGGGATGCATCTAAAGTATAGGCATGCATCTAAAGTATCTTTTCCTTCACACTGCATTCTTCTACTTCTTTTTGTAAAAGTAAAAATAAAAATCTGAATAAAAATGGTTGGGGTGTATGTGGGTGTGTATCCATTTTATTCCTGGTCACCTTAGATTTATTGTAATAATAACAATTTTGTATATGTACTGTGTGTGTATATATACTTAGTAAAGTTCAGAATAGACAGTGTCTTCCCCCCCCCCCCAGAAACAAAAAAAACGATTCCTTCACACAAAATAGCCCTATTTACACACACACAAAAGCCTTCCTCAGACTTTTTGTAAAGGAAAACATGTTGAGATTACTGCTTGGCGATAGTCATTGTGCATTTTCCCCTGAGCAGTTCCGCCCCACTCAAACCTTTGAGAAGGTTGCCCCAGCCCAATTTATTTTCCCCTGCTCTGTACTGCCAAATAGTTGTCAGACTTTTGTTCTCATATAATAGCTACAGAATCCTATTTTGCTACTGTTGTGTGGAAGATCTGCACCCTGAAAGGTACAGAAAACGGCATAAAGTCAACAGTTGCAGAATCTCCTGGAACTGGCATTGATGTGGAAGACTTCAGGAGAGCAGCTTGGTCAGAAGTAGGGGTGGGCGAGAAATTCGGTTTGATATGCAATTCGGTGCATTCTTATCTAAATTTGCACATTCCAAAATGACAGGTGAGCCTTCAAGATTCGCAACCCTCCCAGTCTTCTGATACAGTTCTCCAACCCAAAAATGGTGTACAAAACACATATATTAGGGGGAAGGCTGCACAAAAATGCATATATTAAGAATATAGGAAAAGAATGCTGGATCAGGTCCATAGCCCATCTAGTCTAGCATCCTGTTTTCACAGTGGCCAATCAGATGCCCCCATGGGAAACCCACAAGCAAAATATGAGCACCAAGTCTCCTTTCCTGTGGCTTCCAGCAACTGGTATTCAGAAACATGGCTGCCTCCAACTGTGGAGGTGGAGCATAGCCATCCTGGCTAGCAGCCATCGAGAGCCTTCTCCTCCAGAAATTTGTGCAGTCCTCTTTTAAAGCCATCCAAGTTGGCAGTCATCACTGCTTCCTGTGGGAATGAGTTCCATAGGTTAACCCTTGCGCTGCGGGAAGGAGTCTTTTACTTTACCTGTCCCGAATCTTCCATCTTCCAGCTTCCTTGGACATGCACGGATGTGCTTAAGTTTGGGCACGCTCTGTAGTTGTAACTGCACCAGGGGTGGGCAGCCTCAGGCCTGTGGGCCAAATGCAGCCCTGCAGGCCTCTCTGTAGGGGCTGCTTGTTGTTACGAAAAAGGAGCAATGCTGCTGAGTGCTCCAGATGGCTGGAAAGCCAAACAGGATGTTGATGTTTTGGGACTGTACCGTGGGAACAAGGAACAGTCTATTATGTGCACTGAGCACCGGATGTTAGCTCAGAGTGTCACATGACCCTGTACCAGAAGTACATGGGTGGAGTTATTCCCTCTCTGCTATTGCTGTAAAGAGGGTGCAGACATGTTTCCTCTGCACTGCTGGAAAGACAGAAATAAAGGCATGTAAAACATTTCTGTCTGTCTCTCTCCCCTCCCTGGGGATGGGGGAGGAGTGGTTGTTTTCTTCTCACGTTTGAGGAGGATCGGCCGATAGAGACCTCGCCTTGTCTTGCCGGGAGTCGCTGACGGGGAGGTCAACAAGGAATCCATGCCGGGCACCTGGAGAGTGGCCAATTCCTCTGATTATGGCTTGGATCCCAACACTTGGGACTCTAGCTCTGCTCCTCCTCCCAAGTGCTTTTGCCCATATGGAACATAGAATCATAGAGCTGGAAGGGACTCATATGGACCATAGAATCATAGAGTTGCAAGGGACTCATATGGAACATAGAATCATAGAATCATAGTTGGAAGGGACTCATCTAGGCCAACCCCCTGCAATGTAGGAATACGCAGCTGTCCCAAATGAGGATCAAACCTGCAACCTTGGTGTTATCGGCTCTAACCAGCTGAGCTATCCCTTCATGTCCTTGAACTGCAGCAATGCCTCTTCCTTCCCTGGATGGAGAGATGTGTGCGGTGTGCATTTGTGTGAGTGTATCCAACATGCAACATTGCCTACTAACATAAGTGTTGCATCCATTACTCTCCACACGTTTTACTTTTAGCCCTGCCTGCCACTGAAAGGTTGCCCACAAGTAGGGATGGGGTTCACTGTTCTGTACCTGTTCATCTTTTGATCACATTGTCATTTCTCAAACTCGGCCTGCAGTGATTCGCTGAATGTGTATGATCTCTTGCAAAAATAGTGTTATTATTCTTCATTCTCCTGACGGTGGCATGGTTGCCTCTTGCATAGAATGCATTTCCCTAATATGTGCATATTTTTCGCTATTTGCAGTACCCGCTGCTGTTATTGATTGCCCATCCTCAAGTAGCCATCTGGCCCCAGGGGGTGGGAAAACAAAACAAAAGATTTAAAATCAATATCTGCGGGCGAATGGCACAGGCCATCAGCAGGACATCTCCTATGGGGAAAAAACATTTAACGTATCTTCCCCCTTCCTCTTCTTCTTGAAAGCTTGTAAAAATCCTCTTTTTTTAAAAAAAAAGTTGTTGTTTCCTCTTCTGCATGAGAAATAAATGAAAAACACGATATTAATATATGCTGACGAGAGTACAGAAAACTTGTGTGCTTTGAAATGCCCTCGGTTTTGTACAGCAGTGTGTGAGACTGTGCCTCTGGGGAACTCAGAGAATAATTCTTCTAAAATTAAAAAGCGAGATTCTGATTTTAAGGTTTTGTGGGGTTGGGATGAGGCAAGAAGCTTTAGCCAACACAGGCTTGGAGGTGGGCGGTGGGAAGCTGCATTGACCCCACCACAGTCAAAGTCCATAGTTGGATTGCACTATGCCTTCTTCAACAGAGGAGAGAATTGTCTTCTGGTCTGATGATTAAATGAAGAAAACTTTACAATAATCAGAAGGTCATTTTCTGGCCTGTTAAGATAATTTATCAATGCGGATTACGACGTTAAAATGCATTATTTTTTTTTAAAGTTGAAAGCAACTTACAATCATAAATATAAGAGGGGTCCTAAAAAATATGCACCTAAATTGACAATTTAATTGTTACTGGTGTGGTGTAATGGTTAGTGTTGGACTGTGATCTGGGAGACTGGGAGACTCAGTCATGAAGCTCGTCTTGGGCCGGTCATCATCTCTTAGCCTAACCTACCTTGCAGGGTTGTTGTGAGGGTGAAACGGGGTGTGTGGAGGAGAACCATGTACACCACCTTGAGCTCACTGGAAAATAAAGGTGGTAAATACATATAATAATAATACATAAATTAATTTTTTCAAAAACAGGGTAAAGAGGTGCATCTTCAGCATTGTCCGGAAACTGTATAACGAGAGTGCTGGATGCACCTCTGTTGCATTCAGCGGATGAGTTTGGGAGTTGGGACCTTGACCCTTCCCTAACAGCTATTTCTTCCTCTTCATGCACCAGGGCCTGTCTCTGTCTCTGTCTCTTTGTGCGCCAGGGCTGGATAAGAACCCCCCCGTTTTAACACTACACATCTCTGTTTTGTGTTCCCCCCCCCTCCAGTACGGTGACTACGACCCCACTGTTCACAAGCGTGGCTTCTTGGCCCAAGAAGAGTTGCTTCCAAAGCGGGTAAGGCTCTGTCTTGCTCAGTCGGACATGGGCAAAGGCGGAGAGGCCTCAGATCTTAGGCAGAGAGCAGCATGTCAGGCCTGAATCCCCAAAGAGCTGCTGCCGATCAGTGTATGCTGAGCTAGAGGGACGAGTTGGTCTGCTTCGGCATAAGGCAGCTTGCTGGCTTCCTTGGACATGGGATGGCTGTTAAATGATAGCAGAACATTAGAATTGCCTTTTCCCTAAACACACTTTCCAGATTGGGCTCTCAGGGGCAGAACATCTGCCTTGCATGCAGGGGGTTTCAGGTTTTATCCCCAGCATTTCCAGGTAGGGTTGGAGAAGATTTCCTATCTGAGCTGCTGCCAGCCAGTGTAGACAGTATTGAGCTAGATATACAAAGGCCCTGACTATATAAGGCAGATCCCTACAGCTCAGGCTTCCTCAAACCCAGCCCTCCAGATGTTTTGAGACTACTATTCCCATCATCCCTGACCACTGGTCCTGCTAGCTAGGGGCCATGGGAGTTGTAGGCCAAAAACATCTGGGGGGCTGAGTTTGAGGAAGCCTGCTACAGCTGATGGGAGCTGTGGTCCCAAAAGCACCTGGAGGGTAGATTTCTTTAGGGCTTGAAGAAGCCTAATTGTCTGTCTACCTGGGCTAATAATGTAATTGTAATGAACTGTCATTTGATGAACAGGAAGTGGTTTGTTTCCCTACTTTGTTGAGATGCAAAGATGCATACCTTGGTTGGAAAAGGCAAGTAAGGCGCCATGTCCATGCCTCTGTCTGTCTGCTACAGTTACTTATATTGGGCAACAGTGGCTCAAAGTACCACTTGATGAGCCATCCTGCGGGATGTGGCATTTCAAACATGGTCTAACTTTGACCATTAGCCTGCACTGTCCATTTCTGAGACAAAACTGCAGGTAGGTGGGGCTCCACTGAGCTAAGCTACTTTATAGATCCTAGAATCCTAGAATGCAGAATTGGGACTCCCAGCCCAAACACCTGCAAACATAGCTAAAGACTCCCTGCCAGATGGCCATTCGACCTCTGCTTAAAAACCTTGAAGGAGAGGTATTCCACTCCACTGTTTGACCAGCTCTTTAACCTCAGAAAGTTCTCCCCAATGTTTAATTGGAATCGCCTTTCTTGTAATTTGAATCCATTGGTTTGGGTTCAGCCCTCAAGAGCAGCAGAAACAAGCTTGCTCCATCTTCCATGTGACAGCCCTGCAGATATTTGAAGATGGCTTTGTGTCTCACTGTTCAGGTGATAAACTTATACCAGATGACCCCGGAAATGTGGGAAGAAAGAATAACTGCTTGGTATGGCCAACATCGAGGCAGAGCCAGGTGAGTCTTTGCATCTTCAGTGTCCTTTTCATAGTACTTTGAGGGGTTCCAATCAAGTGGTATATAAATTTTACGAAATAAATAGTAACTGGCAAACCAACCAAAGTTTTTACATTCATAACCATGAGAGCTGAAAATTTGAAAATTTGTAGGATTCTGAAAAATCTTAAGAGTTGATGTGCAGCCTGCCCTGAAAGCAGAATCTCTAGTCCTTTGTTTTAAGGATGGCAGCAAAGCATAGGTCTGATCAGGGAATAATGGACAAGTAACTTATGCTTGTGACCTAGAGAAGGGATCATTGTGGAAGTCCTATTAGACGTCTCTGAGACAAGTATAGAAAACGGGTAGCCTCCTGTTACCTTATTTTGTTCTGCTCCTTTCCCTCCATAATAGTGGAGGCTGACCCAATAGGGCAAATGGGACAGTTCCCCACCAGTCTCCCTTCTTATTTACAACCAGCCCATGGGGTGGCCTTGCATCTCATTGGCTCTGGTTCTGCCTACTTTTGGTACCTCTGCCTTCTGCCCTTTGAGTATCAGTAGCACCCACAACTACTGCACCCTACAACACAGCAGTGGGCAACTCTTTCTTTTCACTAAGGGTGATCAACTATGCCCCTGAAATTTAGGGTGTTCGGGAAGGGGGAAAATAAAAATATTTCCTTTGCTGAACATCCATTTTAACAGAAATTAGGATGCAGTAAACCTGCAGGAAGGGATTTGCTGTGGATCTTTTTTTGCTTATATCTCTTACATATAATAAAAAGGGAAGGTTGTCATCATGTAGCAGTTTGCTTGGCCACTGATAGGTGGTGATGTGCACTATGGTGTGACAATAGACGTCTCAGAGCTGCTGGGGCAGTGGAGGAGGGAGAAAGAGGCAGGCAGGCAGCTGCAAATGGAGGTGTGTTTCTTTTTTGCCAGGTAGGGTGGTTTAGGTGAGGTGCAAGGGAGGATTAAGGTTGGCCAGAGGGGTGTTGTTGCCAGACAGAGTTGGCAAGCAAAGTGAGCGGCGGCACAGCCTCTAGTTTGTGTGTGTGCTTGTGTTTGTGTAATACCTTGAGACCATCTTGAGCATGCTGTGTAATATCTCTGTGAAGCTAAGAACCTGTCTTATTCCTTTGTTCTCTCTCAGTCTCCTGCATATTCCATATGGTCCCGTTTCTGTCAAGCTTTTGCAGCTCTAAACTGTCTGCCCCACTGTTCACATTTACAGGGATGAAGCTGAAATGGAGTACCTGAAGATTGCCCAGGACCTTGAGATGTACGGCGTGAACTACTTTGCGATCCGGGTAAAAGCCCCAAGTTTTGCGTTGCACTTTTTTTTGGTGGTGGGGGTTGTTTGAGGGCAGGAGGCCCTTGAACAAAAGAAGAGGGGAACCAGTTGTGTAGAAGGACTCTGGTCAGCAGACTCTGGCTTTGCTAAAGCTTCCTTTCATAATGCAGAGGAGAGTTTGATGCAGAACCTTTGATGTACTGGCAGCTTTCCTGCCATAGCCTTACCTGCAACCAGGAAAGGGCCGCTGAGAGGCTTCCCCAGGGGGATGAATGAGTCACTGCTGCTGCAGTTCATTCTGCCTCGAGAAGCCTGAGTGCTCTAGCTCTGCCTTCTCCTGCCCTCCCTCTTTGGCCAGGTTGATCCTGTAGAACAAAGCTTTTTGGATTTGTGGGCACATTTGCAAATGGAATATACACTATCGTGAGCAACACACACACACCATAACTTATTCCATTGGCTTTTTTCAACCTTAATTCAGGGAAGAGATGTAGTTCGATGGAAGAGCATTACTTTGCATGCAAAAGGTCCCAGGTTCAATCGCCAGAGTCTCCAGTTAGGGCTGGGCATTTTCCCTGTGTGACTGAAACCACGGAGAGCCGCTGCCAGTCAGTGTAGACAATATGCAGCTTGATGGAGCAAGGCTCTGACTTCACATCAAATACCAAGCATAAAACTAAAAGGAAGAGAAGAAAATACTTCTGATTCTTTGTCTATCTGCTTTATAGACTTCTGCAAAACCCTTGCTCCGTAATAGCACCCAACTCTTCTGCTTTCTATAGACCAACATTTTTTCAGTCTCCGATCCAGCTTAATTTTACATTTTTGTGCAAAAGTCCATAAGGTGCCTTGTAGCAAGGCTCTGAATTCATATAAGGCAGCTTCGTGTGTGTGTGTGTGTTAAGTGAAGGGCTGGAGCTCAGTGGTAGAGTGTCTGCTTTGCATGCAGAAAGTCCCAGGTTCAATGCCTGGCATCTCCTGGAAGATCTAGGAGAGATTTCCTACCTGGAACCCTGCAGAGCCATGGCCAGGCAGCGGAGGCAATACTGAGCCAGATGGACCAATGGTCGGATCAGCATAAGGCAGCATCCTATGCTCCTAAATTTTTTTTAGGGGAGACAATTTGACCAGGGGAAACCTGTAAGCACAAGGGAAAGCCTCTGTGTGTGCCTGTGCACCCACGGGTGCTGCATTGGCAACCCCTACCATAGAAGTTGCCTCCTGGCAAATAGAAGGGAAAGAAACGGAGGCAGTGAGAAATTTTACTTTCCTGGGCTCCATGAGCACTGCAGATGGTGACAGCAGTCACGAAATTAAAAGACGCCTGCTTCTTGGGAGAAAAGCAATGACAAACCTAGACAGCATCTTAAAAAGCAGAGACATCACCTTGCCAACAAAGGTCCGTATAGTTAAAGCTATGGTTTTCCCAGTAGTGATGTATGGAAGTGAGAGCTGGACCATAAAGCTGATCGCCAAAGAAATGATGCTTTTGAATTATGGTTCTGGAGGAGACTCTTGAGAGTCCCATGGACTGCAAGAAGATCAAACCTCTCCATTCTGAAGGAAATCAGCCCTGAGTGCTCACTGGAAGGACAGATCCTGAAGCTGAGGCTCTGATACTTTGGCCACCTCATGAGAAGAGAAGACTCCCTGGAAAAGACCCTGATGTTGGGAAAGATGGAGGGCACAAGGAGAAGGGGACAACAGAGGACGAGATGGTTGAACAGTGTTCTCGAAGCTACCAGCATGAGTTAGACCAAACTGCGGGAGGCAGTGGCAGACAGGAGTGCCTGGCGTGCTCTGGTCCATGGGGTCACGAAGAGTCGGACACGACTAAACAACTAAACAACAACAAACCGTAGAATTGTTGGATAGACTTAGGTGGGATTCATGTGTCAGATTCGCTGAGCCATTTCAAATGGAGACAATGTAGAATTGTAGAGTTGGAAGGGGCCCCGACAGTCATCTAGTCCAAGCCCTTGCAATGCAGGAATTTTTTTTTTTTTAAAAAAGGATCCATAACAATGGCTATGCAAGCTCTGCTTTAAAAACCTCCAATGTTCTCTTTCCTTTAGAATAAGAAAGGAACGGAGCTGCTGCTGGGCGTGGATGCCTTGGGCCTGCACATATATGATATGGAAAACAGGCTGACCCCCAAAATTTCATTTCCGTGGAATGAGATTCGGAACGTCTCTTACAGCGATAAGGAGGTAAGGCACACTCCTCTTGTCCTCCCCTCCCCGTGTCTGTCCAAGTGCTGATTTGAGAAAGTGGCCTCATGCACCTATTCCTTCCTGCTGCCGGTTCCCAGGATACTTTAGGGGAAGCCATGCAGTGGAAGTGGTTAGAGGGTCAGACAAGCACCTGGGAGACCAGGGTTCGAATCCCTACTTGACCATGTGAAGCTTGGGCCTATCACAATCTCTGAGCCTAACCTGCCTCTCAGGGCTGCTGTGGGGGTTAAATGAGGAGGGGGAGATCCACGTCTGCCACCTTGAGCTCCTTGCAGGGAGAAAGGTGGAATGTAAAGACAACAAATCAACAGCTGTTAAAGCACTAAAAGAGTTCTTTAAGTGTACAGTGTACATGGGTGGTGCTGTGGTCTAAACCACTGAGCCTCTTGGGCTTGCCGATCGGAAGGTCAGCTGTTCGAATCCCTGCGATGGGGTGATCTGCTGTTGTTCTGTCCCAGCTCCTGCCAACCTAGCAGTTCGAAAGCATGCCAGTGCAAGTAGATAAATAGGTACCGCTGCAGTGGGAAGGTAAATGGTGTTTCCATGCGCTCTGGTTTCCGTCACGGTGTCCCGTTGTGCCAGAATCGGTTTAGTCATGCTGGTCACATGGCCTGGAAAGCTGTCTGTGGACAAACGCCAGCTCCCTCAGCCTGAGAACAAGATGAGCACCACAACCCCATAGTCACCTTTGACTGGACTTAACTGTCCAGGGGTCCTTTACCTTTACCTACATACAGTGTATATAAATTCAATTAATAATAATAATAATAATAATAATAATAATAATAATAATGCCCTTTTGACTGTGGTCTGTCTGGCACAGGGATGGCCAGAGTGGCTGCACCTTGCCTCCCATCAACCCTGGACAATATGGCCAGGAGGCAGTGATGATAGGAGTTGTAGTCCAGCAGCGTCTAACTTGCGCCATGCTGGCTATCCCTGATATAGCAGGACTGCAGAGAATCCCTTAACCTCCTGGACTCTGCAGTTCTTTAAAAACAGTTACCGGTTTTAATTGGTACAGCGGTTCCTTGCTCCCCTGTCCTGGAAAACGTTGACTGCAGTTTTCTTTCTTTTAAGACTGATGCAAACAGTGCAATGCAGACGAAATTAGCAGCGGCTTTTTTCTTTTTTGGTGGGAGGCGGGCAGGAAAAGGAGGATTGATAACATTTAAACAGTATCTGGTGAGGGCCAAGAGCTTAAGGAGTTCTACTTCAGTTATTATTGCTGAAGCTTGAAGCAATTAGTTATGATGTGCTCTTTTAAAAAAAATTACAGTTTTGGATGCATAATCCTATTACAGTTAGCATTCTTGCGAGATCCTTTCCCCCTCTCCCTTTTCTGGCTACACACAAGTTTTATCAGTTATGTCCCCCTCCCTTCCCTCCCATAACACTGTACAGTATTCCACCAGGAATTGAGAGGCCCAGGACCTCGTCTGCTGGGCCTGGAACATAATAGCCTGTAATAGAGCCGCCCCTCGAGGGAAGGATCTGTCATCTTTTATCACGTCAATAATCCTCGTAATAAGACGGCCGCAAGCGAGATGTGACACGATAGTAAGCGGGGCTTAATAGTGGCGCAGGACAGCTGTACCGAAACATCAGAGGTGTTTAATCTAGTGTGTCTATTATCAAGCGCACGTCTGGGACTGCAATGGTCCTCGTGGCTGGCAGCAAATCCTCAGGGATTCCCCCCCCCCTGCCAGAGTTGAGATCTGAGGCTCTGAGCTGCTGTTCCGTCCTATTATTTGGTTTGTTTATTGATTGTGTTTGAATCCCACCTTCCAACCCCTCCAAGGAGCTCAAGGTGGTGTTTCTGGTTCACCCCTGTTCCCCATTTAATCCCCACGATGACCCCGCGAGGTAGGCTAGGCTCACTGGCCCAAGGTCACATAGTGACCTTTACGGCCGTGTCGGCATTTGAACCCTGGTTTCCCAGGTTCTAGTCCAACACTCTAACCACTACACAGCACTGCAGCTCTGCTTCCCATTCTAGGCAGGCTGGTGACTCACCTGGCAAAACTGTTAGAATTCCTGCTCCGTGATTGCAGTCATGGGATTTTTGTCTATCACGTGACGGTGCATGTTTTGACTCCACAGAGTGGGAAGTGTCGGAGACAGGATGTTTGTGTTACTGTGTTCCGTGAAGTGGGACTATTGTCCTTTGTTCTTTCTTCTTTGCTGTCTGATGCTAGAGAGAGAGGGAGCCATGTTGCAGTGCTCCGTGTATGTTTATATGTAAATAAAGTAGATTAGTCAAAATGCTGAGTTGCTGAGGTCTGTCACACGAACTGTGAAGACTCTGCAGATCCCTAAGTGTGCCGATGTCTGTTAGCATCGGTCGCTGTGATGTTCAGGCTGAAGAAAGCTTTTGAAGCTCCTGAACGATTGACCAGGAGGGAGAGAACATTCCAGTCGGGCATGTCTCTCTGCCAGGGTCCTACTCCAGTGTAGGACAAGCTCCTGACAGAAACAACCCAACACGCTTCTTTGCTAAGAAAAGAGACAGGCTGGCACTCTTTCTCTCTCTCTCCATGCACTGAGAAATAAGACTTTTTATTCAGTGCAGCCTGTGAGCAAAGAATGCCTTGATTTCCACTTTACCTGGGTATTCTGAGAGAGGGGAGGATGAAGGAACAGATCTCTCAAATTGGCCGCCACAAATTTTGCTGCAGTGGCTACTGGCTGGATTCTAGGTATTTGTTTGATTTGTCCTCCATCGCTCTTCTCCTTTGCTTACTGGCTTTGCTGTGGGATCTAAGTTTGTGGGGTGTGAAAATGGCTGGAGAACACTGAACTTCCCCAACCCAAGGGAGTGATTGTCTTTTGACTGATTCTGTGTTGTCAGCTAGCCGGAAAGTAAAACTTCAAGGTGCATTCACCTTTAAAAGGAAAGGCTGCAGCTCAGAGGGTGGAGGGTCTACTTTTCATACAGAAGGTCCCAGCTATCTCTTCCTAGGGACGGGAATGTCCCCTGCCTGAGACCCTGCCAGTCAGAGTAAGCAGTATTGAGCTAGACTGATCCAAGGTTCTGACTCAGTATGGATCGGGATTCTGACCCATAGCTCAGTGTCTAGAGCATATGCTTTACATGCAAAGGGTTCTTCCAAGTTCAGTGCCAGGTAGGCTTGGGGAAAAGGCTCCCTACTTGAAACTCATGAGAGCTGCTGCCAGTCAGTGTTGGCAGTACTGGGCTGGATGGACCACTGCTCTGACCTGGTATAAGAGAGATTCTGGCGCTCCTTTCCGATGCGCATAAGACTGGGCTCAGCTATCAGGGCGCACCCCTCTTCCTCTATTTCATTTTCACTCCACTCTTTGACAACTTCTTCCTCCCTCACAGTTTACGATAAAGCCTCTGGACAAAAAGATTGACGTCTTCAAATTCAACTCTTCAAAGCTGCGTGTGAATAAGCTGGTAAGTCTGAAGGAGGATGCAAGAGTTGCATTGTGGCAGCCTCTCTGCTGAGCAGCCAGGCATCCTTCCAAGGCAAAGGGGCCCCAGGCTGCGCGAAATGCTGGTGTGCAGGAGATGAAACAGATGATGGCTCTGGGGAGCTGGAAAGGCACAAATCACACTGCAGACCTAGAGAGCCTGATGCCCTCCAGATGTTATGGGATGCAACTCCCACCAGCCTCAGCCCAGCTGTATGATGCTGCTTGGCATGCAGAAGGTCCCTGGTTCAGTCCCCAAAGACATCTCCAGGTAAGGGCTGGAAGAGATGCCCTGCCTGAAACCCTGGAGAGCCACTGCCAGTCAGTGTAGACAGTAATAAGCTATATGGCCCTATTTATATATAGAGAGAGCGCGCGCATGAGACTCTTAATCTCAGGGTGTTGGGGGGGAAGAAAAAGAGAGAGAGAGAGAAAGAAAGAAAGATGGAAGGGAAGGGAGTGGATAGTAGCAGCAGGCTTCTGGCTATATATATGTGTGTGTGTTTGTGTGTGTGTGTGTGTGTGTGTGTGTATGTGTGTGTGTGTGTATGTATGTATGTATGTATGTGTGTGTGTGTGTGTGTGTGTATATATATATATATATATATATATATATATATATATATATATAGCATGAGACTCTTAATCTCAGGGTGGGTGGGTGTGGAGAGAGAGAAAGTGGATAGTAGCAGCAAGCTTCTGGATGGTTTTGTGAGTGACTCTTTCTCTTGTATGAAAGGCTGGGAACAAGCCCGCCATTGTTGCTGCAACAGCAGCAGCAGAGGCCTGGCTTTGTCTGAATAGCTGGCAGATTCTGCTTGGAAAATTGGTCTCTTGGAGCGCTGGGGAAACTGCAAGCTCTGTGGTCAAACACTGTGCTCAGGGCCTCCATTGTTTTTCCTCCCAACTCCTCCCGCTGATCCCCATTCAAGAGCCGTGTATAAAGGGGGGTTCGTCTCCTTTCCTCATTTTCACCCAGAGTTTTTTCTGAGCTAACCCTTCAAGGATCGGTCTGCCGTATAGAGACAGCTAATTTCCAACCCACTCATGTGTTTATTATTTATTGGAGAACTGCTGCCAGTCCGTCTGCATCAACGTGATGCCCTACAGATGTTCTGGACTACAAATCTCATCTACCCCAGCCAGCACATCCATGCGATGTTGGGGCCGATGGGAGTTGGCTGAAGATGGGAGATGGCACATCCATTGCACTAAATAGCCATATTGTTTTTTAATTGCATTTTTATGTTTAAATCCCCACCTTCCCTCCAAGAAGCTCAAGGCGGCCTGCATGGTTTTCTTCCTCCCCACCTTATCCTCACAGCAAGCCTGCGAGGTAGATTAGGCTGAAAGGGAATGGCCCAAGTTCACCCTATGGGCTTCATGGCTGAGCCAGGGATTTGAACCCTGGTCTCCCAGGTCCTAGTGCAGCACTCTTAACCACTATGCCACTGACTCTCTTTCTCATTTTGCATTTTATTGTTCTGCAATTTGAATTGGAATAAAATACCAAGGATAAGTAACAAAGGAAGCAATAAAACACTGAGCAAAGCTCGGCTCTGCCCTCGCTAGTCTTGGAAGGATCCTTTAAAAAAGCCCCATATGTCCAGAGACTTTGCGCCTGCCCATTGGGGGATATAGGAAGCTCTGAACACGTATTTTTTAGATGTCCCTTTTATGATGAGGCACTTAGAGATACCATTGACCCCTTGCTGGTGAGGTTTTCTGACCTCCCAGAAAAGCAAAAATATGATCTTCTCCTGTTAGGCAAAGATCGCAAGACGACCCGGATGGTCGCCAGATTCTGCACACAGATCTGTAGGTGCAGACCACCCCCCGATTCAAACTAGTTTGTTAAGAAAATTCCCAAACTCGGATCCGCGGGTGACTCTGGGTCATTTCTCTACAGAAGTTTATCTTAAAGTTTTTATGTGTTTATACGGCTATCGCATTTCAAACTTTAAATCCATTGTTGTATATTGTTTTAAATGTTTGTTTTGCTTTTGCGATTGTAGTCCCATTTGTGTTTCACAAGCTGGCCAAAACACTGAGCTAAACGCAGCAGCAGTCTAATGGCAGAAGGCAGGTTACTAGGTTCCTATTTACCATTTATTTAGAATCATGAGGACTAGAATCTTCCTTTTCTTTTCATTGGGAAGAGTTTCTTTTCATTGGCAGAGTCTCAGGTTTGATCCTTAGCATCTCTAGGTAGGGTCAGGAAAGACAGCCAGCCAGTGTAGACTATGGATGGGGGAAGCTGTGGCCTTTTAGATATTATTGGACTGTGGGCTCCCATCAGCCTCGGCCAACATAGGCAATAGTCAGAAATGACAGGAGTTGTGGTCCAACAACATCTAAAGGACCACAGCATCACCACTCCTGATGTAAATAAAGCTGTGCCAATGGTCCCAATGGTCCGATTCGGTAGAAGGCAGCTTCCTATGATGGTCACGTGAGTCTGATCTAGACATTAAAATTGCTACACAGAAGCCACCAGAAACAGTTCTCCCTTGGCATTATTGACAGCTGTGGTATGTCTCAACATGGTGGGATTGGCATGCAGTTCTGTGCAACAAGGTGGGGTAGAGGACAAAAGTGTTTTGCTTTCAAATGCTTGGTGGCGTGAACACAAACTTGCCATCCTCTTCTCCTCTTCTTATTGGCTGGACCAGATCCTGCAGCTGTGCATTGGAAACCACGACCTGTTCATGAGGAGGAGGAAAGCAGACTCCCTGGAAGTCCAGCAGATGAAAGCCCAGGCCCGGGAGGAGAAGGCCAGGAAGCAGGTCAGACAAAGGGAGGGTCCTGTTCCTTTCTTAACAACTATTTGAATTGCTCACTCGGGATCTCTCCAGAGGAAACTGCTGCAACGTCGGCATTGCTGCGAACGTTCGGCACCCGCGGGCGAGAGCTGACAATTCCAGGCAAATTTTGCAGATTTCTGGAAATTTGGGGCAGGGCAGTTTTAAAGTTGCTTAACAGAGGGATCCAGTGCTACAGCTGTGCTAGTGGAAGCCCATTGTGTAACAGATTGAGCAGCCTCTTGTGCATAGAGATAGCAGCAACTGGCTTATGCATTCTCTCAAAGAGTACAGCAAAGGTGCCTGCCTGATGTCAATAGGCAGGGAGTTCCAAAGTGTAGATGCCGCCGCACTAAGATTGTGTTATTACAAATGCGGAACGGGCATTATGTGGAACCTGTAACGCTGCCTGTTCCACAGATCAGTGTGTTTGGGTTGGCATATATGGGGATCCCCAACATTTTGGGGTCACCGCCCTCTTGGTACCATAACGTACCACTGCCCTCTACCCTACCTTATAAAATGCATTATTCAGAATAGCGGTTTTCACAACCCGCTAAGGAAGATAATAACACAATAAAATTCTATAGAATCATAGCATTGTACAGATGGAAGGGTGATCTAGTTTAACTCCCTTCAACACAAGAATAAACACTAAGAGTTAATTGCAAATAATAATAATAATCATTATTATTATTTATTTATACCCTGCCCATCTGGCTGGGTTTCCCCAGCCACTCTGGGCGGCTCCCAACAGAATATTAAAAACATGATAAAACATCAAACATTAAAAACTTCCCTAAACAGGACTGGCATCAGATGTCTTCTAAAAGTCAGATAGTTGTTTATTTCCTTGACATCTGACGGGAGGGCATTTCACAGGGCAGGCACCACTACCGAGAAGGCCCTCTGCCTGGTTCCCTGTAACCTCACTTCTCGCAGTGAGGGAACCTCCAGAAGGCCCTCGGAGCTGGACTTCAGTGTCTGGGCTGAACAATGGGGGTGGAGATGCTCCTTCAGGTATACTGGGCCTGATATTCCAAATGCAAATGGTTAGTTGCACATTTATTCAAAACTCAACTCAAACTAATTAGCTTAATTCAACAATGTTGATGAGCATGATCCAATGTTGCCAGCTTTTCAAAGCCTGATAGTCAGTTACACCTCCAGCAAGCCCCCTGCCCACCCTCTTGCATCTCAGAGCGGCTCCAGCTAGTCCTGCCCACTTTGGGATCCCACTGGGGCAAGGCAATCCCAGGAGTAAACTGGTCCCAAACCTTCAAGGGCTTTGTATACCAACGGTAGCACCTTGAACTTGGCCCTGTAAGAAATGGGCAACCCGTGCGGATCTCTGAGCAGAGGTGTTCTGCGCTGACACGGTCTCCCTCCCGCCAGCAACCACGCTGCAGCATCTTGTGCTAACTGCAGTTTCCGGGTCAATCGCTGGGGAAGCCCCACATAGAGTGCATTGCAGCAGCGCATCCTTGCAGCTGCCAGTGCCCGAACTACCGGGCCAGAAAAACAGTGTCCACTCTACAGGCATACGATCTTTAAATGCTGTCCATCCTCTCCCCTGCCGTTCTGTAAACCTATTTCTCGGTTGTGGCGCTCGTATGTTTGCTGTGTCTTGGGGAGGTTGGCTGCGGTTGTGGGAGGGAGGGGGAGCCGTGTCCTAATTAGATGGTGATGGAATGCGAGCTGCTCTTCCGCCGCATGCCGCCTGCATGCTAATTCCGAGCCTGGCCTCCTTTTATCCGCTGCGGGTCAGCCCAGCCAGCAGATGCGCCGCATCTCAGGCCGCAGCATGGAGCCAATGAGCACATATCAGCAAATTGGATTGTATGAATCATGGTTTTCTGCTTGTAGACCTTTTCTACTTGCTGAAACCCACACAGCTAATCTGCGCGGTGCTGCTCGGAATATAGATTGCCACTTCTGGGGAAGCGGTTAGGCGGCCGCGGCCAAGTGCCTCCGTGTGCCAGGGGATGCTCAGCTTACGGGAAGGTTAGGTTAAAAGTACTTGTCTTGGATTTGCCTGTGTCAGTGATGTTACGGCTCTTGGCTTAGTTCCATGGGCAGCGATAATAGTCTCCCTGGGTTGGCTGCCTTGCACCCAGGTCAACCTGAGCTGTAAAAAACCGAATGTGTCCAAAGGAAAATGGGGGATGCACCCTGAGTTCTAGGAGGAGGGAAACGTGTTTTGTCTCAGGGAGTGTCACCCAGTGCATAAAGGCTTTTTAAAAAAAATTCGGTGCTCCCCTTGGGACTGGTTTGGATGCTGCTCTTGGTGCAGAATGCTGCAGCTGGACTGCTGGCGAGGACAGACTAACTCCAGCACAGAGCACCAGTGTTTTAAAGGTTGCACAGTCTACCCCTGTACTACCGGTTCAGATTCCAGGGTCTTGTATGCATTTGCAAGCCCCTTAGCAACTTTGGCCAAGGGTACCTTGAGAACTGCCTGGCTCCTTACATCACTGTGTGATCACTGAGGTCATTGTTACTTGAATGCATGACTCAAATCCACTAGAGCATTGTGGGCTCAATTCTGTTGCATCCCCTCAGGCAGGCCCAGTCACCGTTGAATTTCCAGCACCTAGTGCATAACTTTTAAAATTTCTGCAGGCATCTCTAGCCATTTTCCTGACTTCTACGGCTAGTTTTTAACTGATTTTGTCTCTCTTAACCTTCCTGCACACCGCTCAGAGACCAAGATATGGCCAACAGAGGTTAAATGTGTTGTTTACCTAGAGTGGGGAAATGGTTCAAAATTTTGAGAGGATAATGAAGAGCAAGAAGGGAAAAAATTAATTGCTGAGGGAGGGCTCCTAAATCGGAGGGTGCAGAGAGCAGGGAGTCCACCGAGGAGCTCCACGCCGGCCTCTACCAGCAGCCCAGCAGCAAACCCTGTGCCTCGAAATCTCCCTGCTCTTTAACAAAGCATCTAAATTGCTTTGTAAACCTGGATTGCGGAAGTGGAATTGATTGTGGCGAGCAGATGTCTGAATTCTGCCGCACGGCCCTGATAAATTGGATTTCTGTTCGGTGCAGAGTGCCTACGATCTGCATGCCTTGGTTGCTTATGTACTATTTTCTGCCGTCCTCGCTTCCCCACCCTGCCTCTCCCCACCCCCCAAGATGGAACGCCAGCGTTTAGCTCGAGAGAAGCAGATGCGAGAAGAGGCAGAGCGGACGAGGGACGAGTTGGAGAGGAGGCTGCTTCAATTGAAAGATGAGGCGACGATGGCTAACGAAGCCTTGGTAAGTCTCTCTGCAGGGATGACTAGCTGCCCACTGCAATGGCATGGTCCCGTTAACAAGACATGCATGGTAGAAGCAAGACCCCACTCCTCAGCAAGACTTGTCCTTACCAGTCAGAGTAGATGCTCCATTCGCCTGTATTCAGACTCTACAACATCAAGCTTACTTGTTTGGGGAAGGCTGGTGGCTTGGTGATCAAACACCTGTTTTGCATGCAGGAGGTTGAAGGTTCAATACCTGTCTCCTATAAGTGAAACCCTGGAGAGCCTCTGCCAATCAGTGTAGATGGTAGTCTGGTTCAGTATAAGACAACTTCCTGTTTAATTCAGCTCTTCTTTTTTTAAGAAGCACAAGGACTAGAAACTTGGTTTATTTTTAGGCGAGGGGCAGTAGCTCAGGGGTAGAGCATCTGCTTTGCATGCAGAAGGTCCCACATCATCCAGGTTTCAGAAGCAAAGGAGGGGGCAGCTGGTCACCACAGTGTTGGGGACTCTGATGGTGCAGTAGGGAGCCTTCACTCTCGTTGGACTACAACTCCCATCACCCCATGTGGAGGGCACTAAGCTGGCAAAGGCAATTGTGCCACCCGCAGCAGGATAAGTTTAAATTGCTCCCGTGGTCACCAGCCCATTTGAGCTGGTTTTCCTTCTTTTCTTTTCTTTGAAAAAAATAATTATTAGTCAATTAAAATTCCATTCAGCATCTTGCTAAGAGGAAGGGTGACTGATCCTGCCAGAATGGCTTGCAATAGATGTAAAATGAAAAGCAAGGAAGAGGAAAATAAAAGACCTTCTGCATTCTGGTGCAGTTGTTTTACAGGTGGGAAAGACCACTGGCTGTGTGTCTTTTGCATGGAGAGTGTTTCAGGGAGGCCAAGGGGCTGTTCCTTTCCAGCTTCTTTCTGACTGCTGCTAGGTGAAATGGTCACTGACAGAGGTTTCCTTCTCATGAAGGTGGGCAGCCTTTATCTGCACTGGAACTCTTCAGACTCCAGATAGTGGCTCTCCAGACAGACAGACTGCGTGTAGAAGGTTAGCATCTCAGGAAGAAATCTCATAGCCAGATTTCTTCTTGAGCTGCTAGTTTTCTGTGTGCCTGGATTTCCTTTCTTTTCTTCATGGAGCGACGTTCACTCCTGGGAGTCCCAATGCAAGGTGATACAGACCCCAGTTTAGCACCTCAAAGGAAGTCCAGAGTCTGTTGTGGGAAGATTTTTTTTAAAAAAAACAAAGAACAGAAAATAAAAGAAATAAACTTTGTCAGCTGACATTTCCCATTGATCCTGACTTAAAACTTACAAATTAATATCGGCAGCCCATAAATCCAAACAGGGGAAAAGAAAGAATTTTTTCACCTCTAGTTAAACTGTGGAACTCGCTCCCTCAGGAGGCTGTGAAGGTCATCAACTTTAGATGGCTTTAAAAGAGGACTGGACAAACTAATGGAGGAGAAAGCTATTGCTGTCTACTACTCTGTTCTCCATTTACTGTTGGAAGCAGTAATGCTTCTGAATACCAGTAGCTGGAAACTGCAGGAGGGGAGTGTGATAAGATCCTGCTTGTGGGCTTCTCATAGGCATCTGGTTGACCACTGATAACAGGATGCTGGACTAGATGGGCCGTTGGCCTGATCCAGCAGGCTCTCCTTGTGTTCTTAGGTATCCAAATGAGATTTACGGTAATAAGCTCCAGCTCCAATTGCAGAAAGGGCAGTGAGATCTTCAGGCCCCCGAGTAGTACAAAGTGGGCATTTATCCTTCCAATATGAGCCTCTTTGCAACCGTGAGGGCTGGCTTGGGTCGTTTTCATTGCCCATCTGTTAGGAAGACTTTTGACCACAGACCATAAGAACATCAGATGAGGCTGTTGGATCAAGCCAGTGACTCACCTTAGTCCAGCATCCTGTTCTTACAGTGGCCAACCAGATGTCCCAGTGAGAAACCTGCTAGCAGGATTTGGAGGTCAAGAGCCTTCTCACCCCCTGCACTTTCCAGCAACTGGTATTCAGAAACATTGCTGCCTGCAGCATAGCCGTCATGGCTTCTAGCCGAACCAGTGGCACATCGCTGCTGCGTCAGAGCCCCTTGTGTGTAATTCTCCACCCTTCTTGCTCAGATGAGATCAGAAGAAACGGCTGACTTGCTGGCCGAGAAAGCTCAGATCACGGAAGAGGAAGCGAAGCTCCTGGCTCAGAAAGCCGCCGAGGCGGAGCAGGAGATGCAGCGGATCAAAGCCACGGCCATCCGGACCGAGGAGGAGAAACGGCTGATGGAGCAGAAGGTGCTGGAGGCAGAGATGCTGGCACTGAAGATGGCGGAAGAGTCGGAGCGAAGGTCAGGCGGGGAGGGAAGCACACCCACTAGCTTGGGGGCTTTGCCACATTTCATTCCTTGTTTTTGTTGGCATTGGGTTGTGTCCAGTGTAGCACAAAGTTAAAGTCTACTACTACTACTACTACTACTACTACTACTACTAATTTTATTATTTGTACCCCACCCATCTGACTGGGTTTCTCCAGCCACTCTGGGTGGCTCCCAACAGAATATTAAAAACACAGTAAAGCACCAAACACTAAAAACTTCCCTAAAAAGGGGCTGCCATCATATGTCTTCTAAAAGTCAGATAGTTGTTTATTTCCTTGACATCTGATGGGAGAGTGTTCCACAGGGAGGGAGCCACTACCGAGAAGGCCCTCTGCCTGGTTCCCTGTAACCTCACTTCTCGCAGGGAGGGAACCACCAGAAGATCCTCTGATTTGGATCTCAGTGTCGGGGCTGAATGATGGGGGTGGAGACACTCCTTCAGGTATACAGGGCCATTTAGGGCTTTACAGGTCAGCACCATGAAACGTACTGGGAGCCAATGTAGGTCTTTCAGGACCGGTGTTATACTTTCCCAGCGGCCGCTCCCAGTCACCTGTCTGGCTGCCGCGTTCTGGATTAGTTGTAGTTTCCAGGTCACCTTCAAAGGTAGCCCCATGTAGAGCGCGTTGCAGTAGTCCAAGTGGGAGATAACCAGAGCATGCATCACCCTGGCAGGACAGGTAAGTTCTCAGCTGGCATACCAGATGGAGCAGCCACCCTGGAATTAACCTGCACCTCCATGGACTGCTGTGAGTCCAAAATGACTCCCAGGCTGCACACCTGGACCTTCAGGTGTGGGCATGGCCAATGAGCATGGAATGATCTGAAGCACTAGACAAAGTTCAATGAGATGCCTCTTATAAACCAGTTCAGTACAGGTGAACTCCTTGATTTCCCTGGGATAGCGTGTTGTGATCCCATCCTTTTCACACGCACCCTGGCCCCACTGCAATCCCTAGCTTCCCCCCTCACCATGCACACACTTGGGCTGAGCATGCACCATCCTGCCAAGCCCTCAGGCCTGGGCCCCCACTGGGTCTTCAGCTGCTCAAGAACCGCCACGCTGCCGTCTCCAAAGCATTCAGATGCCATTAATTAAGTTTTTCGCCTCTAGATATTAAAACACCAAATTCATTACTCTCCCCCTCCCTTGTCCCAGTATCTCGCTCCAGATCTCCCCCTCCTCTCCCGGCCAATCACGAGGCTCCCACTGCACGCCAGGCCTCCGTCTCCGTGGTCCTCTGGGCATACAAGGGCCGCTGCCAAGGGCTTTTGTCATAAATTGCATTCATTAGTGGGTGAATTAACAATAGCCTTAATTTCATTCTGAACTACTACTTTCCCCCGCTCCTGTGTCTGGGCTTCTGTCTTTGCCTGCTTGGTAACTTTCTCCTCCTTCCTTTATACCTCCGCCCCGCTTGCCAAAAACATCAACGCTGAGTATTGTTCAGAAGATCTGATTACTTATTTTCTCCTCTTTCCCCCCACCCCCTCAACCGCTTCAGAGGAACCTGTCGAGGATGAGGGGTAGGCAGTGGTCCTTGAAACCTCGAATGCCGTAATTCAGTGGTGCTTGTCTTTCCTTAGATGGGTGGTCCAAACCACCCTTAGTGGCATGAGATTAGCGTGTAGAACAAGGCTGTGGGAACCTTTAGCCCTCTGTGTGCTGTTGGACTCCATTTCCCATCAGCCTCAGCCACCATGGCCAGTGGTTAGAACTGGCGGCAATTGTTGTCCAGCAACATCCGGAGGGCAAAAAGTTCTGCAGCCTACATTTTAGAAGATAGAAGCTTCTGCTGCTGGGGGGTGGGGGTGGGAAGCAGAACTTGTCCTGGACAACAGTCAAAACCCAGTTTTTCTCTCCCTACCCCCTCACCCCCTCATTTCATTTCTCCTTCCCTGGACAACAGTCAAGACGGATGAAGCGCTGCCGTTTCCTGCCATTTGGGGAAGGAGAGCATTGTGGGTAGAGGCAGCCTTTGCCATCCAGGTGCCATCCAGATGATTTGGACTGCAACTCCCATCATCCCCAGGCAGCACAGCCATTTTGGACTTCAGCTCCCAGCATGGGGGCTGGGGGCTGATGGGAGTTGCAGTCCAAAATGGCTGTGCTGCTTGGGGATGATGGGAATTGGAGTCCAGATCATCTGGAGAGAACTGTAAAAACATTGCCAAGGTGGCAAAGGCTAGGGTAGAGTGTTGGATTTGGCCCACCACTACCTCGTTTAGGCCCTTGACCTCCTCTTTGGTATTTTGCTTGTGTGCAGGGCGAAGGAGGCCGATCAGCTCAAGCAGGACCTCCAGGAAGCTCGAGAATCTGAGCGAAGAGCCAAGCAGAAGCTATTGGAAATAACCAGCAAGTCGTCTTACACAGTAAGAAAACATTTTATACATAGGGGCAGCATTTTGCCCCTGATGAGACTGTGCTGCTTGCCCCTGGGCATCCTCTGAGATCTGCAACCCGAAGCCCAGCATTGTAATTATGCAAGCTGAGCAGAGCTGTTCCTTTGCTGGCTTTATATACAGTTTTCTGCTTTTCTGCAGTGGCTTCCCTTTTGTGGGATGTACTTCCCAGGGATGCTTGCCTGGTACCTTCATTACATATCTTTAGGCGCCAGGCGAAAACATTCCTCTTCTCCCAGGCCTTTGGCTATTTAAACAATCTATGGCCTTTTAAACTCTGTGTGTGTAGCAGGGGGGTTGTTGCTTTTGTTTGTTACCATGTTATGCATTTTTGTTTCTTTATATTGTAAACCACCCTGAGATCCTGGGATGAAGTGCAGTATAGAAATCATCATCATCCAAAGCCACACGTTCTGATGTTGCTTTTAGCAGAAACTGCTCAAAGCTTGTCGCTCCAGTTTTCTATGAGCTCTAGAAATTCTATTCATTTTAAAAATGAAAGCCGTGATGATCAGGGGTTCCGCTTCAGTGTCTGGATTTCCAGGTTACAAATCAAAGGCTATAAAATTCTTCCTTAAAAAAAAAAAAAAAGTTGGCAGGGGACGCTTTGGGGATTCTTCCTCATTGTCGGGGCTCCTACAAGACGACCTGCTGTGTGTTTGGTGATCATAATCAGCCAGTTTTCAGCTCAGAGTAATTTGGGCATCTGTTCCCGGAGTTTTCAGCACATGGCCGGCTCCTTTAATCCCTTTGTCATTATCACCCTTGGCAGAAAAATAACAAGACCTCCAATTAAACTGGAAGGCCACAGACTTTTTTATGAGGAGCAAAACACTGGGCTTTTGTTAAACGCCCACATTTGTTAACCGACAGAACTTGCCATTACGGAGCGGCACTGAGCTTCCGTGTCGCCCTCTGCGGTTCTGGTGTCCCATTTATTTCGCTTTGTTCGTAGCAAGCACTGTGCCAGGGCTTGGATTCGATAGACCAAAGAGCAGCGCAATGCAACAGAGAACATCCCAGTCCCAGAAGCTGTTAAGTTGGAGAGAGGGACACGGGCAACTTGAAGAATAAGATAAAAGTTAAAGGACTGCGCCCAAAGTAGTGCTGAGTAATGCATCCCCCCCCCAGTGCAGGGATTTCTGATTGCACAAAGGCACCCCCTCCGCAACCCCCTAAATATCTGATAGGGGTTCCCCAAACCTTCAGAGCAGATTTGGGGTGGGCGGGGGGAGGGAGTCCCATTGGGCAAGTGACTACGCTACACCTGGATCCGTAGAAAAGCCACGCAGAACTGTTACAAACCCAGGAAGCTTGCAGTCAGACCTTTGTCCATCTAGCTCAGTATTGTCAACACTGACTGGCAGCAGATTGCCAGGATTTATGATGTAGCACATTCCCACCTATTCCTGCATCCGTTGGGGATTGAACCCGGGGCTTTCTGCATGCAAAGCAGATGCTCTTCCCCCCTGAGCTATGGCCTTCACCACAGCACCCCAACCCCAGGAATCAGCAGGTCTTGTACCCCCTCACTGGGATGGCCAAGTCTAGGGTGCCGGCTGATCCCTTACCTGGGAAGACTCCTGCCAGCAGCCTGCTAATAGCAACACAGAAGGCAAACACATATTTATAATGCCATGGCAGAAGTGTGTGAAGCGCTGCTTGATAGTGTCCATCGCAATTGAGGGGATTCAAATGATGCAGTCGCTCACATACACGCACAAGCAGCATTTAATTTAGAGCTCCGGGAAGCTTCCAGCGCCTTCAGTGCCCCCAGTGCTGAATTGTTCACTCCTGTTACACAGAGAAGGGTGTGCAAGTTGTGTTCTGCGCTGTCACAAATAAACCCCACAAACAGGTTTCTTTTACATCAGTTTTACCCAGGCTCTCTCGCCGTCCCAATTTGTCTTCGATACTGCATCACCCTGAGTGAGTGTTTAAACAAGCAGAACAAAGGTAGCTTGGATTTAATGGTTCCCCGCTCTCTCCCCCCCCCCCCAGTTCTCTCAGGCTGTCTGCTAACGTTCAGAAGCTTTTAAGAGCACTGGCTGCAGTGCCGAAATGAGCCTGCCATTTCTAGCCAGAGGCCCCTTGAGTTGAAACACCGGTTGCTCGGGTGTTCTGTCAGAGACAATCTTCGGAACAAACACTCTCAGCCTGTCTGGCTTTCCCCTACAAGAGCCCCTGACTTTAAATGGGTCTGGTGCCAGCGATTGCGCTTGTGGGCGATTGCAATCCAGGACAGGCAAAGCACTTCTTCACTTCTTGAGTGCACACTCAAGAGACGGAAAGATACATCCCAGAAGATGTAGCAATGGCCAGCAACTTAGATGCTTTTAAAAGAGTGTTAGACAAATTCATGGAGGATAGGGCTATCGGAGGCACAAGCATTACTTGTATTGCTTCTGAATAGCAGTTGCTGGAAACCACTGGAGGAAAGGGTTCTCTTGCACCTGGGTCCGGATTGTGGGCTCCCCCTAGGCGACCTGGATGCCCACTGTGGGAACAGAGCGCTGGACTAGATAGGCCACTGGCCTGATCCAGTCTGGCATGGGGAACATAGGAAGCTGTCTTTAGACCAAGTCAGACTTAATCGCTCCATCTAGCTTAGTACTGTCGACATTGTATGTATGGCACCAGCTCTTCAGAGTTTCAGCATCTAACATTCCCGTACCTACCTGGAGATGCTGGGGATTGAACTTGGGACCTTCTGCATGCAGAGTAGATGCTGTACCACTGAGCTATGGCCCAATCCCCCCAAAGGCAGAAGGGGATGAATGGAGAAACCAGGAGGATGGATGGAGAGGATTGCAATAAGTTCAA
This sequence comes from Podarcis filfolensis, assembly GCF_964270895.1. Classification (NCBI taxonomy): domain Eukaryota; kingdom Metazoa; phylum Chordata; class Lepidosauria; order Squamata; family Lacertidae; genus Podarcis; species Podarcis filfolensis. The sequence goes on along the minus strand of NC_139620.1, from coordinate 22,991,167 downwards.
AGCAGGACTGATCTCTGAAAGACTGGTTTATGGTGACAGAAGCAACAGCATTTGTCACAGTCACCTGGCTCCTCTTAAAGATTCATTGTTTCTCTTCGTAACCTTCACAACAACCCTGTGGTGCAGACTTCGCCAACCTGGTGCCCTCCAGATGTTTTGCGCTACCTGCGCTGGCTGGGGCTGATAGGAATTGTCGTTCAAAACACCTGTAGGGCACCAGGTCAGTGAAGGCTGCTGCAGAGTGTGGCTGGGAAACCTTTGACCCTCCTAATGTTGCTGGACTCCAACTTCCATCAGTCCCAGCAAGCGTGGGCAGTGGTGAGGGAAGATGGGAGTTGTAGTGCAACAACATCAGGAGGGCCACTTCTGGTATGGAACTTCCATTCTCCTCTCTCTCTCTCTCTCTCTCTCTCTCTCTCCTTCCTAAGGATTCACTGTTCTTTTCAGCCAGTGGGGCTGGCAGGAGTTGTAGACAAAAATCTTTGGAGGGCACCAGGTTGGGAAAGACTAACCTGAGCTCCTCTAACCATCACCTTGGCTGGTACATTTCTGGATAGGCTTGCCTAATCAAAAAACAATGTTTTGAGAAGGCACTGAAAAGATTACAGTGAGGGCACCTGCCTAATGTCAATAGGCAGGGAGTTCCAAAGTGTTGGTGGGGCCACACTAAAACATTGGTTTCTTTCCAGTGCTGTCACATATGTAGTAAGGTTTGCAGTGCGCTCTGAACCTTTGAAATGCTGTATGCAGTTACTAAGCCTTATGTTATTATGAGTTGGGAGAAAGACTATTTTACCTGGGGTCCTCAGGCCCTAGAGTTCATTCATTGCGAAGGTGAGATGCAAAACATTCCGGTGTTCAAAGCATCCTGGTTTGGGAGGACTGTCAGTCGCACGATGAACATCAGGCCAGTTTGTCCTTGACTAAACTCTGCAAAACAAAACAAGGCTTCCTTATCATGCATGCACCCCAGGTTTTCATTGGGAGCTAATCAGCAGGCATTGCGAGTATATTTTTGCCCCTGGAACCGAAGTATAATTAAGAGGAAGATTGTAAGACAGCGGCAGTTTGGCTCCACCCCTCCAGCTGCATCAATCCCAGAAATGTTTCATAAGAGAAGCGCTTCTCCTTTTTGAAAAATACAGCCCGCTGCTATCTCTCCCGAGGATCTCTTAAAGGGGCCTGACACAATCCTCTTTCTCTCGTGGCCCGTGGGAATGCTTAGAATGCCGACTTATTTGCTCTGAAAAGAAATGATTCTCACAGTGGTGAACAAGAATATTTCAGAATCAATGCAGTTCGGGTGCTGTTCCTCTCATTGTCCCTTGCTTTCCCCAGGGTTGTCTTGTGCATTTTCAGTAGATAGGGATGCAAAAACTAGCAGGAGAGCAATGAGCAGGCAAGATGCTTACTGAGGGGTAGCTGTGTCGGTTCAAGCTAGCATACCTACCATGGAGTAAAGTTACTTATTACGGGGTGAGACTGCCTGCTGCTTGAAACTGGAGGCTGGAGCATTGGAAGACATTTCAGTGGTTAAATCCCTAACACTAGTTTAAGAGGGAAACACAAGAAGAGCATGCTGCAGTAATCTAACCTAGAGGTTACCAGAGCAAAGATGACAGAATATACTTTAGATGTGCTGTAAGTCACCCAGAGTGGCTGGGGAAACCCAGCCAGATGGACGGGGTATAAATAATAAAGTTGTTGTTGTTATTGTTGTTGTTGTTGTTGTTGTTGTTAAGTTAGGTTATCCCTGTCTAGATAGGGGTGCAGCTGGGCCACGAGCCAAAGCTGATGGAAGGCTCTCCATGTTGCCGAGACCACTGGAGTCTCACGCAACAGCAGTGGACCCAGAAGTACACCCAAGCTACATACCTACTCCTTCAGAGATGGTATGACTCCATCAAGAGAGGGCCACCTGCCATCCATCTGGTCTAGGGAACCATCTGTAGCTCAGGTGCAGAGAGTCCCTGGTTTAATCTCCAGGCAGGACTGGGAATATCCCCTGCCTGAAACCTGGAGTGAGCTTCAACTTGTTGGCTCTCATCCAGTCCATTACTGAGGCAAGACATCGGTCCAGCACATCCTCTGCCACACCTGCGGATGTAAAGGAATAGCAAAGCTATGTGCCATCAGCATATTGCTGACCCCACTCAGTGGTTTCATGTAGACGTTGAGCAGCATAGCGGATAAAATTGAACCCTGGGCAATCCTCCATGTTGAAGGCTCCATGGGGACAAACAACACTCCCCAGGCATCACCCTCTGGAAACGACCATCCAGGTGGGCCTGTAGCCACTGCAAAGCCGGTGTTTCCCGCAGGCATCTGGTTGGCCACTGTGGAAACAGGATGTGGGACTAGATGGGTGATTTGACTAATCCATCAGGCCCTTTTTATGGTCTTACATACTGCCAATCTTTAAAAACTTGGAGGATCTGTAGGAAAGGAGGTGGCCTTTTAGATATTTGGTGCCTCTGTCATTAGGACACAGTAGCACACAGACTCACACCCGGGAAAAGCAAGGGAAGGTTAATAACTGGATGGAAGGTACTTTGCATCGCTGCAACAGGGTTCAGTGGCTTTTGTACACATTGTTCTTCTTCTCCGGCATCCGCATTTCAGCCAGGACCTGTGGTCTAAACAATTGTGCTTGACGTTGATCTCTGAGGCTTTTCAAGTGAGTTGTAAAATCCATTCAGCCTGAAGCCCTTCTTCTTGGCATCAGCTGTCCGGAAGAGTTATGGTTATCAGCTCCGCTGCTCTGACCAATTTGTAGTGTGGGTTTCTATCACACATCCCCGGCACTGAATAAATGTCAGATTCACAGGCTTGCGGCATTGAGAGGCACAAAAGGCCTACCTGGTCATGCCACGAGGCAGGATCATCTATCTGCCACTCATCTCCCACTCCCAGCTGCCCACACAACCCCAAGACACGATGCGCTTTGCAGAAGACACGGGCAGAGCAAAATTGCTCCACGGGGATTCAGAGACGAGCCAATCCACAAGCCGCAGAAGGCAAATAAAACCACCCCATCGCTAGCCCAGCCCCAGACATAGCAGTCAGAATCAGAGAGCAATCAGACTCGTGCTACAGGAATTGTGATCTGTGCAAAAAAACCTGCTGGAGTAAAACCACGTCCAGCAACCTGTTAAAAATAACAAAGGGGTTAAGTGTGTTTCCTGCAGTGAGACCAACTGTACTTTCTTACTGGCATTAAATTAGATGCAAGAACGCAGCTGGTTACTGATGGGGCGAGGATGTCCATAAAGCGTCCAGGCACCTGCTGGTAAGTATATCTTGTTACCCAGGTGCCTCTTCGCTCTCACCTGTCCTGCTAGGAAACATTATGGGCAGGCAATTACTGTTGACCTCAACCTGGGCCTCCTTGTTTTAATTGCTGTGCTGGATTAATTGGGTTGTTGCATTGCATGTTTATATGTTAATGTTACAATGGGATTGTTTCATTGTCTGTTTTGATTCTGGATGCTTTTATTTTTTAATGTTGGCGTCCTTGGTTTTTATACTTGTAGCCTGCTTAGTTGCCTAAATTATATTGAGATACAGTCATACCTCGGGATGAATACGCTTCAGCTTAAATATTTTCGGGTTGTGCTCCACGGCGACCCAGAAGTAACGGAGCGTGTTACTTCTGGGTTTCACCGCTCGCACATGCGCAGATGCTCAAAACGACGCCACGCACATGTGCGGAAGCAGCGAAACGTGAACCGCGCACGCGCAGATGTGCAGTCGCGTCTTACGTTCACTTCGGGATGCGAACGGGGCTCTGGAACGGATCCCGTTCGCATCCAGAGGTACTGCTGTATTACGCTATTAAAGTATATCCGTATCCCTGTATCATATAATGGCTCCTAGCCACAATGGCTATGCTCCATCTGCATGGCCAGAAGCAGCAATGCTTCTGAATGCCAGTTGTTGGAAACCACAAGAGGGGAGAGTGTTCTTGTGCTCGGATCCTGCTTCTGGTCTTCCCTTTGGAGCATCTGGTTGGGCACTGTGAGAACATGTGGCTGGACTAAATGGGCCTTTGGCCCTGATCCAGCAAGCTTCTTATGATGCTCTTCTAATTCAGGATAGAGGACAGCATTACAACGTGAAATACCATCAAAATAAAAATGCAAATCTCTGCATCAAGCGGCATATACATTTTTGACTGATAATAATGGCAACCTGCAGTGGGTGACTAATCTCTGCTTTGCCTTTAGCAGCCGATGAACTCAGGCTCAACGGCGCTCCCTGCTGACATGCCAACCTTCAACCTCATCAGCGAAAGCCTCTCCTTTGACTTCAAGGATACCGACATGAAGAGGTTGTCCATGGAGATAGAGAAAGAGAAGTGCGTTGTTCTCCTTCTTGGCTGTAGTAACTCATAGTCTCGTGGCGCTGCATGGGTACAATGCAGATTCCACCCACCTTTTTTTCTTTCAGTGTGACATTTAACTTAAAAGCATAGGAAGCTGACCGAGATCATATCAGACCATGCTTCGATCTAGCTCAGTTATTGTCTACAGCATGACGTGGGGCCTGTGGACCAATCGTGGCCCACCAGGAGGGTTCACTTTGGCCCACGAGGCCATTTCCCCCAAGCCATGCCCACCTGTCCACCAGCTGAACGTCGCTGGATGATGTCGGCTGTTGGGGGCTGGATTCAGTCCTGCTGGGTACTGCTTCATCAGTTTGTAAACCACTGGAAAGGTGCAACCAGCAGGACTGAACCTTCCATTCATCAACTGGTGGGTGCAGGTTTCAGTCCTTCTGGGTTCTGCTCCGCTAGTGCATACCCTACAGCAAACATGCTGGCGAAGCAGACCCCTCCTCTCACCCTCAACTTGTACCAGTGGGTGGGACTGTCCATTTCTCAGTCACTTGATGTCATCATGATGTCAGATGATTGACAGTCGGTTGGCCCCATCTACCCGCCAAAGTTGTCCAGTGGGGGTGGGGAGATAGTGATCTGACTTGCTGGGTCAGAAAGGTTCCTCATCTCTGATCTACACCGACACTCTATGGCAGAGATGGCAAACCTCAGCCCTGGGGGGCCAAATGTGGCCATCTAAGCCTCTCTGACTAGCCCTCAAAATTCTCCCCAGTCTCCTAAGCTTTCTCAACTTGGGCACTGCAAGCATCTCAGATTTTTCCCATGTCCCACTACCAAGGAAGGGTAATGTCCTGATCTAGTGGAGGTTTGCAGTTCCCGGTGCTCCAGGCAGGCAGGATTCCAAGGCAAGTCAAAGTCAGCACTCCGGAGACCAGTCAAAGTTTGGGTTCAGGACCATGGACAGCAACCCCTCAATTGATACCAAACATCCAAGTTGTCTCAGCAAAGGCCTGGAGCTGAGTTTTATAGCACTGTTTCAATTATCTGGAAGCCCTGCCACTGTGTCCTGGTCAGTTAACTGGCCAGCAGTGCTTTCTTCTGCCCCCTTTGTTTTTCTCCAAGCAATGGGGTTTCAACGTGTGGGAAATTAAACATTAGAATAATAGAATCATAGCATTGCAGAGTTGGAAGGCACCATGAGGGTCATCTGGCCCAACCACCTTCAGTGTAGGGATCTTTTATCCAACGTGGGAGTCGAACCCATTGCCTGAGATTAAGAGTCTCATGCTCTGCTGACTGGACTATCCCAGCACCATGGGACTCTCTTGATCCCCTGAGGTGTCTCTGCACCAGCCATCAGAGTCTGGCGACAGTGGTGTCTGCTTGAGGTTCTGTGTAAGGGATGCAGGCTTTGGTGCAGTGCGGCCCTAAGCATGGGTCTGTCTCACCCCTGAAGCTGCAGTTCCCGGAGTACTCTGCCTCTGACAAATCTTGCTCTGAGGCCGTGACAACTTTGCGGGTTGCTCTCATTTTACCTAACGCAGCGGAGGTGATGCCCAAAGACAGCTGAGCGGTGTCATATTGTAGGCATGTCGGCACACCTCTGTCTATTCTGGAGTAGAAAAGGTAGTTCCGTGGTTCAGGATTTAGCTGTGATTCCTGCATTTCAGGGGTTGGACTAGATGGCTCCCTAAGTCCCTTCCAATTCTACAGTTCTGTGATTTGCAACTTCTGAATTGCTTATCTGACTACCAGGCTGGTAGGCTGGTCCAGATGACATTCAGTCACCTGTTCCAGACCTGCAGCTTTGTGAGGACGGGTGGGAAAGAAAAAAAAGAAAAAACAACAACCCACCTCTGCTTTAGCGAAGCTTTTTTGGTGCATTTCAAAGCAATGTCATCGGTTTCATCCTCCAGGCAGCGCTTCAGGGATAATTAAATGAGAAGCCTATCTATTTTAGCTGCGTCTGCAAAAATTGTTTGGTTTCGCAGCTAACGGCAGGCACTCTGTGTGTATGTGTGTGTCTGTGTGTGTCGTTGCTCAGGGTGGAGTACATGGAGAAAAGCAAGCACCTCCAGGAGCAGCTGAACGAGCTGAAGACGGAGATCGAGGCTCTGAAGCTGAAGGAGAGGGAGACGGCGATGGACATCTTGCACAGCGAGAACAACGAGCGGGGCAGCAGCAAGCACAACACCATCAAGAAGGTATCGTAGGCCACGCCACTGCATAAAAAACGGGATTTCTTGGTGCATGAAAATTCAGCCGAGGTCAATTCAGGACATGTCACGCAGGGAGAGAGAGAGAGACCTTGTGCCGTGTTTTGGAGAGTGCCTTTATTTAATTCTTTTATTTTTATTTCATAAAATTTATATACAACAGCCCCCTCAAAGCTGTATGCAAAAAGAACAAGACATTCACATTGTCAGTAGAAAAACAGTTAAAAATGGCTATTGAAAACGTTGAAAAACAGTAATAGCTGAAATCAACAGTAAGCTAAAAAGCAGATGAAAACGCAGTTCAAGATTCTATGTATCTGAGTAGCCTTTGCCTAAATCAAATGCTTCCAGCAGGTGTCAAAAAGGGCACAGTGAAGCTGCCTGATCTCAATAGGCAGGAAGCTCCGAAGTGTCCATGCTGCCACGCTAAAATGCTCAGTGGCTTACAAACATGGAACCAGCATTGCACGGTGGCTGTAAAAGTGCCTCTTGCATTTAGTAATTTCCAGTGCTTTTTTTCTGGAGGGGACACAAGGGTACGCATACCCCTAAACATTTTGTGAATCTAAGTTTGGCCTCATTGAGGGACGGTATTTCAATATGAGTAGGAAAATGAGAGTACCCCTAAACATTTTTTAAAGAAAAAAAGAACTGGTAATTTCCTTAGAGAACCTGAGAAGACCAGAGGAATCTTTGGCCTTCCAGGTGTTGCTGTTGCACAACTCCCATTGAGTGTTTCTCAGCCACCTAATGCTTGGGGGTGGGGACGGGGGAAGGAATGTTTTCCAATTCCACCAGAAATTTAATAATAAAGGAGACAGGTGCACCTGACTAGAGGGGGCATTCCATAACCAGGGAGCCACCACCGAAAAGGTACTGCCACTGGTCAGTGTCCAACCCCTATTGCAACAGCACCAAGACGCAGTGTCCAATAGCAAAAAAATACCAGAGGAGCTTTACAGTTTCACCTTGGTCCTAGAAACTGCCTGCCCCAGCGATGTTGCTCACAGTCCCTCTCCTGCAGCAGGTTCTTATAGGGCTTCCAAGAGCAGGGGGGCACGGTATGTGGCTGGAGATCTCCTTGATTTCATAACACGTAGAGCTGAGGCAGGGAAAAAGTCTTGGAGTGAGAGAGGGGGAAGGCAATACATTTCACAAGGGCCATGTTGGATTCCCCCACAGAGGCCCACGTGGTCCACCTCCATGGCTGGCCAGTTGCATAAAACCAGGATCTTTTTTCTGCCGTTGCAGCCCAGTAGCTGGTATTCAGCAGCAATACTACTCCTGGATGGAGAGGTTCTACTTAGGCATCATTTCAGAGCCTCATTTCCCATATTGCTGATCTCAGCAAGCAAAAAAAAAAGTTAAAAAGTCAGTTGACTGTCCGTGCTTCCCTTTGTGTGCCTCGTTTGGTTACAAGAGGAACAATGGCCTCAGCTCTCTGCCTGGTTGACCTGCTGTTTCGATATGATTCTTCTCCCATCGTTGCGGGATTCAGCAATGTTGAAATATTTGCTGAGAAGAGGGAAATCTTTGGATTGCCTTGAATATCTCTTTGGAATCCCAGGAGACTTTGTCAGCAAGGAATCTCCCCTTTAAGCCAAAGATAACAAGCTTTCTATTTAAAAAATCCCTTGGCAGATGGAGGGAGGATCGTTGTAGACGAGAAACCTGAGTTGCTTCATCTCATCTCTGCTTTGTTTTATTTTGATTTATTTCCTACTCGGATTTTGTTACTTTATTTTTTCATTTGTTTCACTTGTGTCCCACCTGTTTCCCCTTTCACCTCTAAGGAGCTCAAGGTGGCAGACATGGTTCTCCCCTTCCTCCTCTAATCCCCACAACAGCCCTGTGAGGTAGGTTAGGCTGAGAGAGGCAGAGACTGGCCCCCAAGCTCACCCAGCAAGCTTCATGGCTGAACGGGGGATTCGAACCCTGGTCTCTCCCAGCTCCTAGCCTGCCACTCTAACCACGGCACCATATTGGCTTGTGACAGTACCGTCAACATATTTCAACCCAGGACCCACCTTTTAACCTCAGCCCAGGACATGGGACCCATTTCTGTTTTCTTTTTCTTTTTAACTCTATATGTCCGGATGCAAAGGAGGCTCTTATATCATTAAAATGTAGAAAATATGATTTTAGGAAGGGCAGCTTGTCGTATCAGGATGGACTGAAGTGGGATGGGCAGGGAGAGGCACCGATTCACCCCTGACCTCCGCGTTGCAGCATTACTGCTGCTTCCCAGGGGGGGGGGGAGAGGGAGGGTCAAGGTGGCAAGGTGACTGCCATTATCCTGGTGCACCAACAAAACCAGTCCGAGGCTTCTTCCGGTGCCTACTGAAATCATACTCTGCACCCTTTTTCCTTGCTGCCTGCAAGGGACAGCTTCAGAACAGGTCTTGTGCTGACCTACATTGCAATTTAAATAGATAGAAGGAAAGATCAATAGATCAATAGATAGAGGTTGATGCCCACTGCTGGGACAGGGGAACACTCTCCTGGCCCATAGTTCATTTCTTTCATTAAAATGTATATACTGCTTTATCGCAAAAAAACACAAGCAAACCCTCAAAGCGGTTTACAAAGAATAAAAGAGTGACATTTTCAGCTAAAACAACTATTCAAAGCAGTCAAAAGACAAAATCAGCAATAAATTAAAAACAGAATACAACATACACCGACATCCTACATGTCTAGGTAGGCCTGTCTAAACAAAAACGTTTTTAGCAGGTGCTGCAAAGAGTACAGTGAAGGCGCTTGCCTGATGTCAAGAGGCAGGGAGTTCCAGAGGGTTTAAGTGCTGCTGTGCTAAAACTATCCAACTGCCGGGCTTGGCCTGTAGCATTTTGGCTTGCCCTCCAATATAAATGGAATACAATCCTCGCCCACGATGTTTTCCTGTGCGAGTCCTGTTGAAATGGGACTTTGAGTGAGCCTTGGGCAAGAGAGCTTTCTGGAGGAGATAGTGCCCAGTGAGCTATAGAACCGCCAACCCAATTTTCACACTTTGTTTGAGGAAGACGCGACCTGGGAACGTTGACACTCTCAATTTCACAGAGGACCTCTTCTTTTGTGTGTTTGTTTCTCATTTTGCCGGTTTAGCCTCAAGCCCAGGGCAGAAGACCTATCTGCATTTGAGACCTTCCAAGTAGGTTATTCCAAGATTTCTTTGCGTGCGGTGATGGGATGGCCACCTGTCTCTTACTAACCCCTGCATGAGCTTGCTTGTGGAAAATCCACTGCCTTTCACCACACCCAGCAGGGCGGTTGGAGCTTGTCACCCCACAGCAGGGTCCTTGTGAGGTTGAAATCTGGCAAACGGGTCAGGAGCCTTATGGTACCCCTCCTCCCGGAGGGTGTGATGCTGGAGGGGACCTCTCCTCCTTTTTTGCCGCATCCCCCCACTTTTGGTGCAATTCCACCAGTCCGTCACAATTAACACATTGACAAGTCTTGACAGAAGGAGGTTTTGCATTGGGAAGTAAGGCAGCGAGCAATATATATATATATATATATATATATATATATATATATATATATATATATATTACTCCACCACAGCCTTTGCCAGCCTGGGGCCCTCCAGATCTTTCGGACCGCAACTCCCATCAGCCCCTAGTCAGCACGGGTATATGGTGCTAAAGGGGCACGGTCACACTGGCAGGGGCTGATGGGAGCTGTAGTCCAAAACATCTGGAGGGCAGCAGGTTGGCAAAGGCTTATCCTGCCACCTGCGCTTCTTCACTTGGCCCAACAGATCAATAATACTCCATTAGGAAATTTATTCACTTAGCGTATATCCGAAACGCAGCTGTGCATCTTTCTCCCGCCATCACACAGGCAACAGCGGATGTTAACGGTTGCTAGTTAATTTCCGGGCCTGGTTAGAGGTGCTCACATTTAAATCCCTAAACAACTTAGTCCCCTAATTTGAAAAGACTGCCTCTTTCCCTACAGACCCTCTTGGGTATTAAGATTGCCAGAGGGGGCCCTCTTGGTAGTTCCTCTGCCCCCAGAAGTTCAGTGGACGGGTGAATCAGGAGAGGGCCTTCTCCGTGGTGGCTCCTAAGCTGTGGAATTCCCTTGCCGCAGAAGCAAACCTGGCACTTTCATTATGTGTAGGCTAGAAACGCCCCTCTTTCCCCTGACTTTTGATGCTTGAGATATATATTTTTAGGACTCACCCTGTACCCGTGGCTGTTAACATGCTTTAAATTGTTTTTCATACTGTATTTCTAAATTGCTTTAACCTTTCCTGGGACATTATGGTGGAGGGTAGCAGTAATGAGAAATCGTAGAATTACAGAGTCGGAAGGGACCACAAGGCTCATCTAGTCCAGGCGCCTGCAGTGCAGGAATTTTTTTGCCCAGCGTGAGGCTCTAACCCATGACCCTGAGATGCAGAGTCTCATTCTCTACCTACTGAACTATCAAATAAATCGTAGCAACAATATGGAAGGGTTGGTTTCCTGCAGAGGCCTCTGCGTTCAGAAGCTTGACCTTTCCCAATTCTCCGCCTCCTCTTCAAAAACCCACGGCAGAGGAGCACTTACACAAAAACAGGAGTGATGCCTCCTCCTTTTAGGCTGCATGCGTGATGGGGAAGGGAGGGGCAGATACCTACCTCTCCCTCTGCCCAAGAAGAGAATCGCCACCCTGCAGGGAAAGTCCAAAGTTGAATCCTCGGCTCTGTTCCTCATCTCCTGCCCCCACCCCTCATTAATCACCCCTCTCCCTTGGCAGCCGATTGATTCCCCCTCCTCCTTTTTTAACTTCTGAAAAATAAATCTTTCTGAAACCCTTTTTTTGAAGCTGCCGCTTTTGCTCTCTCCCGTTCGAGTCGAGCGCTTCAAAGCTGCTCCGTGGTCTTTGGAAGCCTTCGCTTGAGCGTCCTCATTGGCTGGTACTCTGGCACCTCTGCTTCGTGCCCCCCGCGGTTTGCTCTGCAGAATCGTTCAGATCTCGGTGAAGGGCAGGAATGCCACCCAGGCTGTTCCTGCGGGATGATCCTTAATTGGAACGGCTTGTCATCGTTGGCACCTTTCAAAATGGGCCATGGGGGATTTTTTTTTTGGGGGGGAGCAGGCTTTCAGAGTCTGCTAACTGGCCACACTAGCGTTACATAAGGACATCTGAAGCGCCTGCTGGTAGCCCATCTCGCCTGACATCCTGTTCTCACATTGCCTGCTGGAAACCTGCAAGCTGGATCTGAGCACAAGAGCAGTGTCCCTGCCCTGTGGTTGCCGCCAGCTGGTAGAATCATAGAGATGGAAGGGATCCCCAAAGCTCATCCAGTCCAACCCCTTTCAACACAGGAATCTCTTGTCCAACATGGGAATTGAATCCATGACTCTGAGATAAAGAGTATCATGCTCTACGGACTGAGTGGTTGCTCCCTCCAACAGTGGAGGCATAGCAATTGTGAGCTTAGCAGTTGTGGCTAGTAGTTGCCGATAGCCTTTTCCTCCATGCAGTTGCCTCATCCTCTTTTAAGGTAAGGTGGCGCTGTGGGTTAAACCACAGAGCCTAGGACTTGCTGATCAGAAGGTCGGCGGTTTTTTATCCCTGTGACAGGGTGAGCTCCCGTTGCTCGGTCTCTGCTCCTGCCAACCTAGCAGTTCGAAAGCACGTCAAAGTGCAAGTAGATAAATAGGTACTGCTCCAGCGGGAAGGTAAATGGCGTTTCCATGCGCTGCTCTGGTTCGTCAGAAGCAGCTTAGTCATGCTGGCTGCATGACCTGGAAGCTGTACGCCGGCTCCCTTGGCCAGTCAAGCAAGATGAGCGCCACAACCCCAGAGTCGGCCATGACTGGACCTAATGGTCAGGGGTCCCTTTACATTTAAGGTGGTGGTCATCACTTCCTCCTGCGGGAGCAGGTTCCCCAGATTAACTATGTTCTGTGTGAAGAAGTCCTTTCTTTTCTCTGTCCTGGATCTTCCGACCTTCAGCTTCTTTGGATACCCACCAGTCCTCAAGTTACAAGATGGGGATAAAAACTTCCCCCTGTCCACTTCCTAAATTGAATCCTGAAAGGGAAGAGCAGAAAGAACGATAATATTGTTCCCTGAGGCCATCTCTTCCCTGGAGCTCTTATTTTTGGTGGCTTCAAGTCCTGGTAGTTCCAAAGATGGCTTTGTAACTAGTCTGTTTGCTAAAAAGCAGCTTTTGGGTTCTGTAGCTAAGTATATACCTGGGGCAATGCAGCCGGGAGGTTTCATGCTGGTTTTGTGCCCCAAGGAAGCAGGTGAGCCATCAGTGAACAAAAAGGATGAATAGTTGCCGCGATGACACCTGGTTTAACTGGCCTGTTGCTCCATTGCATCTTGTCTTTGGCACATGCAAAATCTTAGATGAGGATTTTGGGGGGGGGGTTTCTTTCATGCTCTTCAAACATAAAAGTTACTGAGGCCAACATGAGGCTACTTTGGCAATCTAGAACTTCTGGCTAGCATGTCCTCATTGGGGCAAATGGTGGCGTCAAACCCTTTGGAGCCTGCGTTGACTTTGGCTAAACCTCTGCCTTCTGTTAGATCTTGGGTTGTCTTTTTCTCACTGCCTGAGTTCCTAAACTAACCCGCTCTCCTTGAGTACCTCGCCGCTCTGCTTTGCTCTGTCACTTTGCCTGCGAAACTCACTTTCCTCTCAAAGCCCAGGCTGTAGAGTTTCATTTCCCAACAGTGCCAGACCAAGCCACTTTCAGAATGGCGCTCAAAAAGGGGTGAGACATGCAGCAGCATCTTCGTGGGAGCGGCTGTCGCAGCTGATCCATTTCGCACAGCTGTACTATTGCATGTCACATGGAACTTAGTAATATGAAGCTCTGTCACAGGGAAGATGGAGCAAGCTTGTTTTCTGCTGCTCCAGAGGTAGGACCTGAACCAACGGATCCGAAGGACAAATGAATTTCCAACTGAACAGTGGGAGGAACTTTCTGATGGTAAGAACTGTTCAACAGTGGAACAGACTACTTTGGAAGGTATTGAACTCTCATTGCTGGAGGTTTTTAAACAGAGGTCGGATAGCTATTTGCCATGGAATCTTCAGCTGTGAATCCTGCATTTTAGGGGGTTGGACTAGATGATCCTTGGGTCCCTTCCAACTCTATGATTCTATGAAATGGCTCTCTCAGATCAAGTGTCTGCTTGTGAAACTGTTTGATGAGTCTTCTCCCTCAAAGATTTGTGGATTTCTTTGGGCTGTTTTTCCAGTTTTCATCTGGTTGTGATCCTTCATTGGAAGTTTTTAAACAGAGGTTGGATGGCTATTTGCCATGTAATCTTCAGTTGTGATTCCTAGTTTGCAGAGAGTTGGACTAGATGACTCTTTGAAGCCTTCTGGTTTTGTGGGAATAATTTATATTTCGGGAGCTATTTCTTTATCTTCGTGCTGATGACTGTAGGAACCAGCAGTCCCTTTTCCAAAGAGTACCCCTGATCTCTGAATCTTACCACTGAGAGATTGGGCAAGTAATCTGTGAATTGTGAGGACCATCGGAGGCATTGCTTACTTCCATGTAGGGTTTTAATATTTATGGATTTAGGGCTCTCCTTTTTAGAAATGCATGTTAGCACTTTCTGACTTCTGCAAAAATTCCCAAAGGAAATGCCATTCATTTCAGGTGCTCCTGTGAATTAGTCATGGGCAAGGCTTGGTGCACTTGGTGCTGAAAGCCTCTGAATTCTGTAACCTGTGCAATTATTCTGCACTTCCCCCAATTTATGGAGCTGCAGAACATTGGGAAGCTTCAGCTCACAACTCCCAGAAATCTTATTCCACAACCTTTTCTGGCTTCCACAGTTTCACCAGGCATTGCCTCTGCTGCCTCAAACAAATCCTCAGAAGTAGAAATTTGCTTTGTAAAACCGAGAATCCCAGAAGCTGAATTTTGTACATCTTGCTGCATCCTGGGCTTTCCCCCTTCACTTGTGTTGAATCATGGTATTCCCTCTTCCTGATGGTAGAGTTGTGACTTGAAACTTGTCCTGATTTTGACACAACCTACATTGTGGTCACAGCTCACACTTCCGCTTCCCCATCGGTGAGCTGGGAGTAATGGGTCCATTCGAGCCATTTTCTATTCTTCGATATTTACTGTTTCCCAGTCCCAATAGCCTGGATTTCCACTTCCCGCTATTGCTGAAAATCATTGCATGTTGCTGCAGCATTTTAAATTTCACTCTGATTTGTAGCTTTCTTACGCAATCTCTATGTTGCTTGTGATTGAGCAGCATTAGCCAAGGACCCGATATTTCAAATTCTGTATGTGTTCTCAGAGGGAGAGTCTGCAAAGCTGGAAGCTCTCCTTTGAAGAGAGATGCGAGTCAGTTATCTTGGTCATCAGGATTCTCTGGCCTTCTTCTTGATGCTTGAATCTTTATAGGAACAGTATGGACTTTACCTCTTGACTAGAATTAAGCACTACACTTTGTATGTTCTCTGTTCATTGAGACAGCAAACAAACCTCCTCTCATGCTAATCTTGCTAGGAAAAACAAATCCAGAAAACGAGCCAAGAACTTGATCTTATACTTTTCAATCTTCTGAATAAATGTTTGAGTAGTACAGTCGTAACTTGGAAGTCGAGCGGAATCCGTTTCGGAAGTCCGTTCGAGTTCCATAGCGTTTGAAAAGCAAAGCGCGGCTTCAGATTGGCTGCAGGAAGGTCCTGCAGCAATCGGAAGCCGCAAAAGCCCCGTCGGATGTTCAGCTTCCAAAAGAACGTTAAAAAATTGGAACAGTCACTTCCAGGATTCAATCATTGGGGAGTCAAAACGTTCGAGAACTAGGCTGTTCGAAAACCAAGGTACGACTGTACAGGGTCTTCAAGTTTTGGGACACGTTATAGAGTTGCATAGGAACATAGGAAGCTGCCTTTTCCGGAATCAGACCATTCATTCATCTAGCTCAGTATTGTCCACACGGACTGGCAGCAGCTCGTCAGGATTTCAGGTAGGGAATCTCTCCCACCCCTACCTGAAGATGCTGGGGATTAAACCTGGGTTGTTCTGCATGCAAGGCAGATGCTCTTCCACTGAGCTACGGCCCTTTCTCGGAGGAGAAATAGACAGATCCCTGCCTTGTGCCATGGACAACTTAAAATTTTATACAGCATTTGGGAAGACAGCAGACCGACAGCAGCAGAGGACGAATATAAGGAAATTCATTTCCACATACTTAGATTTCCTTCCGCTGGGAGGCTGCAGACCGAAGGTGCTAAACCAAAGCTTTATTGGCAGAGGTGGGTACAGAAAGATAATTTAAATGGGACGCAAGAGCTGGTCCTGAGAGGGGGTTAGGGAATTTGTTTATTAAAAATCTCTCCTTTCTGCTGTAAAACAGCCCTCGAGGCAGCAAGGAGCCCTCAGAATAACACTCGGGGGGTTCCAGATAGAAGCAATGTGACAATGCTTAATGTTTGGCTCCTGGGTTTGATTGGTGTTTTATTTCAAGGACCTCTGGATCTGCAGCTTGACAGTACTGCAAATTCTATGTCCTTTTAAAATGTGCTTGCGGGAGCGTTTTTTATGGTTTGCTTTTGTTTTTATTATGTATTTTGTGTTCTCATTTTGTATTTTTGTGTTGTGAGCCGCCCTGTGATCTTCGGATGAAGGGTGGCATGTTGTTGTTGTTTACTTGTTTAGTCACGTCCGACTCTTCGTGACCCCATGGACCAGAGCACGCCAGGCACTCCTGTCTTCCACTGCCTCCCGCAGTTTGGTCAGGCTCATGCTGGTAGCTTCGAGAACACTGTCCAACCATCTCGTCCTCTGTCATCCCCTTCTCCTTGTGCCCTCCATCTTTCCCCACATCAGGGTCTTTTCCAGGGAGTCTTCTCTTCTCATGAGGTGGCCAAAGTATCAGAGCCTCAGCTTCAGGATCTGTCCTTCCAGTGAGCACTCCGGGTTGATTTCCTTCAGAATGGAGAGGTTTGATCTTCTTGCAGTCCATGGGACTCTCAAGAGTCTCCTCCAGCACCATAATTCAAAAGCATCAATTCTTTGGCGATCAGCCTTCTTTATGGTCCAGTTCTCACTTCCATACATCACTAAAGGGTGGCATACAAATTTAATAAATAACAACAACAATGAGGAAGGAAGGAACACACGGTGCTGCCTTACACCGAGTCAAACCATTGGTCCATCTAGCCCAGTATGGTAAACAATGACTGGTAGCAGCTCTTTGGAGTTTCAGGCAGCCCTACCTTGGGGTTAAATCTGGGACCTTCTGCATTCCAAGCAGCTGCTCTGCCACTAAACAGCTGTTCTCCCTTGGACTTGTTATTGGATTTAGATCCATGCAGCACGGTCGGATGCTCCACCTCGAGCTATGGCCTCTCCTTCGCTTTCATCTGGAGGACCCTGCATTACAGGGGGTTGGACTAGATGACCCTTGGTGTCCCTTCCAACTCTACAATTCTGTGATTCTATGTCCCAGTTCCGAATCTTTCATTTGGGTAGAGGCCCCTCTGTGATGAAGTCCCAGCATGGGAACAAAGGTCATGTTTGCGACCTCCCGAGTTTCCCTCTCCACCTTGGATGGAGCCTGCAGAATTTTTCATGTTTAATTATGTGGTTAACATGCTAATCCCCTTTTTATGAGCTCTGGGGGCGCAGCACAGACATCTCTTCAGGAAGCTGATTTCCTCTGCACGTAGTGCGCTGGCTTTGCTAATTCCAGCTGGCTGAACTTCAGGGGGGCTGGCTGCTGCTTCAGACTTCAGAAGAATGTAGGAGACGGGGTTTGTTTTCATTCTTGAGGGTCTCTCATTCTCTCTATGCCTCGGACTTCAAGGGTTTCCTCTTAGGCCAGGCTGATGAATCTGTGACGAACGCTCAACAGGAGCAGGCAGGATTTTGGAGCAGCTTCAAACTTGTTTTTCTTTTTCCCCAGAGAGAAAAGGCATGCGTTTTGCCTGCAAAACAGGAAAGAGGGGAACCAGAGCGACCCAGCTCTCCTTTCTGGGATAGAGTAGGCAGTTGACATGCCTTCATAAGAACATTAGAAGAGCCTGCTGGATTAGGCCAACGGCCCATAAAGTCCTGCATCCTGTTCTCACAGTGGTCAACCAGATATCTTTTCTGGGAAGCTGCTGGGAACCTTCTTTTCTGGGAGCCTTCTGTTTGCAGAGGTTCTGTTCCAAATCTATAATGTCCTCCTGCTCCTGGCAAGATTCAGGATTAGGATCGGGGGAAGGGGTGGCTTCCACCATTATTCTTCAGTGCAGCCCTCCTCAACACAGTCCCTGATGAGCAGAGCCGTCACGGCTAGTAGCCACTGATTCTCTTATTCATGAATTTGTCCAGTCCTATTGTTAAGCGGGTGGCGCTGTGGTCTAAACCACTGAGCCTAGAGCTTGCCGATTGGAAGGCGGCGGTTCGAATCCCAGCGACGGGGTGAGCTCCCGTTGCTCGGTCCCTGCTCCTGCCAACCTAGCAGTTTGAAAGCACTGCAAAGTGCAAGTAGATAAATAGGTACCTCTCCAGTGGGAAGGTAAATGGCGTTTCCATGCGCTGCTCTGGTTTCGCCAGAAGCGGCTTAGTCATGCTGGCCACATGACCTGGAAAAACTGTCTGTGGACAAATGTCGGCTCCCTTGGCCAGAGTCGTTTATGACTGAACTCAACTGTCAGGGGTCCTTTACCTTTACCTTTTATTGTTAAGCCACCCAACCTTGTGACCATCACTGCTACCTGCAGGAATGAGTTCCATAGCTTAGCCATGCATTGCATGAAGAAGTTCTTTCTTTTATCTGTCCTGAATCTCCCAACCTTCAGCTTCATTAGATATCCAAGAATTCAGGGAGAAAAACCTTTCTCCATCCACTTTCCCCATGTCTTCCCACGCCAAGGCTCACTCCAACCGCCAGTCCTCTTAAGTAGCTAGCTATTCTCTTCCATAAACTCAGCCATTCAGAAAGGTTCTGTTGGTACATTGTCATTACTGTGGTGGAGAGCTGGATTTAATGGGCAGCCCAGATCCTTATCCTCCCCACTCCCCCTATGTGGGCCTGTCCCCCTGTCAATAGTCTAGCGTCACAGTGCCTACGACCCCCCTTTCAGCCCTGCCCCATTGAATTAAGCAGGGCTTTCTTTTTAATAAATGTGTATAGAATATTACTCTTTCAGATGCAGAAAAAAGCTGTGCTTTTGCTTCAAAGGGTATATTATAAACTGAAAGGAAATGGATTCATGAAAGCTAATTTTCTGTGGAGTGGCTACGACACCTCCAGCTTGCTCCAGCCTATGTTTACTCAGGAGCAAGTCCCACTCATTTCTCAGACTAAACGTGCATAGAACTGCAGCCTTTCTCTGTGCTATGCTTATATTCTGCGTTCCTATATTGCAATGAAAGAGTAGCAATAAATATTATCGTTTATTGCCACCCTTCCATTACATTATCAGGAAATTTTCTGAGTTTTATGAGTGTGTTCTGCCTTTGCATCATGATGCTGAGCTCTAGATAATGTTTCTAAGCTTAGGTAATAAAGCCTTGCTTTCTTTACCGCTGGTGTCCCCAGTGTGACTGGTAGGGTGGAAGGCAGGGAGACCAACAGTAGAGGGAGCCAGAGCTAATGACAGGCAGAGCCAACTAAGACTGTGTGTAGCATCATAGAATCATAGAGTTGGAATGCCACCAGCTTAAAATGTAAGTGGGTCATTATTCTTCTCAGCCCAGATCGGAGCTGGTTTGGGGTCAAACTCATCAAAAGGCAGCATTTCCCAAGAAATGACAGGATAGATATGGGTTGTGGCTAACATTGTGTGTACACCAGTTCTCAAACCAGTGGCAAGAGCGCACTAGATGCAGAGTAAGCAGGAGCGTGTACAGAGTCTAATTCAGCTTTTGCCGTCCTCCTCCTTCCTGCTGCACTGAGACTAAGGAGGAGGAAACTGCTAGAAAGTAAGCAGGCAGGCAGGTGGGGGCTGGCGGAGAGCAGACTGAGATTTGGGGCACAGTGCCCCATTCCCCCGTTTGCAGGGTGGGAGAGGGAGGCCTGAGAAGTTTAGGGGTGTTAAAAGGAGATTGCTTAGATGCCAGGGTGACCTTGTCTCTGCAAAACGCAGCCTCTGTGCCGTTTGCCAGTGACAGGTAAATGAGATGCTGTAAACTTTTTATGCTGCTGAAATACAAGGCAAGGTTGGCAGAATAGTTGGTTTATAAAAAAAAAAAGGGATGAGATATTGTTTGCATTCTTTTTAAGGGCCTGAAACTAAATGTTGCATGCAAATCTGTGCCATGACACCCTGGTTTCTTGAGAAAAGCTGTTTTGAGAGGGGGGATTTGGAGTAGTAAGTAGCATGTATGTTAACCCTTTGGTTACATGCTGTTTCAAATCAATCCCTTAAGAAACAAGAAGAGCTTTGCTGGATCAGAACAATGGCACATCTAGTCCAGAATCCTGTTCTTACACTGGCCAATCCGATGCTCCAGTGGGAAGATCCCAAGCGGGACCCGATCACAACAGCACTCTCCTCTTTTGAAGTTTCCAGCAACTGGCATTCGGAAGCGTTGCTGCCTTCAACTGTGAAGGCAGAGCATAGCCATCATGATTCGTAGACAGCAATAGATTTCTCCTCCATGAATTTGCCTGGTCCTCTTTTGAAGCCAGTTCCGCAGTTTAATGAGCGAGTTCCACAGTTCAGTGATTGGGACTGAAGAAATGGCTTCTTTCATCTGCCTTTCCAAAGGGGCTTTTCTGTCTCACACACATCTCTAGGTAGATCTGGAGACTCCGCTTCCTTAATTCTTCCTCTGGAGTCACAGGAAGCCCCATCTGAGATTCTCAAGTGGAAACAGACTCCTAACTCAGAGTAGTCCCATTTCCGTAAACCCCACACCGTGGCTGTTTCTCCTCCTCCTCCCACTTGCCCCCCCCTCCATTTTTATTGGGGAAACGGCCTAAATGGATTTGGTGGTCTCATTTCAATTCTGTGCGATTTTTGCCAAGCCAGCAAAAATGGGGGGGCCTGCAGTTATTGGGTTAGCTAGTGCAAAATGAGCTTGACTGCAACGGAGTTATTGGTTCCTCCAAATCAAATAAAAGCCCCGGGTCTCCTGGGGGGATACAGCAGCCTCCAGGCAGAAGGAGCAAAGAAGATCCCCCCCTTTTCTTCTTCTTCTTTCTCCTTCTGGCTATTTGATTGCCTTCCTCTTCTCTCCCTCTCCCCTTCATATATATATTTTCTTTGATTCGCCCAGTTAGCGCATTGTAGAGCCTATTCTCCTTCCTCTCTCCCCTCCCTCCCTGCAGGAAGAGGGACGGATCGCACAATGGCGCCTTGTAAAATCAATTTTCTCCCTGTGACAAAAATGTAATTTGCTCTTAATCACCCAGGTTTGGCTTGCACGAAATCTTGCTGCGTGCGATGGCACACACATGCTTGCTTCCCCCCTCCCCGCCTTGCATCTGCGTCGAAGAAAACAGCCCACACATTCAGAGACACCTGTAGTAGCAGAGGAGGAGGAAAAGCTTGGGTCTGATCTTTTCTCCTTCTAGAGAAGGCTGATGCTCAGAGAGAAGCAGCAGAGGCCGGGGTTGGTTGGGGGGCATGCATCTACTTCTCGTAACCGCCAGGCTGTTTTGGATAAAGAACGGCAAGCATGGGAAACAGGCGGCCTTTGCAGAGCCAGCCCTTCTCCCTGCAGGCTTCGGCGTAGGAGGCTCTGTGCCACTGAGGTGTGCAAGTCGTTGCCACTGATTAGCCCGACGCAGGGAAGAGTGAAATTGGTAGTTTCCAGAATAACAGGGCGACATGTTTTGCTGCAGGATTGCCCTCTGCATTTAAAAACCGGGGGAGAGGAGGGGACCTCAAACCCAGGGACTGAATATGCCCCCCCTGAGCCTCTTTATCTGACACTCAAGGCTTTCCCCAGCAGCACCACGGATGCCCCCTGCTTGGCACCCTCCGGGAGCCTCTCTGCCCAGCTTAAAGTCTGCTTGCACCTCCTGCATGGCTAGATGAGAGAGGAGAATGTGTAAAAACTGGCCTGCCGTCGGAGGTGGTTGAAGGGCAGCACGACCGGTGGGGTTGCAATGGGTGCCGTGCTGCAGGGGGAGCCACAACAATGCTGTAGCGCCTGGAACATGAGAGGTGGGGTAGGGCATGCCAGATTTTAGCACTGCTGCTGAAATTTGAGAGCCTGGAGTCTGCAGCTGCCGCTGCTCAAAGACAAAACTGGAATCTCTGCTTGCTTTTGCTCCTGGCCCTGCCCACCAACAGCATGCGGCCCCTGGAAGGTTGCCCAGGAGGAAAATGTGGCCCTCTGCTTGAAAGTTTTCACACCCCTGATTTAAAACAGAAACCCAACCAGGGTCAACTAGGTTGTTCCCTCTTCCTATTTTATATTTCATTATTGCATTTGTAGCTCGCCTTTTCCTGTCCGAGGAGCTCAAGGTGGCATGCATTGTTCTCTTCCTCTGCACAACATCCCTGCGAGGCGGGTTAGGCTGAGAGGCAGTGACTGGCCCAAGGTCACTCAGCGTGCTGCATGGCCGAGTGGGGATTTGAACCCTGATCTCTCCCAGGGGCTAGTCCGACGCTCTAACCACTACACCACCATCAGATCTTGGTTCTCACATCCCGCTGATGTAGCTGTTCTGGTCCCCCTGCAGGGTCTTGACACCCTACGTTCCCCAGCATGATTCTGCGGACACCAGGTGAGGCTCCTTTGAGCTTGGAACGCCTTTCCGCTGGGCTGGACATGTCAGCCCTTGTCATGGCCGCCCACCCTCCATCCAAGCGCCATCGGTGAGCAGCCGTCCCCAGAGCAGCTGTCCCGGCAAGCAAGGTGGCTGTCAGAAAAGCAACAAGCAGGCTTGACAGGTGATGAGACACCAGGCAGAGACTGAGCAGATTCACCTGAGCAACTGATGTCAGGAGAGCAGGAGGGGAGGGGACAGGCTGGGAACAGTGTGCCCCTGCCGGGGATCCTTTTGCAACAGAGAGAGACACACACCAGTATTTCATCTCTCTCTCCCACCCCCCACCCCCCGCTTTCTGGCGGAGCTGCTGTTTTCGACAGTGCACCGTTCCCCGCAGGATCAGAGGCAGAAAGCGTCCGTCCGCTCAGCCAAGAGCAAACTTAATTCCTCTGGCGGCGGGCAGGGATGCACACAGCTAGCTTTAATTGGATGTGAGGAGGCAGCCGTGGAGGAGAGATGTGGGCCAGACCTTCAGCGTCTGGCGGGGAACTCCCCAATTTGTGAGATTCTGCCTAACGGTGCCGGGCGTCCTCCCACACTCCTTGGCTGGCAGAGGCAGCGCAAATAAGGCTTGGCGCGGCTCTGTGGGGTCTCCCAGATGGATCTCCTTGGATAAAATCCTGTCCTTCCCACAATTTAGAAATAGACATCTGCACTTGGAGGCAGCAGTGCTTCTGAATACCAGTTGCTAGAAACTGCAGGAGGGAAGAAGGCTCTTGCTCTCAGGTCCCGCTTGCTGGCTTCCCGCAATAGCAGTCTGGCTGGGCGCTGTGAGCAGAGGATGCTGGACTAGATAGGCCATTGGCCTGATCTAGCAGACCCCTGTACAGTGGTACCTCTGGTTACGTACTTAATTCTTTCCGGAGGTCTGTTCTTAACCTGAAACTGTTCTTAACCTGAAGCACCACTTTAGCTAATGGGGCCTCCTATTGCCGCTGTGCCGCCGCTGCACGATTTCTGTTCTCATCCTGTAGCAAAGTTCTTAACCCGAGGTACTATTTCTGGGTTAGCGGAGTCTGTAACCTGAAGCGTATGTAACCTGAAGCGAATGTAACCCGAGGTACCACTGTACAGTGGAACCTCGGTTGTTGAACGTAATCTGTTCCAGAAGACCGTTTGACTTCCAAAACGCTCAACAACTGAGGCACAAAGGGCTGTCGGCAGTTTCAATGATGGAAATTGAGAAATGCACCTCAGAAGCCCTTAGACTTCTGAGGCACATTAAAAAATGGAAGCAATTACTTCCGGGTTTCTGGCATTTGGGTTCCGAAACGTTCAGCTTCTGAGACGCTCTAAAACAGAGGTTCCACTGTATTTATATCTTTACTTGATAGTTCATTCATGCTGCGATCGGGGGGGGGGGGCCTAGCCTGTGGCCCTCCAGCTGGATTCCTAATGCTATTATTATTACCATATTGGTGTGAATAGGGACCACACTTTCTGACTTGCATTTAAACCTGAGTGTGGCCTGTAATGGTGTTCTGGTAGGTAAAGGAGCCAGGATTTCATAGGTTTTGTTTTAGGAATGCAGCCTGCATTTGGCGGCAGCTTGTATTTGAACAGATACAACGTGTTTTTAAAAGAATTTGTTCTCTGCCAGCCGCGGTTTCCCATATCGTCAATACTTCACTGAGCTAAACCTTTCTTCTTCTGCATGTCACGTAGTAGGATGGAGTTCTAGTGAGGCTTTAAATACACCTGATTTCACACACCCAGCACCTGTGCTAACTTTCAGATGGTCTTGATTTGTATACTTGATGCTGGAATTATATTTGTAACCATCCCATCCATTTCAAATCCATTGCGTGCTTCATACAAAGGGCTGTCCCGTGGAAGGTGGAGCAAGCTTGTTATCTGCTGCTCCAGAGGGCAGGATCCGAACCAATGGATTCAAATGACAGTAAAGGAGATTCTGACTAAACTTTCTGATGGCAAGAGCTGTTTGACAGCAGAACAGGCTCCCTCAGAAGGTGGTGGGCTCCCCTTCGTTGGAGGTGCTTCAACGGAGGATGGCTGGCCATTTCTCAGGGATTTTTAGCTGTGATTCCTGCTTTGCAGGGGTTGGACTAGAATGACTCTACGCTTCTATGATTCTGTGATTCCACGACCTCCATCCACTTACAGGCTGCCACCAAACCGAGGGGAGGTTCTGCTCTGTCTTCTTCCTGTTTAGCATCAGACTCACAGCTGTCAACATTTCCCTTTCTTAAGGGAAATTCCCTTATTCCAAATAGGATTCCTCACAAGAAAAGGGAAAAGTTGACAGCTATGATCAGGCTGGTGCCAGAAGCGGCCAGGATTGTCTGCACTTGTTACCTAAGAAAGTGTGCATAGGCAGAGCAGAAACTAGGCAGCCGTTTGCTGCCATTGGAGGCAGCCGCTGGATACATTCCAGCAGAGGGCATCAAGCCTCTGCAGTAGTCTCTTCTTCATTCCAGCCCCCCCCCCCCGCCCCCAGCAAAAAGTAGTTGCAAAGGAAGTTGCCTAATCTATACCCGGTCATGCCGTTGAGCTTGCTGTTGTTTAGTCCTCCCCGTTGCTTGCTAACAGATCCTTTAAAACCCGAGTTGCCAGAACCCGTGCCGAGCCGCATGATCGACTGTAGGGCCAAGGAACTGGTGTGCAAAAGGCATTTGAGGCCGGCAGGTGTAGGAGTAGCAGCCAGGGAAGCCGGCGAGCGTGAGTTACAGTGCACTCAACGCTTCCTGTAAGAGGCTATTTCTCAGCAGAACGCCCGACCCTTTGACTGGAGCCGCTCATGGCTTTGTGTCTGCCGGAAATAATGTTCCCAATTAGCTAAGCACCTTTTAGATGCGCCGCAACTCGTTTGATAATCTGGGAGGCATGATGTGTCCTAGGATGCCGATTAAGGAGGTAGTAATCAAATACGGCAATTATCTCATAAGGTCTGCGGTGGGTTGCTTTCACAGTCGCCTTCCTGCAGTATTGCAATAAGATTCACACAAACATGCTCTCTCCTTCCTGTTGAAGGGGCTGCTGGCTTTGTCCTCTGCCCTAAAGGGATCTGGAGAAGGGTGTTTACATGAGAGAAGCCAAAGCAGTTTAGCTGTCGCCCGCTTCTGCCTGTGCATCTCAGAGCTATAGATCTCTGAAGAGGAAGCCGGGGGGTGTCTTAAGAGAATTCCACGGCGCTCTTGCGAAACGGATTGCCAGAGTCTTCCCGGTGAAGCCGTGACACTTGCCATCAAGATAGCTTGTGCATGTTTCACTTGTGGAAATTTACAACCGCAATGTGTTGGGGGTTGGTAAAAAGCAACTCAAGCTATTGGTTTAAATGGGTGGTTATTGTTTTTCTAATTATTATTACTAATTGTTAAGGAGAAGGGCCGTAGCTCAGTGGCAGGGCCTCTGCTCTGCGTGGAGAAGGACCCAGGTTCAATCCCTGCCATCTCTAGGTAGGACTGGGAGAGAACTATGTCTGAAATCCTAGAGGGATGCTGCCAGTCAGTGTAGACATTACTGAACTAGATGGTCTGATCATCTGGCATGGTATAATACAGCTTCCTTTGCTCCTTTGTTTGTTTGTTTGCTTGCTTGTTTATTATTTTATTAAAACATTTCTAGACTGCCCTTCAACCCTCTGTGTATGCAATAGTGATATGCAATATGCATGAGTAAACTTAAACATGTCGCCAAAATGAAACACGAAAAATGAGACAATTCTAAACCCATATGAACTAACTGAAGTAACCCACTTTAAAAACACCTTGGCAGAAGTGAGTGTAAAGTCAGTGTTAACTATACACCTTTGGGAAGGCCATTCCAAATGTTAGGGGCTACCAAAGACAAGGCTCTTTTCGCAGATGGTGGATAACTAACTGCACTTAGGATAACTAACCTCACTTAAGAGGCTGATATAGGAAGAGGCGATCCTTCAGGTATTTGAGTCCCAAGCCATTTATCAGAAGCAAGCAGGCACCCAGCATAATAGGTGTGGAGTGATATGACTAAATCCTGATGGGGAGGGAGACGATATTACAGATGGGGAACACCTGGTACTGGGGATAATAGCTACATTGATGCACAGGAAACCGAGGCAGTGCTACAGAAACCTGCTAAAGAGCAGGAAACGAGAAGAAGGTAGCAGGAAAATGACTCAGTTGTCTCTATACTAATGCACAGAGTATGGGAAACGAGCAAGATAAAGTTGAGCTCTTAATACAGGTTGACAAATACGGTCTAATAGACATTACTGAAACCTGGTGAAATGAGATTCATGACTGGAATGTAGAAATTGGGGGTATAGCCTATTCAAACAGAATAAACCAAATAAGAAGGGGGGGAGTAGCATTATATGTAAAGGATGTGTAAACTTGGGAAGAGATTCATAACTTGGGAGTATGGAAGGCAGATTGAGAGTATATGAGTAAAAACTGTAGGAGAGGGAAACAGCTGTGACCTTCCTGCTATAGTCCTCCAAGCGGGATGGAATACTTGAATGCAGATTCCCAAATTACTGGAGCAGATTACCAAACATTCAAAAAGGAGAGTTATAGCAGTCATGGGAGACTTCAACTACCCTGGTATCTGTTGGAACTCAAACTCTGCTAAGAATGTAAAGTCCAACAAGCTCCTCCATTGCCTTTCTGACTATTTCATTTCTCAGAAGGCAGAAAGACAAGCTGGAAGTATTGGGAATCTTGGGAGGCAGTGATCAAGTCCTCTTGGGTTTCATGATACAGAGGCAAGGGAAAGCTGGGTGTAGCCAGGCATGCACTTTATGAAGGCTGATTTCAAAAAGCTTAAGGAACTGCTAGGTGATTTCCCACAGTAAGAAATGCTTAAAGAGAAGGGAGTCCAAGATGGATGCGAGTTTCTTAAAGGTGAAATACCGAAGGCACAAATGCTGACAATTCCAACAAGAAAGAAAAGCGGGAGGCTTCTAAAGAAACCAGTGTGGCTGCGTAAGGAGCTTACGGATGAGCTGAGATTTAATAAAGGCATGTATAAGAAATGGAAGAAAGGGGAAATTGTGAAGGAAGAGGATACACAAGTAGCCAACAGTTGCAGGGAGAAGGTCGGGGAGGGGTAAAGCTCAGAATGAGCTCAGGTTTGCAAGCGAGGTTTTAAACAGTAACAGGTTTATTCTGCTATGTTCGAAACAAGAGGAAGAGCAAGTGAGTAGTAAGTAGGTCTTCTGCATGGGGAGCATTGAGAATTGCTATTGGGTAACAGAGAGAAAGAAGGTGGGACTGCTCAACATGTGTGCAGAGGAAGTCAACTAAGATGATCAAGGGTCTGGAGGCCAAGCCTTATGAGGAACGGTTGAAGGAATTGGGTACGTCTAGCCTGGGTAAGAGGAGACTGAGAGGAGATATGATATCCATATTCAGGTGTCTAACGGACTGTCACATGCCCCTCTCAACACTACCATTTGTTAATAGCCCTTTTAAAACAAATAACACTTTGAGCAAAACACTTTGGCATGACAGAAGTGCATAAATTTATATGCGTGGCTTGACGAATGTGGATAGAGGAGGAAAAAAATTATCCCTCTCACAACGCTAGAATTCATGGACATCTCATGAAGCTGAATGCGGGAAGATTCAGAACAGGCAAAAGAAAGGACTTATTCATGTAGCGCATAGCAAATCTGTGGAACTGTCTCCTGCAGGAGAGGCCACCAACTTGGATGGCTTTAAAAGAGGACTGGATGAATTCATAGAGGAGAGGGCTATTGATAGCTGTTAGCCGCAATGGCTGGGCTCTGTCTCCATGGTTGGAAGCACTAATTCTTCTGAATACCAGTTGCAGGAAGCCACAGGAGCTTTTGTGTTTTGGTTCTGCTCTCAGGTTTTCCATAGACCTCTAGCAATGGTGAGAACAGGATGCTAGACTAGACAGACCATTGGCCTGACCCAACAGGCTCTTCTTAGGTTATCAACAGGTGTGCAAATTCACATTACTTGGTGATGGTTCGGCCATTGATGGCAGTTCCAAAATCCTTCCAGCCCCCTTCAGAGGTTTTCATGCAGGTCTGTTTAAATCAGACCTTCCTTCAGAAGCATGAGGACAGGAATCTTATGTTAATCTTTATGGAAAGGTTCCTAAAGCTCAGTGGTAGAAC
Source organism: Podarcis filfolensis (assembly GCF_964270895.1). Classification (NCBI taxonomy): domain Eukaryota; kingdom Metazoa; phylum Chordata; class Lepidosauria; order Squamata; family Lacertidae; genus Podarcis; species Podarcis filfolensis. The sequence continues at coordinate 22,962,819 of NC_139620.1, read as the reverse complement.
ACTGGGTAAGTGTCAGGCTTCGGGGAATCAGCTTCGTCCCCCATGGCAGTAAATAAGATCAAACAAAAGGAACATCTTACCAATTAGATTCTTTAATAATCACAGTGAGAGAGAAAAGAACACGTCTACCTAGAAATGGTGGTGCTTCGAATTAAGGCTCACCCCCCACCGTTCCTATTAATCTACATCACTGCTACATCTTGTAATCTGAGTTTGTACCCTATGTGCTTTCTGTTCTAACGCTTTCTGAGCTCTCTGTATCTTTGGGGAAGGGGGGGAATGAATGCTTTCCAGAGACTGTGAATCTGTTAACTCTTTCTTTTCTAATGTTTCTTCTGCTAGCTGTTCCCCATCCAGTGTTTCCCAGCTTCTGCCTTCTGAACTATGCCCCTCTGCAAACCACTGTTCCAAACCTATACTGTCCTCCTGCTCCTGGGAAGATTCAGGATCAGGAGGAGGGGGTGGCTCCCACCATTTTCTTCCTCAGTGCAGCCCTCCTCAGCACGGTTCCTGACAGTAAGACCCCAGGTTCAGGCCCAGACACCTCCAGCTTAAAAAAGAAAAGAAAAAAGATCAGGTTTGCAGGTAATGGGAAAGATCGTTTCTACTAGACCCTTCAGAGTCATTGCCACTCAAAAGAAGACAATTCTGGCCTCAGGTGGACAAATAGCGTGGCCTGCAAAGGGACAGATGCCTGTCTTCCTAAGAGAATATGTGTCATTTGGATCTCCTGGCATTCCTGTTAAATCCCTCCAGCCTCTGTTGAAGCCTAGCTTGTCACACACCCCTCTCCATTATCATACATATTTCTGTGCCCACACAAACCCCAGGATCCATTTGCGGGTGACTCATTTTTCCTTTAGACAGTGAGATGAGCCGAGCAGAGAGAGAGAGAGAGAGAGAGAAATCCAGAGGGGCAAAATACACTTGGAAAGACCAGAGTCCTCTTGAATAGCACTCAACGCTCTGTCGAGGTCACTCTCCACTTGCCATTGTCTCTCTGCTTCTTGTGATTACAGAAAAGCGCAGCGGAGACGAGTACATCTGATTGCTGGCCCAGGTGGGAAGTGAGCGCGGAACATTGCTTGTAGAATCATAGAGTTGTAGAGCTGGAAGGGACCCCCTGAGGGTTATCTTGCTCAGCCCCCTGCAATGCAGGAATCGCTGCTAAAGAATCACTGACAGGTGGCCACCCAACCTCTGCTTTAAGCAGCTCCAACGAAGGGAAGTCCACCACCTTCCAAGAAAGTCTCTTATGCTGCTGAACAGCTCTCGCAACCAGGGAGCTCTTCCTAATGCTTAGTCGGAATTTCCTTTCTTGTCATTAGAATCCGTTGGTCCAAGCCCTGCTTGCTGGAACTGCAGAATGCTCCATCGTCAATGGGACTGCCCTTCAGATATTTGAAGATTGCTATCTGTCAGGGACTGGGCAGAGGAGGAATGGTGGAGACCGCCTCTCCTTCCTGACCCTTCCAGGGAGGAGGAAGAGGAAGACAGTATAGATTTACAACAGGGGTTTGAGGGAGGTCGCAGCTCAGAGGCAGATGAGGGGGAAAGTTGGGAAATCATGGGAGAGCCAGAGCAACAACACCCAGCTGACATGTTGTCATTAGAAAGCATTCCAGACCCTCCCTCTCCCAGAACCCGGCGAGCTTTAAAAGTAGGAGAGCAAAGAGCTCAAAGACAGAGGGCATGTAGCGGCACCCGTAGAGTTGGTGATGAGAATGACGAATGACGAAGTGGGAGAGAAGGAGGGTGGAGATTCACTCGGGACAACACCATTATCCAAGAGGCTGGTTTCTATAGCCTCTCTCTTTAAAGATTGAAATAAAAAAGGATGGTAAGAAACCTTCCCTTGTCTGTATACTTTCCTGGGCAACCAGCTGGGAACTGCTGACAGCATCCTGACACTATCATATGGCTTGGCGTTTCTCAAACTTACTCAACTTTAATAATAACTTTAATAATAACTCTACCCTTTTCTAATAGGGCCGTCTCCCCCCGCGGCACCTGGCTCTATGCGGATGAGGGTATATGGATCATTTCTGTTGGATTTTTATATGTAATAAAATATATGTATCAAAGCCCCTCATCCTCATCACTGGTACATTTACAGCAACAGGCTGATCGTGATCTAGTGGTCAGTTGCGGGGTGCCCCTGGTCAATCTTTGGACCCCCTGAGAATTGTTACCCCCCAAAAAAAGGGGGGGAAACCCAGCTTTGGCTTCCTAAAAAAAGCTCAACAACATTGTCAATGGGTAGATCACTGCCAGCTTTTCTTATACTGTGAGTAGATTGCAGTCTCTTGGGAGTTGGACGTGCTTGCACAAATGATTCTTATCAATCCATGCAAATTATTGTTAGATAATTGCATTTCTATTTCACCTTTTTCTCCAAAGAGCTGAAAGCACACATGGTTCTTCCCCCCTCCTCATTTAATCCCCACAACAACCCTGTGAGGTAGGTTAGGCCGAGAGAGGCAGTGACTGGTCCAAGGTCACCCAGTGGTCGTCATACGGCCAAGCGGGAATTTGAACATGGTTCTCCCAGGTCCTCATTTAATCCACATAACAACCCTGTGAGGTTGAGAGGCAATGACTGCTGCCAGCAGCTTCAGCAATTCCATCAGAAGTTTCCCACATGCCTTTTTTGCCTCCTCTTTTGCCACTATAAGAACCAGTTGTATACTCTCTCTTTTTTTAAAGCCTGGCATGTTTTAGATTTTGTTCCCATTCATCCATGCACACCTGCTTAAGCTTCACAGCTGCAGCATACCTGGGAATCTTGGCTTCCTGTGCAGCATCTGCTTTTCCTGAAATGCTTCAAGGTTCTGGCGCACCACTGATCCTTAATATGGCTGCGGGAGGCAGGGAGGGAAGAAGGTGCGTTGTTTTCCATTCTGCGCCGCATTTGTCACGTGCAATGCTGTTTCTATTCTGCCACAGTTCATCTTCTGCCCCAAAGCTACAGTATCCATCTTGCTACCGACTCTGGCGAAATTATGTAACCTATGTGATTAATTTCATCAATCATGTTGTCTTATTCCAGGTCTTCAGTGGGCACCAAAAAGACATTGCCTATGTAAGATTTAAAGGGGGGGGGAGTTAAGTGTAGGGGCCTCCACAAAAAGGACCTGACTCCTGCATTGTATAGAATGGACCTCCTGAGAAGATGGTGTCTGCAGGAAGCCCTCTCCCTCAGAGCTCTGCGATTGATGGGGTATATAAGGGGTGAGATGCCTTTTCAGATAGCCTGGTCCCAGTAGGACTCTATACACCAAAGCCAGCACCGTCTGGTAGCTAATTGGCAGCATTTGTGGAGTAGGAGGTGCTGAGATCTGCCAGGATGTCTCAGCAAAACCTCCATGAAAAGAAGCAGTGTATCTGAACATCAGTTGCCAAGCTGGGAAAGAGCCATCCCCCTCTGGAGTCTACTCATGTAGTAGCTGGAGGCATTTGGGTCTTGACTGCAGAAAATAAGGTACTGGATTAGCCAAGGGTCATTTTCATGTGCTCTAGCAGGCTCAGACACGTCTCATTCCTGGCAGAAGGCAGCTCGCTGCTTCCTTCCATCTCCCACCATTCCTTAAGGCATAGCTGTCAACCATCCCTTATTAGGCGGGAAAGTCCTTTATCCCAGCGCTGTGTCCTGCTGCTGTCCCTTATTGATGATGTCCCTTAAATTTCCTGGGTTTCAAAGGAAGCAGCTCCTCTCCCTCCCTCCCTGCCAGCCAGGGAGGAGGGAGGCTCCAACTGTGTTGCTTGGCTGTGTTGCTCACCCAATAAGGAGTCTAAGAACGACTAGGGGTGGAGCTTGCATGCTTTGTGCCGATCAAATCGGCCGCGTTGCCTGGGGACTCGCCTTTGCTCAGCGCTTCCCAGCGGAGAGGTGACGGTGGTTTTCCTTGCTGCATCCCCTTTGCCAGGTTGCTGCACTGTAGGAACCACCGCTTGAGGCTTTGTTTAGCTGCTGGTTGGCTAAAATCCCTTATTTTGGCTGCTGATCCCTTATTTTTGAGGCTGCTGGACCCTTATTTTCAAATCTGTAAGTTGACAGCTATGCCTTAAGGCAGTTTTCCCAGCAGAGCAGGAAGCCAGCACCCTCTTTTATTATATTCCTGTGTGTTTTGTTTTTCTCTCCCCCAGCTCACCTTGCAGAGCACAAAGTCCCGTGTGGCCTTCTTCGAGGAGCTCTAGTAAGCGAGCCGGTTCTTTGCTCCTGAGCCAGCGCCCGACTGATGCGGACCCTCCGTTTGAGGACTCAGCCATAGCCGGCCACGAATCCCTCCTTCCCAGCTGCCCCCTGAACTGTGACCCCCTCTTCACGCGTTTTCGAAGAGTTTGACGTGATGCTCCCCGCTTTGTACTTTGTAGTTTTTTTGGTTTTTAATAATCTTTGTATAACACACGACTGTGATATACCATTTAGCTTCTTCTTTCTTTCCTTTTTTAAAAAGTGTTTGTATTGATTGTGACTTGTATTAACGTGCTCCTAAGACGGGGTGGGTGCGGCACCAGCATGAGACCCCTTTTCGCTTCCCACCTCTCTGTAGGGGCACGACTCTGCTCCCTCCTGCGGACGAGAGAGGCGGCTCTTTCCTGAAGCTCCCATCAAGGAGCCTTTAACATCTAGCATGCTCTGTCTGCTAGCGCAAGACCCCATGTGCTCGTGGGTGGCAGAGTTTAAAGCTTGCACGACAAAGGGATCTGGTGCAACAGTTGCACGGGAGTAAGCTTGTTGGGGAACAGCCGATCCTGGCGCAACAGCCGGTTCTTGTTGCGCGATCTGTTGTGAGGCCATCGTGGGTGCTGCATATTCGTTTCCCCCTTGCTCAACAAGTGACTTCAACTTCGCTCCCTACATTCTGAACCAAATGGAAGGATAATCAGGGAGCCTCTCTTAGATGTCATGCTCTCTCCTTCCTTCTGAACTGCTGAGACAGACCACTGGGTCCACTTAGCTCAGTAGTGTCCACACCAATTGGCAGCGTCTCTCCAGGATTTGGGGCAGGGGGTATCTCCCAGCAAAAGCAGATGCTCCAAAAACTGAACTACAATCCTTCCCCCATGCCATCTTGACCCAGGGTTTCGTATTTTGTTTTTGCACTTTGTTTCAAATCATTTTAATCATGGGATTTGGGGTGGGGTTTTTTGTGCAAAAATGTGCTTCTCCTAAGAACTGTGATAGCGTCAGGAACGGGGAGGGAGAAGTATGGGGAATTTGGGGGCCCAGAAACCCCAACCCAAGGTGCTGTGGAAGATGCAGGACTTTTAGATGCAGAACAACAGAGCCCCTCCGCCATTTGATCCCAACCCACACTAATGCACTGTGAGATTTTGAATTCTTAACTGACAGGGCAGGCGCCTCTTTGTAAAGACTCCTTTTTTGCTTTTTAAAGTTAAATTGAGTACTAGACTGCAGTGGCTTCATGCCTGAGAAAATACGTGTCGCTTTGCAAAAAAACACCCAGCATTCACTCCTGTGGGATGACTGTCAGGGAGCAACATGCATACACTAAACTACTCTCACTCACACACAAATCCTTTTCCTTCTCAGCTTCCTTCATTCTGATCTTCGGTCCTTTAAAAAAGAAACCCGCAACTCTTTGTGTACTGCAATACCTCAGTGAGAGACGATCTCTCTGGCTCAAAAGCCTCAGATGAATTTTCTAGCTTCCAAGCCTTTGCGCTGCCCCCTGGTCCCGTTGATCTCCTTTTTGTGCTGCTATCAAGGGATGCAATGACTAAAGAGGCCTGCCATTTTAAAGGTGGAGTTTCTATTGCTCTCAAAGTGGTGCTGTTCCCAAAATAAACATAAAACCCCAGCCGCGTTAGTTTCCCACTTCCAACATGGCCACCACGCCTGTAGGCTCACCTTGTCTCGCCTTTCCTTGTTTTCTGATCGGTCGAAGCGATGGATTCATACAAGTTCGAAAACAGGAGTAGAGGGGCCAGGGGGAGGCTGAGCTTATAACCAAAGGGTTGTTTCTGGGGTTACTAGTAGCAGCACAGTGAGAAAAGCCCAGTCAGTCTGAACCTGGCCATCTTGTTTGAAAGATGCTAGATTAAAGGTGCATTGGGTGATGTCCTGTTCAGGATCCTCAAAACACCGACTGGTTCTGCCTTGCATCACTCAAAATTGGATGTAAGCAGCTGGAGTTTCTGGACAGCTGAAAAGAGAGGCTCTTGCTTTTCCAGGCGAGTAAGAGAAAGAAAACACTTGACGAAAGTTTAGGATTGGACAAATTCTTGGAGGATACATCTCTCAATGGCCACTAGCCATGATGGCTGGGTTCCACCTCCACTGTCGGAGGCCGTATGCTTCTGAATGCCAGTAACTGGGAATCACAAGTGCAGGCAGTTGCCGTTGTGCTCAGATCCTGCTTGTGGGCTTCCCATTGGAGCATCTGGTTGGCCACTGTGAGAACAGGATGCTGGACTAGATGGGCCATTGGCCTGATCCAGCAGCCAGGCTCTTCTGGTGTTCTTACAACAGCTTTCTCTGTCTTTTGCCGGTAATGGCAAACCATGTTTTGGCTTAGATTGTCAAAGCCATTTTAAAGTCGCTTTTTAGCTTTTTAAAGAGCAAACTCAAATGTTTTTTGAAATGCTGGTGGGCCTCCTCACTTCACAGGGGCTGAGGCCCAAATCGTTTTACTCTGCATTTATCTGAATCTTTGAGAGAGCCATGGCACTTGCAGTGAAATAAGGCTTTGTTTCCTTAGACCAGCGGTTCTCAACCTGTGGGTCCCCAGATGTTGTTGAACTACAACTCCCATCATCCCTGAGCTCTGGCCTTGCTAGCTAGGGGTGATGGGAGTTGTAGTTCAGCAACATCTGGGGACCCACAGGTTGAGAAAGGCTGCCTTAGACGGTTGCCTTGGGTGTTACTCCAGCGGTGTTCATCCATTAGGAACTGGGCCAGCTCTGCAGAGCTCACTGGTTCCCACTGTTGCCAGAGTCCTCCTGATCCACCCTCCACTATCAATAGAACACTGCTAGTGTCTTCTAGCCACGATGGCTTTGCTCTGGGGGCAGTAATGCTTCTGAATCCCACTTGCTGAAAGCCACAGGAGGAGAGACAGATCCTGCACTCAGATCCTGCTTTCTGAGTTTCCCAGGGGCATCCAGTTGACCCCCAGGAGAACAGGATGCTCAACTAGATGGGCCACTGGCCTGATCCAGCAGGGCTCTTCTTGACTTCACTGCTCAAAAGACCGCGTCCCAGACTTAAAGATACGGCCTGTGCCCACCCTGCATTGGTGGCACAGCATTTTAAGCAGGGTCTTCTCCATCGCATATCCACAAACACTTTTCAGAAGCGGGCAAGTCAGGCCCTAGAACCAGACGTGGGTTTGGTGGCCTTAACCACACGTGAGTCGAAGTTGCATTTTCTGCATTGCCTATCCAGGGGTTGCCAACTTTTTTTTTTAAAGGCATGTGGGTATCTTTGGATTTTGGAGTGGGTGGTGTGGGTGCCACTCCCTCTGGTTAGTTCTCTCGTTCACCCAAGCGTCGCCCGACCTCTCTTGTTGCATTTGGCTCCTGTACTGCAAATTGGGCAACCGTGGAGTAAAAAGCAAGTAGGGTGTGTGAGATTTTGGAGACAGATTTGCTGCCTGAAATACGAAACAGCAGCTGACCCTCAGCATGGTCTCTGTCTGGAGGTAGGTAATGGGAACCTGTAGCCTTCCAGATGTTGTTGAAGTCATCATCCCTGGCCATTAGATCATGGTGGCTTCTGGGAATTAGAGGTCAACAACAACTGGAGGGCCAGGCATTCCTCGCCCTTAAATTAGGGTGTGGGGGCCCAGCCTTCAGACACATTTGATCCCTGGGGCCTCTGTCACTGGATCCCAGACATGCATCTAGCCCAGATGTTCAACCCAGAGTTTGGTGCAACAACCTTTTCCCCCAGCCCCAACTTGTTTTCTCAGATGGGAGTGTCTCTCTTGATACTATTATTTTTTACAAAAAAGAAGTTTGTACTGAATATTGAAAATGTATATCTGAAATTCAGATATCTGTCGCACCCCCCCCTCAAATTGTGTTGTTTCCTTAAAGGGGGGGGGTCTTGATATGGACAGACCCTATTTTCTATTCCCATGGATTGTTACATACTCTGCAGAATTGATTTGTTTCTCATTTTGGGTTTTAATAAAAGTTCCAAGTACTTGGAGAGATCCGCCGTGGGAGGCAGTTCTTGTCGTTTGTTCTCAAATATGGGTGGCTGGGTGGGCTTCAAGTATGCAGGATCTGCTTTGATTCCCACCTCCCAAAACTGGATGGCCATCAGCCAGAGGTGAGCGCAAAACAAGGGCTTAGAACGAGCGGTGAACATACTTGGAAAAGGACTATCTCTGGGTGTATCTCAGGCCAGGAATTTACCTGAGTATCTGAAAGACCTTCTTCCCTACAGACCCTCTTGGGCTCCAAGATCGACAGGGGAGGGCCCTCCTTTGTAGTTCTCAGAGGCTCAGCGGCGGTGGGGGGAGGTGGTGGCCTGGGAAAGGACCTTCCCTGTGGTGGCCCCTAAGTTGTGGAACTCCCTTTCCACAGAGCTGTGCCTGGCACCTTATACAGCTTCTGGTGAATGCTGAACACCCACCTCTTTGCCCTGTCCTTTTAGACTTGAGGTGTACATTTTAAGGACACACCTTATTTTGTGATTGTAAGTTGTTTTAAAGTTGTCTCTAATATTGTCATATAACCTGCCCTGGGGCCGTAGCCTGAAGGGTGAGATGATGATGATGATGATGATGATACCTTCCAATTCCTTTCTCACAAAAATCTATTTTTGGTTATCCCCCAACATACACACCTTTCTTCACTTCAGCAACCTTAATTGGGGGAGGGGAGGCCTAGCTATAAGCTGAACAATTGGAAGTCAGAAATTCAGTTTTTAAAATACAGGGTTTTTAAAGTTTTGATTACTAAGTAAACATTAATGCAAGATGCAACTTCTGTGATGGAGTACTGCCAACCATCACGATCAGAATCCATAAAAGTGGGAGACAGGCACCCAAATCACCATCATCATCTAGGGTTGGATCCCATATTAGCCCTACTCAAGAGTAAACCCATTGAAATTAATGGGCATCTGCTTGTGGGCTTCCCATTGGGGCACCTGGTTGGCCACTGTGAGAACAAGATGCTGGACTAGATGGGCCATTGGCCTGATCCAGCAGCTTATGTTCTTATAGGTTAGTAAAAAGATGAGGAATTATTACATGTGAGCCGCCACAACCTGCAACATGGGATCACCTTTTAATGCTTTTCTTTTTAAAGCTTGTATAACCACATTCCTACTCCCCTCTCTCTGCCTTTACCAATCTTGTGCCCTCTAGATGCCTACCAATATTCAAAAAGCAACAATTAATAAATGGCAGCAAATTCTGTATAGCTGAAAGCATTAGAGAATGTAAAACACAATGCATGCGGATTCAAATACATTCTGTTCCAGCGTAGAACAATAGCAGAATCATCTCGAGTTGCATTCCAGGAACAATGATTATCCACAAAGGGTGAGAAAAGAACTCGTCTTTGTGAGTTTTAAGGACTGCGGTGACATAGAAGGGTTGCTTCAGTGTTAATAAAATCGGTGACTTACAAAGCCATGTCGCAGGTGTAATTCTCCCTTGAAATATCAAAGATCCATTATCTAGGCTGGAACTTAAATGCATATCAAATGGTGCATTGGGAGTTCACTCTGCAGCAGAAAGTAATGCAGTGGCACAGCTAGAGTCTTCAATAATGTCTGAATAAAGTTCTCATGCCCTGGAGAGGAAAGTTTGCAACATTTGGGACCTTTTAGTTTAGAGAAAAGTTGAGTAAGAGGTCAGATGATAGAATTGTGTAATATTATGCATATGGAGAGGGTAGAGAGAGCAAAGTTTTTCTCCCTTTCTCCACTAGAATTCATGGATATCCAGTGAAGCTGAAGATTCAGAACTGACAAAAGAAAGTCTTTCTTCACACAGTGCATAGCCGAGCTACGATTTTCAGGTTTTCAGAAAATCGTAGCTCAACTATGCACTGTGTGAAGAAAGTCTTCCTTTCGTCTGTTCTGAATCTTCAGCTTCACCATCGTCAAAGCAATGATTCTTCAATATCAACTCCACTGGACTGGTCATGTTGTCTGGATGCCTGATCATCTTCTTCCAAAGCAACTATTCTATCTCCAGCTGAAGAATGGAAAACGGAATACCGGTGGACAACAAAAGAGGTTTAAAGATGTCCTCAAGGCAAATCTAAAAAAAATTAACATGAGCACTGAGAACTGGGAAACACTAGCCAGCAAGTGCTCCAACTGGAGAACAGCCTTTACCAAAGATGTCATGGACTTTGAAGAAGCACAAACTCACGGCAAAAAGGAGAAACATGCTAAGAGGAAGGCAACGTTTGGCAAACCCTCTCTGTGATCGACTCCCACTGGAAACCTATGTCCCCACTGTGGAAGGATGTGCAGATCCAGAATTGGCAAACCTAGACAACATCTTAAAAAGCAGGGACATCACCTTGCCAACAAAGGTCTGTATAGTTAAAGCTACGGTTTTCCCAGTAGTGATGTATGGAAGTGAGAGCTGGACCATAAAGAAGGCTGATCGCTGAAGAATTGATGCTTTTGAGAGTCCCATGGATTGCAAGAAGATCAAACCTATCCATTCTTAAGGAAATCAGCCCTGAGTGCTCACTGGAAGGACAGATCCTGAAGCTGAGACTCCAATACTCTGGCCACTTCATGAGAAGAGAAGACTCCCTGGAAAAGATCCTGATGTTGGGAAAGATGGAGGGCACAAGGAGAAGGGGGCGACAGAGGATGAGATGGTTGGATAGTGTTCTCGAAGCTACCAGCATGAGTTTGACCAAACTGCGGGAGGCAGTGGAAGACAGGAGGGCCTGGCGTGCTCTGGTCCATGGGGTCACGAAGAGACGAACACGACTAAACGACTAAACAACAACAACAGTCCCTTACGGACTCACTGTTAAGACCGTGTTCATGGAAGGCAATCTTACTTGGCTACGAGAAGTTGAGCTACAGAAGAGGCAGTGATGGCCACTGTCATGGATGGCTTTAATAAGAGAATTGGACCCATTCACAGAAGATTAGGCTATCAGTGGTTAAACCATACCAGGAGAGAGTGCTCTTGTGCTTGGTCCCTGCTTGGAGGTATCCCACAGGCATCTGGTTGGCCAGGGTGAGAGCAGGATGATGAGTAGGAAGATGAGTAGGATGGGCCATTGGTTTGGTCCAACAGGCTCTTCTTATGCTCTCATAGGTGGGGGACCTTAGGCATAGGAGTCAAATGTGCCCATGAACTTGTGCCAATGCCTCTTGCTTGCCTGGGTGAGAATAATAATAATAATAATAATAATAATAATAATAATAATAGTAATTTTTATTTATACCCCACCCTCCCCAGCCAAGCCCGGGCTCAGGGCGGCTAACAAACAATAATAAAAACAACTTGAATGAATACAACCTAAAAACAAGATTAAAATACAACAATTAAAATATTGAAACATTAAAATATTAAAATGCAGCCTCATCACAGGAGGAGAAAGGAAAAAGAAAGAGGGGGAGCCAAAGGCCAGGCGGGTCAATTCTGTCTTACAGGCCCTGCGGAAAGAAATCAGATCCCACAGGGCCCTGGTCTCATGAGGCAGAGCGTTCCACCAGGCCGGAGCCAGTGTTGAAAAGGCCCTGGCTCTGGTTGAAGCTAATCTAACTTCCTTAGGGCCTGGGACCACTAGGGTGTTGCTATTTATGGACCTTGAGGCTCTCCGTGGGGCATACCGGGAGAGGCGGTCCCGTAGGTACGAGGGTGATAGAGAGGGTGTCTGTAAGTCGGTGTCGAAGCAAGCCTATTCTACAAAGGTGACATTTCCCTTCAGTGCTGCTCCCACTTCCGCCTCCACTGGCACGCAGCCCTCGCCAGGAGTTTCTGTCTTTCTCCATCCTGTGCTTTCCCCGGCAACCCCCCCCCTTGCTTCATTATCTCCCTCTCTCCTAGCCCTTCCTCAAACGCTCCTGCTCCTCGTTCCTTGCCCTGAATACTTATGTAATCTTGTTTTGCCTGTCAGATGCCTGCCCCCTTTGTGCGCCAAAGGCAGCTGCGTCTCGCTGCCAGATAATATGATCCCTGGATATTCCCTGTCGCGAAATGCTCTGGCGCTTAAGGGATGCCGAGCTGTGTCAGTCGGAAAGCTCTGCCTGCTTCAAGGGAGAAAAGGGGAGCAAGCAGGTGGGGTGCGTGTGGGGAGAAGCATGTCATGCAAATCCAGCTCTGCCAGGCCAGTTCGCTTGTTTGTTTGTTTGCAACTTTTGCATTGGTATAAAGAGTTTTGCATTAGCTGGAAACAAATCGTCATAAAATTACAGTTGAATTACATAAAATTAAAGTTTCGGTGGGCTCCGAAAAATTATATGCTGTTTGGTGGGATTTTATTGTATATACAACGATAACAGGCACACAGAACTCCCTTTGCACAGTGCAAAGCGCAAAATTGGCTTTCCTGATGGTAATAAATACTTCACCAACCTACTATTAAGTCCCTCCTGGATATACTGTGCTGCGTTTATGTACTTCTGTTCTGTTCTGTTTTGTACTTCTGTTCTGATTATTGTATTAATTTGTTTGATTTACTTCATAAATCTATCTATCTATCTATCATCTATCTATATACAGTCGTACCTTGGTTTTTGAACAGCTTAGTTCTAGAACATTTTGGCTCCCAAACTATTTTTGGAAGCCAAATGTCCGACGGGGCATCTGCAGCTTCCGATTGGCTGCAGGAGCTTTGGTTTTCGAACGTTTTGGAAGTTGAATGGACTTCTGGAATGCTTTCCATTTGACTTCCAAGGTACAACTGTATCTATCTGTCTATCTGTCTATCTATCTATCTATCTATCTATCTATCTATCTATCTATCTCTGAGGATCTTCTGGCGGTTCCCTCACTGCAAGAAGTGAGGTTACAGGGAACCAGGCAGAGGGCCTTCTCGGTGGTGGCTCCCTCCCTGTGGTACGCCCTCTTGTCGGATATCAAGGAGATGACTATACAACCTTTAGAAGACACCTGAAGGCAGTCCTGTATAGGCAAGTTTTTTAAATGTTTAATGTTTTGTTGTGTTTTTAAATATGCTGGAAGCCGCCCAGAGTGGCTGGGGCAACCCAATCAGATGGGTGGGGTACAAATAATAAAATTATTTGTAGTAGTAGTAGTAGTAGTAGTAGTAGTAGTAGTAGTAGCCTTTAACTTTGGGCACAACCCAATGTCAACAAAAACAAGGAATGAAATGCTGCAAAGCCCCCAAGCCAGTGGGTGTGCTTCCCTCCCCACCTGACCTTCGCTCTTCTGCCATCTTCAGCGCCATGCTCCATCAGCCAGTTTCTCCTCCTCGGTCCCGATGGCCATGGCTTTGATCCACTGCATCTGCTGCTCTACCTTGGTGGCTTTCTGAGCCAGGAGCTTTGCTTCCTCTTCCGTGATCTGAGCTTTCTCGGCCAGCAAGTCAGCCGTCTCTTTGGATCTCATCTGGGCAAGACGGGTGGAGAATTACATGCAAGGGGCCCTCACTCGGCAACAGCCAAATGCCAGATGTCAAAGAGAGAAACAATTATACAACCTTCCGTAGACATCTGGAGGGAGCCCTGTACAGTGGTACCTCGGGTTACAAACACCTCAGGTTACAAACACTTTGGGTTACAGACTCCGCTAACCCGGAAGTAGTACCTTGCGTTAAGAACTTTACCTCAGGATGAGAACCTCGGGTTAAGAACTTTACCTCAGGATGACAACAGAAATTGCGTGCCAATGGCGCGGTGGCAGCAGGAGGCCCCATTAGCTAAAGTGGTACCTCAGGTTAAGAACAGTTTCAAGTTAAGAACAGACCTCTGTAACCAGAGGTAGCACTGTATCGGGATGCTTTTAATGCCTGATGTATTGTGTGTCTTTATATTTTCTGCTGGAAGCTGCACAGAGTGCCTGGGGCAACCCCATCAGATGGCCAGGGTATATAGATATAGATATATCACTTATTTAATGTATTTGTATCCCACCTTTCTCCCAAGATGAGGTTCAAGGCAGCTTACAATTAAAAACAACATTATAAAATATAAAAGCAATAAAAATCAAGTTAAAAAACACACACAATAATTAGAACACATCAGAACACATTTGGAACTAGCAATTAAAATCCAGTTTGCCTTGACAGCAGCCGAGAGATCAGCATCTTAGTTTCCAAAGGCCTGTCTGTACAGGAAGGTCTTAGGCTGCTGGCAGAAGGATAACAAAGAGCAAGGCAGTCAGACTTCTCTTGGGAAGGAATCCCACAATCGGGGAGCAACCACAGAAAAGGCTCTCCCTCGGGTCACCGACAACTGTGCTTCTGAGATCGATGGGACCAAGGGAAAGTGTCCACTGATGGATCTCAGCAGCAGCCAGGCAGGTTTGTATGAGAGGTTGGGTTGGGAGAGACACCCTGCCTGAAACCCTGGCAGTCAGTGTAGGCAATGCTAAGCTAGATTGGCCAATACCAGTCTGGCACAGTACAAGGCAGCTTCCTATGGGCTCTGGTGTGGCTCCCTGGCCTTGTTCCTGCTGTGTTGCTGCTGTTAATCTGAGCAAACTCCCGCTGTCGCCTCCCGCACCCAGAGCTCCAGATTCTCCTGTGTCGCTTAATGAATGCACCACCAGAATTGTTTATCTTTTCTGTTTGCACAATCCCGGCCATCGAAAAGAAGAAAGGGAGGAGAGAGAAAGAAACGGAAATTCCCGGGAGATTAAATTTAGCTTTTGATGAGGATGATGGTTCTGCCTGCCATATTTTATGCACGCTCCCCTCTGCACACCCACAACAACAACAACAACGGTCTGTATTTCCCAAATTCAATAATTGGCTCAGAAGAAGGAGATGGGTTTGCTCCGGCTCCTCTTTCTTCCTCTTGTTCTTTCTCTTTTTTTCCTCCAGGAGCCAGACGGGAGGTGCGGATGAGCGGAGGCGAAGAGGGAATTCACTTCTCTTTGGTGACAGGGAAAAGGGATGGAGGGAAGAGGGGAGGGAGAAGAGAAGGAGCCTCCTGTTCTGAGAACAAGGCTGCAAAATAAAATAAAAAGATTAAAAAAGAGCATCGCTGACCTAATTTCAGCATCAAGCAGAGAGAGAGAGAGAGTTAGGAAGCCTCCCTGGTATAAATAATGCAGCTTTTCTGCATCGGTGTCTTGTTGTGACGGAAAAGTTGGGCTCCGCTCAGGAGGAATGAAGCTTCCGATCTCAACAGAGGCTGCGGAAGTTGGCTTCCCCCGTGTCTCCTCTCTGCAAAATTGACAGGAGGTTTCCGTGCGTGACGGGGGGGCTCCCGCTTCACGGCCGCGTTTTTATCCTTTATTGTTCTGAGCCCTGCAACCTGCAAAAAAAGGGGGGAACTGTGTCTTTGGGATTGGCACGAAGGCTAAAAGGATTATTTAAGTGAGTCAGTGGCTTTGATGGTGTAGAATTATAGAATTTTGCAGCTAGGACTTGGGACCCAAAAGGTCCTCCAGCCCAAGGCTTCCGAGAGACTTGAACATAATAACATGCTTCTGGATGAATCCAATGTTCCCATTCAGACCACTGTCCTGTTCTCGCAGTGGCCAACCAGAAACCCCAGTGGGTATCAAGCAGGATATGAGCACAAGAGCAGGACACTTCCCTCCTGTGGCTTCCAGCCAGTGCTGGATTACCAAATAGGCACAGTAGGCATCGGCCTGTGGGCTCCATGCTTTTAAGGGGCCCCACTACAATGGATCAAAATAATATTGATTTGATCTTGAAAGAAAACTACAATCAAGCTTTCTTAGTTCAGTGTTATCCCACTAAATCGCACACATGAGGGGGTGAGATTTTGACTGCCTAAGGGCCTCCACAATGTTTAATCCTGCACTGATTTCAGCAACTGGTATACTACGGTTACCAGACGTCCCCGGGGATTTACAAATCTGTCCCCAGACAGAATCCGTCCCCGGAATGTCCCCGGATTTCACTTAATGTCCCCGGATATATATTTTAAGTGTTGTAGATTTATTAGTAGGGAATGAATGTTGCATGATTGGTTCAACGGCACAAGGCACCTCATATGGGGACTTCTAGCAAGGCAAAATGGCGGGCGCCACAGCAGCAAGCAGCTCTTGAAGCCAGCCAGAGCCAGGCTGGCTGCGGGCTGCTGAGACTGCTGAGACTGGGGGAATGGCGGAAACACCCCCCCCCCGCGCCCGCAACCAAAATCGAGCCGGGGGAGCCGATGCAGGGAGAAGGAAGAGAGAAGAAGGAGAAGGAAGAAGGGAGAGAGAAAGAGGAAGGAGAAAAAAGAGTGGAGCCCTGACCTTGCCACGCTGCTGCCGCTCAGGAAGAAAGATAGGAGAACACTGGGAGAGCAGTTTAGCCCAGCGTCCTACCAGATGCCTGTGGAAGTCCTGCCAGCGGGACCTGACCACAAGAGCACTCTTGTGATTCTCAGGAAATGGTATTCAGAAGCATCACTGCCTCTGACCAGGGAGGCAGAACACTCAGCACAGATATCCCTACCAGCCACAACGCCTAGCTCTGCCTCCATGGTTGGAGAGGCAGCAATGCTTCTGTATACCATAAAGTTACCAGATTTGCTGAAACTGGCCATTAGCTCCACACTCCTGTAACCTTTTGCTCTGTATCTTCTCAAGCAAACGAAGGCTGTGTCGGGGAGGGGGGGTGAGCTCCTCCTCTGGTCCTGTCTGGCCCATTGCTCAGCAATTTGCAGGAGTCTGCCCCATCGAGGTGTCAGAGGGGGAGGAGAGCCAGCAAGACTGGGACTGTCCTGTTGTTGGATAGCTGTGCCACTCTCTGACTCCTCTCTGCACTCAATACTGTGACTCTCAGCCTCTAACCCTGTCCTGGAAGACCCTCCTTGTCCTGACCCGCCCCCCCCTTGATCGCTCAAACCCCCTGCTTCTAGCACCATCCAGCTTGTTCCTTCCCCAGACTGCTCCCCACTGTCCCACCACCACCACGATCCACCAAATGGCTCCCACCATTTCTTCGTCATCCAGCCAGTCCCTGACAGCGGAGAAGAAAAAGAGGTGTGGGGGCCTCTGTTAGAGCAATGGACCCCCCCCCGCCCTGCCAGACTCAACTGAAAAGCTGTCACATCTGGACAAAGAAACAGCCAGCGCCGCAAATGAGGCATGCCCAGCCGTCGAGAGCAGGGAATAAACAGCAGCGAACCAAAGGAGGGCATCTCTTAGGGGAATATGCGGAGGGGACCCAGCCAGGATTGATCTTGGGCCTTTTTGAAAAATGTTATGACAGCTCCCGAACAAACAGCGTGCTATTTTTGAGCCACCGGAAAGCAATCCATCTGTACGAGATCAACACAAAGCGAGCGAGCGCTGCTCGGGCAAGCTCACAGCTGACTCAAGAACGACTTCTGTTGTTCACTGGTGCTGGGGGAAATGATTGGCTAAGAAGGGCAAGGCCTGTCTAGTCAGTCCCTGGTAGCGCAGAGGCAAAATAAAAGCCATGTAACTGGCAGCTTCTTTCAGCTGGTTGAAAAGATTCAGAGAGGGGGGAAATGTACTTTTTTTTTTTTGAAATAATACACATCAGGGGAGGGCTGTAGCTCAATGGTAGAGCATCTGCCTTGCGTTTAGAAGGTCGCAAGTTCAATTCCCACCTGCTCCAGGTAGAGCTAGGAGATCTTTGAGAGGTAGCATAGTGCAGTGGTTAGAATGATGGGAGAGACCAGGGTTCAAATTCCTACTTGGCTGTAAAGCCCATGGGATGACCTTGGGCCAATCACAGCCTCCCAGGCTAATCTGCCTAACAGGATTGTTGTAAAAACAAAGTAGAGAGGGGGAGAAGTGTGTAAGCCACACTGAGCTCCTTGGAGAAAAGGGGGGCTTTAGACGCAAGATTTACCCACTCTGGAAGAATGGCAGACGAAGTTGATTGACTTTATGGGATTGGCAGAATTGACTGGCAGAATCCGTGACCAGGGAGAAGAGTCGGCAGAAGAAGAATGGAAGAAATTCAAGGATTATCTACAAAAATACTGTAATATTAAGGAATGTTGAGTGATGTTGGATTGAAACTAAGTGGTTTCTAGCTGTAATGGTACAAAAGAATATGAAAAAAACAGTTCTTTTTTCTTTGTATATAAGTAAAAGTTTAAGTTACAATAATTTAAGAAGATGGATAGAAAATAAGGGATGTTTAGCTGTAATGCTATGAGATAAGGATTTGCTGGATAAACAATTAGAACTGGAATACAAGAAGGGGAGGCATGAGGAGGTCAGGGAAATATGTTATTGAAAAATAAGTTATGAAATTTATGTGTTTTATTATTTTTTCTTTTTAATTTTTTTCTTTGTTTGTATAAAATGGAAAACTTTAATAAATATCTTATAAAAAAGAAAAAAGAAAAGGGGGGCTCTAAATGCAACAACAATAATAATCCATTCTTTGAAATTTGCATTGATCCAAATTTTGTATTATTATTATTATTAATGTGAAACCAAAAGCACGGACCAAACAATAATCAAAGTTACAAATGTAGGAGCAATACAGTGGTTGCATTTTCCAAATAAACAGAGAGCAGATGATATAGAAAACTAAAGGTAGCAAAATTCATCATGAAAACATATATATATATATATATATATATATATATATATATATATATGAGATATGTAATAAATGAAATTCCACCAAACAGCATAGAAATTTCAGGTCTTCTTTGCCCCTAGAAATGTGCAATTTGTGAGTCATATTCTCTGCAATTATCAGAGTCCACATAGTTTTGCCCCAAATTTTGCAATGCAGTTTTCTGCATCCAAGTAAAGAGTGCATGACATGCACAAAGCTTTACCAAAGAAAATCAATAGCTGGCTAGCTCAATTGGTAGAGCACCAGACTCTTCAACTCAGAGTCGTGGGTTTGAGCCCCACGTTGGGCAAAAGAATTCTGCATTGCAGGGGGTTGGACTAGATGATCCTTCCAACTCTATGATTCTAATGACTGGCTATCTTGTGGCTTGTGACAACTCCGAATCATAAATACAAGCAAACATGACCAAAGGAAATAGCTTTGAAAGCGGTAAGCACAGCAAAACCTTAAACAAGATGCAAGGAAGGTGTTTTGCTTTAGGCTCTAGCCTGGTCAATAGTACAGTGGTACCTTGGTTCTCAAGCGCCTTGGTACTCAAACAACTTGGAACCCAAACACTGCAAACCCGGAAGTAAGTGTTCTGGTTCGCAAATCTTTTTCAGAAGCTGAACATGCTCCTTTTTGAGTGTTATGCTTCCAATTTGAGTGCCACACCTCCATTTTGAGTGTTACGCTGAGATCTGTCTGTTTTTGCTATTTATTTTGCATTTTTGTGGCTCTTTTGTTTTTGTGACTGTGTGGAATCCAGTTCAGCTACTTATTGATTGATTGTGTGTCTGCAGTACATTGTTTATCACTTTCATTTTATGGATCAATGGTCTTGTTGGATAGTAAAATTCGTGTTAAATTGCTGTTTTAGGGGTTGTTTTTAAAAGTCTGGAATGGACTAATCCAGTTTGCATCACTTTCTATGGGAAACGCGCCTTGGCTTTTAGAACGCTTTGGTTTTGGAATGGACTTCCGGAACGGATTAAGTTTGAGAATCAACATACTGTACCACTGCACATAAATGATCAATGTACTGAAAGTCGCCTCCTGCCAGCACCTCCTTCTGCCCCCTTGCCTCTTAGCACCCATAAGGTAATTCCACTGCCGCCACCCCAAGGGGCAGTGCTGCTCTCTTTGGGAACCACTGCTCTAAATGGAGGCGGTGGTAGTGTTTGCACCCAAAATAAGTGAGAGAAAAGACTCTACGCAGCTTTTGCATATAAGCGGATAGGCTTGGTGGGAGGGAGGGGGGAGCTGAACCATGATGAGTTGGCGGGTCTGACTTTGATGTGCCGACTCAGCACACGAAACTGATGAGTCAGAAGAGACCGTTTGACCAGAACAATCATTTCTCATTGGTGGGGAGGGGAGCGCCTGATTTGATGGGGACGTATCAAGGCCATTAACACATCTGAAGTGGGAAGGGTGAAAATCTAATTACGGATGCGTGAAATAGGGAAGATAATCCTTGGAAATTGGACAGAAGGAAATCCACAGGTGCCGAGGCATCATCAAAGAAGGACTTTTGTCTTTAGGGCTGCAAAAGCCTCAGATGTAATGAGAAACTGGTAAAGGGATGGATATTGCTTGAGACGTTCATGCACTTTCTTGGTTTAATGGGAGTTGGGGCTATAGAGACAGGAGGATCGGCCAGGGCTTGCTGGAACTCACCTGCGCAGCTCATGCCTCTGGGGAGAGATGGCGTTGGACTCCAACTCCCATCATCCCCAGCCTGCATAGCCAGTGGGAAGGGATGATGGGAGTTGCAGTCCAGCAATGTCAGGATGCTCTAGAATTTTGAAAACTGTTGGGAAACATAGGAAACTGCCTGATACAGAGTCGGACTCATGGTCCATGTACTGTGGGATATTTAAAGTGCTTTCAGACAATCAATCCATGTTTTGCTAGACAGGCACATGACAGCAGCTGAAGCTAACTGAGTTTCCCTGTAAACTTGCTAGAGAGAACTCCCAGTGTGCCCTGACAGGGGGAGGAAACAGCTATAGATTTTCTCCTACCTGCCTGGGCAAACTCCTATTCTTTCCATCTTTCCGCTCTGCCAACAATGTGGGGACATCTGCTAAGTCTGAGCTCCAAGCTCAGCCACTGTTTTAAACTAGACATTATTATTATTATTATTATTATTATTATTATTATTATTATTAATTTTTATTGAAAGTTCAAAAAGTACATAACCATATGTGCACCAAACATGGTGAGACAAAGAGAGAGAGGGGGGGGGGGAAACCAGAACCTGTGCATAAGGGAAAACAAAGTATGTTTTTGTGATTGAATTATTATTTTCAGCCTGCCTGAACAAAGCTGCTGTCTCTATTACTTTCTAACAAGTATTCTGAGTGAGTAAAAGTTTATGTTCGACTTTTGCGATACCGTTTGTGTGATTATTGTTTTAAGGGGAAGAAAAGAGGGATATATCAGGAAAATCTGGACTACCTTAAAGCATCCTGGATTACTTAAACTTAAAGGCTAAATACTAGCCTATCCAAGCTCCCCATTTAAGCCGCAAAGGGAAGGAAGGATAATATCTAATAAATATATCTTGGACTTCCATAGAGCCCAACAAAGACCTGTCTTGCCCACCCTTAAAAGCATCACAGACTTGGTGGTTAAAAGGTTAGCGACAGTCAACAGCTCAGCACAGGATCACCCCTAAGTGCTTCAAAGACACAGGCCCAGTGACACCAATTTGCATGCCATTTACATCCATTTGACACATGCTATTGTATCTGCAGTGATACAAATACAGACCTCTGATCAAATTAAGAGGGCAGGTGTCTGGGGAGGTCTCCTCCGAGCTGCCCTTTGAAGCTCTGTGAGCAAAATAAACAACGTTTTAATTGCATTCTTCTTAAAAGGAGGGTGGGAAGGGGGGGCAGGCGATCCACAACGCCTGCCACGCGAGAGGAACCGGCGGCAGCTGGAACTTGGAAGCCCCAGCGATTAATGAGGTTAAATTCTAATTAATACAGCTCCATTCATTTATCCAGGAATTGACACACGGAGATTAAGCAAAATCCGTAGCTCAGAGAGCGAGAAAGAGCGAGCGGATGCCAGAGTTAAGGGAGAACAAACATCCCACTGGGGCAGAGATAAGAGGAAGGAGTTTGCTCTCAAACACAGCTGCTGTTCACTTCGGTGGGACTTGGTGTCAGAGAACCTCCTGGGGGACCCAGTGGAACATGTCTTGTCTGTCTTCAGCATTGATGTCCCTGGTCACCACTTCACCACTGTATATTCTCAAGGGACCAGTAAACCAGGGATGGAGGGAGGCGTTGCGGGGTTGGTTGGCTCTGCCTCTTTGCTACAGCCCTTCTCTCAAGTCATAGGAACACAGGAAGCTGCCTTACATTGATCATTGGCTCACCTAGCTGTGTTTTCTACACCGATTCTCTAGCGTTTCATAGAATTGTAGAGTTGGAAGGGACTCTGAGGATCAGCCAATCCCCGCAATACAGGAATATGCAGTTGTCTTATGCGAGGATCAAACCTGCAACCTTGGTGTTATTAGCACCAAGTGTCAGGGGCTGTGCTGGTCCCATGGGTTACCCAAGAGGCAAGGTCCAAGTCCGGTCCATGGTCAAAGGTGCCACGTGGAGGCAGTCCATAGTAGCTGAAGCTGGGTGCAGGGCAGGGAGTCAGGTGAAGTCAGGAACAGGCTTGCAAGCAGGGAGCCTGGGCAGGTCAGGAGCTCAGGGAAGAAAGCAGGACAGGGTTCAGTCAGGAACTAGCAACCAACAATATTGCTCCCACAGCTTGGGACTGGGGCTGGCCGGCTTTATCTGCCCCGAGGCATAGGGCAGCCCTGATCCTCCAGTGACTCGCCTCTCCTGGCCTGGAGGTGAGTACTCCTCCTGCAGGAACTTAGTTCCCTCTGCCTCTCTGCCCTGAGCCTCTGCAGCTCAGGAGAGGCTGGAGGGTTACCTGACCCAGAGGCAACCTCAGCTTCCTCTGACGGGGCTGAGAGTGGAGCACCTGCAGGCAATGGGTCCTCCATCACCTCAGGAGCCAGAGCAGACTCAGCTGATGCCTGCACCTGAGGATCCAACACAGGTGAGGACCCTTCAGGGTCAAGCCCCAGCCCCGGCTCAGCTGGTTCTGGAGGTGGGGAATCCTGTGCAGGCTGAAATCCCTCAGGTTCAGCATCCAAGTCCGAAGCCCAGGCCATCACAGGGGCTGGACTGAGGAGGAATGGTGGATACCCTCCCCTCTTCTCGTGAACCTTTCTGAGAACAGGAGGACAGTATAGATTTAGAACAGTGGTTTGCAGAAAGGCATAGTTCAGAGGCTGCAGAGGGGAGTAGCTGGGAAATATTGGGAGAGGAACAGCAGGAAGAAGAAGAAACACCAGGGGAGAGACAGCTGGCAGACTCAGTGTCTTTGGAAAGCAATCCTGATCCCTGCTCTCCCAGGACCAGGTGAGCCTTGAGAGTAGTAGAACAGAAAGCTCAGAGGCAGAAGCTCAGATTAGTCAACGCAGGGGTGATGTCAAATAGGAGAGATGGAGGGGGTCAGACTTTACTCTGAGCAACGGCATTGTCTTAGGGAGACTGCATACCTTCGTCTCTCTGTGAATATTGAATAAATTACTTGGTAAGAACTCCTATTGTTTATCTGCTTCTTGACTGCCACTGTGGGAGGGATCAGACTCCCTGAAACCTGACACCATGGTTAAACTGATCTATCCAGTTTCAGGCAGGGTCCTCTTCCAGCTGCACCTGGAGATGGGCCTTCTATGTGTAAAACGACTAGGCTATGGACCTTCAAAGTATACTGAGCTGTGGGATATTTAATGTGCAGTCAAACCAACAATTCATGTTTTGCTAGCTAGGCACATGATAGGAGGTGAAGCTCATAGAGTTTTCCTGTAAACTTGCTAGAGAGAACTCTGTGAGGAACACTCCCATTGTGCCCTGATAGTGGAAGGGAGTAACTATATATATTCTCCTACCTGCCTGGACACCCCCTTTTCCCCTTTCCTCACCTCTTTCTGCTCTGCCAGCAATGTGAGAACATCTGCAAGTCTGAGCTTCATGCTCAGACAACATTTTAAGCTAGACCTAAGTATGTTTTTGTAACTGAATTAGCATTTTCAGCCTGCCCAAACAAACTTGCTGTTAGCTGTTATTCTTCAACAAGTATTCCGACTGAATAAATGTTATTTTTACCTTATGCAAGACTGTTTGTGTGATTATTGCTTTAAGGAGGAGAAAAGAGGGAAAATACCAGGAGAATCCGGTCTCCCTTAATGCATCCTGGATTACTTAAACTAAAAGGCTTAAACTAGCCTTAAACTAGCTTCCCATTTAAGCTGCAAAGGGATGGAACTCTACTGAACTCACAAACGCGAGGAAGGAAGGAGAATATCTAAGAAATATATCCTCTCCTATCATCTATTCACATCCTAACGTGAGTCAAAACATTGGTTCACCCAGCTCAGTATCCTCTACAGCAGCCTTTCACAGCCTTGGGTCTCCAGATGCACTTGGATTACAACTCCCATCATCCCCGACCACTGCCCATGCTGGTTAGGAATGATGAGAGCTGTAGTCCAACAACATTTGAGGACCCAAGGTTTCTTCTTCTTCTTTTCCCTTGAACACAAATGTATTGCAACAAAAGCTGGTGATCATGATCAAGAAAATATTGTGAATCACATCCTTTTTCTAGAGAGCCTGCAGACAAGTAAAGCACAATGACAAGGAGGACTTTTCTGGACCCAAGGTTGAGAAAAGCTGGTCTGAATGGACCAGGAGCAGCTCACCTGAGTTTCAGACAGGGAGTTGTCCCTGTCCCCCAGTCCTACCTGGTGATGCCAGGTGTTCAACCTGGCACTTTCTGCATGCAAGGAAAGTGCTCTACCACTGATCTACAGCCCTTTCCTCTAGCAGGGAGGTGAATGTTGGTTCTGCATTTGACCATGACGACTGCTATTTATTTTCAGTTTTGTTTTTTTGCTGCAGAAAGGCCCCAGACAGGTTTTTAAAGAGGCACTTGCATCTGTTCAACATTCTCCATCACTTCCTCCCAGACTTAATATCCCTCTCATTCTCTCAAAGTCCACAGGATGCAGGACGTTCGCTCCTCAACCCCATCAGCGCAATGCACCAAAAAAGTCAGAGATGAATGGCTGCGTTTAAGAGACTTGATAGTGGCTTGACAGAGGAGTTTTCTCATCTGATGGTGAATGCACACATTTGTGTCTGGCTCCCTCCCACCCCGTTCTTCTTTCTTCTGACCACTGTTGCTTCGCGTCAAATGGGCTGTGCAGGGTTTAGAAATAATACAAAAGGCTGCAAGACCCATTCCACAAGGAAAAAAGTGGGATGATCATTCAGTGAATAGTTAAACTACGGGAATCACTCTCACAGGAATCAGTGGTGGCCACCTATTTGGGTAGCTACGAAAAAATGACTGGACAAGTTCTTACACAAGCATAGGCAAACTCGGCCCTCCAGATGTTTTGGGACTACAACTCCCATCATCCCTAGCTAACAGGACCAGTGGTCAGGGATGATGGGAGTTGTAGTCCCAAAACATCTAGAGGGCTGAGTTTGCCTATGCCTGTTCTTACAGGAGAAAACTATTGATGGCTACTGGCCATAATGGCTGTGCTCTGCCTCCATGGTCAGAGGCAGCAATGCTTCTGAATTCCATTTGCTCTTGTGCTCAGGTCCTGCATGAGGGTTTCTGACAGGCACCTGGTTGGCCATGGTGAGAACAGGATGCTGGCCATTGGCCTGATCCATCAGGCTCTTCTTATGTTCCTAAGATGTGTGCATACATCAGGGAAACTTTTTCCCACCAGCGGGGTCACATTGTCCAATGGGGAACCACGTCAGTTGTGGGCGGGGCCAGAGGCAAAAGTGGGTGGGGCCGTGGATTAAAAACTCACCTATTCTTGCAAATACCTAGCTCATGAGTAAGGCAATTGTTTCCATAACTGTTTTTATATAGGGAAGTGATGAAATTGCACATTGTTTTGGAATGCCATATGGGAAGCAAATAATGATAATTGTAAGTGAGGCTCTTGTATTTAATATTGCACCACCATCAGGGCCGGATTTAGGTTTGATGAGGCTGTAAGCTACTGAAGGTAATGGGGCTCTTTATACGTCCAGCTGTCCTTTGTCAACAACAAATTGTCACTGTTTTCTGTTGAATATATGCAATATGGCGATTTATGGACCTAACAGGTATCTAAAGCCATTTGCACGTAACAAAATAGGAGCCTACACAACACAAAAAACTCTTGCTGTCTGTAGGTTTTATTTTATTTGTTTTTTATCTTATATTTTGGAAATGTGCATCCATTTATTTTTCTTTAATTTTGGGGGGAGCATCCAAGAGAGTGGGGCCCTAAGCAATTGCTTGTTTAGCTTATACGTAAATCCAGCGCTGACCAGCAATCAAGAGCAAGTGAGCAAGAAAAGGGTGCTTTGCCTGCAGAATCAGAATCGCTGTCCAGGGTGCTGATGCTGCTGGGATCAGCATTCCCCACTTCCAGATCTTCATTTCGGGCCCGATGCCTGAGGTTTGCGGAGGTGCCCCCTTCTGCATTCCACTCACATCGCCACCCTTCTCCTTCTCCCCGGCTTACCGCTGGCAGTAATTTCAGGCCGGAGAAGCGGCGAGAGGGCAGAGAGAAATATAGATTGTGTGGGTAGAGGGGACAATGCAGGTTGTCTGATTGGTGATCGAGAGCATTTATCTCCACTGCGGCTGGGAGATGGAAAATCACCTCCACTCACCGCACACACACAGAGAGACACACGCAGCCCCATGCACACCCTGCTGATTGTTCAGCTCATTGACAGTCTCGCATTCAGAATGCTGCTGCCAAGGCCGAGATCAGAAACTTATGCAACCATCTATCTGTGGGGGAGTGGGGGAGAAAAACCCTCTAGGTGTCTAAGGATTGTCTGGCTCTCTCTCATGTGCTTTGGTGATCACTCGTAGCTGAGTAAGATTGTCTTTCAGAAACACAGTTTTAACAATGAGTCCGTAAGTGACTGTAGAGGCCAATTCTGGATCCACACGTCCTTCCACAGTGGGGACATTGGTTTCCGGGCGGGAATTGATCACAGTGTGCATTTGCCAGGGAAACCAAAATGCTTGGACCATAAAGAAGGCTGATCATTGAAGAATTGATGCTTTTGAATTATGGTGCTGGAGGAGACTCTTGAGAGTCCCATGGACTGCAAGAAGATCAAACCTATCCATTCTGAAGGAAATCAGCCCTGAGTGCTCACTGGAAGGGCAGATCCTGAAGCTGAGGCTCCAATATTTTGGTTACCTCATGAGAAGAGAAGACTCCCTGGAAAAGACCCTGATGTTGGGAAAGATGGAGGGCACAAGGAGAAGGGGACGACAGAGGACGAGATGGCTGGACAGTGTTCTTCAAGCTACCAATATGAGTTTGACCAAACTGCGGAAGGCAGTGGAAGACAGGAGTGTCTGGCCTGCTCTGGTCCATGGGGTCACGAAGAGTCGGACATGACTAAACGACTAAACAACTAAACAACAACAACATATTGTATTTTTGTGCTGTGGACTATCCTGATCTGAGGATGAAGGGCAGTATATAAATTATTTTTTTTAAAAAAAAAAAAATTATATATTATTAGATACAGAAAGACTTTTTTGACCAGTCGCTGTTCTCAAATACAGGCATGGGGAACGTGTCACCCTCCGGGCATTTCTTTCCAATCCGTGGCCACCCGTCCCCATTCCCCCCCGAACTGAGAGGCTTTCTGTGACTGCTCTTCTCGGGCCCCATCCTGCCAATGTGTGGTTAGGAGGCTTGGTGTTATTAAAAGGATGCCTGCTCCCTATTACAGCCGGTGACTCGGTGCAAGGCAATCTTGCCCAAGCAGGTTTCCGACAAATTGAATAAACTCCGCCGCTGTTTTGCCGGCTGTTACTCTGATTGTCAGCTCACTTTATCTCTCCCGCCATGTCTTTGCAGCTTCCCTGCCTAATAAGGGAATCTCTCCTGCCCTCAATTTGCAGGCGTCTCTGTCTCTTCCCCTGCTTTCTCCCTCTTTCCTTCGCTGAAGGAATAAAAATCATCCAGGCACGTTTCTGTGTCAAAGGGAACATGGATTTCATATCAGGAACGGGCAGGATCCTTGCAAATTGCGTATAATTGATGCAAAGCCAAGCCAACCACTTTGCATAGCTTTTGCTTACTTGGCTTCTGCTGGTCAGGAGGGCATGGAAGCCCTAGCCTTGATCCCTGGAAAAATCTTAGCTCTTCCTTTGACATAACAACATCAGCAAGCCAGTGGTCCATCTATTCCAGCATCCTGTTCTCACAGTGGTCAGCCAGGTGCCCCCTCAAGCAGGACCAGAGAACAACAGCCCTCTCCCCACTTGTGACTCCCAGCAGCTGGCAGAGACGTTCTGCTTTCATACTGGGCCAAATTCAAAGTGTTGCTATTATTATAGGAAGTCATTTAAGAACTTGGGGCCAGTTTACTTGCAAGATCACCTTACCGTATGTACATCCAGTCGGCCACTTTGATTGTCAGAATTGACACTGTTACAGGTGCTGCATCATACCCGTTCCACATCTGTAAGATTTTGATTTTTTTTTAGTGTGAACTTTGGAACTCCCTGCCAATTGATACTGAGCATTTTACTTTTTTTACAGTGCCTGCCAAAAATATTTTTTGTTTTGACAAGCTTACCCAGATATGTAGAATGTTGATGTGCATTTTAATCTGTTTTTAGTTTTGCTGATTTTTTAAAAAATGTTTTAAATAGTTGCTTTTAACTGTTTTGACCAGTTGTTTTATTCTCTTTATAAACCACTTTGAGGTTGTTGGGTGGGTGTGTTTTTTATAATCACGTGGGGTATAAATTGTGTGAAATAAAGAAAACTATGGAGGGAGGTATCATGGCTAGAAGCAACTGATAACCGTATCTTTCATGAAATTGCTTAATAGGTGGCTGCTCCCAGACTCTGGAATTCCATCCCTAGAGAAGATAGACTGGCTCCTTGTTGTCTTTCCGCCAGCAGGTAAAGACTCTTATTCCAACGGGTGTTTGGGAATTGGCTTTTTTTTTTTTAATTGAAAAGCTTTTCAATAGCAGTGTGCTGTCTGTATTTTAAGAGGTGTTAAAATATTGTTTTAATTCTATTAGAGTTTAATTGCTTTTAAAAGATGGTTTGTATATTTTTTTTAGCTTTTTTAATTTATTTGTGCTTTTTTAATTTGTGTAAGCCTCCTTGAGTTCCACAGTTCCCTAACCCTCTATTCTATGTAGAAGAGCCTCTTGTTTCCTGTCTTAATTCATTCAACATTCAAGAAGAAGAAGAGTTTGGATTTGATATCCCGCTTTATCACTACCCGAAGGAGTCTCAAAGTGGCTAACATTCTCCTTTCCCTTCTTCCCCCACAACAAACACTCTGTGAGGTGAGTGGGGCTGAGAGACTTCAGAGAAGTGTGACTAGCCCAAGGTCACCCAGCAGCTGCATGTGGAGGAGCAGAGACGCGAACCCGGTTCCCCAGATTACGAGTCTATTGCTCTTAACCACTACACCACACTGGCACTGGTTCATTGGATGGCCCTGAGTTCTTGTATTATTAGGAAAGAGGGAGAAAAACTTCCCTCTGTCCATTCTCTCCCAACCACGCATCATTTGGGGCACCACTTTAAGAACGTAAGCTTCGCTGAATGTTCATTTGAAATCAGTTTCTCTGCAATCTCCACCCATTGTCCTCCCTGAGCAACAGAGAACAACCCAGATCTTGTCTGTTATTCTCAGCTGAACAAAATTTCATTACTGTCCTAATAGAAATCCTTTCCCCCACTAGATCTGTCCCTCCCTCCCCTAGAATTGTCGGCAGAGCTTCATTAATTGCAGAATAATGCCCCCTCTTAAATCCCGCACCTCCTAATTTCATAAAACTGGTAACATTCATGCAACAACGGAGGCGACAAATTGCCTCAGATCAGTTCTGCAAAAAAGGCCTTCTAAGTGCTGGTTCTGTGACGGCACAGCTTGGCGTGGCATTGTGCTGGGGAACTGTTTTTGTGAATTGATTCCTTTCAAACAACAACAGCAAAGGAGGACTGGGATGAATTTAAATGGATAATAATTGTGTGCAACTTTCAGTTGAAGTGGGTGATAATTGCACCAGACCTCCCTGACAAGGATGGAATATGTGCAGGTAAGAGATAAATTTGTGATGTGTGGTCTGCAAAGTCCTTTCATATGAACATAAGAGGAACCTGATGGACCAGGCCAATGGCCCATCTAGTCCAGCATCCTGTTCTCACAGTGGCCAAACAGAAGCCGGTGGGAAACCCGAAAGCAGGACCAGAGAACAAGAACCCTCTCCCCTTCTGTGGTTTGCTGCCTCCAACTGTGAAGGCAGAACAAAGCCTTCAGGGCTAATAGGTCTCTCCTCATCAGAGTTCTCAAATCCTCTTTTAAAGCTATCTGGGTTGCTGGCCCTCACTGCCTCCTGTGGATGTGAGTTGTTGTTGTTTTCGATTTACCGTATTTTTTGCCCTATAGGGCGCACCGGCCCATAGGGCGCACTTATTTTTTTTTGGGGGGGGGGAAATAAAGGGGAAAAAATTATTTCCCCCCCCCAGCCCCAAAGAGCAAAGAAGCCATGACAGCGAGGATCCCGCTCGCTGTCCTGGCTTCGTTTTTACCCTCGGGGCTGGGGTTCCGGGAGCGAAGGCGAGGTTGCGCAACCTCACCATTGCTCCCGGAGCTTGCCGGGCTAGGGGGATAGCTTCCTGAAGCCTGGAGAGCGAAAGCCTGCATTCACCCCATAGGGCGCACACACATTTCCCCTTCATTTTTGGAGGGGAAAAAGTGCATCCTATAGGGCAAAAAATACGGTATTTAATCATTTTTTTCAATACAATCAACAACCACAAAAAGCATTACAACACAACAAAGACCATAATAACAATAATAACACAATTTAACAATTCGGATTTAAATACACTGATATACCTATGACTAAACCCTTTTAACAATATTTCCCACCTCTCTCTCCTCCCTCCACTTCCCACCACTATCCGCCTTATCACTTAAATATTAATTCCATATTTCTTCATATTTATCCATTCTTAATTTGCGTCTACACTCAATTCGTTCATATGTAGCTAATCTGTCCATATTATCAATCCATGTGCTCAATGGAATCTTTTTGTGGATCTTCCAATTCATCAAAACAAGTTTTTTTCTTCTAATATACCACAGGACATCCATTTTTTTTTTACCCCTGTGGATATGAGTTTAACTCTGTGATGTTTCAGCCAGTGGTGGGTAGGTTGAGATCTGATGATATATGGCATGATTTGTGGGAGAATAGCAAGAATTCTGACTCCCAATTCTTTAACAGTAGTATTGTTATGAGTTTGTACGTGCTGGACTCCTATAATCCCTGGATCCAGCAAGTGTTAGAATTTAATCAAGGCTTGGGGTGTTAAACTGCTTGCCAGGCCTGTCGAATCCCTGGATCTAGCAAGTGTTGAAAGCTGATGAAGCCAAGTTAGCTTCCTGTTTTGAGGTGAGCAGCTGGGTGATGGGCCATTAAAAGGACAAAGGACCAAGGACAAAAGATCATGGGGGCTTGGGGCGAGGTGGCAAATGGATGGGGGTCCCACCCTCAACAGAGGAGGCTGGAGTTTAGCGTAGAGAGGTTAGAGACTTAGGAGTTATGTGAGCTAGAAGCAGGAGAACAAAAAGCTGCGTGCTGGAAAGGCAGGGAGATAAAAAGATGAGGCGTTCACAAAGTAAAGGAAGGATTGAACTCTGATTAATAATACACACAGAGGCTTGAACCAGCAAGACTCTGGGAAGGGTGCGTACAATCGCCTCCTGTCCATGTGCAGCCCCTGGCCCAGGTCTTTTTATTCACACAAAAAAAAAACTTTTTACAGAGTGTTCGTAAGAACCAGTGGGGGGTGCAGGGGGGGCCGGCCGCACTGGGCGCAACATCTGGGGGTTAGGGTTAGGGGGCGCAAATCCACGGGTTAGGGGGCGCAAATCCACGGGTTAGAGGGTGCAAATTACTTGCCTTGCCCCGGGTGCTGACAACCCACGCTACGCCACTGGTAAGAACCAATCAGATTTCTTCTGAGCATTTCAACAAACCCATGTGGGGACAAGTTAAACTACTAAAACTAATTAAGCACAAATATTTCTGGGGTAAACAAAGAACAGAACTACAAAGAAGAGCATTTGGCAACCCAGGAGGGGATAAACAAGCAATACACATGATAAGGAGGATGGCCAGGAGGACAGCGATCATTATCACCTTCATGTGAGATCCGTTTCCTAAGATTAACATCTTAAGATTAACATATTAGAAAGCTACATCAGACCTCACCTGGAGTACTGTGTCCAGTTCTGGGCACCACAGTTCAAGAAGGACACTGACAAACTGGAACGTGTCCAGAGGAGGGCAACCAAAATGGTCAAAGGCCTGGAAACGATGCCTTATGAGGAATGGCTAAGGGAGCTGGGCATGTTTAGCCTGGAGAAGAGGAGGTTAAGGGGTGATATGATAGCCATGTTCAAATATATAAAAGGATGTCACATAGAGGAGGGAGAAAGGTTGTTTTCTGCTGCTCCAGAGAAGCGGACACGGAGCAATGGATCCAAACTACAAGAAAGAAGATTCCACCTAAACATTAGGAAGAACTTCCTGACAGTAAGAGCTGTTCGACAGTGGAATTTGCTGCCAAGGAGTGTGGTGGAGTCTCCTTCTTTGGAGGTCTTTAAGCAGAGGCTTGACAGCCATATGTCAGGAGTGCTCTGATGGTGTTCCCTGCTTGGCAGGGGGTTGGACTCGATGGCCCTTGTGGTCTCTTCCAACTCTATGATTCTATGATTCTATGATCAAAGAAGCTTGCCCACTATCTTTATGGCCCAACATGCCTGCCTGGCGACAGCTGGGCTGTGTACGTGACTTGTGAAGGAAGGGAGATGAGCAGTAGAGGAAATGGCCAGAGATGCAGAGGATTGTGGGATTTGATCAGAAATTATTGTCAATATATCAAACCCAGTCAACACAATGCATTCATCGTCAACACAATGGTTTGATGTATATTTTATAATTCCTCATGGTAATCCCACCTGTCCCCACACTCTGGATATTTGCACTCCTACAAAAAGAGCCATGGCTGATCTCTGCTTGAATCCAAGGCTTGCACCCCAAGCAAGACCCCTTTTTCGGGGTGTTAATGCTGCGAACCCCCCCCCCACTGTAAATATGTGTAACTAATCCATATATCCTAAAGACACTACAGTCTCCATTGTGCCTTGTTTCCAAAAGGAAACATGGACCCTGGGTAAGATTCCTGGGACTCCTGGCATCTCTCACTGCTGAGAGATTGGGATGGAGAGCAACAGGGTCAACAAAAAGCTTATTCTTCTCACTCCTTCTAAATTAGGCCGCTGAGATGTGCAAGGTTTGGTGGAGGATGCAGGCAAGGGAGCCAGGAGTTTATTGTTAATAACTCAACCGGTCCTCAGTCTGAATTGGTTGCCTAAAACAGGGACCAGGGACCTATTTCAGCCCGAGGGCCACATTCCTTTTGGGGCAACCTTTGGAAAGTCACATGATGCTGGTGGGCGGGGCCAGAGGTGCATCAACACCTGCAATTTTTGCCTGTACAATTTTGCCTGCTATTCCTTTTTGGGGTTTGAAGCAATATGCTAGCTGCAGAGTCACTGCCGTTTCTACCCAAGACTCAAACCGCATTCCTTGACATTTCATTTTACTTAACATGAAAGCGCTGGTGCTGACCTTATAATAGCAAGCTAGGTGTGTGCATGTGCAGGAGTTTAAATACTGTGACCTAACAAATCTCTGCTGGAATGCTGGTTACAGTTTCGGATCAATAGAAGAGAAAAGAAGACTCTGTTTAGAGAGTCTTGAGAAATTCAAGACTAGCTGAAAGTCTGGTGGGCCACGAATCCAGCAGCAGGACAGAAGTCAAGCCTTTTCACTCCTTTTTTTAATCAGCACAGGTGCTACAGAGTCCAGGTTGGGCCAAGACATTTTGCCACCCGAATCTGGAGATGGTCAGATCTAGAAGTGGAGTGGTAAGAGATCAGGCAGTTAGATGACCTCAGGGAGGGCCCTAGTAGGATGGGGGAAGGAAAATTGTGATCACAACAGCCGCCTGAGCCTGAGGAGCGGGCCAGTGATTTAGGGAGTAAGGAGCTAGATTCAGTAGAGGGACCAGGCAGGATTGTTGGTGTGTGTGTGTGTATCTAACGACTCTATTCCGAACTAAAAAATGGAAAGTGTAATGCTGGTGGTCAACAAAAGAGGTTTAGAGACTGTCTCAAGTCAAATCTAAAAAAAGTAGTATAAACACAGACAACTGGGAAACACTGGCCTGCGAGCACTCCACTTGGAGAACAGCCTTTACCAAAGGTGTCATGGGCTTTGAAGACACTCGAACTCAGGACGCAATTGGTCTCCACAGTCACTTACGGACTCGCTGTTCAAACCGTGTTTATGGAAGACAATCTTACTCGGCTATGAGTGATCGCCAAAGAATTAGAAGAAGAAGATCTATATATCTCTATCTCTGTATAATGTTATTAATTTTTATTTCATGCCATTTATGTTTATTTCCATGACATCTGATGGGAGGGTGTTCCACAGGGTGGGTGCCACTACCAAGAAGGCCCTCTGCCTGGTTCCCTGTAACTTCAGTTCTTGCAGTGAGGGAACCGCCAGAAGGCCCTCGGCGCTGGACCTCAGTGTCCGGGCTGAACGATGGGGGTGGAGACGCTCCTTCAGGTATAGTGGGCTGAGGCAGTTTACAAAAATAATGAAACAATAACATTACCGGTGAAAGATATCCCAGGAGCGCAGAGCTTTGTGATGCAGAGCTGTGTCTGTGTTTCCCCCATACAGTTTTTGGTGAATGCTGAAGACACCCCTCTTTGACCCCTGAGATGTGTGCTTATAGGACCCACCCTATGCTTGTGAATACAATCTGTTTTAACTTCTGAATTTAAAATGGTTTCAGCCCACCCTGGGGCCTGCTATTGAAGGGCTGGTAATACACTGGAGAAGAGGAAGAGGAAGTACTAATAGCTGGCAAAAGTTTGACCAACAAAGCCCAGTCTACATGACACTTTGTGGCCAACTTTTCTGGAAGATTGAAAGCTTTAAACCACTGGACATGTCATGCTCCTGACCTCTTGGACGCTTAAAACTAATGAGGGAAAGAGGCAGGAGCAGATGGCTTCATTAAAGAGCGGCTGACCTTAGATTAGGGGGCAGTTGCTGGCTAATTGCGTTGCTTCCTTTCCTACAAGACAGAGCCTCAGTTCCTGCCTTGGAGAACGAAATGGACAAGGCAAACTTTGTCCATCTACAGGAAACGACGTCTCGATTTGCTGCATGCGACGAGCTGCACCTGTTGAATTTCTGGCTTGCCATGTTATGCAGCCATTTCGCACCCGTTGCAGAGGAGCGGCTGGAGTGTTGCGCTGGGAGACCTGGGTTCAAACCCTGTTGCAGCCATGTGAAGCTCACTGGGTGATATTAGGCCAATCACTGTTTCACAGTCTGACCTACCTCACAGGGTTGTTGTTGAGATGAAATGAAGAGGAGGAGAACTGTCATCTTGAGCTTCTTGGAGGAAAAGTGGGATCTGACATCCAATGCCCTCTTTCATTTGTTTGTTATTTTTTTTATAATGTATTTTGTGTTTTTTATATTGTAATTTTATATTATGGACTGAGATCTATGGATGAAACCTGGTATATGAATTTAATAAAGAATAATAATGATCCGTATAGTTAAAGCTATGGTTTTCCCAGTAGTGATGTATGGAAGTGAGAGCTGGACCATAAAGAAGGCTGATCGCCGAAGAATTGATGCTTTTGAATTATGGTGCTGGAGGAGACTCCCATGGACTGCAAGAAGATCAAACCTATCCATTCTGAAGGAAATCAGCCCTGAGTGCTCACTGGAAGGACAGATCGTGAAGCTGAGGCTCCAATACTTTGGCCACCTCATGAGAAGAGAAGACTCCCTGGAAAAGACCCTGATGTTGGGAAAGATGGAGGGTGCAAGGAGAAGGGGACGACAGAGGATGAGATGGTTGGACAGTGTTCTTGAAGCTACCAGCATGAGTTTGATCAAACTGCGGGAGGCAGTGGAGGACAGAAGTGCCTGGCGTGCTCTGGTCCATGGGGTCACGAAGAGTTGGACAAGACTAAACGACTAAACAACAACAACAAATAATGATCACAATATTTGTAATAGTAACAACAACAACAAATTGCTCTAAGAAATAGTTATAATAGTTGTTTATTCCACAAAAAGACTGAGCCAATTAGGAAGCATAGAAATATAAGAATCAGAGTCAGACCACTGGTCAGTCTAGCTCACTGTCGTCCACACTCATTGGCACCAACTCTCTAGGGTTTAAAGATAGGACAATTATCAATCAATTATATGCCAGAAAGTGTGTTAAAACACATCAGTGTTCTACATGTCTGGATAGGCTTGCTTAAACAAAAACATTTTAAGCAGATGCTGTAAAGAGTACAGGGGTGGCCACGCCTGCCTGGTGTCAAGTGGCAGGGAGTTCCACAGTGCGGGTGCTGCCATATTTTTTAAAAAAAGCAAAAACATTTCTTAAAAGTGTGGAGGGTGTAAAGCACCATTAACAGCACCCAATCCTCCTGTCCTTACTCCCAAGGAAGCACGCAAAGAATGGCACCCTCAGCCAGGCAGCACTGGGCAACGAGAGACAGGCATCCGTTCTGACCCATCTTCTCCCTGGTAAGCCACACCTGTGTGCATTTGGCCCACGCTTGGCTCCTCTCTGATTACTCTTCCCAGTGCGCACTTTACAAGATGGTTCTTTGAAGGAACAGACGGAAGCAGCAGGTTGCGCTGCAAATCCCAGCGCCTCCCTTGTTTCCCGGCCGCTTGAGGTTGACAGCTTTGCAGAAGTGGTATTAATTGCCTCTTAAAACATGCTGGCTCCCAGGTTGCATTCCCTCCATGAGATGGAGAATGCCGGGGGGGCGGGGCGGGGCTAGCTCCTAGATGAACATCCAGGCAAGGATAAACATAAGAAAATGGAAAGAGCCTGTCTGCTGGAACAGACCAATGGCTCATCTAGCATCCTGTTCTCATATTAGCAAACCAGATACCTACGGGAAGCCTGTAAGCAGGACCCCAGCACAACAGCCCTCTCCCCTCCTGCAGTTTCCAGCAACTGGTATAATAATAATAATAATAATAATAATAATAATAATAATAATAATAATATATTATTTATACCCCGCCCATCTGGCTGGGTTTCCCCAGCCACTCTGGGCGGCTTCCAACAAAACACTAAAATACAATTACCTATTAAACATTAAAAGCTTCCCTAAACAGAGCTGCCTTTAGATGTCTTCTAAAAGTTTCAGTTCCAGATAGGTAGCCGTGTTGGTCTGCCATAGTCAAAACAACAAAAAAAAATTCCTTCCAGTAGCACCTTAAAGACCAACTAAGTTAGTTCTTGGTATGAGCTTTCGTGTGCATGCACACTTCTTCAGATACACTGAAACAGAAGTTGCCAGATCCTTCTATATAGTGAGAAGGTGGGGAGGGGTATTACTCAGAAAGAGAAGCTGCTGAATTGCAACTCATTACCAAACTTAAAACCATGGAGAGACCTGGTCTGAACAAAGACATTGGATTCTTATCTCATTGTATTTTTGTATTATTTTTGTATTATTATTATTATTATTATTATTATTATTATTATTATTATCATCATTATACATGACAAAGCCATTTTTCACCTTCTCACCCCTTGCTTTTTCCTGTAAGACCTATTGCAGTCGTTAAGAGTCGTCAACAGGCTCATCACAGCTATCTGCCAATCACCCATTCCTACCACCCTTTTGAGTAATACCCCTCCCCACCTTCTCACTATATAGAAGGATCTGGCAACTTCTGTTTCAGTGTATCTGAAGAAGTGTGCATGCACACGAAAGCTCATACCAAGAACTAACTTAGCTGGTCTTTAAGGTGCTACTGGAAGGAAAAAAAAATTTTTGTTCTAAAAGTTTGGTAGTTATTTTTCTCTTTGACATCTGGTGGGAGGGCGTTCCACAGGGCGGGCGCCACTACCGAGAAGGCCCTCTGCCTGGTTCCCTGTAACTTGGCTTCAGAAGCATTGCTGCCTCCTACCATAATGACCAGTAGCCATGAGAAGCCTTCATGAATTTGCCCAATCCTCTATTAATTATTGCATTTGTTAATTGCTGAAAGTACCTGAAAGCAATCGACACTGAATCCCATAAAAGCACAATTCAAATAAGAGAGTAGGAAACACCTAAACGGCCTCTCTCCAGCATACCTGAAGGAGGCGTCTCCACCCCCATCATTCTACCCAGAGACTGAGGTCCAGCACCGAGGGCCTTCTGGCGGTTCCCTCGCTGCAAGAAGCCAAGTTACAGGGAATCAGGCAGAGGGCCTTCACGGTAGTGGCACCCGCCCTGTGGAACGCCCTCCCACCAGATGTCAAAGAGAAAAATAATTACCAGATTTTTAGAAGACATCTGAAGGCAGCCCTGTTTAGGGAAGCTTTTAACGTTTAATAGGTTATTGTATTTAAATATTCTGTTGGAAGCTGCCCAGAGTGGCTGGAGAAACCCAACCAGGTGGGCGGGGTATAAATAATAAATTATCATCACCATCATCATCATTAATAGATGATTGTCTTAGAATTAGTTGGCTCAGACTGTCATTAATGGTGGCGCCACCTACTGTTGGACTCCCAGCCTCCCGCCCTACCAGTCCCGATGGGCACCAGCCACCACAGCTCAACCTTTCTCTTCCTCCTTTTCCTCTGTTAATGACCTCAGCTCCATCACTGCCCAGCTAGAACGCTGCCTGCGTATTACCTCTCTCTCCTCATCTGAGAGCCGTTGTTTTGTATAAACACGCTAAAATTAGCTTCACGTTTCACTCAATTAATTGCTTCAGCGGGGACACACCTGTGCAATTAGCACTCAGACACCGTGGGATGGATGCGGTCTCCTTTAACCTGTTGGCTGCTCACAGCTGTTCCTAATGTCTCCCTGGGGTGGGGAGTGATGAAGGCGGATGCAAGTGCAGATACCAAGATACCATTTGGTGCCACTTGTGAGTGAATTGGACCATGTCATGTTTTCAGGGGAAATGTGACCCTGAGGGTTAGGGCACCGAGGGCTCATTTTATGGGGTGCCATGAAATCAGGGGTTTTCACCACAAAACGTTGCAGGGGGGCTGTTACCATTGTTTGGCACTGCTTGGGAGTGAATCAGATGACACGAATGCCCTGATATTACCCTCCAATATAGGAATGTCCTATTCAACAACTACGCAGGTGGCACTGTGGGTTAAACCACAGAGTCTAGGGCTTGCCAATCAGAAGGTCAGCAGTTCAAATCCCCATGACGGGGTGAGCTCAGTCCCTGCTCCTGCCAACCTAGCAGTTCGAAAGCACGAAGTGCAAGTAGATAAATAGGTACCACTCCGGCAGGAAGGTAAATGGCGTTTCTGTGTGCTGCTCTGGTTCGCCAGAAGCAGCTTAGTCATGCTGGCCACATGACCCGGAAGCTCCCTCGGCCAGTAAAGCGAGATGAGTGTTGCAACCCCAGAGTCGTCCATGACTGGACCTAACGGTCAGGGGTCCCTTTACCTTTACCTATTCAACAACAGCATTTATACCCCATCCATCTGACTGGGTTGCCCCAGCCACTCTAGGCAGCTTCCAACATATATAAAAACATAGTAAAACATTAAACATTTGAAAAATCTTCCCTATACAGGGCTGCCTTCAGATGTCTTCTAAAGGTTGTATAGTTTCTTATCTCCTTGGCTTGGGGGTTGCATAACTCTCTGATGAAAATAGGGACGTCTTAAGGAAAAGTGGGACATTCCAGGACCAAATCAGAAACCGGGGCGGCTCATGTAAATCTGGGACTGCGCTTGGAAAATAGGGACACTTGAATATCTCCTGAGTGTTTGGATATCTGTACTGGATGCCTCTGAGGTGTTATTTTGCTTCTGGATAGAAGACATGAAATGGAGTAGACCCAGAATGGGAGATCTGTAGCCATGGGTGCATGATGGGGGTTGGAGTTCCTCAACATCCAGAGGGCCACAGTTTCCCTATTCTGGGCACAGACTTTTGTATTTCCAAAGTTTGTTTCCTTGACCCTTCAATAGTCAGCTTCATCTGTATTAGCTCTGCCTCCTGCTGTTGATTCTTAGCTTGCTCTGCAATTGCCCAGCCCAGCCCTACTCAAGAAGTAAACCATACTGGTTGGGGTTCTGCTGGAGTTGTAGTCCAAAATATCTGGTGGGCACCAAGTTGCCAAAGGTTGCATTAGGTTTTCCAGACACCATTTCTTGTGTGGCATGAAAGAACCAGAAAGGGCTTTGCTATCATTGGGCTCCATCTCTCCAGGGCCTCCAAGGTATTCGAGATGGTGGAAGTGTCTGAGGGTAGCTGTTAATTAAAGCCACTGTGGATAACGGGCAGCGTAAGGTTGGCGGCAGGGCTGAGAGT
Source organism: Podarcis filfolensis (assembly GCF_964270895.1). Taxonomy (NCBI): domain Eukaryota; kingdom Metazoa; phylum Chordata; class Lepidosauria; order Squamata; family Lacertidae; genus Podarcis; species Podarcis filfolensis. The sequence continues at coordinate 22,922,560 of NC_139620.1, read as the reverse complement.
GATTTTTCATCTTGCCAGTGCCTCTGCCTTGTCCCGCTAAGCTACTTCCAACCCTGGGTGCTAATGAATGTTACTCACACTTCCTGAAATGTGTCCTCCTGTTCGACAGAGAAGTCCTGACTCTGTTCCCCTCGGGGGGGGGGGCAAGTAGCTCTGCTGGAAATCAGTAAGGACGTCCTTGAAGGAGAACTCTGATGAAGCCAGGTGAAAGCTGGGAAGACACGCTGTCTGAAGGAGATATTCTGTGCAAAGTGAAAGCTCGCATCTTCTTGTATCATGAGATGTCTTACCAGAGGAAGGGCAGGCAACCTCAGTCTCCAGGCTCAAATCTGCCTGTCCAGACCTCTGGTCACCTCCCCTCCAAAAAGATACTGTAGATTTGGAAAAGGGCAATCCAAACGATCAGCAGGGTGCAGCATTTGGGGTTTTTCAGTTTAGATCAGGGACTCCCAAACTTGCATCTCCGGCTGTTTGGGGAATACAGTGGTACCTCTGATGTGAAAGGGATCCGTTCTGGAGCCCCGTTCGCATCCTGAGTAGAACGCAACCCACTTCTGCGCATGCGCGGCTCGCGATTCGCCGCTTCTGCGCATGCACATGACATCATTTTGAGCATCTGCGCATGCGTGAGCGGCGGAACCCGGAAGTAACGCGTTCCGTTACTTCCGGGTCGCCGCGGAGCGTAACCTGAAAACGCTCAATCTGAAGCATATTTAACCCGAGGTATGACTGTACAACTCCCATCATCCCTAGCTAGCAAGCTATTGTTATTATTATTATTATGAGTTGGACTAGAACCTGGGAGACCAGAGTTCAATTCCTCACTTGGCTGCGATGCTTTTGGGGTGACTGCAACCACCCACCAGCTGCTGCAGCAATCTCCTTCCAACTTTTGAGAGGTTGGTGGTCCAGCCCACTGCAGGTGGGAGGCTGAGGGATCCGGCCCACTGGTGGAATCCAGTTCCCAGTCCCTGGGATATAGCAAAGGTGTGTGAAAGCTTCAGGAGAGCCTCCAAACAGCACTGGAAGGCCCCTGTTCAGTGTGGCTGGAGCCCCAAACAGGAGAGAAGGGGGATACGATACGCTGCAATATTTTGTTGCAGCTCCCCACTGGTTTGTTCCAGGTGTTTTCATCACTGCATCTTCCCTGACATGGAAAGGCTCAGCTTGCTCTGGAAATGGGGGGTGGGGGGGTGGGTCGGGGGCGAGACATGAGAGGCCTGCAAAATGAATACACACACTTACACAATCAATAGAGAGCAGAGTCAAAATCACTCTTGCAATTTCAGGTAGTTACAAACATTTCTGAAAGGCCATCAAGCTCTCAAGGCAGAGCCAGTTAAATTCCTTTTCCCGGACTGTCCATCAACTCAACTGTCGGCTGCCAGCAGCTGCCCTGCTTGTACAACTCTTTTTGGGAGCTTTCAAAACAAACTTGCAGAGCTTGCATTTTGCAAGCAGGGGAAAAAACCCCAATCATTGAGCATCCTTAAATGCCTCTAAATGAAGCAAAACAGAGCAAAAGTAACTTATTTGTTTTTGTTTGTTTCTTTCTTTTTGGCTTAGCATGTTGGGCACATCACACTTACCCTGACATAAATAGGTTCTATATTTCATTATCTGTGCCAGAGGATAAATGCTGCACACATTTCCTAAGGGAAGAAGCTGGTGTAAGGCTGCCTCTCTAACACAGCTGGCTTCATCACTAACTTAGAGATGGAGCAATCACAGCTCTGTGTATCATGGTGCAAGGGCTAAGAGCAACAGGACCTGAACTTTTCTCCAGTTTGTCTTTCGCTAAAGCAGGACTTTTTTATGGTCCGTAAACTAAAGTCACATCCACACTGGATATGTGAAGCGTTTGGCTTTAGAATCCAGAGGACTGTAGTTTGTTAAGGGTGCTGGGAATTGTAGCTCTGTGAAGGGGTAAACTATAGTTCCCAGGGAAGTTTGGTGGGAGAAGCCTTGACTGTTAAAGTGTTATAAATGTACTTTAAATGTCCAGGGTGGATGTAAGATAAAGGCTAAAAGAGGTTCCATCTATGTTTTTTGAAGACCTGGGGACTACCAACGACAAAAAAAAATTCAAAAATGTGTTCTGTTTGTGGAAACTGCTTGAAAAAATTAATGTGTGCAGAGGTTGTTTTTTTAATGCAAAGCGATCTGCAACTGAACTTAAATGCTTAGGTAAAATGAGAAATGGAGGGAAGTGAAAAATACACCCTCCCTACTTATTAGGTCAAATACAAAGTGACCACAGATCAGAAATATGAAGTGACCCATCCCTAACTCCTCTCTGATCACACTGGAGAGGAAACGTTTAACGCAGGGAAATGGAGGAAGGCAGTGTGCCCCCTCCAGATCTTGGTGGACTGCAACTCACACCACCCCCAGAGATGAGGGGGAAATTCAGTTTGCATCTAAAACAGCATCAGATTTGCACTTCCTGTAACATGAGAACCAACCCTGAGCTATCCTTTGAAATTTGCACACATCCAGATTTTGCAGTGCGGTTCTGCCATAAAAGGTAAAGGTAAAGGGACCCCTGACCATTAGGTCCAGTCATGACTGACTTTGGGGTTGCGGCGCTCATCTCACTTTATTGGCTGAGGGAGCCGGCGTACAGCTTCCGGGTCATGTGGCCAGCAGGACTAAGCCGCTTCTGGTGAACCAGAGCAGCGCACAGAAACACCGTTTACCTTCCTGCTGGAGCGGTACCTATTTATCTACTTGCGCTTTGACGTGGTTTCGAACTGCTAGGTTGGCAGGAGCAGGGACCGAGCAACGGGAGCTCATCCCAACACGGGGATTCGAACCGCCGACCTTCTGATTGGCAAGTTCTAGGCTCTGTGGTTTAACCCACAACTCCACCCGCGTCCTCGGTTCTGCCGTAAGAGACTACAAAAACACACATATCGGGGAACGCATATGTATATATAATATGACCCCTGGACAGTTAAGGCCAGTCAAAGGCAACTATAGGGTTGCGGCACTCATCTCGCTTTCAGGCCAAGGGGGCAGGCATTTGTCTACAGATAGCTTTCCGGGTCATGTAGCCAACATGACTAAACCGCTTCTGGCGCAACAGAACACCGTGATGGAAACCAGAGCGCACAGAAATGCCATTTACCTTCCTGCCACAGCGGTACCTATTTTTCTACTTCCACTGGTGTGCTTTCAAACTGCTGGGTTGGCAAGATATGGGACATAGCGATGGGAGCTCACCCCGTTTTGGGGATTTGAACTGCCGACCTTCTGATCAGAGAACCCAAGAGGCTCAGCGGCTTAGACCACAGAGATGCCCACATCCTAAATGTGTGTGTGTGCACGCCTGTACATACATTTATGTATGAAAATAAAATGTGTGCATTAGTAAAAAAGAAGAAGTGTTTATTAGTAGCAATTTGTACTAAAACACTGAAGAAATTCCAGGAAGATCTTTTTAAAGGAAGAAATTGGCAATTCAATGAAGAAATATAGAGAACTGAATGTATGGATTAGAAAAGAAGCAAAACAGAGAAGTGAAGCTGACAGATTCTTCCATGCCTAGCCAGGGATGAAGGCCATTGCGGACCGAAACAATCTGGAGGACACCAAGGCCACATTCACACCATACATCTGAGAGAGAAACAGGTGGTTTAAGAAAATCCTTTTTAATGCAATATTTATTAACAATGCAATGCAAGCCCACGTGAACAAGACTTGACACCATGCAGGCTAAAATCCCATATCTAAAATAAATACATGGAGGTGAAGGGGAGGCTGGGCTCTGCCCGGCAACCAGCTTCCGCCTGGGAGTTATGGCAATGATAATATCCCATTAAAGAGTAATATAAATTAGAGTGTGGTTAAATAATACAGCAGCAGTGAGACTTCCCGGATCCCCAGCAGTTCTGCCCGAGGGCCAGGCAGGGGCGTGAATGTTCGTGCTCCTTCCTACAACACCTTAGTCCGCGTGGCTACATTGTGCAGGGGATATCAAAAGTCTCAGCATAGAAAGTCAGAGGCAGGCAGGATTCTCCCCAAACATTACTGCAGCATCTTCCTGGTGGGAGGGGACTGCAGGAGGCACCGAGGGGACGCACCTTCCACCTTTGGCTCCTCGGTGGCATCCAGCAACTGCTGCATGTAACAGGACGTGCCGAGCAACACGTGACCCGTCGCTTGCATGGTGAAGAGGGTCCAGCGTAAAGCTTCCCTAGGGGGTGGGAGAGAGAGAGAAGAGCCTTGTCAAAGATTTGACTTTGTGATGGCCTGGGATTCGGACTCGGAGGCTGAACCTGAGGGATCCCAGCCTGCACAGGATTCCCCGTCTCCAGAACCAGCTGAGCTAGGGCTGGGGCATGAGCCCGAAGGGTCCTCACCTGTGCTGGATCCTCAGGTGCAGGCACCAGCTGGGTCTGCTCTGGCTCCTGAGGTGATGGAGGACCCATTGCCTGCAGGTGCTCCACTCTCAGCCCCGTCAGGGGAGGCTGAGGTTGCCTCTGGGTCCGGTAACCCTCCAGCCTCCCCTGAGCTGCAGAGGCTGAGGGCAGAGAGGTGGAGGGAACCAAGTTCCCGCAGAAGGAGTGCTTGCCTCCAGGCCAGGAGAAATGAGTCACCTGAGGATCGGGGCTGCCCTATGCCTCAGGGCAGATAAAAGCCAGCCAGCCCCAGTCCCAAGTTGCGGAAGCAACATTGTTGGTTGCCAGTTCCTGCCTGAACCCTGCCCTGCACCCAGATTCAGCTTTTACGGACTGCCTCCATATTGCTCCTTCGACCTCAGACTGGACTTAGACCTTGCCTCTCGATTAACCCACGGGACCAGCACAGACTTGCATTCAGGTAGGATTCTGAACAGAGTTCTGAGCGGGTATGCACAGCGGCAGAGCAAGCCGATCGGGCGCCTGGGGCAGTGCGCATGCCCTGTGCCCAGGGGCGGGGCCAGCTGCCCACAGGGCGGGGCGATCCGGGGCAGGACTCTCCACGGGGCCAGTATGGTATAGTGGTTAACAGCGGTGGACTCGTAATCTGGTGAACCAGGTTCGCTTCCCTGCTCCTCCACATGCAGCTGCTGGGTGACCTTGGGCCAGTCACACTTCTCTGAAGTCTCTCAGCTTCACTCACCTCACAGAGTGTTTGTTGTGAGGGAAGAAGGGAAAGGAGATTCTTAGCCGCTTTGAGACTCCTTAAAGGTAAAGGTAAAGGTAAAGGGGATCCCTGACCATTAGGTCCAGTCGTGGCCGACTCTGGGGTTGCAGCACTCATCTCGCTTTATTGGCCAAGGGAGCCGGCGTACAGCTTCCAGGTCATGTGGCCAGCATGACTAAGCCGCTTCTGGCGAACCAGAGCAGCGCACGGAAACACCGTTTACCTTCCCACTGGAGTGTTACCTATTTATCTACTTGCACTTTGACGTGCTTTCGAACTGCTAGGTTGGCAGGAGCAGGGACCGAACAACGGGAGCTCACCCCATCGCGGGGATTCAAACCGCTGACCTTCTGATCAGCAAGTCCTAGGCTCAGTGGTTTAACCCACAGCGCCACCTGCGTCCCTTTGAGACTCCTTAGGGTAGTGATAAAGCAGGATAACAAATCCAAACTCTTCTTCTCTTCTTCTTCCAAGGAGTCTGCCTGCCTCCTCCCACTCAGTCGCCCTACAGCTGAGGGGGAGGCAGAGGGCGGACCATTTGGGGCAGAGCAGAGCCTGCAGGCGCCCAAGCCACCACATCACTCCCGGAAGAGACATGTCGCTCGGGCGCAATGCAGGCCTCACGGTGAGTGCCGCCCGGCATTTTGTCACCCCCCTCAGTGGTGACAGCCAGGGCGGCCCGCCCTCACCATACACACCCCTTCCTCTGCCCCTGGGTATGCATGCTCAGGACACAGTTATGCTTCAAGGGCAAATCTATTTTTGCAACTGGGCAGGGAAGGCAATGCCACTGTCCTCGATGATCACCCCATGCTTGAGCAACCGGAAGCAGCAGCAGTGGCTACATTCCCATTAGCTACTGGTTTTCTGAAATGCTACAGGAGGACAATGATTTGGCAAAAAAATTGGGAAGGGGCAGTGTGTTTTACTGATAGCTCAAGTGTTTGAACGAGAGAATGTTCTCTCACTTTATATTAATGTGATCTGATGCATGAGTGCAGCATGAGCCCCCTGTTAAGGGGGGGGGATGAAATATAAAATTGGAATCTAAAAGCAAGTTATCTCCAAAACAGTTAATATCCAAATCAATGGGTGAACCCAACTATTCCAGTTTCTAATTTATCCCAGTCCTCAATTCTCCAAATTTCACATTAGTTTGCATTTTTTTAAAAGGGTCCTCATGAAAATCTATCAGCGAATTTCTCTTTATATACAGGTGCTTATTTGCAATTTTGCCCAGCATACACATTTTTGCAATGCAATTTTCTCATTTTCAGTATTATATACATTTTTAGGCAGACTTTACCCTAGTCATATGCTTTTTTCTTTTTTCTTTTTCTTTTTACACATTGCTTGGCTGGAGGACAGCACTACAAAAAGTGTGAATTTTGCAGAAAGACCACATTTCGGTCCACACATTTCAGTTCCAGAAGTGTGAATTAGATAGGTTTGTCTTTAACGTGAACTGTATTGAATTTCTCCTCCATCAGGTAGGTCTAATTCAGTTGAGCTGAGAGACAGACTGATACTCACATCATTATCCTCTTGGCTCCATAGCACTGTACATCATAAGACATGCTGTACGTCCCATAGAGTGTGGCCTTGACATTCAGGCAGCCAATGAAGTCCCGAGGGTCAGTCTTGTAGAGGTCAAAGGTTACACAGGCCACGTCAATCCTGCGCCGGGGCTTGTGGGACAGAGAGAGCTGGTAACCTGCCGTCTACCAGGAAACAAAAAGAAAAGTAGGCTTACAATAGGGCCCTGTATACCTAAAAGTGTACCAGTGAAGTCTCCAGGGGCAGCCCCATATGTAAAGCATTGCAGTAGTCAAAAATGTTGTGCACATTAAAATAGCGGCAACAGGAGTAAACATCATTTGCTTAATCCAAAGTCAGAGAAAAAAATGGACCAACTTTGGCCCTAAATAGTTTATTTTAGAAGAAATCTGCATTGCTTAGACCAGGTGTCGCCAACCTTTTGAGGCCTACAGGCACATTTGGATTTTTGAGCAGCTGCAGTAACCCCCCCATCACCTCTTTCTCTCTCTCCCTTTTCCACAGATCACCTCGCCAAAGATGCAGAAAAAGTGCACCCTTCGTTTCCCAAGAGACCTGGGAATATTTGTTTCCAGTAGAATTTGCTATGCCTCAAGAAAGCACATAGAGTTGGAAGAGAAAATGGGATAGAGACTGGCACTTTTCCCCAACTACAGTCATACCTCATGTTATGTCCGTTTCATGTTATGTTCTTTCAGGTTACGTCCCACAGCGACCCAGAAGTACCGGAAAGGGTTACTTCCAGGTTTCACTGCTCACACATGCGTAGAAGTGCAAAATGACATCACGCACACGCGCAGAAGTGGTGAATTGCAACCCGCGCATGCGCAGACGCGCCGCTGCGGGTTGCATTCTTTTCATGTTGCGAATGGGCCTCTGGAACAGATCCAGTTCACAACCAGAGATACCACTGTACCTCCTTCAGCAATATGTGTTTTTCAAGGGAGAAAAAAGGTAACCTTTCTCACCAGCTGCCAGGGACTGGACTGAACAGGAGGAATGGGAATTGATCGGCTCCTCTCAGAAGAGGAGGAGGAGTGGGGAATTTCGACCCCCATGTCTCCAGTAGTTTCGGGAGGAGAGGGAGATAGGGGTGATGTACAGCCCACTGGCTCACCTTGGCTGGGCGCCATGTCTGTCCTTTGGTCAACACCAGCAAGACCGTCCCATCCTCCAGAGTCTGGAAGAACTCCTCTGTCTCGACGGTGGTGCCATCTTCATCCAGGACAATGGAGATATTGCCTGCTAATAGTAGGGCACTGCGTACCTAGAGAAAAAACACTGGGTTCAAATTCCACCTGCCCCTTCGCCCCATCCCACCTTGCTCCTGGCAGAGGGCTCCTAGAATCGCTCACCTTCTCGTGGAGATCCCTCAGGCTGTCGGCCATGATCCCCTTGCGGACGGTGCGGTCGCAGTTGCTGACTCGGTAAGGCCGGGCTTGAGGAGCGTTGGCTGACACACACCTGGATGGATAGATGGAATCCATCAAATGTTGGTTTCTCAGTTGGTTCCCCAGTTTTAAGGGCCACTAGCCACCTCACTGCACCGGTTGGAGGTTATTGAATGATAGCCAATGTTTGTTGTACTCAGAGTAGACCTATTACACTGAATGGATCTACTCCAAGCCAAGGTTAGCTGGATAGAACTCATCATGTAAATTGCCTTGATTAATAAGTTGATGGACTACGCCGAATTGGCGTACCCGAAGTGACGGGTAAAATCAGAAACCAGGGAGATGAAAACTTTAATAAGGAATGGGGGAAATTTATAATTTATCCTGGAGAACACTGTAAACAATTAAAAACATTAGCAAGATTGTGACAACACTTGTAACAAGAACTAAGGATATGACGGAGGTTTTTTAAAAGAAAAATGGAGGACAATATAAGATGCAACAGAAAGAGGCTACAAGATAACCCACGGGGGGGGGGGGTGAGGGTGGAGGGAAGTCCAAGGATTCAGGGAATCCTATATTTTTTGATGTTAACTCATATTTGAATGTAAACTTTAATTGTAAAACTATTATATATATACACACACGATACGATATCTTTATTGTCATTGTCCCATACAGAACAATGGAACTGAAAAATCTACATAAGACATTCAACAAGCCTGCTATTCCAGCTATCCCAGCCTGGTTAGCCCCCCAAAAACTCTGATACCCCATTTTTAAATACAATATACTCCCATACAGACTCCTTACAGCGTGTTTAAAACCAAAATTGCATTTGGGTAGAAACTGTTTCTCAGGCAGGTAGTCCTAGTCTTTATAACCCTGTACCTCCTTCCAGAAGGCAGAAGCTGAAAGAGATCATTTCCGGGCTGCGCACTATCCTGCACTATCTCTGCTGCTTTCTTATGGCACCTGGAAGCATAGATTTGATCCAAGGTGGGAAGAGCGCACCCAATTATTCTCTCTGCAGTCTTTACAACCCTGGACAGCACTGTTTTCCCCCTGACCGTGCAGCTCCCAAGCCACACACACAGACCGAAAGTTAATACACTCTCAACAGTACAATGGTAAAATGCCATCAACAGGTCCTTGGAGAGATTGTTTTTCCGGAGGATTCTCAGAAAATATAACCTCATATATATGAAGGCAATTAATAAATTAATAGTAATATTGTGGGGAAGGAGGAGGAGGAAGTTAAAGTCATCACGAATATTCATCAGCATTTTTAGCATGCATTTATAGCCCCCCTGTCAGCTCAAGGCAGTCACAGCTGACCACCCTCCGTCGTGAGGACTGCCCTGCAGGTACTTACTTGGTGAGGGACCGAGGGGAAAGCAAGCACAGAGACTTCTTTGCGTAGTCCATCCTCGAGAAAGGGTGAAGTTTTTGGTCCAAACTGCAGGGAGAGAGAAAGCTTGGTTAATAGAGCTCCGTAGGAAGCTGCCTCTCATGGAAGTTTTTTAAGCTCGATATTGCCCACACTGATTGACAGCATCTCTCCAGAGTTTGAGGCAGGGGTGTCTCCCAGTCCTAACTGGAGATGCCAGGGATTGAACTGGGCATATTCTGCATGCAAAGCAGATGTTCTGCTACCCCTTTGCATCGTCCCCTTTTGGAGGGTATAGTGTATGACCCTGCCGGCAGCGTTAAGGATTGGAGTCAGCAGTTCCTCTTAGGCCCCATGTGCACTATATATTTAAAGCAATATGATACAACTTCAAACAGTGACAGCTTCTGCCAAGGAATTCTGGGAGATGTAGTTTGTTAAGGGTGCAGGCAGTTGCTAGGAGAACCCTATTACCCTCACAGTGCTACAATTGTCAGAGTGATTTGCCAATCCAACCCTGTTCCCCGAAGAACTCTGGGGATTGAAGATTGGGGAGGGAAAGAGCCCTCGAACAGCTCTTAACAAAACACAGTTCCCAGAATCCTTTCTGGAAAGCCATGACTGTGGGTCATCATACTGTTAGATGATGGACAGGTGATTGGTCCTGCCCACCTGTCAAACTTGGCCCACAGGGATGGAGAGATAAATATGTGACTCTCCAGGCAAAAGATGTCCACCGTCTCTGTATCAAAATATTATTTGGGCCACCCAAGAAAAAAACAGTTAAATATGAAAATCAGTAGACCTAACATTCATATTAATACAGGACGTCAATTTGAAAAGCAATTCCTCTCCAACATAAGGTGCCAGCCAATCCAGCAACCTTTTGTTTCAGCAAGTACAGTGGTACCTTGGATTAAGAACTTAATTGATTCTGGAGGTCGTTCTTAACTTGAAACTGTTCTTAACCTGTAGCACCACTTTAGCTAATGGGGCCTCCCGCTGCCGCAGCACAGCCAGAGCACGATTTCTGTTCTCATCCTGAAGCAAAGTTCTTAACCCAAGGTACTGTTTCTGGGTTAGCGGAGTCTGTAACCTGAAGCATCTGTAACCGAGGTACCACTGTACACAAGATGGTAAATCCAAAGAGGGAGAACTCAGAACAGCAGGAAAAATACAGTAATATAAGGAAAGAAACCAAGGCCATTCCAGTGTTTTAGTGGGGCAGGTTTTTAGAGTGTATTGTTCAAAGGAATGCAGAAATTAGACTTTCCCAGTTGAAAGGCAGCCTGCTGTGCCCCTCACTTTGCACCCAAAATTAAACTGCGCATTCCAGAAGCAGAAGACTTTTGGTACAGCAAATAGTTCTTGCCAATTGCAGAGAAGACGTGATAAGGCAGCTCATAAATTGGGGTGGTTGGGGAGGGAAGGGACATGATGTTCCAGCCCCAAGTAGAAATGTTGGCAGCTGCCCTATAATGAGTCACACCAGCAGTTCATCAAGCTTAGTGTTGTCTACACTGACTGGCAGCTGGTCTCAAGGGTTTCAGGCAGGGAACATTCAATCCTGAATGCAAAGCAGATGCTCTACCATTGAGCTACAACCTTTTGACTAAGAATAAATCAAGATTCTAGTCCTTATGGGTCTATAAAAAAAATCCAACAGAAATGAAGTAAACAGGAAGCTGCCCGGTACTGGGTTAGCCCATTGTCCCATCTACCTCGGTGTTGTCTACACAGACTGGCAGCAGCTTTCCAGGGTTTCAGGCAGGGGACATTCCCAGCCCCACCTGTTTATTTGTATGTAGCTGAAGCCATAGCAAAAAAACACAAAATTCATAGATCAGAATAAAATACACAGTTTCGCAAAGCTTACCGGGAGAATAAGAAATCAAGATAACAAATTTTTTATAAAAGAATGGAAATGGTTTAATGAATGTTTACAGATAAATTGTAAACAGATAAAAATGTTGGCAGGATTATTGTAATAACCTGCAATATATATTGAAAGAAAATAAATGAGTATGTTAAGTTAATTTAGATACGCAGAAGATATTAAAAATAATTTTAAGGCACCACAGAAAGAGGGTGAAGGAAGTCAAGTTTTAAAATGTCTAAATGATTGTAAAATCAGCGAAATGTATATATCTGAAAAGTATTTAATTTTTTTTAAAAAAAGAATAAAATATACAGTTAAAATAATGTTTAAAATCAGGCATTATGTCAGAGAAAGAGTTTGCTCCCCTGAAAAAAATTAACTCAGTATCCCCCCAAACTTTCCTCCTTAAAATTGCTGCTCTAAAGACAGAACGGGTCACTTTTTCAGAAAGGGGGGGGGGCATGGACGGACGGACCTGTTTCTTAATAAAAAGTTAATCAGATACCCAATCGATCTGTCAACCGACTGACTTAAATCTTTGCACAGGGCTGCCTATAAGCCCTTGTAGATTGGGAAAACCAGTAAGTACTGGGGTGAATCTTCAGGCAAACCAGTAAGTACTGGGGTGAATCTTCAGGCACACAACCTACCTGGAGAGACTTGAGGATTGAACCTGTTGTACAAAGCAGATGCTCTATTTCCCAGTAAGCTATAAAACCCGTTCCCCAAAAATAAACTTTCTAGTCCTTAAGGTTAAAAAGAAAAGACCTGAATGAAATAGGAATCTGCCTGATCTGGAGATGCCAGGATTTGAACCTGGGACCCTTCTGCATGCAAGGCAGATGCTGTGCCTCTGAGCTTCCTCACCTTAATAATATAACTGGCTCTGCTGTCTGGCATGAGGCTGACAGACGACCCAAAGTCAAGCAATGCCCGTGGCCTTTTACTTACTTTCACCAGCTGCTCTGCCAGCGCTACTGGATTTTGTCCCAGTGCCCTCTCTGTTTATAGAAGCAAAGAACCTCGTCTGCCCTTTGAACAGGGACAGGGTGGGGCTGCCAAAAGGGACAGAGTGTCTGCCAGCCTCACCAGCCCAGTTGCGTCAGGTGGCAAGGAACAGCAGCAGTTGGGCAATCGGGCCAGATTGCTGGGCACTGAGCAGCGTCACCCAATTCTGGGGGCAGGGAGAAAGGAGAGTCATCATGATGACTCAGAACCTGTTATGCCAACAAAGCCTGAATGAAAGAATGAAGGAATGAATGAACCATTGACCCATCTAGCTCAGTAATGTCTACACTGACTGTCAGCAGCACTCCAGGGTTCATGCAAAGAGTCTCTCTCAGTCCCACCTGATGGGACCTTCTGCATGCGACTTCTGGTGCTTCAAGTCATAGCATCAAATAAGTTCCTCATGGTTCTAAAATAAAGGGGTGATTTTAAATTAGAAGCCATTGGTCCATCTAGCTCAATAATGTCTACACTGACTGGCACCAGCTCTCCAGGGCTTCAGGCAGGGGGACACTCGCAGGCATATCTGCAGATTGAACCTAGGATATTGAACAAAGCAGATGTTCAGCCATTAGGCTATGGCCCTTCTCCTAAAAACAAAGCAAGATTTTAGTCCTCATGCTTCGGAATAAAGGGATGATTTAAGCGAGAAACTGCTTTATACCAAGTCTAACCATTGGACTGTTTAGCTGAGTGTTGTCTACAAGGACTAAGAGAGGCTGTCCGGGGTTTGAGGCAGGGGGTCCCTCCCAGCCCCACCTGGGGATTGAACCTGGGACCTTCTTTGTGCAAAGTAGATGCTCTGCCACTGAGCTATAACCCTTTCCCTATGAAAAGGAGGAATCCTAAGGTCATATAGGGCTTATTCCTCCGCTCTTTCCAGGCACAGCCCATGCTTTAAAGATCCATGTCTAAGCATCCCTTTTTTTTCCCTCTCCAGAAATTTCCAATGAAACCCTGCTCTTTAAAGCTCAATCGGAGCAAATTGCAGTCTGCAGACAACTCAAATTGACGTTTTAATCTGATTGAGCACTAAAGAGTGGGTTTTCCTGGGCAAACCAACCAACCAGTCTGACATGGAGCTTTTAAGCACAGGCCTGTGCCTGGAAAGAGCAGGGCAAAAGCTAAATGTGGATAATCCCTTAGTCCAGAACTGTGGCACAAATTACCCGAGCGGCCATTCCTGCACTTGGCTACACAGCATATCTGGAGTCCCAGAGCTGAGGAGAGCTACAAAATCACAGAGGAGAGGTGAGACCGGATGGAGCAGGTTGCCCATTTTCCCAGTCCTAAATTCAGCCCTCCACATTCTCATCTCAGTTTGCAATGGGGGGGAATCATCATGAAGATTCACCAGCGTTTTCGTGCCAACTTCTGTTAATATGCACATTATTGTAGGCAAAGCATTACTGTATGCAACGGGGAACATTATTGTATAAAACTCTCCTAAAGCAATTTAAAATGCTATTTCCACTAATATTGCATTTGCCGCATGCACACGCACACACACAAAATTTATCACAGCATGTGCCTTTTTGTACTTATTCCTAGGCTGAAGAATCACATTGCAAAATTCAGAGGCGGGCGAATTTCAAAGGGCAGCTATGTCTTGCATAGCATATTAATTTGGAAACTGTGAGTTGGGCAAGTTTGCTTTCAAATGCAAACTGGATTAAACCTCCCCTGCCAGGAATCAGTAGTGCAAAAGCGCTGCCCCTGAGCACGATTTGCTCACACAAACCTAGATTCAGTCCTGCACATCATCATCTGAAATTGCAGCGAATCAGAGTTAGTTGGAAGGGACCCAAGGATCATCTAGTCCAACCTCCTGCAATGCAGGAATCACAACTAAAGAATCCTTGGCAGATGGCCATCCGACCTCTGTTTAAAAACCTCCATTGAAGGAGAGTCCACTGCCTTCACTATAAGATTATTAAGTCTAAAACTGGCCTACGGTCCTTACCTGCAGTCTCAGGTTGGTACAGTGTGCAGACTGAGACTTATTCCCTCACCAGCTCCTTGCAAGAATGAGGCTTCTGTTTACACCCCAGAAAGCTGAATGCCCATCTCCAGATTACTAGAGCAAACTACTGCCTTTGACTTCAATATCCCTTCTCCACCCTCAAGACGTCAGCTCTTTCCTTCCCCGTCACAAGATGGCCGTGAACTCTGTACTCCTCAAACTTTAGCCAGATGCTATCACATGTTCACTGTCTCTATTCTCCCCGGTTTAGCAACAACTGTCTTCGGCTAGCATCTTTTTTAAAAAAAAGTTTAATTAGAGTTTATAAAGAGAAATACAGAACTTCAAAGGTCTTTTTTGCCCAGCGTTAATCTGAATAAGATCCCATGATGAAAAAGAGAAAGAAAGAAAAGCAGATAGCAAAGAGCTTAAAAGAGGAGATAGAAAAGGTAAGGTTCAGAGAACTTCCAGTTCTTAATCTGTCCACCATATATAAACATATTGATTGGCAGCTGTCTTTTAAAAAATAAAATAAAAATAAAGGAAGAGTTTATAAAGGCCTTAACATCTTGGGACCAGTCTGCCTGAGAGATCACCTTACTTCGTAACCACTTCAACTGGTGAAACTGGTGTGATAACAGGTGCCACCTGTTCCGCAGTTGTAAGAAATGAACCTACACTTTGGAACTCCCTGCCTATTGAGAACAGGCATGGACCTTCACTGTACTCTTTTCAGTGCCTGCCAAAAACATTCCTCTTTAGAAAAGCCTGGCCAGAGCTTTGTGAAGTTGATGCACGTTTTCGTCTCTTGCTCTTTTAACTTTTTGAAAGTCTCTATTATCGTTGCTATTTTTTTCTTATTGATAATTCAATTGTTTTCTCTTTCTTGCAAACTGCTTTGAGGTTCTCCTTCTTCTTACAATCCAGCAGTGCATGCGTTTATTCAGAATAAGGGAATTTCCCTACAAAAAAAGGGAAATGTTGACAGCTATGATCATCACACATATACAACACCTGGATAAGGTTAATACCAGGTTGTTGGAAATACCTAATTGCAAGAAGCAGAAGCAGCATCACAGAGGTTGAAGATAACAAATGCTGAAAGAATTCAGGACGTGTATGACTCAAAGACATCCAATGCATACTGCAGCTTAAAATTGAATTTAAAGTTGTGCATCGTGTGGGAAGGCGGATAGGGAGAAGTCATGCCCCGCCCCTCTTCTCACAATCCCAGAGCTCAGAGGCATCCAATGAGACTGAATGCTGGAAAACCCAGGTCAGAGAAAAAGTTTTCTGAACACAGCACCTAGCGAGAAGGATGGGATTTGCTCCCACGAGATGTTGCAATGGCCACCAAGTCAGGTGGGTTTCCAAGAGGTTTAGATAAGTCATGGAGGAGAATAACGCTCTCAGGATGCCTCCGGGTACCTGTTGCTGGGAAGTGCAAGGAGTTAAAGAGCGCTGTTGTGCTTGGGTCCCGTTTGTGAATTTCCTGGAGGCATCTAGTTGGTCACTGAAGAACAGGATGCTGGCTAGATGGACCTTTGGCCTGACCAGGTAAGGTAAGGTTATTGTATTCTTATGGAATTGCATTTGAGTCCAATCACAGAGATGATAAAATAAAATCGTAACGTAACGTAACGTAACGTAACGTAAAACATAACAATAATGTATTTATACCCCGCCCATCTGGCTGGGTTCCCCCAGCCACTCTGGTGGCTTCAACTGGATATTAAAAACACAACAAAACAGCAAACATTAAATACTTCCCTAAACAGGGCTGCCTTCAGATGTCTTCTAAAAGTCAGATAGTTGTTTATTTCCTTGACATCTGACAGGAGGTAATATTTCTGGGTTAGCGGAGTCTGTAACCTGAAGCATCTGTAACCTGAAGTGTATGTAACACGAGGTAGCACTGTAGTCATAATTTAATCTGGTGGTCAACCAGAAGGTTTGTGGTTTGAGCCCACCCATGGATGGCTATGGGCAGAATTCCTGCATTGCAGGGGTTGGACTAGACGGCCCCGGGGTCCCTTTGCAACTCTAGAATTCTATGATTCCATGAATTTGCCTAATATTTTCCAAGTCATCCAGATTGTGAACATTACTGCCTCCTGCAGGAGTGAGTGCCACAGTTTAACTATGCGCTGCGAGACCGCAGATCAAATGCCACAGTCAGAGAGAACTTTATATTTTGCCATCTCATTCCCACACCAGTCCTTTCCCAAGGCTTCCAAGCCATACATTCAACGGCCAAAACAGGAAAGGAGATCAACCGAAGCCTAGAGACAGCCTTGCGTCAACTAGCCCACAGACTTGCAAACTTCAAAGTTACCAGCTTCTATAATTTTTTTATTATTATTATTTCAGTACACTAAAGTTTCTGTATAAGACTACCTTAAAAGCAATTATAAAGTAAATGTCACAGCCATTGTAAGTAAATGTTAAAACACAGCAAGCTTGCTAAATCATACAAATTCCGTAACACAAATCAAGGCACTATAAAAAGGGCATATAATCGATAAGGCGGGGGAGGGGGACATTAAGTCATTCTCTAAAGGGCAAGTGGAGAATACAGAAAAGCGAGGGATGAAAGTTTCTAGCTTTCAAAAAGTGGGCGGCGCTTTGTCCTGGATCTTAGGCAAGTCAATCAAAAAATCAGAAAAAGCTCGGGAACTTTCAGGATGTCCCAGTTTTTTACCTTTTTGAAATATGGGAACCCTAGGTCAGTCAGGTTATTGTGTTTTAGCAGACAACCATTTTACACATGGGAAATGATATTGATATTATTATTATTATTATTATTATTATTATTATTAAGATTGACATTTCTGCTCCTTGACTTTTAAAGGATAAGTCATTTCCCAGGGAGTGATCAGAGCTGAAACCCAATAACATTTACAGGACACCATGCTGATTTCTGCTAGGCTCAGAGGCTGCAACTAATCCATGGTCATGCTGCAAACTCCATCCATGACTAAATAAGGATTTGAACCCAGGCCTCTCCTGTCCTGGTCTGCCACTACACCACATAATAAGCAAAGGCAGCCATGTTGGTCCACAACAACAAGCTCTAAAGTTCACAGTACGGCAATATAGAACCAGTATGGCCTAGTGGTTAGAGCATAGGACCTAGGAAACCAGGGTTCAAATCTCCACTCAGCCAAGAAGGCTCTCTTAAGCCAATTGCTACCTCCCAGCCTAGCCTACCTGTTTTTGTGGGGATTAAACGAGGAAGCAGAGAATCATTTAAGCCACCTTGAACTCCTTGGAGGAAAAGATTGGCTATAAAATGCAGTAAACAAAATAATTATAACAAAAATAATTGGGGGTTTTTTAGGGCCAATCGTTAGAGCTTCCTCACGAGTGGAACAGATGCAGGCCGTTATAAGAACTCTAAGGTCTCAAATACAGATAAAATGTTCATAAATGTACAAGGCAAACAAGTATATAAACCACGTGTCTGAACTAGTACAGGAGAGCAATCCTGAAGCTCTCCCAAATTGACCTCAAATCTTTCACTGCAGGGAGGAAGGAAATGGGGAAAGTCTGCCCATTGCCTTTTGCTTGCAAATCCTGTCTCAAGGGTGTATTTGTGTACGAATAGGGTGAGCCTGTGACCTGGGAATCAGGAACTAAAGTATTAACCACCACAAAAGAATGGCCAGGCTGCCCAGGTAATGCAATCAATGACCATTATCAGGTATCATGGCAGACAGGATTTCTGCTGTAGACCGCCTCCTCTGCTGTAGACCACCTCCTTCTGTGATGTATGTAGGATGTTTTAGGGAGGTGGTCTTGGGCTACAGGGTGGGCAATTTCAAAAGTCGATATAAGGGCTTGCGCACCATTGTTCTGGGTTCCTCTCCCCCCTCCTGCGTGTGGTGAGTGGGGACCCTGTTGCAACAGTTGAATAAAGATCAGGCTTACTAGCCGCTTTGCTTCTCAATATACTCTGGTTGGCCTCTGTTATTTCCCCTTCCGATAGGGCACCCACTTAAGGACTCTATATGGGCTCTTGGATACCCCATAAGGGAAAAGGAGCAGTTTTTTTTTCTTATAACAAGGCAAAGGATTGCAGCTTTATTAAAGTTCTGGCAACCAGCCCCCAAATTCTTTAGCAACAAGCCCAGAAGTCAAAAGAAAAAGCTTATTTGTGGTCAGGAAGCAACGATAAGAACAAGAGGTCACTAGAGCTTAGCAAACCCACAAACCACCATGACTCAGTCACAGCCTTTCAGTCACTTACCAGGCTTCCTGGTCCCAGGCAGAGAATATTTTGCTGATTACTTTTTAGGACAGAGGCTTGGCTTATATACCTGGACAAATTCCGCCTCCCCTAAATTAAGCCAGCCTCCCATCCTATAGACAAGCACTCTGGGGCGGGGCAAAAGCAAGTTTGGCTCAAAGTGGAAATGTTTACTCCGACCTCTGTTTCCACACAGATATGTCAGGATCAAGCCCCTTTGGGAAAGCAGCTTAACTCTCCTCCAGTGAGAAGGAAGGAGCAGATTAAAGAAAGAAGCTGTGCGCAGGAGATGTTCTCTGCCGCCTTCAGATGCAGAGGGGTCTTGGACCTTTAAGAATTGCATACAAGGGTTGCGTCCGTTTAAGGAGATTGTTGCGCAACAAAGCAGCGACAAAGACCTTAGTTCAACAATTTTGAACTGGCAAAATAAGCTTTTGAGAGCTGACATCCACTTCTAAGGTGCATGGAGTACATTGGTGTATATTTGTCAATGTGCTTTGTATTTCATTGGGTGTGTTGGCAGGAACTGGTACACAGGGTTGTAAACAGAACACACACATATACATTGTGTGTGTGTGTGTGTACAGTGCTTTATTCTGGGGGGACGCAGGGGGACGCATGCAAACATTTTGTGAACCTTTGTACTTTTGTCCATTTACTGTATTTATTTTCCCCAAGCTGAACTATAAAATGGTGATTTTCTTGAGTCAAAATGAGAGTACCCGTAAACATTTTTTAAAGAAAAAAAGCTCTCTCTCTCTCTCTCTCTCTCTCTCTCTCTCTCTCTCTCTCTCTCTCTCTCTGTGTGTGTGTGTGTGTATAAACTTCCAGTATGAATTATTGCAATGCATTCTACGTGGGGCTGCCCTTGAAGACAACTGAGAAAATTCAATTGCAGCAGCCAGAAAACTCGCCCGGGTTCCCTTTAGATCTTCACAACCCGTTTTAAAACAGTGGAACTGGTGGCCAGTTCGTTTCCAGGCCCAATTTCAAGGCAATGTTAGTGTTCTAATCCTGAAAGGACTCAAATACCTGAAAGACAAATCACTTTCCTATGGACCTTCTCAGGTGCTAAGATTAGCACAGGGGGACTTCATGGTAATTTTTCCCCCACCCTCAACAGGTGCTGGTGTGGGTGAGGGCCTTCTCTGTGGTGGCCCCTAAGTTATGGAACTCCCTCCTCACAGAGGTGCAAATGGCACCTTCTTTATGCAGCTTCTGGCGATTGCTGAAGATGCACCTCTTTACCCTGGCATTTGATACATGAGGAGTCTATTTTCAGGACCCACCTTGTATATGTGAATGTTAAGTAGTTTTAAGCTGCTTTTAATATTGTGTTTTAATATTGCCTGGCGTGCTCTGGTCCATGGGGTCACGAAGAGTTGGACACGACTAAACGACTAAACAACAAATATTGTGTTTTAATGAGTTTGGGATTCCCCCCCCCCACACACATGGGCCACTTATTTTCGGGCAGAAGTGTAAGGATTGCAGCCTAAATTAGAAAGAGAAGAGCCTAAAGGCTGCAATCCCTTACTCTTACTCATGAGAAAGTCCCATTGGACAAGGTGGGCTTTAGGCTGCAATCCTAGCCTCACTTCCCTGGGAGTAAATTCAATTGAATTCAGTAGGAATAAATTTATAGAGTACCTTAAATAACACTGTAAGCAATTAACAACGTTGGCAGGATTGATATAACACATAGTTTAATATTTTTAAGGTTGAAAGTGGATATAAACAAAATTTGGATAAGTGTAATTAGATGCAGTGGGAAAAGATATATATTTGAAACCAGGAGTGAGGCAGGGCAGGTCTGGGGATTCCAGGAATCCAATATTTGTCTTTTTTATGTTTGAATGCAAATGAAATTTGGAAAAAAACCTGATAAAAAAAAGAAGAAAAAGAATTCAGTGGGTCTTACTTCTGAGTAGACATGGTTAGGCTGACAGCCTCAGTTCTAAGCACAATTTCTGTTCTCATCCTGAAACAAAGTTCTTAACCCGAGGTACTATTTCTGGGTTAGCGGAGTCTGTAACCTGAAGCGTATGTAACCTGAAGAGTATTTAACCCGAGGTACCACTGTATAGGAGGTTGGCCTGCTAGGCTGTTTTTTTTTTTTTTTTGGCAACCCACACCCATCTTTCCCTAATGCTGGCAGAGCATAAATTTAAGAACATAAGAGGGGCCTCCTGGATTAACCCAGTGGCCTATCTCGTCCAGCATATCCGCTCCACTTCCCAGTGGGGAGGAGTTGCGATGGACTGCCCACTCCCCACCAGCTCTCTCCCCCGTTGCCCGGTGGATCCTGACCACGTCAGAGCCCGGCCAGCGGATTGGCTGGCTGGGGGGTGTGTGTGTGACCGGGTCCGTTTAAATTGGAGGAGCGAGCCGGAGATTTCCTCTTTGGCTCGCTTCCTCAATCACCTGCCCTCCCTCCCTATTTTGCAGGTTAGGCAATGGCCTTGCTATGGACTTGGGTTGGTCGCCTTGGTTGTCCGAGGGGCCTGGTAGGAATTTTTCCACTTGCCAAATTGGCACTGGCCACTTGGTTTTCGCCTACCTCGTAGCAATCGTCACAACTTAGTTAGGGTTGCGGTTAGGCATTGTTTGACCTTGGGGGGGGAGGTGTGGCCATCACCTGCCCCTCCAAGCTTAAGGGTATTCCGTTAAAGGAATCCGGTGGTGTTGATCTTGTCCGAAGCCCAGGTCGGGGGCTAGGGCCATGACACCAGTGGCGTAGCGTGGGGGGTGCAGGGGGGGCCAGCCACACCGGGCACAACATCTGGGAGTTAGGGTTAGGGGGCGCAAATCCACGGGTTTGGGGGCGCAAATCCACGGGTTAGGGGGCGCAAATTACTTGCCTTGCCCCGGGTGCTGACAACCCACGCTACGCCACTGCATGACACAAACCCGACGGGAACACCAGGGGGAGCTCGAGTTGGTACGCATTGACATGGCTCCTCCATCCAGTGGTTTACCCATACCGGACTTCCTGCACATCGGGCAGGAGTCAGATATGTTGTTGTTGTTGTTTAGTCGTTTAGTCGTGTCCGACTCTTCGTGACCCCATGGACCAGAGCACGCCAGGCACTTCTGTCTTCCACTGCCTCCCGCAGTTTGGTCAGACTCATGTTTGTAGCTTCGAAGACACTATCCAACCATCTCGTCCTCTGTCGTCCCCTTCTTCTTGTGCCCTCCATCTTTCCCAACATCAGGGTCTTTTCCAGGGAGTCTTCTCTTCTCATGAGGTGGCCAAAGTATTGGAGCCTCAGCTTCACGATCTGTCCTTCCAGTGAGCACTCAGGGCTGATTTCCTTCAGAATGGATAGGTTTGATCTTCTTGCAGTCCATGGGACTCTCAAGAGTCTCCTCCAGCACCATAATTCAAAAGCATCAATTCTTCGACGATCAGCCTTCTTTATGGTCCAGCTCTCACTTCCATACATCACTACTGGGAAAACCATAGCTTTAACTATAGAGTCAGATATAGTCGGGTCCAATCAATGCCTAAGCCAATACCGCTCACATTCTGTAATTCAATAAAGTTGTGGCCAAATTTGCCCAATAACATAAACCTAATATCCATGTCCTTGTGTGTGTTATTTCCCAACGAGGGGGTGGGATGTGGGTGGCGCTGTGGGTTAAACCACAGAGCCCAGGACTTGCTGATCAGGGTTCGAATCCCTGTGACAGGGTGAGCTCCCGTTGCTCGGTCCCAGCTCCTGCCAACCTAGCAGTTCGAAAGCACATTAAAGTCAAGTAGATAAATAGGTACCGCTCCAGTGGGAAGGTAAACGGCGTTTCCGTGCGCTGCTCTGGTTCGCCAGAAGCGCCTTAGTCATGCTGGCCACATGACCCGGAAGCTGTATGCCGACTCCCTCAGCCAATAAAGCGAGATGGGCGCCGCAACCCCAGAGTTGGTCACGACTGGACCTAATAATTGTGTGTGTTGTTTCCCAATGAGGGGGTGGCTGTGGGGTCTTGATATGCAACCTGTTCTCACAGAGGCCAACCAGAAGTCTCTTGGAAGCCAGCGAACAGGACCAGAGCACAAGAGCCTTCTGCCCTCCTGTTGCTTCCAGCAACTGGGATTCAGAGGTACGTTGCTTCAAGCCATGGAGGCAGCACATATTCTTCAGGGTTAGCAGCCATTGCTAGTTTTAACATCAGTCCATTGGCTTTAGTACTGGCTCTCCCAGATCTCAGGAAGGGGACATTCCCAGCCCTACCAGGAGTTGCCAGGGATGTCACCTGAGGCTGTCTGCATGCAAAGCAATTTCTCATTGACTGTCAGATCATTGATTCATTTTGTTCAGTATTGTCTATACTGACTTCCAGCAGCTTTCCAGGGTTTCATAGGACGGTCTCTCTCCTAACCCTACCTGGAGATGTCAGGATTTGAACCTGGGACCTTCTGCATGCAAAGCAGATGCTCTACTGCTGAGCTACGGCCCCTTTCCCTGCAGCATAGGACTGCCTTCTAAAATGGTATCTTATGAAACACCGGTGAAGAAACACATTCCTTAACTTTGTATTTAAAATCCAGGTTTTTTTAAATAATAAAAAAACGCACATCACCCATTATGTCTGAAAGACTGTATTTCGTCTAAGATGGTATTTCTTCAATATTGGATTCCCTGAACTTTTGAAAAGCTGCACATCCCGACCCTTTCTTTCTTGAGAATAAAACACGACAGGTGAGGGATTTCTCCCAAACCCAGTGACAGAAAGAGGGGGAGAGATTTGTGCTGAAAACCTATTTTACAGACAGAATATTCAACCAAGAGGCTGAATCCTTCTGCCAGCCTTCGACTAGAGCCCTTCTTGCGTCGAGGACACATCCAGAAAGGGCAGCAGTCCCTTTTTTCCCCTCCCTTGTAAATCTCCAGCTGCAGTCCTTTGTACACCTTTAACTACAGAGTCGCTGGTGGCTTCTCCATAACTCTCTGCCAGCGCTGCCTTTGCCCTGTCAGTTCCAATGACAGCGAGTCGTGTCTGGCTTTCAAATAACAGCAATTTCTCCAACCGGCGAATCTCCTTGCCCTTGAACGGCTTGCCTGTTGCGTGAGACAATGTCACAATCCATCGGATCTCTCTGCCAGCATTTAGAAGATGCTTATCAGGGCTGGTATCTAAGCGCCAGGCACAGGACCTCCTCACTCCCCACATCCCAGATGGAGAGAGTGCCTGCGGCTGAGACAACCAACTTCCAACTTGAATTGGGAGGAGGTGTGATGCGATTTCAATGGTGGATTGGAAAGGCAAGAAGGAATAGCGAACCGTCTTCAGAATTAGCTGTTCATAAGGACATTGGGTGGCGCTGTGGGTTAAACCACAGAGCCTAGGACTTGCCGATCAGAAGGTCGGGGGTTTGAATCCCCGCGATTGGGTGAGCTCTTGTTGCTCGGTCCCTGCTCCTGCCAATCTAGCAGTTTGAAAGCACGTCAAAGTGCAAGTAGATAAATAGGTACCGCTCTGTCGGGAAGGTGAACGGTGTTTCCATGCGCTGCTCTGGTTCGCCAGAAGCAGCTTAGTCCTGCTGGCCACATGACCCGGAGGCTATACGCCCGCTCCCTCAGCCAATAAAGCGAGATAAGCGGCACAACCCCAGAATCAGCCACTACTGGACCTAATGGTCAGGGGTCCCTTTACCTATTAAGGACATCGAGAGAACCTGCTCAGCATCCTGTTTTCACTGTGGTCAAGCAGAGTCCTGTTGGAAACCTGCAAGCAGGATTCCAGCACAAAAGCCCTCTCCCCTCCTGCGGTTTCCAGCAACTGGTTGTTGGAAGTATTTTTGCCTCCAGGAGGCTGAGCATGGGCCTTCTGGCTATTAGCCATCAATAGCCATCTCCTCCATGAATTTGTCCAATCCTCTTTTAAAGACGTCCGAGTTAGTGCCATCACCATAGGAGCGAGTTGGTGGAGATGGAGACAGTGTCATCTTTAGGAAATACGGTTTTATTTGCAGCCCCGTGGGGTTGGTTTAGGGCCCAACGGTTCTTAACCTGTGGGTCCCCAGATGTTGTTGGACTACAACTCCCATCATCCCTGATCTCTGGCCTTGCTAGCTAGGGGTGATGGGAGTTGTAGTTCAACAACATCTGGGGACCCACAGGTTGAGAAAGGCTGGTTTAGGCCATGAGTAGGCAAACTAAGGCCCAGGGGCCGGATCCGGCCTAATCGCCGTCTGAATCCGGCCCACGGATGGTCCAGGAATCAGTGTGTTTTGACATGAGTAGAATGTGTCCTTTTATCTAAAATGCATCTCTGGGTTATTTGTGGGGCCTGCCTGGTGTTTTTACATGGGTAGAATGTGTGCTTTTATTTAAAATGCATCTCTGGGTTATTCGTGGGGCATAGGAATTCGTTGCTGTTGTTTTTCAAAATATAGTCCAGCCCTCCACAAGGTCTAAGGGACAGTGGACTGGCCCCCTGCTGACCCCTGGTTTAGGCTGAGAGGCAATGATAGGCCCAAGATCACCCACTCAGTGAGTTTCATATGGCCAAAGGGGATTCGAAGCCTGGTCTCCCAGGTCCTACTCTGATACCAGTGGTTCCCAACCTTTTTTGGCCCTACCCTGCCTAAGCATCTCTAAAATCCTGATGCCACCTCCCCATGACATATAATTGTTATTATTCGAAAAGTGAACTATTCAAGTGGAGGAAGCCTAAAAGGCTATTAACTTGGTCGAAATAAGCTTCCAAAGAGCATGGCATCCATGAAAGAGAAAAATAAAAGAAAGAGAGGACAGTTGAAGTACTGAGGAAGAAATCACTAAGAAATCGCTAAATAATAATAATAATAAGAAGAAGAAGAAGAAGAATAAGAATAAGAATAAGAAAAATTCATGCTTAATAACTCATTCTCAAATTGTTGCCCCCCCCAAAAAAAATCAATTTGCCCCCCTGTGGGGCATGTGCCCCATGGTGGGAACCATAGCTCTAACCACCGGTGAAGAAGCTGGTCCCCTTCACAAGGCCTACTGCGTGTGAACAGAGGCGCTTTTGCCTGAGGTGACAGGATGTGTGAAAAATAAGGCATTGCTTACTTTTGGTTTCTCTCCCTGTACAGTATGTTCACTTTAATTCCAGTGGCAGGGAAAGCAGAGTGAAGTGTGCAAAGTGTCTCTGTGTGGAGAGAGAGAGAGAGAGAGAGAGAGAGAGAGAGAGAGAGAGAGAGAGCGCTTGATACAGCTCCCTTTGGAACTTCTTCATCGACTAGAGTGAGTGGAGTCGCTTGATTGAAACACAGCTCTTTGCTTGCCCAAAGGCTCACATCCAACTCGGCACATTTAATTACTGAAACCCCTGCCTGGCTCCTTCTAAGAGCAAGCTTCTAATCTGGAGACAGAAATAGCCGGGTCTTACTGCTCTGGCATGTAACTCTGTGCTGTGCTGATGGCTAGCAAACACCCCATTTCAGAGGCAGCCAAGAACACCCCCTTTTGAATGATTTTTCCTCCCACTCCACATGTGTCTCAATCTCTTTTCATCTTAAAACCTGTTCCTGCTTCTCAGACACAGTCTGCTGATGTTTCCTCTTTTTCTCCAAGAAGGAGAAAATTTCAGGGCCTTTGGAGAGAGGGATGGATCCAGCTGCCCATTTCACTTTATCTTGGTTTCTCGTTCTTCCTACCTGAAATCCACTTCTTCCTTTTTCTGCAGTGCTAACGTGATTTTTTTTTTTAAAAAAAAATCCCCATGAAAATTCATCAACATTTTAAAGAGCCAATGGTGCTGTATGTAGTGGTTAGAATGTTGAGCTAAGTCCTGGAAGAGCAGGGTTCAAGTCCCCACTCAGCCATGAAGCTCATTTTGTGTGACCTTGGAGGCCAGTCGCTGCCTTTCTCAACCTAGGACTCAACTACACAGTTACAAATAAAACATTTTAAATGTGTTGTAAAGAGCAATATACAAACGCTAGATGGCGACAGTGAGCTATGCAAAAATTCAATGTATTTTTCAAAACATTTTTTTAAAGCATTTTCACATTGTTTTTTATATGTGTGTAGATTCCACCCAAATCTACCTTGCAGGGTTGTTGTGGGGATTAAATGAGGAAGGGGGGAACCATGAACACCGCCTTGATCTCCTTCGAGAAAAAGGTGGGATATGAATGAATGAATGAATGAATACTGTGTGTTTCCCCTAAAAAAGACATTTGTGTGCAGTTTTGACAAATACATATTCATTTCACAAATCACGTCCTGTAATATAATAACATTTTTGTACATTGTATTCTCTAATGTACACATTTTTTGTACAGTTTGGTTGGAGAACAGCGTTGCAAACGTCGGGGAATTTTGAAGGATAGCTGTGTCAGCCTATGCACTTGGCTGACAGTTCTGCAAGGAAGGAGGCCAATAAGAGAGAGAGAGAGAGAGGAGGAAATAGTTGACTTGATGTATGGATTAGTTGATCCACTCATTCCTGGGAACATCTGGCCTGGGAGACAGATCACTGTCAAGCTGAGGGTTTGGCCTTTGCCCATAATTCATGGCACAAACCGTGCAAAGGGACGGCAGCGTTAATCCATTTCTGCCTTGACACACAACTGTGCCAGGCTTTTCTCTGCTGCAGCCCGAGGCTCTGAAAATGTCTTCAATAATGTAAGACACTTAAGAACAGAGGGGAGTGCGTGATCTGTTAATTAAGAGCTGGTGGCACATCTGCAGCTGAACTTTTAAAGTCCAGGATGGAGGGAGGAGAGCAGACTGGTCATTTGAAGCCAGTGTCTGGTTAGACTCTCAGACTGGAGGTGCGGTGGCTGAGCTTGCTCCTCCATCAAGAGCGGCCTCCAATCGCGACACTGTGGTCACCATCTGTTAAGTCATGGCACTGCTGCTTGCCTGACAATAGAGGGCAGTAGTGTAGTGGGCAGATTCAGAGGTGCTGGGTGCCTTCACCCATGCCCTCTCATAGCCACACCCCCTTCTGAAATTATACAACTTTCTAGGATTATACAATCGTCTTATTATTATGCAGTAATAATAATAAGGGGTGCATGCCTGTGTTGCCTTTTAGACACAGTTGTACCTTGGAAGTCAAACGAAATCCATTTTGGAAGTCCATTTGACTTCCAAAATGTTTGGAAACCACAGCGCAGCTTCTGATTGGCTGCAGGATTCTCCTGAACCAATCAGAAGCAATGGAAGCCCCACCGGATATTCAGCTTCCAAAAATAGTTCGCAAACCGGAACAGTCACTTCCAGGTTTGTGGCATTCGGGAGCCAAAACGTTTGAGAACTAAGCTGTTTGAAAATCAAGGTACGACTGTAGTTCTATTTTCTGCACATACACACGGGCAAATGATTTGGAGTGCCCCAATATTTTCTTTAGGTTGCGTTTTCCTCGAATTCCTATTGTACATAACAGAAGTTGCACCTCATTCTCGTGAAACTGAAGCACCTTGTGTTTTCAGGGTTCCTAAATGCTAAGCTTTGGAGCATACAAAACAACAACTCCTCTGTGTTCTTCCTATGTGCCTTTCCCTAGATTGGCCCATCAGCAGAGAATGAATTACCGTATTTTTCACTCTATAAGACACACTTTCCCCCTCCTAAACAGTAAGGGGAAATGTGTGTGCGTCTTATGGAGTGAATGCAGGCTGCGCAGCTATCCCAGAAGCCAGAACAGCAAGAGGGATCACTGCGCAGCGATCCCTCTTGCTGTTCTAACTTCTGGCTTAGCCATGCGAAGCCTCTTCAGGGCAGCGGGTTGAAGGCTCCCCCTGCCATGAAGAGGCTTCGTGTGGCTATATGTGTGTGTATGTATTCCACTTACTTATACTTACACACACACACACACACACACAGTCAGCATATGCAACAGAACATGTCTCTGGGATTCAGAATATTTTTTTCCTTGTTTTCCTCCTCCAAAAACTAGGTGCGTCTTATGGTTTGGTGCGTCTTATAGAGTGAAAAATACGGTACCTCCTTTCACTCTGATTGGCTCCAATCAGCACAAAGGGTGAGAAGACTTCCTCTCATTGGCTAAAAAGCTCTGCGTACATGCTGATTGGGCACCCCTAGGATGCTGGAGACAGGAGCCCCATTGCAGAAATAGCACCAGGCCTTCGACCCTGCCCCTCCCCTTGACCCTGGACCATTACTCTATTGTGGGGAGGGGAGGGAGGAGGGGGAGGCAAAGGGAGCCTGGCTTGGCATGTGCACTGCGCCAACCTGGCTATCCCACTGGTATGTCAGCACCATTCCAACCGCCCTGCTTCCCCTCCACCTCTGGTAACCAGCAGGAACCTGGAAGTCAAGTGAGCACTGCTGCCACCAACAGGCTACCTGCTGGTGGCAACTCTGGCATGAAGGGCCTAAATAGCTACTCTGCAAGCTATCAATCAAAACAAACTCAAGCTGCATCTGGTCTCTTAATTAGAACTCTTCACCGCAAAGGTCAGCCTAGTCTTCTAGTGAATGCCTTTATTGCAGAACTCCCAAGGCACCATGCAAAGAAGCTGATTTGCAAAGTTGTACGCAATGCTCGCAGCACAATCGCCGTTTAACAAGCCTTCTGAGTGGAGATCTTTATCCCAGCTGGTACCTGAATTGGATTTGAATTGATTTTGCCTATGTAGTGTGTCGTTCTCTTAAACTGAGATGTGTATACTCTAGGGGCAGCCTTTCTCAAGCTGCGGGTCCCAGATGTTGTTGAACTACAACTCCCATCACCCTAGCTAGCAAGGCCAAAGCTCAAGGATGATGGGAGTTGTAGCCCAACAACATCTGGGGACCCACAGGTTGAGAACTGCTGCCTAGGGGCTGCTGCCCCCTCCCATGCTCCACTTGCCAACCTCACTGACCTGCCGACCTGTCTTCTCCCACACCTGCAGGCAGGTGAGGGTAGGCTGAAGTTGGTGGTGCGCTATCCTGATTTCCCTAACAGAGAAGTCCCCACTGATTCTGCCCCTGGTGAATGTGATCCACAGCCACTCTTCGCTGCCAGAGTCGCTTTTCCAAATCCACTCCCTTGCTCCTGAATTTCTGTGTACGATGCCGCTGGCATCCCTCCTTGTTGCTGTTTTGACCATTACATTCCTTTCTCCCCGTCGTTCCATCACAAGAGCTTCCAGTGCAGCTTACAACCCTCATCAAACAACCAATTAAAACCCAAAACAGTCATTAAAAATGGAATATACTACAAAGCAGCCCTAACGGCACCCTCTTCCTGCTTCAAAGAGAATTCTAACTTCCCACTTTATCTGGTGGGTTTCCCCCCATTGGATTTTTCATGGGGTCAGCCCATCTCTTTCCCCAAAAAACTTGAGTGTACCGACATCTGAGTCGAGGGCCAAGCCTGACATTTTGCTCCCTGGAGCTCATAGCTCTTGAATCCCCAGAGAGCAGAGTCCAAAAGCATAAAGGAAGAGGAGGAGGAAGTGTTGGACGTGGGGCTGGGATGTGT
Source organism: Podarcis filfolensis (assembly GCF_964270895.1). Lineage (NCBI taxonomy): Eukaryota > Metazoa > Chordata > Lepidosauria > Squamata > Lacertidae > Podarcis > Podarcis filfolensis. Next base: position 22,892,569 of record NC_139620.1, on the reverse strand, counting down.
TTTGAGTTCTCTTGGTGATCAAAGCCCTGCCTGTTGATGGGTAAAGAGACCCCAGAGGCCTTTCTGACTTGGGATCAGCACAGATCAAAGGCTGCATTCTGTGGGGGCTTTGCAATGTTTATTAATTAAAGCAAGGGAACAGAAAAATGAGCATTAATTGCTCAACTGAGGATATAAGGTGGTGGTGGTGAAATAAGAAAAAGGGGATGATTATGGGCAGAGCCACACTATACATTTAAATAATATTCCATGCATATTTAAAGCACATGGCTTCCCCCCAAATGATCCTGGGACCCCTTGCAGAACTACAATTCCCAGCGCCCTTAACAAACTACAGTTCCCAGGATTCTTTGGGAAGGCCATGTGCATTGACTAGGCTTTAAATGTATTTTGTGGATCTGCCCTGTGTTATTGCTCTGCACTGGGGAGATTATTTCTTCCTTTCTTTTTTCCATTTGCTTGAGCACAAGTGAAACCTACTGCACAATTAAGGACCCTGCTTTCTTCCATCTATACACAGCTAAAAGTCTAATCCCCTCAAAAAATGATGGACTTTTCTTCATCAGAGGTTTTTAAGCAGAGTTTGGATGGCCATGTGTCATGGATGCTTTAGCTGAGACCTCTACATTCATGATTCTATGAAATAGATCAAATATTGTTTGCACAGCAATGCAGCGTTCATAAACATATAAGCACTTGATATAATAACTGCATTAATGTTATAGGTTTAAAGGGCTGAGAACGCCCTTGAACTCCCTGGAAGAAAGACAGTTTGTTGTTTCATGCCATTTCTATCTTGCCTTTAAAAATATAACTTTTATCCAAGATGGCTTGCAATGCTAAACTAAGACTATATGGGGCTCTGCCCCTTTGAAATCCTTGCTAGCGCTCAGCTTAGGGGCAGGGTTAAGGCAATCAGAAGGCATGCTTCAGTATTTAAGCACTCAGTTACAGCCCTGACCAATGGAGCAATGTCTGCCTTTCTGGGGAGCTCTCCAAGGTGCTGAAAAGCCCAGACATGCCATCCCTCTGCAACCCTTTGACAAATGACCTGGCTTGGAATATAATGGCCACACAAGCATCATGGCAGGCAGGTAAGTCTGTGTGGCTGCAACTTAGTTGTTCTTGACATGCTTTCCTGGCCGCTGATATTAATAGTTGTGTTGCAAAGTGCAGTGCAATAAAGGTCTGGTGTGGTGGCTGCTTCCCCCAACCCCTGGCAACGCAGTGTCCCTCACGTCTCTCCCGTTAAAAGAGGAAATACATTTCGATGAAAGAACTGGCTGTTCTGTGTCCGCTGGACCTGCCAAGAAGGCAGGCAAGACGTGTAACAAAATGGAAGAAGAATATTGCTCAAGGTAACCAAGGCTGGGTGCTAATCATACCAGTTCTCTCCCCCCCCCCCCATTCCTCTTAATGTTTAGCCTCATCATTGGCCTAAGTGATCCAGGGGTTTTTAGGGGGTGGGCTTTCTAAAGCAGCACAAGTCATGTGCAAAGTTCAACACAATAGCAAGACAGAAATAGTGTGGTGTAGCCATTAGAAATCCAGTGCTTCACTTAGCAATGAAACACAGTGGGTGACCTTAGGCCAGTTACAGCCTCTCAATTTAACCTACCTTGTAGGTTTGTTGTGAGAATGAAATGGGGATGGGGGAGACCCTAAAACTCCTTAGGGGAATACGTTACCCACTCTCATGGACCCACTCTCATCCCTTTATCTACAGACCATAATCCTGGCTGCTTCCTGGTCCTTCTATTTTAACTGAAAATAAATCCCTAAGCAGTTTGCAAAAAATGGTATGAAATATTTATTAAGAACAGAAATAAAAACAGACTTTAATAGCAGCTGACACAATATAGGTAATGTACACAGATTTTTACTAACAGATGTGCATAATAAAATAAGATGTCTGGGCAGCCTTGCTTAAACCACCGCAACAAAAAAGATTTTAGCTGATGCTGAAAGCAGTAGAGAACTTGCCTGCTTAATATCAAAAAAATTCAGTGTGAGGAAGAAAAGAGTCTTAAGAATGGATAAGAGACACTCGGCTTTCCCCTGGAAACTGAATTAGGCTGAAACATAAACTGTAGCCCATGAGTTTGTGAGTCAAGTGAATCTTGGGCTTCCTTTGATGAATGGTGAGAATCGTTTCCTCGGGGAACCACAAAAGAGAATGTTAAGTCCATTTAATTCACTTAGCAAATTCTAATGCAGGCTCTGGTTAGTTATGGACTCTCCAACATCTAAAGGAGCTTTCTCCCAACTTGGCACCCTCCCCTGCTGGCTGGGGCTTGATGGGAGTTGTAGTCCAAAACATCTGGAGGGCACCAGGTGGTGGTTGGTCCATTGAGATGGCACTGTCCCATCAACCTCTGCCTGCCTTCACCAGCTTGCTTTCTTGCTTACAAGCTTGTCTGTCAGCTTCCTCCTCTTCCCCATTAGTCTCTGGGTTGCCCTTGTAGAACTCAGCAGACAGGGAGAGGGACAAAGCTAGACTTAGTTGGCTCCATCTGTCACTGGCTCTCTGGCGCCACCTTCTGTTGGGCTCCCTGCCTTCTGCCCTACCACTTATGATGGGCACCAGCCGCCATTGCTTATTCCTTCCTCATTTTCTCCATCGAACCACTTAAGCAATGCGCTTCACATCCAAAAACACTATCCAAACACTACATAATGAATGCAGATGGTGTGTACTTTGTAAATGATTTATAGGTACACATGTATGCAGTTCATTTATAAAATGCAAGTGATCCACTTCCAAACTCATCAGGCAACCTTGATGAAATATGCAGAGGGACAAGAGTGTTTCTATGGTGGGTGGACTGGGAAGCCAACACCACAACCATATGCTGGAGAGAGAGAGATGTGCATTGTTATTGGAGTCAGAGAACGTGGGAAAGAAAGAGTGCAAGTTTTCATTCTTGAAAGTCTCCTGTAAATTTGCAGCTGAACATCAAAGCATACCTTGCAAGACCTCAGCTGCTTTGCAAAATATACTTTTGGAAACATGAGTTGCTAGAGAGTTCAAAGAAGACTCACTAATAAGTAGAATGGACCAGACTTGGACAATATGGTGGCACCTTGGTTGTCAAACTTAATCCGTTCCAGGAGTCTTTTCAACCCCCAGAACTGTTTGAAAACCAAGGCACAGCTTCTGATTGGCTGCAAGAGCTTCCTGCACTCAATTGGGAGCCACAGAAGCCATGTTGGACGTTCAGCTTCCAAAAAAGGTTCGCAAACTGGAACACTTACTTCTGGGTTTGTGGTGTTTGGGAGCTGATTTGTTCGGGAGCCAAGCCGTTCGACAACCAAGGTACCACTGTAATTTATAAGATGGAAAAGGAGTTTTTGAAGAAGAAGAAGAAGAAGAAGAAGAAGAAGAAGAAGAAGAAGAAGAAGAAGAAGAAGAGGAGGAGGAGGAGGAGGAGGAGGAGGAGGAGGAGGAGGAGGAGGAGGAGGAGGAGGAGGAGGAGTTTGGATTTGATATCCCGCTTTATCACCACCCGAAGGAGTCTCAAAGCGGCTAACATTCTCCTTTCCCTTCCTCCCCCACAACAAACACTCTGTGAAGTAAGTGAGGCTGAGAGACTTCAGAGAAGTGTGACTAGCCCAAGGTCACCCAGCAGCTGCATGTGGAGGAGCGGAGACGTGAACCCAGTTCCCCAGATTATGAGGCCACCGCTCTTAACCACTACACCACACTGGCTCCCCAAGAAGACTTCAGGCGTACTCCTAAGTAAGGGAGTAAGCCCAATGAACCTAGTGGGATCTGGCTGCATACTTCAGCAAACCTGAAAACACATCTTGATGATGTGTTCAGTTCTAGGACACCACCTGAGGCAGTCAATTCTAAGAACATAAAAGCTGGAACAGACCAAGAGCCCATCTGGTCCATACCCTCCAACATTTCTCCGATGAAAATAGGAATATCCTGTTCCATACCCTCCAACATTTCTCCGATGAAAATAGGAATGTCCCAAGGAAAAGTGGGACAATCTCGGATCAAATTGGAAACTGGGATGACTTCTGTAAATCCAGGACTGTCCCTGGAACATAGGGGCACTCGGAGGGTCTGCTAGTCCAGCATCTTCTTCTCACAGTGGCCAACTAGATGCCCACAGGAAGTCTATAAGCAGGTCCCAGAGTACAACAGCATTTTCACCACCTAGAATTCCCAACGACTAATTGGAGGTATATGCATCTGAGGTATATGCATATGTAGATGCAGAACGTAGCCAATGTATCTAGTGGCCAATAATATCCTTATTCTCCTCCTCCAAGAATTTGTCTACCGCTGCTTTAAAGCCATCTAGGTTGGTGGCACCGCTCCCTCTTTGTGGGAGCAATGCAACTTGAAAAGCCATAAGTCAAAACTGCCAATCATTGTTAAGAGGAAAGGACATCTGTAAATTACATTTCGTTCCATTAACTTGCTGGATCCATTTCCCATTGCACTGACTCTCTAGATACAAAACAAGGCATCAAAAATAAATGAGCAAGCCCTTCACTCCCCGCCTCTCCCAATTAATCAACTAAAGCTTCATATGACTAACCCACTGATTATGGTAGATTAATCTACTGATTAATTGGATGGATAATCTTGCAGGGCCCTGTCATAAGAGAACAGGATGCTGGGCTGTGTGGGTCTTTGGCCTGATTTTTATTTTTATGTTCTTATTTTTTAAATAATAATAATAATAATAATAATAATAATAATAATAATAATTCCTTTAGTCACTGAGAATTTTGATCAGATCCAACCGATAATGTAGGAAACAAAGTACAAGAAGCCCTTGGGAAATGCAATTTCCCCAGGGCAAACTACAAGGTCAGCAGTTCTTAGGAAAACTGCATTTCCCAAGGCTACTGAGCTATCATGCTCTGCAGCACACACTGGACCTGTGAGTCTTGCCTCCATCTCTAGCTATGAGGGTGCCTCTAGAAAATCCTGACTTGGGCACCAGTTGAGGATTTGGCAGTGTGCATGAGCATTTAATTGATGAACTGCCCAATTAGCTAATAGCTCCTTCATTAGCTGGCAGCCTGAGAGTAGATATCATACAACATACTTAGGCAGGACTTTGTGACATGAAGAGCCGTTCGACAGTGGAATGGACTTCTCTGCAACGCTACAGTTCTGTGATTCCATGATTCTCCCAGCATATTCCAGACTGTGGTCCAGTCTGTTATCTAGGACTGCGCAGCTGAGCTTCCTTTCTACTCTCCCCCACCGGCCACCCCATTCACGAATCGTCTTAATGCATGCCTCGCCAGAGGTAGCTAATGTCATGTCCAATTACGTCTAGTTAGGGGCTAATCTTCTATACAGTAAGGCAGTGCTCACCTTGAAGGATTCCCAGCGCTCATTTGCAATGCCAGGCCTTTGCTCACACCTGCGCTGATGCGGTAGGTACACAAATTAATCAGGAGCTCCAAAGAAGGAAGGAAGGAAGGGGGGGAGGTGAGCAAAAGAAAGAAAATGTCCCTAAGTTTCTCGCCAATCAGCGATGACAAAGGCACTACAGCATGTGGGAAATGGTCTGCCATTCACTCCCGAACGAGCTGATTGCTCTCGACAAATGGCCCCTGAATAATAAGAAAAGGCACCAGCCGCATACCAGGGAGACATCAAAGTCGCAGCTGCATCAGTCCAACTGAACACAACACATAGTAAGTGAGAGATGGAGCCCTTTTGTGGCTTTCTGTGAGCTGCGGAAAGTTCCAGAAGCCGTCTTCTTGCATGGTAGGTTTGCCTGCAAGGCAGCAGTCCTGAAGACTCATGGCAATGTAATAATAATAATAATAATAATAATAATAATAATAATAATAATAATGCAAATCGTTCCCTCTAATAGCAAAGGTGGGTGGTGCGTGCCAAAAGTTTTTCCCAGCCAGAAATGAGAAACGAGAAGGTATCGACGTGCTCAGTGAAGTGTGGGTGGGTTCCCATGAGGCAAGACACAGCAACAACAGCAAGAACTTTGATTGAACTACATAACTAGGAAACAGAGGCAAAGCAATTGCTTATATACATTTCTGAAAGCCTGGGCCACTCCCACTCCCAACATGATTGGCTGTCTAAACTTCCAAACTGCAAATCACGACTCAGAATTCAAGCGCCAATGGCAGAGGCCCAAATCCTGAAATGTTCTGTGATTGGACAACATGTATCGAATCAGAACACAGGGGCTCAGAATCCTTAGTCCAGACTCAAGCTCAGCCAAACACAGAATGCTGAATACATAACACTCAGGGCAACCTGAAGGTTTTCAGGGATGTGTGTGTGTGTGTTGTGTGCGCGTGCGCACGCAAAAAAGATGAAAAAAAGCCCAATGAAGACTGATTATGCTCAGGAATCATAGAGTTGGAAGGGACCACACAGTGCCAGGGAACCTTTTGCCCAACATGGAACTTGAACCCATCGCCCAAAGATTAAGAGGCTCTACCAGCTGAGCTATTTTTTCCCATAGACTGTTGCATACCAGCAGATTAAACTGGGGTTGGGGTGCGAATGGAGTATTATGGAGGAAGGAGTCACTGGCAGGATCCGACTTGAGGATGTACAGCAGCATTTGGTTGCAGGTCCTTCCACTTCTGTACGTTTGCAGATAAATGGAGTGCAGGGAATGGGGAGCAGAGAGACAACACCACACTCCCTCAAGTAGCCAGGGCGTGTTAGCCTTACCCTCCCACCATCCAAAGGTTGCTGCTTGTCGTCTGGAGGTAAAGATTCAGACGTCTGTCTTCTTCTCTGGCTATGTTCCAGTTGCCAAACCATTCCTCTCCAGCCGCCATGCAAGCAGGTGGGATGCACTCAATAGCTAGGAACCATCAGCCGTGATTGCTCATTTTAGAAAGTATCTTCCAGCCACCAGTCCTCACTGCAAAACATTTTTCTGCAAATAACATTCTTTTGTACTTTGCGTAAGGTGGTCAACCAATTTGCTGGTTCTGCCACCTACATTTGGGCTTGGCCGCACTTTGACATAAATTTGAAGTCCATTCCTCTGACCCCAAAAATGCTGGGAACTGTAGTTTACCCCTAGCACAGCTACAGTTCCCAGCACCCTGAACAAACTACCATTCCCAGGATTCTTTGGGATCCTTTAGATGTATGGTGTGTGTACAACCTTTGATTCTGTGATGCATTTAGCGGTCTTTAAGGTGCCATTGGAGTCCTCTGTGGATTTGCTACAGCAAACAAAATCAGGCATCCTTTCGGAAGGTGGGGCGTGACAGAATTAGTGTTCCCTGCGAAGAGGAACTGATCATTAACCTGCAGTGTGAACTGTAGCAATGTGTTTCTGAGCACAATTCAAAGTGTTGGTGCTGACCTTTAAAGCCCTAAACAGCCTCAGCGTAGTATACCTGAAGGAGCATCTCCACCCCCATTGTTCAGCCCGGGCACCAGGGTCCAGCGCCGAGGGCCTTCTGGCTGTTCCCTCCCTGCGAGAAGCGAGGTTACAGATGATATATAATGAAATGAAAAAGGTATTTAAATATACCTTCCTGAAAAAACCAGAGGCCTTTCTCCTGGGCATTGTCGGCCAATTGGTGCCAAAGAAGGATAGAACTTTCTTTATGTATGCAACAACAGCAGCAAGAATACTTATTGCAAAGTATTGGAAGACACAAGAGCTACCCACCCTGGAAGAGTGGCAGATGAAGGTGACGGATTATATGGAATTGGCGGAAATGACTGGCAGAATCCGAGACCTGGGAGAAGAGTTGGTGGAAGAAGACTGGAAGAAATTTAAAGACTATCTTCAGAAACACTGTAAAATTAATGAATGTTAAAATGATGTTGGATTGAAAATAAGTGGCATTAGCAACAAAGTTAATAAGAATATGCAAAAATGAATTGATAATGGATGAAAATATAGAGTTATAATATGTTAAGATACAGAGTTAAGATAAACGAAAGAGGGTAAGGATTTGCTGATTTGATTATTTAAATGGGAATACAAAAAGGGGAGGTGTGAGGAGGCCAAGGAAATAAGCTAATGAGTTCAAAGTTACAAAAAACGGATTTGTTTTTAATTCTTTGTTAACTATTTGTTTTTTGTATTTTGTATTTTTATTCCTCTTTTTTCTTTTTCATGTATTTTTCCATGTTCTCTTTTTTGTATTTTTTTCTTTTTATATGACCTTTTTTCCTTTTGTAAACTTATGTTTGTAAAACTTCAATAAATATCTCTTTAAAAAAAAAGAGAGAGAGAGAGAAGCGAGGTTACAGGGAACCAGGCAGAGGGCCTTCTCGGTAGTGGCGCCTGCCCTGTGGAACGCCCTCTCATCAGATGTTAAGGAAATAAACAACTATCTGACTTTTAGAAGACATCTGCAGGCAGCCCTGTTTAGGGAAGTTTTTAATGTTTGATGTTTTATTGTGTTTTTAATATCTGGTTGGAAGCCGCCCAGAGTGGCTGGGGAAACCCAGCCAGATGGGTGGGGTATAAATAAATTGTTGTTGTTGTTCTAACTCTCAGCACCCTTAACATAATACAGCTCCCATGATTCTTTGGGGGAACACATGCCTCTTTAATGTGGCATGATACCGCATTAAATATATAGTGTAGATGGGACCATTTGGTGATCATAAAGACTCAAGAAACCGAAAATGACATACTTGCTCATCACTGCGGAGTGGGATGTTCTAGAGGTTGCTCATTCTGGAGGATTCTCTGCAGCATCAGCCAAGCACCTGCTTCCCATCCTGGCCTTATGGGGACTAAGCCCTCCCTTGCCTGGAGTCCCTTCTCTGCCCTCCCTCCTCCCCTCCCTCCCCACCCCTTTTGGCAAACGCATCCTGATTTCTCCACTTTGGGCTTTGCCTCCCTCTCCGTGCCCCAGTGCATGTCAGAATGGATCAGATCTAAAGTGGGACAGCTCAGAGCGTGGCTTTAATTTGATACTCTTTCCTTGTTATTTTAAAAGGCAGCCACCACCTTTACATGCGCTCGGGCCATGAATTATTCATGTGCCAAACTTGCCGCTGTCCTATATTCCTGCTCGTTCCTCAGACTTGGGCGGCGGAGACATCTGCTGCTCTGTCCCTCTTGTAAACGAACAAGCAAACAAAAAACACCATCCAGGTGAGAGTTGGATTGCCTCTTAGTAAGTCACAAATATGCTGGGAGCTCAACAGTAGGTGGCGCCAGATCTGACGATAGACAGAGCCAGTGTTGGGCAGAGCCAATTGATTCTAGTTTTGTCCCCATTCTCCTCCCTGCTGAGTTCTACAAGGGCAACATTGAGACTAAGGAGAAGGAAGACGCCAGCCAAGACCATCCTCTAGTCTGGATTTGTTGTTGTTGTTGTTGTTTGTTTGTTTGTTTGTTTTTTAATTATTTTCTTGGTTTACAAAAGTAGGTGCCTTGTGTCTCTTTTTTCAGGTTGTACAGTCTTTCTTACAAATCAGTTGCATTTGTTGTGATATGTTAGTGCTGAGTACAGTACAGAACAGTGGTACCTCTGGTTATGTACTTAATTTGTTCCGGAGGTCCGTTCTTAACCTGAAACTGTTCTTAACCTGAAGCACCACTTTAGCTAATGGGGCCTCCTGCTGCTGTGCCACTGCTGCATGATTTCTGTTCTCATCCTGAAGCAAAGTTCTTAACCCGAGGTAGTATTTCTGGGTTAGCAGAGTCTGTAACCTGAAGCGTATGTAACCTGAGGTACCCCTGTATAAGAGGAGGGGTAGGGTAGCGAGGCTTATATTCTTTTGTATAGTGTATGTGGGGAGAGGGGTTGTGTCAGCGTCAACTGGGTAGGTTCTCTTTCTATCCGTTTATTACATTGCCTTGGTAGTGAGAAGTATCGGGGGGCAGGGTGTGGTTGGTTGTCTGTGGTCGGCTGCAGTGGGGTCTGTTTGCATTTCTGAGGAGGGTGGGACAGCTTGTTGGGTCAGGTTAGGCAGATTGATTCATCTGGATTCTTGTCGTTTTCTTGTTGGGCTGTGTCAGGGAACTGCCATCGGCTCAGAGGCGACGAATAGAAGGGCAGTTGTGTTACAGGGAGCCTCCGAAAATCTTGCGAAGCAGTTCCTCTTCCGGGGAGGAGGAAAGCCCACCTCCAGGGGGGAAGAGGTGCAGGGACCAGGGGATGCTGGTAGGAGCCTTAGCACCACTCCTGGGCAAGGCGGACAGGAGGGAAACACGCTGTCAGGACCAGCGTCTCCTCCAGCGGGGAGAGAAGATGAGTCAGGGCTGACCATGCCTCCATCGGAGAGTGGGGGAACGGAGGGGAGGTCAGTTGCAGCTAGCCTCCCCGAAGGGGGAAGCAGTGACAGCAGCAGTGAAACGGTTAGGAGGAAAGTTGCTGGCTGGGCGCGCACGCCAAGTTCAAATGTACAGGCGCGGGGGACAGCAGGAGACCTGGATTGGGAACCAGCTCCTAAAGCCCGCCGGAGGGAGGGGGAAGGCTCAGGGGATTCAGCGTCAGAAGAGTCTAGAAAGGGCGAGACCCCGGCGGACAGGCGGAACCAGAGGCGGAAAGAACAGAGGAAGAGGTGGAGCAAGGCTAGAGTCTTAAACTGGTGTCTGGGGGGAGGAGATTCAGACGGAGCATCAGCGATCTAGAGTTTGAGACGTAGAGCTGCACGCTGCGGCTCTGGAAGTGGAACTGAACTTCAATAAAGACTTTCGTACTTAACAACGAAGCGGCGTTGGTCCTTTGTGAGCTGGGACCTCGGGCAGCTCTGACACACGCCCTTGCCATCGTCCATCCTGCACAGTAGCCTAAGGCGCAAAGAGGGAAGGAGAAGGTTGGGGGTAACGAAACTCTTACGTTGGGGAAGGTCCAAAAAAAGACCACTCCCTGATTCTGCTAGCGATTGAGCCAGACATGAGCTTTGGGGCTCTTCACTGTAAATAGTTTGCACCAAAATAAAACCTGTAAAACACAGGCTTGGAGTCCTGCCTGGTTACTCTCGAGCAACCGCAACAGCCATCTGACAGGCTGCGTATGTGATAAAGGAGAGACATACTGGGGTGAAGGCGTCCTCTTCTATTCGTCCCCATCAGGATTTAATTGAGAAGGCAAGTAGGCTGGCTGAGAGCATGTGGAGGCCGCTTGGGGCAGTGACCCCTTTCTCTCTACTTAGCCAGCTTTCATTGACTCCCTGTGTGTACCAAACTAGCACACCAGGGAGAAGAAAGCTAGTTTTAGAACTCTTCTCCCCCATGCAGGCTACCTTTCCACAAAGTAGGCATTTGGGGTTGGGGTGTCAAACATGGGGTTCCCACAGCTGCATCTTGAAGTGGTACAGTCCCAGCAAAGCTATACCACATCCATTTTCTGAGCATGGATGCCGGCTGGAGGAAAATGCATTTGGCTTCCTGCTACTATTTTAATTGTTTTCTCCTGGCTGTGTGTATAATCTGCAATCTTGGCACAGAGTGCCTTGCCAAGAAAAGCCGAAGTCTTCCCAGCCTTCGGGGCTAGAAATCTGCTTTCTGAGATGCTCAGAATGCAAACACGATAGGCAGTGTCAATATTTGTGCATTGCTTGGTACAGTTGTGGGATGTGTACTGCACACTGATCTCCCTCTCTCTCTTCTTGTGACTCTCCGTAGGCCACACCCCCTCCCTGGCCACAAACCTCTCTCTAGCCACACCCACTTCCCCCAGGCCACACCCATCACCAACTTCGCTTGACGTCCTCGCTGAATGTTTTTGCCTGACTAGGAATGCGTCCTTCCAGTGCTTCTCAAACTTGGGTCCCTGATTGTTGTGGGACTACAACTCCCATCATCCCTGTGTTGAATGGTTTCTTTAAATGTAAAGGTTCATCATTGTTCCACCCAATGTGTATGTCTTTAAGGGGCCAGAGCAAGCTAACGAGACCCAGCTTTACAGCTGTGAAACATAGCAGGTGCTGCTGAGTTGTATTTGATTAAGGTGTGTCAGCATTTGGGTGTAGTATATAAGGAGCAGCACCTAGCTCTCCCATTACCCCGGGGGATGGGTTGGTGGTTGGGTCATGTTTGTTTGTTGATGTATTTAGTGTAAAAGGAGTTTTTGTTTTTGTAATTAAAAGCTTGTTTAAGTTATTTTTGAGTCCCTTTTTAATGCATGGTCTCCCCAGCAAGCTCTCTGCGCTACTAAACTGCAAATAGCCAACACCCTGACCACTGGTCCTGCTAGCTAGGGATGATGGGAGTTGTAGTTCAACAACAGCTGGAGACCCAAGTTTGAGAAGCACTGTTTGAGCACTGGTAGTGTGGCTTACTTGACTGGATGGATGGAGGACAGAGAGGGGTGTGTAGAAACTACCATATTTATCTCTCTATAAGACTCACTTTTTCTGCTTTTGCTGGAGCCACCTGAAGCCCCCGGAGCGCAGCGCGAACTCCTGCTGCGCTCTGGGGGCTTCAGGCAGCTATCCGCAAGCCTTCGGAGTGCAGCAGGAGTTCCCGCTGCACTCCGAAGGCTTGTGGATAGCCGTCTGAAGCCTGCAGAGCGCAGTGGGATCGCCTGAAGCCTTGCTCTCCAGGCTTCGCTTCGCTGGAGAGGCGCTGCACAGTTTTCCCTCTCTGCGCAGCACCCCTTCAGCGAAGTGGGAGGAGAAATGGAAGGGGCTCCGTTTCTCCTGCCGCTTTGCTGAAGGGGCGCTGAGCAGAGAGGGGGAGATTTTTTTCCGCCTGTTCTCCCCCTCCTATGGTCCAGTGCGTCCTATGGTCCGGTGCATCCTATAGAGCGAAAAATACAGTAGCTACTCTACCAAAATAAAATGTGCCTCCAAAGCTCTGCCCACTTTTGCCCCTGGCCCCACCCACCACTGGTATGCATACTCTCCAACATTTCTCAAATAAAACAGGGACATCCTATTCATTATTATTAGCAGTAGTATTAGCATTACTACCTCGGCAATCTGACTGGGTTGCCCCAGCCACTCTGGGTGGCTTTCAACATATGCAAAAAGATAATAAAACATTAAACATTCAAAAAACCCTCCCCTATACAGGGCTGCCTTCAGATGTCTTCTAAACGTTGTATAGTTACTTATCTCCTTGACTCGGTTGTCGCATAACTCCATACCCTCCAACATTTCTCTGGTGAAAATAGGGACGTCCTAAGAAAAAGCGGGACATTCCAGGATCAAATCAGAAACTGGGGAGGTTTCTGTAAATCTGGGACTGTCTCTGGAAAAGACACCTGGAGGGTCTGGCAATATGTAACCCTAACCCTAACCCTGGGGCCCAAGAGTCGGAAGACACCCTAAACACAATGTCAGCACACCATACTTAACAAAAAAACCTACATGCTTCCATGAAAACGGGTTGTCAGTTTGCCACACTGGGCCAGGACCAAGGCTCATGGGCTAATTCACAAAACCTTGAGCAGCTTCATTCCAAAGTATTATAAGGGCTGCCTGATCTCTGTTTGTTTGATTGATTGATTTGATTGATTATATTTATATCCCACTATTGTCTCCAAGGGACGCAGGTGGCGCTGTGGGTTAAACCACAGAGCCTAGAACTTGTCCATCAGAAGGTCGGAGGTTCGAATCCCCGTGACGGGCTGAGCTCCCGTTGCTTGATCCCTGCTCCTGCCAACCTAGCAGTTCGAAAGCACATCAAAGTGCAAGTAGATAAATAGGTACCGCTCCGGCGGGAAGGGAAACAGCGTTTCCATGTGCTGCTCTGGTTCGCCAGAAGTGGCTTAGTCATGCTGGCCACATGACCCAGAAGCTGTACGCCGGCTCCCTCGTCCAATGAAGCAAGATGAGCACTGCAACCCCGGAGTCGGCCACGACTGGACCTAATGGTCAGGGGTCCCTTTACCTTTACCTTTATTGTCTCCAAGGAGCTTGAGGTAGCGTACATGGTTCTCCCCCCACCCCCCAATCCTTCTCAATCTCCGCAACAACCCTGTGAAGTAAGTTAGGCTGAGAGAAGCCAGTGATTGGTCCAAGGTGAACTTTATGGCTGAGTTGCGGATTTGAACCTCCGTCTGTCCCAAGTCCTAGTCCAATACTCTAACCAATACACCACGACAGCATTCACTAACATAGGGAACTTCTTGCGGCTCCTCCACTATGTTCCTGAGGTTCCCGGCAGCCATTTCTAGAGGCTGAGCCTTTACTGTGGCAGGCCCTGCCCTATGGAACTCTCTGCCACTTGAAGTTTGGCAGGAACTGTTCCTGCCTCCTTTTCAACGTCTCCTAAAATAAACGGCACAATTCAGGCAGGCCTTTGCGACATGCTCTTCTGTTTACTAACCAGTATTTATTAATGCTTTAGCATACGTTTTTACTGCTTTCATTGTTATTTTATATGAGATACGCTGCCTTGCTGTATTTTTTTTAAAATGAAAGTTTAGCTTATAAATAAAGCAGTGTGTGTGGGAAGGCACTGCATGCGCCCCTCCCTTCACCCCCGCTGTTGCCTAGCCAAGGTCCCTTCCAGCCGCAGAGGGGGAAAGTTCTAAGCCGCATCGACATCCTTCTTTGCAAGTCCCTAACAATGCAGACTCGTATTATTTATTAAGCACATCATCTAGAGATGCTCCCAGGCACATCTCTAGAGAACAGAGGCTGAGCCAGAGAGAAGATGGTGTGAAGGGAATCCAAATGCATTTGGAGAGACTGCCTGGAGTGGGGAAACTTTTCTCTTTCTCTGTCGTGGGTCTGCATTACAGTGGTACCTCGGGTTAAGTACTTAATTCGTTCCGGAGGTCCATTCTTAACCTGAAACTGTTCTTAACCTGAAGCACGACTTTAGCTAATGGGGCCTCCCGCTGCCGCTGTGCCGCTGGAGCACGATTTCTGTTCTCATCCTGAAGCAAAGTTCTTAACCTGAAGCACTATTTCTGGGTTAGCGGAGTCTGTAACCTGAAGCGTATGTAACCTGAAGTGTATGTAACCCGAGGTACCACTGTACTTCTTGCACCACCTGTTGGAGCCACCTTACCATACCCTCCAGCATTCTTCAGATGAAAATAGGGACATTTCTCACTCTCCCACAACTGACCTTCCTTGACACACACACCCCACCATTTTGTGGCGAGTGCCACCCCAGCTCCACACCCTCAGGACACAGCGCACATGCTTTCAACCGTCCTGGGGAAGCCCCTTAATCCAGATTTTATTTTATTCTTTGGTAGATTTACAAAAAGCAAAACACACACCAGTAAATAAATGTTAGAAAGGGGCAAGGATTAGACACAGACGCATGAAGCATTTTAAATGATCAAGACGCCTTGCGCTCTTCAGTGGCGGCGGTGATGTTTGGGGGAAAAGGGACATTCCAGAATCAAATCAGAAGCCAGGATGGCTTTCATAATTCCAGGACTCCCCCTGGAAAATAGGGACAATGGGAGAGTATCCATTTCAGAGTCAAAGATGGAGGGCAGCAGAGCCAAATGTGGATAGGGCACCCACATTTTGTTGTTCCCTTCTGCCACCCCTGTTTTTTTCTCACTCTGTTACTCCAGGGGTGCAGAACCTCAGTCCCAGGGAGCCAAATGCAGTCCTCCAGGCTTCTCTCTGTGACCCATGGAAATCTTCCCCAGGTCACACCCCTCACTGGCACCACTTTGCACACACATTCGTTCTTTTCTGCCATTCTAGAATACAGTGGTACCTCGGGTTAAGAACTTAATTCGTTCTGGAGGTCCGTTCTTAACCTGAAACTGTTCTTAACCTGAGGTTCCACTTTAGCTAATGGGGCCTCCCACTGCTGCCGCGCTGCCGGAGCATGATTTCTGTTCTCATCCTGAGGTAAAGTTCTTAACCTGAGGTACTATTTCAGGGTTAGCAGAGTCTGTAACCTGAAGCATCTGTAACCCGAGGTACCACTGTATCTCCATGAATGCTGATAAATATGCATATAGACGGGGACGCGGGTGGTGCTGTGGGTTAAACCACAGAGCCTAGGACTTGCCGATCAGAAGGTTGGCAGTTCGAATCCCCACGACGGGGTGAGCTCCCGTTGCTCAGTCCCTGCTCCTGCCAACCTAGCAGTTTGAAAGCACGTCAAAGTGCAAGTAGATAAATAGGTACCACTCTGGCGGGAAGGTAAACTGCGTTTCTGTGCTCTGTTCTGGTTCGCCAGAAGCGGTTTAGTCATGCTGGCCACATGACCCAGAAGCTGTACGCCGGCTCCCTTGGCCAATAAAGTGAGATGAGCGTCGCAACCCCAGAGTTGGCCACGAATGGACCTAATGGTCAGGGGTCCCTTTACCTTTACTATGCATATAGACAGTAGCTTTCCATACAAAGCTATATGTTACTTTCATTGCTCCACCCACTTAAGCTGCTGGCCTTACCTACCACTGGGTTTCTTTTCCTCCGTTTGTTTATCAGGGGTCATAGTGGATAGCCTAGTGCAGATGCCAGAGAAGTGCACAGCACCTATGAAAAAGGCAATGCCATGCCAGCGGTCATTAGGAAAAGGGATGACAATAAAACTGGCCACACCATCAGGCCATCATACAAAATTGTGGTGTGTTCGCACTAAGAATATTGTGCGCAGTTCTGCTTGCCTCGTCCCCAAAACAGTACTGTGGAGCTGGCATAGATTCAGAAAATGGCAACCTCTAATTGATAAAGGGGAGCAACTCCCCTTTTAGGAAAAGTTATACCATTTGGGACATTTTAGTTTTGAGGACAGGTAAGGTAAAGGTAAAGGGACCTCTGACCATTAGGTCCAGTCATGACCGACTCTGGGGTTGCGGCGCTCATCTCGCTTTATTGGTACAGCTTCCGGATCATGTGGCCAGCATGACTAAGCCGCTTCTGGCGAACCAGAGCAGCACACGGAAATGCCATTTACCTTCCCGCCGGAGCAGTACCTATTTATTTACTTGCACTTTGACGTGCTTTTGAAATGCTAGGTTGGCAGAAGCTGGGACCGAGCAACGGGAGCTCACCCTGTCACGGGATTTGAACCGCCGACCTTCTGATTGGCAAGCCCTAGGCTCTGTGGTTTAACCCACAGCGCCACCTGCGTCCCTTGAAGAGAGGTAAGAGGGGACAAAATGAAATGATGCCCTTTAAAATTATATCCCTCTAGGATGGTGATTAATGGCAGGGAAACAGAAATGGGTTTGTTTTTTTCTCTCTTTACTTTGTATTGTCTTGTTTTCTCCCCTCCCAATTTGTTGTTTGCAGACTGCAATAAGAAAAGAAGATTGAGCAGATGCTTGCTGGTGGGATGTTTGCAGTGATGTCTGATTTATCCCAGGAATCTTAACTCCAGGGCTTCCTTTTGACACCACGAGGCTAGCAATTGGCCAGGCGCCCTTTCTCGGCAGCCTCTGAATCCCAGGGATGGCCAAGCTGTGCCCAGATGCAATTAAACTCGAGCTGCCTGGGCATCGCATGTCCTTGTTAGCACGCAGAGTGAGATTGTAAGTGCTTGGGCTTGTCTGAAAGCTGCCGCTTTTGACGGAGGCTCCAGCTGGCTGGGAGGGTTCTTCTCTGTAGTGTAGGGGCTGCTGAAGCGAGGCAAGGCCCAGCCCCTCCAGAATGACATGGTCCACATCTGATGCAGCATCAGCTGCACGACAGGGATGGAAATTCCCAGACTATCTTCAGTGCTTTGAGCATCAGCTTCTCCAAATGTCACTGCACACCGAGACGTTGACCTGTGTGTTGAGGGATCAAGGAACCTGTTCCAGCCCAGGCTGCACATGACACTTTCCCTGGTTATACAAACGCACACACATCATACTGTGCTATCAATGAGCAATGCGCTCTATGTGGGGCTGCGCTCGGGTCTGGTTTGGTAGCTCCAGCTGGTGCAGAATGCAGAGGCCAAAATGCTGATGAGATCGTCTGGCTGAGAACATGTGATGCCATTGTAAAAACAGCTGAGTTGGCTGCCTATCTACTATCGAGCCGGGTTTGAGGTTCTTGTGTTAATATGTGAAACCCTGAACTAGGGTCTAGGGTATCTCAGGGACCACCTGAGCCCTTATATCCAAGCTCAATCACTGAGATCATCTGCAGGAGCATCGCTGGTCGTTCCCCAAGTTGTAGAGGTTCATTTGACAGCAACAAGAAACTATTAGTGTCACTGGCCCAGTTGTCCCTTGCCAAATAACACCCAGCAGGTGCCTTCTGTGTCCACGTTTAAATGCCTGCTGAGAACTTTTCTATTCCGTCAGGCTGACACAGGCAATTAAGAATACACGTTTTGATAATAGTTAGCTGGTTTCTGGTTTTAATATTTTTAATCACCATGATCACAATCAATAATATTTATATACCACTTAATATGCAAAATCCTCAAGCAGTTTACGCGAAACACAGTAAGATAGTGGAAAATAAATAAATGTATCTACAACATGCAAAAATGCAAAGAAATACAGTGGTGCCTCGCAAGACAAAATTAATTCGTTCTGCGAGTTTTTTCATCTTGCGAATTTTTCATCTTGCGAAGCACGGTCAAGTCGCAACTGCACCTCTTCAAGCGGTTTTAAGAAAAAGGAAAGAAACTTGCAAGACGTTTTCGCCTTGCGAAGCAAGCCCATAGGGAAATTCGTCTTGCGAAGCAACTCAAAAAACGAAAAACTCTTTCGTCTTGCAAGTTTTTCGTCTTCCGAGGCATTCGTCTTGCGAGGTACCACTGTACATCAGTAAAAGCAGAAACGCCACCAATAACACATCGGCAAATAATAAAACAGAACATTGTGGTGCTTTTTATATAGTTTTTATAATATGTTTTTATGTATAATTGTTGTAAACCACTCTGGGTTGTTTTTGTTATTGATAGCGGCATATAACATTTTAAAAATACAGTGGTACCTTGCGAGACGAATGCCTCGGAAGACGAAAAACTCGCAAGACGAAAGAGTTTTTCGTTTTTTGAGTTGCTTCGCAAGATGAATTTCCCTATGGGCTTGCTTCGCAAGATGAAAACGTCTTGCAAGTTTGTTTCCTTTTTCTTAAAACCGCTTGAAGAGGTGCAGTTGTGACTTGACCGTGCTTCGCAAGACGAAAAATTCGCAAGATGAAAAAACTCGCAGAACGAATTAATTTCGTCTTGCGAGGCACCACTGTAAATAAATAGACATGTTCGCAATGCCTCTCTACAGCGTATGCTAAAAGGCTTTGCAGCACCATTAGATTCATTATGCCATCTGCTTGGCTACCACTAGCCAAGTGATATTCTGATTTGGCTGTTATGTACTGAAGTTCTCACCCTGGGCCAGCAGGGGGATACTGTAGATAGTTTTCACTCAGGTCCACATATGCAAATAAGGGATCGAAAGTGACGTTCAGTGATTGGATAGTTACAGAAAATGGTTACTGTTGCGTTGTAGTGGAGCTCTAAATAAGCAGGCTGGCTGAACCATTCAGTTCTGTTCTGGCCTGTGAATAAACAAGAGCTGTTTGAAGAATCGCTGTGTCGTCTGATATGTTCACCCACAACTTAACACTGGCTATGCCTTTTCTCCCAGCCCAGTAGCTGAGCATAAGAGCCTTGCTAGAATGAGCCAATGACCTGTCCAGTTCAGCGTCATCTTCTCACAGTGGCCGACCAGATGCCCCCAAGAAGGACCTAGGTCCAACAGCAGCACTCTCTGTGCTTGTGGTTCCCATCAGCTGGCATGAGTTCTCTTATGGTGGAATGTACTACCTCAAAAGGTGATGGACTTCCTGGGAGGTTCTTAAACAAAGGTTGGGAGATCATCTGCCAGGGATTCTTTAGCTGTTATCCCTACATTGCAGGGGGTTAGATGATGGCCTTCCAAGTCCAAAATTCTATGGCGGCATTCAGAGGCATATACAGTACTATCTCTGACAGAGGTGGGAGAATACAGCCATGATGGTTAGCAGCTTCAAATCCAAAGTGCTTCCCTCCAGACTAACTCCCAAGGGAGTTGCCAAAGAAAGAAACACCAGCTGTTGTTAGCTTTCCTGAGCAGGCAGACAATTAGTGGAGTTCCTTCCCTGCTTGTCTGGCCTTCTCTTATATATGCCCCCCCCCCCCGCCGGCATAAGGGCTGCAGCTGAATTTCTTGCAGTCTTCAAACATCTGTTCTCCCAGGTGAGTTTCTTCCATGCTTGTGAGTCACCCGAACATTTCACATTGCTTGAGTCACCTCGGCTGAAGATGTTCTTCTGAAATCTTTGCTGGCTGGTCAGCAAAGAAAGTCTACCGTCCTTTCATGAGTGCAGAAACCCGTGAAGGTCTTTTGAGGGCTGAGCTGAAATTTCTCAGGACCTTTTTTCCTGCTGACTGGCAGAAACTCTCCAGGGTTTCAAGCAGGGTTCTCTGATAGTCTTGCTTAAAGAGTTTTGGTACAGTCGTACCTCAGAAGTTGAATGGAATCTGTTTCGGAAGTCTAACCGTTCTGGCAGTTCCCTCATTGCGAGAAGTAAGGTTACAGGGAACCAGGCAGAGGGCCTTCTCGGTAGTGGCGCCTGCCCTGTGGAACACCCTCCCATCAGATGTCAAAGCGATAAACAACTACCTGACATTCAGAACACATCTTAAGGCAGCCCTGTTCAGGGAAGTTTTTAATCTGTGACATTTTAGTGTATTTTTGGTCTCTGTGGAAGCCGCCCAGAGTGGCTGGGGAAACCCAGCCAGATGGGCGGGGTACAAATAATAAATTATTATTATTACTATATTATTTGACTTCCAAAACATTCAGAAACCAAAGCACGGCTTCTGATTGGCTGTAGGAAGCTCCTGCAGCCAATCAGAAGCCGCAGAAGCCCTGTTGGACATTCAGCTTCCAAAAATAGTTCGCAAACTGGAACACTCACTTCTGGGTTTATGGCATTCAGGAGCCAAAACATTTGAGAACTAAGCTGTTCAAAAACCAAGGTATGACTGTTTTTATTTCATAAAATTTCTATACTGCATGATTGTAGGGTGGCGGGGCCTCAGCGCAATTTACAACAGAAGATAAAACAATAATGTTACCACTGAAAGATTTACAACTGTAATTTTAAACATACTGAAGGTTAAAACCGCAATAAAATAGACGAAAACAAATTAAGTCTCCTACAAACTTTCTAAACATCTGGGTTGTTGTTGTTTAGTCGTTTAGTCGTGTCCGACTCTTCGTGACCCCATGGACCAGAGCACGCCAGGCACGTCTGTCTTCCACTGCCTCCCGCAGTTTAGTCAGACTCATGTTTGTAGCTTCGAAGACACTATCCAACCATCTCGTCCTCTGTCGTCCCCTTCTCCTTGTGCCCTCCATCTTTCCCAACATCAGGGTCTTTTCCAGGGAGTCTTCTCTTCTCATGAGGTGGCCAAAGTATTGGAGCCTCAGCTTCACGATCTGTCCTTCCAGTGAGCACTCAGGGCTGATTTCCTTAAGAATGGATAGGTTTGATCTTCTTGCAGTCCATGGGACTCTCAAGAGTCTCCTCCAGCACCATAATTCAAAAGCATCAATTCTTCGACGATCAGCCTTCTTTATGGTCCAGCTCTCACTTCCATACATCACTACAGGGAAAACCATAGCTTTTACTATACGGACCTTTGTTGGCAAGGTGATGTCTCTACTTTTTAAGATGCTGTCTAGGTTGGTCATTGCTTTCCTCCCAAGAAGCAGGCGTCTCTTAATTTCGTGGCTGCTGTCACCATCTGCAGTGATCATGGAACCCAAGAAAGTAAAATCTCTCACTGCCTCCATTTCTTCTCCTTCTATTTGCCAGGAGGTGATGGGACCAGTGGCCATGATATTCGTTTTTTTGATGTTGAGCTTCAGACCATATTTTGCGCTCTCCTCTTTTACCCTCAATAAAAGGCTCTTTAATTCCTCCTCACTTTCTGCCATCAAGGTTGTGTCATCTGCATATCTGAGGTTGTTGATATTTCTTCCAGCAATCTTAATTCCGGCTAGGGATTCATCCAGCCCAGCCTTTCGCATGATGAATTCTGCATATAAGTTAAATAACCAGGGAGACAATATACAGCCTTGTCGTACTCCTTTCCCAATTTTGAACCAATCAGTTCAAACATCTGGGTAGGCTTGCCTAAATATGAATGTATTTACCTGGCGCCAAAATGAATACATCTCCAAGTGTAATATCAATAGGCAGGAAGTTCCGAAGTGCAGGTACTGCCACACTAAAAAGGTCAAGTTCTTACAGATGTGGTGCTGGTATTAAGTGCTGCCTGTAAAAGTGCCAATTCCACAGCGTTGTTGAGTGGGCACATATGGGGTAAGAGACACCTGGGATTGAACCTGGGACCTTCTTCATCCAACCACGTGCTGCTGTACGACAGAATGCCTGGTCCCTAGGTGGGCTGAGACCTGTGCAAAGTGGCCTAGAGTGAGCTACTTTCCTTTTGCACCAGAGCCAAGGACATGTACGACTACTTTGCACGCCAGACCTGTATTTGCTAATCGTGCTTGTCAGTTCCTGTGGATAGGAGGCCTCATTCATCTCACGCTCCCTTGCTGCTGATGTCTTCCTCTTCTTTTCTAATGGGGGGGAGCTGACATCTTTTGGGACAAAGCCACCATCTGCCTCCCTTCTCTCTCTACTGCCTTGTCTCTGATTCATCCCTTTTCTCTCTGCTGCTGTCCTTTTGTTATTCACCCTGAGTATTGTTCCCCAGGCACAAAGGAGGGGTGGGGGAATGAAGGAAATCAGAGAAGGATGTAGAGGGGATCGATTGTCCTTCCTATCCCAAGGGAAAAGGAGATCTCAGGGACTCTTGTAGATGTCATTAATTAATCAAGTCTCCTTCCATTTCCAGAATAAGGCAAGTCTGTTGTCTTGATCAGCAATGTACTGTCAAGACCAGGGGTTGGCAACCTCTGGCCAGTAGGCTGAATGCAGCCCTGCCTAAAAACACTTCCCAGGTCACAAGTCTCATCAGCCCTGCTCCACGTCCTCTTCAAGGAACTTTGCCTGGCTAGAAAATGCCCTTGAACCATCATAACACTTGCTTTACCTGGATGGAGGACAGAGAGCTACGTGTTTGACTTTTGCTTAGTCAGAATGTTGCCTGCCATAGAAAGGGAATGTGGTCCTTGGGTTGCAAAAGGGCAATCTCCCTCACTAGGAAGAGGCCATGGCTCAGATGGAGGCAGGCTCAAGACTGCCTGAGTTGGCTTTGTGCTGGCGTGAGGTCAGGACCCTGGACAGCAACCAAATGTTAGGTCTGCTTCGGAGCTAGATGTTCAGGACCATGGACAGCAACCGCTTGGCAGAAAGATGATGTTGTCTCAGCGCTGCTGCACAGTGTTATAACCTAGCTTGGGGATCAGAAAGGAAGCTCCACCTCCTGAGTGCTGCAGCATGCACTGATGCAGCTGTTGGTTCATTCTAAGCAGTGGGGAATTGTGCTGTGGATTTTTTTTTTTTTATCTTCAAGGGAGTCTGTGGTCCACTCCGCAAAGATCTAAGCGCAAGAGTCAATAAGCAAAAGTGCAGCCTTTGTGTCTGAGGGCTAGATGTGGGCTCTGGTGTTAGTGGGTCTACTCAGGATAGTCAAGGGAATGGCTCTGTCTCCTTGGGGCTACTAATGTTTAGGGACTTTATTCTTATCCAGCAGAGTCCTTAGCTTTTGCCAGCTCAGAAATTCCTCTTCCTTGTCTTTTTCTTATTCATTTTTATGAGTTCCAAATTCTCTCGTCAAGGAAAGCAAATTCATCTTGTACTGCCTTAATTTTTTATGATTTCTGGGCCACCGACTTGCTTGCTACTCCCATTCCAGGGCAAAGGAAGGCTCTCTTTGTATATAATGAAATAAAATTCGGAAGAGATGGGAGTTCTCGGAGATTTTCCTTGACCCAGGGAAAGACTCTCATCAACATCATCCCATATTTTAGTGAGGAAAGCACAAAGCAAAATCTCCGAGGTGCTTCATCAGGCTTTGCAAATGGTGCCGCAGGGCTCAGTTATCTTCCACTCCATTTTAATTACCCTATAGGCTCTGGCAGCCTGTCCCATCCTGCTGTGGATATCTGAGCAGTAGGAACACTCTACATTAATGGGGGAGGGGAGTAGTCTTGGAGTAAAAGGGAGGGATGGATGAGAAGATTAAGACACATCAAAGGAGAAGATAAAGACTGATTAAAATCAAGCACCAGGGCTGAACATTCCATCTGTGAACTGATCTAGGGCAGATTTCAGCACCACATGTATTGTATATATTTCAAACAAGGCAATCGGGCCTATTTTGCATATCTCCTGGAAGGTAGGAAAAGAAGCTTAAGGGCTCCAGTCATAGCAGATGTCATGGACTGGATGGACTCAGAGGATGGTAGAAGGCACCAGCTGGGGAACACCAAAGAGACAAAGGCTCAGAGCCAGGGGATTTGTCATGGGATGATGGCCAGTAGTCAGAGGGAGAAGCCTGGGGGTGGGGAGGTGTTGGAAGACGAAGAGGTTACAAGGTTTAGTGAGTAGGGAGAATCAATGGCAGAGAGCAGCCCAGAATCAGAATCAGAGGCAGAAGAGGAGGAAGGCCAAGATAAAGGTGGGATAACTGCAATACATACAGACATACATACATACATACATACTCTACACATGAGCAGAATGTATCAGCAAGT
The DNA here is from genome assembly GCF_964270895.1 of Podarcis filfolensis. Taxonomy (NCBI): domain Eukaryota; kingdom Metazoa; phylum Chordata; class Lepidosauria; order Squamata; family Lacertidae; genus Podarcis; species Podarcis filfolensis. The sequence continues at coordinate 22,868,086 of NC_139620.1, read as the reverse complement.
CCTAGGAAACCCCAAAGTTTGCACAGGGACAAAGAATCTTTGATGGAAAAGGGACCCAAAAAGGAGACCCCAGAAAAGTCCAATGAGGACTGAGCATGCTCAGTAGGCATGGAATGCCAAATGACCTGGAGGTGGGGTGGAAAAGTGGAAAGTAGACTGGATTGAATGGAGCAATCTGGAAAGGGCTGGCAAACCAAACTGGAGTATTCCAGTATTTTATTTAATTTTTGCAGGTCAGATCTGCTCATTCCTGTGTAGAAACAAACAAGTCAGCTCTGCATTTCAGACCATCATTGCAGTGAGGTCAAAATGTGTCCTCTACCCTCCAACTGTGTCATTCCAAATTTTGGAAGATGAGGCTATCCATGGCTACCAGCCATGATGACTATGCTCTGCCTTAATATCTGGAGGCAGCAAAGTTTCTGAATGAATGAATGAATGAATGAATGAATTGATTTATTACGGCCACAGACCAGAGATATGGAAAGCTTCTGAATCCCAACTGCTGGGAGGAGCCATAGGAGGGGAGAGTGCTCTTGTGCTTGGGTCCTGCTTGTGAATTTCCCATAGGAACATCTAGTTGCCCCAAACGTGAGAACCGATGCTGGACTACACTGGCACCAACTCCTGGGATTCCGGACGCCCATAATTTTTTTGCTGTGGGTGCCCGGTCTCTGCCCCTGCAACCGCCACATGCTGCCTTACCCCTGGCACAACAGAGATCCCACAGAGGCACAGGCCCCAGTCCAGTCACCACTGCGGTGCTGGAGTGCCAGAGGCACACTGCGTGGCAAGACATGGCTTGATGTCATGATGTCACGTCACACCAATGTCACGACGCATGGTGTTGGACACCAGTGGTGTGGGGCCCAAGTCAGCAGGCCTGTGGGACTAGACTGTGGGACTCTGATGTTCTTATGAATAGGATCCTACATCTCATCCCCCAGGGATTTGCATCTTACTACCGAGGGATTCGTAAGGGACATGGGTGGCTCTGTGGGTTAAACCACAGAGCCTAGGACTTGCCGATCAGAAGGTTGGCAGTTTGAATCCCCGCAATGGGGTGAGCTCCTGCTTCTTGGTCCCTGCTTCTGCCAACCTAGCAGTTCGAAAGCACATCAAAGTGCAAGTAGATAAATAGGTACCGCTCTGGCAGGAAGGTAAACGACGTTTCCATGCGCTGCTCTGGTTCTCCAGAAGCGCCTTTGTCATGCTGGCCATATGACCCGGAAGCTGTACGCCGGCTCCCTTGGCCAATAAAGCGAGATGAGCGCCACAACCCCAGAGTCGGCCATGACTGGACCTAATGGTCAGGGGTCCCTTTATCTTTACCTTTACCTTTACCGAGGGATTCATGGAGGGTGCACATCCTGTATCCACAGGCAAATCTCACCCATCCCAGTGTCAGCAAGTGATGCTGATGATTAACTACACTAAAGGACCACACCAAAAAAAAAAAAAGTTGCCTTTTTCTCCTGATGAACTCTTCAACTTGGGTAAAAAAAAAAAGGTCAATCCTCTTATCTCCTTTGACTTTTTATCCTCAGAAGATTGATTCTTCTCCTTGCTGAAGATAGCAGGTGCTTTATCCAAATAGCCTCTTTCAATTTATAGTCCAGTGCCTGGGAAAAGTTAATGTTTATAGCAGTTCCATGTGCTTTTTATTTTATTGCTCCTATAAATTATCCGCCTTCTTCGTGCTAGGGCAGCCGAACTCCTTGCCTCCTCTCTACCCCCATTCACACATTAAGCTGCAATCCTGCTTAACGTTTTCCTTGGAATAAGCCCCGTTCAGCACTAGAACTTGTGGACGTCCAGTGAAGCTGAATGGATGAAGATTCGGGACAGAGAAAAGAAAGCATTTCCTCTCGCAGTGCCTAGTTGAACTATGGAACTCACTTCCTCAGGAAGTGGGGGTGCCCACCAACCTGTATGGCTTAAAAAGAGGATTGGACAAATTTGCTACTAGTCACAATTGTTATGTAAGTTCATTGCCCGCAAAGTACCAGTTTCTAGGCTTGAATGCAAATGCAGGCAATCCAGTAGTGCTCCTTGTGGAAATAAAATGTTGCATGAGATGTGATTTCATGGGCCCTCACTCTTTCAGGCATCTCAGGGGGCTGGACACTACAATTCTATGAGCCAGGCATCTGTAAGTGAGCAAAAGAGCACCAGGCATGAGTTGACTTGTGCAGTGCAGACCAAACCAATAGATTCAGCATCCTTTACTCTGCCACACAGGAGCAATCTCTTCTCTTCCTTTCAGTTACGGTAATTCCCCACTCCCTGTTAATCAGCCTTTCTGACAGCTCATCCATCCTTCCAGTTGGCCAGCTCAGCACCAGCACTCCATGCAAGGCTCTTTCCCAGCTGCAAACCAGCCCAGTCCCCCCCACAATTTTTTCATGTTTTGTGATAACTTTTTTTGTTGATTCCCTGCTTGCTAAGGAGTGTTGCAAACCTGGGCATCAGCCTCTGGCTTGTCTGCTGATCAGTGGCTTCAGGATGCATGGCAGATGGCACTCCGGGGCAAAATCAAAGAGCAAAGAGGAACAACACAGTTTCCGACGATTTTGTTGAACACCGGCACTACTCTGTTCAGTATTTTTGAAACTGTGAATGAACAAAGTTCCTATTGGCAGTTTGTGGACAATTGTGGATAGATCTGTTAGGATCAACATAAGATAGAATCATAGGATTGAAAGTCCAACCCATCCCACAATGCAGGAATCACAGGTCCATTCCACTTACCGGTGGGGAGGAGTTGCAGTGGATTGCATGGCCACCCTCTCTCCTCCGGGGGTGGGGGACGAAGTCTTGCGTTGCCCCAGGGATCCCGGCCACGTCATCGCCAGCTGGCCAATCTGGTGGCTGGGGTGTGTGGCCAGGAACAATTTAAGCAGTGGCGTGAGCAGGGCTAGGGCCAAGACACGACCCCAGTGGGAACACCTGGGGGAGCTCAAGTTGGTCTGCATCAACGGGGCTCCCCTTTCTGGTGATTTACCCTTACCGGACTTCCTGTGCAGCGGGCAGGAGTCAGATATAGTTGGGTTCATTCAATGGCTAAGCCAAAACCGCTCACAGTCTAATCAATAAAGTTGTGGCCAAAATTTGCCCAATAACATTAACATAATCCCTGTGTCCTGATGTCTTCTTCTTTACAACGGGGTGGTCGTGGGGTCTCGACACGCAACTAAAGAATCCTTGACATTCTAGCCCTTCAACCTCTTTTAAAAAATATCCAATTAGTCTACCACCTTCTGAGGGAGTCTGTTCCACTGTCAAGCAGCTCTTGCTTTCTAATGTTTAGTCGGATCTCCTTCCTTGTCATTTGAATTCATTGGTCCAGGTCCTCCCAACTGGAGCAGCAGAAAACAAGCTTGCTCCATCCTGCATGTGACAGCTCTTTTGATATTTGAAGATGACTAATGTATCACTTCCTGCCAACCTAGCAGTTCGAAAGCACGTCAAAGTGCAAGTAGATAAATAGGTACCGCTCCGGCGGGAAGGTAAACAGCATTTCTGTGCGCTGCTCTGGTTCGCCAGAAGCGGCTTAGTCATGCTGGCCACATGACCCGGAAGGTGTACGCCGGCTCCCTTGGCCAGTAAAGCAAGATGAGCGCCGCAACCCCAGAGTCGGTCACGACTGGACCTAACAGTCGGGGTCCCTTTACCTTATTGTATCACTTCTCAGTCTTTTCTTCTCTGGGCTAAACATACCTAACTCCCTCAGCCTTTCCTTATAATGTTTGGTTTCCAGACCCTTTTATCATCTTGGTCTCCCTCATCCTGCACCCCTTTTGGCTTGTCAAAGGTTCTGTTGTGCTTTGTGAATATTTCGACAAGTATGGCATTTATACTTACCTTAATGCAGCTAGTTAGAAATCTAGACACTCAAGGACAGCAGAGGGATTGGGATGAAGAGTGTACCTATTTAATTCTTGTTTCTTCATATGTACTGTGTTCTTGAAAATCAAGTTGAATATTGACAAGCTGGAACATATGCAGTGGGTACAGATAATAAAAGGGTCTGGAAACCTAGCCTAAGGAGGAACGTGTAAAGGGAATTGGGGGTTGCTCGTGCGTAAGGGGGCTGCTGCTCTAGGCAACGTTGTCTGGCTAAACCTTTCCCTGGCTGGACAGCCCTTTCTCCGCGGCTGTGTCAGTCACTGGCAGAATCCGTCAGTGGGCGTTTCCTGAACTTCTTCCAACATAAAAGCTCTTTGACGCCAAGTCTCCGCCTAGCCTCCCTGCGCGGAAGTCTTCTGCGCAGAGTGGGCGTGGCCAGCGGAGGTCCTGGGCTCTCCCCGCTGGTCTCTGTGGAAGAGTCTTGGAGCCATCTCTCCGAAGTCCTTCCCTGCTCCCCTTTCTTCCTGGTGTCACGCCGATTTCCTTCCCCAAAGGAAGTGTTCTCTCTCTCCCTGCTGGTCCCTTCTCCTGCATCGTTGGGGAGCCTTACCTCCACTCTTGGCTCCGATGGCAGTTCCCTGACAGAACGCTTCAGAGAGTTGGGTATGTTTGGCCTGAAAAAGGAGACTGAGAGGAGGAGATATGATAGCCATCTTCAAATTACCTGTGGCACAATGAGTCAGTGCACCTGGCTGTTAACCAGAAGGTTGGTGGTTCAAGGCCACTCAGGTATGACTGTGGGCAAGATTTGGTTGGACTACATAACCCTTGGGGTCCCTTCCAACTATGATTCTATGAAGGTGGTAGGTGGTCTCAGAGCCAAGGGCTGCTGTTTGCTCCTAAGCCTTTTTCTCTGGGGTCTGCAATGAAGGGCTTCCTTTCCCTGGCAAACACTTTGGCTTGAATCCTGAGCACATGTACTTAGAGGTCCTGCTGGAGTCAATACATTACAAGCAGACAAGGTCCTTGCAGGTCAACTTGGATGACTTCAGAAGACGATTAGACAGATTCATGGAGGAAGTTAATGCTATCAGTGGTTCTGGAGGCTGTGACTCAGTGGTAGAGGACATCCTTTGCAGATACACCTGTTTATACCAACATTATCTCTCAATCTTGTTTCAGCTCCTGTGTTTCGATGGAATTGTTTCATTGCATATTTTAACTAAAGATCACAGAATCATAGACGGGACCCTGACAATCATCTAGTCCAACTCCCTGCAGTGAAGGAATATGCAGCTGTCCCATATGATATTTATAGTCCTAGCGTTTTAATGAGATTGTTTCATTGTGCATTTTCATGGTGGATGCTTGTATTTTAACGCTATTGCGATAACCTGCTTAACAAGCGTCTTCTAACATTGTGATATATAAATTAATGCCATGCTTTGCCTACTAAAGGTCCCAAGTTCAATCCCAAGTTCATTTCCCAGGCAGGGCCAGGAGACACCCTGGCCTGAAACCCTGGGGAGCTGCTGCCAGTCAGTGTAGAACATACTAAACTAGATGGACCAACAGTCTGAGGCTTCTTTCTTCGGAGCAACTGCCTTGGCAGGAGGGAGCACGGCCAGAGGTCTTGGGTTCCAAGCCACCAGTCTCAAAACTGAGATCAGGGCCAGGGTCTTACCCTTCTGCTGGGGGATGTGGTGTAGATGGACTCAAATGGGTCCTGAATCAATCCTTCAGGGGAAAAACTAGTTGGAAACCGAAACCGACGTGAGCTTCCGTGCAAAGCTTTGGTTAACTGTTAATTTTACAGTTCTAAATGACAGGCTTTGGAGAGATTGCATATTTCTTCTCTCTTTCCCCCCCACCCCCACTTTAATTCCGTGCATTCACAACACTAGTTCATTTGTCTGCAACTGTCACTTTTCTGTATCACCCAATATTTCACTTGAGATAAATTCATTTTTATGGCCAATCCATAAATCTCACAAGGAAGGAAAGAGGGGCTGTTGGAGGGAAAAGGAGCTTTATCATTTGTCACTCTTAACAAAGTGTAAATGGGATGTGAAAATTTTGGCTCATGCTCCCTACAGCCCTGGAGCAGCACTAAGTGGTGGCTGTTGGGGCCGATGGGGAGGGAAGGCAAGGAGGTCAACAGCAGGTGGCGCTATAATTGGTAAGTTCCTTTCCTATCCTGCTTCCTGCTGAATTCTAAAAGGGACGAAGGAAGAGGAGGAAGCTGGTAGGCAGGACCACCCTCTGGGATGGTTGCAAGTAAGAAGGTAGTCAGGTGGGGGCTCACTGCCAGGCTTCAGGGAATCCAATTCCCCTCCCTCATGGCTGGCAGCCAGAAATGGGAAAACAAGACGTTCTTACAATGGTATTTTATTCAATATTCACAGAGAGAGATGGATGATGCCACTTCTCAGGTAACGGCGTTACTCTGAGTAAAGTCCCACCGGGGTGAATGAAGGCGTTGTGACACCCGGGGCGGGGCGCCGCTACGTAGGGCGCATGTGCGGTGTCTCTACGTATGACGCATGCACCATACTTAACAACGCCGGACATGCACTGTACATAGTGGTTTGCTGCCACTGCCGTACAGACAATGCCGGGATCCCTCCATTGCCGCTACAGCCACGAACGGAGGATCCTCTACATGCGGCTGTAGCGGCGGCAGAGGGATCCCACCACCGTCCGTACAGTGCTCGAGCGTGCCAGCGGCAAACCGCTATGTACAGCACATGCGTGGAGGCGTTACGTACAGCGCATGTGTGCAACAACGCACATGCGCTGTGCATAGCGGTTTGCTGCCAGCGCCGGGATCCTCTGCTCGTGGCTGCAGCGGCAAACGGAGGATCCTCCACATGCGACTGTGTTGGCGCGATGGCTGCTGGCACTGCCGCGAGCCCCCGCGGGGTGCCTTCTTGTCACCCCCCCAGACATGGCGCCCAGGGCACTTCACCCCCCCATTGCGACGCCACTGAGTCCCTGTGGGAATGTTCAGGGGTGCAGGAGAGGATATATTGTGAGATTATATCCTAATCCAACTTGTGCTAACAAGTTCCCAAAATATCAGCAGAGTTTATAGACATTCCCCTTTAAGTTCGCAACGGTAACGCTTGCGCAGGTTCGCTAGAACCTCTATAATAATTACTCTGGTAATTTCCCCTTTGTTCCCTCTTAAAATACAAGACACAACACAGTCTTTATAAAAGTATAAAAGAGTTTACTCACGTTCTGTTCGCAATATGATCCCAGAAGGCAGACAGGCTTAAAAAGGTTACATGCATTTGGAATCTATCTTATAGCAAGATAGTCCTTTCCTCCTCTCTTGGCTAAGAGCCAAGAGAGCATCTTTAGATGCTTCTTCTTCGAAAGAAAAATGGCAGAGAGAGAGAGATGGCTGCCTGCCCTGTGCTTTTATCATTTACCTGCACAGGTGAGGCCACACCCACCTCTGGTCACATGCGGAGGAAGTCCGTCCCCAGGAAGTTTACCTGCTTGCTAGACAGACATCCCTCCCCATGTTCTAACATGTACACTCTAGGAATGTTGTCATTGACTGCTCCTGTGTTTACATCCCACAGTCCCACCCCCTCCATCTCTGCTATTATACATCATCTCTACATTGGCTGATCTGTGTTTTCTGCCTCTGAGCTTCCTGTTCTACTACTCTCAATGCACGCTGGGTCCTAGGAGGTGGGGCAGGTCAGGAATGCTGTCTAAAGACACTGCGTCTGTCAGCTGTCTCTCCCCTGGTGCGTCTTCTTCCTGCCGCTCTCCCAGTATTTCTCAGCTTCTCCCCTCTGCTGCCTCTGAACTATGACCACTGTTCTAAATCTATACTGTCCTCCTCTTCTCGGGATGGCTCAGGAAGAGGGGTGTGATGGTCCCCACCATTCCTCCTCAGTCGAGTCCCTGACACTCAGTGAGGGCAGACTGGGGTTGGTGGGACCATTTGCCTTTATGGGACCACTGCCCTGGAACGGCTTTGTGGGGTGGGGAGAGGCGGCTGGAGGTGAAACTCTCACCCAGCTGGAATCGCACAGAGAAAACCCTCAGAGTTTTGTTTTGTTTTTTTAAAACCCTATAATGCCATTAAATTACCTGCTGCCCATCAGCAGATGACAAATCCATATTTCCAGTGGCCAAAAACTTGAATCATCCTAAGACATAGAGCTATATTCAACACTGTTCCCGCTCAGGGTAGACTGATGGGAAGCAATGGATGTGACTAATAATGGATCTACTCTGAGTTGGACCAGCACTGGAGACACCCATGGACTCAAAGAGCTGGGAAGGATCCCAGAGGACATCTAGATCTGAAATATACTCAAAGTCCTGTAGTGATTTCATGCTCTTTATTGCTTGTAAACAGTGATTGAATTGCCCCCCAAACCTCAGGCTTTTATATACATTATTTACATGAGTCCCATCTGATTGGCTGATTCTGCTTCCCTCCTGGAGCCTGATTGGTCTTTTCCTGCAGGCCAATCAGTTGTTGCATTCTACGATCCTACCAGCCTAATAGGCTAATTAACTTCCTCCTGGAGCCTGATTGGTCTTTTCCTGCAAGCCAATCAGTTGTTGCATGCTACAATCCTACTTGCCTATTGTTCTAGGATCCAAGCTTAGTACATTACAAGATCAAGCTTCTGTAAAGCACAGGATCTACTGTGCAGGATGCAACTACACCATCCCTGCAAGGTGTCTTGCCTCTGCTTCAATATCTCCAGCAGAGGAGAGCCCACCACCTCTAGTGGCAGTCTGTGCCACAAGGTCATGGACAAATGCCAGGTCCTCTGTGATGCCTTCTACCAGAGCTTCTGGGAAAGTAAGTTCCACATGTCCCTGACACACTTCAAGGGCGGTTGTCAAGAAAGGGCCAAGGAATCAGCTGTCCTACCAGGGATGAAGTTGCCTGGCGTAAGAGCCATCATCTTACTTAAATACCCAGCTGACAGAAATGGCACAAAGAGGAGGAGAGATGGATGTTTCAGGCCATCCTCTGTTTCCTCTACCTGTCAGGAACGCTTGGATTGACAAGGCGGGCTTTGCTAATTAAGCGCTGTGTTGATGGAAAACACATCATCACCCACCCATGTTAAATATTCCGGCATGGACTATTCAGGAGACAAAGCTCTCCTTTTTGAGACTCAGACGCCACACGCCCTTGACATCTGTCTCCACCCACCAACCTTGGGCCCTCTAGACATTTTGGACTACAAATCCCATCAGTTCCCAGCTGGGGGGGGTGTTTCACAGTCCAAAATAGCTGGAGAGTCGGATAAGAACTATCGTCGGTAATATCTGGAGGGCACCATCTTGCAGAAGGCTGTTTTGGATATAGGAGTGATTGACGGCTTTAGCAGAGGATTGGGCAAATTTGCAGAGGAGAGAGCTATCAATGGCTACTAGCCATGATGACTGTTCTCTGCCTCCATGTTTAGAGGCAGTGATGCTTCTGAATACCAGCTGCTGAGAAACATAGGAGGGGAAAGGACTCTAGTACCTAGGTCCTGCATGTGGGTTTCTCATGATCATCTGCTTGGCCACTGTGAGAACAGAATGCTGAACTAAATGAGTCACTGGCTTGATCCTGCAGGCCCTGCTAATGCTGCTGTGTTGTGTTTCTACCACCAATCCCATTCTGTTTCCACAATAATTGCTGGTCCATTCTATAGGCAGGCAAAATAAAAACTTGAGAGCCCTGGCAAGCCACACACCCCGCCCACTAGAGAGAGGTTGAGGCTCTGGAACAAAAATACCATAGATCAAAGAAAATATGCTCACAAAGCAAGGAACTAGGACGGATGCACTTTGCATGAGAAATGGGCCTTTCATCCTCTAATGCAAAACAACAAGGGAGTTAGGCGGTCAGAGAAGCAACTGGGTTCAAAGGGGCCTGGCCTGCCCCACTGCCTATGGGGAAGCAAAGGGAAGGGGATGTGCTACGACCAGGACAGAGCAAACTGCCCTGGCTGGCTCCTTTGGGATTGTCAATGAAGGGAAGGCAGGACAGGGCAATCATGATGAATGGGAGAGGAGGCGGAGCTCAGGCAGAGCTCAGTGGGGAAACGGGCTGGTGAAAGTGCTGAATGAAAGGGAAAGGCTCCTCTCTGGGGCCCTGGAGAGCTGGCTTGATCCAACAGGCTCTTCTTATGTTCTTAACCCCGGCATCATAGGGAGTGCCTGAGATGCCAGCTGGGGCTGATGGGAATTGTAGTCCCAAACATATAGAGGGCAGGGAAGAGGGGGCAGGGAGGCTGATAAAGGTAAAGGGGCCCCTGACCATTAGGTCCAGTCGTGGCCGACTCTGGGGTTGTGGCGCTCATCTCGCTTTTCTGGCCGAGGGAGCCGGCGTACAGCTTCCGGGTCATGTGGCCAGCATGACTAAGCCACTTCTGGCGACCAGAGCAGCGCACGGAAACGCCGTTTACCTTCCCGCCGGAGCGGTACCTATTTATCTACTTGCACTTGCTTTCAAAGTGCTAGGTTGGCAGGAGCAGGGACCGAGCAACGGGAGCTCACCCCATCGCAGGGATTCAAATTGCCGACCTTCCAATCGGCAAGCCCTAGGCCCTGTGGTTTAGCCCACAGCGCCACCCACAAGGGAGGCTGATATCACTATCCAAATCACCTGCTCAATATTCATGTTGCAAACCCAACTGAAGAAGCCCTTTTAAGCCTCATTTGTGAGAAGAGAAGAGAAGAGAAGAGAAGAGAAGAGAAGAGAAGAGAAGAGAAGAGAAGAGTAATATAATAATAATTTATTATTTATACCCCACCCATCTGGCTGGGTGCCCCCAGCCACTCTGGGCTGCTCCCAAAGGAATATTTAAAACATGATAAAATATCAAACATTAAAAACTTCCCTAAACAGGAGGAGTTTGAGAGGCGTCTGGGCAAAGTTTCCTCCAGTGGGACCCTTAGTTTCAGTGGTAGCTGCTGCCTTTGGGACTGGTTGGGCAGAAGACAGGGAACCCAACAGTAGGTGGTGCCAGAGCCAATGACAAGCAGAGCAAACAAATTCTAGTTTCGTTTGCTGAGTTCCACAAGGGCTAAGGAGGAGGAGAAAGCTGACAGGTGGTGCAGCCCCTTGGACTGGATGCTATTGGGAAAGGCACGCAGGTGGAAGCTGGCTGTGGACAGACTGAGGCTGGGGGGCAGTTCACCATTTGCCCCCATAGACCAGCCTCTGTTGCCTACTCTTTCAGTGGGTACTGGCAGGCATAGCAAGTTGTAGTTGGGGGCCAGCGATCTATGCTATCACCTCTTCAATTTCCCACAATCCCCTAGAGAAAGAGGCATCCTGGGAAATTAAAATGGAGGTTCATTCTAGCCATCTGTCACTGCTCAGAGGGCTGGTTTAGATAATCTTTTTAAGAGGGGGCAGAGTAGCCATCAGCAGGGGGCCTTGTTAAGTAAGGTTACCAGATTTTTGTCAAAGAATCCGGGGACACTTTTTTTTTTAAAGAGAAAAAAAGTTATTAAAAACGTAATTTTTTTAAAAAAATTAAGAAGTAATATCTTCTCTTCTGTGGTCTCCTCTGTCACACAGCCTTCCTCTGGGCCCTGGCCTGCTCTCTTGGAACGCTAGCCGCCATGGAGTAGGCTCGGCTCGGTCCTGGGCTCGGTCATGTGTCCTTGCCCTCTTGGTGCTCTCCTACTTCTCCTCCTCAGCAGCGGCAGTTGCTGCATCAAGGTCAGGGTTCCTTTCTCTCTTTTTCTCCTTCATCTTTCTCTCTTATTTCTCCTCCTCCTCCCTGCATCGATTCCGGGGGTTTTCCTGGCCCTGGAGCGCCGCTGGGCAGTTGGCTGGGTGCTCTCACTCCCAGCTCGATTTGGGCCAGCGGTTCCCCCAGTTGATGCGCTGGGCGTCCCCGGTTCCCCCTTGGCAGTGGCAATGGCAGTGGCAGTCTCAGCAGCCCAGAGCCAGCCTGGTAGTGCCGTTGGCTCTGGCTGGCTTCAGGAGAGCCAGTGTGGTGTAGTGGTTAAGAGCGGTAGACTCATAATCTGGTGAACTGGGTTCGCTTCCCCGCTCCTCCACATGCAGCTGCTGGGTGACCTTGGGCTAGTCACACTTCTTTGAAGTCTCTCAGCCCCACTCACCGCACAGAGTGTTTGTTGTGGGGGAGGAGGGGAAAGGAGATTGTTAGCCGCTTTGAGACTCCTTTGGGTAGTGATAAAGTGGGATATCAAATCCAAACTCTTCTTCTTCTTCTGTTGTGGAGCCCACCTTTTTGCCTCTCCGGAAGTCCCCATATGATGTGTCTTGTGCCGTTGAACCAACCACGCAACATTCATTCCCTACTAATAAATCTGGGGGACATTAAATGAAATCCGGGGACATTCTGGGGACGGATTTTGTCCGGGGAGAGATTTGTAAATCTGGGGACTGTCCCCAGGAAACAGGGAAGTCTGGTAACCATACTGTTAAGGCATTGCAGCCCTCACAACTGCCCAAGGATTCAGGTAGTGGTGTTGATTCTGCTCCGATTTAACACCCCCGCTTGCCTGAAACCATTGTCCCATGAGGACTAGAAAGCTGCCCAGAGATGCACAGTTAGAGAAAGAAAATGAGCTTCCACCCAGGGAAATAACAACAACAGCAAAAAAACCTAAGACTTTGGGAGAATAAAAAGAGGCTTTTACAAACTGTATGGGGAGAGAAAATCTCAGGGAGGAAACTGGCTCATTAATAAATGAGGCAGGGATGATTAAATTAATGATAACTCAAAGAAAAATGTCTTTAGTTACTGAAACATTCTGAAAATCTGTGTTAAAATAAAAGTGATGTTGGGATAATAAAGGAGTAGAAGAGAATCTCGGGGTGGAAGTAAGAATATGAATGAACCCGGCTTGGCTTGGTGGCAGATTTGGCAAGGGATCTTCACTCCCATTGCATCGCATGTGGGTCAAGATCATGTGGGGCTCATGGCACTAACAGCATTAGGAAATGAATTCGGCAGAAAAGGCTCACACTTCACGGAAGGAGAAGAGGAGAAAAAGAAATGCATGCGATGTGGTTATCTGCGGAGGATATAGCAGAGCAATTTAGAGGCAATCTGAGCCTTGGCTTATTATGACGAGTCTAATTAGGAAACCTATTAAGATAATGGAACAAAACATACAGTAAAGGGAAGACCTGCAAAGGTGAGATGCATTATTGCAGGCTTGGAAGGAGAGAAGGTAATGGAACCAGCCTGGAACCAGCCTTAACTGGATTCTTCCTCAATTCAGTAGTTTTGTACTTCTGGGATGGTTTTGAGAGTCGGACATTGTCCACATTTTCACCATACATTTAAAGCACCACGATACCACTTTAAACAGTAATTGGTTTCCCCTAAAATATCTCGGGAGCCATAGTTTGTTAAGGGTGTTGAGATGTCCCCCCTATCCCCCCTCACAGTGTCAGGAGTTCAGCCCTACACTTGAGTAGGACCCTGGCAGAGACACATGCCCGACTGGCATGTTCCCTCGCTCCTGGTCGATCATTCGGGAGCTTCAAAAGCTTTCTTCAGCCCAAACATCACACTGACCGATGCCAACAGACATCGGCACACTTAGGGATCCATGGAGTTTGTGCATCATGCGTAACACCACCACATCCAACCTCTGTTCAAAAGCCTCCAGTGAAGAGACTTCGCTGTTGGCTGACGATCGTCCATTCTACCCTCAACCGGCTCTTACCATCAGAAACTTCTTCCTAATGTTTAGCTGGAATCTCCATTCTTGTAACTTGAATCTGTTGGTTTGGGTCCTCCTCTCTGGAGGAGCAGAAAAGACCCCTTAAAATATTTGAAGACAACTCTTCAGATAGGTCTTATTTCCACAGAGAACCCTTCAACCACAGTGTGGCTAGGAGACAAAAGTAACAGTGGTTTATAAAAGAGAGAAGCAAAGACTTGTTTTTCAACTGTGTGTGAGCCCTTTCTCCCTGGAGATGGAACACTTTCAGGGTCCCTCTGTTGATCATTTCTTTGTCTTTTTGTGCAAAAACAGTTTAAGCTCAGCTGCTTTTAAGCATTTGCAACCCATTCCACACAGCACTTTCCTATACTCTCATTTCCCATGTGTTTGGTTGTTGTTTGCAGTTTAAAGGCGGAGAATCATTAACAATCTGATCTGTGTGCCTTTTGAAAATTGCCCATGAAATGGCAACATTTTTCTCTACCTATGTCTGAAATTTCACAGGTCCCTTGAGAGAGCAGGAGAACTGCAGCAAACATCGTGCCGGCTGGATCAAAAGCAAACACAACAGTTATGGGCAGCAGAAGAGCAGCTGGATCTCCCCACGCAAAGCAATGGGGAACCAACAACACAGTCTAAAGCACACCCGTTTCAAAAGTAGAACCAGAGAGTTCAAAGGGGCTTGCTCGTGAGTAAGTGATCTAGGAGTGCAGCCTTAATGGAAGCAGGGAAAACAAATTAAAGCACAACAGAACTGAAGGTGGCTTCAATAAAAAGAAGTTCTGATAATGAAAAGTAATGGAATGAATGAATGAATGAATAACTTCACCTCTTTCCCCCCTCTTTTTTCTATTTCCAGTCACCCAGCCAGTGTGGCTAATGGCCAATGATGCCAATGATCTGGAGGGCCACAGGTCTCTTGTGGCACCCTGAGCTTCTGATCTGCTGGGAAACCCTTCAGCCTGACCAAGAGGGATGCATTGTCTGGAGTCGCCTCCATTAGTCATCCTACGTGCGCACAGCTTTCTTTGCAAAGGTTGGTCAGTGGCATTAATATTTCATGCCACCGTCCCCAGTGAGTTCCTAAGAGCAGAGTCGAGATAAAGGAGTCTGAACAAGCAGGACCTGAGCATAATAGCAACACGCAGTTTCCAGCAACTGGTATTCAGAAGCATTAAAAAAAATATGAATAGCCTGTTGGATCAGGCCAATAGGCTGTCTAGTCCAGCATCCTGTTCTCACAGTGGACACCCAGATACCTGTGGGAAACCTGCAAGCAGGACCTGAACACAAGAGCCCTCTCTCCTCCTGTGACTTCCAGAAACTGATATTCAGAAGCCAAGCCTCATTAGGAACAGTTGAGGGGACTCAACTGGTCCTGAATGTGGGGGACTCCCTGGTCCTGAATGGGGTAACTGTGCCCATGAAGGACAAGGTGCGCAACCTGGGAGTCATTTTGGACTCACAGCTGTCCATGGAGGTGCAGGTCAATTCTGTGTCCAGGGCAGCTGTCTACCAGCTCCATCTGGTACACAGACTGAGACTCTATCTGCCCGTGGACTGTCTCGCCAGAGTGGTGCATGCTCTGGTCATCTCCCACTTGGACTACTGCAATGTGCTCTACGTGGGGCTACCTTTGAAGGTGACCCGGAAACTGCAATTAATCCAGAATGTGGCAGCTAGACTGGTGACTGGGAGCAGCCGCCGAGATCACGTAACACCGGACCTACATTGGCTCCCAGTACGTTTTCGAGCACAGTTCAAAGTGTTGGTGCTGACCTTTAAAGCCCTAAATGGCCTTGGCTTTGGCTGAAGGAACTTCTCCACCCCCATCATTCAGCCCGGACACTGAGGTCCAGCTCCAAGGGCCTTCTGGCAGTTCCCTCACTGCAAGAAGTGAGGTTACAGGGAACCAGGCAGAGGGCCTTCTTGGTAGTGTTGCCCACCCTGTGGAATGCCCTCCCATCAGATGTCAAGGAAATAAACAACTATCTGACTTTTAGAAGATATCTGAAGGCAACCCTGTTTAGGGAAGTTTTTAATGTTTGATGTTCTATTGCGCTTTTAATTCTGTTGGAAACCACCCAGAGTGACTAGGGAGACCCAGTCAGATGGGTGAAGTATAAACAATAAATTATGATGGTGGTGGTGGTGGTGGTGATGCGGCCCTCAGAAGATTGCCCAGAACAGAATGTGGCCCTTGGGCTGAGAAAAGGTTCTCCACCCCTGCCCTAGTTTCGCATCATGAATCTTTTATACGAGACCACAGTCGCCTTGCCATGGTGCGTGTGGGGGAAATGAGCTAAATTATGTACCGCTCAAAACCACAGATGGTTCTATGATCGTGCAGATCAAAGATAATGAAGAGGGTCAAGCTCCTGCTGCTGCAGTGAAGCTGTAATTTTTCTCCAGCTTCTCTCCCTGCCGGCCGTGTCTCAAGCAACTCTGATTCATTTTCTGTCTCTCCTGCTCATCCCAAGGTCACATCTACAGCTCCTACCTGGTGATCCTGCTTCTTACCTTTAATTTTTAACACAGGGTGGGGGAATCTTTAGGGTCCAGTGGGCCAGATCCCTTTTTGTCCCCACCCTAATGGACCAACTTGGGCAGTTGGGTGGGACAACCCACCTGCCAGTCCTCAGGTGCCATAACGCTGTCAGGTGATTGACACCTGTCTAAGTCCCTGGAGCAGTGCTTCCCAAATACCCAACAGTCAGGGGCAGGGAACTTCGAGCCCCTTTCAAGTACCCCTATTTTCCAGGGACAGTACCTGATTTAGAGAAGCTGTCCCGGTTTCTGATTTGATCCCGGAATGTCTCACTTTTCCTTAGGACATCCCTATTTTCATTGGTGAAATGATATTTTTTAATATATGTTGGGACGCAGGTGGCACTGTGATCTAAACCACTGAGCCTAGGGCCTGCCGATCGGAAGGTCAGCGGTTCGAATCCCCGCAATGGGGTGAGCTCCCGTTGTTCTGTCCCTGCTCCTGCCAACTCCTATCAGTTTGAAAGCACATCAAAGTGCAAGTAGATAAATAGGTACCACTCCGGCGGGAAGTTAAACGGCATTTCCGTGTGCTGCTCTGGTTTCGTCATAAGTGGCTTAGTCATGCTGGCCACATGACCCGGAAAAACTGTCTGCGGACAAACGCCGTCTCCCTCTGCCAGTAAAGCAAGATGAACGCCACAACCCCAGAGTCATTCGCAACTGGACTTAACTGTCAGGGGTTCCTTTACCTTTACCTAATATATATTGGAAGCTGCCCAGAGTGGCTGGAGCAACCCAGTCAGATTGGCAGAAGAAGAAGAAGAAGAAGAAGAAGAAGAAGAAGAAGAAGAAGAAGAAGAAGAAGAAGAAGAAGAAGAAGAAGAAATCCCTATTTTCATCAGAGAAATATTGGAGGGTATGTGAACATGGTCCTCAATGTTTCTCTACCTGGCCCTTGGGATGCTTTCTAGGCCATGCCCCCTCCCAAGGACACACCTCTCTCTGGCCCTGATGGACTATCTTCTTGATAAGGCCTCTTGTTTGCTTGGATAGAGCAGGCATGTCCAACAGGTAGATCGTGATCTACCAGTAGATCACTGGATGTCTGCGGTAGATCACTGATAGATCATTGGCTCCCCCCAAAGAAGCTGAACAACTGTGGCTCCCCTAAAAAAAGCTCAACATTTTACCCGAACCCAAAAAAATGGGCTTTCTTCCTTCCTGAAAAAAACTCAACAACTTTGACCTGAACCCCCAAAAAGGGGGTAGATCACTGCCAGTTTTTAACTCTGTGACTAGATCACAGTCTCTTGGGAGTTGGCCCCCCCGGGATAGAGAATGGAGAGATTTGTGTAGCGTGTGTGTGCACGCTCTCAGAAACCTCTTCTGTCGGGCTGTAGCAGGCTGTCCAAAGGTTAGAGTCACACCTGTTGCTCCGCCCACTTTTGTGTCACCTGACCCTTGGAAAAAGCGATAAAAGTGTTGGGAGTGAGCCGTAGCTCAGTGACCAGAAACTGCAGGCGGTTGCAGGTTCAATCCCTGCCTGAAACCCTGGAGAGCTGCCGCCAATCAGTGTCCACAAGACTGAGCAAAATGGACTGAGGGTGAGGCAGCTTTCCTGCGTTCCTCTGTTCCTACCCTCAGCCAGAGAAAGCAAACAGCTGTTTAGCATTCTTGAGTACCCAGCAACGTGAAATCGCCCCCCTCTTATGAACAATGATAAGCCTCCCCTCAAATCCCCGGAGACCAAGGAGAGGCCATTGGAGGAGCTGCTTTGCATCTCCCTGAAGACCGGCAACCCTTCAAGGTACTTGTTAATGGACAAAGCAGGTTTATTAATATGCACAGCCTCACACTCAGATGCCCACGCTGGATAACTGTGCTTTGCCTCAATGCACCATAGTTTGGGGTGGAAACGTTGTCTTAGCTGGTGCTGAAACCCAGACTTCCCAAGGCATTTTGCTGCCTGTGGCAAAGATGGCATCATCCCAATTCCATGTACAACAGCAGGCTGGACTGGCAGTGGGATTTTACTTCAGGCTGGTTCTCTACCGCACCTGTAAATCTGTCTAATGGTAGGGCTGGCCTTGGCTAAAGCTGGGAGCTGAGTTGCTCACTGCACTCCTCACACAGTACATTCCAAGCACATGGTTTCTCTCAGAGAATTCTGAGAAGCGTAATAATAATAATAATAATAATAATAATAATAATAATTTTTTATTTATACCCCGCCCATCTGGCTGGGTTTCCCCAGCCACTCTGGGCGGCTTCCAACAAAACACTAAAATACAATAACCTATTAAACATTAAAAGCTTCCCTAAACAGGGCTGCCTTCAGATGTCTTCTAAAAGTTTGGTAGTTGTTCTTCTCTTTGACATCTGGTGGGAGGGCGTTCCACAGGGTGGGTGCCACTACCGAGAAGGCCCTCTGCCTGGTTCCCTGTACCTTGGCCTCTCAGTGAGGGAACCGCCAGAATGCCCTCAGAGCTGGACCTCAGTGTCCAGGCAGAACAATGGAGGTGGAGACTCTCCTTCAGGTATACTGAACCGAGGCCGTTTAGGGCTTTAAAGGTCAGCACTAACACTTTGAATTGTGCTTGGAAACTTACTGGTAGTTTACCTCACACTGAGCTATCATTCCCAGCACCCTGTAGGGTAAACATTATTGCTGGGATATATTTGCTATCATCATCATCTGTTTTCATTTACCGTCTTCATTATTTCTATCATTAACGTATCTTCTTTTTATGTTTTGACTTTCACGTATTTTTATTGACAACAAGAACATTAGTGGGGAAATGAAGACACCCATCACCCGTTGTTACATTTAATAATAAATTAAATCCAAGAAGAACTAAATCTAATTATAAGAGAGCCAGTGGTGATCATAGTGGTTAGACGGTTTGAGCTAAGGACCTGGGTGGGGAAGGTTCAAACACGCTCACCAATTCTGAAACACTTGTTCTGCTATAAGCTTTATTCCTTATAAGTGTGCCATGTCTGTTAATTGCAGCTGGCCTACCCCCAGTGTGATCAGCATTGGATAGGACTATAGGGATTGTCTGTGTGAACCTGCATTTATTTAGCAAAACTGCTTTGTTTATCACTCCCACCCTTACCCCACTTTTTATTACAATGTCCCAGGGTGGGCTGCAGCCATATGACATTTAAAATCCAGTATGGACTGAACCCAACTAAATTCTATGCAGAATAGGTAAAGGTAAAGGGACCCCTGACCATTAGGTCCAGTCGTGGCCAACTCTGGGGTTGCGGTGCTCATCTCGCTTTATTGGCCGAGGGAGCCGGCGTACAGCTTCTGGGTCATGTGGCCAGCATGACTAACCCGCTTCTGGCGAACCAGAGCAGTGCACGGAAACGCCGTTTACCTTCCCGCCAGAGCGGTACCTATTTATCTACTTGCACTTTTGACGTGCTTTCGAACTGCTAGGTTGGCAGGAGCAGGGACCGAGCAACAGGAGCTCACCCCGTCGCGGGGATTCGAACCGCCGACCTTTTGATCGGCAAGTCCTAGGCCCTGTGGTTTAACCCACAGCACCACCCACGTCCCATTCTATGCAGAATAGGCCTGTTTAAATGAATGGACCTAAGTTAGTCATGTCCATTCATTGCAACGAGCCTCTTCCTAGTATGGCTGATGTTGGGTACAAACCTATGGGAAGGATTCAACTAACAAGCCATGCTAGCAGAAGAATCCTCCTGTGTGCTGGATTCACCCTCCAAAAAGTATTTCTGGTGGTGGAACGCAAGGGACATCACGTGGCAACATTCTGTCTGGTGGAACTGCTTGCACTGCCAGAATGATTGTGATAGTGTTATACTGAATCCCTCCCTGTCTCTCTCTCTCCCCCGTCTCTCTATGGAATTGTATATGTGGCTCTACATATTTAGCAAAATGGGTTTATTCATTCATTCCAGGGATTCCTTGTGCATTCTTACTACAATGTCCCATGAGTTATGTTTCTTTCCTATTATTTTGTATTTCACTTATTTATTGCAATTATATCTCACCTTTTCCTCCAAGGAGCTCATGGTTCTCTCTCGCCTCGTTTAATCCCCAAAACAACCCTGTGAGGTAGGTTAGGCTGAGAGGCAGTGACTGGCCCAAAAAAATCACACAGTGATTACGCTTGTGCGTAATTTTTATTTTTATTTAGATATTCTGGGCAGGAGGGACTGTCTTGTTTCAGTTGTATGTAAACCACTCTGGGAGAGTTTTTTGGCTGAAGAGCAGAGCACTTTAAATATATAAATAAAAACCCAGGTCCATTAATTCTAATGGGTTTGCTCTGGGTGGAATTTAGCTGGATTGAACCCAGAGATATAGCTGGCCACACACACACACACACACACGGATACACATATATTGCATTCAGAACATCTAAGGTAGATGCTGCGTCTCAGTCGTGCAGAGATTTCAGCTGCTTCTCTATGATTGCTTTTATTTTTAATTGAATTCCCCTGACCATGCTGAGAGCGGTGGAAAGGGGTGACTTTCAAACATGAATCGCAGCCTAGATTCTCATTTAAGGCAGGGAATTCATTTGCTGCAGAAGTTGCAGAGACATTTCCCCCCAGAATAAACAGTTTCTTTTTAAAAGGGACTCCCGTCTGGTTAAAAATAATAGAATCTTTAACATCTTTCCCCATATCACTAATGACGCCTTTGGGTATTAAAGGCAGAGCAGTGGAACGAATCCAATTCTCTCTCTCTCTCCTCTCGCTCCCTGCAAGTTTTTGTTGTTGTTTTTCCTTCCTTTAGCTCGCATGGTGAAAATAGGACAGTGCCATTCTTTAGCGGCTTCCCCAACCTGGTGCACTCCACATGTTTTGGATCACAACTCCCGTCAGCACAGTCAATAGACAGGGGCTGCGGAAGCTGTTTTCCAGCAGAATCTGGAGGGCCATAAGTTCCCCATTTCTGATATAGGCTCATGTCATGTCCTGGTTTTAACTGGAAGACCACAGGACACAAGGCAGGCCAGCAGTTTCAGCACCATGGAGAGCTCTAAGTGAGCTACTTGCTCCTGGAGTGCCTCAGCCTTTTATGCTTCCAGGGACAACACACTCCTCCCACATTCCTCTCCTGTCTCAATCGGTGGAAGGCTGTGTGGTTTGGTCCAGGACATTGGATTGGGAGAAGACTGGTGAGAGAAGAGAGCACAGTGAAGAAACATGGAGTTTGGTTCAAAAGAGAAAAGGAACTAAAGGAAAAAGGCTGGAGTCAAAATCTTGTCATCCCCACCCCCTGTAAAAACAAACCTGTAGCCCAAAGCGTCTGGAAAGCTACCTGGCTGGTGAGAGCCATTCTTTGCTCTCCAGATAGGATTGCCAACTGACCAGGAAAACACCCAAACCATGTGCTTATGAATGCAGCTTTGTTTGCAATAATAAAAGTGATAGGTGGAGCTTTATACAGCAGGGAGAAAATCACTGTCAATTGCTAAAGACCTCGTGCCTTCAAGACACAGAAACATATTGGTGGGCTGTTTTTGGTGTTAGCTGTTTTTACTCCTGCCACCCTTTCCTCAGTTTCCCCGTGTCAGTTACTAAATTCTAAGCTAAATAGTACAAGGGACTTTTCCTCTGTTGCTCTGAACACTTGTACTTTGAGCTGCTTTACATGCACTCCAGTTTCACTGTATAAATCATTCCTCCTACTTTTAATGTTCTAGCTTGTGAATGCCAATGATTATGCCATCGTGGCTGGTGATGTAGTGACCTACAGTTTGGGGACCCTGAAGCCTGAACTCTCATGTGCAAAAGGGGGGATGTACTCTGCTGTATGAATAAACTCATTATAGCGTGAGTTAGGAAGAATAATATTTAATCAATATATCCTCTCTTGCTACCCACAACATTCCCACAGTTCCTTCGGTGCTTCTATGCCTGTTACCTTTCTGTGTTGGGAAAAGGCTTCGTTGGCTGTGTTTCTGAGAGTCGATCCGCTGTTAAATATGCAGGAGGAGGAAGGGAGCAGCCATTGAGATGGAGGCCGCCTGCCTCAGTCCACAACAGCTTTTCCATCCGCCAAGCAAAGGATTCTGAGAGGTCAGGGAGGGCAACTGAATCTATTGAAGCCCAGCTGTACGTTTTGGCGAGATCCTGGAGGCTGCGGTGGTGTGCCTGAGACCCAATGCATCGCGGATAAAGGAGAGGCCAATTAATGAACAGACTGAACAACAAAGTAAATGAGCAAGGCATTAAATGAACATTAAGTAAATGAATGTGAGGTGCCAGCATCCCACAACCACCGCGACGAGGTACCCAGTTGCTAATAACTTCCAAGCCAATTTCTCAGAACCATCGAAGGGACTCTCCCCACGGACTCATAACTCTCACCTATGGGGAAGGCAGGAAAAAAGAGAGCAGAGAGGGATCAGACAGGATGAGGATTAAGATGGGGAGGGGGATATGTGGATATGCCGAAGCATTTAAGGAAAAGGACTTGGTTGGAGGGCAGCTTTGTGAAGCTTCTGGGCCAAATCTGGTCTCCCCTCCACACACCCAAGGTGTACTATGTTTTTATTATTGTTATTATATCTATTTATGCCCCACTTTTCTCCAAAAGTTCCCATATTTTAAAACAATGCAGAGGTACCTCGGGTTACATACGCTTCAGGTTACATACGCTTCAGGTTACAGACTCCGCTAACCCAGAAATAGTGCTTCAGGTTAAGAACTTTGCTTCAGGATGAGAACAGAAATCGTGCTCCGGCGGCGTAGCAGCAGGAGGCCCCATAGGCTAAAGTAGTGCTTCAGGTTAAGAACAGTTTCAGGTTAAGAACGGACCTCCGGAATGAATTAAGTACTTAATCCGAGGTACCATTGTATTATAGAACACAAAGAAATTTTGAGGGGGTTAAGAACAATAATTAAAGCACATCAGAACACACCGTATTTTTTCGTGTATAACACGCCCCCGTGTAGAAGACGACCGCTATTTTTGGGGACCCCAAATTAAGGAAATGGGGGGAGATTTCCCAGAGTTGTTGAGCATTTGGGGGGGATTGCCCCAGGTTATTGAGCTTTTTTTAGGGGAGGTTGCTGACAATCGATCACCCACTTGAACGCCGCTGCCCATCGCACGCCTGGCAGAAGCCACCAATTGACTGCCCGCTCACCACCATTTCTTTACAATAAAAAACAGTGTCTTATACGTGAAAAAATACGGTATTTAGAACAAGCAATTAAAATCTAGTTTGCCCTGAGTGCAGCCGAGTGGCATCTTAGTTTTCAGTCTGAACAAGGAGGTCTGCCAGCAGGAGGATAACAGAAAGGGAGGGACTCCCACAATACTGAAAAGGTTCTCTTTCGGGTCATTGCCAACAGTGTTTTTCCAAGGCAGCTTTAAGGGCAACCTTGCACAGCACACAATGCAGTAACTCAGCCTTGAGCTTAGCAAAGCAGGAAAGGCTTGCATCTCTCCTGGATGCTGTATCCCAGTGTTGGGGAAGCAGTGATGCTGCACCTGGTGAATTTTTACCTGCTATGCAACCTGTCAAGGCACAGTGCCTCTGTCAGGGGGTGGGAGGTAGCAGCATAAGCTTAGTGGGGAAAGGAGACCCAGCTCATGGGTTAAAAACATCCAGGAGGGGAAAGCTTATACAAAAGCAAGGACCAGGCCTGAGCTCAGTCAGTATCAAAGAGCCCATGTATTGGTAATGAGGGCCTGGTTTTCTCTCTCTCTGCCTTACAGTGTAAATCATTTTTTATGCTGTGTAAACTTAGGGTGGCTGTCGAGTTCATCTGCACATCTCAGGTGTAACTCCATGCTCACTCAGTGCAGCTCTCTTTCGCCCTCTAGTGGCTGCTGCATCTATGCAGGTGTGTGTGTTGCAGGCCAGTGGAGGATTTTCCAACGCAATTTGTCCACTGGGAAAGTGGGTCCATTTCCCCCCGAAGTGTCAGCAATTTTTTCATTTCCAAAATATTTCCAACTGGCTTCCTTAGGAATGTCCTTGGTTCTTAGCGCTGCATCAAAAATTTGCAGTATACAGGAGGGAGTAGAACATCTGGTGAGCCATCTGATGAACAGGCTGATGGACTAGCTAGCCAGTGGTAGATCAGGATGCTTATAGGAAGCCTGAAAGATGGGTAGGAGCAAGAAGCCACACTCTGCCCACCTGTGATTCCCAGCAACTGGTCTTCAGAGGCATAATTCAGAGGCATAATGTTCCCCCATGCTTGGTGCAGGACTGCATCAATTGCACCACAGAGCATCCCAGAAGGTCCAGAAGGTGGTTGAGGTCCCTGGTGATGTCCAGAGATGCCCATTCCCACAGTTCAATAAACACACAAGACGTAACCGGCTGTACGTTTGAAAAAATAATATGTGCTATTCATTGTATTGAATTGTAGATTTCAACAGTAACTCATAAAGTTCAACGAATAAAGTAGAAGACCCAGTGGATCAGTTCATTCTCTAATCAGTTTATGCATAAGGTCCATATATGTGAAAGCGTCTATTCCACCTGTCTGTTCATAGAGTCCAACAATCCACACGAAAGGTTGCTGCGGTTCCACAGAATCCTTTCACAGAGTCTAAGACAAGGTTTTCCGGAATATTAGCCTTGTTTCGCCGTCTTGGGCTTCATCGGTAGTACAAACTCTAGGTAATGCAAGTAAATAAAGGTAAAGGTAAAGGGACCCCTGACCATTAGGTCCAGTTGTGACCGACTCTGGGGTTGCGGCGCTCATCTCGGTTTATTAGCCGAGGGAGCCGGCGTACAGCTTCCGGGTCATGTGGCCAGCATGACTAAGCTGCTTCTGGCAAACCAGAGCAGCACATGGAAACGCCGTTTACCTTCCCACCAGAGCAGTACCTATTTATCTACTTGCACTTTGACATGCTTTCGAACTGCTAGGTTGGCAGGAGCAGGGACCGAGCAACGGGAGCTCACCCCGTCACGGGGATTCGAACCGCCGACCTTCTGATCGGCAAGTCCTAGGCTCACCACAGTGCCACCTGCATCCCTAATGCAAATAAATACAATATCGTAATCTCACACATTTTTACAGCAGAAATAATATAAAAACCATCAACAACCGTACATACCATATATGATATCACAGGACAGTGGCTCTTATAGCATAGTAGTTTTGTGCATTCCCACAGTTCAAATTCTTAGTTCAATAATCAGAGCACTCAGCATTTATATTGCCCCATTCCAGACAGTCTGTTAGCCTCTATCTAAGCCACTGGATCAAGCCTATGGCCCATTTAGTCATAGAATCATAGAATTGTAGAGTCAGAAGGGACCCCAGCGGTCATCTAGTCCAACCCCCTGCAATGCGGCATCCTGTTCTCACAGCGGCGAGCCAGATGTCCCTATGGGAAGCATGCAAGCTGGACATGAGTGCAGCAACCCCTCTGCCCCACCTGCGATTCTCAACAGCACTTATCCAGAGGAGCAATGCCTCTGGAAGTGGAGGGAGAAGACAGCCATCATGGCTAGTAGCTGCTGACAGCCATGCCCTCACTGAATTTCTCTAATCCCCTTTTAATGAGAGAGGCGCTCGTTGTATAAGCCCCAGCAGATCGTGGCTGAGAGTGGTCCGACTTCCCGGCAAGTTCCCTGTGCCCTGCTATTGACCTGAAGACCGAAGCGTCTGTCCCCTGCCTGTCTGCAGGGCTGGAACAGGGCTGGAGAGACCCTTCCCACAGAAACAGAGGTTGTTGATTCAAGATGAGAACCCCGAGTCAAGCCACTCCAGGGGAGCTTTTGAGAAACTCTGTTTCCCGATCGCTGCACCGCTGAGCACTTGAGGGGCTCCGGGTAAGGGAGCGGATGAGAAGGAGGGCACTCAGCACTCAGAAGGATGCGGCTCCCAGTGAGCCAGTCTGTTCCTACCGCAGTGTCAACACTCTGGTAGGAGCCCAGTCGTAGCAGAGCTGATTAATATTTGCAGAGCACTTTCGCAATGAGAGGCGCTGAGCGGGGTTAAGACTGCAAAGCTCAGGATGTGGCTGTCGGAACCTCACTGCGTCTGGGAGTCGGGAACAGCTGGCCCCACTCTTGGGGAGCAGGAGAGGTGCCTTGCAGTGGTGCGGGGGGGGGGACAAAACCCCATCACACAGCAGCATGTGGTTAGAATGGGAGTGAGCAAGCTTTTTTTTTCCTACCAAAGGCCACATTCCCTTGGAGATAATCTCTCTCTCTCTCTGTCTCTGTCTCTGTCTCTGTCTCTGTCTCTGTCTCTTTCTCTCTCTCTACACCCCACCCCCACCCCCACCCCCACCCATCTCTCTCTCTCTCTCTCTCTCTCTCTCTCTCTCTCTCTCTCTCTCTCTCTCACCATATGCTAGGATGAATTTAACCCAGTGGTACGTGGGTAGAGCTGTGGGTTAAACCACAGAGCCTAGGACTTGTCGATCAGAAGGTCGGCAGTTCGAATCCCCACGACGAGGTGAGCTCCCATTGCTCGATCCCTGGTCCTGCCCACCTAGCAGTTCGAAAGCACGTCAAAGTGCAAGTAGATAAATAGGTACCACTCCGGCGGGAAGGTAAACGGCATTTCCGTGCGCTGCTCTGGTTAGCCAGAAGCGGCTTAGTCATGCTGGCCACATGACCTGGAAGCTGTATGCTGGCTTCCTCAGCCAATAAAGAGAGATGAGCGTGCAACCCCAGAGTCGTCCGCGACTGGACCTAATGGTCAGGGGTCCCTTTACCTTTACCTTAATGCTGCAGGAAGTGGACACACTCATCTAATTCAGCACATTTACAGTGGACGCTCAGGTTGTGAACGTGATCCTTGTGGGATGCACGTTCGCAACTCGCAGCGTTCGCAACCTGTGTCTGTGCATGCGCAGGTTGTGATTCGGCACTTCTGCGCATGAACAGAGCATAATTTAGCATTTCTGCGCATGCGCGACTGCCGAAACCTGGAAGTAACCCATTCTGCAACCTGAAGTGGACGCAACATGAGGTATGACTGTATTTATTTTTATTTAGTTTTACATTGCAAATTTAAATTCAAGCATCAACATCAACATCATCATTTAGATTCCCTGAGTCCTTCAACTTCCCTCCACCCTTCCATGGTTACCATTGTCCTTTTTTTCAACTGCTTCCCTTAATTTTCTCTATTTTTTAAAAGAATCCATTTCTACCATAGCTTTTCGTACTTTACAAGCATTACTCAAATCCTGCCAAAGTTTTTAGTTGTTTACCGTGTTCTCTTCAGTACATTGTAAAAATTTCCCATTTCCTTCTTAAAGTTCTTCTCTCCCTAGTGTCTGATTTTTTCTGGTCAGTTTTGCCATTTTGGCGTAGTCCCTCATCTTCATCCACCGTTTGTCTCAGGTTGGGACTTTATTTAATTCAGCACATTTAGGAAACCTGAGGTGTACCAGCATATGAAGAAATGTACAAGTCCCCCAAATTCCCCAGGCGAGACCTCACACCTTACCTGCAAGTATTTATAGCAAGGATTGGGGGTGTGCTGGTCCTCCAACTCCCATCAGCCTCCAGGTTGTGGGATGTATTCCATTGGGAGCAGTCAAGTACAACATTCCTTGTTTTCCTAGAGTGGACATGCAAGGGATTGTTTGGTCCTGCCAGTCAAAACTTTCTGTTCCTCCTGGACTGGAGCATCCTTCCTTGCATGTGAATAGTGGGTGGACATGACTTTCCAGACCTGGTAAAAGGCCAAGTCACACTGCTACCTTTCTCTTTTTTCGACCTTCCTGTTCGTCCTGTCTGCTTCCTGCATCACCTGGACTGTACTGCTGGCTGCCAAAGCAGTTCTCCAAGTTATCCTCCATATGGGGTAAACCTGTTTGTACATGTTTGTAACTTTAAGCCTAAAGCCTGCCTTCAGGGATTGCACTGTGCTCTGCCTGATCGTGAGTAAAACTACTTTTTGTTACTTATGAATAAGACTGTAGTGTCTTTATTCTTTTAGGAGGGATTCAAAGGGGTCTTACCAGGAATATTAGAACATATCTCAGTCTGGACAAGCCAGATTGAATTGCTTATTGTCTTAAGAAAATCATGAGTTTGCAACCAGCTTTCTGCTGTGTGAGAAGGGGAATGCAGTCTGCTAAGTGCAGAAACTTGCTAGCACAAGTTAGGAAGGATATTAATAAACAATATATCCTCTCCTGCCACCCCAAACACTCCCACACTAGTAGCACAGTCAGTGTTCAAAAATGATGGGAGTTGTGGTCCAGCAGCATGGTTGGGGGGACCAACAGGTACCCCTGTGTTCTGCCTCCACTGTCAGTATGCCTCTGGACGCCAGTTGCCAGGAATTTCTGGTGCTGTTGCGCTCATGCCCAGCTTGCACGCTTCTCACAAGCATCATCATGGACTGGCTGGATGCAGAGGAATGGTGGGAGAAACCAGCTGGGGAGCCCCCAAGGGAGCCCCCAGGAAAAGAAGACTCAGAGCCAGGGGTTTGGTGGTGGGACAATGATGAGTGGACAGAGGAAGAAGAAGGAGCAGACTGGGAGGATGAGGTGTTGGACACTGAAGAGGTAACAGGGTTTCGTGAGCAGGAAGAGGCTGTGTCAGAGAGCAGTCCAGAATCAGAGGCAGCAGTGGAGGCTGGAGGGGAATGGGTCCAGGAGGCAAAGATGAGGCTGGCTGCTGAGTAAGTCTCCCTCTCCAGATGGGATCAGCTCCTCTCCCCCTTGGTGTCCCCGAACCTGACGAGGTATGAAGAGGGTGGATCAAAATCTGATAAGACAAAGGAGACCCAGGTTGCTTGGGAAGAACCCAGAGGAGACTTAGGGGGTGGGGTGGGGAGGCAGGGAGCTTCAGTCCTCATTGGGGCAAGACCTACTGAGAAGAGCTGCTGTGATCATTAGGCGTGAGCTGCTTTGTTTCTTTGAATAAAGAGTAAACTTCACTGACACCTTGTGAGTTATTGCTGGCCTGCTCCTGACTCCTACCTTGACGTGCATCTGGTTGGCCACCGTGAGAACAGGATGCTGGACTAGACAGGCCATTGGCCTGATCCTGCAGGGCTGTTCTTAGATTCTTATGGCCTGTGATGCTCCAGATGTTTGGGGACTGCACCTCCCATCAACCTCAGCAAGCACAGACAATGGTCAGGGGGACGATGGGGATGTTGTTGTTGTCCAACGAGAGCTAGAGGGTCACAGAATCCTTAGCCCTAGACTTCAGGATGGCTTGGAGGTTAGAGATGCTGAACCCCAGATGGGCAATACAGTGGTACCTCAGGTTACATACGCTTCAGGTTACATACGCTTCAGGTTACAGACTCCGCTAACCCAGAAATATTACCTCGGGTTAAGAACTTTGCTTCAGGATGAGAACAGAAATCGTGCTCCGGCGGTGCAGCAGCAGCAGGAGGCCCCATTAGCTAAAGTGGTCCTTCAGGTTAAGAACAGTTTCAGGTTAAGTACGGACCTGCGGAATGAATTAAGTACTTAACCCGAGGTACCACTGTACTGACCCCTTTGCCTTCCACTCAGGAGCCATAAGTAGCTGACCCAATGGGATGATTGACAGAGCACAGGAGGCTCCTAGCTTGAATCCTCTCTGATCCTAAGAGGCAGAATCCCCTCGCGATGCAACACACACACCCCGGATGTATCAAGGTGGGCCACCCACACGCCTGTTGTCAGACGCTGCATCTGTTCCGCCACCCCGTGAGAGGAGCAGCGTGTGCCTGCGGAGGTTGAAACGAGGACAGAAAATTGACCGCGCAGCTCTAAAGAATAAAAATGAAGTGGCTGGGGGAAGAAGGGGGGAAACGGCAACGTCGAGCTGGAACAAAGACACAGCTGTTGTGTACATCTCCAGTGCACAGCTGCTGGTGGGTTAAGGCTGTGGGCGATTGAGGGATCTCACAAGTCCAGTCTTTCCTAGCTCAAGGACACAGTTTGGGGGTGCTTAGCCCAAGGGCCACATTACCTTCAGGGGAACTGCTTGAGAGCCATGTGCCAGGGGAGGGTGGGGCCAAGGGTGGGGCAACAAATACAACTCCCCACCCCGCTTTGCACAGGAGGCTGGTTTCTTCACACCCACAGACATCACCTCTATCTATCCAGGCAAGCAAAAGTCATCAGTGGTGCTTTTCTTCTATATATATGTCAGGCGGCAGAGGAACCAGCTCCCACGGCAGGTTGCCAGGAATGGATAAGACAAGGAAAAGTCCTTATCACCTGCTTATTATTCAATATTTACAGAAAGAGGCTTGGGAATGCAGCCTCTTGGAATAATGGCATTGTCCTGAATGACTCTCCACCTCCTCTTTCTCCCACTTCCTCATTCGTCATCTCTCACTGAGGGCCCTTTGCTTCTGAGCCCTTTACTCTCCTACTTTCAAGGCTCGCCGGGTTCTGGGAGAGGCGGCTCTTGAATGCTTTCTGTGTCCGTCAGCTGGTGCTCCGTCTTCCTCCTCCTCCTCTCCCATTATTTCCCAGCTTTCCCCCTCATCCACCTCTGAGCTGAGATCTCCCTCAAACCCCTGTTGTAATTCTGAACTGTCTTCTTCTCCTCTGGAAGGGTCAGACTGGGGAGGTGGTCTCCACCCAGTTCCTGACAATGTATATAAAAGGTTCCAGTACTTACCATGAAAATGTTACAGTAAGTGTCACACTTTTAACCAGTGTTTTCCTTCTAGGGAAAAATGTGCCGGTCACGGGCGCCATCTAAGGGGGGGCAAGGGGGCGAGGGCCCAAAAAATTTTTAAAGGGAGGGATGGGCTCCCTGAATATTCCACGATCTATGGTGTGAGGTGATAGCATCTCCAGGTACAGTGGGGACCAGCACGGTCAAGCAGGCTTACATAGCGTTGGGAGGAGCAGGTGACGTCACATGTCTCATGTGTGATGTCACATGTGTGCGCCAGGCTTCTTCGATCTTGAGGGCAACCCGGTGCCTGTGGTGCTGGCACTACGTACACTTGAGGACTGCTAGAAGAAGAAGAAAGCACCATTCATAGACTTCCCAGAGTCTTTTCTGCCCATATCCTCTGCTGAGGGCAGCACAACCAACCGCAAACAGCCAGTGGCAGCTGGTGTCCATTGAGACCGGTACTGAAGAAAGCAGGGAGACCCACAGTAGGTGCCTCCAGAACCAACAACTGGTGGAGTCATGTTTGAAGACCCATTGTAAACAACTTAAAACATTAGCAGGATTGACAGCAAACCCGTGCAGTAAGAAATAATTAAAAGGAAATGCAAAGGGGAAATAGCAAACAGGCTTGAACTGGGTATGTTTTTTTGTTAAATATATTTGTAAAATGAGAAAATGGGGGGGACAGGACACACAACCTGGTAGAGTCAACTGAGCAGGTTTGTTTCTATCCTCCTCCTTTCTGAGTTCCGTGAGGGAAACACAGAGACCATAAGGTGGAGGAGGAAACTGACAGCTGTTCTCATCAGCTTTGGTTCTGTTTGACTCCTTTTTCAATAAGTATATACACTTTTGGTTTAAGGAATTTTCAGGGGGTGGGTTTTATTGGATCTTTCAAAAAACAGAGCAGTTTGCCAAAGGCCACTAGATGAACTCCTACCGGTAATGAGATTTAAACAAGGGACTGCCTGGTGCACGGCTTAGCCTTTCAACCATTCCGCCAAACAAGGTTCTCTATTTACACAATCGTGTTAAGTCGCAGGAACAATCCTCAGATTTGCTTCGTCTTTTGCTTTCTGTTAATAGGAGTTCTGCTGTGTGCTTTACTCGTTTAGTGCAAAACGGGGACACATAGGAGCCAACTCCTAGAAGAAGAGATCCCTTCGTCCCCTCCGAAATAAAATATTTGAGGCAGCCTAGCTGCTCCCCCCCAAGTTGATAGGTATCAGTGGCGTAGTGTGGGTTGTCAGAACCCGGGGCAAGGCAAGTAATTTGCACCCCTAACCCATGGATTTGCGCCCCCTAACCCTAACCCCCAGATGTTGCGGCCGGTGCGGCTGGCCCCCCCTGCACCCCCCACGCTACGCCACTGATAGGTATTACCATTCAAAAGGTATGTGTACACTGTGTCTTGTGATTGAATATGCGAGGTGGGGCTTACCTCCCTCCCCCCAATATTTTATTCAAGGTGGCACCCCTGGAATAAGACACTGCCTTATCCTGAGTCAGACCATTTGCCCATCCAGCTCTATATTGCTTTCACCAATGGTGTCCAAACTTTTTTCAAAGAGGGCCAGATCTGATGAAGGGCATAAGGGCCAGCCAAAGTTGTTGAGCTTTTTTAAGGATTTTGCCCCAAAGTTGTTGGTCAACCCCAAAGTTGAGCTTTGTTTAGGATCGCTCCCTAAAGCAGAAGAGGAGAGGAGACAGAAGGGAACAGTGACTGTGGTCAAACTTCAAAGAAACAAGCTCTCCATTATTATTGGCATCTCCTTTCCTGGGCTCCTTCAACTCCTGAGACTCTACAGCAGCCTTTGTCAACCTGTTGCCCCAGATGATGGAGACTACAACATGCAGCAGCAGCAACAGATAGCATGAGAACTGAGGCATGATTTGATGAAGTGAGCATGCCTGCACTAATGCAAAGGGTGAAACTGAGATCTTCTGGACTGCAGCTGAGGGATCCCTGCCCCCTCCTGCTCTGGTGGGGAGGCTTCGTGCTGCCTAACTGAGAGATCCCTGCCCCCTCCTTCTTGCATGCAAGTAAGGGGAAACAAGGAAAGGGAAACGTGGATTTAGATGAAGAGAGGCCCTAGGCTACTCCACTTGTGAGGCCCCTCCCCACACCCTCACAACTAGAAGGAAATGGAAGAGTGTTATAAACAAAACTGAGTGAAGCCAAGGATGATGACAGGTATTTAAAATTCCGCAATTCACAATTTCTCCTCTAAAGGACATAAGATATTATTGTAAAATACAGTCATACCTCATGTTACGTTTGCTTCATGTTAGGTTTTTTCAGGTATCATCCAAAGGCAACAGCAGAGATGATGGTTTATGAAGTGCCAGGGAATGGGATCTGTTCCTGGGAAATAGGGACAGTTGAAGCATATGCTGTGAGCCCGTCGGCTATTTGTGCAATGTCTGCAAAGAGTGCTAAATAGCCCTCCAGCCTTTCTGGGTGACTGGCGCCGGCAGAACCTTACAGACGCTTCAGAACATTACGCTGCAGAGTTGATCGCAGCCTCACATCTGCCAGGTGAGTCTGCAAGCTTGGCACAGACAAGTGATGCCAACGCAGGGGCTGACTGCACCTTCATGCAGCAAGTAGTCCTCTTCTGTCTGAGTGGCAGCTTGGTGCAGTGGTTAGTGTGTCAGACTAGGAGCTGAGAGGCCAGAGTTCAAATCCGTACTTGGCCATGAAATTCACTGGGGGATTTTGTAGGCCGTTCACTGCCTCTCACCCCAGCCAACCTCACAGGGTGGCAGTCCAGCCCCCTAAATTCACCCTTTGCTAGCAGTGCCTGGTCAATCTACACATCTGCCAGCCCCACCAAGCCTGGAGGTCTGTCTCCATCCAAGAGCCAAAATCTCCCCATTTCAGTGAGTGGGGCGCTTCTGTGATCACTCAGGTGTGCCTCTAATTCTTATAAGTTTGCAGAGCTGCTTTTAATCAATGGCAAAGTGAGAAATAAGTAGGGAAGAATCAGGGTTTGAGTGCAACCTGGAAATAATTGAGGTTGGGGAGAGAGAGAGAAGGTTTCTGAGCTGGAATGGATTTCTGTTCTTCTGGGCTACCCCCCACCCCCGCACTGGCCTTCTGATGAGGACAACTGATTTCAACAGTGATGCAGCTTGGGAGCAACCAGTCATCTAGCTCAGGGAAGGAGGAGAGAGAGAGAGAGAATTACCCTGGAGATTGAAGTGTTTATTTGAGTGTCTTTTCATTTTCATAATTGACATGCCCAGCAGCCGCAGTTCCTGCCTCCCTGTCCACAGCTGCCAATCAAAAGTCATGGAAATCTCACAGAGAGCGAGACCCTTTTGTTTAGCAGATCTCTCCATTCAGGAGGCAAGTGATGTGTGTGCCTCAAAGCTTCAGCTGTGCGCTTTCGGCAGAGCAGGGGAAAGCAGGGGGTTCAAGGAGCATGACACTGAACCAGGAGGTGTGCAGTGCAAGGCTAGTCCAATACCTCAAGGGGCCCTCAGCACAGTACCACTGGCCCCACCTCAACATCACCCCCAGCCCCATGCATGCCTCTTCAGCCAGTGCTAGGATCTTCCATTCACATATCCATTCATAAATTGGCGTCAGTTGCATTATGCCTTTCTCAGACAAAAGCAATCAGTTCCTGCTCCCTAGGAGGTGACATTCCTTGTGATCTGAGCAGTTCAGCCAATGGCAGTCCCTGGGACCTAACCCAGGCAGGCAGCTGAGCCAATCATCAGCAGAGAATCCACCAACAGGGTCTCCACTAGCCGCCCAGAGTGACTTGGGCTACCCAGCAAGATGGACAGGGTATAAATAACAACTATTATTATTATTATTATTATTATTATTATTATTATTATTAAACATCCCACAGCAAATACAGAATTGGCCCAAGCTAAAACCAGTGTGTTCCTGGGTCTGGGTTTGCATTGATTTATTTTCGTGTCCACATTCTGCTTTAAATTTATATCTGTGGCTTACAATTTCTATGTTTTGACATATTGGAACAGACCAATGGAGCTAAATGCATAGGTTTGTTTTGATGTTATAAGACCGTGCATATGGTTGCAGGGTTTGGGGCTTTTAAGTTTAGAAAAACTGTGAGGCAACATGCTAGAACTTTATAAAATCATGCATGGTGCAGAGAA
Source organism: Podarcis filfolensis (assembly GCF_964270895.1). Lineage (NCBI taxonomy): Eukaryota > Metazoa > Chordata > Lepidosauria > Squamata > Lacertidae > Podarcis > Podarcis filfolensis. The sequence continues at coordinate 22,833,338 of NC_139620.1, read as the reverse complement.
AATGGATAGAAAAAGTTTTCCTCCTCTAATAACGCTAGAACTTGTGGACATCCAATGAGGCTGAATGTTGGAAGATTCGGGACAGATAAAAGAAAGGGCTTATTAACGCAGTGCAGAGTTAAACTACAGAACTCATGACTGAGGTGGTGAGGCAGTGTGGTGTAGTGGTTAGAGTGTTGGACAAGGACCTGGGAGACCAGGGTTCAAAATCCCCACTTGGCCATGAAGCTCACTGGGTGATGTTGAGCCGGTCACTGTCTCTCAGCCTAACCTACCTCACAGGGTTGTTGTGGGGATTAGATGAGGAGAAGGAGAACTGTGTACAGTGGTACCTCAAGTTAAGAACTTAATTTGTTCTGGAGGTCCGTTCTTAACCTGAAACTGTTCTTAACCTGAGGTACCACTTTAGCTAATGGGGCCTCCCGCTGCTTGCGCACTGCCGGAGCACGATTTCTGTTCTCATCCTGAAGCAAAGTTCTTAACCCGAGGTACTATTTCTGGGTTAGCGGAGCCTGTAACCTGAAGCATCTGTAACCTGAAGCATCTGTAACCTGAGGTACCACTGTACACTGCCTTGACCTCCTTGGAGAAAAAGGTAGGATATAAATACAAAGAAACAAACGAATCAGTTAATGATCACCCATGATTCAGGAGACTGAGCTAGACTGCTGCTCTCAGGTGGAAGACAGGTTGCTGCTCTATCCACAGTTCTGAAGTAAGATTCAGCTGCCCTTCTGGTCAGCTTCTTTATAAGGAATGGTAGGAATCTTGCCCTCTGCCTCACAATATCTTGGCTGATTGCTGTCCCTGGTTTGTCTTTTTCTCCCTCCCGCATCTTGCAACATCTGGTTTGAGCGCAAGCCGCTGGAGTTGTTCTTCTTCAAGGCTCACGTCCTTTTCCAGAGTTAAACCTCAGGGAGCAAATGTATCGCAGCACTGATGCATGTGTGTGGACGTAAGTCCATAAGAACGTAAGAAATGCCTAGTGGATCAGGCCAATGGCCCATCTAGTCCAGCCTCCTGGTCTCACAGTGGCCAACCAAATGCCTGTGGGAAGCCAGCAAACAGGATCCAAGCACAAGAGACCTTTCCCCTCCTGTGGTTTCCAGCAACTGGTACTCTGAAGCATCGCTGTCTCGGAGGCGAAGTATGGCCATCATAGCTAGTACCCATTTATGGAGCCTTCCTCTGCATAAATTTGTCCAATCCTCTTTTAAATTCATCCAGGTTGACAGCCAGCACTGCTTCCCGCGGGAGCAAGTTCCATAGCTGCATGAAGAAGGACTTTCTTTTATCCTGAATCTTCCAACATTTGTTTAAAGTCCCTGCGTTTAAACTCTGCCTGCCAATTCATTCATAGTACCTGCTAATGTATATTTTGAACTGCTGGTCGTCTGTTGTAAGGCAATTACAGTTTTCAAGTGTGCCATTAATCAAAAGCACAAACACACTCCTGGATTTTGCAGAAGCTGGAGTAAAGTCTTCTCCAACAGTGTGTGTGTGTGTGTGTGTGTGTGTGTGTGTGTGTGTGTGTAAAAGAGAGAGTGAGAGAGAGGTGACCTTGAGCAGTCGTCATACAATGGGTGCCCCCCGTTTTCATCTATAAAAAGGCAAAGAAATTGTCCTAAGACCACATTCACATCTCATCTTTAAAGCCTGCAGCTTCCCCTCAAAGAATCCTGGGAACTGTAGTTTGTTAAGGGTGTTAGGAATTGGAGCTCTGCAAGGGACGCGCTGTGGTTCTCAGGATTAGTAGAAGAAGCCATGCACTTTAAATGTGCTGTGCATGGATGGTGATCTCATACCTCTCTAGCCCTAAATCGCACCACATGTCTCTGAAAGTTCTCTAAGTTTCCTCAGCTCCAGGACCAGCCCTACCATTAAACAAAGTGAGACAGCAGCCTCAGGCGGCCAAAGAAGCTGGGAGGGGAGTGGCGGCAGCACCCTGTAGGACAGAATGGGAGTGCCAGGTGGCCTGCCTTGTGTTAGTCTTCTTTCCTCAGGTGCTGTGACAATTGCTGTCCCATTACCAGTGGTGAAGCAAGATCATTCATCTGCTGGTCTGGTCAGCTTCAGTACATGGAAATAGCTTTAACAAAGGATTGGACAAATTCATGGAAGCTACTGATGGGTACTAGCCACAATGGCTATTCTCTGCCTCCACCATCAGTGGCAATGATGCTTCAGAGTACCAGCTGCTGGGAACCACAGGAGGGGAGAATTGCTCTTGTGCTCAGGTCCTGCTTAAGGGTTTCCCACAGGGCATCTGCTTGGCCACTGTGATCCAACAGGCCTGATCCAACAGGCTCTTCTTATGCAAGGCAGATAGCACCATTTTCTGGGCAGCTCAGGACCTCCACACACACTGTCCAGGCTTGTGCCCCAGGGAGGTCACTTAGGTGCTGCTAACGCAGCAGTTTGACTTCACCCCCGGAGGTACTCTCCACTGTCTCTTGAGACAGATGAATACCAACAACAATCATAACTCAGTGATGGAGCATCTGCTTTGCTTGCAGAAGGTCCCAGGTTAAATCCCATGCATTTCCTGGCAGGGCTGGGAGAGACCCCTGTCTGAAATACTATAGTACCACTACTAATCAGTGTAGACAACTAGGTGAACCAATGGCTCTGACTCAGTATAAGGCAGCTCCCTATGTTTCTGTGTTCCTTTGTTCTGTGCCCCAAGTGGCAAAGCTTTCAGATGCATTGCTATTTCAACAACTATGTTCAAAATCATACAGTATGGAATACCAGTTAGAGTGTCAGGCTAGGAGCCAGGAGACCCAGCTTCTCAAAGCCCCGTTCAGCCACATGGCTGACCTCCAGCCACCCAGCCGTCATCTCTTGACCTAGCCTACCTTGTTGGGCAGAGGAAATGGAGACAGGAGGGGGAGAAGAACCATGTGCAATGCCTTCAGCTCCTGGAAGGGAAAGTGGGATCTAAATGCAATGAGTGGATAAAAACAACAGCAGGATCCAGAGATGCTGCCTTGGGGTGTCCATCGTTGTGGTCTAGAAGAGATGGGAGGCCTTTCTCATCCCAGCTGGAGACACTTTGGGTTAGGGCCAACAAGGCTGGTGGCTGTGCCACTTCCAGGTCAGCGCCATTGACGAATGGCGGAGTTCCTCCAACCGGAGGAACGGGCTCCGTGGAAATTGGGTCTTCCCGCCGCGGCGAAGGCGGGGACCCGCTAGAAATCCCAGGCGGAGGAGCCTGGGAACGTGGGGTTCGGCAGAGCACCAAGAGCGCCTCCCCTACTCGCAAGGAAACCCCCTCTTTGGGGCTCCGGAGCGAAGTGGGGTGAGCAGCGCGGTGCAGCGAACCGATTGCTACTTTCACGGAGGGAAGCCGCACAGCCATCGCCGGAGAGCGCTGACTTTTTCCTGATGACAATTGGACTCTAAACAAAGTACCCGTGAGTAAAAACGGAAAATTGGATTAAGAAATTTGTGAATTAGGCTCCGAAGCGGGAAGGTTTAAACAGGAAGTCCGCCTTCCGCTTTTTGTAAACAGACTGAAGCAAAAACCTTGCAATCTAATAGCCTGGAAAGTTGTCTTAAAGATTGAAATTTCCTGCATCTACTACCAATAAAACCCCCTTGGAAGCAGGAGAAAAGGGGGGGGGAATTTGACTGTTTAAGCCTGCAGGAGAGAGAGTAAAGGAATATAAGTTTTCATCGTCCCAAACCTGGGAACGGGGTGTCAGGACAGAAATCGTTGGAGACGTCCATTGATTAAAAGTGGAGCACTTTGACAGATAGTCAAAAAAAAAGAGAAACAAACTAACTTCAACGCTGATTTCTGCATTTCTGCATTTCAAAGAAACAAAGTATTTGAAAATCGAAAGTAATTTTCCTTTGTTGGATACGTTTTTAAAGATGGATACAAATAGAAATTGTGTCCCCTAGAGGGAGACTGTCAGTTTGCTGTTGCAGTTTATTCGGAGACTTCACAGCTGCGAGATTGAGATCGTGGGACCAGTCGTTTGACCTTGAACAGAAATGTGCTGGGAGGAAGTTTTGGTGTCTGCCCTTGGCAGGACAAATGCATTGCTGGAGCAGTTGCATGAGAAGATGAACTTGATGAATGAAAAGTTGGACTTGATGACTGCTGTAGCCAGTGAATATGATTTAACAGGAAACAAGGATAAAGAAACTATACAGAGACCTATTCAGGAAACTGGTTCGACAGGGCAAGTCCAAGGGCAGATGAAGACGGAAGAGGTTGCGACTGCACCCCAAGCAACACAAATGGTGAGACCCAAAGTCCTGCAGGAGCAAAAGCCGCTGCTTTGGAAGATTGAACTTGGAGTGTGGCTGGAAGCGTCTGGAGTCAAGGAAGCTCTTAATTCTGGTGGGACTATGAAACAGGTTGACAATTATCTTTTGGATAACTACTTTTTGGATTACAATGACGATGACGGGGAGTGGGACTGTGGGGAATGGGCTAGTTTGATGAAGGAAAATGGAGATTATTACCGGCTGGAATTCCCCAGAGACCCACTCCCCAAGGAGAAAGGAAAGAAACTACGAAAGAAACCAACAAAAGACAAAGAAGAGCGTAAGCACAAACAAGAACAAAAAAAAATTGCAGAAGGGGCGTAGAAGAGACTTAAGGGCCTCGGACATAAGATCACCAGATTGATGGACTGGATGCAATGGTTAGAAAGGACTGACATAACCCGAGACCAGGAAGAAGGGACGTTGGATAAAAACTAGAGAAAAAGAAAAAGTCTATAAAAAGAAAAAATTCTTTCTATTTTTGGAATTAGTGTAACACTAATGAAATATATGGGATTATGCTGGAATGGAACCAATTGGCTTTAGTAAAAAGAATTTAAGGAGTTATGTAGAAATATGGCTTAAAATTTGAATTTTAAGATTTTTAAGGCAATATAAGGTTAAATAAATTAATGTAAATTGAACAATAGAATATAGCAAAAGATGGAAAGGATATGTTGAGTTAATAAATAAGATAGATTGTTAAGATAAATTATTTAAACAAAAATTGAGAAATATGGGAAGAATTTGCTGAAACAACGAATTAAGCTAGAATACAAAAAGGGAGGTGTGAGGAGGTCCAAGAAACAAGTAAATGAAAAGATGCAATATGGGATTTGTATTCTTTTTTCTTGTTTTTTTCTTTTTGTACTTTCTTTTTGATATATTTTTCTGTTGTATTTTTCTGTTCTTTTTTATACTTATGTATTTTTGAAACTCTGAATAAATATCATATTAAAAAAAAAGGCTGGTGGCTGTGCCCACTTTGCATGCGCTGGGTCCTGGGTGTTAAGTGCTCTACAGACCAGGGGGCACAACCAACAAAGGCCTTTGTGCTGCAGTCTGAATTCTGGACAAATGAGCACAATGGAGATGGTGTGGTTTTTTTTTAAGTACTGCGTGTACTTTCTCTCTTCTTAATCCATTCCCATCCCTCCCTACCATTTTGGGCTCCCCCTCTCCAATCAAACGATGGCTCCTTTTCTTTGGGAGATGCAGGGGATTTTAAAATAGATGAAATGCTTGGCCAGCAAAGTGGGAGGCTTTTGAACATGTACTACAAAAGATAGGAAAGAGAACAGCAAGACCAAACTGAGTGTGGCTGTCTGCATACAAGGTGTGTGGCTGCCTTGCAAGGAGAAGGCCCTAGATCCAGCCCCCAGTATCTCCATTGGGGCCTCCTGTTAGAAACCCTGGAGAACTGCTGCCATTTATTGTACACAATACAGAGCTAGATGGACCCCAGGCCTGGCTCACTATGAGGCAACTCTCTCTCTCTCTCTCTCTCTCTCTCTCTCTCTCTCTCTCTGTGTGTGTGTGTGTGTGTGTGTGTGTGTGTGTGTGTAGGGATGTACTGGCACTTCCTGGCTGTTGCCATTTTAGAATTTTCAGGTGAGATCTACAATCATGTACCAGTTTGCCCAATCAAAGATTATTTGGAGCTCTTGTGCAACAAACCAGCCTCCTTAAAAGACCACACCTTTTTGCAGTAAGGAAAGTGACTGGGAAATGCACTGGAAACCACAGAGTAACATTTGCTTGGTGTAACATTGCCTGACCTCCCCACAAGCAAACCAGAACAAATGCTCAATAAACAGCCGATGTTGTCTAACCTTCCCGCAAACAAATCAGGAGTGCTCAATAAACTGGTTCTCCACTGCCCTGTGTGTCTACTGTCTTCCTTTCCTACCCCCATAAAGGATCGTTTGAGAGGCCCAAACAGCACCCAGAAGGAACGAAGGGTTCTTTTCATTTATACCTACTGCTTGGCCAGGCTCCAGGTGTTCTTAAGCCAACAGCCTGTGTGTTCCAGGGCTGGGAGGACACACAAAACCCACACTGGTTGTGGGAGGCAGTAGCTGAGCAGTCAGAGCTTCTACCTTGCGTGCGGAGGGTCTGAGGTCCAATATCCCAGTAAGGCTGGGAGAGAGAACTGTGTCACTGCCAGTCAGAGTCAACAGTACTGAGCTCAGTATATAAGGCGGAACCCTCTGTTCCGGGGTGTTGTTACTGGGCAGGGGGAAGCTTTCTGCCTTCTGGATGTGGGTGCGGTGTGCTCCCCAAGGGCAGCCAAATGTGCAGTGCTCAAGTGTGGCGTGTGTGAGATGAGGGGTGGGTGGAATCTGAGCAAGGAGGTGAATGTTTCTCCCCTGCCCCCACCGCCCGCTCTCTCTCTCCTGCATGTTGCTGATCTTTTCCTCCTATTGATTTAGATGTTCCGCCACTCAGATGTTCATTTGGTTGGTAGTGGGGGGAGTCATGTGTGCATTGTACGTGTGCTGGGTGTGTGTGTGCGTGTGAGAGGGGGAGACCGAGGGAGCAAGCAAAAGCGGGAAGAAGCCACACAGCTACACCGATTGGAGAGGCAAAGACTGCAAGAGAAAGGGAGATTAATTTTTTTTTAAAAAAGAAAGAAAGGAAGAGTCTGCCACTGAACTCCTACCGAGGGAAAACTTGCCACTGGGGTGGCACCCTCTCCCCCTCCTCTTCTCCCACCCCCTCCCCATGTGCAACCTCAGGGAGCTGGCCTAGAGCCATGCTGTGCAGCATCTAGCTCCACGAGGTCTTCTGCAGCTGAGTATTTTTTTTCAGGCTCCAGCGAGGAAGGATTGCAGCCTTGCGTTGTGACACGCTCAGAGCCAGCAGCAAAGGGACAAGAGAGTTGCTGGTGAATGGAGAAGAACTGATTCTTCCTCTTCCTCCCCGGTTTCGAGGCTGGGGGTTTAGGAATTGGCTGCGGCGGGTGGCGAGGGGGGTGGAAGGGAGAGGAATCCTTTCGCCCCCGGAATTTTGCCACCTGGTTATTTGGATGCGGACAACAGGAGAAAGTCTCGCTGTGCTGTTCACCTGTGCAGAAGCAGCATCGGAGGCGGTTTTTGGAAAGAGAGAGAGAGAGCCCTTTCCACCGTGGCCCTAAATCTCTTCGAGGCCGGGGTGGCGAGGCTCGAATTTCAGCCGGAGTCGTCGGGATCTGCCGCGCCAAGGATCTGTTGTGACTAACATAACAACCACTTAAAAAAAAAAAAAATTAAAAGAGTTGCGGTTTCTGCTGTGGTTGGGGACAAGGAGGGGGCTTCTCTCTTTGGCTCCGGGAAGACCACAGGTAGCCCCGTGGCAGGTGCGAGCCCTGCCTCCCTTTCCTGCGCTGCTGTGTGTCCGGCCAGGTCGCTTCCTATGACATTTGGGATTAAAGTTTGGCTTTCTGAGAGCGGCTGCCACCATGCCTTTCCACCCAGTCACCGCGGCGTTAATGTACCGGGGCATTTATACCATCCCCAATATCCTTGCAACGGAGCAGCATCCTGTTGACATACCTGAAGATGAACTGGAAGGTGAGTCTGTTTTGGGAACAAGCGTTAAAAACCAAAACCAAACCGGGTGGTGGTGGTTGCTTTCTTCTCTCTCTCTCTCTCGGGATGAGAGAAATGGTCCGCAGCGGTGAAAAACAACCAAGGTAGAGATGGTGGCATCTCAGACCCGGGGTATCTTTCGGTGTTGACTTGGGTCTGTGTTGCAGGTAGAGAGGAGAGGGCAGGATGGGACCCGTTTGGGGTTTGTTTGTTTTTTTGGTCCTAGGGATTCCAGCAGTCGAGGAACTGGGGGTAAACCCCGAAATACGCATCAGCCAGAAGGAGATGGCTGGCTGGCTATTGTGTGCTCGCGTGTCAGAGATTGTGTGTGCTTGCGCGTATACTGTAGATGTCACTTGGGAGGACAAAGGGCAGGAGGGCGAGGAAAGAGAGGGGTCAGGAAGGGGGTGCAAGCCTGTCCAAGTCCGGATCAGGTCCGGGAAGTGAGGCGGAAACACCAGCAGCCTCAGGACAAGGAAGCTCCCCAACCCCGTAAAAAAGGATCTGGTTTGCTGAGGGAAAGGTGGAGGAAGTGGGGTGGTGGAAGAACCAGCTCCAGGTGGCTGTGAGGCCGGCAGGTATCCGATGGGGGGTGTCGCAGGTGGGGAGAAAACTTCCGTCCGCGCCCCCTTTCTCTTCCTCTCCCTCGCTTTTGCACCCACCATCTCTCTCTCTCTCTGTGGGAAGGGAGATTTTCTGCAGTCCGTGCGTGGTGGTGGAACAGGTAGCGGAGGTGTGCATGGAGGGTTTGCTCCGGGCGCCCAGGAAGGAGGCGGACTCCTCCATGCGTCTCTCTCGCGAGCAAGGCACCCACTCCTGGCTTCATCCTGGAGTTGTAACTTGGGAAGCACGCACGCCAGCAACCCTCCTTCCCCTCCTAGATGCACCTGGGGCTGTGGATGCCCTAATGCAGGTAGAGTGCCCCACCGCCACCCGGTCTACCTTGGGCATCACCAAGCCTGACGGCGGTGGCCCCAATGCAGAAGAATGTATGTATGTAAGTATGAATGTATTGAGGGGGGAGGTGGTCTGTGCCTGCTGCACCCGTGAGCTGAGGCTGTGAAGAGGGAATCTCTCAAAAAAAAAAACAACCCATCACTTCCTTTCCACAGCTCGCCCCCCCCCCCCACTCCAAGAGCTCCCGACCGTTCACTGCGCTTCCCCCGATTGAAATTCCGCTCGCCTCTCTTGAAGAATCCAATCTGTTTGGGTTGAAGGCGAAGCGGAGGAGAAGCCTCTCAAGCACCCCCCCCTCCACACTCAGTCGCAACCAGCCAGCCCCCATCTCCGCCGCCTTCCCTTCCTTGCCTCAGTCAATCTATCGATTTGCCAAAGTCATCAGAGAGTGGCAGGGCGAGCGGGTTTGTTATTATTATTTTTCTTTTTTAGGAGAGGCTTAATGGAGATTGGCAGTGAGGTAGGGAAAGCGGGGGGAAGGGGGCGAGTGGTCAGAGCTCTTAAGTGTGTGCCGCGGGGGGGCAGGGGGCGGCTGTTGCTGTGTGTGACTGAGCACGGATCAACAAGTCCCTATCCGAAAAGTAACAAGGTCCTTAAGGATCTTGCCCTGCTAGCCTTATCTCTGTGGGAGGGGCTGTAGTTCAAATGCTTTGAGTGCAGAAGGTCCCGGGTTCCATTCCCGGCCTCTCCGTGCAGGACTGAGAATGTTGCCCATCTGAAACCCAGGAGAGCAGCTGCCAGTCCGTGTTGGAAATACTGAGCTAGGTGGACCGATGACCTGACTCAGTATAGTGGAGGGCAGTTGCTGTGGCAGAGCACCGGCTTTGCATGCAAAGGATGTCAGGTCAAACCATTGGGTCCATCTAGCTCAGTATTCCCTACACTGGCTGGAAGCAGCTCTCCGGGGTTTCAGAGAAGAGTCCTTTCCAGCCCTCCTGGGACCTTCTGAATGCAAAGCAGCTGCTCTACCTCTGAGCTACTGCCGTTCCCCTAGGACGCATCTCATCCTCAGGAGCTAACCTTAAGGATAAGTCAGGTCATTGGTCTGTTTAGCTCAATATTGTCTGCACTGACTGGCAGTGGTTCTTGGGGGTTTCAGTCCTTCCTCTAAAGCTGTTTTTGGAGGCTACACTGAGGGTGGTTTCTGAACCTCTTTTAGCTTGCCTGTTCACTTAACCCCTGCTGCTTACTCTCAGGGGCAGTTGCTCCCTGGGGTCTCAGGCCATTGACCCTTTTAGCTAGGGAGGCTGAACCAGCAGCCTTCTTCAAATCATGCTCAACCACCAGCTCTTCATATAGGGGAATGCTATGGATAGCTACTAGCCATGATGCCTATGTTCTCCCTCCACCATGGGAGGCCACCATGCTCCTGAATACCAGTTGCTGGAAACTGCAGGTAGGAAGAATGCTCTTGCGCTTCGGTCCTGCTTATGAGCTTCCCATTGGAGCATCTGGTTGGCCACTGTGAGATCAGGATGCTGGACTAGATGGGTCATTGGTGTGATCTAGCAAGCCCATCTTATGTTCTTCTGTTCCTCTTGCCTCCCCTAGTGAATGCTGGGCTGGATTTTCTGGTGCTTCCAGCATCCTTAGAAGCTCTGTTTAGAAAGGGCAGGGGTGGCTTTTTCCTTCCTAGAACTATTATTATTATTATTATTAAATGTATATGTCACCCTTCATCCAAAGTTCACAGGGTGTTTCATAACATAAAACACAGAATTAAAACACAACACACACATCTTAAAAGGTGCTCCTATCCAAGCCGAGGCTGGGTCATCCGGAAACAATGGTTTGCCTTTACTCACTGCTGGGCAATGCATGGAAAGATACTTGCCATTCCCCAGTTATTCCCCATCAGTTGTGCCAAACTAGCAGCCAGAGAGAGAGGAGAAGACCGCTTCCTAGGCAAGCCTCCTTGGCAGACAAGAGCTGCCTGCTGGGACATCGCTGCTGTGCTGGATAATATCACTGTGCAGAAACCTGCTCTGAAAGTCCGCTTTGCCATCACGGCTTTCCTCTGCATGTGCCTATAATTGCTAGTAAAAGAGAGAGAGAGGAAGCTGCCTTATACTGAGTCAGACCACTGGGCTATGTAGTCCAATATTGTCTACACTTACTGGCAGCAGCTCTTTGGGGTTTCAGGCAGAAACCCATACCCTGAAATTTCAGGGACTGAACCTTTTTGCATGGAAGGAATGTCCTGTAAAGGAAGCTAAATCACAGTGAGTCAAACCATTACTTCATCTAGCTTGGTATTGTCTACACTGGCTTGCAGCAGCTCTCCGGGGTTTCAGATGGGACGTTCCAAGCCCTACCTGGAGATGCCAGGGTTTGAGCCTGGGACCTTCAGCATGAAAGGCAAGCGCCCTGCCATAGGAGGGTGTCTTATTCTGAGCCAGACCATTGGTCCGCCTAGCTCACTATTGTATACCCTGACGAGTTGTGGCTCTCCAGGGTTTCAGATCGGGGAAGTCTTCCTTTCCCAGCCCTGCTTGGAGATTCCTAGGATTAACCTGGGACTTTCTGCATGCAGAAAAGATGCTCTTCCCCTGAATCCACAGCCTGTCCCTACTACAAGGCTCTCCCTGCAAGCAGGGACCTCAGATGCAACAATTTACTCTAGACGGTGGAAGAGAACCTCTCACCCTACGGGAGAGAGTAAAGGTAAAGGTAAAGGGACCCCTGACCATTAGGTCGAGTCGCGGACGACTCTGGGGTTGCGGCGCTCATCTCGCTTTACTGGCCAAGGGAGCCAGCGAACAGCTTCCGGGTCATGTGGCCAGCATGACTAAGCTGCTTCTGGCGAACCAGAGCAGCACATGGAAATGCCGTTTACCTTCCCGCTGGAGCGGTACCTATTTATCTACTTCCACTTTGATGTGCTTTCGAACTGCTACGTTGGCTGGAGCTGGGACCGAGCAACGGGAGCTCATCCAGTCACGGGGATTTGAACCGCCAACCTTCTGATCGGCAAGCCCAAGGCTCAGTGGTTTAACCCACAGCACCACCCACGTCCCCATATGGGAGAGAGTAGAGGGGTGCATTTGGGGACATCCTCAAGGAAGGGTCAAATCTGCACACTCTGCTGTTGATTCCGCTCTTCACAGAGATGGCTTTGGACTGCAGAGCCTGATATTACTGCCTCACACATGCAGTGGAACAGACGGCAAGCCTTGGACACGGCGTGGTGGTATCTGCGCTGGCTTCCTTCTGATGCAGCGGTCATAAATGGGTCGGCAGGGGCATCCCCAAGACCACCTCTCTCTGTGTGTCACAAGAGCACAATACATCCACTGATCACCTAGTTTGCAGTGGAGGAAGCAGGTAGAAAAGAAGGCGGGTCTCCTGCGCCTTTCATAGTTGCGTAAAGGAAAGGGGGATTTCAGCAGGTATAGCTCGCCATGCCAATGATGATTGCTCAAATGCACTTTGTACTCAACTATAAAAGGAGTGGAGGCAGGATGGAACATTGGAAGATGCCTATACAAAGGAGAAGAGGAGGTTCCCTTTCATTGAGTGGGGTCATTGCTCCATCTAGCTCATTATTGTTGACACTGACTGGCAGCAGCTCTCCAGGGTTTCAGGCAGGTAATATTCACTGCTTCATCTAGAGATGCCCTTGGGGATTGAACCTGCAAGGCAGGTGCTCTACCACTGAGCTACTGCCCTTCTCCTAAAAATAAGTTAAGTTTCTAGTCCTTATGGTTTTTAAAAGAGAGAACTGAATTAAATAGGAATCAGACCATTGGTCCATCTAGTCCAATATGGTCTGCACTGACTGGAAGCAGCTCTGCAGGGTGTCAGACATGGAATCTCTCCCAGCCCTACTATGGCAGGGATTGAACCTGAGATCTGCTTTGCCACTGGGCTATGGGTTTTCCATGGTGCCTTCCTCGAGGTTTTTCTCCAAACTGTTTTTCCATAGCTCGTAGCATCTTTTGACTCATATCTGATCATCTGACACATGGGTGCCTATTGATACTGTTCTCCTCCCAGAGCTACAGTTCCAAGAGTCAATTCCCCTTCACAGGGAATTCTGGGAATTCTGGCTCTAGGACAAAATAATGGGGGGGTGTCTTCTAACAACTCTCAGCACCCTGAGGTCGGCGGTTTGAATCCCCACGACAGGGTGAGCTCCCACTGCTCAGTCCCAGCTCCTGCCAACCTAGCAGTTCGAAAGCACATCAAAGTGCAAGTAGATAAATAGGTACCACTCCAGCAGGAAGGTAAACGGTGTTTCCGTGTGCTGCTCTGGTTTCGCCAGAAGTGCTTAAGTCATGCTGGCTACATGACCTGGAAAAAATGTCTGTGGACAAATGTCAGCTCCCTCGGCCAGTAAAGCGAGATGAGCGCCGCAACCCCAGAGTCGTTCGTGACCGGACTTAACTGTCAGGGGTCCTTTACCTTTACCTTTTATGACAGTTTAAAGTGGCATCATAGTGCTTTAAATGTACAGTATGAATGTGGCCCTAACCAGGCAAATCAGGAACCCTTGATAATCAACTGCAAACCATCCAGAGATCTTCCAAGTGCTCCTGGTTGGTGAGCACTGGCTGGCAGCAGCTGTCTAGTGCTTCAGTCAGAGAGTCATTCCCAGAGGTACTGAGGATTGAACCTGGGCCCTTCTGCATGCAAGGCAGGTGCTCCACCACAGAGCCAGGGCACTTTCCTTAGCACACAGCAGCACTGAAAGCTACCTGAAGCAGATAATGGTCCATCTAGCACATCACTGTCTGCGCTGACCAGCAGTGGTTCTCCAAGGTTTCACAGTGGAGTCTTCCTGGAGGTACCAAGGCTTGGGCTCCTGGGACCTTCTGCATGCAAATCCAGTGATCTGCCTCCAAGCTACAGTCTTTCCTCCTCCAAGGTCTCTCGAAATTCAGCAGCATGGAATGCAATTCATCATCATCCTTAGTGCACATGCATGCAGATGCACCACCACTATGCATGAGCACTAAGGTCCCATGCAGAGGACAGGTTGCAGCTGGTGGCATAGATTCCAAGCTGTCAACATCACCGCAGTGTGTAGGACCGGCGTGCTTTCCTTGTGCACCTTCAACAGCAGCAGCAAAAAGGAACACCTGCTCGTCTTTTGGATTAATGGGAGAAAGACAATTGTAGAATCAAGGAACAGAGAATGTGGAGAAACAGCAGTATTTGGAGCATAGCAATCTGTAATAATACGGCAGGTGGTGAGTTTTAATAGGCAACAAAGAGAAACCCAATTTTGTTTGTGATTTAACGAGAAGCTTCTTCTCAAACCAGTACGTGATCTGGTGCGCAGAATACCCTTCGAAATTTGCCCTCCTACGAATTTTGCAATGCAGTATTCCAACCGATGTGTACAAAGAACGCATATCTTAGGGAGGAGGCTTGGAAATGTATGTATTTGTGGAAGTAACCTACAAAAATACATTGGATCAGGGGACGTAGCTTGCAAAAAAATGTGTATATTAATCAAAAACAGCACACACACAAAAGTATTTATTAGAAGACACTTATTCAAAAATGCTGGTGGATTTTCCGTGAGGATTTTTAAAATTATTATTTTGCAATAAAGAAATAAATCGTGAATTACTGCGGAAATGTGACAGACTGAATGTATGACTGAAACACCGAGAAGCAGAGAAACCTAAAATGGCCTGATATCTCCATCCCCATGGAGGGGTGAGGAGGAATCCCTTGGGATGAGGCTGGGGGTGTCACATGAGCTCCTATTATTATTATTATTATTATTATTATTATTATTATTATTATTTTCTGCAAAATGTTGAAGGGCATGGAGATGTACCTTGGAGTTCTCTGCAACAGAGCAGGGACCTTCCTGCACTGCATTTCTCCACCACTTCTTCAGTGCCCGGAAAGAAATAACAAAAAAAATTGCCATCTCAGTAATTGCCTAGGTGAGGCACCCTGTGCGATGCTCAGGTGGCCTCAGAACGATGCAAAGTGTTGGGGTGAAATCTCAGCAAATTGGGGCTGACTCCTCAAGACCTTTCCGGCAGGGATGTTGCCTAGCAGTCGGCTGCTGTGATTTCATTGCGATCTAACAGTGCCATTGATTCGTATAATATGCCAGGCCTGGGAAAGTGATGGTTTGCTCTTCCCGAGCTATGTGGATTATGCAACACAGGGGCGAGACTATCTTTCCATCAAAGTGCATCATTGTGCTTTTTACATAATATGGGAAAGGGGGCTATAACCTGGAGAAACAGGAGCTGGTGGCAACGCAGAGCAGATTACAGTTGCTTATCACTGCTGATACGTTTCTGAAGGCAATCACTCTCTTGGTTCGCGTTGTCATGATAATGATGGAGAAGGTGAGAGCTTCCATGGGTTCAGGACAAGAGACAACCATTTCAAATTCTTTACTGTGTGAGACAGGGTTAGGGTGGGGTGGAAGAAGGCTTCTCAGCTTCGTTTAAAAACCTTGCCCTTGGATATACGCACTGGAGAACTCAACCCAAAATGCCCGAGAATATGAAACTGCTTAAATAAAGCCTAGCTGGACAGCATTTTGCTGTGGTCATTTTGGAACCTCTCTGGGAAACTGCTGTTGACATTAGCAAAGCTGTGTTCGCAACGTTACCAATGCAATGGAGGTGGGTGGGAGGGAGAGAAGAGGGGGAGAAAATGTGCCTTTGGTGCGCATAGCTGGCACATAGAGCCAT
This sequence comes from Podarcis filfolensis, assembly GCF_964270895.1. Classification (NCBI taxonomy): domain Eukaryota; kingdom Metazoa; phylum Chordata; class Lepidosauria; order Squamata; family Lacertidae; genus Podarcis; species Podarcis filfolensis. The sequence goes on along the minus strand of NC_139620.1, from coordinate 22,817,860 downwards.
TTTTGTGGCTTCTGATTACAGTCACACTGTGTGGCATTGAGGAACGAGTTGTTTGTTACCCACAAACAGGTGTAATGAGGCCGTGATTGTTCGTTTTTAAATGAAAAGCAGCCGCTGGGGGCTGCAATTCTGAGCAGATAAGAAGTGTGCTTAACCCTTTCTTTGCAAGCTGTGTTTGCACTTCATCTTCCAGCTAACATCCCACCCCTCACCGCCCTGTGGGCTTGCAGATTCTAGATGTGTGATTACTCAGGGCTTCCCCAGATCGACCTGAGATTTATTTATTTAATCTAGAGATTTCTGTGCTGTAACGAATCGTGGCTTCATCAGCTAGTGAGCACCAGGGTGACATAACATGCTCTCACCCCCCTCCCACTGTGGTTCATATCCGGCTCTTCAGTTCTGGTTATGCCAAGCCACAGTTTCGCATGACGTTCAACACAAGAAAATGCCAGTGGTGTCTGTTTACAAGCTGAGATCTGAAATCTGGTTCAGACTATGCCATCTTAATCTTGGAGATGTCTGAGGGTGTCGGATTGTAAATCTGGGAGCTGCCATTTTTAGGGTATTGTGGGAAGTTGAAATGCCAGCTCTTTGTGGACCAGAGCTGATCAGAGCTTTGCTGATGTTGCTGCAACCAGGCGAGTCCACTGAGAGCCACCACAAAGGAGATCATCCAATGATGTAGGAAGGGGATCAATGGAAGGCGATTTGCTGGTGAGGTGTGCCCCACCTTGGAACTGGCTCTGGTGAAAGCAGCAACCATTCCTCATTGTTTTTGCTAGTAGATTGCCTTCTCAGTCTGGGAGTTCTATTGTTATTTCCACTCCTAACAACCATTGATTCACTTTTCGCATGGCAAGTCCCCTCCCCCCATGTGAAATGAAGACACGGACACATTATTTAAGGTTAATGGGCATAAAAGGTCACAACTTTATTGATTACAGGAATTGAAAGGTATTGGCCTTAGGCATTGGCTCCTATCGACTACCCGGCATGGAGGGTTATCCACCAATCGTGGGGGTCCTGTTGAAGTACGCCAACTAGGATCCCATGGGTGTCACCACTTGGGGGCATGCCGGAGGCCCTCACCTCCCTAGGTTTCGGACAAGGCAACGCCCCCCGGAGTCCTTTACCGGACTACCCTTTTTCATTGGGGGAAGGTGATGGCGTTTCCTTCCCCCCCTTCATTTGCATAAGAATTACCCCTGCCAATGCCTAACCGCCAATACCGAGGAAGTTGTGACGTTTGCTACGAGGTAGGCGAAAAAAACCAAATGGCTGGAAGTGCACCAAATGGAAAAATTCCTACCAGGCCCCTTGCGGTGACCAACCGGAGTCCATAGCAAGGTCAGAGCTAGCTAAGCCTAAAGGGTGGGTGGGATGGGAAAACCGGCAGCTGGAACGGGGCAAAGAGGGTGGTCCCCAGGCGTGCCGGCCTTAAATGGACTAGGCCATGCCTCCCCAGCCCGCCGATTGGCGGGCCGGGTCATAGACACGCCCGGGGATTCCCTCGTTCTCGCGGGGGCTGGCATTTAACCCCCGTGTGTGGGGGGAGGGGGTGAGCCCACAACCCCACCTCCTCTCCAGCTCGGAAGTGGCTTTGGTGGCACACCATACGTTTAAAGCACACAGATTTCCCCCAAAGAAAGGAACTGTAGTATACCCCTCTCAGAGCTACCATTTCCGTTTTACAGTTCTCAGGGTTAAACTCATGCGCTTTAAATGTGCTCTCAATATACAATGTGTACGCAGTCTTCCTCCATGAGATCTTCTTGGAGTAAACAACTGATGGTGAATCTCTCCCAAAATAACTGTCCAGCCAACTGTGTTTTGACCTTGATGCTTTTATAGAATCATAGAACTGTAGAGTCGGAAGGGAGCCAATGGGTTGTCTAGTCTGACCCCTGCAATGCAGGAACCACAGCTGAAGAATCCCTGACAGGCAGTCGTCCAACCTCTGCTTATAAACCTCCAAGGAAGGAGTGTCCACTACATCCCAAAGGAGTCCATTCCACCGTTCAACAGCTCTCACCATCAGAAAGTTACTCCTAATGTTTAGTTGGAATCTCCATTCTTGCCACTTGAATCCATCGGTTTGGGTTCTTCCCTCTGGAACAGCAGGAAACAAGCCTGCTCCACCTTCCATGGGACAGCCGATCAGATATTTGAAGGTGGCTATCCTATCACCTCTCAGTCTTCTCCTCTTCAGGCTAAACATACTCAACGCCCTCAACTATAATAATAATTTATTATTTATACCCCACCCATCTGACTGGGTTTCCACCAGCCACTCTGGGTGGCTCCCAACAGAATATTAAAAATGCAATAAAACATCAAACATTAAAAGCTTCCCTAAACAGGGCTGCCTTCAGATATCTTCTAAAAGTCAGATAGTTGTTTATTTCCTTGACATCTGATGGGAGGGTGTTCCACAGGGTGCGCGCCACTGCTGAGAAGGCCCTCTGCCTGGTTCCCTGTAACCTCACTTCTCGCAGTGAGGGAACCGCCAGAAGGCCCTCGGAGCTGGACCTCTGTGTCCAGGCTGAACGATGGGGGTGGAGACGCTCCTTTACTGGGCCAAGGCCATTTAGGGCTTTAAAGGTCAGCACCAACACTTTGAATTGTGCTCGGAAGCGTACTGGGAGCCAATGTAGGTCTTTCAGGACGGGTGTTTTATGGTCTTGGTGACCACTCCCAGTCACCAGTCTAGCTGCTGCATTCTGTAGTTTCCAGGTCACCTTCACAGGTAGCCCCACGTAGAGCACATTGCAGTAGTCCAAGTGGGAGATAACCAGAGCATGCACCACTCTGGTGAGACAGTCCACGGGCAGGTAGGCTCTCAGCCTGCATACCAGATGGAGCTGGTAGACAGCTGCCCTGGACACAGAATTGACCTGCACCTCCATGGACAGCTGTGAGTCCAAAATGACTCCCCGGCTGCACACCTGGTCCTTCAGGGACACAGTTAACCCATTCAGGACCAGTTGAGTCCCTTCAACTGTTCCTAATGAGGCTTGGCTTCCAGTGTCTTGATCAATCCTCTGCACACCTTCCAGCTTGTCAATCTCATCCTTAAACTATGGTGCCCAGAACTGGACACAGGTGGACAAAATAGAGTGGTACTATTAATTCCCTTGATCTGGACACTCGACTTCTGTTGAGTTAGCCTAGAATAGCATTAGCTTTTTTTTTTTGCTGCTGCATCACACTGTTGACTCACTATGAGAACAGATGTTCTCGGCTTCATTTCACATAGTGACCATTTTGAACCTTGTAGCATTGTTAGTGGGAACCCCTGAAATTTTGCCTGCTTTGCAAATCTGTGCTATTATTTGACCAGTCTCCTTTCAGCTCCTCCTGCCCACAGGGAGACATTCAGCAGGAGCTCAGCTCTTTAAAAGATGGTAGCAGGCGGGTGAAATGGCTGGTGGTTTGCTGCCCCTGGTTTGCATAATGAAGCTTTTGGGAGCCTGGCCAAGGCTTCCTGTTTTATTTATTTCATGAAATTTATACATTGCTTCATTGTAAAAAAAGCACACACAAAAAAATGCCTCGGAGTGGCTTACAAAAGATAAAACAGTAAAATCAATTGGGGGTGGGATACAACCTTGTTGTTGTTGTTTAGTCGTTTAGTCGTGTCTGACTCTTCGTGATCCCATGGACCAGAGCATGCCAGGCACTCCTGTCTTCCACTGCCCCCCGCAGCTTGGTCAAACTCATGCTGGTAGCTTCGAGAACACTGTCCAACCATCTTGTCCTCTGTCGTCCCCTTCTCCTTGTGCCCTCCATCTTTCCCAACATCAGGGTCTTTTCCAGGGAGTCTTCTCTTCTCATGAGGTAGCCAAAGTATTGGGGCCTCAGCTTCAGGATCTGTCCTTCCAGTGAGCACTCAGGGCTGATTTCCTTCAGAATGGATAGGTTTGATCTTCTTGCAGTCCATGGGACTCTCAAGAGTCTCCTCCAGCACCATAATTCAAAAGCATCAATTCTTTGGCGATCAGTCTTCTTTATGGTCCAGCTCTCACTTCCATACATCACTACTGGGAAAACCATAGCTTTAACTATACGGACCTTTCTTGGCAAGGTGATGCCTCTACTTAAAACATACAGAAGTTGAACTAGTAAAACAGATTAGAATTGCCCCAGCTTTCTAAGCATCTTGGCTGCAGACAGCATGAGTTTTGGAGCCTTTGCTCTCCCCCACCCACTACAAACACTATGCCATGGGTCAGCAAACTTTTTCAGCAGGGGGCCAGTCCACTGTCCCTCAGACCTTGTGGGGGGCCGGACTATATTTTGAGGGGGGAAATGAATGAATTCCTATGCCCCACAAATAACCCAGAGATGCATCTTAAATAAAAGCACACATTCTACTCATGTAAAAACACGCTGATTCCCGGACCATCCGCGGGCCGGATTGAGAAGGCGATTGGGCCAGATCCGGCCCCCGGGCCTTAGTTTGCTGACCCCTGCACTATGCCCTTTTCCAAACAGATTGCTGGTTATAACATACACTCCAGGTGTCCTCATTGAGTGAGGGCATCCCCTCTTCCTGGTTCCCTGTTTCCAAATAAATCACGATTATTCCCTTGGAGGTTGTTTTGAGCACATGCCAAATGTTGTTTATTTGCCGACGGAGGCCATAACGTTTTTGAAGACCAGTTGCTGAAAACTGCAAGAGGAGAGAGAGTGCCTTTGCAATCGGGTCCTGCTTGCAGGTTTCCCACAGCATCTTGCTGGCCACTGTGAGAACAGGATGCTGGACTAGATGGGCCCTCATTGGCCTGATCCAGCACAGTCCTTTTCAGTTCTTAATGCTTCTTAGTATCAGCTGCTGGAGACTGCAGGAGGGGAAAGTGCTCTTGCATTTGGGTCCTGCTTTGGGGCACCTGGGTGGCCACTGTGAAGACTAGATACTGAGCAGGATGGGACCTTGGCCTGATCCAGCAGGCAGAATGGAAATCTGAGAAGAATGGAACAGCAGGTTTCTTGAAAGGGGATGTTCCGCACTGGGTTCTGAAGCAGGGCGTGCAAATTAGTCACCCCTAACATAAAGTTTCATCTCACAATGGATCTGGATGTGCTTTTCACAGAACAGCTGCAGCTCGGAACATATTCAGCTACATTTATTATCTGGAGTGGGCTGGAAAAAAGGCTCAGGCACACGGCATCCTGTCTGTCTGTCTGTCTGTCTGTGCACGTTCCTGCAAAGTAACTTTTTTTAAATTAAAAAGAATGTGTCTTCAAAGATGGGGACAAGGGGTATCATAGGGAAAGGGGGTTGTTCTTTTGAAGTAACAATTGGCATATTTGCATGCTGGAAATTGCTTTTGTGGAGTGCTCACTGGAAGGACAGATCCTGAAGCTGAGACTCCAATACTTTGGCCACCTCATGAGAAGAGAAGACTCCCTGGAAAAGACCCTGATGTTGGGAAAGATGGAGGGCACAAGGAGAAGGGGACGACGGAGGACGAGATGGTTGGACAGTGTTCTCGAAGCTACCAGCATGAGTTTGACCAAACTGCGGGAGGCAGTGGAAGACAGGAGTGCCTGGCGTGCTCTGGTCCAGGGGGTCACAAAGAGTCGGACATGACAACAGTCGGTTAGTGTGTGGTGCGGATAACTCCAAGGTCACAGGATCAATCCCCATATGGGGCAGCTGCATATTCCTACATTGCACGAGATTGGACTAGATGATCCTTAGGGTCCCTTCCAACTCTACAATTCTATGATTCTCTTAAATAACTTGATATGAATAAGAATTTGCTTTGCCGGCAGCAGCCATTTTTATTTATTTCTTGCATAACATTTATACACCACTCTTTTTCAAAAACAAAACAAAACACCTCTCCAAGTGGTCTATGAAAAAGATAAAACAATAAAAATATCAGTAAGAAAAAATAACAACAATGATTTAAGACTTAAGTTAAAATAGTAGACTAAAATACAACTGCGGGAGGCAATAGAAGACAGGAGTGCCTGGCGTGCTCTGGTCCATGGGGTCACGAAGAGTCAGACACGACTAAACGACTAAACAACAAACAAACAAAAACAACAACCTCACTTCAATGTGCTGAACATCTGAGTACGCTTGTTTAAACAAAAATGTTTTTAGCAGGCACTGAAAAGAGACCAGTGAAGGCACTGATGCCTGATGTCAATTGGCCCGGAGGCTTGAAAGTCCTGGGTTCAAGTCTCCCTCTGTTGGGCTGCTTGGTACAAAATAGCATGTTCATCACAAAGAAAGGCAGGGAAAATAATCCCACAAATGAGAATCTTATACAGAGAAGTGTGGAGAGGGCAGGACTATAGCTTAGGGGGAAAGCATCCATCTTGAATGCAGAAAGTATGAGGTTCAATTCCTGGTGTCTCCAGAAAGGGCTGGGAGACAGTCTTGCTTGAAACCATGGAGAGATTCTGCCAGTCAACACTGAACTGGATGAACCAGTGGTCTGACCTGGAGTAAGGCAGCTTCCTATGTTAAAAATTGTGTTTGTGTCTTGTATCTTATTCTTTGCACTGCCCTGAGCTTTTGGGATGATGGGCGGCATAGGTGCCAACTCCCTGATCCCCTGGGTGCCCGAGCACCCACAAAATTCCCCACAAATTTTGGTGCCAGGGCCAGGCACACTGCATGGCACCCACAGCCCTGGGCACCCACAGTTGCAGGGCCAAGTTGGTACTCCTGACGGACAGTATATAAATTTAAGAAATACATTAAAAAACAGGGTTGGGTTTAGATTAGTCTCATTGAGAGCAGTTCCACTGAAATCAATTGGCCTCACTTAAGACCTCTTGGTTTATGTAAGTCACTGAAGAACCACAGCTGAGTGGTAGAGCACCTGCTTTGCATGCAGAAAGTCCCAAGTTGGCATCTCCAAGTAGGTCTAGGAAGGACTCTTACCTGGACAGCTGCTGTCAGTCAGTGTAGGCAATACTAATCTAAGTGAACCAGCAATCTGACTCAGCATAAGACACCTTCTTATGTTCCAATGTGCAAGCATGGCTAACAGTGCAATCTTAACCACATCTGCTCAGAAGTACATCCCATTTGAATTCAGTGGGGTTACTTGCAGGTACAGTGGTACCTCAGGTTACATACACTTCAGGTTACATACGCTTCAGGTTACAGACTCCGCTAACCCAGAAATAGTACCTCAGGTTAAAGAACTTTGTTTCAGGATAAGAACAGAAATTGTGCTCCAGTGGTGCGGCAGCAGCAGGAGGCCCAATTAGCTAAAGTGGTGCTTCAGGTTAAGAACAGTTTCAGGTTAAGAACGGACCTCCAGAACGAATTAAGTACTTAACCTGAGGTACCACTGTAATTGGATCTTCAGCCTGGATACAATTTACCGAGGAGAATTTAGAAGAGGTATTTTGCAAATAAATCCCTCCTTCTCTTCTCCATGACCCACACCACGTTCGTACCTTCTGGGGGGGGGGCTGATGCTACTTGGATTTGGGGGTTCCTGTCTGAGAAACCTCACTGCTCTACATCCACATCATGCCTGGTGGGTAAAGAAAATGAATTTGCATTTCCCTGGTCCTCCTGGGGTGATTTACAGCTCTGGACACCGTAGGAGATAAGGGTAGATCAAAGTCCAATGCATCGCAGCCCAGGTAAATAGAAATCGAGCGCAGCTGGTAATCGAGATGGAATTCTAGTTCTCTTTGCAGGAAAGGACATGTGTAGGTCTGGGCTGAGATGCTCAATGGAAATGATTGTTATTCAGAAAGAAAAAAAATTGCACTAGGCTAGTGTTTGCCAACCTGATACCCTCCAGATGTTTTGGGAGGTAACCTCCATCAGCCCCAGCCAAATAAATGGTCGTGCTGATGGGTCCAAAATATCTTGTTCCCCCATACTGTGTAGGGAGTTTGGATTTGATATCCCGCTTTATCACTACCCGAAGGAGTCTCAAAGTGGCTAACATTCTCCTTTCCCTTCCTCCCCCACAACAAACACTCTGTGAGGTGAGTGGGGCTGAGAGACTTCAGAGAAGTGTGACTGGCCCAAGGTCACCCAGCAGCTGCATGTGGAGGAGCAGGGAACCGAACCCTGTTCACCAGATTACGAGTCCACTGCTCTTAACCACTACACCACACTGGCTCTCTATATAATATCTATATGTAATATCTATATGAATCCTCCGGGAACTGACATCCAGGGATTTGGAGCATAAGAACCATAAGAAGAGCCTGCAGGATCAGGCCAATGGCCCATCTAGTCCAGCATCTGATCAACCAGATGCCCCCATAGGGAAACTCGCTAGCAGGACCTGGGAGCCACAGCACCTTGCTCCTCCTGTGGCTTCCAGAAACTGGCATTTAGAAGCATATCTGCCTCCAGCTGTGCAAGGAGAGCAAAGTCATTGTGGCTAGCAGCCCTTGAGAGCCTTCCATGAATTTGTTTAATCCTCTTTGAAAGCCATCCAAGTTGGTGGTCCTCACCGCCTCCTGTGGCAGTGAGTTCCATAGTTTAACTATGCATTGGATGAAGAAATCCTTTCTTTCAGCTGTCCCGAATCTTCTAACTTTCAGCCTCGTGAGATGTCCATGAGGTTTAGTGTTTAAGAGAAAAAGAGTGGGGCAGAAAGGTGAGAACATGAAAGCACTATACAGTCGTATCTTGGATCCCAAATGCCTTGCAAGTTGAACGCTTTGGCTCCCAAACACCGCAAACCTGGAAGTGGGTATTCTGGTTTGTGAATGTTCTTTGGAACCCAAACTTCCGACGTGGGTTCCACAGCTTCCAGTTGGCTGCAGGAGCTTCCTGCAGCCAATCGGAAGCCGCGCCTTGGTTTCTGAACTTTTTGAAAGTCGAACGGACTTCCGGAACGGATTCCATTTGACTTCCAAGGTACCACTGTACTGGCCGCCTGTCAGTTGTCCAGAATTGGTGTTATTTAGAAGCGCCAGTTGCTTGACCCTCACAAGCAATTGAGCTGCGGCATCTGAGCCATCTTCAAGGACAGCCCCACGGAGATTGCACTGCGGCAGTCTAGCCTGCATGTGACCAGGACACATGCAACTGTGGCAAGGTCCATCTTCTTTAAAAGAGGTTTAAACAGCTGACAAGTCATCCTCAGTGGATAAAAGGGTTTTATTGTGGCCACAAGAGGCAAAAAAAATTGTAGGGATCCGTGTGGTGGTACCCAGGGGAATTGTGCAATTACACCAGGAGTAAACTTATGGACTGCAATGTAGCTGCTTTTTTTGATGCAAAATAACAAAATAGAAGCTTTGGGCTGCAAAGAAGAAACAAAGGAGGGAAGAGATTTCTGGAGACCCAGAGGGCAGAGGGAGCTTCAACTGATCTTCACTGGAGACGCCTCCGGCGGTGTTTGGAGAATGGAAGAAAACGCCCTCAGCATAGCAAAATGTTTGTAGCTGGAGGGGAGAGGAGGAGAAAATATCTTCCCATAAATGCAATCTTTTCTCCTCTGCTTTTTCTTATTATGTTTAGAGGGCTCTGTTTATATTTATTGAGTGGGCTGTCAAAGCTTCTCCGCCAGCTGCTGTGAATCAGAGCTTGGCTGGTGCACCCCAGTACCTTCGGATCTAGGCCCAAAGAGGAGGCAGCTGCCATAAATGGGGGGTGAGGATGTGTCTGGCATCTCCACTAGGAATGATAGCGGTGGGAAGAGAGTGCCAACCTCACTAAAGAGGCACTGGGGGGGAGAGCCATAGCTCAGTGGTTAGAGCACCTGCCTTGCTTTTAGAAGGTCCCAGGTGCTACTCTTGACATCTCCAGGTAAGGCTTGGAGAGTTTCCTGACATCAACCCTCCCTGAAACCCTAATTAATTACTTGTTTTAATTTTATTCTGCAAACCACCCTGAGATCTTATAATACAGAAGAGTATATAAATATAATTAACATCAACAACAATATTAGCAACCCTGGAGAGCTGCTGCCAGAACAATGTCCTGACTCAGTCTATACCAACTTCCTACGTTCCTATTTAATTAAGTCCTTTAAAAAAGAAGAAGAAGAACCATGAGAACTAGAATCTTAATTCATGTTTAGGGAAAGAGTCATAACTCAGCCATAGAGCCTCTGCTTTACATGCAGAAGCTTCCAAGTTCAGTCACTGACATCTCCAGGTTAAGGTGAGAAAGACGCCCCACCTGAAACCCTGGGCAGCTGCTGCCGGTCAGTGCTGGCAATACTGAGCTAGGTTGACCAAGGAGTGACTCGGTGTGAGGCAGTTTCCTGTGTTCCCTTTCCTTTTGCCAAATGCACCAGTCATTGGTTAGAAAGCTGATGGGGCCTCGATGAAATCTGTGTCTTGCCTTCCCACCCATTAAAGCCAAAATCACCCCCCTCTACAGCCTTCTAAAAACTGTATCTAAAAACTGGGGTCATATACAAAGCGCAGGGGGCCAACCCTCCCTCCACCTCCATTTTTTGCATGGACTTCACTTTGCTTTTCCTGCTGTGCGGGCTGATTGAGACCTGGACAATTTGGGGTCTGCTTCAGATCAGTTCGGAGGAACTTAATGGCTTGTGTTACTCTTTGGGCCTACAGGGAAGAAGTTTCTGGCTTCTACATTTGCAGTGCAATCCCAGTTTAAGAACTGCTGCATCTGATATAAAACAGGGTGGTTCCCCCCCCCCCACATACACAGTAAGCTTCAAGGGCCACCAAATTTGCTTTGTCTGACTGTCTCTGAAGTTTCCGTACATAACGAGGGAATTCCTGGCAGCAAAGGGACATTGCTCTCTTGGGATTCATTATTCCTCCCTTATCAGTTCCATTGAATTACCAGGGTGAACAGGATCCACACCACAGGTGGTGGAGACATCTGGAATCTAGATCAGAGAGAGATTCCAATGCCCATTAGCCCCAAGGAAGCATGATCCAATGGTCAGAGATAATGTTTGTGTTAGTTAGTTAGTTAGTTAGTTAGTTAGTTAGTTAGTTAGTTAGTTAACAGAATTTATATCCCACTTGATTGTAATGTAACCTCTAAGCAGTTTACAGGAAATGTTAAAATTAAAAGGTTTTGTTGTTGTTTAGTCATTTAGTTGTGTCCGACTCTTTGTGACCCCATGGACCAGAGCACGCCAGGCATTCCTGTCTTCCACTGCCTCCCGCAGTTTAGCCAAACTCACGTTAGTAGCTTCGAGAACACTGTCCAACCATCTCGTCCTCTGCCGTCCCCTTCTCCTTGCGCCCTCCATCTTTCCCAACATCAGGGTCTTTTCCAGGGAGTCTTCTCTTCTCATGAGGTGGCCAAAGTATTGGAGCCTCAGCTTCAGGATCTGTCCTTCCAGTGAGCACTCAGGGCTGATTTCCTTCAGAATGGATAGGTTTGACCTTCTTGCAGTCCATAAGACTCTCAAGAGTCTCCTCCAGCACCATAACTCAAAAGCATCAATTCTTCGGCGATCAGCCTTCTTTATGGTCCAGCTCTCACTTCCATACATCACTATTGGGAAAACCATAGCTTTAACTATACGGACCTTTGTCGGCAAGGTGATGTCTCTGCTTTTTAAGATGCTGTCTAGGTTTGTCATTGCTTTAAAAGTACTTTCCCAAAAAATCCAGAGTCCTTTCGGTTGGGGATAATTTAGACTGAAATTCCCAGGTGTCAAAAAAGGTTATGTATGTATGCTACTACTGTGGCCTATGTTTTGTTAGCCCAAAAATGGAAAACGAGCGAGGTCCTAACTAAAGAAAAATGGCAACTTAAGTTGACAGAATATGCACAACTCACAGACTTATAGAATAAGAGAACAAGAAGAACATATGTGTGAAGAAGACTGGAAAACGTTTATTGAATATATGGGAAATAATTGTGTACAGCTGAAAATGCTGGTAGCATTAAGATAAATTTAACAGTGTAAACAAGTTTTGATGGATGCAATAATGGAACGCCGAATAGTATAGTTTTTGTAAAACATGTAAGGGGTTATGATATGTAAAATGAACCATGAAAAGAAAAGAAGGGAAGTCATTGATACTTTAAGGATGTAAAATGAGTATTTTAAATTGTTAAACAGAAAACTTAATAAAATTATATCCACAAAAAAAGGAAATGTTAAAATTAGCAGTAAAAAGAGTTTAAAACAATTCAAAACGTTTAAAAATATAAAGATTAACAGTAAAGGGGCTTAAGCCACATCAGCACCTATGTGTCTGGATAGGCTAGCCTAAACAGAAACGTTTCAGGCAAAATCTGAAGGTGCCCCTCTGATATCAATGTGCAGGGAGTTCCGAAGTGTGGGTTCTGCCACACTAAAAGACCCACAAGTAAACTGGTCCCAAGCTATTAAGGGCTTTATATATAAGAGTTGGGGTCCCTTCCAACTCTACACTTCTATCATTCCTTCAGGGGCTGCACAACTCTGCCCAGGGCAGGTAATTAACCAACTGAGGATGGGAGTTGTATTCCAGCTACACCTGGAGGGTTACAGTTTCCTATCTCTGCTTTAACTGAAACCACAGACCATGCTCTGTAAGTGAGTATCCGCTGGACCAAGCCAAGATTATGTCGTACTTCAGGCATCAGACCTATTTCCACCATATCCTCTTGTGTCTCGCGGTAATGCCATTACTCCATTGAAGGATGGAACTCACACCTGTAGGAAGCAGTGACGGCCACCCACTTGGATGGCTTAAAAAGAGGACTGGACAATTTCATGGAGGAGAGGGCTATCGATGGTTACTAGCCATCATGGCTATGCTCTGCCTCCACAGTCAGAGGCAGAAATGCTTCTGAAAACCAGTTGTTGAAAGCCATCGGAGGGGTGACAGGAACCACAAGCTGTGTGTGATGGGCAGTGCCAGCTTTTGCTCAGGTGGAAGAGGAGAAGGGCCTGAGAAACAGGTCTGCTGCCTGCTCCCTGGCTCAACAACTTAGATAGGGTTGCCTAATAATAATAATAATAATAATAATAATAATAATAATAATAATTTATTTATACCCCACCCATCTGGCTGAGTTTCCCCAGCCACTCTGGGCGGCTCCCAATTGAGTGTTAAAAACAATACAGCATTAAATATTAAAAACTTCCCTAAATAGGGCTGCCTTCAGATGTCTTTTAAAGATAGGATAGCTGCTTATTTCCTTCACATCTGAAGGGAGGGTGTTCCACAGGGCGGGCGCCACTACCGAGAAGGCCCTCTTTCTGGTTCCCTGTAACCTCACTTCTCGCAATGAGGAGACCGCCAGAAGGCCATCAGAGCTGGATCTCAGTGTCCAGGCTGAACGATGGGGGTGGAGACACTCCTTCAGTTATATGTCCAGAAAACGCTGAAATGTCCAGCAGCCCAACAACTTCTATGCTTGGATCATGAAATATGGCAACCGTAACTTTAGAGCAAAGATGGAGAACCTGCAACCTTCCAGATGTGTGTGTGTGTGTTTGAATTTATTTTTTTTATTTTCGGTTTTACAAACAATAACAATGAAAGAAATGAAATACAAACATCATATCCCTTTTTACTCCCCCCCCTTTTGTGGATCTATATGTTTTAATTTTCATTCTGCATCTCATCACTAACTTCAGTTATTATAAGTCCTTAATCAATCCATAGTTCAAATTTTTACTACAAGTTTTCTGTCGAATCTAACCAATGAAGGTAGTTGCTTGGCATAATTTTTGCAGCCTTCTAGGTGTTGTTAACTCCAGCTCCCATCAGCCCTAGCCAGTATGACCAACAGCCAGAGATGATGTGACTTGTAGTCCAAAGACACTCAGAAGGCCATACATTCCCCACACTTGATGTAGATGTTTGGACACTACCTGGGAGGTCCAGCCTGCACCTCCACCATTCCTCTCTCTTTCTTCCTCAGGTTGCCTCTCAGCTAGGGATAGTGGAACAGACCTTCTCTGTCCCACTCCAGCCCCACTTCCCCATTCCCCATAATTGCCACCGCATCCTTGAGCCTCCACTGGGTCTGTCATGGCAGATCAGTGATGATCAAAATAAAGGGCTACCCCTGTATAGAGGGCTGGTTGCTTCCTGTAAAATCCATCGCATGGGACAAATATCCCCATTGTCCAACGCCCAAGAGACCTCTTTTCCATTGACAACAATTGCTTTGAATAAAGAAGATAGATGGGGGCCAGTTTAAGAGAGTTTTGCTGCCTCTGGTGTTCATGGTGTAGAACTGCACTATGGTGTTCCAGCTCTGGAGGACTCGGTTAAAGTCGATTAATGAAGAGTCATTCTGGTCCATGTGCATGTATCTATCCATACATGCAAATACATAGATGACTGATAAGAGATAAGTGAAAAGCTTCTGGGAAATGATATATAATGAGATGAAAAAGATGTTGAAATATACATTTATATAAAAAAATCCAGAAGCGTTTCTACTAGGCATTGTAGGTGAGGATATTAATAGACAAGATAATAAATTGTTTTTATATGCGACAACAGCAGCAAGTGTACTATTGGCACAGAAATGGAAACAAGAAGAATTACCGACGAAAGAAGAATGGCAGACGAAATTAATGGACTATGCAGAATTGGATAAGATGACAGGAAGGATTCGAAATCAGCGGGATCAGAGGTTCTCAGAAGACTGGAGCAAATATGTGAACTATTTGAAAAGCAACTGTAATCAACAGATTACACTAGTAGGACTATAAGAAGTTTTGTAAGGAGGACTGTGTGAAATATTGCAGGGAAAATTTATGAATAGAATTATTAGTTAAGGACTATTAAAAGTAATAGTGAACTTAATGAAATGCAGATTAAGTGATAAGGACTGAAAAAATCTTCAGATGTAGTTGATGGAAGTCCAAAATGTTGTATAAGATAAGAAAATATGCTATATGTTGGAAATTATATCTAAAAATCAATAAAAATTTATTTTTTAAAAAAAGATGACAGATAAGATAGATGATAGATAGATAGATGATAGATGATAGATAGATAGATAGATAGATAGATAGATAGATAGATAGATGTTGTTGTTGCTGTTTAGTCGTTTAGTCGTGTCCGACTCTTAGTGACCCCATGGACCAGAGCACACCAGGCACTCCTGTCTTCCACTGCCTCCCGCAGTTTAGTCAAACTCATGCTGGTAGCTTCGAGAACACTGTCCAACCATCTCATCCTCTGTCGTCCCCTTCTCCTTGGGCCCTCCATCTTTCCCAACATCAGGGTCTTTTCCAGGGAGTCTTCCCTTCTCATGAGGTGGCCAAAGTATTGGAGCCTCAGCTTCAGGATCTGTCCTTCCAGTGAGCACTCAGGGCTGATTTCCTTAAGAATGGATCGGTTTGATCTACTTGCAGTCCATGCAGTCTCCTCCAGAACCATAATTCAAAAGCATCAATTCTTCGGCGATCAGCCTTCTTTATGGTATTCTATCTATCTATATCTATCTATCTATCTATCTATCTATCTATCTATCTATCTATCTGTCTATCTATCTACCTACCTACCTATCTATCATCTATCTCTCTATCTATTTCTAGATAGATGATAGATAGATAGATGATAGATAGATAGATAGATAGATAGATAGAGATAGATAGATGATAGATAGATAGATAGATGATAGATGATAGATGATAGATGATAGATGATAGATAGATAGATAGATGATAGATAGATAGATAGATAGATAGATAGATAGATAGATAGATATAGATAGATAGATAGATGATAGATAGATAGATGATGATAGATAGATAGATAGATAGATAGATAGATAGATAGATAGATGATAGATAGATAGATGATAGATAGATAGAGAGAGAGAGAGAGAGAGATGATAGATAGATAGATGATAGATAGATAGATAGATAGATAGATTAGATAGATGATAGATAGATGATAGATATAGATAGATAGATAGATATAGATAGATAGATAGATAGATAGATAGATAGATAGATGATAGATAGATGAGAGAGGGAGGGAGGGAGGGAGGGAGGGAGAGAGAGAGAGAGAGAGAGAGAGAGAAGCAGAGTGCAAAATTAAGCCTGCAGTCATGCAAGATGTGGAGAAAATAGATAAGGAGAAGTTTTTCTCCCTCCCTCATAACACTAGAACTCCTGGACACATAAGGAAGCTGAATGTTGGAAGAGTCGAGACAAATAAAAGAAATTCCTTCTTCATGAAGCACATAGTTAAACTGCGGAACTTGTTTCCACAGGAACGGTTACCAACTTGGATGGGACCAGACAAATTCATGGAGGATGAGGCTGTCAATGACTACTACCCATAATGTCTATATTCCCCCTCTACTGCCAGAGTCAGTAAATGCCCTTGAATACTAGTTACTGGAAATCACAAGAGCCCTGCTGGCCCTGCTTTTGAGCTTCCCTTTGGGGCATCTGTGAAAACAGGATGCTGAACTAGATGGACCTTTGACCTGAACCACCCTGAGGCTTCAGGATGAAGGGTCAGCAATAAATCATTACCACTACCACCATGGAATGACATCTAGCATTCTGAATACCAGTTGCTGGAAACGTAGGATAGGAGAGAGCTCTTGTACTCAAGTCCTCCTTGCTGGTTTCTCATGTGCATCTGGTTGGCCCCTGTTGAAAACAGGATGCTGCAATATATGGGCCATTGCCCTGATCCGGAAAGCTCTTCTTCATCCTGCAAACATGTGCTTTTACTACTGAGCTACAGCACTCCCCAAAAACCTTTCGCATGTACTGTAGCACAGTAACAGATAAAGCTGCTTTAGGCTGAGTCAAACCAGTGATTCATTGAGACCGGCATTGGCTGATCTGACTCACAGAAACACTTCAGTCTCAGCCAGAGGTATTTCCCAGCTCTGCTACCCAAGGTGCTTTTAATTAGTTTTGGAGAACTCATCTAACCCCTGTTTTGAAACAGCTGTATTGGTTGCCAGTTCATTTCCGGAACCAATTCAAGGCAATCACTATGGTGTTTAAAGCCCCAAGTGACTCAGGCCCCAAACACCTGAAAGACCCCTTCCTTCCCTGGCTGTGTGGGGATCCTCTTAGTGGTCCCTCTACCCTCAGGTATCTGTTGACAGATGGCCTAGGAAAGGGCCTTCTTTGTGGCAGCCCCTAAGTTGTGGAACTCCTTCCCCATAAAGGTGTGTCCGGCCACCTTCATTATATTGCTCCTGTTGTATGCCAAAGACTCACCTCTTTACCCTGGCCTTTGCCACTTGAGATATATATTTCAGGTCCCACTTTATTCCTGTGACTGTAATTTCTTTCAAACTGTCTTTAATATTGAATTTTAAAGTGCTGTCCCCCACCTTTGGACCTTAGAGTGGAAGATGGGTAAGAAATAATAATAATAATGTGATGCTAACGTCCAATACTAAGAGGAGGATCTACCGGGCTTGTGTGTTGAGCATGCCACTTTATGGAAGTGAGTTGTGGGCAACTTACAACCACCAGGAGTGATGCCTCAATGCCTTCCATATGTGCTGTGTCAGGAAAATTTTGGGTAACAGAATTTGGATAACCAATTTGGCAGACCAACTCTGCATTACAAGATGTCTGCAGACAGGACATGAAAGGTGGAAACATCAACCCTACCATCCCTTGCAGACAATTGAAGTGCCTGGAGACAGGAGGTCAAGTCGTCTATCTATCACAGTGACCAGAGGATAAATGACCACTGGGAGGAGCACAGAGAGAAGAAACACCATTGTGCATCTGCAACAGCACAACCAGATGCCTTCACCTGCTCCAGCTGCAACAAAACATGTTTTTCCCCCTATTGGTCTTTATAGCCACAGAGAAAGACTAACAGGCAACTCCCTTCAAGATGGAGATTTGCAACTGAATGCTCTACTCACCTGATTTAGGGTTAAACACTCATGTGAGACCAAGCAAAGAACATCAACAGTGAATTATCAAACTGTTAGAGCTCAGAGAGCTTCAGTATGCTTCAATGGAATTTTGCCAGTATTAAACCCTTCAGCGATATACATACAGGCATTTCTCCAGTTCAGTGTGCAATTCAACAATTATACTTAACAGCTTTCTCCAGCTTTTGGACTCTATGATCTAAGAACATGAGAAGAGCCTGGTAGAGGGAGAGCCAATGGCCCATCTAGTCCAGCATCCTGTTCTCACAGTGGCCAACTAGATGCCAGTGGGAGACCAGAAATCAGGACTCAAGTACAAGAGCTCTCTCCTATCCTGTGGTTTCCAACAACTGGTAAACATTTTTGCTTTCAACTGTGGTGGTGTGGAGCATAGCCATTATGGCTAGTGGCCATCAATAGCCCCCTTCTCCATGGTTTTTTTAAAAGCTTATTTATTAATTTTTCACAAAGATTTTTTTTTTTAACATAAACCGTAAGTTACTTTATCAATTGACTTCCCGCCCTCCCCTTCTATGGTTTCCATATTTACCCTTGAACACTGCATATTTCGCCTATATTATTTAATACATTCAATTTAACCTATTTATCTTAATAATTCACACTGTTGCTCACATTTCAAGCCCTGCTCTTATTATCTCACTATAATAGCTCTTTAAATGCTCAATAAAAGGTTTCCAGTCCTCAAGGAATTTTTCAGCGTTTTGGTCTCCAATCTTTGCTCTTCATCTTGCCAGTTCTGCCAGTACTCCATCATTGCCAAAAGCCAATCTTCCTTTGCTGGAACCTCTCCTTCTTTCCATCTTTGGGCACACAATATTTGTGCTGCTGTTGTCATAAGTTAGCCAGCAACATGCTCCTCCTGTGACTTCCAGCAACTGGCATTTGGAAGCATATCTGCCTCCAGCTGTGCAAGGAGAGCAAAGTCATTGTGGCTAGGAGCCCTTGAGAGCCTTCCATGAATTTGTCTAATCTTCTTTCAAAGCCATCCAAGTTGGTGGCCATCACTGCCTCCTGTTGGAGCGAGTTCCATAGTCTTAACTACAGTGGTCCCTCAGGTTAAGTACTTAATTCGTTCCGGAGGTCCGTACTTAACCTGAAACTGTTCTTAACCTGAAGCACCACTTTAGCTAATGGGGCCTCCTGCTGCTGCCGCGCCGCCAGAGCACAATTTCTGTTCTCATCCTGAAGCAAAGTTCTTAACCTGAAGCAATATTTCTGGGTTAGCGGAGTGTGTAACCTGAAGCGTATGTAACCTGAAGCGTATGTAACCCGAGGTACCACTGTATGTGCCATTGAGGAAGCAGCTCCCTAAATGTGCATGCCTGCTGGGAAAACAGGAGCTTCCAGGAAAGGTTATCTCACTTTGCCCGAACCATAACTCACTCTCTCTCTCTCTCTCTCTCTCTCTCTCTCACACACACACACACACACACACACAGTGTGTGTATTTAATGTGCCTGTTTCCACCTGGCTGAAATTGAAGAGGGTGTTGAAATCCTGAGCTGGGAGTCGGTCTGCAGTACCTGTCCATTAAAAAAATAATAATGTGCATTTCACATTTGAACTTCACATCTTGAATCATCTCGAGGTGTGTTGATGAGCCACTGGAACCCCCGGAGGCACCGATTATGCTTCCCACCATCAGGCCGTGACTTGCTTGCATGCCAAATGTATAATGAATGCATTTTTATGCGTCAGGCTCCGGAGGACTTTGCAGACCTCCTCAATAGCCAGCTTTGGGGACATGGTCCACTTAATTCATATCTGGCTCCTTGATTGACTTCTGTCGGCAGGTGGTGATCATTCCCTTGCTGTGTGCGAAGGGAGAGGGTGTCTGAGTGCCTCAGAGATGTCAGTATCAGGAGAGCTGGATTTACAATGCTCTTGGATTCCGGAGAGACTCTGGGAAGAATACAGTGGATGGATCAGTGTCATAGGATGGAGGTTTTCCAACTAGGTTCAGGGGGCTTTTGAGACTCCTTGTAAGCTTAAATTGGATTTCTCAAAACAGTAATGTTAGGTGAGATTCCTTGTAAAGACAGATGTCTCACAAAGACATTGAAAGTCAACCTTCCTGCGTAAAGTGTGTCTGTGGGAGGGAAATGACTGCCTTGCTGTTGTGGGGGAAAACAGGATCTCCCTTGTTTCCCCGAACACTTGCAGAGTATGCAATTCCATGCATTCGGGGACCCATTTTTGCCATGTCTTTGTATGTTGGTTGTGCCCCTGTTGCAGCCCACCTTGTTGTTGTTGTTTAGTCGTTTAGTCGTGTCTGACTCTTCGTGACCCCATGGACCACAGCATGCCAGGCACTCCCGTCTTCCACTGCCTCCCACAGTTTGGTCAAACTCATGCTGGTAGCTTCGAGAACACTGTCCAACCATCTCGTCCTCTGTCACCCCCTTCTCCTTGTGCCCTCCATCTTTCCCAACATCAGGGTCTTTTCCAGGGAGTCTTCTCTTCTCATGAGGTGGCCAAAGTATTGGAGCCTCAGCTTCACGATCTGTCCTTCCAGTGAGCACTCAGGGCTGATTTCCTTCAGAATGGAGAGGCCTACCTTAGATCAGTCCAAACCCACCAGTGGCCGATCAATGTACTCAGGCATAATCCCAATTCACATGGAGCAACAATGATGTCCAGAAAGCCTCTAGAGCATGTGTGGGGGACGTTGGATCCTTCCGAGGTTGCTAAACTACAGCTTCCATCAGCCCCAGCAAGCATAGCCAATGACAAGGATGATGGGAGTTGTAGTTCAGCAACCTCTGGAAGGCCACACCTCTAGACTATGCCCCACAGTTCTCAGCTGTGTGTCAGAGTTCCATAACTGCTAGATTTCTTTACAGCTCCCCCATGTGGTTAACCTTTGGGCTACATTGGTAGCCTTTTCTGGGCGGTGCCTTCAGGCCCTAGACTGACTCTTCTGATCCAAGCTGCCACTGGAGCCCCCTGTGCAGGAACGAGCATAAGAGGACTTCTTGCTCCAACTGAGCCTTGCTTGACCAAGCAGGTCTTCCTGATCTGCGGTGTTTTCCTGTATCTGCAGTTGCTCCTTGGTCCTGCATCTTGCTTTCTCCTTTGGTCCAGACTTCCAACTTCATGAAAAGACAAAAGGAAGAGCATCTTCGCACAGCACAGAATTACAACTATGGAATTGTCTACCACAAGAGGGAGCAACAGCCACCTACTTGAGTGGATTTAAAAGAGGATAAAACAAATTCATGGAGGGGAAGGTTATCAATGGCTACCAGCCTCAATGACTACATTCAACCTACTCTGTTGGAGCCAGAATGCCCCTGAGTACCAGCTGCTGGGAATCACAAATGGGGAGAGACCTTCTGTGCTCTGGTTCTGCTTTTCAGCTATCCATAGTTTCCTGGTTTGGGTGTAATGGGAAACAGTGGTTTGACAAGACCCAGAAGTGTTCTGTTACAACACATAAGAGAAAGGATGAGTAGTTTAGGCATAACACTATTTCCTGGTGTTTGTGTGAACTGGATGTTGGAATAAATGGGTCTTGGGCCTGATCCAACAGGGTTCTTATGGAATGCAACCACCACCATGGGAAGGCTGATTTGGGACACAGGAAAGTGCCTTATGCTGAGTCCATCTAGCTCAGCATTGCCTTTCAATACCAGTTCCTAGGAACTGCAACTGGGGAGAGAGTGGTCCAGCATCTGAGCTTCCCTTTGGGACATCTGTGAGAACAGGATACTGGGCTGGATGGACCTTTCGCCTGATCCAATCAGACTTTTATCACATTCTTATGGATAGCTTTAATAGGGGATTAGACAAACTCATAGGATAAAGCTATTGAAGGCTACTAGCCAGGCTCGTTATGTCCAGCTTCCATGGCTGGAGGTAGGAGGGCTCTGAATACCAGTTACTGGGGATTGCAGGTGGGGAAAGTGCTCATATAACATTCTTATGTTCCTGGGATCAGCAGTTGTGCTCAAGCTTCCCTTTCATCTCTTTGCTTCAAAGGCTGTGGCATCAAGTTGTGCACAAACCCCAAGTGATCTCTTTTTTGCGCCAGAGTTTGGCAATCCAACTGAAGACACACTATACTTCCAGAATGCCTTTGATAATGCCCTTTGGGCCACAGGCACCTCAGAAGCCTGGACACAGCATCAAAGAGAATACCGCTTTGAGGAGTACAGGAAGGTCTGATGAAAAGACAGGGAGGTAGGAAATGGTCCTGTTTATCATAAGAACACGTAGAAGTACAGTGGACCCTCCAAATATGAACTTAATTTGTTCCGGGGGTCCATTTGCACCCCGAAAATTACGTAAATAGAGGCGCGTTTCTGTGCGCACACGTGGCACAATTGAGCGCTTCTGCAAATGTGCAAGCGGCGAAACCCAGAAGTATACACTTCTGGGTTTGCTGTGGCCATAACCCAAAGATTCCGTATCCAGAGGGATACGTAAGTAGAGGTACGACTGTCGTGAGTTTTTGCCCAGGTGGGCTGAGATGGAGAGAAGAGGCCTTGCTTCCCAGGCTCAAATCAAGGTGATGTTTAACTTAGAAAGGGACTTTCCTGAAGGCTACAGTTGTCATATGGGGCTGTGCTCCAAATCTCTCAACCCTGAGAGGCAAGGCTGCTGCCAGATGCAGTAGAGAAGAGAGGGGAAGTATTTTCAGCCCAAGGACAACCTCTTGGGGGGCCACATGCAAGTGGTCTGCAGAGCCGGAAGCAAAAGTAGCCAGAGCAATGGAATGGCGATTTGACTTTTGTACAGTAGGCTTGTTTAAAGCAACCCTGGATAGCTCAGTTGGTTAGAGCATGCTGCTGATAACGCCAAGGCTGCAGGTTCGATCCCTATATGGGACAGTTGCATATTCATTCCTGCATTGCAGGCGGTCAGACTAGATGATCCTCGGGATCTTTTCCAACTCTACAATTCTATGATTCTATGCTCCTTCCAGGCAAGCAAGTGGTATTGTCAGAGTTCAAGGGCACATTCCAGCCAAGCAAAAACATTCATTGAAGTAGGGTCAGTGGTGGGTGTGGCCTAGGAAGAGGGGGTGTGGCCTGCAGAGAGGGTGTGGCCTAGGAAGAGTCCCGAGGGCAAGGCAGAGAAGGCCACAATATACTCAGTCAGGGCACTGGTCTACCCAGCTCTCTGCACTTACTGGCAGTGACCCCTGTGATTTCAGGTAGGGAGTCTCTCCCTGTCCTGCCAGGAGATGTCAGGGGTTCAACCCAGGACCTTCTACATGCCAAGCAGATGATCCTCCAACTGAGCTATAGACCTTCCCCAGCCAGCATGGCATCTGTGCATGCATGCACATTTCTGGTACTGGTTCCATAATTTTGGGGGGCCGTGGAAATGGCACCTTCAATGGACACTTCCAACCTGCAAGGGGGTGAGGCATGCAAGCTGAGAATTCACTCAGGCTACATCAGATCGTCTTGGATACTCTGTGGCAACTGGAATGGAAGGAGTGGCACTGCCAGGGCTGGGGTGGACCCTCTTTGGGGCAAATGCCCAACCTAGACACCTTCCAGAGCTAGTCCTAGGATGCACACAGTGTTCTGGGGGCAAATGCAACTGCTAGTTGCGTCCGGGGTTCACGCCACTGTGCAGAGAACTGCAAAGTTTTGGTTAATAATCACAGGCTGCCCATTTGTTTCTGGGCCCAGTTCCAAGTACCTACGAAGCAGGGACAGGGAAGTGTTTTCCTACGCAAGGTTCTCTGAGCGAGTCCCACGGACTCGGACACTGACGCAGGCTGTGGTGCACATCTCAGAGGCTGGCAACGCTCCAGCCCCCACATCAATCTCCTCATTAATTCCACCATTGTCCTGTCTCCCCGCCTGGTTTCACAGTCTGCTCAGTGCCACCTGCCTCCCCTGCACCGGCAGACTCTTCAACAGGACTGAAGGTGCCCCGTGGACGATGCATGTCCTTGTATAACGGCACCTTTGCTTGCTTGCTTTTAACTCATTTATCTAGCTTCACAAAGGGCTGCTGCCATGGAGGGCAGGGAAGGGGGAGCCTGTTCCTCTGAAGGGTATTGCAAGCCTCTTCCCTGAGCTTGGAAGGGCCATAGCTGAGTGGCAGGGCGTTTTTGCCACATGCAGAAGATCCCCAGTCCAATCCCCTGCATCTCCAGGTAGAACCAGAAATTCCCCTTGCCTGAATCCCTGGAGAATATTGTCAGCGCTGACAATACTGAGCTAGATGGGTGCGACTCAGTATAGTAATGGGATATAGCTCAATGGAAGAGCATCTGCTTTGCATGCAAATTCAATCCTTGGCATCTCCAGGTAGGGCTTAGGAGAGACCTCTGCCTGTATCCCTGCACAGACTCTGCCAGCCATTCATTGTTGACAAGACAAAGCTGAATGAACCAAAGGTCTGATGTAGTATAATGAAGGACCATAGCTCAGTGGTCCAACATCTGCCTTGCCTGCAGAAGGTACCAGATTCAATCCTTGACTTCTCCAGGTAAGGATGGGAATGTCTCCCTGTCTGGAATCCAGGAGAGCCTCTGCCTGTCAGTTTAGACAATAATAAGCTAGATGAATGAACAAGTCCAGCTTCCTCTTCCAAACTTTTCAGCTGACATTCGAAAAGCCCCTAGTCTGTCCTTGAAGATCCAAGATAGAAGGACAATGCATAAGGCCTGCCCTCTGTCCATCTTGATGGCATCAAGTGGCCTGTTTTGCCTGCGTTGGTGATCAGCTGGTTGTCGTTGCTGATCAGTTGATCAGCAGTGCCTGGAAACCCCTACTGGCCCAGCTGAATCTTTACCTGGCCCACACCTGACATCATATATGACGGCACATGTAGGGAAGGCCATTTGGCCAAAATTGCTACAAAGGGCAAATGAGGAAGTCTGATGAGTGTTCTCCCACCCTTGATCTATGGCCCTCCAGCAGATGTGGGGATCCTTTGGCCCTTGGGATGCTTCTGAATTATGTGAGATCATAAGAAGAGCCTACTGGATCAGGTCCATTAAGTCCAGCATCCTGTTATCAAAGTTGCCAGTTTCCAAAGCGAAACTCTCAAGCAGGATCTGGGCACAAGAACCCTCTCTTCTCCTGTGGCATCCAACAACTGGTCCTCAGAAGCATTCCTGCCTCTGACCATAGAGGAGGAGCATAGCCATTCTGGCTGGCAGCCCTCCATAGCTCTCTTCTACACGAACTTGTCCAATCCTCTTTTAAAGCCATCCAAGTTGCTGGCCATCAGTGCTTCCTGCAGGAGTGAGTTCCATAGCTTAACTGGCTATCATCCGTGCTTGCTGGGGCTGATGGGAGTTGTAGTCCACCCAGCAGCATCTGGAGGGCTTATGGTTCCCCGTCACCTGCTTTACAGGATCTTCTCATTCTCCTTGCAAACCCGCCCCGCTCCCAGTACCTGCTTTTCAACTCTGCAACCAAGTCTCCCTCCCCCCACCTCCTGCCCTGGGGGCTCCCAATCCTTGCAACCAGCGCCCCCCCCCCTCGTGTGCTCACCCACCCAGTCAAGTGAAATTAATTTCACCGTGCAGGTCCCATGAAACGCTTGCCTGTGTAAAACACTTGCCTAAATGCCGAACGGTATTATGTGCCTCCGGATTCGCTCCGTCTATTAATTTCACAACCCTAATTTACCAAACCACCAATCAAATATTCTTTGGCAATATTTGTACTTTATCACCCATGATGTTTAATTGCTCGTAGCTTCCCCTCTTTCCAGGACTTTTCGAGGTGGTTCTCTGTTTAATATTCAAACCAGGCAGTGAAATGAGACACATTAATCGAACCGTGTGGTTATGAAAACCTTCTTTTCCTTCTCCTTCTCCTTCTCCTTCTCCTTTTCCTTTTTCTTTCTCTCTCTCTCTCTCCCCCTCTCTCGCCTTGGCTGGAAACGGAGGCTGTATCTCACTTCCTGCAGAATGTGGGCAGGACCGCCCTACAACCTTGTTGGCTTCGGGAATAATGACTTGGAAATGGATCCTTCTCTCTCTCTCTTTGGCTAATTTCCCTTTTGTCACAGACAAGATGCCAGCACACAGAGAACGACAGATGTTAAGCCTTTGTCATAGTTAGCTTGGGCTTGTCAAAGTCAGGACGGGGAACGGAGCCGAATGGAAGGAAGTTTTCCAAACTGCGCTATAAATATAGTCAAAACCACATCTTTAAAAGCAATTAGGCGAAAGGCATCTTTGCGGATTAATTGCATGGTTTTCGGTGGATTAACCGGTTGATTAAATCTGCATGCAAATAGGACAACGGCCCAGGAGAATGACGAAAAGGGCTCTTTCTTTTATTTTAGATCAGAGGGGGAGAATCTCAGGTCAGGAGTCCACATGCAGCCACACACACACCCCAGCCTCTCTATCTGCCCCTTGGAACTCCCCCCACGCCACACCCCTCACTGGTCTTGCTTCACACCTCTGGCGGTTTTGCTTGGCTTCGATGTCCCCTTGAACCTCCTTATAAAGCCTCCTTATAGCTTGGGTGGAGGAAAAAGCAGGGTATGTGTGAGAGAGTGTAGGAACTACCCTACCATACAAAAGTTGCTCCGCCCAGTTTTGCCTCTAGCCCCGCCCACCATTGGCACGTGGCGCTTAGAAGGTCACCTGGAAGGGAATGAGGCCCCCTGGCTGAAAGAATTCTCTCACCACTGTTTTAGATTATATAGGTATGTGTCCCAGCAGGCAAGCCTCAGAAGAGGTATTCCTTCCTGGGTGTGAGGTGTTAAGGGTAATGGTTTAATTGACACAGAAATGAAGAATGGCTTAAGGTAGGGTTAGCACAAGTCTGGAATTTCCTGGGCATATCCAGAATACAGTGTCTGGGCAGAAATCAGTAAGAATGCCTGGGGAAATCCTGATTGTGTGGCAGCCCATGTCAGCAGTGTCATTTTTTTGCCAATTTCCCATAAAAATAGCCCCTAAGCTAAAAATAAAATAAAAATAGTCCCTCCCTTCTTATGCTGGTCTATGACCATAATAAAGATTTGTTGTTGTTGGGTACTTAAAAAAAGGTCAACAACTTAGCTGCCAACCCCCCAAAAAAGAAAAAGAAAAGCTCAACAAATTTTCTGTCCGGATTTTCACTGTTTGAAATATGGCAACCCTAGCTAAAGGTATATCACAGAAGGTTTAACATGGGGTTCCACCTTGAGGCTATATTGAAACCAAGGAGAGCACTTTGCACTCTTGGTAAGTTAATGATTAATTAACTGATGGTTCTCTCTGGTAGCTAACATTTGAGTGTTGTAACCTTAGATCATGTGAGAGGTATTGGGTTGCAAATCTCCATTTTGAAGGGAGTTGCCTTTGAGTATTTGTCTCCCAAACTCATTGGGGTGAAGATGTAAAATGAAGCTCTTCTGAAGGGAGAGTAAACAGCCTGGTGGCTGGAATTGTTTGACTGTTTTGGCTGTGGAGGGAGAAACCTTTGCTTTTAGGTCTCTTTGGATTATTTCATATTTTCTAAGATGCTGAGCCTGTACTGGACAGCACAAGACATTGTATGCATATTTTGGACGTAACATTTGATGTATTCTGTTTCATTTTAATGAGTTCTGCCAGTAAAAGTTTAAATAATATTTTTATGGGTCTGGGCAATGATTTATTCCAAAAGGAGTCAGTTCTTATGCTTCCAGTTGCTTCAAACTGCAACAATATTAATATCTGCAACAAGAGATGCAGAGGAAAGTCTCATCTAAGATTTGTAGGTAGTTATATTAATGAACGCTATTCATCAGCCAAAAGGTTTTTCATCCAATAAGCCAGCCTTTGGCAATGTGGTGCCCTCTGGGTGTTTTGGACTACAACTCCTATCAGCCCCAGAAAGCACAGCTTTGCTGATGGTCTGGCTAAGAATAAGGCAACTTCCTACATTCTTATGGAAATCAGCCCTTTATTCTGAATACTGAGGATTAGAACCTTACTTTATTTTAAGGGAAGGACCGAAGCTCAGGTACAGCTATCTCTCCACTTGCTTCAAACCACCCAAAAGTGTTTAGGCAGCTCTGTTATTTACTTATTAGTAAAATGAGGAGGGCAATAGCTCATTGGCAGAGCATCTGCCTTGCAAGCAGGAGGTCCCAGATTCAGTTCCTGACATCTCCAGGTTGGGCTACCTGAAACCCTGGACGGCAGCTGCCAGCCAGTGTCAGCAGCACTGAGCTACGTGGACAAGGCAGCTTCCTGTGTTTTGCTGTTTCAATAGCTGGCCCCTTCCTTTTTTGCACAGAGTGCTCCAAAAAGGACAGAAGCAGTATTCATGAATTCTCCATTGCCCATTTCACCTCTTCCGAGCTAAAGGGGTTCACAAGGAGCCCTCAGCTGCCTAGAAAACATCCTCGCTGCAGCAGCTGCTGAACAACAGTCATAACTTACCAACCAAGAATTCATTTCCGAGAGCAGAGGAAATTGGGACACACACACACCCCACTGTGACACTTCGGTTTCAGGTTTAATGTTCCTATTTAGTTCAAATGCCCAATTTCTACACTGATTTATACTTCTTCTCCTTTCCATTTATCTTTGCTCTGTTCGAAACATTTAAAAAGGTCTTTCTTCAGCAATAGAAGTGGTGGAATAGCAGGAAGGGTGTTATGTAATTCAAGCCCTGGGACACAAGAGATTCACCTCCTTCCTTGACCCCCTTCATCACTTTAATGTAGGATTTCTTAAATGCTCTGTGAGCATCCCTTATTTGCATGTGAACCACTGAAATGAAATGGTGATGAGTGGTGCACATTGAAATTGATAGGGTGGGAGGCAGGGAGCTGGACAGCAGGAGGCGCCACAGCCCATGACACACAAAGCCAACTAATTCTAGTTTTGCCCTCATCCTCCTCTCTGCTGCAACACTAAGACTAAGGAGGAGGGAGGTGACAGGCAGGGCCACCCCTGGACAAGTTGTAAGAAAGAAGGCTGGCAGGTGGAGGCTGACTGGGAGCAGACTAAAGTTGATGGGTCACTGCCTCTTTCACCCTAACAGACCAGCCACCGCTGTTGAAATGGACTTCCACTGAGCGAGGATATTTTAAAATTTAACGTGAAATGTTAACTTGGAATATGGAATGTCCTAAGGCTACTTGAGGGACGCGGGTGGCACTGTGGGTTAAACCACAGAGCCTAGGACTTGCCGATCAGAATGGTGGCGGTTTGAATCCCCATGACGAGGTGAGCTCCCATTGCTCGGTCCCTGCTCCTGCCAACCTAGCAGTTCGAAAGCACGTCAAAGTGCAAGTAGATAAATAGGTACCGCTCCGGCGGGAAGGTAAACGGCGTTTCCGTGAGCTGCTCTGGTTCGTCAGAAGCAGCTTAGTCATGCTGGCCACATGACCCGGAAGTTGTACGCCGGCTCCCTCGACCAATAAAGCGAGATGAGCACCGCAACCCCAGAGTCGGTCACGACTGGACCTAATGGTCAGGGGTCCCTTTACCTTTACTTTTTAAGGCTACTTGAGGGTTTTGCCAAGAGATCTTGTTGGCTACTAAGAGAACAAGATGCTGGATTTTATTATTATTAATAATACCCCACCCATCTGGCTTACCTGGACCATTGGCCTGATCCAGCAGGGCTTTTCTGATGCACTTAAGCAGATATATGTAGGATAGGTCAGTCGGTAGAACATGAGACTCATAATCGCAGGGTAATTGGTTTGGGCCCCACACTGGGCAAATGATTCCTGCATTGCAGAGGGTTTGACTTAGATGACCCTCATGGTCCCTTCCAACTCTATGGTTCTGTGAGTCTATGACTGTGGTGTTCAACATGCGGGCACCTCTTGAGTGTTTACGGAGACATCATGCAGGCCGTCATGCAAGCTGACAGCTATCAAGCACTGCCAAGCAGCTAATAGGACGGTATGTCCACTGTCAGATTCTATCAAGGACTTAACGCCTACCAACCCACAAATGGTCCAGTGCAAGATCTCATTACATAGAGCTATCAAATGCAGTCAAGTTCCGAGCACCACGGGATGTCAATTCGAGTCACCAAAGATCCTGTGAACACATCAGAAAAATAGTTAAGTGTTCTAAAAGAATAACCAGCATCAAAACTGGCTTTCAGCTGTCCAGGTTTGAAGAAGTTAACTCAAGGACCTTGCAGTGTAGGTTGGTTGGTGTTAAAAGGGGGGAGGGGACACCCCAGGAGCCAGGTACAATTTTTCTTATCGACATTTATGTTTATGGGAACAGTAATTGAGAGGAGTTATAGTGGATCTGTGTGCAGTGGGCATGCCATAGTGCTCTATTGCCCACGTGCCCAGGGTCTTAAGAAGCTGGCACAAGCTGCCATCACACAGGGAAAGATTCTTTAAATACAGCCCTTAAAGTATTTCAAGCAGCCTTGCCCACTCTACCGCCTGTTCCTTGTCTGTGTTTTATTTACTGTGGACTGAAAGTGTGTGTCTGGGCATTGCCAGACAGGGAAAATTAAACTGCTGATACCCTAATGTCATACACACACACCCTATGGTGCGACTGCATTTGGAATACTGTACTTTTTCTGGTTGTCTCACCTCAAAAAAGATATTGTAGAGTGATGAAAGGTTCAAAAAAAGGGCAACCAAAATGATCGAGAGGGTGGAGAGACTCCCCTGTGAGGAGAGATTGCAGCATTTGGGAGTTTAGAGAAAAGGAGAGTTAGAGGCGATATGATGGAAATGTATAAAATGATGCACAGCATGGCGGAAGTGGACAGAGAAATGTTTTCCTCTCTCTCTCATAACACCAGAGCTGGCAGACATCCAGTGAAGCCTGAATGTTGAAAGAGTCTGGACAGATAAAAGAAAGGGCTTCTTCACACGGAGTTAAACTATAGAGTTGTCGTCCCCCGTCCCCCCCAGGAAGCAGGGATGGCCATCAACTTGGATGGCTTTTTGAGAGAATTGGACAAATTCATGGAGGAGAGGGCTGTCAGCGGCTACTAGTCATGATGGCTGCGTTCTGCCTCCACAGTCAGATACAGTTACTATGCTTCTAAAGAGCAGTTTCTGGAAACCGCAGGAAGGGAGAGGGCTCTTGTGTTCGAATCCTGCTTACGGGCTTTCCACAGGCATCTGGTTGGCCACTGAGAGAACAGGACACTAGACTAGATGGGTCATTGGCCTGACCCAGAGAGGCTCTTCTTATGGGTATTTTTTAGTTCAGAATATGCACACCTGTGTGTGTTCTGAGTGCAGCCCAACCAAAGACTGTGGGGCTTGACAAATGCCTAACAATGCCATCTCCCTGATAGTCAGCTACAGTGGTACCTCGGGTTACAGACGCTTCAGGTTACAAACGCTTCAGGTTACAGACTCCGCTAACCCGGAAGCAGTACCTCGGGTTAAGAACTTTACCCCAGGATGAGAACAGAAATCGCACGGCAGCGGCACGGCAGCAACAAGAGGCCCCATTAGCTAAAGTGGTACCTCAGGTTAAGAACAGTTTCATGTTAAGAACGGACCTCCAGAACGAATTAAGTTCTTAACCTGAGGTACCATTGTATTTGTTTGAAGGAGCTGCCCCAGGTCCTTTATCCCCTCCATTCTCCCCCCAGCTGTGGAATATATGCCCATGCTGCCCGGGGCAGGCGTGCTCCCGAGGGGGATGTGGTGCAGAGGTTGCCCTCCCAGGCACGCGATAGCCGCTCAGGTGCACAGAGCAGTGAGCATGCCCTGCAGCCAGGGGCAGAGCAAGCCTCCCATGATGGACATTCAAAGCGCCACCCACCCACGACTCCCAAGCCTCCCCCAAGCTGTCAAAACAAAGGAGGTAGGGGGAAATGCTGCCGGCAATGTGGCGCAGCTCCTCCCCTTACCCCAATGGCTTGGGGTAGGCTGGGGAGTCGCTGGCGGGAGGTGCGCCGAATGTCACCCCCCTCAGTGAGGGCACCTGGGATGATCCACCCCCACCCACCCCTTCCTACGCCCCTGCCTTCTCCCACTGTATTGTCCCTCTGGTGCAGGATGTGGAAACAGCTTCCCCATTGGCAAAGGAAGCCCACCCCCCACATCCTTTCGAGCTACACACCTGACAAGTAAAACACCCAAGTTTACTATGCATTTTGGTGAGGTGTACACTGGTGCGCGAGGGACACGGGTGGGGCTGTGGGTTAAATCACAGAGCCTAGGACTTGCGGATCAGAAGGTTGGCGGTTCGAATTCCCGTGACGGGGTGAGCTCCCATTGCTCGGTCCCTGCTCCTGCCAACCTAGCAGTTCGAAAGCACGTCAAAGTGCAAGTAGATAAATAGGCACCAGTCTGACGGGAAGGTAAACAGCGTTTCCGTGAGCTGCTCTGGTTTGCCAGAAGCTGTACGCCGGCTCCCTTGGACAATAAAGCGAGATGAGTGCCACAACCCCAGAGTCGGCCACGACTGGACCTAATGGTCAGGGGTCCCTTTACCTTTACCTTTATACTGGTGCCCATGCAGAGTGCTGCTATTCTCAAGCAGGTTTCAGTCACCTGCAAGCAAATTCAGGCCACTCGGTCAAAGTGGATTCAGAGCTCTTGCACAACAAACCCACTTCCCCAAAATATCAGACCATTTTTTGTGACAAAGCAGCTGGGAAGTGGAGGATGAGAACGTAAGTGGTAACTCCAAACATATGTAGTGGACAAGTGTCAATGTATTTGCCTTCTGGGATCAGGTTTTCAATGAAACTGATAAAATTGCTCATCAGTATGTCAGGAAGACCCCAGAGCTTGCTCTGCTAAATTTATTTACAGATATGGACTTGAGAGATAAACCACGATAGGATACTTATTAGAAGCTGCTCATTTGACTATTGCACCTTTTGGAAAGACTGTTAAGGTGTTAATTTAACAGCATGGTATGAAAGGTTTCAGCAGATAAAATCACATGTAAACTAAGAATAGCTAGAGGAAATAAACACAGAGATTGGTTTGCGAGAGACCAGTGGAATTTTATCGCTTATTGCTTATACAAATACTTCAGACAGCAAACAGAAAGTCCCTAGGGTGTACTCCAGAATATGGATCTGTTAAATGTTTGTTTTCACTTTTTATTAATTTAAATACGCTATCTCTGCATTTATATGAACTTCTTTGTGGGTGTCTGTGCATAGAAGCTTCTTGGTGTTTTTCTTCTGATTTTGTTCAGCTTGTTACGGGGTAGATTTCATAACGTCCTTTCGTCTTTTGTTAAATTGTTGATGCTTGTTATGTAACTTAAGAAAATAAATAAAAGACAGACACACAGAGACAGAAATTAGTTGTTTTCAACTGTTTTTAATATTGTGTAATATTGTATGTTAATATTAATGTTTGTGTCCATTGTTGTAACCCGCCCTGGGACCTGAGGGTGATGGGTGGATTAATAATAATAATAATAATAATAATAATAATAATAATAATGCCCTGCTGGATCAGGCCAGCAGCCCATCTAGTCCAGCATCCTGTTCTTACAACGGCCAGTCAAATGCCTGTGCAAAGCTATCAAGTGAGACCAGAGCACAACAGCCCTCGCCCCTCCTGTGACTTCCAGCAACTAATATTCAGAAGTATCCCTGCCTCTGACTGTAGAGCAGGAGTAGGCAACCTAAGTAATAATAATAATAATAATAATAATAATAATAATAATAATAATAATAATAATTAATTTATTTGTACCCCAGCCATCTGGCTGGGTTTTCCCAGCCACTCTGTGCTGCTTCAAAAATATGTCAAACATTTAAAACTTCCCTGAACAGGGCTGCTTTCAGGTGTATTCTAAATTTCAGGTAGTGGTTTGTCTCTTTGACATCTGATGTGAGGGTGTTCCACAGGGTGGGCGCCACTACCGAGAAGGCCCTCTGCCTGGTTCCCTGTAGATTTGCTTCTCGCAGTGAGGGAACCACCAGGAGGCCCTCAGCACTGGACCTCAGCGTCCGGGCTGAACAAAGGGGGTGGAGACGCTCCTTCAGGTATACTGGACCAAGGCCATTTAGGGCTTTAAAGGTCAATACCAACACTTTGAATTGTGCCCGGAAACAAGTGGTCCATGGGGGTCATTTAACCAGCTCCTGAGCCACCTCCAAACTGACCTGCCCGCTCACCGAGTACCCACATGCTGCACTAAACCAGCGCAGCATGGTGCGGGGAATCGCTTCCGCGGTGCCAGAAATCACATCTGCACATGCTCAGATGCCGAAAATCGCATCTGCGCATGCTCAGACACTGGAAATCATGGCCGTGCACGCTCATGCGCGTGTGCAATCTGGCCCACAGAGGGATCTCCGCTGGAGTGAACCGGCCCAGGTGAGGTGAACCTTGCCGACCCCTGCTGTAGAGGCATCATGATTATTAGCCACTGATAGCCTTAACCTTCATGAGCATGCAGCTTCAAGCAAATCAGAATACATGTTCAATAAATAGCAGATGCAGTGGCGTAGCGTGGGTTGTCAGCACCCGGGGCAAGGCAAGTAATTTGCACCCCCTAACCCGTGGATTTGCGCCCCCTAACCCGTGGATTTGCGACCCCTAACCCATGGATTTGCCCTAACCCCAGATGTTGCGCCCGGTGCAGCCGGCCCCCCCTGCACCCCCCACGCTACGCCACTGAGCAGATGTTGTCTAACTCCCCTCCAAACAAATCAGAACGAATGCGCAATAAACAAGTCATCTAGAAGCAACCTAAGTGTTTTGTCTGTTTGGAAGAGGGGAGATTCTGTGCCTCACTGGGGTTTTTTCCTGTGAAACGTGTGTGTGTGCGTGTGTCCATGACAGTTTTTGATTTCCAAATGTGCCATCAAGGCCACAAAGAGTTAGGAGCCCATAAATCCACACATAAATAATAAATTGCCACCTTGCCTGGATGGGGTTTCTTGTGTGTAATTAAATGGTAGCTTAAGCAAGGAGGGACTGGCTTTGTTTCTGACATCTAACCTGATCTCCTTGCCAATTTCCTGGAATGAATCTGAAAGCAAGGCGTTTTACTGCCCATAAATTTCAAGTGAGGTTTACGAGATGCTGAGGAAGACAAGAGAGGGATGGCTGTTACCCTTTCACCCTGTTCATCTCCCACCAGAGATATCTGGCTGGCTGGTGGCTGCTGGAAGCAGCACACAGGAGCACATGCAGTTCTAGTAAGGACACAAAACAAGTGAAGATCATGCCACCCTTTGCATGGAACCAGGTTGTTGCTGTTGTTTAGTCGTTCAGTCGTGTCTGACTCTTCGTGACCCCATGGACCAGAGCACACCAGGCACTCCTGTCTTCCACTGCCTCCTGCAGTTTGGTCAAACTCATGCTGGTAGCTTCAAGAATACTATCCAACCATCTTGTCCTCTGTCGTTCCTTCTCCTTGTGCCCTCAATCTTTCCCAACATCAGGGTCTTTCCCAGAGAGTCTTCTCTTCTCATGAGGTGGCCAAAGTATTGGAGCCTCAGCTTCAGGATCTGTCCTTCCAGTGAGCACTCAGGGCTGATTTCCTTAAGAATGGATAGGTTTGATCTTCTTGCAGTCCATGGGACAGGTAGCTGTTCTAAAATGTTATAAGCATTCGAGATCCAACTTGCTTCCATCATGAGGGTTCAGAGCAAATAAAAATAAGGTTGAATAACACCATAGCCATTTAGGGGTTTTAGTTTAGAGAGGTGGCATCATAGACGTTTATAAAATTATGTGTAGCATGGAGAAAGTAGATGGAGAAAAGGTTTTATCCCTCTTTCATAACACTGGAACTCAGGGACATCCAGTGAAGCTGAAGATTGGAAGATTCCAGACCAAGACCTCTAAAAGGAGTCATGTCAGGAACAGCCCTGTTTCCATGCCCTGGATTTTCTGAGAACAGAATGTTGAACTAGATGAGCCACTGGCCAGATTCAACAAGCTCCTCTTATATTCTTATATTCTCTGGTAGGGATGGGTGTGAGATTCAATTCCATTACAGTGGTACCTCGGGTTACATACACTTCAGGTTACAGACTCCGCTAACCCAGAATTAGTGCTTCAGGTTAAGAACTTTGCTTCAGGATGAGAACAGAAATTGTGCTCCGGCTGCGCGGCAGCAGCAGAAGGCCCCATTAGCTAAAGTGGTGCTTCAGGTTAAGAACAGTTTCAGGTTAAGAACGGACCTTCAGAATGAATTAAGTACTTAACCCGAGGTACCACTGTAGTATCAAAAGGCAAACCACCTGATTCTCACTTTCCAAAACAGTACTAGACCTTTGAAAGTTGCACTTTGCCAAATGTTGAAATATAGCATTGTGTTCAACCAAGTAATGTGTACAAAACTGCATATTCTGGGGTAAAGTGTGCATTAAAATGTATACATTTTAAAAAACAATAATAATAAAAAAATTCATTCTGTTTTGCAAAACCGTGTACGCTAGGAAAAATTGCATACAAATATGCCTGTCAAGAGAAATTCGCACTAAAATTATGGTGAATTTTGATGTGGACTTGTTTCTGAAAAATTTGCAGCCTAATGTGGAAATGAGGAGAACTAAGCTTAAAAATGGGGGGGGGGGCAGAAACCAAAATTGACAAATATGCCTATCTGCAAGGCCTGGTCACAAACCCTAGTAGCCTAAATAACAACCTTTTCTCTCTCCTTACAGAGATCCGTGAGGCATTCAAAGTTTTTGACCGGGACGGCAACGGTTTCATCTCCAAGCAGGAACTGGGCACAGCAATGAGGTCCCTTGGCTACATGCCCAATGAGGTGGAACTGGAAGTCATCATCCAGAGACTAGACATGGATGGTAAGACTTTTTGGAGGGGGGTGGGAAAAGTTTTGGATGCTCCCCTCCCCCTCTTGTTGCTCTTCTCTTTTGAATCAAACTCCCTGTTTCTTCTGTGTGCTCTCCTCCCTGACTAGCCTTCCCCCAGTCTGGTGTCCTCCAGATGTTGTGGACCAGCCAGCAAAGACTCCCACTCCTGGAGGAAGAAATGGCATTTGGGAGGAGTGATCTGTCCCTGAAGGCATAAAGGGCTTCAGTCAAGTCCCAGGCACTCTATGAGCAAGTAGCTCACTTAGAGCTCTCCGTGGTGCTGAAACTACTGGCCAGCCTTGTGCTCATTTGTCAAATCCCTGTGCCTTCTCCCTGGTGCTATTAGGCATGGATGTGGGGAACAGAGAGGCAACATGTTTCGGGGAGGGTGCTCAATCTTGATCCTTCTTATCCCACCTTCACCTCACACCTTTCCCCCTTCTGTTCCTAGCTTGCTCAGCCAGGCTGCCTTCCCTCCCGCGCTGAACTTCATGAGCGTCCCCGGCTGATGTGCCTCTAATGTGACCATTGCCAGAGCTATTACAGATTTGATGTCCCCCAGCTAAAGGGAATATTTGTCTTTCAGAAAAGAGTCTCATCCCAGAGTTGTAAAAAAAGGTTGACAGCTCCATAAAATTCAAGCTGCGAATTTGCCAGCGCTCAGAATTGCTCTTATCTCTGGGCTGCTTTCCATGGAAGGGATTGATATTAAAGGTGGCAAAACTGACCCTACTTGACTGGCTCCAGAGAGTAAGCCAACTGGACTCTGGTCCCTGGCCCACAGATTCAGGAAGGGCCCATTCATAGGGGCAAGGGGCACCCATGGAGTAGCTGAATTCTATCTGTTCTTTGGCTTGTCTACCTTATGTGATGGCCCCCATTAGCTACTGTTTTAGAAGGCTGCAGAGAGAGGCACGATTTTCCCTCTTGCACCACCTGAAGCTGCTGGGAGTTGTAGTGCAAAATAGCTAGAGGGCTCCAGCTTGGGGGAGACTGCTTAATTAGGGGAAAGGCCATGGCTGAATGGTAGAGCTTCTTTTTTACATGCACAAGATCTCAGGTTCAATCCCTGTCATCTTCAGGTAGGGCCAGGCATATTCTCAGTCTGAAACCCTGGAGAGTTGCTGCTAGTCAGTGTAGACAATGCTGACCTAGATTGTCTCATGGTGTGACTCAGTTTAAGGCAGCTTGCTACATTCCTAATTGTAGCTCTGTGGTAGAGCATCTAGTTTGCATGCAGAAGGTCCCAGGTTCCATCCCTGGCAGTTCAAGGTAGTGCTGGGAAAGTCCCTTGGCTGACAACCTGGGGAGCCACTGATGGTCAGTGTAGATAATTCTGAGCTGGATAGACAAGTGGTCTGACTCAATATAAGTTAGCTTCCTTTGGCACAGCACATGCATTGCATGCAAGTAGTCTCCAGTTCGATCCCTGACATCTCAGGGTAGGGCTAGGAAACCCTGGAGAGCTGCTGTCAGTCAGCACAGATGATACTGGAGCACATGGACCAGTGGTCTGACTCAATATAAGGCAGCTTCCTATATTACTAACTTTAGCTCAGTCAGTAGAGCACCTGCCTTGCATGCCAAAGGTTCCGGGTTCAATTCCTGGCATTTCCAGGTGAAGCTGGGAGAGACCAGTGCCTGAAATCCTGGAGAGATGCTGCCAGTCAGTGTGGATGATATTGCGCTACGTGGACCAAGGTCTAACTCAGTATAATACAGCTTTCTATCTCCATCTTTTAGTAGCAGTCAATTATAGGTGCATGCAAAGGAAAGCCATGATGGCAAAGTGGATTTGCGGAGCAGGTATCTGCACAGGGGTATTATCCAGCTCAGTAGTGATGCCCTGGCTGACAACTCCTGTATGTCAAGGGGGCTTCAACAAGAAATTGGTTCTCTCTCACACACACAAGCTGCCAGTTTGGCCCAGCAGCTGGGGAATGACAAGTATCTTTCTGAGCAGCCCAGTGATGACTATAGGTAATCCATAGTTTCTGGATAACCCAGCCCACCTTGGCTCTGCATTGGCAAAAAACACCTCAGCTTGAATAGGGACATTATTTTCAAATATGTTTGGGGGAAATAGTCTGAGACCTCAGAAAGCCGCTGCCAGTGGGAATAGGCAGTGGTGGACTAAGTGAACAAGTAAGCTGACGTGGTCTAAAGGAGTTTCAAAAATCACCCCCGATGTCTGAATTGATCCTAAGTTCACAGCCTGAAAACAGCTTTAGTTGGAAGGCTCAGTTGCTCAGCAGCAGAGTATCTGCTTTGCATATGCAGAAGGTCTAACAGGTTCAATCCTTCAATACAGTCATACCTCATGTTACGTCCGCTTCATGTTACGTTCTTTCAGGATACGTCCCGTGGCGACCCGGAAGTACCGGAAAGGGTTACTTCCGGGTTTCGCCCCTCGCTCTTGCGCAGAAACGCAAAATGATGTCACGCACATGCACAGATGTAGCGAATCGCAACCCGCGTGTGCACAGACGCGCCGCAGCGGCTTGCATTCTTTTCATGGTAAATGGGCCTCCAAAACGGATCCTGTTCGCAACCAGAGGTACCATTTGTACACACCTTTTGGTGCCAGGCAAAAACATTCCTCTTTAACCAGGCCTTTGGCTGATTGACGTCCAATGCCCTTTTAAAATGTGTTGAGGGCAGGGGTTATAGGGTTGTTCTTGTTTTTATTTTGTGTTTTGTGTTTTTATTTTGTGATTTTATGTTGTCAACTGCCCTGAGACTGGTGAGCATAGGGCAGAATACATGTTAAACAAACAAACTATCCATGACATCTCCAGGTAGGACTGTGAAAGACTCCTCCTGCCTGAAACCCTGGAGAACCACTCTGTCAGGGACTGGACTGAACAGGAAGAATGGAAATTGAGCCCTCGGTCTGATCGGCTCCTCTCAGAAGAGGAGGAGTGGGAAATTTTGACCCCCATGTCTCCAGCAGTTTCGGGAGGAGAAGGAGACATGGATGATGCACAGCAGAATGAGGAAATGTCTAGTTACGAGATAGTGGAAGAAGAGGGAGAAGTGAGAGAGCAGACAGCAGAGACCTCCCTGGAGAGTATGGGAGACCCTCCTAGTCCAAGGGCTCACTGGTCCCTCCACAATCAGGAACAGAGAAGGTGGAGGGATTTGACTCCTGTGACTTCCCGTAGGTTTCCAGGATGTTGTGGGAGACAGAAGAGGAGGGACTCAGAGTAGCCAACGTCTCCTATACACGGAGACGTAGATCCTTTGTCTTGCAACCAGATGACTGAATCAAAAGCCGTAAAATATGAACAGTTTGTTCTTCTTGCCTCTGAGGCTACTGGGGGAGAAGAGGATACTGTCAGGAGCTTGTCCTACTCTCGAGTAGGACCCTGGCAGAGACA
The DNA here is from genome assembly GCF_964270895.1 of Podarcis filfolensis. NCBI lineage: Eukaryota > Metazoa > Chordata > Lepidosauria > Squamata > Lacertidae > Podarcis > Podarcis filfolensis. The sequence continues at coordinate 22,778,024 of NC_139620.1, read as the reverse complement.
CATGCCCGACTGGAATGTTCTCTCCCTCCTGGTCTTTCGTTTGGGAGCTTCAAAAGCTTTCTTCTGCCCAAACATCACAGCGATTGATGCCAACAAACATCGGCACACTTAGGGATCCGCAGAGTCTTCACAGCTTGTGTAACAGACCTCAGCAACTCGGCATTTTGGCTAAACTACCTTACTTACATATAAACACACATGGAGCACTGCAACATGGCTCCCTCTCACTCTAGCATCAGACAGCAAAGAGAAAAAGAACAAAGGATAATAGTCCCACTTCACGGAACACAGCAACACAAACATCCTGTCTCCATCACTTTCCACTCTGTGGAGTCAAAACATACACCGTCACGTGATAGACAAAAATCCCATGACTGCAATAATGGAGCAGGAATTCTAACAGATACTCCACACTTGAAACACTGCCAGTCAATGTAGACAATGAACCAATGAACCAACCAATCGATGAACCAATCGTCTGACTCAATACAGTGAAGGGACATAGCATCTCCTTTGCATGCCAAAAGTCCTAGGTTCAATCCTTGGCATCTCTGAGTATGGCTGTTCTCCACTAAGATGAGATGGGTCCTAGGGCAAGGGTGGTATTTCAGTGGTAGAACATCTGCTTTTCATGCAGAAGGTCCTAGTTTCGATCTGTGACATCTCCAGGAAGTTCTGGGAAAGACTCCATCCTGAACCCCAGGAAAGTAGCTGCCAGTCGGTGTAGACAATACTGAACTGGATGGACCGATACTCTGACTCAGTATAAGGCAGCTTCCGGTGTTCCTGCACTGATCAGCTGGAGAATAATATACCTTCATTTTCTGCTGCTGCCTCTGGGCGGCCTTTGTTGCAGTGACAGATTAACAGAGCTGTCCGTGTAATGGAGATAATTAACTCTGGCATTCCCCAATAATTATCCAGAGGCCATGCCAGCTCATCTGATCTACTCACCAGATCACCAGGGTAGATAGAAGATCCCCAGAGGGATGGTGTTTTCAGCCCAACTCTATTTCCTAGGTTATTGACTTCCTTGCCGGATTTTAATCTGTGAGCTGGTTACCTAATGGGCTTTTTAACCTTTGTGCCTGTTTCTTCGGGGGCAGCAGGGAATGGGGGGGGGGTCCAATCAGATGGAATGGCTGTTTGTCAAGGCAGCTGGGATGCAAGATCAAAGGCAGTGAAAGGCAGTGTGTGAAGTGATACACACAGAGGCAGAGCATCTAGCTAGCATATATATTTATCTCCTAACACATGCACTAATGGGAACTGAATTGGTGGTGACTGACCAGGGATGAGATATATAGGGGTCGTGGCAAATAGCTTGATGAAAATGTTGGCCCAGCCTGCCTATCAGCTGTGGTGGGGAAAGGTGAATTCAATGCTAGGGGTCATTAGGAAAGGGATGTAGAATTATTATTATTATTAAAACCTGCCAGAATCATAATGCAGTTGTACAAATCTATCCTGTGACCACACCTGGAAGATAGGTCAAAAAGGATACTGCAGAGTTGGGGGGGGGGGGAGCAGAGTTCAGGAAAAGGGCAATCAAAACGATCAAGGTACTAGAGCAAGCCCAGACTTTCCCTGACCCATAAAAATGGACCCTGTGTTTATGTCTTTGAATCGCCTTAATAGTTAGTTAGTTAGTTAGTTAGTTAGTTAGTTACAGTGGTACCTCGGATTAAGTACTTAATTCATTCCGGAGGTCCGTTCTTAATCTGAAACTGTTCTTAACCTGAAGCACCACTTTAGCTAATGGGGCCTCCTGCTGCCGCCGCGCCGCCGGAGCACAATTTCTGTTCTCATCCTGAAGCAAAGTTCTTAACCTGAAGCACTATTTCTGGGTTAGCGGAGTCTGTAACCTGAAACGTATGTAACCTGAAGTGTATGTAACCTGAGGTACCACTGTAGTTAGTTTAAATAATTAAAGCAACCTTACAGGAGAAGCTATGTGACTAACACAACATATCATTTGGACCTCAGAAAACATTCTGTGTGAAAGCAAAGCTAAAAAGCAAACATATCCCTTCTCAAACTATTTAGAGACAAACAAAAGCAAGAAATAACTTACCATATAAATATAAATGTAAGACTGTCGTCACATAGGTGGTTGGCGAGCAATGCAAGCAGGGGAGGTAACCCCTAGTAAGAACACATACTTCTAACACTAGTATGCCAATTTGGTTGTTTTCTATGAAGCATTGCTAAGAGCAATTATTGCTTTCCACAAAGAAGTTGCCTGCCTGTGAATTGTTTTTACTGATTTTAGTACTGTATTTTTATATGGTTTTAACCTGCCATGGGGACCTGGTGCTGCCTCGTTTTCACTTGTGCTGGTGTCTGTCATTTCTAGGCGATGGACAAGTGGACTTTGAGGAGTTTGTGACGTTGCTTGGCCCCAAACTTTCCACATCCGGCATCCCGGAAAAATTCCACGGCACTGACTTTGACACTGTGTTTTGGAAGGTAAGGAAACACCGATTCCCGCCCCCCGCCCCTGAAACCTGATGGTTTGGCCCTCTTTCTTGATTTTACTGCAGATATATGTACTGAAGATGCGTATTTTCCCGTTTTTCATGGTGACTGGAACTGCTGGTTCACACCAGGAGGTAGGCATCACCATTTTCCTTAATTATGTCATGCTCCTTCATGCTTCCCAGCTCAATTTCCATCTCGCAGAGGAAGGGAATGGGGATTCTTCAGGGTGTTTCTACATTTTATGGCAGCCTCCCCTCAGCCTGGTGACATCCATGTGTTTTGGACTACAACTCCCATCAGCCCCAGCATGCATGGCCTTCCACTCATTGAGGTAGGGATGGAATCTGGGAGAAGTGATGGTGAAGTCATAACAGGTTTCAGTCATCATTGGAGCAAGCAGCTCACTTAGAACTCTCCATGGTGCTGAAACTACCACCTGCCTTGTGCCTTCACCATGGTACTGAAACTACTGACCTGCATTGTGCCCTGTGGAAGGACATTAGCCTATCAGGAATGGTGGGCCTGTGGTCCGCCAGATGTTGCTGGACTACAGCTCCCATCATGCCTGACCTTTGGCCATGCTGGCTGAGCCTGATGGGAGCTGTAGTCCAACAACATCAGGATGGCCACAACCTCCCTATCACTAGCCTATATGAAATCCTAGAACAGCCTTCCCAACCTGGTGCCCTTTAGATGTTTCAGACTACAACTCACATCAGCCCCAACCATGTTCTTATCTACCCTACCATCATACAGCAGTGCTGGTTTGGGGCTGATGGGAACTGTAGTCCAAACCCTCTGGTTTTGTAGTCCAAAACCAAGTTGAAGGAGGCTGCTGCTGGGTTTGGCACCCTGTCTTTAAAACAATGTCCATAGGATCACTTTTAGCAAATCAATATATCAAAACACTCTATTCCCTCCACCGTTTTCAAGTAGCCCCATTTGTGTAAATATGCCACACAGCCAGTCTGTGATTGCCTTGCCACCTTCCTTTTAAAAGATCCGTGGGTCTTGAATTACAAACACTAGTCATTGACTAAGGAGCTTCTCTCTTTTATCTTAAGATTCATAGCATTGAGCCTGTTCATGCAAAGCCCTAACCATGGCTCAGTAGTTTCTTCACGTGAACCACATTCCTCTTGGCCAGGGACGGAAAACCATTTCCAGCCAGTGGGATGGATATGTATTTATTTATTTAAAAATATTTACATGCCGCTGTGTCAGAAAAATCTATAACAAAGCAGTTTCCAGCAATAAAACCATAGAATAAAAACCATAACAAAGGTTAAAACAGACATCAATTAACCATTTTGGAAAGATGTACTCTTAATTGCCTACATAGGCCTGGCACAATAGTAAGGTTTTCAGCATAGAATATGCCTGCTGAATATCTATTGGCAATGAGTTCCACAAGACTGGCCCAGTAACATTAAAGGCTCAGTTTCTTGTTGCTGTCAAACGAGTCTCAGCAAGTCAGGAAATGGCCAACGGTGCTCCTGCAGATGATCTCAGATACTGATCTGGGGCATAAGAGTTCAGGCGATCCCTGTGGTACCCTAGAGCTAAGTTGTTCAGGGCTTTGTAAATTAACCTTGAACCTGGCTTGGTAGTAGATGGGCAGACAGTGCAGCTGTTTTAGCAATAGTGTCTCATCTCCTTGACCAGAAGCTCCTGTCAGCCGTCTGGCCACTGCATTCTGCAGACCCGCACAGAGTGCATTACAGCAATCCAGCCTCGATGTTACCAATGCATGGACTACAATGGTCCGGCTATCCCTGTCCAGGAATGGCTATAGTTGATGAAGCCGGTAAAACGGTCCCCCAACCTCCCCTGCCCAGAGCTGCTTTGAGAAGTGGATAGCGCCACCCACCTGTCAGTCATCTGACATCACAATGCCATCAGGTAGCATATTTTCCTTTGCCCATGTGGTTTGAAATGGAACCGGAAGTCATTGCTTGGATACAACCCAAATTTCCATCATATCCAATCATTGGTCATGCTGGCAAGGGCTGATGGGAATTGTAGTCCAACAGCATCTGGAGGGCACCACATTGGCTAACCCTGGTGTACGTGTGTGTATATGTGTGTATGCTTCCTGGCTCAACCAAAGCTCCATGCAATGGATTCAGGAGCTGTGACCATCCTGTGACGACTGTTCCTACCTCCGCAGTGTGACATGCAGAAGCTGACGGTTGACGAGCTGAAGCGGCTGCTGTACGACACTTTCTGCGAGCACCTCTCCATGAAGGACATCGAGAACATCATCATGACGGAGGAGGAAAGCCACATGGGGAATGCAGAGGAGTGTCCGGTTGATGTGGAGAGTAAGCAAACCTTTGTCAGCACTTGGATCACTGGGTGCCATGGGATTTCAGTTTGGGAGCCATGGGAATCATGGGAGCCATGGGAGTTGGACATCAGCTCCGTACGTACCCTTCTACCAGCTGGCCATAAAAGGGAACTACATGCCCTTGAATCCCACAGGCAGGAGCATCTAGGTAGAAGCCTTCCAGCCAAGGTATCAGGTGATGGGGAAGGAGCCAATCATCTCTGGCTTCTCCCTGTAGGTAGGATAGGGGTTCTTTAAACTGAACTAAAAGTGCTCTGGGACGCGGGTGGTGCTGTGGGTTAAACCACAGAGCCTAGGACTTGCCGATCAGAAGGTCGGCGGTTCGAATCCCCATGACAGGGTGAGCTCCCGTTGCTCGGTCCCAGCTCCTGCCAACCTAGCAGTTCGAAAGCACGTCAAAGTGCAAGTAGATAAATAGGTACCACTCTGGTGGGAAGGTAAACGGTGTTTCCGTGCGCTGCTCTGGTTTGCCAGAAGCAGCTTAGTCATGCTGACCACATGACCCGGAAGCTGTACGCCGGCTCCCTCAGCCAATAAAGCGAGATGAGCGCCGCAACCTGAGTCAGCCACAACTGGACCTAATGGTCAGGGGTCCCTTTACCTTTAAAAGTACTCTGGGAAGCCACATGGTTGTCCCTCAGTACCTCTCTCCATCCACCTAGATCTGATCCAGGGCTCAGAGGGATGGAGAACTTTGGCCCTAGAGAAGTTGTTGGACTCCAATTCCCATCATCCCTACCTAGCTTAGCCAACAGTCAGGGATGGTGGGAGCTGTAGTCCAGCAATCTCCAGAGGGCCACAGGTTCTTTACCCCTGCAGTACTATATACCTGGGCAAGAAGCGGTTCTACAGGGTCTCTGGCTGGTATGTTCCCTGGCCCTGCTACACCAAAAGAACCAGATCTTATGCATAATGTTCATAAAGTCCAGACTGTCCTCAGGATAAATCGAACTAGACAGCAACCCTCCAGCAGGCACTCAGTGGTTCAGGAAGCTTCCTCACCTAGAGACCCACACTGTTAAACTGAGTGGGGCAAATTAGCTCAGCAACCACCAGTTGTCATGAATTCAACCTGAGACCTTCTGCATGCAAAGCAGATGCTCTACCACTGAGCTAAGGTCTTTCATTGACGTTTTTCACTTTTAACCCACTGGCTATGGTCTCTATTCCCATTCTCCCAGCTATTGGGGTATCCATCCCTCAGGCCTTCCTTTCCTCTCAACCTATTCAGGGGCATAAGGGATGGTGGGTGGCGCTGTGGTCTAAACCACTGAGCCTCTTGGGCTTGCTGATCAGAAGGTCGGCGGTTCGAATCCCCACGATGGGGTGCTTGCTCTGACCTAGCTCCTGCCAACCTAGCAGTTCAAAAGCAGACCAGTGCAAGTAGATAAATAGGTACCGCTGTGGTGGGAAGGTAAACGGTGTTTTCGTGAGCTCTGGCGCTCACCATGGTCCTCCATGCGCCAGTAGCGGTTTAGTCATGCTGGCCACATGACCCGGAAAACTGTCTGTGGACAAATGCCTGGTCCCTCAGCCTGAAAGCAAGATGAGCACTACAACCCCAGAATCACCTTTGACTGGACTTAACCGTCCAGGGTTCCTTTACCTTTTTACCTTTACCTATTCAGGGGCATGATTCACCCGCTAGCAGCCAACCTCAAAGAGGGGAGGGAAACCATCCTTTTGGGTTGTCTTCTACAAAGGCTGTAGTATCTAACTCTCCTTAAGAAACTGCAGCACCTGGGAACCAAAAGGGAGTGCAGAGAAGGTGGTTAGCTGTTCAGTGTCCCAAAAGGACTGAGGACTGGGACAAATGTCCCACATGTCCCATGTTGATCCGGTCCTGGCAAGGCCACAACATCAGCAAGTCCTGTCTGTTCCTGTGCTAGATCTTGCTCACTCGTCTTTTGTTTAATTAGGGAAGTGGTTGTTCTGTTTAGGCTATGAGCTGCTTTGAATACTAATGCCAATGGTAGCTGCAAGGGGACCAGTGGAGAAAGAATGGCTTTGCATGCCAAATCACACCAGCCCAGAGCGGCGGGGGGTTGGTAGTCAGTGTGTAGGAAGGAGCAAGTCTCAGAAGTTGGATATATCGCTGGAAACGGATCCCCAGATATTGCAGGGAGGGCAGGGGCTCCAGGTTGAAGATTTCCCACGGGCATCTGTAAGAACAGGATATGGGACTAGATGAACTACAGTGGTACCTCGGGTTAAGAAGTTAATTCGTTCTGGAGGTCTGTTCTTAACCTGAAACTGTTCTTAACCTGAAGCGCCACAAGCGCCCCACAGGGGTCGTTTAACCAGCCCACGAGCCACGCCCGAACCAAGCCACCCTCTTGGCGAGTCCTCGCGCGCTGCACTAAACCGTCGCAGAGCGGCGCGGGGACTCACTTCCGCAGCGCCAGAAATCATGTCTGTGCAGATACAGACACCGGAAATTGTATCTGCCCAGATTCCAGATGCAGGCACTGGAAATCACGTGTGTGTGTGCAATCTGGCCCACAGAGCACAGGGGATCTCCGCTGGAGTGAACCGGCCCAAGCGAGGTAAACTTTGCTGACCCCTGGGCTAGAGAATCTTTAAGCTGAGCAGGTATCCTTTTTCTGCTGCCATCCCAAAGTTATGCCACTGACTTCTATGCTCTCTCTTTTCTCATTCTCTGTTCAAACCACCCTCCTCCTCCTCCTCCTCCTCCTCTCCTCGTTCCTCTCCTCCTCCCCTTTCTTCCCTCTTCCTCAGCCTGCTCAAACCAACAGATCAGACAGACGTGCGTCCGCAAAAGCCTCATCTGCGCCTTTGCCATCGCGTTCATCATCAGTGTCATGTTGATTGCTGCCAACCAGGTGCTGAGAAGTGGGATGAAGTAGCCACAGCTGGAAGGATGGATGGATGGATGGATGGACGGACGGATGGATAATTGGAGAGATGGACTTCCTTGAAGAACAAATGGAGAAAATAAACTATACATATCTATAAATACCTATAGCCACGAGGGCCAGGGGTGGGATGGGGGGGAATTGTGATTCCTCCACGGCAAGCCTCCTGCACACACACCCATAAACCCACCTCCCCTCCCTCCTGTATTCGGAGGGGGGCTCCCCTCCTTACCCGAGATGCTGCTGTCTTCTCTCAGCAGATAGCATGGTCTCCCCCTGGGGTGGGTCCACCTCAGTCCGGCTGGGGAGTCCCTGGAACCACCCCCTCCCCACGGTGGAACTTTTAAACTCAACTTTAAAAGCATGTCGACGTGCATGGAGACCCCACCCCACCTCCTAAAATCTGAGTGATGCAATACCGTGTGCTTTTATAACCAGATATTAGACTCCTACAAATATATATATATATATATGAAATTATTATTCTTCTTATTATATATAATATACATATATATATTTATGATAAACTGAATAATCAGTTAAGCAATACACTTGCGTCAGGATTTTCCAATCTGAAATTCAGGCGCTGCATGAACATTAAACACTCCAAGGGCTGGACGCGAATCACTTGCTGTTTGTATTTTCATCCGACCTCCCCCCTTCCCAGCAGGCCCTTTGGGGGCATCTATGCACTTTTTTCTCCCCGCCCCCTACCCTCCCAAAAAGAACCTGGGAGGGAGGGGCTTACTAGAGCCTGCTTATGTGGACCTGGGGGTTGTTCAGATGGAGGACGCCGGCCAAAGGTCGGCTTGCTCAGAGGAGGAACCGCGCTTTGGTGTGGCCTCTGCAGCCGTTCTCTTCCCCACTGCATGCGAACGAGCGACGGCAGGCCACACCAGGCGCAGGGAAATCCCTTCTTCCTCCTCAAGGGGGTGCTGGGCCAGAATGTTCCAGGAGACATAAGAGACTCCACCTCCTTTGTGCCCTGAGCCATCCACTCACGACGGTGTCACATCCTGTATATATAAACAAAGGTGTCCAGAGAGCACCACTGACATCACCAACTCCGCCATCTTTCCAGCTGCAAATTTCCCTTCTGCTAAGCCCAGTATAACGTCACCCGGCTAGAGGGGAGGTCTCTTTTCCAACAGTGTTTTGTCTTGAGGTGGAGACGTCTGAGTGATGGAGATATCACTGCTATTCCTGAGCAGCCTGCCTCAGCAGTTAACTATTTCCCCTGTTGTTTAAAAAAAAAAAAAAGAGGAAGGAAGGGAGGGGAAAAAGAGAGAGATATCTATCTATATATATATTGTGCCTTATTTCTGATTTGAATTTGTCCAACTTTTAACTTGCAAGCTGTTGGTTCTTGTTATACTATGGCTAGATCAAAGAGACTTTCGCTCTTCCCATGCTTTCTTTCCATGAATGTATTTTGTGCCGCAATGAGTCAATTCTTAAACTTTAAAGAAAAGCCAAGCGGGTCCTGTTCCTTAAGTCTGTTGCCCTTTTCCGCTTCTGTTTTTTGGAAATGTGCTCTGCTCAGAAAAGTACACCGGAAGCTGGTACATTAGCATAGTATGGGGCACTGCCCCACCAAACTCAGTCTGTCGTCAGCCAGCCCCCATCTGCCTGCCTTCTTACTTGCAGCCAGTCCAGGGCGGGGGGTGGGGGGTGGGCAGGGGAGACCTGGCCATCAGATTCCTCCTCTGTATTCTCATCAGTGTTGCCCTTGTAGAACTCAGCCAGAAGGAGGATGGAGACAAAACTAGAATTAGCTGGCTCTGCATGCCATTGGCTCTGGCGCCCCCTAGTGTTGGGCTCCCTGCCTTCCACCCAACAATCCCTATGGGCACCTCCGGATCACGTTAAATTTAATCCAGCCTAACACTAGAGCTGTTCAGCAGAAACCCCTCATGTGCATGAGAGGGGGGTCGTAGGATCGAGACTGAAGCACGTGCCAGTCACAACCCCTCAGCATTTGGTGTTCATCAGAAAGGGCCTTCCATGCATCACAGGTGGTTGGACTAGATAACTCTTTGGGTCCCTTCAAACTCTACAGTTCTATGATTCTATGCATGCAGCAGTGAGAGCAGGGCATGTTGGCACTGGGGGCACAGCCAGCAAGAGTGGTCCCACTTAGTGCATGTTGAGGAACTACAGATATCTGAACAGGCAGGTCCCCCCAGATACATTTTGTTGCCTAAGTTGATGGAGAAGACAACTCCCTGTCCCGATTCCATGTATCAAAGATGACTGGACTGCCTGTTGAATCTTAATGCAATGCCCTCCAACAGAGAGGAATTGGCCAGGGGGTCTTAGGAAGAGCAGCCAGGGGCTGCTGCTGTGGTTCAAGGATGCCTTGGCTTGCCTACCAGTAGAGATAGCCCTGTGCACATTCCCTGCTTTGCAGAGAGTATTATATGCCGCAGAAAACTGATATGTCTTTAGTGTAAATCCACTCATCAGTTTGAGGTTTAGACACCATGCTGGCTAGATGAATCATGCATCTTTGGGACAGCACTTGTAGCCTGGACATCAGAAAGAGATGGAATTGTTAGTAACTGTATTGTGAATCAAAGCTCTGGTCGAGGATGAGGTGAGATAGCTCAGGCCTCTTTGCTGAGCTACATTTTGCCTGCTCTTGGGACTGGCCTAAGCAAGCAATGGACATAATGGGAGTTCTCTGCCTTGAATTCCTGTGCATGTAGGCCTGTCCGGTTCACATATGTGCATGTCCATCAAAGGGATGGCTTGTACGCATGACTAGGCCACCCAAGACACAATACCAACAATGGACCCCTCCTATTGTGTCAACTTGTATCATGGTTTTCTATGGAGTTTTCACATGTTCCGTTTTTTTGTTGGCAAGTGTGCATTGGCTGCTTTTAGGGGGAAGCTAGAGAATGTCCCTGAATGGCTGATTATGCCGTCCGCTTTGAAAAGGTGAATCAGAGGCAACATTATAGAGGTTTATAAAAAGCACTCATAGGAAGGAGGAAGGAGGAAGTGGAGAGGGAGAAAGGTTTTTCCTCCCTCTCTCATAAAGCTAGAACTTGTAGAATCCTATGAAGCTGAATGTTGGAAGGTTCAGGACAGACCAAAGAAAGAACTTCTTCATGCAGTGTGTAGTTAAACTATGGAACTCCCTTCCACAGGAGGCAATGGTGGCCACCAACCAAGATGGGTTTGAAAGAGGATTGGGCAGATTTGTGGGCTGTCAATGGCTGCTAGCTAAGATGATTATGCTCTGCCTCCAGTCTTGGAGGGTATATGCCCCTGAATGCCAGTTTGCTGGGGCTCAGAAGTGTGGAATGTTCTCTTTCACTCAGGTATATTATTATTTATATCTTACTCATTTCATTTACAGTCATACCTCACGTTACGTTTGCTTCATGTTACGTTCTTTCAGGTTACATCCTGCAGCGACCTGGAAGTACCGGAAAGGGTTACTTCTGGGTTTCGCCGCTCGTGCATGCACAGAAGCGCTAAATTGTGCTTCACGCATGCGCACAAGCGCCAAGTCGCACCGCACACCTGCACAGATACGGCGCTTCAGGTTGCACTCTTTTCATGTTGCGAACAGGCCTCCGGAACGGATCCCATTCGCAACCAGAGGTACCACTATATATCCCAACATTTTCTCCAGAGAGCTCAAGATGGCGTACATGGTTCCCCCTCCTCATTTAATCCCCACAACAACCGCATGAGGTAGGCTAGGCTGAGAGGCAGTTACTGGTCCAAGGTCACCCAGTGAGCTTTATGGTCAAGCGGGGATTTGAACCCTGGACTCCCTAGTTGTAGTCTGACACTCTAACCAATATGGGCTTCCCATGGGGATCCAGTTGGTCTTTGTGAGAACAGAACATTGGACTAGATGGGCCATTGGCCTGATCTAGCAGGGCTTTCCTTTTGTTGATTGTAAGACCAGTATGTTTTTTTCAAACATATAATTAACCGAAAGAACAAAACTACCCCCTCTGCTTTTAAATCAACAGATGAGCTATTGCCAAATAAGCTAGCATAGGAGATACCGGTGCGGTATTCACAACTAGCTATGCTCGCTGAGGCTGATGGGAGTTGAAGTCCAATGACATCTAAAGGGTTCCATGCTGGCTACCTGCAAAGCAGGTTTTGCCAACCTTGTCCCCTTCCAGATGTTTTGGACTACAACTCCCATCAGCCTCAGCTGTGCTGGCTGAGGCTAATGGGAATTGTAGTCCAGAACTTCTGGAGGGCACCAGGTTGGTGAAGAATACTATGGAGCTTCTTCCATGGTCAATCATTTGTGTATTAGGGGTGAGGAGAAAAGGAAGGGATTTGGCAGAATTGGGATGTCAAAAACTTGCCCTGGTTTTCTTTATCAGGAACCTGGGATCAAAAAAGTAAGCTTTTGAGGACAAAAAAAGGACGGAACCCAGAATAAGGTGTGGACTGCACTATATATGTGCACTTTGCTTGGCAACTGCCCCCCCTCCGCACTCTCCCACCCAATAAACGCTATCGGCCTGAATGTTCAACTATAGCATTCCATTTGGGGCTGGTACAATAGCAAAATCACACCAGAATTCTCTCTGGCCAGTTTCAGATAGCAAAGGCGACCCCACCTGGTGGCTGCTGGCATCTACCAGCATCTAAGACCTGCCTTTTAGTAATTTGTGAGACCACTCCCGATAACAGGGAAAAACCATGAGATGTATTTGAGGATTTTCACTGTCACACATTCTTCCGAAACCTATGCACACAGCCAACAGAAAGTGCTGAGCACCCGGAAGGATCTGTGCATCCAGATGCCAGAAACGAGCTGCAGAAGCTTCTCTCTTTGAGCTAACAGGTGTTAGTGCTTCAGGGGCACTTTTGGAAAGGGAAGGGAAAGAGTTTAGGGTTGCTGTTTTCAAACCTTTGTGTGTGTTGTAATCTTGATCCTGCTCTCTCCACCACTGCAAGTGCTGTTTTTTTTTTAGGGGGGTGGGAACCAGACACATTAAGTGCACACATTTACTTCCATATCTGACTTTGACCTTTCTATAAGGGTTTTTTAAATAATAATAATCCAATCATGGTGAGGACTTGTATCCAGCAATTGACAGTCTCGGTCTGCTAGGCGAGTCCCTCCATTGGGCAGAGTGAGGTGGAATACATGGAGTAAGTAATGATGGCAAGGAGCAAGTAATAATATCCCAGCCCTAACTGGAGATTGAACTTGAAGTCTCCTGCATGCAGATCAGAAGCTGTATCCCTGAGCTATGGTCCATCACTATACTGATGCCTGGTCCATCTAGCTCTGGCTGTCTACACTGACTGCGAGGAGCTTTCTGGGGTATTAGGCAGAGGACATTCCCAGCCCTACCTGGAGAGGCTGGGGCTTGAACTTTGGATCTTCTGCAGGTATATGCTCCGCCACTGAGCTATGGTCCCCTGTGATCTGGGTCAAGGACAGGTAGCATGGGATGATGGGAGTCGTAGTCAACACATCCGGAGGGCCCCAGGATGGGGAAGGCTGAAATAAAAGTTGCCATGACAAAAACCCCGCTGGTACAATTCGCCAAGGTGTTTGAAATAATATGCACATTCTCAGAATTTATTCAAAAATGTAAGCCCAAGGGGGTTTATTTTTAAAAAAGAGAGAGTCTTGGTTCTGTTTGCAATGCTCCTGACAGAGTGAATATTGTTCCATTGTTACAATCAAAGAGGGAATTGCTCGCCATCATTTATAATAAAAGGCATAAATCATACTGCTAATTTCTAAATAAAGAGCTCTTGGTTGCTGTTTGTTTTTTTAAGTATAGATTAAACAATTCAGCCTGCTGTGCATTATTAACCATAATTTTTGCATGCTGGTGACAACAGTCCTTACTGTTGTTTTTCTTTGGGGGGGGGAATGCCTGTCAATTTGATGGGCAGGTTATGTGTGGCGAGGGAGGTGGTAGCTGCTCTTTTCCAAGACCCTGTGTGTACATTTGTGTGTGCACATGCATGACAATGCAGAATGTGTCTCTTTGTACTGCCAAAACATATTGCACCTCTCTGTGCAGTCTTGTAAGAGCCATTCATGCAGCACATAGTTAAACTATGGAACTCACTGCCACAAGAGGCAGTGATGGCCACCAACCTGGATGGCTTTAAAAGAGAATTGGACACATGCATGGAGGAGAAGGCTAGTAATGGCTGTAGCCAAAGTGACTAAGCTCTGCCTCCACAGCTGGAGGCAGTGATGCTTTTGGGTACCAGTTGCTGAAATCCACAGAAAAGGGGAGTTCTTTTGCGCTCGAATCCTGCTTGTAGGTTTCTCAAGGTGGTCACTGTGAGAACAGGATACTGGATTCGATGGGCCAGTAGGCCTTGGAATGGTTGACACAATATTAATAATGAACAGCACAATCCCTGGCTTCTAATCTAAGGCTGTGTACACACACCCATTTGCTCTGCATCCTGTGAGCAGGTTTTGGAGGCAGTGTAGAGATGGTGAGAGCAACAATCTACATCTGTCCTGTCATTTCTTATGAAATACTGCATTTTGATGCATTTCCCCTAAAAACCAACTTCGATCCAAAATGAGGGAAAGAGCTGTAGATATTCCTGGGGCAACGTGCTCACTTGGAGCTCTCTGTGGTGCTGAAACCAGTAATTAGCCCTGTGCCCTCTGTGTGCTGCTGAAACTACCAGCCTATCTGGTGCCCTGTGGGCTCCCAATTGAAGTCAAGTCAGGACTTGGGACTGCAGCTCCAATAAGCCCCTGCAAGCTTGACCATATCAAATACTGCATTTTGATGCATCCCCCCCCCCAAAAAAAACCCAATTTCAATTAGAACTGAGAAGAAGAGCTCCAGATATTCCTGGAGCAACTTGCTTGTTTGGAGCTCTCCATGGTGCTTAAACTACCAGCCTGCCTGTGGACTTCCAGACAAGTACAGCTCAGGGCATTAACCTATATTAACTCAACCTGGTTGCCTTCATATGCTTTGATCTACAGCACCCATCAGCCATGCCCATATTTTGCTGGGGTTGATGGGAATTGTCATCCAGGTTTGGGAAGACTGCTCTAGAGAAAATATTCTCTTACCTTGCACAGCTATAACCAGATAAAGTGTTTCATCCCACAGCAGCAAAGCCTGTTAAAGCCTCACTTAACTATAAGGACATGCTAAGTTCTGCAAGGCACAGTGAGCGCAGATTTAACTCAATTCTCTTAAATGCTGCAGCTGATATTAGCTTTGATCTGTTGAAGACAGAGCAATTTGACCGTGCGACCAGGATCAGAGGACGCCTACCCCTGTGTCTTTGCCATAACGTTGTGCTCAGCTATAATTCCAGTTCTGCAAAGAGGGATGTGAAATGTGTTACTAATGAAAACGATGCCTCGTTTATGTAAAATACTTTCTTGAGATCATTTCTGCCTGCATTCTAGGCAGAAGTCTCTGACACTTACCTAATGGATGATCCTCCCTTAGTCTCCCAAATTATGAATTTTTAATAGGAAACAGATTAAAATAATAAATAAAAATGGGGTAAACTCCAAGAGTCGTTAGCAAATCCCCCAGCACTATATCTGCAGAACCTCTGTCCTCCCCCCGCCCTGGTGTACCTTTCACATCCTAGGCCTCCCACCACATGGGAGGC
Source organism: Podarcis filfolensis (assembly GCF_964270895.1). Classification (NCBI taxonomy): domain Eukaryota; kingdom Metazoa; phylum Chordata; class Lepidosauria; order Squamata; family Lacertidae; genus Podarcis; species Podarcis filfolensis. The sequence goes on along the minus strand of NC_139620.1, from coordinate 22,762,700 downwards.
ACCGTTTAATTCAGAATATGAATTAAGCTAGGTTTGCTTTTCCTCCAAATCTGCAACCTTAGAAATCTGGAGAATGACCCAGGCTTCTTTCATGCTCCCTCTGTTCTCTGGAATTGCCATCTTTTCCATATTTCCTCGTTCCTGACCCAGTCACTATTAGTTTGTTCAAATCCAGCATTCCCTGTCTTGCCCTTCCTTGTGTTTTTCTGCCCCAGATCTGATTTTTTTGTGCTTTTTCTTCAACAAAATCACAATTGCAACATCCACCCATCTAATGTGGGGTGGGCAAAGTGTTGTTGAGACTTCTGGGGCCTCCTGTGCCTTTAATTTAAAGTTCCCTGTTTTCAGGTCCTGCTTGTTTTATTGCTCTCTCATGAGCAGAGGAATTACTGATGAATAGGACTATCACTCATCCCTTCAACAGTCTCTTAAGTGGCCTGACTACAAGAGAGCAACTTTTTATTCAACATTGCAGTGAACCGTTGCTGAAAGAGACTTATTTCCAAAGAAACATTATAACTTGGAAGTTGGCCACAAGGAAAAGGCATTGCTGGAGAAGATGGTACTATTCTGAGAGATGGTGTGGAACCTTCATTCAAGCTCCACTTCCCACTTATGGCAGAAATGCAATGCAGGGATCCAATGGGGAAGCAAAGGCAGCGGCCACATCCATGTGATCAAACCCCAGCTCAATATGCCAGGTCCAATGCATTCACCCCTAGCCCCTTTCCTTCCATGAGAATATAAGAAGAGGCTGCTGGGTCAAGGCAGTGGCCCAACCTGTTCTCGCAGTGGCCACCCAGATATCTGCAATAAACCTGCAAGTAGAAACACAACCACAAGAGCACTCTCATCTCCTGTGGTTTCCAGCAACTGGTATTTAAAAGCATTACTGCCTCCAGCCATGGAGCAGAGCATAGTCATCAGGGCTAGTAGCCATTGATAGGCTTCTCTTCCATGAATGTGTCCAGTTCTCTTTTAATGCCATCGAAATTAAAAGACGCCTGCTTCTTGGGAGAAAAGCAATGACAAACCTAGACAGCATCTTAAAAAGCAGAGACATCACCTTGCCAACAAAGGTCCGTATAGTTAAAGCTATGGTTTTCCCAGCAGTGATGTATGGAAGTGAGAGCTGGACCATAAAGAAGGCTGATTGCCGAAGAATTGGTGCTTTTGAATTATGGTGCTGGAGGAGACTCTTGAGAGTCCCATGGACTGCAAGAAGATCAAACCTATCCATTCTGAAGGAAATCAGCCCTGAGTGCTCACTGGAAGGACAGATCCTGAAGCTGAGGCTCCAATACTTTGGCCACCTCATGAGAAGAGAAGACTCCCTGGAAAAGAACCTGATGTTGGGAAAGATTGAGGGCACAAGGAGAAGGGGACGACAGAGGACGAGATGGTTCGACAGAGTTCTCGAAGCTACCAGCATGAGTTTGACCAAGCTGGGGGAGGCAGTGGAAGACAGAAGTGCCTGGCGTGCTCTGGTCCATGGGGTCACAAAGAGTCGGACATGACTAAATGACTAAATAATACAACAAGTTGGTGGTCACCAATGTCTCTTGTGGCAGCGAGTTCCATAGTTGAACTATGCACCCCCATTTGCCTCTTCCCTTCATATGTGAAAAGAAGCCAGAAAGCTGCAATCAGCTGTAGCTTTCAATTACATATGAACCAGGAAACTATGGTTAGTGGCTTCCAAACAAACTAGGTAATGAAGCTGTGGTTTAAATCAGCTTTCCAGATCCCAGGTTGTTAGGAAGCCATTAAACAGAATTCCTGGTTCAGCTGTTGCCTGTAGCTTCCTGGTTTAGAGAAACAAGGAGGGTTGTATATGGTTGCAAAAAAGCTTATGAAGCCAGGATTTGATCTTGTAGACCATGTCATAATGAATGAGAATTCTCATTTTAGACTAGGGGCGGAGGAGAAATTTGGTTCAGCGCACATTTAAAGGGGAACCTGACTTATTTGCACTTCCTGAAATGATACAGGGGAAACAGCCATCCTCCCAGATTCACCCTAATCTGAATTCCGCAGTGGAGTTCTCCAGCCAAGTTATGCATTCAAAAATGCATGTGAAGCGTGAATAAAAGTGCATATTATAGTGAAAGCAACAGACAAAAAAAGGTAGGGAAAACTGATTTGCAGGGGGGAGGAGTGTATTAGGCAAGGTTCCATAAAATGGGTATATTAAGAGGAAATCACCTTAAAATACTGCTGGATTTTCCTGAGGACTTTAAAATATATATATATATATCAAACTGATATGGAAGACTAATGGAAAACTGAGGAAGTGAAATAGACAGATTTGCCCATCCACGATTTACCTGCTTAATGGAGGTTCAATAAGGATGCATTGCCTGAGGATATCCATAGGAAGCTGCCTTATACAGTGGTCCCTTGGTTCTCAAACTTAATCCATTCCAGAAGTCTGTTCCAAAACCAAAGAGTTCCAAAACCAAGGTGCGCTTTCCCATAGAAAGTAATGCAAAATGCATTAATCCAGGGGTCAGCAAACTTTTTCAGCAGGGGCTGGTCCACTGTCCCTCAGACCTTGTGGGGGGCTGGACTATATTTTTTTTGGGGGGTGAACAAATCCCTATGCCCCACAAATAACCCAGAGATGCATTTTAAATAAAAGGACACATTCTACTCATGTAAAAACACGATGATTCCTGGACTGTCCACGGGCCGGATTTAGAAGACGATTGGGCAGGATCCAGCCCCCAGGCCTTAGCTTGCCTACCCATGCATTAATCCATTCCAGACTTTTAAAAACAACCCCTAAAACAGGAATTTAACATGAATTTTACGATCTAACGAGACCACCGATCCATAAAATGAAAGCGATAAAGAATGTACTGCAATCACACAATCAGTCAGTCAGTAGCTAAAATGGGTTCCACATAGCCACAAAAACAAAACAAAAAAGAGCAGCCAAAAAAAAACGCAAAGAAAAAAGCAAAAACAGAGAGCGTAACACTCAAAACGGAAGTGTGGCACTCAAGTTGGAAGCGTAACACTCAAATGGGGCCCGTTCGGCTTCCAAAAAAATGTCGCAAACCAGAACACTTACTTCTGGGTTTGCAGTGTTTGGGTTCCAAGCTGTTTGAGTACCAAGGCGTTTGAGAACCAAGGTACCACTGTATTGAGTGAGATCATTGGCCCTTCTAGCTACATGGACTGGCAGTGGAGCTCCAGGATTTCGGACAGGACTCTCTTCCATCACTACTTAGAGATGCCAGGAATTGAACCTGCGAGCTTCCGCATGCTAAGCAGATGCTCTGACCACTGAACCACAGCTCTTCTCCAAAGTCCTAGCCCTTTTTCCCCCTTCTTACTTGACAGGATTGGCCATGCTCAAGATGCCTATTTCTGATCAATGGATTTTCTGGTCGTCTTCTTATTAAAAAAAAAATTGTCTGATTTGCTTTGCTTGTTTCCAATTTCCTGTTGCTATGATAAGAGTTATAGATCTGTACATTTGTATCTCCCCCCCACCCCTCTCCCAAGCCCAGTTCAGGAAGCTTAAGTGCATATCAGACATGGTAAATGACACACAAATTTGCTAAAGGAAAAAAGCTTTTCCAAAGCTGTCACTCTGCAATCGTTTATAAAAGGAGGCCGTGGGAGGGGGGGAGGGGGTCAGTAACTGGAGTTCTGTGAGAACACTGAATTATGCCTTGCAGGACACACACACACAAAACCAGAAAGAAAAACAGAAGCAGCATCACCTCACATTAGCAATAAGAACAACACATCAATTCTAATTTAAACCTACATATTAATAAAAGCAGTCTATGTGTTCAAATAGATTGATGGTAACAAGACCGTGTGATGCAGCAGCAAAAATAGCTTTGGAAAGGGTAATGCAATTGTTTGCTGCAGCAACACAAATATAGCGTCCAGATCAAGGGAAGTAATTGTACCACTCTACAGTGGTACCTCGGTTTACGAACTCAATCTGTTCCGAAAGTCCGTTCTTAAACCAAAGCTGTTCTTAAACCGAGGTGCACTTTCCCTAATGAGGCCTCCCGCTGCCAGTAACCTTCCACCATTTGGCTTCCAGTCGTAGACCAAGGTAAAGTTCGCTAACCGGAACACTACTTCCGGCGATACTATAGCCAACATCAATCATCTGAAGCGCTGTCCCATGGAAGGTGGAGCAAGCTTGTTTTCTGATGTTCCAGAAGAGAAGACCTGAACCAATGGCTTCAAAGGGTAAGGAGATTGCGACTCAACATCAGGAAGAACTTTTTGACAGCAAAAGCCATTCTTCAGTGGAACAGACTACTTCAGAAGGTGGTGGGCTCTCCTTCTATGCTTCTGTGATCTTCTGCCATCTACAGATAATGCAACCATCCTGCAGGAGGATCTGTTCCAACTCTGCAGTTCTGTGATTCTAACTCTCTGCTCCAAGGGTGCTCAGCAAAAGGACCATGGCACAGGAAGCCGACAGATTCCAATATTTAATGCTGGTCTCACGCTCATGAACCCAGCAGTGCCCTGAGAAAGATGAGATATTGCAAGGGTGAGGAATCTCCAGCCCACAGGCCATTCCTGGACCTCCAGAGGAGTCCAGTTCAGCCAGTAAGTCCATTCCCTCCCCCCAGTTTGTGATGCCAGCTGATGGGCAGGTTGGTGGGGGTTCAATCCTGTGTTGGCACCTGTTCATAGTAGGGAATAGGGGTGTGCAGACAAAAGCAGCAGTATTCAGTCCCCAGCAAGTTGGCTGGTGTGTGGTTTGTGTGTGTGTGTAGGGGTTAAACCACTGAGCCTCTTGGGCTTGCCAATCATAAGGTCGGCGGTTTGAATCCCCCAACAGGGTGAGCTCCCATTCCTCGGTCCCTGTTCCTGCCACCCTAGCAGTTCAAAAGCACGTCAAAGTGCAAGTAGATAAATAGGTACCACTCTGGAGGGAAGGTAAACAACGTTTCTGTGTGCTGCTCTGGTTCGCCAGAAGCGGCTTAGTCATGCTGGCCACATGACCCGAAAGCTGTACACCGGCTCCCTCGGCCAGTAAAGCGAGATGAGCGCCACAACCCCAGTTGTCCACGACTGGACCTAACAGTCAGGGGTCCCTTTACCTTTGTGGGGGGGGGGGTTAAATCCTGCTCAGTTTGGCAGGATCCCATGCAACCTCCTCTCTGATTCAGGAAGAGGGTTGCTTGGAAACTCCCATTTAAAATGAAGGTTTTCCCCTTCATTTTAGCAGATTCTGGTGAAAAGCCTCTTCCTATTTGTAGAGAAGCGGAATGAACCAGCTGGCAATCCCTTCTGAGTGGAGAGATGCTTTCACACGGACGCTTCGTTCCATTAGTACCACCAACCCTCCCTCCCAATTCAGAGTCCCACCATAACTGTGCCAGTGACCACTGGCACAGAGAAGCTGAATGAAATGGGGGAGGGCATGACTGTGGAGGAAAAGTGCAATGCATTTTAACAAGCTCTTAATGGAAGGCAACAGCTGGGAGCAACCAAGAGTGATAGGCTGTGGGTGATGACCCATCAAGCTGCCTCCAGGACCCCAGCAACCACCCTGCGATCTCTGGCCCTCCGTCCAGGCACCTCTGGTTAATAGGCTATATGTGCTGAATTAATACCCTGCTGGGGCACACGTTGCCTGCACTTCCCCCAGCCAAGCTCCTTTCCGATGGCACTCTTTAACAAGTTCACCCCTAACAGCTGGCACATCGATGATGCATCGTGCCATTACAGCTTCCTACTCACAGCGCTGTTTAAAAAATAAGGAGAATACAAGGCTATAAAAAGCTGGTAATTTGGACTTCCGGGTTGGCGCCATCGCCGAATGGCGGACTCCCTCCGAGCTCCGGAGGGAGTCTGCTCGGCAGGGGCTGGGTTCTACCGCACCGGCGATGCGGGGACCCTTAGAAACCACGGCCACGGAGGCCGTGGACATGGAGACTCGGCTTGCACCGTTAGCGCCCTCCCGACTCGTGAAGGAGCCTTTTTAAAGGCTACGGATCGGGTGCCGGGGAGAAGCGTGGTGCCTTGAGTTCTCTGCTTCCCCTGCTGAGCGAAGCCGCATGCCATTCGGCGGAGAGCGCTGACTTCTTCCATTGAAAATTCGGACTTTTCAACAACAACCCGTGAGTAAATTTGGAAATCGGGTTCAAAAGGAGGAAAAAAAAAAATTTTTTTTTCGAATTGGATACGAGCGGGGGGGATCCAAAAAGGAAGTCAGTCCCCTCCCTATTGTAAACTTTCCAAAACAAGGACGGGGAAACCAAGACCCAAAAAGGCTTGCATTGCTGATAAAAATTCAAAATTTCACGATGGGGAACTACAAGAACTGTGCTGGAGGAGGAACTGGAGAAGGGAAACGCAACCCCCCCCCCTGGGAACCGGGGTGACTGAAGAGAGAGCCTGGTGAAAGGAGTCGGAGATCTTGACAGCTGTCAAAATAGCTGTCAAAGTCGAAAAGCGGAGTGGATTTTATTATGAGAACTTGGCTGGTTAAATTTGATACAATTTGCTACAACTTGTTAAAATTTGGATACAAAATGGCGAATATGGATAACAAATTGACTTTTGGATTAGAGGAAACAAAGATACAACAATCCCCCTTGAGGAGTTTCGGGACATTACAAGGATTGGGAAAGTGGAAAAACACCAATGGAACTTTACAGGACTGGTTATCTTCTGGGAAAGCTGCAAAACGGAAATAACATCTCGTCTTCAGGGTGTTTTCTTTTTTGTTTTTTTAAAGGAGACAATAGATTTTTCTATTGAAGAAAGGAAGGGACTGAACGTAAGGTTTTGCCCCTGAATAACAACCATCCCTGCAGACTTACCAAACTTTCGAACTACAACGTTTTAGCAGCGGAACAAAGGGAAATCAGACTACAACCTGGAAAGAACAATGGAGGGAGTTTTATTACAGTTTTATTAAAGACTGAAGTTAAAGTTTTGAAAAATAATGATAATAATAATAATTTTGATTTTCAAAAAATTTATTTTTAATTTTAAAAAAAGAAAAAGCCAGCAAGGAGCTGGGGAAAAGTTGTGATTTATGGTCTTAAGAATTCCAGGCAGACACCAGGGGTTGATGGTCAGGGGGAAATTAAACCGGGGACAGGGGGGGGAGAACTAAAACTCCAAAGGCTTGCCAACTTGGTTATTTTTTGCTGAATTGGTCTATTATTCATTATATTTTTTTATTCTCTACCTTTTCTGTTTCTATTATCTGGGGTGCTTCTTTTATTAAAAAATGGAAATTGTGGAATGACATGGGGTGGGTCTTGGGGAAAGAACACTGGGTTTTTTTTTTTTTTCTTTTTTTTACTGTAAAACAAATTAAGTTTCAATTTGAATGGGGAACTTGTTTGGCCAACAATATGAAAGGGGAATATGGTAGGGGTGGGGGAAGGGGGGAGTCCCGTAAAGTGATATTTTTTGTATTTTTGAAAAATTTTAATAAATATTATTTAAAAAAAAAATAAAAAGCTGGTAATTTATGACTCCCTACAGGTAAACTGTGAGCTCTGGGGCTGTGATCACACAACTTAATGGCTTCGGAGTTTGATGAGATCAGGTCGTCCCCGTATAGCTTCTTCCCTGTCCCCTTGCAATGGCTTCTGCTGTTGACACAGAACCACATGTGTACGTGTGTGTGTTTAGATCAAAACCTGTTGCCAGCAGGCATCTATGTATTGTATTAGAACCTGTTGTTTACCACACGTAAGAAGGAGATACCTTCTCTCTCTCTTTTTAAATTGCATTTATATCCCACCTTTATTTCCCTGGCTCTGAGCCTTCTTCCCCTGGGGTTTCCCTCCCACCACTCCTCTACATTCGGCCAGTCCATGACTCCTGATCTATTAGGTCCTAGTCCAGCGTTCTAAACACTGCTCTGCACTGGTTCACTGTCAGGCTTCGGGGAATCCGATCCCTCCCACGGTGGCAGCCAAGAAGCAGATAAACAAGAGTTCTTACCAAGTAAAGGTAAAGGGACCCCTGACCGTTAGGTCCAGTCACGGACGATTCTGGGGTTGCGGCGCTCATCTCGCTTTATTGGCCGAGGGAGTACAGCTTCCAGGTCATGTGGCCAGCATGACTAAGCCGCTTCTGGCGAACCAGAGCAGCACACAGAAACACCGTTTACCTTCCCGCCGGAGCGGTACCTATTTATCTACTTGCACTTTGACATGCTTTTGAACTGCTAGGTTGGCAGGAGCTGGGACCGAGCAACAGGAGCTCACCCCGTCACGGGGATTCGAACCGCTGACCTTCTGATCAGCAAGCCTTAGGCTCTGTGGTTTAACCCACAACGCCACCCTTCTTACCAAGTACTACATTCAATATTCACAGAGAGATGAAGAAATGCAGTCTCTCTTAGATAATGGCGTTGCTCCAAGTCCCATCCCCTTTGTCTCTCCTATTCTACATCACCCCTTTGCAGGCTGATCTGAGCTTTCTGCCTCTGAGCTTTCTGTTCTACTACTCTCAATGCCCGCTTTGTCCTGGGAGATGGGGGGGGGGGTCCTAGAATGCTGTCTAAAGACATGTGAGTCTGTTAGCTGTCTCTCCCCTGGTGTTTCTTCTTCTTCCTGCTGCTCTCCCAATATTTCCCAGCTTCTCCCCTCTGCCGCCTTTGAACCTTCTGCAAACCACTGTTGTAAATCTATACTGTTCTCCTGTTTCCAGGAAGGTTCGGGGGGGGGCAGTTCCCACCATTCTTCCTCAGTCCAGCCCCCGACATTCACCTTCTTCCAGCGTCCCATTTCTTAGTAGCCTTATGGTGGTTTTAGACTGCTCAATGCAATTACAGGGACAAGAGATATTTTGCACTAGAGCCACGATCCTCCAGGGCTTCAGTCACGCAGGCACTGGCACCATCCAGACAAGGTGAGTGTAATGCTCTCGCAATGGGGCTGGCCTTGAAGACACTGTAGAGATCTCAAATGGTTCAAACGCCAGGATGCTGGTAGGAGATCACAAAGCACTCTCCCTACAGCAGCTACATTGGTTACCAATTTGGTTCCAGCTTCAGGGCATGCTTTCTTGTGCTGGTTTTTCCCTTCAAAACCCTAAATGATCTGGGACCCGGTTACTGAAAGGCCGGAGTTCTTTGCCTTTATATTGTTATTTTTTTAAAATAATTTTTATTGGAATTTTATTTACAACATAACATAAACCCCCCCAATACACAATCTACCCTCATTAAACATGAACATAACATACAGTGAGCATAACATACAACAATACAAACAACGAAATAAAAGACTTCCTTTATCTTGTATCTGGCCTCCTTATTTACTTCTTACAAACTGTTTCCTTTATGAATAATTATTAAGATTTTTCTAATTATAACTTAAATATCCACAAAGTCTCCTGCAGACATTAATCGAAACAAGTCCAGGTATGTATTTTAGGGCACTGTTTTGTGAAGTATTCTCTGCATTTTCCCCATGCTTTTTGAAACTCTTGTCTAGTGTGATCTCTAATTGCCTCTGTTAATCTAGCCAGTTCAATATACTCTTAACGGTTTGTCTTGCCATTCCTTTTTTGGGGGCACAGTTTCTTTTTTCCAGTTTTTAGCAATAAGGATCCTTTGCCGCTCCTGTGGCATAGAGGAATATTTTCTGATCGTCTCTTGCTATACCTGTATCCATTATCCCTAGTAGAAAAGCTTCTGTATTTTTCATAAAGTTATGCTTAAACATTTTTTTAAGCTGGTCATTTACTGTGTTCCAGAAGCTTTTGATTTTTTCACAGGTCCACCAAACATGTATAAGTGTCCCCTCTGTTTTACACTCTTTGCCTTTATGAACCTACCTGGTTTTTAAGATCCTCAGAGCAAACCCTGCTCTCCCAGTAGACTGGACCCAATTGGCGAGTCAGGCCAATGATGATGGGAGGTGCAAAGCCCAGCAAAAAAACAAGGGCCACAGATCTCCCATCGCTGCTCTGCAATGAAGGCTTTTAAACAGACGGCATCTTGACAGGTGCCCTATGATGCCATCCCTGTCCTCAGCCTTGCCATCAGCACACCAAGCGCAGTGCCCACACCAGCTGCAGATCCCTGGCACACAAACAACAGCGTACGCATAGCAGCCAAGGGCCAAATCTTAAACACAACGCTAGGCATGTGCAATGTCACAGGGGTTAAAACTCTTGGCGTTCCCCCAGCACACATTTAAACTAGGCAGCAAAGAGAAGGAAGTCAAACAACGCAAGTTTGGACGCTCAAATGGTACTGCCGATTTAATATTCTCTCCCACACACGTGTCCCAAAATCTTGGTTCTGTAGAAATATTACAAGTACACAGGAAGTACAAATTTCAGCTGAACTTTATTTAAACAACAACAACAGATATTCCCACCCTCTGCAGGTAAAGCAAAGAATCCAAGTTGGAGGGACTGCAAAATCCAGGGAGCTACGGGGTTCTTGCTGGAGTGGTTGATGGCATCTGTGGGTTAGGATGGTTTTCCCGCCCCTCCCCATTTTCTTCTGCTTTCATCATCCAGAACGTTTCCTCCTTCTGAACTTTCTCTCCCAGGGTTGGTGGGTCTTAGCCCCACACCCACCACGCTTTGGAGCCACACTGTGGGAAGATGAGCACTTTGGATCTGGTTAATCCAAGGTGCACCCCTCCATAACGTCCCCCCTTTTGCTAACCCCCACAGTACTGACAGCGGAGCCACAAAGGGCAGAATAGGTCTGCCCCTCAGACCTTGAGATGGGACCTTTCTACCATAGGACACCCTTCCAAGGACTGCCAGAGCGAACCCTTCAGTGCCCAATCGGCTGACTTCTTCCATTAGCAATTTTCACATTTTCTTTTTTCTCACCAAACCATTACGTTAAATAAGGTCCACTTCGTTTTGATTCCCCTTTGCATTTTCCGCATTACATATGCATGAACTTGAGCAGCAGGACACCTGTCAATAATCAGAAAAGCTGAAGGATATACATGTCCATCCTGTATCAGGGATGGGAAGGATGTGGTGCCGCCCCAAGATTCCAGCTCCAATCAGCACCAACCAACACGGCCACCCTCTGATGAGGATGGGAGCTGCAGTTCAACATCTGGAGGCCCGCAGGTTCCCTGTTCCTTTTGTATTTCCTCCGCAACACTGGGAGCAAAGGCATAAGGGACACCGCCTGGTGCTCTGAAGGGCGTCCTGGTTGCGTCAGCATAGTCATCCCCATTGGAGATTGGGCGGGACCTGCCATCCACCAGGAGGCGGAGCCTGCAGGGAAGGTGGAAGATCCTGGACCGAAGGCCAACCAGGTGGATACTGGAAAACTGACTCTTCCTCGGAGAGGGGACTGAGAGAAGAAAAGCACAACATTGGAAATCAGATACTTTTTTATATTAAAAAAAACCCTACAAGACTCCATATTTCTACAGAGCTTTTGCAGGGCTCTGGGTGCACCACCAACATCTCAGTAACCTTTGCAACAACAACCCTGTGAGGTAGGGTCAGTGTCAACATCTCAATATTGCAAACAGGGAGGGTCAGACTAGACAGCGGTTCTCGCCCTGTGGGTCCCCAGATGTTGTTGGCCTACAACTCCCATCATCCCTGAGCTCTGGCCTTGCTAGCTAGGGGTGATGGGAGTTGTAGTTCAACAACATCTGGGGACCCACAGGTTGAGAAAGGCTGGAGTAGAAGAAGAAGAAGAGTTTGGATTTGAAGAAGAGTTTGGATTTGATATCCCGCCTTTCACTCCCTTTAAGGAGTCTCAAAGCAGCTAACATTCTCCTTTCCCTTCCTCCCCCACAACAAACACTCTGTGAGGTGAGTGGGGCTGAGAGATTTCAAAGAAGTGTGACTGGCCCAAGGTCACCCAGCAGCTGCATGTGGAAGAGCGGAGATGCGAACCCGGTTCCCCAGATTACGAGACTACCGCTCTTAACCACTACACCACACCAGAAGGTCATGGATTGGGCTGGAGTCACTGAATTAGAGAAACCCCAAGGTTTGAGATTTGAAGAATGCACTTCCTGGCCCACGGGTACAAGTTCTTCCCAAAGGACAACTTCCTTCTGTTAAAGTCAGATTGTTTTCTGTCTCTTTAGCTACCAGTTGGGATAGGTGGGACTTTTGCTGTTCCAGGTGTTGCTGAACTGCAACTCCCATCATCCCTGACCACCAGCCAGCCCGCTGGGGCTCATGGGAGTTGGGAGTCCAACAACATTTGGAAGTCTCAAAGCTTCCAGTACCCAGTCCACCTGCAGTGGCTCTCCAGGGTTTCAGACAGGGGCTTTCCCACACCTATTTGGAGATGCCAGGCACTGAACCACACTGGCGAAGTAGCTTTCCACTTCCCCACCTAATCCAATTAAGAACGTAAGAGCCTGGCTGCTGGATCAGGCCAATGGCCTGTCAGGTGGCAGAGGAAACAACCCCCATGGCAGGTTGCCAGGATAATAATAATAATAATTTATACCCTGCCCATCTGGCTGGGTTTCCCAGCCACTCTGGGCGGCTTCCAACAGAATATTAAAATCAATACAGCGTCAGACATTAAAGACTTCCCTAAACAGGGCCACCTTCAGTTGTCTTTTAAAAGTAAAAGAGTTGTTTATTGCCTTGACATCTGCTAGGAGGGCGTTCCACAGGGCTGGCACCACTACCGAGAAGGCCCTCTGCCTGGTTCCCTGTAACCTCACTTCTCGCAGCGAGGGAACCGCCAGAAGGCCCTTATCCAGGAATGGATAAGACAAGGAAAAGTCCTTACCATCTGCTTTTTATTCAATATTCACAGAGAGAGGCTCCCACTTCCTCATTTGTCATCTCTTCTACGGGTGGCGCTGAGGGCCCTTTGCTTCTGAGCCCTTTGATCTCCTACTTTCAAGGCTTGCTGGGTTCTGGGAGAGGGGAGTGGGTCTGGAATGCTTTCTAAAGACACTGTGTCCTTCAGCTGTGGCCCTCCTGGTTCTTCCTCCTCCTCCTCCTCCTCCTCCTCCTCCTCCTCCTCCTCTCCCATTTTTTCCCAGCTTTCCCCCTGATCTGCCTCTGAGCTGCGACCTTCCTCAAACCCCTGTTGTAATTCTGAACTGTCTTCTTCTCTGGAAGGATCAGGCGGTCTCCGCCATTCCACTTCTGCCTGGTCCCTGACATGACCCATCTAGTCCAGCATACTGCTGTCAGTTTCCAACCTAGGCAAATCTGCAAGCAGGACCTGAGCGCAAGAGCACTCTCCCGTCCCAAAAAGTGAAGTAAAAAAAGAATGGGAGTGCCTAAATGAATACCTCAAAAGTCACAGTTCAAGGACAGAAATCTGGCTGAGTCTGGAATAACCTTGTGAAGTGAAAGGATATGAAAGAGGGATTTATATCTAGATGTTAGGATAGAGATGATAACAGGAAGACAGGAAGACACAGTAAGAGATAAAGGAGGCGCTGTGGGATTGGTGGAAGTCAATGTCTTGTTGTTGTTTTAGTGTCTATAATATTAATTTGTAAGATATGGATTTGTTTTTTGTTTTTTGTTGTTGTTGCTTTCTTTAGTTTTCGAATGTTGATTTTTGTGTGTTGTGTATTGTTATTTTTTGATATCTTTCGTGTTGTTGTTGTTGTTTGGAAAATAGTAATAAAATTTATTTAAAATAAAAAAAGAGCACTCTCCCCTCCCGCATTGCTCCTTCCAACTGTGGAGGCAGAGCTTTGCCATCACCTAAATCTTGCGCCCCGCCCCCCCAGCTGCAGAGAGTGCATTACCTGTCAGTCTGAGCTGTGCCAAGCCGCTTGGCTCTCTTCTCCAGCCACTCATCAATGGTGCCAGGCGTGACGACTGCCTTGTCCAGCCGCTGCTCTTTCGCCCTCCTCTCTTCTGTTTTTTTGGAAAGACAGACAAGGGCAATCTCATTTAGCCCGACAGCCTTTCGCCCCATTGAACACACTCCTGGTTATTTCCCCTTGTATTCCTGCAGCTGACAGTTCCGGACCGGGTGCTGTGGTTCCCTTTACGGAACCACCTTCCCAGCTGCCGTTCCGTCTGCGATTTGGCCAGTTCTGGACGGATGGTTCTGCCTTCCCATCTTATCCAGTCCTCCACCTACGCAGCTCCAAATCGTGGAACAGCTTTTTTTCAAAAGAACAACAGCAACAACGTCCTTTGCCTTGGCAGAATTTGTACAGGCTGGGAGGATCACTGAGTGCGGTCCACACGGCAGTTAAAAAGAAACCGGGGAGAGGGCCAATGAGACTCACAGGTTGTGCACAGAGCAGCAAGAGAAGGGCCAGCTGCAGTTCCTGCTTCAGAAGGCAGGTCCATGTTGCTCTCCAAAAACAGACAGAAGAGCCACAAGAACATCAAAAGAGCTCTGAAGGATCAAGCCAATAGTCCAGCGTTCCTGTTCTCACTGTGGCTAACCAGAAGCCTTTTCTGGTAAACCCACAAGCCAGACCCAAATACAAGAGCCTTCTCTCCTCCTGTGGCTTCCCGCAACTAGAATTTAATGTTGTTAGCCGCTCTGAGCACAGCGTTGGCTGGGGAGGGCGGGAGATAAATAAAATTTTATTATTTATTTATTATTATTAGAATTCAGAAGCATTACTGTCTCCAACTGCGGAGGCAAAGCGAAGCCTTTGTGGTGCTGAACAGCTGTTGATCAGCCTTCTCCTCCACCAATTTATCCAGTCCTGTTTTAAAGCCGCCCTGGTTGGTGGCCCCCTGCAGCAGCGAGTTCCATAGTTCAATGGAGCAATGGCATGACTGCAAGGCACAAGAAGGAGGAGAAGGAGATTTGGAAACAGGTTTGATGCCTGAAGTATTGGTGCAACCTCGGCTTGCTGAGTTCATCACTGTGTGAGGAAGCACTTTTGTCTGTCCCAAATTTTCCAACGTTTGGAGTCGTATTTCCTAGTATTAGGAAAAAGAGGGACTAGATCTTGTGGGATCAAATTCTGCGGTTTATGTGTTGGGAGCAGTACAGTTGCTGGAAACCCCAGGAGGGACTCAAGTCTTTGCTTACAGGCTTCCCAGAAGTGGCACTTTGTTGGCCACTGTGAGAACAGGATGCTGGATTAGACTGACTATTGGCCTGATCCAGTAAATAATAATAATTATATTATTTGTACCCCACCCATCTGACCGGGTTGCCCCAGCCATTTTGCCCAGCTTCCATCTGATATAAAAAAATAATAACACATTGCACATTAAAAAGATTCCCTATACAGTACAGGGCTGCCTTCAGCTGTGTCCTGAAGATAATATAGTTACTCATTTCCTTGACATCTGATTGGAGGGCATTCTACAGGTCGAGTGCCACTACCAAGAAGGCCCTATGCCTGGTTCCCTGTAACCTCACTTCTCGCAGGGAGGGAACCGCCAGAAGGCCCTTGGAGCTGGACCTCAGTGTCCGGGCTGAACGATGGGGGTGGAGACGCTCCTTCAGATATACAGGGCCGAGGCCGCTTAGGGCTTTAAAGGTCAGCACCAACACTTTGAATAGTGCTTGGAAATGTACGGGGAGCCAGTCAGATCCTTTAGGACCAGTATGATGTGGTCCCAGCAGCTGCTCCCACTCACCAGCCTAGCTGCCGCAAACACCATGATGGCTATTGCTCTGCCTCAATGGTCAGAAGCAGCAAGGCTTCTAAACATCAGTTGCTGTAACTCACGGGAGAGAAAAGTGAACTTGTGCTCAGGGCCTGCTTTCTGGCTTCCCACAGGCATCTGGTTGGCCACTGGGAGAACAGGATGCTGGCCTGATCCAGCAGCCAGCCTCTTCTTACACACAGGCTGAATTTCTACACCCTTGGTTCAGGAATCTGCGCGGGCTTGGAGCTGTGGTTTCCCTGCCGCCCGGTTACGACTGGGGCAGAACTCGCATTCTCACCCTCCGTCCCTGAGCAGGGACACAGGACTCACACCGATGCCCGTTGCAAAACAAGCCAGGCATGGAAATTTTGCCTTGGTGACCTAAAGCAAGCCCCATCCCCAGGATAGTCTCTCCTTTCAAAGGCGGCCTGTGCTGTTGCTTTTCTACGGCTTTGGTGCATTAATGCATATTCGGGGAGAGGAAACATCCTGGCTCGTTGACATTAACAGCGCAATCACGGGGCCCGAAGGCAGAATAAGCCAGAGACAGCTTGAGTGATTGCAGGAGGCAGTCGGGAGGAAACGTTCCATTCATCAGCAACAAGAACACAGATTCCTGGGGGCACCTGAATACCAAAAAACTCAATGGGAAAGCGGGGAGAGAGGGACTTGGACAACACTGCTCCCCATAATAATGATCAGATCACCCTGCCCAGTCCCCAGAAGAAACCATTCCAGAACAGAATCCAAAAAAGGCATCTCCTACCACCTACCCCAGAGGACCCCTCCCACCTCCTGCAGCACCCACCCTCCCGCCAACCACCTGCTCCAAACCAAGACGGTGCCATATGTCACGCTTTTAAGCAAAATGTTAAACATTTTCCGACAGGGTGTGAAATTAACACCGCCACCACTCCAGCAGAGTGAAGGATCGCGCCAGCTCGGCAGTGGCAGCCAATTATTCTTCCAGCCTGCTGAATATTCATGAGTGCAGCCGGAGAAAGAGGGGGGAAAGAGGGAGGAGTAGCCAGAAACGGGTAACACGGAAGAGTCTCCCCACCACCACCCCCATCCACCCTACAACCTCTCTGGTTTAGGTTCAGGAGAGGAGCCAAAAACAGGCATTTTCTACCATTGTGGAATGCCCTGCCCCCTGCCCCATCCATCATCTACTCATTGTGTCATATGCATTGCAAAGACATCTTTTTGCCCAGGCTTTCCCTGACCCAGAAAACTGGCCCTGGTACTACTGAATTTCCGATTTGTTTGTTTGTAATAATGCTGCTTTGGTTTTTTTTTTGAAATGTTGCAGCTCCATTTTCAACAATACAGTGGTACCTCGGGTTAAGAACTTAATTCGTTCCAGAGGTCCGTTCTTAACCTGAAACTGTTCTTAACCTGAAGCACCACTTTAGCTAATGGGGCCTCCCACTGCCACCGTGCTGCAGGAGCACGATTTCTGTTCTCATCCTGAGGTAAAGTTCTTAACTTGAGGTACTATTTCTGTGTTAACGGAGTCTGTAACCTGAAGCGTCTGTAACCCAAAGTACCACTGTACTGTTTTTAAGTTGCCTTCATGCATACCGCTTAAGAGATGTCAAACTATCGAGTGGTTCAGAAATGCCTTTAAAATAAATGAATCACAAATCTCCTGTGTCGTGCCTGGCCTGGCCCTACACTTACCCAGGAAGGGTATAAAACATCTTGCTTACCCCCAGTCTGTCCAAGTGAAATTCATATTGCTTCCCCTCAAAGCGAGGCTTGGACAAGGCCCCCACCACCCCTGACTTTAGCCTATTTTCCATACTTACATAGGATGCTGCCTAATACTCAGTCCACCTAGCTCAGTATTGTGTACACTGACCAGCTCTCTGGGATTTCAGCCAGGCACCTCTCTCATGTCTACCTGGAAATGCTGGAGGGGATTGAATCTGGGACCTCCTGCTTGCTAGACACCCTACCATTGAGCTACGGCCCTTCCCCAAAGACAGTGGGATAATTGTTAAATTGTCAATAACTTCCATAAAACAGAAACGCTGCAGCCATTGCTCCCCACCCCCATCCAAGAGCCCCACCACCACAAAAAAAGCATTGTGGGTTCAGCTTATCTTGCTCAGAACTCCCAGGGAGATAGCAAAGAAAGCTTAACCCCAACCGAGTGCCCCTTTCTGCACAGTGGGGACACGAAAAATCAATTGCAGCAGGCTTGCCAAATGCCAGAAGTCTAGGCAGCAGGGTCGTCTTTGCAGGGGAGAGTCTGTAATTAAAAAGGTTTCGATTTGCGGAATCAAGCAGAGGAGGTGGGGATGGAGAGTGGTGCTCCCCTGCTTTTCTCTCTCTCTCCAGCTGATTCAATTATTTGCTTTTGCCCAGCCCATTTACCCTACATTGATAATCAATAGCTGTATAATTGGTGAACAAACACAACAGGAGCTGGGAACAGCTGCTCGGATCTCTCTGGCCTTCCCTGGCCTCCACTTTGTAGTGTCGGCTGCAGAGTGGGGGGCTGCGTTTGGGGAAAGATGTCCATCACAATGACCGCAGTCAAGGCTCTGGCAAGAAGCCAGCCTCAGTGCCATAGCAGGCATAATGTAACACAGGAGATGCTAGCTTGCTCTTGGCTTAAAGGCAGCCTAACAGTGATTTGCACAGGGTCTACAGAAGGGATTAGCACTTTTCCTTATGTTTATCCCACAACCTGTTAAGGCCACGGGTGCCTACGTTCTCCAGACCCCATTTACCTTGCACATGAGCATTCAGCTGCTCCAGATCTTCCTCCGTCATGTGGGAGAACCTGCAGTTAGGGCCGAAATCACACCGTCCTGCCGAGAGATCCAAAGCAAGCACAATTTTAAAGAATGAAACCACAGCCTCAGGGGAACAAAGGAGCTCACGACCACAGCAGGACCAAGAGCAGCATTCAAGAATTGTCAAAACTTGCATCACCCCCCCCCTTTCCAATCCTGGCAGTATGGCCCTTCCTGTGTACAAAACTCCATCCGCGGGATTTTTATATAACCATTTGAGCAAACAAATTCAATTATTTATTACAGTCCGCATCTATTGCCACCTGCCGCAAATTAAAAATTAGGGAGAAATAAATGCATTGCGACAGCTACTAGCTTCAGCGGTTTCAAAAGGGTGGGAAGACAAATTCATGGAGGCTTAAAGGTAAAGGTAAAGGGACCCCTGACCATTAGGTCCAGTCGTGACTGACTCTGGGGTTGCGGCGCTCATCTCACTTTATTGGCCGAGGGAGCAGGCGTACAGCTTCCGGGTCATGTGGCCAGCATGACTAAGCCGCTTCTGGCAAACCAGAGCAGCGCACGGAAACATCGTTTACCTTCCCGCCAGAGCGGTACCTATTTATCTACTTGCACTTTGACGTGCTTTTGAACTGCTAGGTTGGCAGGAGCAGGGACCGAGCAACGAGAACTCACCCCGTCGCGGGGATTCGAACCGCCAACCTTCTGATTGGCAAGTCCTAGGCTCTGTGGTTTAACCCACACGCCACCCGTGTCCCGTTGGAGGCTTACTGATAGACAAATAGAACCTCCAAGCTCAGAGGCAGTATATCTTTAAATGCTAGTTGCTAGGAGGTGACAGCAGAGGGACAGGGCTGCTGCCCTCTTGGAGGCTTCCAAGAGATATCAATTTGGCCGCTGCAGGGAATCTAGACCAGACAGGCCTTTGGTCAGATCCAGCAATATCAAAAGCAACACAATAGCCAGAAACAATAACAATGTGAAAAACTTTATGGAATAATTCAAAACATGAAAACTAACAAACTGAAGTTTCTGAAAGTCTCTGAAAGTCCTTAAATGAATCATGGTGCCAGACTTTACCCCGGTGGAGAGCAAGCTGTGAAGCTTTGCATAATCAACAAATTTCCAATTCTGATGTCCAACTCTGAACTCTGCTGAATAGTGCTTCCAGATAACAACTACTGTTTTGTTGAATTCTTCATCAGCCAATTAGTTCAACACTTGTAAGTAGAAAGATATGTAATTTCTACATTAACCAATCTTTTTTCAAATAGATATAATGGAAGATACCGTATTTTTTGCTCCATAACACTCACTTTTTTCCTCCTAGAAAGTAAGGGGAAATGTCTGTGCGTGTTATGGAGCGAATGCCTACGGATGGCGGGGGGATCTGCTGCAGTCGTGAGCAGAGGATCCATGGTTCCTCTTCCTTCCCTCCTCCGTGGCTCGCTTTGCTCGCTTTGAAACAGCAAAGCGGGAGAAGAGCCACTGAGTGGGTAGAAGAGAGGGACAGAGAGCCTGGTTACAAAGCACGGATCCACATGGATCCTCAGGATTTTTGCACTGGGTCACCCCAAATTCACAATCAGATCACATAGCATGTCCATGGCTACAGCTTGCACCAAAAAAATCACGCACCCACTGTTGCCTGAGGCCGCAGTGGTGCAAAAACATGGTTACAAAGCATGGATCCACATGGATCCTCAGGATTTTTGCATTGGGCTACCCCAAACTCACCGTCAGATCACATGTCTGTGGCCACAGCATGAACCACAACAATCATACATACACTGCTTCGTTTATAATATTTTTTTTCTTGTTTTCCTCCTCTAAAAACTATGTGCGTGTTATGGTCGGGTGCGTGTTATAGAGCCAAAAATACGGTACTCTGGAACAGTGCTCATGCGATTATACAAAGCTTCACAGCTTGCTCTCCGCTGGGTAAAGTCTGGCACTGTAATTCATTTAAGGCCTTTCAGAGACTTCAGTTTGTTAGTTTTGATGTTTTGAATTATTCCATAAAGTTTTTCACATTGTTATTGTTTCTGGCCATCGTGTTGCTTCTGATATTGCTGACTCATATTTTGCAACACAGGGGTGGGTTTGTTTACTTTGGTCAGATCCAGCAGGGCACCCCCCATATTTGATACTCTTCTCCCTGCCCCTGAGAACAGCTTCTTGGGGGCGGGAGGAGCCCAACGAAAAGAAAAGCATACCCGATAGCAGGAATTCCCGACACGGCTTCTTACTCTGCTCCTCCTGCAGGATGGTTGCATTATCTGTAGATGGCAAAAGATCATAAAAGCATAAAGTTGGAAAGGGTCCCAAGGGTCATCTAGTCCAACCCCCTGCAATGCAGGAATCTCAGCTAAAGCATCCATGACAGGTGGCCATCCAACCTCTGCTTAAAAGCATGGAGAGGATGATGATGATTATTATTATTATTATTATTTATTCCCCGCCCTCCCCAGCCAAGACCAGGCTCAGGGCGGCTAACACCAAATATAAAACAATTGATTGAAATACAACTTAAAAACAAGATTAAAATACAACATTAAAATGCAGCCTCATTTCAGCAGAAACTCAAAAACTTTTTTGGGGATGAGAAGGTCAAGTTTTCACCAAGGCTAACTATCCAGACTGGTCCTACGTGGGCCAGAAAAAAAGCCAGGGAAGTCCCCAAGTAGGAGTTCCGTCACAGAAGGATAAAGGGAAAAAGAAAGGGGGGGGGAGAATCAAGTTAATTCCAAGCCAAAAGCCAGGCAGAACAACTCTGTCTTACAGGCCCTGCAGAAAGAAATCAGATCCTGCAGGGCCCTGGTCTCATGAGGCAGAGCATTCCACCAGGCCGGAGCCAGCGTTGAAAAGGCCCTGGCTCTGGTTGAGGCTAATCTGACCTCCTTAGGGCCCAGGACCACTAGGGTGTTGCTATTTATGGACCTTAAGGGGTAAAATAAGGTGAGGGGGCCTCGCTCCACACATCCACTAGGGCAAGCAAGAGGCGTCCGACAAGAATCCCACCCAGGCTTACAATCGGGCGTTCCATATCCCCTGTCGGGGACAGCAGATGCCTCCGAATACCATTTGCTGGGACTTGTAAGTGGAAAGAGAATGCTGTCATTCTCAGGTCCCATTTGCAGGCTTCCCTTAATAAGCATCTGCTTGGCTGCTGGATGGTGGACCAGATAAGCCACAGGCCTGATCCATCCAAAGGGCTCTTCTTTCTTACCAAGCAGCCTCTTACCTCGAAACAGATCATACCAGACTTTCTTGGCCCGGAGGTGCTGAACCCCGTTTAGGTGCTTCTTCCTGTTGTGGAGGTTGTCCTGGAAAGAGCGGTTGCAGTAGTCGCAGAAATAGCGCTTCCCCATGGAGACGCTTGCTGAAGGAAACCTCTGCAGGGAAGATCAAATACAGTGGTACCTCGGGTTACATACACTTCAGGTTACATACGCTTCAGGTTACAGACTCTGCTAACCCAGAAATAGTGCTTCAGGTTAAGAACTTTGCTTCAGGATAAGAACAGAAATCGTGCTCCGGCGGCGCGGTGAAAGCAGGAGGCCCCATTAGCTAAAGTGGTGCTTCAGGTTAAGAACAGTTTCAGGTTAAGAACGGACCTCTGGAACGAATTAAGTACTTAACCTGAGGTACCACTGTATGCGTATGTGGAGTATCTAATTGAAAAACTAATAAAGATTATTTGGAGAGAGAAAAAGAAATTATCAGACTTTGGCTTCTTTTCCTTGACTGCACAGCTTTCCTACAGGTTTACTCCCACAAGATGTAGTGACTTGGGGGACAGCTTTAAAATGAGGATTAGACAAATTCATGGAACAGAAGGCTATCGTTGGCTACTAAGCCACAATGGCTATGTTATCTTCTTCACTAATGAAGGCAGTAAGCCTTTGAATACCAGTCACTGAGAATCATAAGTGGGAAAAGAGCTGGTGTGCTCAGCTCTGGCTATGGGCTGCCCAGAAGAAGCATCTGTTTGGTCACTCTGAGAAAAGGATGCTGGACTAGATGGCCAAATCCAGCACACAGGCTCTCGGTACGTTCTTACAGCTTCAGAGACTACAGCTCCCCCTCTTCCACTAGTCTCATTAACAGGCAAGTAATATTTATTTTTGCAGCCTAATACTATTTGTGGGCTCATTTCCCAGGCTGACTTAATAGGGACTATTGCAGTAATAGCAATCTCATCCGCCTATAAATCTGATCAGCATTACTGCATACCGCTTCAAGAGCCATGATGGTTGATAATCAGTATATAAATATTGTAAAAATTATTTAAAAAACAACAACAACATTACAGCTCAGCAGAGGAGACTAGTCTAATTTATGGTTGAGTCAGAATCATTTTGGGCTTCATCGATCAAATCAGCTCATTTGCTGCCCAGAAGGCAACTGAGACCTGCTTCAGATGCTGGGATGATGGTTGCAAATCGGCTGGAGTCTAGTAGTGGCACCTAAAAAGCTATTAAAGTCATAGAGGCACATGATTTTTTGAGCCAAAACTATAAATAAATATGGTGCTAGTTCCCCACCCATCCTTGAACTATTACTTTTGAATTTATTTATTTTTAAAATTCTTATAGCTACAATGGGAAAACAATTGCTCCTTATGCTCCACCTCAGTCACAAAGGTTCTCTGATGGGGCATTTCTGGTGCTTCCCGACTCCCCTGAGGTTCGGTTGACCTCTACTGGGGACAGAGCATTTAGCATATAATAATAATAATGATTTATTATTTATACCTCGCCCATCTGGCTGGGCTTCCCCAGCCACTCTGGGTGGCTTTCAAAAAAATATTAAAATACTGTAATACATCAAACATTAAAAGCTTCCCTAAACAGGGCTGCCTTCAGATGTCTTCTAAAAGTCTGGTAGTTGTTGTTCTCTTTGACATCTGGTGGGAAGGCGTTCCACAGGGCGGGTGCCACTACCGAGAAGGCCCTCTGCCTGGTTCCCTGTAACTTGGCTTCTCGCTGTGAGGGAACTCCCAGAAAGCCCTCAGTGCTGGACCTCAGTGTCCGGGCAGAACGATGGAGGTGGAGACGCTCCTTCAGATATACTGGATATAGTATATATACTTCAGATATACTTCAGATATAGCATGGCAGGCCCTGCCCTGTGGAACTCACTGCCAGTAGAAGTTTGACAGGAAACATCACTCCCTTCTTTCAGACATCTTCTGAAAATGGTGTTATTTAGACCAGCCTTTGCAACACGATTTTTTTTTTAACTGGTATTTATGGACATTTTTTGTGATGTTTTTAGTGATATTTTATTGATGTTTTCATTCTTTTTGGAACTTGTTTTTTTTAAAGAAGAATGCAATTTATAAAGCTTTAAACAAGCAAACAAACAATCAAGGAATTAGGCACCCAAACATGCCTAAGATGAGTCATACAAATGTTACTTTAAAACTGCTTCAAAATCTGTTTGTCTCTTCAGACACTGCCAGGTTCTTTGATGTTGTCTTTGCTGCAAAAATCTTAGCGCGGCTGCCAATCTGAAGTGATCTCTGCTGATGAATGATTGGTGGTAGAACATGTGTTCTGCAAGCCCCCATCCGCCAGTTCAATCTCCAGCATCTCCAGGGTTGTTTTGTTTTGGGTTTTTTAAAGATCAGGTAATGGTGAGAAAGGAACCCCAGAAGCTGCCCTACATACCCAGACAAACCTTTTGGTCTATCTAGCTCAGTATTGCCAATACTGGCAAGCAGTGAACATTCCTTGTTCTATCCGATCATACCAGTGAAAGTCTCAGATATATATATATAATTTTATTTTTTATTTTGGCAAAGTAATACAGTGGTACCTCGGGTTAAGTACTTAATTCGTTCCGGAGGTCCGTTCTTAACCTGAAACTGTTCTTAACCTGAAGCACCACTTTAGCTAATGGGGCCTCCTGCTGCCGCCGTGCCGTCGGAGCACGATTTCTGTTCTTATCCTGAAGCAAAGTTCTTAACCTGAAGCACTATTTCTGGGTTAGCGGAGTCTGTAACCTGAAGCGTATGTAACCCGAGGTACCACTGTAATAATAAATAAGAATAAAAATGTGCACCCCAACCCCGAGACCGTTCCATTGTAACTACCCAGCCTGTCAAAATTTCATCACCTCTTGTGATGGTTTTACCCCTGTCCGTTTTAACAGTACAAATTCTACAAACACCTTCCATATCTCCTCAAAATCATTTCTCCTGCATATTCCCCGTCTTACCTTAGCAGCACATGCTAATTTACCATTAATAGCTATTTCCCACACCTCTTTATACCGAAGTCTCAGGTTCAATCCCTAGCATCTCCTGCCAGGGCTGGGAGCGTCTCCTGCCTGAACCTCCACAGAGCTGCTGCCAGTCCGTGTAGACAATACTGAGCTAGGTGGACCAATGGTCTGACTCAGTATAGGGCAACCTGGATGGACAAGTGGGTCTTACCTGGTAGAAGGCAGGTAAATAAGAGCTATGGGAGGCAAGGAAGTAAAGCAAAATAGCCCAACAGGCCACTCACCTCCCTTTACACAGACATCACAGGCATCGCCCCTCACACCTGGTAGAGGAACCCCGCAGGCAACATCTCTATCTATAGTCCTCTATCCAACTAGCAGCTGTAGTTTGGGGCAGGGTTCTAAAATCCCCGGAAACCACACAAGACTACGACTCCCAAAGGTTTGAGTGCCCAAGGATCACGTGACACCAACCGTGGGGCATCCCGGGAAATGAAGTTTATCTATAGGCGGACTACAGGTTAGGGGGCTGGAGCGGGACTCCAAAGCCCATCATCCCGCGCGGGAAAAGGCTTCGTTACCCATAAAGCTTTGGCAGCCGGAGGGGCCGCCCTTGCTAGAGGAGGGCGAGAGCTGCGCGTGCGCGGTACCTGAAGGCTGCCGAACATGACGCTCGCCAAGCAGGTCTACCGAGTGCTTTTACGCCGCAGCGCTACCTTCGCTCTCACGGTCATAGTGGGCGCCTTGCTCTTCGAGCGAGCCTTCGACCAGGGCGCGGACTCCATCTTCGAGCAGGTTAACAAGGAGGTAAGTCGGCCTGTAGGGTCGCGCAGGCCCGAGCCGGGGACTTGCGTAGAACGCGGGCCCGGGCTGGGCGAAGGTCAAACGGGGCCTTGATATACGAGAGGCCCCGGCTTCGGGCCTCTCGCGCTTCTTCGAAACAGCTGAACGCCTGCTTGGGCTTTCTCTGTGTGTCTTGCATGGGGCCACCAGGAAGGTACGAGGGACAGTCTCCCAAGCAAGCGAAGGCCAAAGGGCCTGAAAGGATATGCAGCTTGCAATGACTACGGTCTGTTAAGATCCTTGTTTTATCTTGAGTGGTGACCAATCTTAACTACCAGGATTGTGAGCATAGCGGGGTAATGAAAGAATTTAATCAGTCACTAACGCACTTTAATTTATAGCAGAACTAACAACAGTTGAGACTACAGTTCCTAGAAGTCTTGGGGAGACGCCATGGCAGGTAAACTATAAACAAATAAGCTGTGCCAAGTCAAGTCCCAAGTGTCTACTTAATGCTGAATTACATGCATGAACTTTTATTGTGCTAGCCAGAGGCCATGGCATTGTTATTCTATGGTTCTTGCCACCCGTTATGATCTGTTAGTTCACCTGTGAAATTTGTAGTTCAGGTTGTGTAGCATCTACTTGAGAAGAACATGTGTTTCACCTTATACATGGAAGAGAACAATGGCCTGTGCTTTTGGGAAAGAGCCATAGGAAATGGCTGCTTTTGCAAATAAATCAAGGTCTCTTGCTCCCTCAAAAGATTTCAGCAGTTTCTCTCCTGCTGCCCAGAATGCTTGGAACTGCTTTCCAGAACACCTGTGGGATGCAATCTCATTCCTTCAAAATCCCTCAATCAAGCTCATGTTTTCTGTGAAGCATTTGCCACAACCTTCTAGTTTTCATGTCCTACTGTAACTATAACCTTAAGAATGTGTAGCTGTAATAATGGCATATTTTTCCTGTTTTATCGTTCTCCACATCTTCCCTGTGACAGATATTCAGATTGTAATCTCCCTGGGGCAGGCACCTATCATCTGCTCATCATCATTTTATTTATTTTATAGGCACTTTGGTGATCTATAAAGATAATAGAAATCAAGCATTCTTATTCTGAGGGGGTTTTTTTGCTGTTGACATATATCTGGATGTTTTATTCTCAATGTGGTTGTACTTTTGGGGGAGAATTGGGGAGGCCACAGCACTGATTTTGAGGCAAAGAGAGTGTTAAAGGCAAAGAAAGAGAACAGTTGACAAGTAAAGAGTGCAGTTGTATGAGAAAATGAGGATGCATAATATAGACTTTAACGCTGTAGTCCTAATTACACCTTTAGGGAGTAAAAAGGTAAAGGACCCCTGGACGGTTAAGTCCAGTCAAAGGTGACTATGGAGTGCAGCGCTCATCTCGCTTTTGAGGATGGAGTAAGTTCAGTTCAACAGGACTTCTGAATGAACATATTTACTGGAATGATGACACTCCTATCATGTTCAGGTTATCAAAGCAGATGTACATCTTGTTACCTCTGTTGTCACCTTTATTTGAAATCACCTTGGGAGTACTATTGAGTGGCATTGCTGTGCTTTGCAAAATACCACCCATTAATCCTGGTGGCAGTAAGCAGTGGACTGTGCCAGGTTGTAGTATTCTGTTCAGTTGCAAACAAGCATTCCTGAGGTTGTTGCTTAAGATTACTGTATTCTTGTGTCTCTTATGATGCAGAAACTCTGGAAGCACATCAAGCACAAGTACGAAGAGCCACGTGACGAGTGAAGCAGAGATGCTGGATTCCTGATGGATCTTCTGTGATCTTCACTACAAGCTCCTCTTCTTGACCACCAGCTGCTGAGGCAGAAAATGTTTGTCCATATGTGGCAGTTTGAGCCAGAGTGCATCCTCCCAAGAACAAGCTACCTGGGCTTATGAACTTATTGTGCTGAAATGTAGCTTAATAAAATACATTCTAAGACATTGTATACTTCAGACCTTCTGTTTTAATTTCCTCTGAGCTGATTCCTTAGAAATGTGGGACTTTAGCTCTCTATTTTTGGATAAAGAAAAAAAATCAATGAAAAGCATGTCATTCTGTGCTTGCTCTCACCTAAAAATCTGCAGGCATTTATAGGCTTAAGGCTAGTTTAAGTGTCTGCTTTCTAAATACTCGTTTATTTGGAAAGCCTCAAATAGAGTGATGCAAAATCTTCAAGCAGATCTGCACTGAATGGGGCTGCTTTCTGTTCAGGGTGCCAACCTTGCCCTCCATCAGGTTGGTTAACCTGCGATCCTCTAGAAGTTGTTGGAATACAGCTCACATCATCCCAGACCACTGATTGACCATGCTGGCTGGGGATGAAGACAGTTAAGAGTTAAACCTATGGAGGGGCACAGGTTAGACCCACTCCTGCTCTATAAGGCGAAGAGGCTCAAGCAGAGCATTCCACTACCGTCCTCCACCACAGGTTTACTCTGGAAGATGGCCATTGATGCAGAACCTGTGCCCCCCCCCCATTGCTAGACTACAACTCCCATCATCCCTAACCACTGGCTATGCTAGGTGGACCTGGTGGAAGTTTAGCAGCAGCTGGAGAGCCACAGGTTCCCCACACCAGATGTAGACTACTGAGCTAGATGCACCAATGGCCTGACCCTGCTATAAGCCAGATTCCTTTGTTCTTAACTCTTTTAACTCTGTTTGCTACAGTGCTGGACAAATGGAAAAAAATCTTCCCTTCCTAACTTTTAATAGCTGCTGACACTTCATGATCAATGCAGACAAGGTAAAACTATTATGCAGGAACTGACCAAATCAGCAAAAGCTCACTCTATGCTACCTTTCTTTTGGCTGATTTCCATGCTGCAGTATTGACTGAAAATGCCATCCTATCAGATTTCAAGTGCCTGTTCTTGGGGTCCGCCTGCTGGTTCACTTCACTGATTCAAATCTTGGCACTAGACTTAACGTGGAATTACATTAGGTAAGGTTCGTTGCTAAAGAACATCCAACTGACAGGCTGAAGTTTTGGTTCCTTACGAGAAAATTTCAGTGCACAACTTTTGACACATCAATGCTTTTCAGAGCTGTGTCAAAGTGTGTTCTAGCCCATCACTTGCTGGGCAGGCCCCAGGGGTTCTCATGGACCAGCTGAGGCCAGTACATTTATTGTATGCCCAGCATCAAAATAACATTGATGCCAGATATTTGAACAGCTGTGTGCTGGGGGAATAGGAGAGCCCCACAGCCTGGGCATAAGCACAAGACACACATATTTAATGGACAGGAATCTCTCAACCTTGCTGAAGTTTGAACTGGCTGCAGTTATCAAAGAAAACATTTGACAGAATGGGTGGAAGAGACGGGTGACTAAATCAGCCTATTAGTGAAAAAATGTAAGTGGAGTTCAAAAGTGGGACGGGGGGTGGAATTGGGAAGTACATATTCTAACATCTATTTCCCCTTTCTCTTTTGGAGGGATAGGGAGGAAAACTCAGAACACGTGCCTTACTTTGTCCCCAATTCTTTTCCCAGCCCTTAGCATTTTGGGGAGTCTTCAGGAAGTGGTAAGTAAGGCCTCTGTTGCTAAAGATCTTCATCCCCATTTAGGCTCATGAGATGTCTACACACAGATTTCACACTTGCCTACTGCAGTAGAGTACAATGTACAGTCAAACTTGGGTTTTCAAACGTCTTGGCTACCAAACGTTTCTAAAGCCAAACGCCGAAAACCCGGAAGTGAATGCTTCTGTTTCGAATGTTTTCTCAGTTTTCCCCATTGAACTCTCTGACAGCCCTCTGATCCTCTGTTTTTGAGCATTTCGGAAGGAGGTTGCAAATATAACATCATTATGCAATAATAATAGCCCAGAACATGGTCTGAGGGTACATGAGGTCACGATCTTGCTTGCTGGAGCTAGGTTGGTCTGGGCAGTGAGGAAAAAACTGACACAATGCAGGATTGAAAGCATGAAGTACTTTACATAATCCTGATGCGTAATTGAGGAATTCGCTAAGAATAAAAGTTGGAGATGATGGCCAACAATCTATAGATTTCTTGAAAAGGGCATTGGGCCCCCTATTCAGGTGGACATAGGAAGTTGCCTTGTATGCAGTTGAATCGCTGGCCCATTTAGCTTAGTATTGTCTACACTGACTGGCAGCAGCTCTCCAGGGTTTCAGGCAGGTGCCTTTTCCCAGCCGTACCTGGGCATATTGAGGATTGAACCCGAGACCTTCTGCATGCAAAGCAGCTTCTATACCACTGAGCTACAACCCCTCCCCCAGAAGTAGTACCCCTCTGCACAACAGAGGCCAAAGGCAGAACACAAGTAGCCCCTCACTTTCACACCCTGCTTGTGGGCTTGCAAAAAAGAGCTGGTGGAATAGTTGGGAACTTGATCTCACGCATCAAGGCTGATATATTATTATTCGTGCTGACAAATGTTCACAAGGAACTGCCTGCACAGCAAGGTCCATTGTGTCTGCATAAATATCTTTGTTGCATTCCCCTATAAATAACAATGCACAGCTGTTGCAGTTCTCTGTAATGGGTTGCTGGTTGTTACATGCTGATGCTCTCCACAAACAAGAACGGAAAAGTTCTTGCACTATGAGTCTCTAAGAGGAAGAGTTGCCCCGTTCTCCACCTCTTCAGGAAGGGATCATGCCTTTGTTTCGCTTCCGGTCTGCCATGGCACGCCGATTATGATTCGCCCTGGTCCCTTTGCTGGCTTCTTTCTTCCTGCGTTCCTGGACTGTCTCTCGGCTCTGGCCATGTCCCTTGGCGCTGCCCAAAATGACACCTGAATTGTCCGGCTTGAGCCTGTGTAAGAGGAAGAAGAAAAGTTCCATTGCTAAGTTCCACCAAATAGGCACAACGAATCTCGCTGGTAGTGTAAGAAAAGGGTGGGGAGGGGAGGCAGTACAGGTCGACAGAAACTTAATGGGTCTGAGCACCAGAGGGTCACAGTAAACCTGAAATGCAAAATCTGTAGAAAAGACAGGGACAGCCGTCTCAGAAGTAATACTGCTCTATATGTCAAATGTGGCAGTGTCCAAGTAACGAAAAGTCTTAAAAATTCCACCAGGGGAGCAGTGGGCCTCCAGAAGCTGCTGTACATCTCCCATCATCTCTGAGTATTGGTCATGCTGGGCAGATGGAAGCATGAATTCAACATCCCCCAAGTTTCCCCTCCCAAGATTACTGTGCTTGTTTATTATTATACATTGTACCCCATCTTTCCTTGAAGGAGTTTGAGGCAGCATCCGTGACTCTTCCCTTCCCCTTTTTGTCCTCCCACAAACCCTGTGAGTTAGGTTAGGCTAAGAAACATCAACTGGCCCAAGGTCACAAGTGAAGTTCATGGCTGGCTGAGTGGGGATTTGAATGCAGGCCTCCCAAGTCCTCGTCCAAGATTCTGACCACTAAACTGCAAAGGCTCTCAGGTATACTTCTAAATATTAGTCCCTCAAAGTAACAGAACACTAGAGATATACTATTCTCCATCCCACCAATCAGAATTCTGACACTGCCTCTTTTATTTCCTTCAGACAGCTGAAGACAGGACAAAAGGAGTAAATCATACGTGTTAGTGGAAGCCTTCAAGTGCCCTCACACTAACTGGGTAAATACACATTGGGGTCACAGTTATGATTTGTAGACATGAATGTGCCTTAGGATAGTTAGTCATGGAAGCAGCCCTTGATTTAATCATGCAGTGCGCTCAGGACCCTCAACCAAGTGGTTCTTACCAGTGGTTTGTGACTGTGCTCACAAAGTTATCAAATTCAGCACATATGTGAATGGAAAGCCCAACATATTCACAGTTATATTTTTAAAGGGGGGGTGAGCAGAATAAAAATGAGGGAATTGGTGAAAAGAAAATGGGAGACAATGAGGTGGGTCACATCCTTTCCAAAAGGCTGGAACATCAGACCAATGGCCCATCTAACTCAGCATTCTGTTCTCACAGTGTCTATAGAAAACCTACAAGCAGGATTCAAGCACAAGAGTACTCCTCTCCCCACCCACCCCTGCGTGGTTTTCTTAA
This sequence comes from Podarcis filfolensis, assembly GCF_964270895.1. Taxonomy (NCBI): domain Eukaryota; kingdom Metazoa; phylum Chordata; class Lepidosauria; order Squamata; family Lacertidae; genus Podarcis; species Podarcis filfolensis. The sequence goes on along the minus strand of NC_139620.1, from coordinate 22,731,356 downwards.
GAAGCACTACTGCTTCTCACAGTTAAAGGTGAACATAGCTATTGCAGTCAGTAGCCAATGACAGCCCTATCCTCTATGAATCCGCCCAATCCTCTTCTCAAGCCATCCAAGTTAGTGATTGCTGCCTCTTGTCGAAGCGAGTTCCATAGTTAAATATGTGGTTTGTGAAGAAGCAGGAGGTTCAGGGTTAAAAAAAAGATGGGTGGGTGGGAAAAGGGGAATTGACAGTGAAAAAAGACATTGAAATAACATGCATTTAAATGCTAAATAAGTTAGAAACTAATCAGGGAAGCAGCAGGAATGAGGTACAACAACAACAATATAAATACCCCATCCAGCTGACTGGGTTGCCCCAGCCACTCTGGGCAGCTTCCAACAGATATCAAAGCATAATAAGACATCAAACATTAAAAACATCCCCATAAGATTAGTCATGGTCAGCTGACACTCCCACTTTAAAAATATCTGCTTGAGAAAGTCCTCCAACCCTTTGGAGTGGATCTAAGGGGATGCAGAGGACTAAAATGAGGAGGGGTAATCACCCAAAAAAATTTTCCTCCCCAAGAATTCTTGGAAGAACTCAAATGTGAATTTGCTGATTTTCTAACAAGAGTACGCAACCTTGTTCATGAAACTGGTTTTCTTAGCAGAGGATTGAAAGGCAGCCAACATAACACCCATTTTAATACTGCACAGAGGAATTCCAAGTCCCACAGATACGGCAGTGGCAGCTAGACCAGCTGTTTGTTGTGAAGGGTTGTCAGATGCAGCTCTCTGTTTGAAGGTGTCCCCTATTTGAGGGCTGTCAGTCCACATGTGGTAGAAAGACCAGGAGCCACAGAAGGGGAGTTGCATCTTACCCTTTCCTGGCGAGGAAAGTCATCCGCCGGGCTTCAGCTCTCTCCCGCAGCACAGCTGGGTCCTGCACAAAGTGGTCCTGCTGCACATGAAGGAAAAAATGGAGCCCCAGTTCATTTCCAGTTCAAAATGCTGGTGGGCCCTCCAAGTGCTGTTGAACTAATGCTCCCAACATCCCTGATGGGCCAGGCTGGCTGAGAATCAGAGCCCAGCAGCATCTGCAGTGTGGATGAAGGGGAGGGGCCCCACCTCCCTTATCCCCGCAGAAAAGGGGCTAGTCCTCAACAAGGCAGTATGCTCTTTGTTGTGGAGATGGATCTTTGGGGCCCTTTGCACTTCCCCAATCTCCCCTCCCCTCCATCTTTCTTACTTCCCTCCCTCCACTGTCTTCTCTGTGTTGAATTTTAGCCTGTAACCTCCTCAGGGCAGGGACCCATCTTCTTGCTGCTGCTCTGTACAGCTCCATAGACTATGGTTATCATTACATCTCCATTGGCTGAAGCGCATCAGCTCCACTTAGCCACAGGGATCTCGGAGACCTCCCCGGCCTGTCCCAAAAGAGCCATCTCCCCAAAGAACAGCACTGCGAGGGTTTGCCTCACAACCCCTTCCTCCCCCTTCAGAGCTGCCCTGCAACAATCACCTTTGCAGCCCCCTTTTCATCAGCTGCCGCCAACTCCTCTTCATTGTCATCTTCCTCGTCCTCTTCTTTCTGATCTTTTGGTCTCAGAACTTGAGGGATGGTAAATGGCCTAATGCAGGGAGAAATGAATGGATGAGATGTTCCAAGGAGAGGGATCGCTTTTCAAAGCACTCTGAGAACTGTAGCTTTGAGAGGGGAAAAGGGGTCTCTCCTAACCCTTAAAAAAACTATAGCTCCCAGAATTCAGAAGCCATGACTGTTTAAAGTGGCATCACAGGGCTTTAGTTGCATGGTGCGAATGTGTCCTGACTGTGAAAAAGCTACACACGGGACGTAGCTGAGAATGGGGGGAGAGGGAGTGCCCTTCAAATCACACTTGCTGCACCTCACAAATGATTATGACAGGCTCCATTCAGAAAGGCCTCTAAACTCACCTCCTGCTGATCAGCTCGTCATCTGAGTCGGCGTCGTTTGCTCCCACCTGGTTGCCATCATAGGTGTCATCGTATTCGTCCTCATACTCATCTGGGTAGGAAAGACCTGCTCCGCTCTGCTCTGGGACCTCCTCCACTATCACAGAGTACTGGCTGTAGCGCTCCCTCTGCTCATTCACAAGGCGCTTGTCATTCACCAGACTTTTGGTTGAGGCTTTGTCACTCCTGGGAACGCAAGGAAAGCCCAACCAGATCAGAACAAAGGCTGATCCGGTTTCCACACAGAAGCCCCTGGGGAACGGCCACGGGTCAGTAGTGGAACATTTGCTTCAGAAGTTCCCAGATTCAATCTCCTGCATTTCCAAGGTAGGGATGGTAGAGGCTCCGCTAAATCCTAGAACACCGCTAGCAGTCAGTGCACACAACTAGATGAACCAGTGGCATGACTGGGCATTAGGGAGCTTCCTACGTCTTAAGGAAAGGCTGTAGCTCACTGGCTTTGCATGGAAAAAGTCTCAGGTTCAATCCCCAGCATCTACAGGAGCACTGTCCCCTGCTGAAAAACCCAGAGAGCCACTGCCAGTCAAGCGTGGGCAATACTGAACTAGAGGTACCAATGGCCTGGCTCCGTATAAGACACACAGAATTCCTATTTAAATCAGCCTTTAATTTGGAACCATGAGGACTAGAATCTTACCTCACTGTAGGGAGGTATTCGCTGTTATGCAGTGGCAGAACACATGCTTTGCAGGCAAAAGGTCAAAGGTTCAATTCCTGGCATCTCCAGGTAGGGCTTAGGAGACAGCAGCTGCCAGTCAGTGTAATAGACAATACTGAGTGAAATGGACCAACAGTCTGATTCAATATAAGGCAGCTCCCTCTGATGTTTAGCCATTTATATACTCCACAAATTGAACAATGTCTATATTATATAACCACATTGTCATTGTAATGTGGAAGCGCTGTAGCTCATTGGTAGGGCATCTGCTCTGAAGAAGGTCACAGGTTCACTCCCCAATGGCATTTCCAGGTAGGGTTGGGAAAGACTCTGTGTCTGAAACGCGACACTAGATGAACCGATGGGTCTGAATCAGTAGCCTCCTATGTGACCGCTCCTTACTCTTGAGCATGACACCTTCTCCTTCCCTTGTCTCTGGCCTATCCCATTTCCCTGGCTGGCTGGCTCCCTTTGGGCTGACACTTTGGTTTTGAGATCCCAGCCAAGCAAATGACATTTTGGACTTGTCCTTTCTGCAGACATCTTCTGGTGATACTGCCCGGGGCTGTCGTGCCACGCTGGGCCCTGATCCTGCAGATACTAAGCCTGGAACTCCCACCAGCAACCTACACTTTTGATCAGTGCCACACCCCCTATGCTTCAGTAAGCCTTACCAAGGAACAATGTCAAAATCTGCTTCCTAACTGCCAAGCCAGCAATTTATTGTTATTACTTTGCTCCTGGGGATATACAAGGTATTCACGTCTGGGCTTTTCCGTGCAGCATTCCTCTCATACCATGGATAGAAGATCACGTCTCAGGAGCAAGTGCAACTGGAACAACCAGCTGCTTGAGGCATCCCAGTGTTGACTTAATGAAAGGCTTCCTTGCAAGCAAAGAAGCAGAGGGGAAGTCCCCTCCAGGGCTCCACCCTTGGCTTTCCTTACATCAGGAAACCGCTAGAGGGAGCTACAATTCCCAGAGCGGTTTGAAGATTGTAGTTCCAAGGAAGGGGATAGGGGTCTCTTCTTAACAACTCTCAGGACCCTTAACAAACAGCTCCCTCCCTACAGCTCCCATAACCTTTGGGGGGGGAGCCATGACCATTTAAAGTGGGATCACAGTACTTTAAATGTATGGTGCAAATGTGGTCTTAATCTTAATCAGCAAAGTGATTTTTAAAAATTATCATAGGGCCTTGAGAGCAGCAGGTGGGCAGACTGTGCTGGTTGGGACATATGGGAGTTGTAGTCTATAGTGCCTGGAGGCCACCAGACTGATGAAGACTGATTCAGGTGGTATTCTGGCATTAGAACAATTGGGGGCAGGGATTAGAAAGGTAACAGGGGTTGTGAAAAGGAGCTGCCACCACGCCAAACAATGGCGAAAAACAGGTTTTGTTTTTAAAACTACCGGTTACAACAGCCAGCACTCATGATAACACTCCAGAAGTCAACCTCTGCTCTCTGAAAAATGGCCCTTTCCAGATTCCTTCCTACCCATGGTGGGAGGAGAGGGGAAGGGACAGAACCTTTCTACGATGAGGATGTTAAAAACTGGATCACTATGAAAAAGGAACAATGCCCAACACTGATGGCTAGAAAAACATATCCTCCAATCCCAACCCACAGAAATTATGCAGGGCAGGTACAGGAAAGCTTTGGCCCTCCAAATGTTGCTGAACCACAACTCCCATCATCCCCAGCTATTGGCCAAGCTTGCTAAGGCTAATTGGAGTTGTTTTCAGCAACACCTAGAGGGCCACTCCTGATGTAGGGTCTTTATCTTTACTGGTAATATTTCCTAACTTGACAGCCATTGATCAGACACAGCCTGAAAGGGTTGCCCAGGCCCCAGGCAACTCACCTCTTGCCTTTCTGCACGCGGGAGAGATCCAGAGAGTCCTGGCTGAAAACATCAAACTCATCGTTCTGGAAAACGTTGCATCGGGAAGTGAGAAGAGGTGTTGGGTCTGGCTTCACTGACCTGACAGAAAAAGATCACGCCCTCCAATTTATTTTATTTATTATTGCTATTAAATCCCACTTTTCCTCCATAGAGCTCAAGGTGAAGTAGATGGTTCTTCCGCTCCCCATGTTATCCGTACAATGACCCTGTGGGAAAGCTTAAGCTGAAAGAGCGGATGGCCCATGGTCAGCCAATGAGCTTTAACATGGCTAAGTGGCTATATGAACCCTGGGGACGCAGTTCTTAACTCATTACTCTATCCACTACACCATACTCTTCAGAAGCACAATCTTGAAAAATTCCTCACGAAACCAAGCAGCAGCCTGTGGCTCTGGAACTGCAGTTCTAAGCCCACTAATCTGAGAATTGCACCTCCCAAACTCAACAGGGCATGCTTTTGAGCAGACATGTACAGCAGACATATACTGTAGCTCATTTAAGGGGATTTCAATCAAGGTCAGTCACCAATACACTGATTATAAATATGCATATTTATATATAATATATAAACATGTTATTGGGTTATTTTTTTATTTTTATTTTATATATTGTGATCTTTTCTGTGAACTGCCCTGAGACCTCTGGGTGTAGGGTGGTATTCAAACAAACAAACAAACAAAATTAAAATTAATAATACGAAATAGCACCACTGCCACTGTTTTATTCCTAGTCAAATGCCTGGTTTAAAAGAATGCTTCTTTCCACAATAAGGTAAAAATCAGATTAAAAGCATCCTCGAAACTACTAACAAAGAAAAATGATGTGTGGATGGTCCAGGTTAAACCCACCACGGATGCACTATTATTGTGTCCGTAACATGCCAGCAAAACAAAATTCAAAACAAACAAACAAAAACAAAAAACAGAACATGGCAGCCTGCAGGGGCTCCAAGTGGGTAAGAGAAGCAACTCCCCCATCCAGATCTACCTGGGCATTGCTCGGTCCAGCTTCTGCAAGGCTGCCACCAGCTTGTCCTCCAGAACGTTGTTGATCACCTGCTCTACGCTGTAGTTGTACTCCTCCAAGCAGGCCAGGACAAAGCCTTCTCCAAGGTCAGGGAGCAGGTCCTTCACTTGGGAGATCAGGGAATCCAGCTGCACCCCAGAGACCTTGCACACAGGGGCCGCGGCTGCTCCAGCGTACTAGACACATCAAAGGCAACAGGCAACGTTACCCCAGAAGAGTCACAATGCTGAAAGTAGCTGGGTGTGCAGAACCATAGCCAGGGGAAGGGTGGGGGGTGGTTGTCATCAGGTTGTCATCCAGTTTTTGTACCAAATATGCATAAATCAAATTCAGCCCCCCCACAACCCTCTAGCTTTCCCCCATTATCTAAATGCAATGCAGGCTCAAAGCAGTTTCCATATGAAAGAGGCAAACATGGAAGGGAGGATGAATCTCTCAGGAGCAGCAGGGCCCACTTTGTTCAGAACACTCCTTACAATCAGCCCAGGGAGTGGCACAACCTATAATCTTAGCCTCAGTACTGCCCTTGTAGAATTCAAGAGGGAGGTCAGATAAAACTAAAATTAGTTGATTCTGCCTACCAGTGAGCACCACCAGCCACCTCCCTCCCCTCCTTTTCTACCTGACAATAGTCAGGAATGATCAGGGTCCAGCAGCATTTGGGGGCGGGGCACAGGTTCCCCATCCCACAGATATGCAGGCTCCATGGCTAACGTAGGTAGCTCCTCGACAACCTTGTTCCCCAGTTCACAGCAAGTCAAGGCTAGCAGCACGCTCTGAAGACTCACCTCTGTGTGGTTTTCTTCCCTGAGTGTCTCTAGCCCCTCTGTATTACTGGGCAGCCCCGGGGCCATGGTTTCCGGCAGGGGCAGGTCGTGGGCTGGTTTTTTCCTCCTGTCCACTCCCTCCCAGGCACTGTCCACTCCTTGCAGGATGTAAGCTGTCCTGGTCTCATCTCTGCCCAACAGCATTAAGGCACCACACAGATAAATCTGATGTAAATCACACACAATGTAACTATGAGCCCTGGCATTCAGGGCAGATGTGCAGGGGTAGGTTGTGGATTTTCATGCATTCGGGGAAAGATAACCTGCACATTCTCAGAAGCACCCTTGTTCCTTATTGTTACAGATTCCAAGCCTGAATTGTGGTGAATGCCTGCATTCATTAAACCTCGAGGAGGAGCAATGTTTTGGAGGATGCAAGTCAGTCTTCCCCCACGTGGTGCCCTCCATAGGATTTGGACTACAACTCCCATCAGCCCCATCCAGGCAAGTGGAAGTCCAGAACATCTGGGGCCATCAGGCTGGTGAAGGAAGTTCCCCATAAATGCCAGCAGAAAAAGATACAGTGTTGAGGAGGCTTGCTGGAGGAGGCTCACATCATCTGCTACAGGAAAGAGCTCATCATAGTCACGGAGAAACCTGCAAATATAAACACTGCACAATTACTAGGGAGACCGTCCCAGCAAAAATACCTGCCTTGTGAAATTTACATGCAAAATGGACTGCCGAACAGTTTGAATGGCTAGGGAGGTTTTTAAAAGTGTAATGAGCCACCCAAAACCCGGGTGAAAGAGATGTGTGTCTTTCAAGCCAGCTGCCCTACACTTTCTCCAGCCCACTGTTGTTGCCGGACAAAGCAGGTTTTCAACATGGCTGTACTGACTGGGGCTGATGGCTGCTGTAGGCCAGGCTGCATTGACAAACTATTTTCCAGAGGTTGTAAAGGACTGCCAACACCCAGTCAGGACTCTCACCTCCTCTCCTGAAGCACTGAGGTGAAGAGCTGCAGGAAGTCTTCTATGTAAGGCTGGATATTATCACAGCTGAAACAAGAGGGTAATGTTAACAACAACCAAGGAACCTGTATAGGCTTAGGTGCAGCTTGCTCATCCAAGGGGGCTGATCCTTGGAGCTGGGAGCAAGAAGTCCTGGGTTCAGCTCCCAGACAAGCCCATGTTCCTAGGAAAGGAAGCTAGAGCTTAGTGGCAGAGCGCACGCTGTGCATTCAGGGCTCCCAAGTACAGCTCCTGACATCTCAAGTTAAAAGGTTCAAGCGGCAGGTGATTGGGAAAGATACTGCTCTGCTCAAAATCCTGGAGAGCTGTAGCTTAGTGGTAGAGCATCTCCTATGCATGCAGAAGGTTCCAGGTTCAATCCCCTCAATCTCCAGGTAGGCTAAGAAAATAGCCCGGAAAGCCACTGCCAGTTAGTGCAGGCAATACTGAGCTGGGTGGACCAATGGTCTGACTCAGTACACCGAAGGGCCATCGCTCAGCGGTAGACCATCAGCTTTCCATGCAGAAAGTCCCAGGCTAAATCCCAGCACCATCAAGTAGCACTTGGAATGTCTCCTGTCTGAAACTCTGGACAGTTGCTGTCAGATGCTGAGCTAGATGGACCAATGGTTTGGCTTGACATAAGGCAGCTTCCTGTGACAGGGGAAGGGCCACAGCTGAGTGAGAGAGCATCTGCTTTGAACACAGAAGCTCCTAGATTCGTTCCCCAACATCTGTAAACATTATCTGTTTCTGAGGTTTCTTTCCTGGTGTCATAGATATGAATGTGTAAGGGCAACCCACTGCATGGAATCCATGCACGTTAACAAGTACCTGCTTTCCAAAATGGGCTGAAGGCACAACTGGTTTATGATCATATGGAAAACTTCCACCATCTTCTTCCGAGAATGAGACAGCCTCTTCCACAAATCTGACAATAAGCTGATGGTGGGGAGGGGAGAGGGGAGAGAGAATTTCTGACACAGAAGCAAAAGGGAGTTGTACTGGTGGTTCTTATTAATATTATTTTCTTCAACCTACTCTTCATTGCAAGGTTCCAAAGTGGGGTATATACGTTCAATAAAACACTAAAAAACATTAAAGCCATGATTAAGTACAAAGGCTAGATTTAACTAACCAGTCCCGCTGGTGAAAGTCCAGGCTAGGACTTCTCCTAGCTCAATGGAGCTTCCCTCCCATGATGCAACCTGAAGTCCAAGAACATCTGAAATGGCAGCAGGATGGAGAAAGCTGCTCTAACCATTATATCTTACTGGCTCTCCTACATCTCGGGGGGGGGGGGGGACGACGACCTCCAGCCCAATCAATTGCAGCAGGGAACAGAGATAACACAACTGAGCAGGATGAGTTACTGATGAGTAGGGGTTAAATCCTGCTCAGTTCAGCAGGATTCCATACAACCCCCTTCCTGAATTTAGCAGGAACCCACAGCTAGAACAGAGTGAGAGAGCCTTTGTTGTAGCTGCACTTTGCACCTGATGTCATTGTGATGTCAGGCAACTGTCAGGTGGGCAGCCGCCCAAAGCCGATCCTGATGAGGATCTGGCCCGTGGAGCATAAACGTTTTCCCACCACCTGCTCCTAAAGGATGGTGGAACTTCAGGTATGCTGCAGGAGCAACCTGGGCAGATATATTGCAGGGCTTGTGCCTGGAGGGGACAACTGCACTTATTTCAGAGGGGAATGGTCACCTCCACAGGAAGGAAACATACCTGCTGTCCTCGCGTTGCCTCTTCTTAATAGCAGCCTCCAGTTCAGGTACCACCAGCTCATAAAATGCAGCAAGCCTTTTTTGAAAAAAGTGAAACACACCTAATTGTGAATTAGATAGATAGATAGATAGATAGATAGATAGATAGATAGCTATATACAGAGACAGAGAGAAATCAAATCAAGGAAGGCTATGTGTGCAACATTCTAATATTGATAATACAGAGGAAGCTGGGAGGGGGGGTCATAGCTCTGTCTAGAGTAGGTATAGTCACATGGTGCCCCACAGATGCTATTTTAAATCTGGTACTGTTTGCCTTATTCAAAAAATGGTAAGCTGCTCTGACACATTTTTTTTTTTAGTAAGCAACTCTAGGAAAGACCTTTTAAGCTTTCATACCATTTGGCATTAAGTACTACCACACAGCAGTTGCTGGTTCTATTATTCTTGATGAGTGATCGCCTTGGGATATTTATTGTATCTATCATTAACTGATCTGTTTCAATGCTTGTTTTATGATCACCTTAAAATAATATAACAGAGTCAAACCGAGTTGTTAGATTGTCGTGTTACGTTTTGAAATGATTTTGTATTTGTTATTGTAATGATTTGTATCTTTTGTTTTGAAGCTGCTTTGAAAAGTGTCATGCAAATTTAAATAATGATAATGACAATAAATAAATATAGAGGGTGATGAAGAGGATGATAATAATGGATGCTCTCTCAGCTGTAACCTTTTCTGAGGCAGTGTTCTTCAACTTGGTGTGATCCCAGTGTAGTTGGACTACATCTCCCATCATCCCTGACTAAAGGCTAAACTGGCTGGGGATAAGAGTTGGAATCCAACAACACTTATCTAGTGGAACTGAAGCACGTGCACACACATGCACGCACACACACACACACACACACACACACACACAGAGGCAGCCTACTAATATACCTGTAGCAGAAGTCATGCTTTTGGAATGTCTGGCAAGCCAAAGGAAAAACATCCAGAAAGGCCCAGAGGGTGATGCAAGTGTCACACAGGTACAGGACAATATCCTTCAGCTCCTAGGAGGAAAAGAAAGGAAGGCCTTTCATTTTAAAAAAATAAATCAGATTTTAAAGCACAATTTTATTTTTCTTTTGAAAGTAAGCTGCCAAACAAAGCAATTCCCTGCCCTAGATTCCTCCCCTCCCTGCCCCAGTCTCTGGGTTCACTTCCTCCTCAGAGTTGGCATAACATCGCACCTCAGAATTTGAGCCAGGGAGGTCCTAGAGCGGTCAGCTCCATTATTAGGCCCACCACAAGCGGTAGCATTAAAGGACAGCAAACCGACAATTCTTTTAATTCTTCTTAATTTTAAGCCAGCTTTTTCCTGCCTGATGAGCTCATAACATTTTAGACCAACTCCCGCAAACATGGCCATGCTGTGGCTGACGGGAGCTGTCATCCAAAACATCTGGAGAACATTTAAGCACATAAAATTCCATGAAACTGAGTGATCAGGACAGCAAATGAGGGGCAGAGCTCTTCCTCAAGATTCTTTGGGGGAAGTCATGCCCTTTAAATATATGGTGTCTATGCAGCCCTGATCCACAAATTCCCAGCTGTCATTTAAAAACACACACATACACACACACAAGCTTCTAGCATTTGCAGAACCAGATGAAACCAAATTTACAGGCAGTATATTCTCCTCATTTTTCATGAGAAACTAGCCTGCTTACCCCCCATCTCCCCAAATCAGTGTTTTCCTTTGTCCCCTAGAAAAATTATTGCAGATGCCCATGGTTCTGTTTATCAAAGAATACAAAGAAAGGAAGTGTTCAGTGAGATTTTAAAACCGAACACATAAAATATCAATACAGAAAAAAGTGTATCGCAAGGCACAGGAAAATTCATGTGATGAGGAAAAGCTGCCTCACCCAGTCACAGGACAGGGAAGGGAATGTGCTACTAGCAACCATGTGCAGAATGAGACATAATCTGTTGGGTGGGGTGGGGAGAGAGAAAGTATCCGTGGTGAAGATTAAAGCTGAGGCCAGGTTTGGAGGAAGTACATCGGTCCCAGGAAATACCTGCCCCACCCCACCTGCAGAGGAATATCCCCAGGAGTCAATCGGATTCTTTCCTCCAGCTTCTGTGGTGTGGATGAAGCCCCTTCACACTGCAAGCCACATGTATGCAGAATGCTGCTGAGTACCTAAAAGGCACAAAGGGTCCATAAGCAGAATACAACTGGGTGCATTTTGCCTTTTATTGATGGTCATCACCTGACCAAGGTTATTGTTGTAGTTGTTTAGTTGTTATTACAAATAAATAAATAAATAAATAAAATTATAATAATATAATATAATAATAATATAATAATAATAACAACAACAACAACAACAACAACAACAACAATAACAACTTAATGTATTTATATCCCACATTTATCCCAAGCTGGAATTCATGGCAGCTTCCAACATTTAAAAACATTATATAATACCAAGTAATTACATCAAACTAGTTACAAACAATGATTGAATCACATCAGAACACATTTAGAACCAGCAATGAAAATCCAGTTTGCCCTGACAGCAGTCCAGAGATCAGCATAGACTGAATCTTAGTTATCAAAGGCCTGTCTGAACAGGAAGATTTTGGCCTGCTGGCGGAAGGATAACAAAGAAGAAGCCAGTCTTTCCCCTCTTGGGAAAGAGAGCAGCCACAGAAAAGGCTCTCTCTCGGTCACCAACAATCGTGCCTCTGGTGTTGATGGGACCAAAAGCAGGTGCTGAGCTAAGGATCATAGCACCTGGGCAGGTTCATATAGGGTTTTTCAAGTCAGCTGGGTCCAGGCCACATGGGACTTTATAGGTCTACTCTCCAAGGAAAGAACTCCCTTCCTTGCCAGGGAGCATTTTTTTTCCAGCTTTCAGTTCACATTTCCTTCAGGCCAATTTTCTGGGCGGGGGGGGGGGGTCAATCACACTGGATATACTGGCTGGGGGCGCATGGGAACAGGAGTCCAACAACATTTGTTTCCCCACAACTGTTACAAATGGGAACAGAGCTTCTCAAATAAGCCCAAGAAGAAGTACAACCTGAAGGACTGTAGGCACGGTTTCATCCAAGTCACTGAAATAGCTTGGCTGCTGAGTAAAGATGTTTTCTGAGGGGTAGGGTGGAGAGGGAGGACGAAAGGAAGGAAAGAGAAAAAGATTGGTTTCAGGCAGGTTAAAACATCCAACACCACAAAAGGCTTCAGACTTAATTGGGAGATCTCCATGCATCCTCTTCATGTTACATGTAACTCATATTGGCCTGGTTTGAATGTTGCATTAAGCCAAACTATGGTTTAGCACATCCCTCTCTATTTTCCACCCAGGCAAGGGAGAGGCATTATCAGAGTTCAAGGACACACTCCAGCCAGCCAAAAACACAGAGGGAGGGTGTAAAGCAGGACCAGTGAATACCAAGGGTCAGACAGAAAGGCTTGGAGCGCCATATCTGGACCCCAGGTCCAAGGTTCCTCAGCCCTGCTTTAAAGTTTTAATGTCCCTTAGCAATGGGCCATTTTGGAACAGCCCCTCTTTAAAAACTATTGCAGCTGAATGCTGGTTTTCTGTTTCCTAGTAAAGAAATATTGGAGCCTGACTTGACCAAAGTGAAATATTAAACAGTAAATTAAGAAACAGACACTTTACTCCTACAATTAGTAAAGCCGATTGGACTGAGGAAAGTGGCAAAATTGATTTAAATCCTGATTTTTAGAGGGTGCCGCCCCCCCAACACTTCACGTACACACACCCCATTCCCTCACTAACCAATCATCTTATGGAGAAGAGGACTGTTGCCTTTTCCAAAGAGCACACACAGATCCAGGATTTTGGGGATATCAAATAAGAAGTTATTGTAAAGGATCTCTCCAAAAACAGATGGCGTGATGAAGTGATCCTAAAAAGGAGTGGGGAGAGAAAGATATTGAAAGATGCTTATGGATAACTAGCAAAACGCCCTTTGTCATCATGACAGATATGAGGAGGAGGAGTTCAGATTTGATATCCCGCTTTATAACTACCCTAAGGAGTCTCAAAGCGGTTAACAATCTCCTTTCCCTTTCTCCCCCACAACAAACACTCTGAGAGACTTCAGAGAAATGTGACTAGCCCAAAGTCACCCAGCAGCTGCATGTGGAGGAGCGGGGAACCAAACCCAGTTCACCAGATTACGAGTCCACCGCTCTTAACCACTACACCACGCTGGCCCTCTACTGCAAGCGCCCTGAGGGGGTTAGGGAGGGATGATGCACATGTGTGCGTAATTGCCCTTCACGCTGTGATGTAAAAGTTTAAGAGGACAAAGGACAAGCCAGTCTTTATAGTCAGCAGGAAGAGCACAAGCCCTTGATTTAGGGGCTGGCCTGGAGAGATCTAAAAGTGCTCTGGATTTTGCTGCCTTTACAGAGCATCCTTTGAGCAGCGTATATTTAGGGCTAAAAGGCTCTACAGAGTAGCTTTTAAGTACGCATAGGCATTCAGAATTTAGACGATACCACATGTCTCCAAAGAACCTCCAGGGCAGCTCACAGCATGACAAAAACATAGCACCATGATCAACGAGCACAGATTAAAATTCATCTCCCTAAATCAGCAGAACTGACATCTTAAAGCCACAAACACTGTAAAACAGGATAAAATCGCACGCAAGCAGCCACCCACCCCTCTGTAGCTCCAAACATCCATATAATATGCCTAAGGACAGTGACAGGGCAGGACCTATGAACATTTCCCAGGGTTTTATTTTCAAGGCATTGGTACCACTACTGAGAAGGATGTATTCCTTGGCTACATCAATCTGACCAGGCATCCACAAGTTTCAGCTGAGCTTTGGAGGCACTCAGAAGGAGGTCTACAGCTTTTCAATTGCCTCTGAAGCCCAACACAAAACCAGGGATACTTCTTGCTTGGCTGCCAGAAACTAGTTGAAAAACCCATGGGGAGGGCACGCATAGTCCTGAATCTAACTAAAGAAAAGTGGAAGGATTCACAGCAAAGAAGTTCTTCCAATGACCTTAGTGAACAAAGAGGGTCATATGTGAGAAGTACACCGCTGATGTCACCTGGTTGTTGCGAGAAGTGGTTAACCCATGGCATTTCAGATGTTAATGGACTACAACTCCCATCATCCCCAGCCAGCGTGGCCAATGGTCAGAGATGGGGGTTGTATTCCAGCAACATCTAGATGGCCACATGTTAGACACCTGTACTTTTAGAAGTTAAGAACAGTGGCTTGTTTCCAATGCTAGCCCTACTCAAAGTAGACCCACTAAAATCAATCAACATGGCTCACTTAGGTCCATTAATTTCAGTTGGTCTACTCTAAGCATTGGATACAATCCACCTAAAAAAGGAAAAGAAAGAGGGAGCCCATGGTGTTCTTGCAGAGAGAACCAATAGGAACAGCCAGTTTTGCCTTATTTCTTACAGGATGTATTGAAGTTACTTCTATGAAAATTAACTTGAAAAGCGTTAAGGTAATTAAGGGTAGGCAGCTTCAGGCATGGAGGCTTCCCTATCTGGCCCTCAGAAGTCCCCCCAGGCCACACCTCCTCTCCCCAGGCCACACCCCTCAGTGGCCTTGCTTTGCACCATGAGTGTTTTTGCCTGGCAGGACCATGTCCTGAAACTCTTATCAAGCTTCTTGCTCTCCTGGATACAGGACAGAGAGGGGTGTGTGTCAAAACCAGCCTACTATGAAATGTTAAGATTGACATTCATTGTTCCGCCTGCTTTTGCCTCTGGCCCTGCCTTCCACTGGCATGTGGCCCTCAGAAGGTTGCCCAGAAGGAAATGCGGCCCTGGGGACGATAAAGGTTTTCTGCCCCTGAAATAAACAACCTCCATGGAACTACATCTCTTTGAAGGTTCCAACTAATTGAACCTCCCTGGTGGCAAGACAATTTATGTACATGGGAGCCCCCAGAGGAAACAGCTGACAGAATATTGGATCAGGACCTAGGTTCAAACTGGGCTCCTCTTTGGCTGAAAAGGCACCACACATGTTATTTGTGAAGGTGAAAGGAAAGAAGAAAATGTTCTTTCCCACCTCGGCCTTCAGGACAGAATGGGCTATATACCTAAACTAATACATTAACATTTCCCGAAAACCATTTGAATATATTGGAGCGTAACTGTGCTTCTATTCATTAATGCCTAGGGAATGGCACACACACACACACACACACCCAGGTAGAGGCTATGAAGGGAAAGCCATTAGGAAAGACAAACAGAAACCTGCTATTTTTCCACACACAAAAACATGTACGCGCATCTCAAAAGCAGGCTGAGTAAAGAAATTATTTACTTTGGACTCCTTGTGAGTGGACATGCGGAGGAAGGTTAGGAAAACGTTCCGATGGAGGCGTCTCTGGAGGTCATTCACCTCTGGAGGCAAGTCCGCCACTGTGTCAAACTTGCGAGGGGCGTGGCGCAGGTACGAATCCAGGCATTTCTGGAGCGTCTCATCAAATATCACCTGCCACAAGGAACAAAAGGCCTCATGGGAAAAAGAAATCTGGCCGGCTAGCAAGACAGCACATCACCGCAGGAACTTATGTCAGTCTATTGCACGTTGAATCAACAAGTGAGCAAAACATTTTAAGATGAAGGCTGCTCCAAAGAAGCAAAAATTCCAGGAGACTGGGGGGGGGGGGATTTTCAAAGTTTCATTACACCACACATTTATCTTGAGTGTAATGCAGAGGCCTGGCCTCACCCCCTTTACAGATTTTATAATACTCATTTACAGAGTCAAACATGCTTCATAAATAGGACCACTGACCATTTTAATTTCCTTTTAACTGGCTGGTTAAGCCTATTGATTCACGTATCAAAATCTCAAGCTATGCCTTTTTGAGGTATTGAAGGAAGCATTAAGATAACTTACAATTTAATAAATAAAAGAATCTGGTAAATAAAATGTCACAGCTTGAATAAAATATGATCCTGAATACTATCTTTTTACTCTGTGTTCAGTAACACCAGAGACTCAAGGTCCTCCTAAAAAACCCCACAAAAGGTGTGCCCATAACTCTCAGCCTCAACTATCAAAACTGCATTTGTTACATTTTTTCCCCTTACTTCTGGCAGCAGAAATGGGGAAGCCCACCCCTCAATTTCTGTTGGACCACCAACTCCCATCATCCCTGCCTGCCTGCAAAGCTGGGGTTGATGGGAGTTGGAGTCCAACAGGACCTGGATGACCAAAGGCTCCTCACCCCTCCCCTACGAGCTCCTTACTGATGCTTCTACAGCCGGTGCTAGAGTGCTCAGGTGAAAGAAAAATGGGTAGGGCTTTAAGAGTTGTGAGGACGCGTGGAGAACCTGAGGGCTAGGGATGAAATACAACCCCTAGGACTCTCTCTAGTCCACAACCCTGCCCTGCCCCCTCCTTGTCTGCTTTCACTTGACCAATATGTGTCCATGAACACAGTTAATGTCTCTCATTTGCCCGGATCGAGAGATGTGTGTACAACTGGGGGTGTAGAAATGCCTGACTTCTTCGTGGCTGGAACTTAGCCTACTGCAGAAAGGAACGATTCATTCCTTTTGTCTCACCCGCTTTTGCCTCTGGCCCCACCCATCCCTAGCACATGGCCCCCAGAAGGTCGCCCAGGAGGGAAATGCAGCCTCCAGCATGAAAAAAAGGTTTGCCACCCCAGTGTAGAAGGAGGACTTATACTTTCATCGTCACCAACACATCTACGCATGCTTCTTTCTTCCTTTACAAAAGAAATTATACCTGGCACCAAAATTTGTCATGAGGCAGAGTCAAAAGCCACTCCAGGTCATCTGCAACAAACTTGGCTCTCTCCCAGAACTCCTCCAGCAAGGCACGGTCGCCTCTGGCTTTCGGTGGGGGCTTATACAGCACAAAAGACCGCTCTGTTTTCTTTTCAGGATGCTGCAAAGAGGGGGAGGAATGCCACGGGATGTCAACAGGTCAAAGACTAAACAGAAGTCCTCGGTGTTGGCTTTCTGAGCTATCTCAAGAACCTGGGCACACCAGGGATAATTCTCCTATTTGTCAGAAATTTGGCTTGTGGTTTAGCAGGAATCCAGCCCCTCATTTGTTGCTGCCTTTGGCTTGCTGGCTGCTCCCATTTCTCTTTCATCGCAAGAGGCCTGCTGAGTGGCGGTTTGGGAAGAACTCCTTGTTTTGCAAATGACACTTTTAGAATCCTGCAGAAGTCACAACAGACACTGCCTGGCTCCTGTTAAGATAAGAGCTGGCACCTTCCTCGTGCTCCTGTGTTTTCAAAACTAAAATAGCAGAAGCTGGATGGAGAGCACTCTTTGGATGTGTTGAGAATATGCCAGGATCCTGTACTAACAGCCACAACATAGTATGAAAATGGAAAACCCGTATTCCAGGGGTGACCAGTGTCTATTGGGATTGGTAGGGCAGAAGGCATGGGATCAATCAGTAGATGGAGCCAAACCAATGAGAGGCAGAGCCAACCAATTCTAGTTTTGTCTCCATCCTCCTGCTCCCTACTGAGCTCCATGAGGGCAACACTGAGACGAAGGAGGAAGAAGCTGACAGGCAGTAAGTGAGAAAGCAGGCAGGTGAAGGCAGACATGTTAGAGTGCCCTATTTGCCCTAATGGAGTAGTTTCTACTGTGACTGCACAGGTGACAGCTTTTCAAGGGAGCTGGAAGGGGGAATTGTGGATTCAGTGCTACTCACAGGAAAAGCACATATCCATTTATTTTGCTCTATGTGGTTTAGGTTTTGCTTTAGTTTTTCCATTTTTTATTTTTAGTGTCCTACTGTGGTTTTTGATGAAACTGGTTTTGCAGCTAGAGAGCTCGCTGGGACAAGTTTGAGAAAACCTTCCTGGTGTAACAGAGGGAGGAAAAAATCAGAAGCCAGAGAGGTGGCCAAATGAGATTTCTGGTGGGTAGGGGTGGGGCTGTGGTGCCCTAAACAGCAACTGGCTTTTCCCCATAATGAAGAGAAGCAGGATAAATTATGCAAAATAGAAACAATGACAGAATGCATTAGACAAAACAAATCCTGCATATTTGCATAATTTACACAGCTTGCTAATTTCAGCTATTTTTAGGGCAGTTTCTGCTTTTAGTGCAGGAAACCTACAGTTCAGTGGACAGATGCCAGATCACTAGGTTTCCAGTTATAACCAGGAATGCCAGGCAATAAGAGGAAGGGAATTCTCTATTTTGTTATTGCACTTGATTTGCTTTTGGACCAATTGTCTTTTTGGAACAGTAAAACAGTAGAGCAACTGTTTTGCATGCAGAAAGCCCCGGGTTTGATCCTCAGAGTTTCCAGGTATTGCTAAGAAAGTGCCCTGTCTGAAACCTTCAGGAGCATAGGACCAATAGCGTAGAAACCTGCAACCAGCCAGTGTAGGCCCAGAGAGGGAAACATGTGGCCTTCTAGATGTTGCTGGGGTGCAGCTTCTACCATCCCTGACTATTGGTCATGCTGCCTGGGGGATAATGGAAGCTGGAGTCAAACATGCTCAGGAGGTTCCCACCCCAAGTTAAAGGAGTCATATACTGCATTTTCACCCCTTAGCTAATTTTATTCTATGCATTAACAAAAATAAGAAGAGAATGGGTCAGGCTTCTGAACTGCAAAAAAAAATAAAAGCACCCCGCTTACCAGGGCGGGTAAAGTTTTCATCTTCCCAGTCAGTGAATCTTTCTCTGTAAACTGGAGCTCATCCAGTGGCAGTGCTGGCATGCTGCCGTGTTATCTCTGCCTTTAAAACATAAGCACATAGACACAGGTTGCATCAGGAACTGTTTCAAGAATACACAACCAGCAACAAGCAAGACAGGTTGCTCCTAGTACAACAGCCACACCTAGAGACATCTGCTATGTTTTTTACACAAACAGAGGAGCTGATGTGCAACTCAGGAGGAAAAGTATTTGTGGGCTTCCTGCACGAGGCCCAGAGAGCTAAGCATAATTTAGAGATATTGGTCATCGCTTCATGAATAGGCACCAGAGAGTGAGGGAATTTTAAAAGCAATACAAATATCCTAAAGGCAACAGAATCAGAGATGGGGACAGGTGTTGTTGGACTCCAACACCTGTCAATCCCAGCCAGCATAGTAAACCATCAGAAATGAAGGGAGTCGTAATTCAGCAGGATCTGGAGTCTATTCTGTACAGTGGGCTACATTTCTGACTAGCTCTCTTGTGGACTCCTGAGCAGCCACTGCCTCAGGCTGATACTCTGTGGTCTGGCTAAATGGCTAGAGCTTGTGCCTTGCATGCAGAAGGTCCCAGGTCTGGTCCCCAGCATCTCCATGTAGAGCTAGGAGAGACCTGTCTGAAATCATGGAGAGCCACTGCCAGTCAGTTGAGGCAATACTGAAATGGATGGACCAATGGTCTGGCTAAGTATACGACAGCATTCCTATACTGTCATCTAGCCAAGCTTGTTTCCTATTACTAGCTTTATTGGGGTTCTCTGGAATGCAGTTGGGAGATAACTATAAGAGCTTGTGGTATATTTCTAAGATGCTTGAGCTGTTAATCAGAGGTGGAACAGGTGAGTATATATTATCAGGTCTATATATCACACTTGATCTCTCCACTCTATGCAGATTTGATGTCATTTCAAAACACAACAGGAGGAGGTGAGTAGTACATGTGAAAAGGATCTAGGGTCTTAGTAGACAACAAACATAACGTGAGTCAACACTGTGATGCAGCAGAGGAGAGAAAAGAGTAAGAACCAAAACGGTATGACTCTCTTTTTTATTGCTTCCCTGCAAGGAGGGAAGATGAAATCTCTGAGCAGATAACCACTGTATCCTTACCCGCCTTTCAATAATTTATTTATTTATTTCTTACATATATATCCCCCCTTCAAGGAGCTCAAGGCAGTGTACTCCTCCCAGTTTTATATCACAACAACCTTGTGTGGGAAGTTAAGCTGGAAAGGAGCCGGGTGAGGTGAGGTGGTTAGGGTGTTGGACTAGGACCTGGGAGGCCAGGGTTCAAATCCCCACTTGGCCTGGAAGTTGACTGGGTGACCTTGGGCCAGTCCCTACCTCTCAGCATAACCTACCTCACAGCGTTGCTGAGGTACAAATGGGGAATGGGGAATGGAGTGGGGGGGGGGAGAGAAATCCAAGTATGCCACCCTGAGCTCTTTGGAGGAAAGCAGGGATATAAAATATAATGATACTTTTAAAATAATATAAAAATAAGCAATTTAATATTTATTTTTTTAAAAAAAACAAGGTTATGTCACCCAGTGACAAAGTCAATGCTGAAGGTGGGAATTGAGCCATCACTGCCGCCCAACCTAACTTACAAGGTGTTTTGAGAGGATGGGGGGTGGAGGGAGGAAGGGAGGCAAGGACACTGCTTTGAGCTTCTTCAAGGAAGGCTGGGATACAAAATAGAATAATAAATGTAAATAAATATTAATACTGTAAATGTGTGTGTGTGTATAAAATGAAGTCACCCAATTGCTGAAGGGGGAAATCTGGCCACTTCCTCTCAACTGGACCTACCTCACAGGGTTGCTGAGAGGATGGATTGGGGGAGAACCAGGTACATCGTCTTGAGCATTGCCTTAATAAAACACAACTAATTTTTTAAGAAATAATGTAAATAAGCAAAGTCACCCCAGCACCAACATGACTGCTGAAGGAGCATTTCCACCACCAATTTTCAGCCTGAACATGGAGATCCAGCTCCGAGGGCCTTCTGGTGGTTCCCTCTCTGTGAGAAGTGAGGTTGCAGGGAACCAGGCACAGGGCCTTCTCAGTAGTGGCGCCCGCCATATGGAATGCCCTCCCATCCGATATCAAGAAAATAAACAACTATCTGACTTTTAGAAGACATCTAAAGGCAGCATTGTTTAGGGAAGTTTCATTGCCTTTTTATGATTTTTATTACAGTGGTACCTCGGGTTACATACGCTTCAGGTTACAGACTCCGCTAACCCAGAAATATTACCTTGGGTTAAAACTTTGCTTCAGGATGAGAACAGAAATTGTGTAGCGGCGGCACAACGGCCCCATTAGCTAAAGTGGTGCTTCAGGTTAAGAACAGTTTCAGGTTAAGAACAGACCTCCAGAACGAATTAAGTTCTTAACCCGAGGTACCACTGTATTAATATTCTGTTGGGAGCCGCCCAGAGTGGCTGGGGAAACCCAGCCAGATGGGCTAGGTATAAGTAATAAATTTATTACGCTACCTTGAGCTTCTTGGAGAAAGGAAGGAAGGCAAGGGTTTAACAAAACATAACTTTAAAATAATGTAAATGGTGAACTTTAAATATACGGTCATCTGGTGACGACATCATAGCTGGAGGTGAGGATTCGAACTCGGGGCTCCACGCTGCCCAGCCACCCACTAACGAACCCCGCGAGCCACGACGTCACTGGCCACCCCCCCCCCCGCCACCAGCTGCCACGCCGCCCGTGTAACGTCATAACGGCCATTCCTCCGGCTCGCGCGCACGCCTGCCTCGCCCCCTTCGGTTCATTCCCCTCCTTCCCTCAGAGCGCCCCTCAGTCAACCACTGACCCGAGGACCGGACGCCCTCCAGCTTCCCCGGCCGCTTTCGTTCCTTTTCGACACGGCTCAAATAATAGTCTCCCACCCGGTTTTCCCTGCCGGCCTAGTGCTTCCGGGGTCGAAGAAGCGCTTCCGGTTCGGAGGAAGGTCCGCTGAGATAATAAACGTAGCAGTTGTTAATCGTCATATTACGCTCCTCTGCAGGATAGAAGCTTTGGTTCTGTTTGCAGTTTTTGCGGGTGATAAAGGGTTGGATCAGGATTAAGTGTAGACCCTTTGAAACCAGAGTTGTTGTTGTTGTTTAGTCGTTTAGTCGTGTCCGACTCTTCGTGACCCCATGGACCAGAGCACGCCAGGCACTCCTGTCTTCCACTGCCTCCCACAGTTTGGTCAGACTCATGTTTGTAGCTTCGAAGACACTATCCAACCATCTCGTCCTCTGTCGTCCCCTTCTCCTTGTGCCCTCCATCTTTCCCAACATCAGGGTCTTTTCCAGGGAGTCTTCTCTTCTCATGAGGTGGCCAAAGTATTGGAGCCTCAGCTTCAGGATCTGTCCTTCCAGTGAGCACTCAGGGCTGATTTCCTTCAGAATGGATACGTCTGATCTTCTTGCAGTCCATGGGACTCTCAAGAGTCTCCTCCAGCACCATAATTCAAAAGCATCAATTCTTCGGCGTTCAGCCTTCTTTATGGTCCAGCTCTCACTTCCACACATTACTACTGGGAAAACCATAGCTTTTACTATACGGACCTTTGTTGGCAAGGTGATGTCTCTGCTTTTTAAGATGTTGTCTAGGTTTGCCATCGCCTTTCTCCCAAGGAGCAGGCGTCTTTTAATTTCGTGACTGCTGTCACCATCTGCAGTGATCATGGAGCCCAAGAAAGTAAAATCTCTTACTGCCTCCATTTCTTCCCCTTCTATTTGCCAGGAGGTGATGGGACCAGTGGCCATGATCTTCGTTTTTTTGATGTTGAGCTTCAGACCATATTTTGCGCTCTCCTCTTTCACCCTCAATAAAAGGTTCGAAACCAGAGTTAATTAAGTTCAATTCAACAGTTTTCAGTATGCCCACACTTATTTATATTTTTATATTAATTTTTGTCAGAAAATTGGTTACTCAGATGTTCCATGGTGTTGAAATCTGGGGCTCTGACTAAAACTCCATCAAAGTTTTGGAAATGGGATAATTTCTCCCCAGCCCCGGAAACAATACTCTGCCACCAGGAATATTGGCATCTCAGCCAGAGGGCGTTCTCGATGGCGGCACCCGACTGCCTTGCGGAACGCTCTCCCACCGGATGTCAAACACATAAATAACTTTCTGACTTTTAGAAGAAACCTGAAGGCAGCCCTATACAGGGATTTTTTTTATTGGTGTTTTATTGTGCTTTAATATTTTGTACAGTGCTACCTGGAATTGGGTGATATCCAACTCCAAGGAGCTCAAGGTGACATACATTTTTTTTCTTTTCTTTCTAATAATTTTTTAATTATATCTTTGAATTGTTGAAAGAAAGAACTTAACAGAAGAGAAAACAAGTTGCATATAACAACATTATTGAAATGGTACAGTTGCAATGGAATCCTATGTAAATAAGCAGATACTTCTATATGTTTGGGAGTAAGGATGTATATATATAAACAGTTTACCGGTCTGCTAACCAAATGGTGGTTCAAATGATAACACTGTCTCCTGTGTTTTGTCATTATATGTGCCTTAATACAAAAGAAGAGTAATATTGAAGAGTAGGAAACCTTGCTGACTATGGTTTATACTGCATTTTAGCATAAACTGTAGGAAGCATCTGACCTTGTGCCTCTTTGTTTGTAAATGAGATTAAATCAAACCATGTTGCGGGCGGTGGGGGTGGAAACCTGCCTTTTTTTTTTACTAAAGCCACTATAATTAGTAGGAAATTTCTTAAGTAGGACTATCTGCTAGACCTTGGAGTACCAATAATACAAATTATCTAAGATAAAGGTTCTCTGAATTTTTGATACATTTGCCCTTGCTGTCATGGATACATGGTTTTTCCTCTCCCCATTTTATCCTCAGAATAACCCTGTGAGGTAGATTAGGCTGAGAGACAGTAGCTGGTCCAAGCTCACCCAGTGAGTTTCATTGTGGCCATGTAGACATTTTGAACCCTTGTGTCCCAGGTCCCAGTCCAACACTATAATTGAGAGCGAGAGTATACTGCCTTGAGCTCCCAAACTTAAATTGTCAGAGTTCGATTCTATGCATGTTTACTCAGAAGTAACCCCCTGCTGTGTTCAGTGGAGTTTGCACCCCAGTCAATTTGTTTAGGATTGCAACCTAAAACTGTTTTGAAAGTTATTCTCTCACAACAGGGAAGGAACCAGGGGAACTATCATTCTGTGGAGTGAAGGCCCTGAGAATGCTCAGGGCCTTCAGCAGTCGACAATTCTCAATATTTCTTTATGGCAGGATCAGGCAGTTTGTAGCCTATGGGCCACACGTAGCCCATGGCCTAATTTAATGGGGGTGTCGAGGAGAAGGAAGAGTGAGAGGATAGGGGGTGGCAGAAAGAAAGAGAGGGGGGTGTTAGAAAGAGAGTGGGTGCTGGCTAAGAACCTGTTGGATCAGGCCAATAGCCTATCTAGTCTAGAATCCAGTTCTCACAGTAGCCAACCAGATGCCTGTGTGAAACCCACAAGCAAAATTTGAGCACAAAAGCATTCATCCGTGCCCCAAAAGTTATAAAGAGAAGCTTTAAGAATAATAATGACAAAGGTGTGTCACCACTGGGCTCATGTTCCAATGAAACGCATCAGAAATAAAACATAAAAAAGGAATGACACCTTGTCATATTTGAAAGTTAACTGACCTGATTCTCAGAGAACAAGATAAAAGGCACTAAGCATGTCACAATCAAGAATCTTTACATAGGGAAATATTCTGCACCTCTTGAATTTCTCTCCCACTGTTTGAGGAGATTACCCTAGACAGTGTGCGCTTGAGACTGAGTACAGTGGTACCTCAGGTTAAGAACTTAATTCGTTCCGGAGGTCCGTTCTTAACCTGAAACTGTTCTTAACCTGAGGTACCACTTTAGCTAATGGGCTCCCCCACTGCCGCCGCGCCGCTGGAGCACGATTTCTGTTCTCATCCTGAAGCAAAGTTCTTAACCCGAGGTACTATTTCTGGGTTAGTGGAGTCTGTAACCTGAAGTGTCTGTAACCCGAGGTACCACTGTATGTGTTTGCTAGTTAACTCTATCTAAATTGCACACTAATCCCACCATGATATCTTGTTTGGTCACTCAACATGACAGAATCCAGATAAAAAAGCAGGGTTGCAGAAAATACAGTGTTTCCATGACAGGCAGGGCGACTGCAGGCCCGGTATACCATCTAGGCTTGTGATGGAAAGAGAGGGCTTTTTGGAGAACCTCAGAACCAGAAATGTGGCTTGAAATATTGAATTCTCTCTCCCTCCCTCTCTCTCGCGTCCCCTTTTGATTAAATCAAAGGCAAATAAGACCATATAGGACTTGCTTTTTCTGGGCTTTTATAGTTTTTAATTTTTACATTTATATCCCACGTTTCCTACAAGGAGCTCAAGATGACATACAGGATTTTCCTCCCCCCTTCCCAATTTTATCGGTACAACAACCCCTGTGAGATAGGGACCAGTCCAATGTCATCCAGTGAGCTTCAACATGGCTGAGTGGGGATTTGAACCCTGGTCTCCCAGGTCATAGTCCGACACTACTACATATTAGTGTATTGTTATTGTACAAATAACCCTTGCCAGCATCAGGGCCAGGGCCAGCTCAAGACGTTTTGCTGCCTGATGGCATCCTCCCCAGGGCACATCATAAGCCAATTGGAATCTTACTCTAATCCTGGTGAACGAACAGTATCTTCCACTGTGATTGGCAGCAGGATGGTGTAGTGAGTACAGGGGCACTGCTGTGGCCACTCCTTGCACTTCAGCAGCTGTTGCCTAAGACAGCTGCCTCACTCTGCCTCATTGTAAGGCTCAGGTCTGTCTTGAAATGTATTCATATATTATAGACAGCGGCACGCATGGTTCTCCCTCTCCCCATTTTAATCCTCAAAACAAGCTTGCAAGGTATGTTAGGTTAAGAGGCAGTGACCACCCTAAGGGTCATGCAGTGAGTTTCATGGTCAAGTAGGACTTTCAACCACGGCTTTTCAGGTCCTAGTTCCAAATTCAAACCACTATGCAATGCTGCCTTACTTTTGTGTTTCCTCTGATAAGTACTTCTGCCTCCTTGTCCCATTTGTGTCTACTGCCGGTGCCCCCTGTTCTTGTCTCCAGCGACTTCTTAGCCCTGACGTTCCTGCATTCTCCAAATCCTGCTATCTCATCTACTCCTAGTCTCCCACTTTGGGAAGTTTAGGCAGTAAACTCCTTGGAGCTGCCTTTTCTCTCTCTCTTTATAACACTCCATAAAGCAGGGATAGGGAACCGTGACCTTCCAGATGTTGTTGGGCTGCAATTCCCATCCTCTCTATCCACTGGTCCTATTGGCTGGGGCTGATGGGATCAGACCTAGGACCTTCTGAGTGTAAGATGCTCTACTACTGAACTATGGCTCTTCCTCAATGTTCTGCTGACACTCAACATTCCCTGGACAGTGAGCATGCTCAGTTTTCTTTGGCTTGTTTTCAGGAGGGGGTTGCTCCTTAGGTTTCTGGAGTTTTAAATTATGTTTGTTGTACGCCTGCCAATCTCAGTGTTTCCCTCACTCACACATGCCGACACTTTCCTCTGATTTCTCTGTGACCCCATTTTAGCTCCAGCCCCATTGGCACTCATCACTTGAGCTTGCTATTAGAGGGAGTAAACGTGTTAATACACTAGAGGAGACAGACGGTATTATTCTCGTTTGTAATTCACCATTATTCAGTATCTACTTATTAACATGCCAGGCTCTCTCCTCTCCGGAAGGAGACTGCAGTGGCTAGAGTTTGTTTGCCTTGTACTTCAAGGGACTTGGAAAGCTGTTTAGAATGCTGCAGACTTAATGCTCTCTTTTTTGCATCTTCTAAATTATTTATTTTTAAAGAAACCATGGATGACTTATGTTTAATTTCCTTTGGCAGACATCCTATACCCAGGTGCAAAATGAGGCCCAATCCATTTACAACTGGGCTGCTGTTGTTATTTGTTTATCTAAGTTGTAAGTTGCCTAATACAGGGCAGTCTTTAGGAAACTTACAATCAGGTTTTATTAACAACGCTTGCCATTGACGAAGCTTATCATATCTGAGGTTGAGTAAATTATGCAAAAAATTACAAATATGGGGAAGGTTGTAAAGTCAGAGCCAGTTTTTGATAGCTGAAACCTGAGACTTGGCATTACATTTTTCCTTTCTTTTTTATATAACTACAGTAAAGTAAAATGTGCTTTACAGCTACAATAATGCAGAAATGTTGTAGGACTATATGCAATTTTTTAATGGTATTGTTTTGAACTGGGTTGTTTCTGAAACTTGTTGACAACAATATGCAGGCCAAAGGCTAGGATCTAAAGAATGACAAAAACTTGGACATAACAGTATTTTTTGCTGCTCTTTATTCCTATGAATAGCAGACCACAACATGTACTTGCTATAGTGTGTTGTTGTTGTTTAGTCGTTTAGTCGTGTCCGACTCTTTGTGACCCCATGGACCAGAGCACGCCAGGCACTCCTGTCTTCCACTGCCTCCCACAGTTTGGTTAAACTCATGTTAGTAGCTTCGAGAACACTGTCCAGCCATCTCGTCCTCTGTCGTCCCCTTCTCCTTGTGCCCTCAGTCTTTCCCAACATCAGGGTCTTTTCCAGGGAGTCTTCTCTTCTCATGAGATGGCCAAAGTATTGGAGCCTCAGCTTCAGGATCTGTCCTTCCAGTGAGCACTCAGGGCTGATTTCCTTTAGAATGGATGTTGTTGTTGTTGTTTAGGCGTTTAGTCGTGTCCGACTCTTCATGACCCCATGGACGAAAGCACGCCAGGCTTTTTAGAATGGATAGGTTTGATCTTCTTGCACTCCATGGGTATAGTGCAGCCTTCCCCAATTTGATGACCTCCTGATATTTCAGACTACAGTTCCCATCACTTATAAATAACTGAGGAGGATTTGGCACCCTCATATCCCTTGTCCACATTCAGTATTCCTTCATCCATCTTACCATGCTGACTCAATGTGGCAGACACAGGGCTCGTCCACCATCTGCCTGCTTTCTTACTTACAACCAGTCCAGGGAGTAGCACTGTCAGTTTCCTCCTCCTTAGGGCTCATCCAGACTTCCTTTTGCACCACGCTATCCATCCGGGGAGTCTTTAGCATATGCACTGCCAGGGTACAAAGATCAGTCCAGCACCCCCAAGTGTCACAAGCGTCACCGTAGTGAATGACAAGCGCTGCCGCTGGTGCAGTGCATCTTTGGTAAATGCATGCACAAAGTCAAAAGTCCTTTAGTGAAACAGTAGGTATACATTTTGGTAATACCTAGGTATATATGTATTTTGTTTTTCTAGCTTGATCAAAATTATTTATATTTCATTACAGGTAGATAGTTAAGAGAATTCGGCTCCCAGGTGCCCTGCACTCCTTGCACCCCCAGGTAAAGACGGCCCTGGTATCCATGCCTGGGTCTGGACTTTAAGCTCTATGTCCAAACAGGTGTTTTCTTGTCCCAACGCTTTCCTTGGGGAAACCTCTGTGTTACTGCTGAAAACGTAATTGCCGTTTGCTCTAATTCAGTAGTAAAATGCAGATTTTCCCAGGGAAAGTGCCAGGCCAAAAACCCCTGCTTACACACAGAGCTTTAAAGTCTGGACCTATGCCTAGAAACGCAGCATAAAAAGAAGTCTGGATGAGCCCTTAGTATTGCCCTCGAGGAACTATAGTTCTTCATCGGCACTATGCATTTAAAGCAGTATCATACCACTTTCAACAGGCACAGCTTCCCCCAATGAATCCTGGGAACTGCAGTCTGTTAAAGGCAGTCTGTTAAGACAGAGTTGTTCCGCCCGGCCTTTGGCTTGGAGTCAATTTGATTCCCTCCCCCTCTTTCTTTTTCCTTTCTCCTCCTGTGATGAGGCTGCATTTTAATTGTTTTAATGTTGTATTAATGTTGTATTTTAATATTGTTTTTAAGTTGTATTCATTCAACTCATTTTTATTGTTGGTTGTTAGCTGCCCTGAGCCCGGCCTTGGCTGGGGAGGGCGGGGTATAAATATTATTATTATTATTATTATTATTATTATTATTAAGGTGCTGAGAGGTGTTAATAAACCCTTATGCCCTGCACAGAGCTTCAGTAACAGAGTTCCCTGGGAAGAAGGATTGATCATTAAACCGCTCTGAGAACTGTAGCTCCATGAAGGGAACAGGTGACTGCTAACATAGGTGCTGACTCCTAGGGGCTGAAGCACTTTGGGGGGCCCAATGGGTTTTTAGAGGAGAGTAAGGGCTGCAGCCTTCAGTTGAACATTGAGGGACAAAATAGGCATGATTTCATTCACACACTTGGCTATAAAAACAGTAAATAGCAGTCATGGAGGTGGTGGGGGTAATCTGAACCATGACGTTTGGGGAAGTAAGGGCTCCATCACCCTTCCCCTCAACACCACTGTGGTCCTCATCTGAATTACGTGGAAGCAGGGTCCCCTCTTGCTATTTGTATTGGAAGAAACTCTCCCATTTGTACGGATGGAAGCTCTCCTCCCATTACAAATAGCTGGCATGAACTGCCCCTACCCAATATTTTTATTGAGACCATGTAAGGATAAAGGGCTAAAGCCCCTTCTATGCCACAGTCCTCCTGATGCAGTTCCAGGCTCCCTCTATGCATTTTCTTCCTTCCTTTGTTAATAGCTGTACAAGGGCTAAAGCAGGGTTAGTGAAGCTGTGGCCCTCCAGATGTTGCATTACAGCTCTGGTCTTCCGAGGCCATTGACCATGCTGGTTGAAGCTGATGGGAGTTGTAGTCCAACAACATCTGGAGGGCCACAAATTTCCCCATCCGTGGGCTAAAGACATACACACAAACATCACACAGCTAAACTGGTCCTGAAAAATAGCTCACAAGGACCTCATATTTTGGCAGGAGCAAAATCTGGACGAGATCCTAATGCTTTCTAAACAAAGGAACTGTAGGAAATGGAGTTTGACTTACATAAGAAGAAGACCCGTCTCAGGGGCTGATTTGCTGCTTGGAAGCTGTTGAGCGCTGAATGCACAACTATTGAATGGTCCAGAGTGTCCTATCCAGTCAAAGCCTGGGATGAGTGCCTTGACATTGCGTGGAGGTTTGACAGATATATGTCGCTAATTGTCTTGGCTCTGTTTGAGCACCAAGAGAACCTTTTTTGGCTCAGCCAGTGATAAGGCACAAGGCAGCATTCTCC
The DNA here is from genome assembly GCF_964270895.1 of Podarcis filfolensis. NCBI lineage: Eukaryota > Metazoa > Chordata > Lepidosauria > Squamata > Lacertidae > Podarcis > Podarcis filfolensis. The sequence continues at coordinate 22,701,315 of NC_139620.1, read as the reverse complement.
CTTTCAAAGAATGCAGTGTGCAGGAAAAGATGCCAGAGTCTTCCCAGGAGATAGACGGTTTGAGGTTGGCTTTTAATTTATTTGTTCATGTCTCATGCAAACTGCAAAAAATTGAGATTGAGAGAGGGGAAAAAAGTTTTCCGAAGTTTCTGGGTTCTTTCAATGTCAAACAAGTTCCCAGCTGACAACCTCACCATTTACAATCTTAAAAACTGCTTTTTCTGTATGTTTAGAAAGATTCTCTGTTCAAAGTTCTTTTCCACCAGCTCCTGCTACTCTCAGCTGCAGCCAAATGAACTTCCTTCTTGCATGGAAAGAAGGCTACTGTTGATTCTTCACACTTTTATTTATTTTTTTTCCAGCAGAATACAAAAGGGCGCTTGCAGACTGAAGGTTGTGGTGGTGGGTTGTTGTGGTGTTGCTGTTTGTATTTTCTTCTCACAAGTAGGTCAGAGAACCCGAAGCACAGGAATAAGTAAGGTTAGAAATCTAGGATATAAATTAGAGGAGGCGAACCTCAGGTCAAATGCAACTCCCCCCAGCCCGCCATGCTCCTCACTGGCTCTGCTCTGTACAGCCTCTGTTACTTTTACCTGGCTGGAATGTGACCTTGATGAATTAATATGTCAATTTCTGTTTTTCTAAGTTTCTCCTTTTTCCAGTCTTATGTTCAGTTCCTCACAATTCCACACCAGTTTGTTTGTCATCATGATCACCGTCCTTAAAATTCACCAGCACCATAGTACGAATATCTCATTACAGTTTGTACTTTCGCCTAATATATACATTAGTGGAAAGTAATTTCCCCTAAAATAATGTGTTTTGAAATGTTATTTTTACTAACATATACATTTTTATGCATACTTTACCTCAGCATGTGCGTTTTTGTAGACCTCACTGCAAAATTCATAGTACAGATTTGTGAAGAATGGCTGTGTTTCCATTCCAGTATTGTTTCAGAAAATGCAAATTAGGTAGGTTCACCTTTCGATGCAAACTGAATTGAATTTCTCCCCCATCCCTACTTTGTGTCACCTCTATGGGTTTTACCTAACCTGAATGTGTCCCTGAACTGAAATAATAACTCCTGCTTGCTTGCTTGGATGAAGGATGGAGAGCTGTGAGTGCCTGGCCACACCCACCAATGATATGGCAGCTGCTGTCACTGTATTCTTTTAAGTGCCTGGTAAAAACATTTTTGTTTAGGCAAGCCTGTCCGGACTTGTAGAATGTTGGCATGTGTTTTAATCTGGTTTTTAGCTGATTGTTGATTTTAATTATTTGTTGAGGTTTTGAAATAGTCATTTTTAACTTTTTTCTAACTAATAATTTTATCGCTTTATTCTTTCTGTAAACTGCTCGGAGGTGTTTTCTTTTAACAGTCACGCTATATGTACATTCTAAGAAATCAAATATGAAGTATACAGCCCCTAGAAGGTTGCTTATGAGGGAATGGGTACCTTGGGTTAAAGGTTCCCTACACCTGACTTATCTTGTCCTATATTTCCAGATGCATCTGGGAAACCTATGAGCAGGGCATGAGAACAATTACTCTCGGTCATTCATGATCCTAAGACATACTGTCTCTGACCCTGGAACTCCTTAGATGTGTAGCAGTGGTGGATCTTGTCACTTCCCTGCGTGCGTTGCATGTTTAGAAAAATGTTATTCTTGCAATCCTCGAGTCACCTTGCGCAAACAGGATTCGGCTCATGCTTTCCTTCCTGTTGCTTTTCTCTTTTAAGGCACTCCTTTTTGAATATTGTTCACCCTGTCAAAACAGATTATTTCATTATTCTGTTTGTTTTACTGTTTGTTTTACGGTACTTCTCTGAACCAATGTTCCAAAAACAAACTTGTGCTCATAGGAACATAGGAAGCTGCCTTATACTAGGCGATTGATCCATTTAAGCCAGTACTGCCAAACACTGACAGGCAGCAGCTCTCATGGAATTCAAATGGGAGTGTTTCCCAGGCCTATCTGGAGACACCAGGTATCAAATCTGGGGTGTTTTGCATGCAGAGCAAATATTGAGTGCCAGCCATTCTTCAAAAAGCTGATAAATATGGCTTGATCTTTATTTTCCAGCGCTTGTGAAAGACATCCAAAGCCTAGGACATATTCTGCTGTACAGATTACAGTGAAGGTGGCATTTCCTGCTTCTTTTCAGATGGAACTTCCAAGGACAGTGCCCCTTTTTAAAAAGAGAAGGACTTGGGAACATGTGCAAAGAATAGCAGCCATTGTCTGTAATCTACCACTGACACAGATTCTTCCTTGCACCGGTGTCATATTCCTGCAGTTCTAGAATTGGAGTGGAACCAGTTTACGGAACTGCTCTAGTCTGAATCAGCCATCTAAATCTAACTTTTGCAAGTTTGTTCTGGCATCTTGGAATGCCTTTGACACATTCATCTTTGTTTCTTCCAGCAAGGTAGGACAAAGGATTTCGTTACAATTCTGTGTTGGTGATAAAATCTCTTTGCTCAAGGAATGTACTCCTTTGATTGCAGGAAGTGAGGTTTCTCAGGTTTAAAGGTCTGGAGAACTGAAATGTCATTTTGTTAGGGTGGCCCAACTGCATTTTTTTAAATCAAGTATTTAAATATCAGTTTTGTTTTCTTACATGTATGGCATTAGAACCAATTGTATGATCTGATTCTCATTTCCCCCCCTGATAGGACCCCAACTTACATTACTGAAAATAAAATCCTGGGAATGCAATCATCTGTGTCTGATGTATGAAGGCCAATATCATTATAATCTTTACAGCCACTTCTAGTCGTTATTCTTCATTATATGCAAATTAATATACATTTGGAATTTTTGTTAAGTCTTGCATGCCATGCAAAGTCTGACCGCGGACCTGTTCAAGGTATGCCCTCCCAACATCTTGCCGGCACTCCTCACCCAACTGCATCTTTCACTTGAAACAATTGTCACACTTTGCCTAATTGTAGGGCTGGTCCTGCACAAGTGCATATGTCACTGGCTTTTATTTTTCCTCATCTTTAATTACCCAGCACATTCTGAAGTGCTATCATTCATGCAGGGGGGGAGAAATAAAGCCCAAAGTTGGTGATCACTAGCAAAGGTCCATTCTCTGTACCTGTTGCAGCAATACATTTGGTCCTGACTATTTTATAGCCATTTCCCTTTAAACAAAAACAGATCGTAAAGATACTTGCGAAAGTTCTGGATTTTCAGCACTGCTGCGTATTTCCCCTAATCCCCCCACCACACTTCTGTTTTTGATAGTTGGGAAGTGAAGTCGATAATGCTCCAACAAGGTATTCCCCAGACTTTTATTCTAGACTGTGATAACTATTGTAGCACAAAAATGGGAACCGCTATACAGCGTGCCATACCTCTCTGGTGCAACTAGAAACCCCCCTGGTCTTTAAACCAAGGCAACTGTGTTGACTTGGGTTCCTCTTTACCCAATTTCTGCCCTCTGTTAGAAAATACAGTAAGTGTTATGCCCTTCCTTTTGTTCCAGCTTTTCGGTTTCAAGTGAGAGTATCGTAAGGCCTTGAGGAAAATGTTCTAACCTTTACAAATACATCTTCAAAGAAAACCCTCACCCAACAAAAATAGTAATTTTTTTCCAGGTTGTGAAATAACTGACACTTCATATTTTTTGTGTGTGCAGGTTTAATTTTAATTGTATTTTTTCCTTTATTCTTGTATGTCATCAAATTATGCTTTTAATTATGTTTTAACTGTTTGATATGTCTTAACTGTTTTTAATTCTGAATTTTAAACGGCTGGTAACCCCGTCCTTGCTGGTGAAGGGCGGGCAACAAATTTAGTAATAATGATAATATATAAAAAAGAAAAATTTTCTTGAATATATGGGAAATAACTGTATGGTGGAAAATGCTGGCAGCATTAAGATAAATTCAACAGTGTAAATAAGTTACGATGGATGTATTAATGGAATACTGAATGATATAGTTTCTGTAAAATATGCAGGGTTTTATGATATGTAAAATGAACCATGGAAAGAGAAGGGAACTCATTGATATCTTAAGCATGTAAGAATGAGTACTTTAAAATGCAAAAGAGAAAATTTAATAAACATTTTATATATATATATATATATATATATATACATATATATATAAAACAAATTAATAATAATAATAATACACACACATATTCTTAAAGGCACTACAAAATTCTTGTTGCTGATTGGTTTTCTTTTGTCGGAATTCGCCTCATAATGAACGCTTCCCTCGGTGTCGCTGCGAAAGAAGGAGCCTTCCTCTCAAGGCGTTGGGACGCGAGAAGGAAAAAGGAACTTTTTATTTTAATTTCATTTTAGTCCGCGTGGAGAGGCGATAGTGGCCAGCTCCCTTCAGTCCCGAGCCGGGAAGTAAGAGAAGCAACGCCGCCGCCGCCGCCACCACCACCACCTGCCTTGGGAAGAGAAGAAGACGACGAGACGCGCCCCCGACCCGCCTCCTACTGTTTCCCCCTCAGGAGGAGCGTCGAGCCAGGAGGCCGCCCTCTCTCGCTCTCCTTCCCGCCCTCCATCGCTTCCCCCACCGGGCTCCTCCTCCTCCTCCCCCCGCCCGCCCTTCGGTGTGTGGCCCCGGCCGCCATGTTGTTGTGGTTGTGAGGAGGGAGGCGGAGGCGCCGAGCCGCAGAGCCGAGGGGAAGGCGGCGGCAGAAGCAGCAGCGACGACGACGCCGAGGGGAAGCCGAGCGACCACCCCCCTCCGAGCCGCCGCCGCCGCCGCGCCCCGTTGGGGGGTGGGGAGGAGGGACCCCCGCCATGGCCGGCCGCTGCCACCGCCGCTGGGTAAGGAGGAGGAGGAGGAAGAGAGGCGGCCGAGGAAGAGCAGCAGCAGCCCGAATGGGAAGGGAGAAGGACGGCTGAGGAGCGGGGCCGGGGCCTGGCGTCTTATTCCTCAGGCAGCTGCGGCCTGGCGTATTCCGGAGTTGGGCCTTTTTCTCGGGCCGGAGGGGGGCGAGAGAGAGAATGTACTTTCCACCCTTGTGGGGTCTTCGTGTCCCCCCACCCACCCCCAGGCTTCAGGGCCGCCGCTTC